>NC_140945.1:108906985-110359485 GCF_014529385.1 Adiantum capillus-veneris | reverse complement strand
GTTGCCTATCTCTGTCTTCAACCAAGCTATGATACGATCATCGGCAATGATATTGTGGACAGATTGTAGCCTATCATATTTAACAATGAATACTTCAAATTCAAATGGAAGGAAATGGATTGCTTTGCTACCATCTTACATCAAATCCAATATACCATTCCTTCACATGAATGGCCAACTATCTATCTTGAAGAATTCAACCTACCCAATGTGGCCCCCGGAGGGTTCACTCTATATACAAAACGGGATGCCACCTGTGAGCGAACAACTTTAATAAAACCCCTATATACGACTCATATTAATGAATTTGACCCCCCTTTCTATGCTTATACAACAACCAATGAAGAAACTATAATACCCCTATCTTGCATATAAAATTTAGGTCTCACATGATCTAACTTAGTAAAATTAGTCAAAGAGTGTGTAGCATAGTGACTAGCAATGTACTAAGGAACCACTTATGTTGATAAATAGATATACACTCAATGTGTCTTAGTTTGACTTTCAAACTATGTGTTCGATCAGCCTGCACTCTAGCTACTCGTCCAATTTTGACCCTTCCAAAGCTGGTGTAAATCAACCCTTGACCTGCTCCAAATCAGCCCTTATCTATGACCGGCTCGATGCAAAATTTGAAGTATGACCTGATAAAAAATTCCCCTAAATGCATCCGAGTTCTAGTGTCCATCGATGACCAATCGTTGCAAGTAATCAATGCAGGTTATCCCCCCCCCCCCCCCCGCCCCCAAAAAATATGATACCCCCCTGACTTATTTTTAAGCTTGTGAGATAAATTATCGAGGGCCTGCCCCTAACTTATATGCTTATGTAACCTGGTAAAAAAAAAAACCCCTCCCCTGCACTTACATGGTGCGGTAAGTTTTCCATGGTGAATCCCCCGAGATGTGGCCATCCAAAATGAAGTTGCAAACCTAATCGAAGCAGATACCTGCCCGGCTAACAAAAACATATTTTTTAACAAGAAAAAAATATAAAAATCAAAAGGAGAAACCGTCAAACCATTGTTAAGGCGGTTATGCCGCTAGCGGAAGCTAAATAGCGAGAACTCAACCAACAACAGAATTTGTCAGACGAGGACGGAGCTTGACCCGCAGGCGCATGGAAACAACTAGGTGGGTGTCAAATCACCTACTCAACCTTCTAATGACAATCACTACTAAGGAAATCAAATCTAAGTTCTAAAATATGCAAGTGACTGAAATCCGTACTACGAACGAATGCTATACGAAAGAGGATCTAGAATCATTGAATCGATCTCAAACTCAAGGGGAAGTCTATACACTAGGTAAGAACAACACCCTAAAGACTTGAACTGCAAAATCAACCTATAACCACTCCGTGCGGTAAACGCGTATGAAGGTAGGCCGAAATATACAGGTGACCGAAACTTGATCCCGATGGTACTAATGTGTAGCTCTACTCGTTGCGGTTCTATAGATATGTTGCACGCTCAATTCCGACACACGAGTTGGAAGAAAACTCACACCGAAGCTCGTAGGAACTTACCACACATAGAAGCCGATAGCGTGCACTCTTGGTATCTGTGCGTAGCTCTCACCGTTGATAACACAATGCCAGTGTCGCTTTTCCAATGGCGGCTCCGTAGCTCGCGTAGCAAGTAGATAAGACTCTCTCTCTCTCTCTCTCTCTCTCTCTCTCTCTCTCTCTCTCTCTCTCTCTCTCTCTCTCTCTCTCTCTCTCTCTCTCTCTCTCTCTCAGACATAGTCACGGCGCTCAAAAACTCACTTTGATTAATAATCTCTATCCCTAGGTTACAAAAACTTTGGCTTATATACCTCAGCCTTGGAGGTGAGAACATCTCTAACTAATTACATCAGCAAGTGAAATTACTTCGGGATTACAAGCTGGAAACTTAATTGAGTCCCGTTACTTAATGAATGGCTCAAATCAAAATTAATGTCGGAAAGACATTTATTACAATCAATGGTTACAAAATGATGAGTGTGAGCAAAAATGTGGGTGTGATCCTCTGCTGGCTCAACACTCCCCCCCCCCCGCATTCATGTCGTCCCTGACATGACTTTTATGCTTGGTCAATAAAGTCCTGTCGTCTTGAGCATCTGCAAATGTGATTCGTATCGTAGGTTGCCGATGGTCAAGGTTGGGCCGAATATTTTTCTTTCGTGGGTGAAAAAGCCGGTGTAGAAAGCTTCTTCGAATGTTTGCATGTGGAAGCTAGGCAAAAACATAATCCTTTGGTATAGGAGGTGTAACACTTTTGGAGAAGGCTGCAATGAAAGATCGTACATCATATCAGACGCCGTTTCGGCCGTCGATAGTAGACTCGAGGTCGTGGCTTTATCTGGCGCGAACACTTCAATGCAAGCTAAGAGAGTCCTGCAGATTTTCTTGAGCATCTGACATGAAAGGTCAGGAGAGCCAGTAAAGAGCTTGATGGTGCCCGTTAGGGTTTTCACCATGTAGGCTTTACCTATTCTCTCTCCTGCCTTTGGTCCTGGCATCCTGGGATAATTAAGCCAATTTGGCTTCTTTTCTGCAATCCTGCCATGCTCTTTCTAGTTTCTGACTCTTGGCACCGGGCAGAAGGTTGCATCCTCCCTGATCTCCTTTGGTGCCTCCACCAAGTAGATGAGGTAGGCTGGGTATTTGTTCAACCAACCTTTCCTCCATCTAAGTTGTGAATCTACTATCTTCTTTGATTGTTCCTCCTTTGTGATGTCGCCTTCGTAAAGAGCGACATACTGCTCCCCTTCTAGTCTCTTTTTCGTCTTTAGCACTTCAAATTTCATCAAAGGGAAAGGCACGCTGGGTTGCATCCACTGTTCATGGAGCACTTTTGTGTCTAGTCCCTGAAGTCTAATGGAGATTAGGAGTCTCCTCTCCCATTCCATTTCCGCCTTGGCACTCTCCTCTGCTGACTTTTCTATTTGGTCATGGAGCCTTTGTTCTTCTTCTTCAGAGATTCTTGAAGTCGAGGCCACCTCTTGAGCTGGGGCTGGATCTTCAATCGTGGTTGCCTCTCCAGTTTCTGGTAGCTCTATGGCTGCTCCACCTGATTCTTCGTGTGGTGTCTCTGTCTCTCTTCTTTGTTGCTCTTGTAGATCTTGGAGCTGTTTGCGGAGGGCCTCATTCTCTGTCCGTAGTGTTTGATTTTCTAATGTGAGCCTCTCCTCTGCGGCCAATGATCCCTCCGTAATGTGCAACCTTTGCACTTGCTCTAATCTTAGCTCTCTTTGTAAGCTTCGGACCTGGTCTTCCAAAACTGGTACGATAGCTCCCTCTTGTTCGGTTCCTGCTCTGCTAGCTCTAGGGGTAGACCTGAGTCTAGTGATTGTTCTTTCTTGGAGCTCGACTCTTTCCCTTAGCTCAATGAGCTCATCCTTAGCCGCCTCCAACTCATCCTCTATCCGCTCCCTTGCTTCCTGTGCACTTGTTACTTCTCTTGAAGCCTTGGCTAGTTGGAGTATCAAGTCGTCTTTTTCGTTTTCCGCATCATAGAGTGATGCTTTATGACTTTCAGATTCAATCATAGCATTCTCTAAATTTCTCTGCAACTCCGCTTCCCTTTGTTTGGCTGTCTCAATCTCTACTTCCTTTGCCTTGGACCTTTCTTTTATCTTGCTGAGCAGTTCATGCACCATGTGCATGTCTTCTTCATCATCATCTGTCAACTCTAAAGCTCTTTCCGCCACCACCTCCACTGGCTTTGGCTCTTCTAGTATTTTCGGTTCGTCCAGTTTCTCTTCACTTTCTTTTTTACTCTTTGTCTTTTTCTCCGTCCCTCTCCGTTCATCTTGTTTTTGTAGGGTGATCCCATAAACTGCCTCAAGGGCCTTTTCTTCGGTGTATCCTATCTATACCAGATCCTCATAATCATTTCTCTTTTTCTGGACACGCAGCTTTTCTTGATGTATTTTGAGAAGCATGTCTTGGGTTAGCGGCAAAAGATACTTTTTCACTCTGCATCCACTAATCCAATTGGGCATTTCTTCTCCGTCTAATGTAGCAAGCTTGACGGCTCCACTTGGTGATAGATCTTTAATCACCAGAGGTCCCATCCCTCGCTTTTTAAGCTTCTTAGCATGTTGTTTCAGAGTGTAAACTAGGACATAGTCCCCAACCTTAAACTCTTTAGTCCGCACATGCTTATCAAAAAATTCCTTTTGTCGCCTTTTTTGAGCGTAGATAGAAGCTACTGCTTTTAGGCGAAGCTCGTCTAGCTTTTCCAGGTCATCTATTCTATCAGAAAGCTCGTGCCCTGTCCACTCTAGATCCTTAGCCACCCTTAAGGTTGAAATCAAGAATTCTATTGGTAGGATAGCATTTAGCCCAAAAACCATGTTATATGGGGTCGTTCCTATTGATGTTTTATATGCTACCCTATATGCCCATAATGCTGAATGCAACTTCTGTTCTCAGTCAGTTCTCGACTCAGATACAATCTTCGTAAGGACCGTGCATATGGTTTTGTTTGTTGCTTCAGCTTGTCCGTTTGCTTGTGGATGATACGGGGCTGATTTCCTATGGATTACCATGAATTCATCTAGAAGGATCTCTATCACTTCATTTATAAAATGTGTGCCTTGATCACTCACAATTTCTGTTGTCCAAACTTCTTTCAGAGTTTTCTTGAGCTCTCTGTACTTGTTTCTACGTTCTAACTTGGACTTCGTGTGTTCTCTGTTGCGCTTGCTCTTTTCTGATTTTTCTGTTTCAGTTTTCGTTTCATTCCTTTGAACTTGATTTCTTGAGCTTCTTTTGTCTTTTCGTAAGCTCTTTTGCTCATTGCCTCTCATTCTTCCAGAAATCTTGTCCTTAACACAATCTTCCGCCTTTACTAGCATTAGGAATTGATTTTTTCCTCTTATTCTAGGTATCGGATTGGTTCTAACCCCCTTTGTTTTTCTCTTTGCTCTATAGCGTTTCTGGCGTTGTTTAGTTTGGTTCGGAAAATCATAAAATCGGACATCCGTTATAGTTTCTTCATTTCCGCTTGAATTGTCCGTTGACTCGTTGTCTGCTTCATTTCCCCACTCTGGATGATCGGGAATGTCGTGAAACACCTCTTCTTCATCTTCCTTTTCCAGTGTATCGTTCTTTTCAGTTTCTTTTTCGAGTGTAGTTCTCAGCATGAAGTACGGAACCACGTCGTACCTGTCCTTGTCGCAAAATTTCGTTGTGGGACCATCCGGAATTGCACAAACATGTAGGGTTGCTAGAATGTGTGTCCATTCTAATGGTTCAAGCGTGTCCTCTGGAAAGGGTTCTCCTATATAAGTTTCGTCTTCGATAGCCCTTTCTAAAACATATTCTTCACGCCTCAGACTTCCACATTTCGAGGCTCCACACATCCATAACTCCTTGGGCCAAAGTAGCTGAATCAAACTCCTCTACCAGTGTTCGGTTCACATCTTTGTAGCTATGGTCTCTCAGGTTCACACGTGTAGTGGTTTCCATATTTCTCAGGTATATATGATCGTAGCCCCAATCCTGGACCATTTTCAACTGTCTCATGAATGGTCTTCCCAGTATGATATCATAGTTATTCTCCTTGCCAAAATCGACAATAGCAAAAGTATGTTCGTATTCAATGCCGCAAGAAGTTACTACGACTTTCTCTAATAACCCCATAGGTTTCTCCATGTGTCCATCTGCTAATTGGAGTTTCAACCTAGTCTTCCTTATTGCTGGTTTCCCCCATTTTTTCCAGATTTCTTTTGTAGCAATGGCTACCCCAGCTCCGCTGTCTAGTATTGCCATCGTGTTCACTCCTTGGAATTCAACTGGTAAGGTTGTATTCCCCTCTTCACCTTCGCAATACTCTCCGACCTTGTTTAAGGGTACAGGCTTAGCGTTCTTTTGTGGTTTGCTCAGCTCTTGTATACCCTCTTGCAATCTCGATGTTGGGTCTTTTATCCCAAATTTCTCCAAGCATTTTCCTACAGTGGTCCACATATGTGGTCTTAGCCTCAAAAGCTCAGGTAGAGTGATAGTGCATGTCACTGGTGTTGACAAGATCTCTATCAATCCTTGCGAGTCCATGACTTTTCTGATGAGATTCTTCGTGAGGGAAGTGCTCTAATCTCGGATTTTGCTTCATACTCTCCTAAGTATGAAGGTAAGGTATTCAGTGAATGAGGTTTGCTCTCCATTGTTCTAACAGAGCCCCCATCTCCCCAATAAGATTGTAGATCCAAATCCACTTGAGATCCTGCCTCAAATTCCACTATGGGAGGATTCCTGATGTCCTTTTCCCAATTTGTCTGATTAGCTTGGCAACTTAGCTCGTTTGCAAAGTTTGCCTCTCTCACTTGTTTCCAAAATTCATTGTAATCCTCATCTCTTCCGTAAATCCTCTGTATGACTGGATGAAAACTCTCTATCTCTTGATCGGTTGTGTTCAATACTATGCGGTCATCCTTGTGTGTATTTTCAGGCTTTTGTGCACTGGGAGTCTTTTCAGCTACCCGTGAAATGATAGTCTCTTGCTGAATTGGGTTTTCCGTTCCACAATTCATTGTTTCTCTAGGTGGTTCTAATAAGGCTTGTGCAGTCTCGATCATTCTCTGGCACATTTCAAGTCTCTGCTTTTCCAATTCCGCGTTTGGGTACGTCATCCACCTCTGTTCTTGTGTTTGGTTGTTCTTTAACCTAGCTTCGTAAGCTCTCATCAGTGCGTCCAATGGTTCGTGTACTTTGTCAACTAGCATTGATCCCCCTAAGCTTAAGCTCGTTGTTTCTTTGATACTCTTTTGTTTCATTCTTTCCGGGCTCATCTCTCGTTTCTCGTTTTGACTCTCAAGTTTTTCTAATCTATCTTTAGTTCGCTTTAGTTCCTCAGCTAGAATAGCGTCTTCACGTTCTTTTCTCAACTTCATGCGTGCTTTTCTAGCTTTCCATGTGTTTCTCTGACTCCGCGGTCCTTGACTAACCACTTCAGTCGCTAACTTTCCATTCTCAGGTTCTCTAGTGGTTTTCTTAGCTTGAGCTCTAGTAACAACTTGCGTTGGTATCAGAGTTTCATTTTCGGACCCACTGCTGGTAGGAATAGTTTCTAGCATATTCAATGTCGTCTTTTGCACTTTGTTTGGATTCTTTGAACAATCCTTAATGAAGTGAGTAACCCCACACTCAGTGCAATAAGCGTTAATTCTAATGATTTCCGTATGTGGACAAACATTCATCAGATGGTCACCTCCACACTTGTAACAGGGTCCTAGTGCTGGTCTTGGTCCCACTTGATTCGTCCTTTGTGGATAGGATGGTCTTTGTCCTACTAACCCTCCATGAGCTATGAACATCAATGTTCTTGCGTCCAAATTGTATCTCTCTTCATCAGAAGCACTTGTAACTGTTGGTGTTCCAACATTCCCAATCATGCCCCATGGTTCTGGTTGTTTGGGTTCTTCTGGTGGGTAATACACAGTTGGAGACATGTGTGCACCAGATTCTTCATAATAGGCTTGAACAGGCACTAAGGCTTGTTCTTCCTGATTCTCTAAGGTTGGTGCATATCTAATGCCCACTGGTATTGCTCCTGGTAAAGGTGGTTGTTGTCCCAATACTGGTTGCGGTCTTTCTATCCCCATAGGTCCTGGTACATTTCCCGTTGGGTATCGAGGTACTGGATGTACCTGAGGTGGTGCTAATTGAGCAGGAGGTGCATACTGACGCTCCCTTACATACCCTTTGTTGTAATAGCACTCCTCTGTTGGGTGGTTTGTCCATTTTTGTTCAATAGCACACCATTTCAGTGGTTTTGGCAATGGTTTTTGGTATGGTGCCATCCTTTTTAGAGCATCTTCTATCATTTGCTCTACATTTGGCATGGTTGTTGTTTGAACATTCTTTTTAGTGGTAGTCTCGCTCGCTACGAAGGAAGAGCTACTGGATGAAAAATCTGTATCCGCTGACACCTCTCCATAAACCGTACAGTTATCCACTAAGTACAATGCTTCTCTCGTTACTTGCTCGAAACTTGTACAAGCTTTCAAGTGCAAGTCCTTCTTGAGAGTGTCGTTTCTCAATCCTTCAATAAAGAGAACAGATAGTCTGTCATCTTGTGGTCGTTCACGTACTGGACATCTCTCAATGTATTGTTTGAAGCGAAGTGAAGCTTCCTTCACTTTTTCGTGTTCTCTCTGTTTAAAAGCATATATTTGTGAGACCGTATTGTGCTTAATCCCTTGTTTTGAGAATTCCTCAGCAAACTCTCTTAGCAAATGGTCAATGTCATGGAATCCCCCTCTGTTCAGTGGTTGAAACCATGTCAATGCCGTACCTTCTAGAGTAAGACCAAATCCCTCGTATTGTGTATGGAAATCTGTTATCTGCTCAGCTCTTAAGACTTGCTTAAAGAGTGACACATGTGCATACGGATCTCCTGAACCACCATACTTCTTTGGCATACACTTGGCTACTTGAGATGGTCTCATACGTCTATGGTCTGCTACCAATCTCATTGCTCCTGTGTCCCGGCTAAAGCTTTCTCTAGCATCATGGACTTCATGGGTTACCCTTGTCGGTTCCTCTACCTTGAGTCTACTACTAGGAGGTAAATGTGATGGTTCCGCTTCGAACCTTGGACCTGGAGTGGTATATGTGGGGATTGGAACTGCACTACCTCGATTCGTATCCATTGACTCTTTGGAATGTAATGATCCCATTGGTCCGGGCTTCGAGTATTGAGATTGACTGAAAGAGTCAGCAGCCTGAATTCTTTGTCCTCCTGTTGTCATTGGGTTTTGCACTCCATTTATTGGTGCTGGTCTTTGTGAGCTAGAAGTAACATAATACTGATGTAGTGGTCCCCCAAAGTATGTATATCCTTCTAATTCTTTCTTGCCCATTGTTGAGTATTGCCTCCCATACTTGTCGTAAGCGGCAATTTTCACTTCCGATCCCTCTGTGTAGGTAAAGACATAAAGTCTTTTTTGGTCTGTCAACTCTCCAGTGTAGGGTTCTTCACATCTATAATAGAGATCTTGCTCCCCATTATTATATTTGTATAGCCCCACATAGATGTTATCAGTGTTGATCCTTGTAGTTTCATTCTCTCTTCTTAACCTCGCATCAGGGAAGTTCATTATTGGTGCTTTCTCCTCAAGTTCTTCATCTACTTTGGCTTTGGTGCCCATCAATCCCCACTTGTCCACAATGTTAGGGTTTAGGACTACCAAATACATGGTACCCTCGTCATCTAGATATCTATTTCCGCTATAGCTCACAGGCACTAAGTCCTTGAACTCACTAGGTCTATCTTCTATCTTTACACAATAGCGGTCCATTCCATCTTTGTAGATCTTGGCACCTTGCTCATTGTCGTACTGGTATTTTATGAACAATAGCTTCATTGTGGCGGAAGGGTTTGATGGTCCTGCTGCCATATTTTCTCTGTTGTTCAGGTTCAAGTGTTCCAAGTGTTCAGTGAAAATCTCGTAAGATCTCTCCGAAGAAGTATCAGAAACACTTCCTTCAAAGATCGGCTCTAATGGTTGCACCCAACTTTGGTTTACACTTCCCTCGGTTGATATGACACTCGCTTGTTCCCCTTGTTTTGGTTGGTTATTCTGGAGATTCCTGCCCGATCTCAAATTCATCAATTCCCCTAAAGGACTTTAACTTTTCCGTCTCGGCAATTTGTTTTCCCAAGTTTTTGTGGTCAGAATTGATCCAAACTGATTGATACTTGGTCAATTGTTTAATCTTGTCAGTTGGACAACTTCTGTTTCATCAAGTGAGAATTTTGTTGCAGTTATGCTGAAAAAGACATTATACGCGTATGATGTGTTTTTTCACAGATTTGGACTATTTTGGTTATGCTCACTCTCAGTAGCCCCCTTATGCTCTGTCCACTCACAAAATTCAGTTTGAACTCTGTTTGAGCAAGTTATGGCTAATTTAGGCTTTTCTTGGCAATTTTCCGCTTTTGAGTTGTTTTGGGTCAATTGTGATCCAAATGGGATGAAACTTGAAATATAACCTCTAGACAGCTATTACAATGGATCTGTGTTGGCAAAGCATCAAAATATGTCCAAAAGACATCATACGCGTATGATGTCTTTTTCATCAATTTGGGTCAAGACTTGATATTTATGCTTTCTACAGTGTTTGTAACAATCTTGTCAGGTCATATATAAAAAATAAGCAGTGGATGTGCTAAAAGACATTATACGCGTATGATGTCTTTTGTCCCATATTTTGACTATTCTCGGTTTTAAGCCTTCTCCAATGTTTATAATTGAGTTTCAAGTGTTTTTGTCAGGTTTGAATGTAAAAACAAGATCTGAATCCAAAATTTCCTATTCTTTGCGTTTCTTGGACTCCGACTTGTCTTTTTGGGTTTCTTTGAGTGTTAATGCTCTTGTTTTAAGTTGAAATTAGGGTATAACCCCCTTTTTGAACACTCTGGTAAAGTCAAAATTTCTGTTTTGGTCTCTGTTTGGTCATTTAGACATCATACGCGTATGATGTCTAAAGTTGCAGATTTCCAGTTTTTTGGCACAGAATCCTTCCTAAAGCTTTCTCAAGTGCTCACAACTCCCAGATACACAAAAAATTTCGCTGACTTTTGTTTATTGCAAGTTTCACTACTAACTCGACGGTTTAGTGATCTAACATGCAATCAACCATATCAAGCAAATACTCCAATGATTACTAGCTCTAGATCAGGATCAAATGAAGCCCTACCTAAGCTATTCCTAATCATAAAATGGGTTTGGTAATTGTGATTTTAAAGAGATCCACTGCCACTCACGGACTAGCAAATTCTTCTTCTATCAACAACTACTCAACACCAACAAAACAACAAACAAATCTAAGCTAAACTAAAAATAATGTCAACACGGAAGACCCAGGAATACCCCACTTCCTAGTATCTCTCGAGATCTTCGGAGTCCACCACTCCTAGATCTTTTCTAACTAAAGTATACAAAGTAGTTTATATGACTCACCTCGTAGGATTAGTCTAAGGTCACCTACTTAGGGCTCTCGTCCCTGGCAGCGGCGCCAAATGTTAAGGCGGTTACGCCGCTAGCGGAAGCTAAATAGCGAGAACTCAACCAACAACAGAACTGGTCAGACGAGGACGGAGCTTGACCCGCAGGCGCATGGAAACAACTAGGTGGGTGTCAAATCACCTACTCGACCTTCTAATGACAATCACTACTAAGGAAATCAAATCTAAGTTCTAAAATACGCAAGTGACTGAAATCCGTACTACGAACGAATGCTATACGAAACAGGATCTAGAATCATTGAATCGATCTCAAACTCAAGGGGAAGTCTATACACTAGGTTAGAACAGCACCCTAAAGACTTGAACTGCAAAATCAACCTATAACCACTCCGTGCGGTAAACGCGTATGAAGGCAGGCCGAAATATACAGGTGACCGAAACTTGACCCCGATGGTACTAATGTGTAGCTCTACTCGTTGTGGTTCTATAGATATGCTTCACGCTCAATTCCGACACACGAGTTGGAAGAAAACTCACACCGAAGCTCGTAGGAACTTACCACACATAGAAGCCGATAGCGCGCACTCTTGGTATCTGTGCGTAGCTCTCGCCGTTGCTAACACAATGGCAGTGTCCCTTCTCCAATGGCGGCTCTGTAGCTCGCGTAGCAAGTAGATAAGACTCTCTCTCTCTCTCTCTCTCTCTCTCTCTCTCTCTCTCTCTCTCTCTCTCTCTCTCTCTCTCTCTCTCTCTCTCTCTCTCTCTCTCTCTGTGACACAGTCACGGCGCTCAAAAACTCACTTTGATTAATAATCTCTATCCCTAGGTTACAAAAACTTTGGCTTATATACCTCAGCCTTGGAGGTGAGAACATCTCTAACTAATTACATCAGCAAGTGAAATTACTTCGGGATTACAAGCTGGAAACTCAATTGAGTCTCGTTACTTAATGAATGGCTCAAATCAAAATTAATGTCGGAAAGACATTTATTACAATCAATGGTTACAAAATGATGAGTGTGAGCAAAAATGTGGGTGTGATCCTCTGCTGGCTCAACAACCACAATTAACAAAGATCTCAATTTTTAATGCCCTGACGAACCGAGCCAGCTTACTCTAGAGACGGGGTGAGTGTCATAACCCACACGGCTGTGCTAGCACTCAGTGTCTAGAAAAAACCATTGCGATAAGATTCTCCACCTACTATTCTTTATCCTCCACCTCTCACTACCTTTTGACCTATCCACTTTGTACAATTGTATATGAGCTATAGTAGTTTTCCTTGCATAACTTTTTGGAAGGTTTAGAGTTTCTATGCTTGCTTCTAGCTGCACAATTCTTGTATTACTATTTTGAGAGCTTGAGTGATGTCACTTAGTGTTGCCGTCTGAAGGTCAAGATTTTGATTTTCTAATTTCTCCAAAAGTAACTTTGCTATTTCTTTTGGCAATTTGTGGACAAATTCTTCTTTAATTTCTCCACAATGATATTTTCTTGCTTTATAGTTTATTTTTTTCAATAAATACAAAGATCCCAAATTGAAGAGAAATTACATATCTATGCTTCATGAAAAGCTTGAAGGGTCAGGTTTGATCGATCTTCTTGATATCCAATGAACTCCTTGTAGATTGTTTCAATTAATACAAGCATTGGAGATCTGTTATCAGGAGGTCGTAATACAACATTTTTAACTTTTTGAGGAAGCATTTCTCACCATGACTTTAGAATGCCAATGAATCCGTTGATTGCTGCTTCCACGTCAGTTTGTTGGCTCTTTTTTCCAAACAATATTTGCCAATAAATCCAATAGTGCATATATTCTAAGACAAAGATGAAATCTACATGCTCCTTATTGTCAATGTTATAGAATGTGATATCACCTACTGTTTTGATACCTTTTACAAATTGGGAGTTGGTGGAATGGGTGGAGCACTAGTAGAGGGTTCTCCCATGGACTCATCCTTTTCCATATGTAGAGGCACTTCAAAGATATACACCTTTGAATTATCTGGTACTAAAGGAATAAATACTTGTGAAACATCAATATCATTTCTACTGGTGTTATCTTCCATGCAAAAATTGTCGTCATAAGGAGGAGATGGAAGTTGAGATGGGATACATTCTTCTTGGAGCCCATTGTAGATTGATTTAGGTCTCCAAAAAATGCAGCTTCATAGTGTTTGATTCCTGCCTTAGTTTTTGCATTTGTCATATCCCATCTTGGCTCATCTAAGTCTTCTTCCCAAGCATAATCAATTGTTTCAAATGATACTCATGATGGGACTTTGGAGGGGAATTTTCTTGTGTTGTCAATAAGATTGTTGCGCTTTTTATGACATTGAGCAATAGTATATAAATCTCTCCCCTCCTCAAACTCAAAATTATACAAACTGCTTTGCAGCTTGTTAACAAGCTGCTTTGCGGCTTTCCAATCTCCCCAAGGCTAGTTCTTCTTCTGAAAAATTATCTTGTTCATTAGTAAAATCCAAGACATTCAAGAATAAACGCTTGTCTAGTGACCAAGAATTTTATCCACGATGGTTTGGTAAATGAGAATCTTGGTATATTGGGAGATAATGAGGAGATATAAGGTCTATATGCAAAAAAAAAGGGATAGGCTTGAAGTTGCTTATGCATAATGTTAACTAGCTTTTGTGAGCTAATTTTTATATAATTAGACAAATCTAGATTAGTGATACAAAAATTTGTACGAATAATTTTATCTACAATTAGTGATTTAAGAATCCTGCCAGTGAATACTAATCTAAGAATTATGAGTTATAATTTCTCTATGTTAAGAACTCTATTTACTTCCTCTAATCTAAGAGTTCTATTGCAAATTCTAATCTAAAAATCATATTGACAAATTCTAAGAACTGTGATATCTATGCAACCAAATTGTACAAAATGATTGTCTTTCCAGATGGATTTCATTTTGTCATTTTGGATAATCTCGGTGAGTTTTATAAAATGCAATTGACTATCAAAAGGGATAGATGCAACTGATCTATTATCTAAATATGCATTTGATGCATGAATTTTAAGTAGATGTTTATGCTGATAGACTTGTTCAAGTTTTAATTGTGGTATTTGCCTTTGAGCTGATGGTTCGGCTTCTTCTATTGCTAATGAGAGATGTGCAAGAGACTTGGTCACCTTAAACAAAGATCTATTAAAAAATGCCATTGAAATTTACTTGAATGAACATCAGAAGGTAGGAGTTTACAGTGGGGGTTTACATGGGACTTTATGCAAGACTTTAGTGAGGATCTTTGTATGTGGCTATAATCCCAAAACACCGGCGGCGGTGACCAAATTTAAGTACATTTGTTTGACACTTGGTTGATGTAGGCTACCTCAAACACAGCTTTAATATAATGTTTGATATTGGTTTTATGGAAGCCTAATTCAATTTAGCTAACTGGATGCATTTCGGACCAGGGGAAAGGTATGGTTGATGTGATATGGTTTGCTTTGACATCTACATTTAGCATGATTCAGTGGGATAACTTAGTTCCTAGTAAGACTTCCGTTTGAGTAGAAATTACAGAGTTCTTGCCGGTTGAGCTGGATTTGTGAGTACTTGCCTTCCAGATACTATACTTAATAGGACTATTTTTGCATGATACCTTGTAGAAATGCAATATATTTCCAACTACAGAAATATGGCTGATTGCATGTGGAGTCTCGCTCTTGAAATAGTAATCCCTAATGTCGCTTTATTACTTTAATATGTATTTTGCTTGTGATTACTACACAGTAAATGGGTCAGTGTACATGGACTTGGTCTGGCATATATCAAAGTATGCATGAGTGGTTGCTTAGTCTCTGTACTGTATTACTACAAGTGTTCAGAGGGTTCCGTATCCTTGAGTTTACAGGACCATCCTGAGTGAGTGATATGTTTATGTAAAAGCTTTTTACTTGATTGTTGCTTTTGTAAGGTTTGTTACACTATGATTTTCCACTGAGTGTGTCCTACTTAAGCATGTATGATAAATGCATGTGTCATCTGGTTACAGGTAACATGGGTTCTCTGACTTTTGTTGGAATCTGACATAAACTTGATGGAGTTGTTCACTATACATTAAGGCAGAACCATTCAAAATTTGTATAGAAACAAGTTGTGCTGATTTGGATTACAATACTTTTTTTTTTTTGAAAAGGATGCACATGCATCACCGGCATATATAGCCAATGCTAATTGAATTTTGTGTTGTTTCTATGGGTGCAGGTGAGGGCTACTTGCTTTGGTTCAGCTTTTTGGTTACTACACTTATTAAAAGATTGGCTGCAAGTTTGAGGTTTGTGAAGAAATTTATACCTTTTAGAATGGTGACTTGTACCAACCTGATACTATTCATTTGCACTAACTGTATTTTGTATAGAAAACCTTGTTTTAATCTGGTTCCTTGGTCTTTGAACATATAAAAGTTCGTTTGTGGGTAGTATATGTAGATAACAAAAACACACACACTCCCTCCCAAGCTCTTACCCTCTCTCTCATTCCCTCTTCTTGGAGTAGCCAAAGGAGTATCTTCTCTCTCTCTCTCTCTCTCTCTCTCTCTCTCTCTCTCTCTCTCTCTCTCTCTCTCTCTCTCTCAAGCTCACACTCTGTGTCAGACTTCCTCTCTCTCTTCCCTTCTTTTTGGATAAGCCCAATAAGAGGAAAAACAGATTTCTCTCTAGGACATTTCAAAAAGATACAATGATTCAACATCAAGCTAGGGATGATTTCTCACCACTTGATTTAGTTAGCCATCTTGTGGCTAGTAAGTGGTCAATTATCACTAGTAGATTTATACATTTTCAGTCTACCCTTCACCCCATTTCCCAAATTTTGTAATTTTAAGCCTAGAATCATTGCATATTTTTTCTCTCTAGCCGTAGTGTTCACCCACGCACTAGAGGGAGCATCTAGTTGCACCTCCCCTAAAAAATAATGCCAAGACGGTGGTCTACTGGCGAGCATCAGAGCCATTTGCTTGGTCCCCAAATGATTAGGTGAATTGAATCCAATTTAGCACTAAAATAATCACTCTTTAATCCCCTCTCTTCCACTATATAAGGGGGTTAAAGGTCACTTTTAGGAGGGAGCCAACATTTTACATGAGACACACACAAAGACTTTGATATTGCCACCATCATGGTCCTCAAGATATGAGCACTGCCATGTTACACCACACCATACTAGCACCATCCATGATATTAGAGCACTTGAAATACATGCAAAACATAGCCACAAGCTGTTATCATCACGTCTTCTCACTATTGGCAGTGGAAAGTTATTATCATATCTCCTCGCTCTCTCTCTCTTTCTCTCTCTCTCTCTCTCTCTCTCTCTCTCTCTCTCTCTCTCTCTCTCTCTATATATATATATATATATATATATATATATATATATATATATATATATATATATATATATATATATATATATATATATATATATATAGATATATATATATATATATATATATATATTATACCCTTGTTAGCACTAAACACACTTGCACCTTGAACACCATGTTCGTTTATGAGAGAATCCTACTGCAATGTACTAGCACTGCGTGTCTTGGCCATGCACCAAATGACAAGAGATGTTGAGGATTTTCTTTCTCTTTTGCACTTTCTCTCACCTTCAATTTTCTCTTAATTGGTTCTTGATCCCCTTTCTAGTGCACAAATTTGTGTATGTGTTATGATTTTTCCTCCCCTTGTCATGCACCCCGCTAGGCATCTCTAGCATGTTTCATTTCCCGCATGATCAACTACATGATGGGCTTAGTTGCAACATCTATACATCCCTAGGCATAGCGAGTAGGTGTTTGATCAATCATCACATTCTATGTGCTCAGTGTTTTTGGTGCTTCTTGTTAGGTCTATTGCATCCCACATTCCTAGTTAAGTGGTGCCCTTTCTTCTGTTCTTCATGATGAGGTCCTTGTGCATCACCTTGGTGTAGAGGCCACCGGGTTTGATTTGCACTCCTCAATGGTCATTTGATTTTGTACTGTGAGTAGTTTGGTTTATGCATGCCTTAATGAAAATTTGATACTCTCTTGGTTAAATGAGATTATGTGCATAGTTGATGCTCAATCAATGTAGGTCTATTGCATCCCACATTCCTAGTTAAGTGGTGCCCTTTCTTATGTTCTTCATGATGAGGTCCTTGTGCATCACCTTGGTGTAGAGGTCACCGGGTTTGATTTGCACTCCTCAATGGTCATTTGATTTTGTACTATGAGTAGTTTGGTTTATGCATGCCTTAATGCAAATTTGATACTCTCTTGATTAAACAAGATTATGTGCATAGTTGATGCTCAATCGAGTATATTTAGATGCCATATTTGATGCACTCATGATGTTATATCACAAAGATAGTCGGTTTATGGGAATTTGAGGTAGGTCATAGTCTTCTTATCCATTCTAAAACTCTCTTTGATGCTACATGGGTCTCTTTGGCTCCAAAATTTGTCCCTCAAAGACTAGTAGGTTTGGAGGCTTTCTAAACTTGCTTCATATAGTATTACCTGGTTAGTTGTGTACACAGTAGAATTGCATGGTTCTTCTCCCTCCCAAAACTAAGTCATCCTTGGAGAAGAGCATCTTCTTTGTCTTTTGCACCCATTTGCAAACCTTGGCAACAAGACCCCGCGAATCTTCAAACAAACCTGCAAGGGATCCTTCGAAGTAGCCTTGCATCAAAATGTTAATTTTTCAAAAATATAATCTCAATGTAAGCATAAAATGGAAACATTTAAATGGACAAGTACTAAAAACGTGCCCTCATGCTAATTTACTATTGGTTAGTTCACACGCAATGCTTGTAGTACAAGAGAAAAAGAAGCTACTTTTTAAGGCATATATCCCCTTCATATTGCTACAGTATGAGGGCTTATATGTGACTATATTGCTACAAATATGAGGGCTTAAATGTGACTTTATTTCCTTAATACCACAAATTATACTAGTGCTTAGCACCTTAGTTTAGTTTTTGATTCCTTTTTCGCCCTAGAGTTGAGGGCTCAATGCTACACGTATTTTTTAGGAAAGGTTTTTAGGTGATCAAGCTCTTGGGTGTTTTTTTTTTTCAAAACTCACAATTGTGAGCTTATTATATTATACTATCAAAAAAATTACAAGCACATGTCATGCCTGTGTCGAGCCTTGACAACGTTCCAGGGTTATCGTTACATCGGCTAAGAGGGGAGCCACCCCATGGCAAGGGATGAGCTCATCTGTTCACCCAAGAGTGTTAGTCATATCATTGCCTACTGTCTTGTTTCATTCATCTGAGTTTACCTGTTTCTTGATGGCTATGATTGCCTCCTTACTTTTTTGAATTATCTTCGCGAACTTAAAGGGTAATCACATTTTCACCCAAAAAAGAAGGCGACACACAATTTTAAAAAAAAAACTTTGAAATACCATAAATGTTCTTCCCTTGTTTAAATCAGAGTACATGGACTGCAATGAAGCTGAGAACCCCCCCCCCCCCCTTCCCCTTCCCTTCTTTACTTAGTGTTGAGGCCCACCCTCGCCACTAAGTGACACCATGCATTTATTAAAGGGGAGTGATGGGACTAACGATCG
Organism: Adiantum capillus-veneris; assembly: GCF_014529385.1. Lineage (NCBI taxonomy): Eukaryota > Viridiplantae > Streptophyta > Polypodiopsida > Polypodiales > Pteridaceae > Adiantum > Adiantum capillus-veneris. Next base: position 110,340,929 of record NC_140945.1, on the reverse strand, counting down.
GAGTCCATGGGCAGAATCTCGAGGCGCACTAAATCCAACCATCGCAAAAATGGAGGCGATACGGAGACTCCACCAGTTCCCCGCGACCCGTATTTGTATCTGTGACCTCACACACCGGGTTTTGCATCACATGGACTAACCACCTCACCCGCATGCACATCATGTACCTCCGCTTGTTTTTATGAGGCTATATTGTGAGCTAACACACATTGCTTGGGTTTTTGAGATTTAATTCGTGTTCGAGTTTAGTTTTTAATTGATCTATGCAGCTACGGTTGCTCCAACTTTCGTGCATGGACTTCTCAAGTGTGGATCGCTTTGCCCCTTTAATAAATGTCATGTTACTTAGTGTTGAGCGTGTCCGAGTTTAGTTTTTAGATTACCTATGTAGCTACGTCGCCCCAACTTTCGTGCGTGGACTTCTCAAGTATGATATCTTCGCCCCCCTTTGATAAAAGTACGGCCGATCGTCTTCGGCGGCCTCTCTCTCTCCCTCTTTCGCATGCAAAAGGGCTTTTTTAAATTTTGGACTTTAGCCTTCATGTCGCAGATTGCGACACGTGTAAAGGGCTCCCCCTTCCGCCATATTATGTTACTACATATGTTAGTAGATGTAGTTGTTACTTAGTGTTGAGCCGTCCCTTTTCTTCCCTCTAGAATTTTCAAGGAATGTGACAAATGCAAATCGCACAACCCTAGCTATGCCTCTGCGCCGCTTTTTTCTCCAGATTCCAAAGGCCCTAGCCTAGCCTAGGTACCATTGTGAATTTTTGAACTTTCCCAACTTTACCTTGTATATAAAATGATAGTCAATCCAGTCAAAGACTCGAAAGCCAAGGTTCTTTGAACTTTGACTGTTGATGACCTTACCTACCTGTACGTAAAGAAAGGATGCCCAATGCAACGCTGAGGAATGCGGCATGCCCATTGCCTTCTTTTTCCCAGTTATTAGTAATTTACTACTTATTGCCTTATCCAGGACCAGAGTCGTCCTCATCTTTTGACCTCTCCTCACGAGTCCTCAATACAAAGTGACAAACGGATTTTAAAGATCTAGGGGCGATGTGGACACATAATCAATGGTTGTGGTCGTGTGGAAGTTGCACAAAAAAGACACACTAACTTTTTCCCTAGAGTAAAAGCCCCCATATCGGAACAGTGCTCAAAAGTAGGACATATCCAACCCCAAAAGATGTACAAGATAGCTCGAGCTGATAATCTGCAGTGTCTGTTGTCGAGCTTTCCTATTAAAGGAATCTTGAATTCAATACCCGCTCATTGTTGTCCCATCTCTCATTCATGGATGGCTCAAAGTCTGTGCAAATCTTGTGAAAAAACACTGCTCATTGCATGGGAACTCAACGCACCTATTTTGCTTAAAAGAGGACTCTTGTGTGCCCCTTTTGCACCACTCCGAGCTCAAATCTCTCTCGATAGCTCTCACACTACTCTGGGCAATTTCATTGTCCTTAAGTTGAGGCTTTTACCCTATATAAGGCCTTACTGAAGCATGGTACTCTTGGAGAGATTGTGAAACTATGGATAAAGCTTGTCGTATGACTCGATGCCACATGTCAAGTTTATGATAGCAAACCTTTTTTCTTCCTTCTATTGTAAGGGTTGTTAGAGGGACATTAAATGCTATGCTAAAATCCTAGGAGCTTGCTATCTATGCCGACTCTGCATGATATGCATGAGCTAGGCAGGACTCTAGGTAGCAGAGCCCTCCTTGGGAGCCTGCTCTCTGCCGGCCACTCTGCATGGTATGCATGAGCTAGGGAGGGCTCTAGGTAGCAAAGGCAGGGGATTGACAATGATGGGATGCCTTAGGGGATGTTGTACTTGGCAACATTTATGTCTAGGAAGGGAAGATCCACATATCAAATGACTGGAGGACCTCCTCTGGGTAGGGGACCCTGGCCATTCCGTGCCTCTCTTCATCGATGGCTTCAATGCACAACAAATTTCTTGCATGCGGGTATGGTGGGAACCCTTCCCTCATTTGGCGGTAAACCTTGCATGCCTTGCCCGGATCATTTTCGGATCGAGGACAGGCAATCTCTTGGTGGTAGGTATGGCTACTTGGGGGCACTCCCTTGGTGGTAGCTACTCCTGCTTGGTGACACTCTCGTCCCTTGGTTTACCTTGTGGTTTGTAATGATGTTGGTTTTTGACTTGGTATGCTAAATCTTTACAATGCACTCCGATTTGCAGCATGCGATGTCCTGGTGAAGAATGGTCTCTCTTTTTGGCTACCCGGTTAAGAGCTCATAGTGGGTGCGGTTGACGGATGTAGCAAGTGATGGAGACTAAGGGATCCTCCCTTCTGTGACACTAAGTGGATTTCCTTGTGTAAGTTCTTTGTATGAAGTATGTCGAGCTTTCTCCTATAGTTGTCTTGAAGTGGCTCCCATGTTCCCTGGTGGAACTTCTGTAATTTTTGTGGTACTCTTGGTATGATGTGGTGTTGCGGTCCTCATGGTAGTTTTACTACATGAGGCTTCTTTGTAGTTTTTTTAATCTTGATTTATCCACAACCTCCACTTGTTCGTGGTGGTACTGCACAAAAAACGACAAGGGCATAAATTAAGGTTACTAAGCATCATTTTTTTTTTTTGCAATACTCACAATTGTGAGTTGAGGGAATTTATATTAAGTCGAAAAGAATACAATTGCCCTCAAGCACTACATGTGCCTTAAGGGGGGCTAAGGTGGATTTTGGTTTCAATTGCCTGCGACTGCACGCTTGTCATCCCGAAAGTATTCGCAGCGGGTATCCTATAGTTTTACCCACCTTTCAAAGCCATTTTTACGCTTATAATCTCAATTTGAGCATCATATAAAAAAGATAGTTTTTTGACAGCTATTTCGAGAAAGACGCGGATAAAAGTTCTCGGCCTTGACATATACAAAAGATAGGGCAAACATTTTATATGGTGTGGCCAAGCCTTTAGTTACGTAAATCCTCCCTCTTTGTTTTTGTGGATGAATCTAATGACATTGGTGCTTGCTATGGTAGGAAGAGCCCCATCACTCACAACTTCTTGCCATACCAAAAAAATGCACGGCAACATAAAATATTTGTAGTAGATATAGAACTCATTAAGTAGCCCATCGTTCCTAGGAGATTTTCCCAGTTTAAGATACTCATCAATGGTCTCCCTAATCTCCTGTAATGGAAATGGCCTATGAACTTTGAGAATAGCAGAATTAAGAGAATTAGAGTGAGCATTTTTGTGAGATTACTTTGAGAACATAGAGGGTGAACTTAATTGATGGTAGCAACATGAACATAGTACTTAATTAACTTGGCATGAACAATACTTTTGCAAGAGAGAGAGTATTAGAGAACATGAAAATAGTTGAGGACCGGATTTACTTGGAGCCGGTCCCCCCTCCAAAAGCCGTTTGTGTATAGATTCTCCCATCAAGAGAGACTTGGTACAATACAATCTTTGTGTTCCTTGTGACCTTGGTGATGCTATGAAGATGGAAAGCTTCATGCATCACGAACATAATATAAACTTTGCAAAAAAACATTAACTATCCCAAGCCTCAGTCCCAAGGCCTCAAACACCTTCGAAGGTGGAGAGAGCTAGCGGGGAATGAGGGTAGGGACGAAGAAAAAGAATCATTCATAGGAGAAAGAAATAGCTCCTCACTTATCATCACTCTTCTTACTTAGCATAGCATAATAGCATAGTAATGAAGATGAAGAAGATGGCAAGCTTAAGCATTGAAGCATGGCTCTTGGTTGGATTTGCATTCCATAGCCAAGAGTGTTGGTGTAGGCTCTCAACTTCTCAACAATCTTGGAGAAGGAGATGGAGCTCTTTCACTTTGCACTCCACACAATGAGACAATGTGTGTGTGTGTGTGTGTGTGTGTGTGTGTGTGTGTGGGAGAGTATACCCCCTCTCATGCTTGGTCCACATCTCTCTCTCTCTCTCTCTCTCTTGGATTATTTAATTATTTCATTTGGACATGTGTCGTGTTTTTCCTCTTTGAGAGAGAGAACTTAATTATTTATTTTTATGTATCTAAATTCTTATTGAACCCCTTTAAAACCTATCCAATAGGATTCAAGCACATCATGAAGGCCACATGTGGAGGATCATTTGAACATGTGTCTTTTATGCTTATTAAGTCATTAGGTTTGAATTGAATACTTCGAGCACTTAGTCAATCAAGCATGGAAAAGTTGATGCCTCTTGAGAGTTTATCTTTCAATTGAACACTTCAAGAACCTTAGTCATTTAAGCATGTGAGAAGCACCTCAAGATTTTAAGCAAGGTTCTCACTAACACTTAGCAAGCCGACAAGCACCTCATGCTTGGGTAGGATTCTCACCTCAAGGTCAGCCCTGGCTTGCCTAAGGTCAAAGGACGAGGTCTTTAATAAAGCTAACCCTAAGGTCTTTTAAGCTCCATTAGATGCACGTTGCTCTTTGATAGACTACCTTCTTTTGAACCCCTATTGAGATGTAACCATCTCTCCTCTTGGTCCCTTGCTGAGGTAAACCTAGAAGCACTTATTGCACATTGTTGTTTGATAGACCATCTCTTTTTGGACCCCTATTGAGATGCAATTGTTTCTCCTTTTGGTCCCCTGTTGAGATAGGTCTAGAAGTACATATCTATATCCTAACTCTTGTTCCCCTTTTATCTTCCCATATTAGATGATCAGTTTAATATGAGAAAATCATTTGGTAAAGTTAGATATTATGTTTTATGATATCTCCCCTTCAATCAAAGGGAGATCTGATAGTTTAGCCAATTGAGTAGGCACTCCTAATTTGAGCACTTTGAGCTTTTGAGTAAGAGATTCCGTCATTCCTTTGGGTGGGATTAAAAAAGACCTCTGACAGCTATTTTTGAATTCTCTTCCGGATTTGCAACATAAAAATCATCAACTTTTTTTAGCATTGGAATAAAAGTTTTGGCCTTTTTCTTTTTAAGCAAGTCAAACATCTATTTAATGGGTCTGTCTATTTTTCTTTCCTAAAAATTTCTAGGCCAAGCAAGGGAGCTTGGCTATGGCGGTGCTCTCCTTCCTTATGTTATCTCCCTCTCTAGTTAGAGCTAAGGCTTGTAGCCTTAGCTGAAACACTTGAAATAAAAATCTATTCTTTGTATTGCGTAGAGAGTCTAGGAGGACTATAGCAGATGAAGAGATTACACATCAAGAAATCAAGAGGCACAAGGAGCAGAGCGCATGCAAGTCTAAAAGCTCAACATTGTCCGTGTTTGCATATGCATAGTTTCAAGGTGGATTTTGGTTTCAATTGCATGCAAAAACATGTTTGTCATCCCATAAGTATTCCTAGTGCATAACCTATAGTTTTACCCACCTTTCAAAGTCATTTTTACCCTCAAAATCTCAATTTGAGCATCACATCAAAAGATAGATTTTTGATAGCTATTTCAAGAAAGAGGTTTTGATAGATACACATGCAAAGATAGCTGAGAGAGAGCCTAGAGAGAGAGAGAGAGAGAGAGAGAGAGAGAGAGAGAGGATCTCAGGCACACACATAGTGACTGAGTCTTTGCCAAAGGATCCTAACTTGATCGAGAAGGGGTCTTTTGACATTGATACACATGTGGAGACAAGTATTTTTAACACGCAGGTATAGGGACCCGCATTCAACATCAACAATAGCTTACAAGTTGGGAGCATTGGTTTTTTCTCCTTTAGAGATTTTTGAAGTGTCATAGGAATCTACTAGATTCTCTACATTTTTTTGAGATTCTTTGATTGGCCATATGTATTCTTTGACCGTATGTATGCCATGTGTGGTTATCTTTGAGAGGATGAGTCTCTAGTTCATTACACCCATAATCGGCTTCAAGTTATTGGCTTACATGTGTTGATGGATATAGGTATAGGTTTCCACATCCACTTTGGCAGGGTTTTGCATCAGTTTCTGTTTTTCGATTGGAGTATGCATATTGTTTTATGCGTATAACTTGCACTTTTGAGTGCTATGAGCTCCCTTGAGAGTGACATCCCCACAAGGATTGGACATTACTGCTTGCATTAGTTGGCACCTATTTGTGAGAAATTTCCTACTATCATTAGCAATGATCATACTTTAATGTACATTGTGTTGTGGTTACTTCCATAGTATGCTTTTGTGGAGCAATTCTTTTGTCCTTATGGTAGTCCTAGCATTTTTGAGACTTTATCCAAAAAATGGTTATTGTTAACCTTGACCATAGTCCTGTCTGCTGAGCCTTTGGAGGAACGTGGTGACGTTTATTGAGCTAGGGGATTCTCGAATGTTAAGATCCCTTTGGTGATGGGAATGGGATCGTGCTAGCTAGGGTGGATGAAAGAGAAACATAGTGCAAGTGTGTGATGTGTGTAAGCAAGATTATCACTCAAGTGAATTAGGTTCAAAGATAGAATTATCTTGGACTCATAAACACAATCTTGAGTATTGGCTTAGCTTAGCATAGGCTCACCATAGACAAGCATGTAGTGAAAAATTGAACTGTGTTGTTTATTTATGAAAGTGAGCTTTAAGTAGCTCTACATCTTGACTCCATTACATGTGGGATAATTCCCTCTCTTCCCTCCTTCACTCAGACTTTAGGAAAAAACCCACACTTTACAATCCTCCCCTTGGGATTTGGACTAAGAGAAAATACTGAAGATGCAGTATCCACGCAGGATAATAAATTGGTATCCACACAGGAAAATAAAAGTCCTCCCCTACAAGTAGAGAGGCTGCATCTTCAAAGTATGTCGTCATAGAAGACAAGGTTGTTCTTGACTTCGCCTTCTTCTGCGTCCTTTACCATGTGAGCTGATCCTTTGTTAGGTCTCTTTCCTTCGTAGCTTCTGATGTTACTTCTACTACTACTGCTTTCTCCACTACTACTGCCTCCATTTGAGTAGCATCAAGAAGGAGGGTGTCCCTTCTTACCGCATTTGTTGCAAGGTTTGTTTGTGTAGAAGTCTTTTGCAATGTGTCCCATTCTTCCACATTCATAACACTTTCTTCCAGTTGATGACGTCGATGGCGAATATCTTCCCCTCGAGGATGATGTGACAAAAGCCCCTCCTGATGACGTTAATGAATCTTCTTGTTTTCTTTCTTCTGCTTAGATTGAGTTGATGCCATCTTGGAAAGGTGGAGCCGATTATTTTTCTTCAAGAATTGTGACTAAGTCGTCATAAGAAGGTGGAAGTGCACTTAATAGTACGCCACTTTCTCGTCTTCTAGTACTTCAACCTGGATGTAAGTGAGCTGCATGACAATGCTCTTAAGCCTGTTTACTAGGCTAGCAATGTCCACCTCTGCAGTCATAATGATCTTGTATAGTTGTCTTTTGAGACTAACTTTACTTCTTTTGGCCCTGGCTCCAAAATTGCTTTCTAGGACATGCCAAGCTTCATGTGCATGCTTACATTCGTCTATGAAATGTACATACTTGTCATGCAAGGAGGTGATGGTAATTCCTAATGCTTGTTTGTCTTTAGCCAAATCTTGTGCACTTGCTATGAGTGTAGATGCCCTAGTATGTACTCCATTAGATTCGGCTTGTTGTTATAGGGTTGTGCAAATAACAGACCATAAACATTTTTTCATTAGGTAACCCCTTAACTTTGTTTGCTATGTGTGAAATCCTTCCCCGTTGTACTTTTCAATTCCCTTTTCCCCCATTGTGCTAATAGAGGGGTCTTAGCTTAGGAGACTCTCCTAGCCAGTGTCTACCTCTTTACATGAGCATAGATTCCTCTTCGGAGATAATAGAAAATTTATTTGCAAAATTTTGTGCTTGGCTGCAAAATTTTGGAGTTAATTGCGAGAGAGAGAGAGAGAGAGAGAGAGAGAGAGAGAGAGAGAGAGAGAGAGAGAGAGAGAGAATTCCTCTTCTGTGAAGCCCCTCTTCACCGTTGTGAAGCTCCTCTTCACAATAGGAGTAGTGCCATTTTCTTTGTATGGTCAATGAAGTCATTGATGGTAAAGAGATCCGAAGAAGATTTTTGAAGCCTTTGAGTGCTTTTTTTTTGTTTTTTACTTGCTGGTAGCCTACGATGCTAGAAAGGCCCTTTCAAGATCTTGATGTTTCTCCTCTTTACTGATGTGGGACTGCACCTCTAAAAGGGTTGGAGCGTTGGGGATTTGGAGTAATTGGCCCTACACAGGCAGACTCTAGCTATGCAATGTGCGAACAAGGTCTTAGAGCTTTAGAGGCTCGGGCCAATGGCCGTGGGACATCACCCCTATGAGGGTTTGAGGCAAGGTTTGAGGGCCAAATGGGATTTTTTGGTTGCCTTGGAGTGTAATGCCCCTTTGTCAGCTTGTGGGAGCAACACCTTAAAAGGCTAGTGGCCTTAAAGGGATCGTGGGAAAGTTAGTTTGGTCAACTTCGGCAAGCGATTTAGGGCGAGCAGGCTGGGTGGGGCCTCGGGCACATGCGAGGGTAGAACGGGAAGGCGGGTAGCACCTTCAAGCAACCGCGGGGCAGTTTTTCGGGCACGCACGGGCAGGCAGCCAATTTCCACCAAAGTGTGAGGGGCCCCTTGTGTGTAGCCTTTGAGGTTTGACCTCCTTAAAGAGAGGTCGGTCCCACCACAGTTGCAGGAGCTCATTTAATACAAAAGGTTCAATGGGCATCAAATGCCATGCGCGCGCGCACACACACACACACACACACAAGTTTTTGGGTTGTTGATTTTGCTGCTGCAGACACAAAATGCACAGAGGATGAACAAAAATGGCTCACAAGAAATTGCCAAATTTAATCAATTGATGAATCTTGGGGTGATTTAAGCATGCACAAGCTCGTTGGAAAGCTCTCGAGATAGGCTACACACACACCAATTGCAAATGCCAATTTTGCTAAAATAAGGAGCAGCTATTGAATGCAAGTTCTTGATGGAAAATTAATGCACTCTAATGCTAATTAGGCTTCCAATTGGCCAGTGAGTAGTGGCTCAAGAGTCTTTAACTCAAGAACATGCTCATGCTAGCCAATGGAGAACTAATTAGGCATGCAATATTCAATAGAGGAGAAATCCTAATGTATCTAACTAATGATGATTAAGGGATGCTAATTTGTACAAACATGCAATGCATAATAGAAAGCCTAGCTAGCATACCCGTGCTCTAATACCAGTTGATGGGAATGGGATCGTGCTAGCTAGGGTGAATGAAAGAGAAACATAGTGCAAGTGTGTGAGTGTGTGTAAGCAAGATTATCACTCAAGTGAATTAGGTTCTAAGATAGGATTAGCTTGGACTCATAAACACATTCTTGAGTATTGAGTTAGCTTAGCACATGCTCACCATAGACAAGCATGTAGTGTAAACTTGAAATGTGTTGTTTATTCATGAAAGTGAGCTTTAAGTAGCTCTACAGCTTGACTCCAATACATGTGCGATAATTCCCCCTCTTCCCTCCTTCACTCAGACTTTAGGACAAAACTCACACTTTACATTTGGTGGTACAAGTTTGTTGGAGCACCCTTTTTCACGGCTTCGCCATAGGTTATGTGTAGAGAGGACTAAGTGCTTTTGACATTGCGTAGGTGGTCTTTTTGGGTCACTTCATTGATCAATGCATACACACTAGTCAATCATACTCTTTATACATTAGTATTTGATTTTGAGACCATTTTGAGATTTTGCTCTAGGTGGAGGAGAAACTCTAACAAAGTATTCCCCCCAACATTCTTGCCATAAATTTGTCCTTCTTGAAATAGTGTTTACCTCTTGCATTTATGGCCTCTTCTTCTGATAAAGACATCTATAACATCAAGAATCTTGATGTCATGAACTTTTCCATATGTAAAGAGAAAATTTAGGATATCTTCATCCAGAAAGGTCAATTTGAGCCATTGTTTGCGTGCCAAGAGAGTAATGGCTACACAGATGCACAATGTAAAGTGCTTGATGCCAAAGTTATATCCATTATTCGTCTACATCTTCAAGGGTCAGTGTCATCCCAAGGGTAGCACTAGGAGGGCATGACCCTGGCAAAGTGTTAAACACACTTTTAGTATAGGGATCTATATATAGCTTAGAGCCAGAGGGCCAGGGGCATATATATTGGACGGTTGGGTGGTTATCCACAAGTCTGTCTCCCCTCTGTCTTTACACTAGTATCAAAGCTCAAGGAAGGGGGGAGCTATGGAGGAGGGGGGAAAATCATTGCATGTAAATGCATGTTCTATCCCTCTCTCTCTCTCTCTCTCTCTCTCTCTCTCTCTCTCTCTCTCTCTCTCTCTCTCTCTCTCTCTCTCTCTCTCTCTCTCTCTCTCCTTCATGACAAGCTTGGGCCATGGACAAGCTGTCCTGCAAGGGATGGAATCAAGGCGGCATGGGTATGGCCCCTTGGGTCAATAGAGGCCAAGGAGGAGAGTCAGACATGGTCGTGGGAGCAGTCCCCTGCGAAGAGAAAGAGACCCAACAAGGCGAGCATGGGCATCGCCTCTTGCACACACCAAGGAGGAAGGCAACCCTCACAAAATCTCACCATCTGAGACTCGTTGCACTCGTGGCGGCGTGTGGAGCAATTTTTGTCATAGGCATTAGGTCATCGCGAGTAGAAATGCGTGTGGTGTAAGCAAGGATACCATGCGCAAAATTGGCCGCCATCTTGCATTAATTGTTTTTTCTTTTTTGTTCAAACATGGGTGCCCAAGGGTGCCCAAGGGGGTCACGCAAGGGGCACACCCTAAGGGTTTATTCCCACAGGCATGATCTATTTTGTTGGCATGATCATCGCATGCGACATGCATGTCGTTTACACTACGTCTACCACAATCCACAGTAGGACATTCGGTATCGTTTTCAAAGTCGGAGTCAACAAGGTTTCAATGACTAATAGCACATGGAAGTCGTTAAATTTAGTGCAAAAACTTGATTATTATAGAAACTTTGTTTTAAAAGCTACATTTTGGAGCATCACCAACAAATTTCAATTTAAAGGAGGTTACGACTTCAAGCAAGGGTCAGCTTGCATAAGAGGGCTCCTGGCAGGTGTTGTTAAGTGCGAATTTCCAGAAGCACGACTTCTCCCTCCATGTTTGGCAGCAAAGAGAGCACATCGACTACAAATGATCATAATGTTGTTTAAAGTTTTTCATGGCTTTTATAAGATGGTTTTTCATGGTAGGAAGTCCCAGGAGGTTTCCTAAAGGTAATTTTTCAAGCAACAGCAAGGCCGGCTACTCGATTTTGGCGAGGGGTGCAAGATTCAATTCCCACCCAATTTGCATAGACTGAATGGACCATGCAAGTTCTTTGGCATGGTCGACCAGTATGATCAACCCTTTGTTGGAACACCAAACCCAACGGGGTTTGAAGTTTAGTTGGCAACATGTGCACACAAGTAGTATTGGGCAACTCATGTACGCTTTGTCTACACAATTACTATAGTTATTTTTATGCTTTTGATACATTTTCCTCCTCGACAAGGTCGACAAGTTATAATTTTGTTTCGACTCCATTTAATATGATGATACCTTAAGCTGCACCATGGTACATTAATGTTCACTACAGAGTAAGGCTCTGTACAAAGATGCTAAGAAATGGCTTGTGTATTGCATTGACTACTATCTCTATGATATGTCATTTTCGTACTATCAAGAGGAGGGGACAAACAAGGCTTCCAGGAGCACGACTTCATATCTACTGATGGGAGGCTATGGTGGATGCCACCTTGGGCGAGCCATGGTGAGTGAGAGAGAGAGAGAGAGAGAGAGAGAGAGAGAGAGAGAGAGAGAGAGAGAGAGAGAGAGAGAGAGAGAGAGAGAGAGAGAGGGTGCAGAAACAAGGTCAAGAGAGAGAGAATTCGACACAAAGGAAAACTAATAACACACGCTATGATTGTATATATTTGTAAATTACAACTTACAATATATATATATAGCCAAACTTGCCATGCACACTAAAAAGGGAGCTCGAGTTGATCTGCTGCATTATGAGAGTGTTCCCACAGGCTAACTGAATCACAATTGGGCTTGCATACCCAACAACCCTCCCCCTCCCCCCCCTCAAGCCCAAACCACTGACTATGGACTTGATACATACCATGGAAGAATTCAATCACCTGAAACCATGAGTAGAAGTCCCCCCCTGGACAAGAACATAGGCGTGTGTGTGCACTTCCCTCAAACAACCATTAGCGTGAGACAGACCAGAACTCAACCAAACAACAAAGGGTGGTCTTACCACTTTTTATGTTGTAGTGTCTATAACCCGCTCAAAGTTTTAGGCATGGCAATAATTGACAGCTTGTAAGCTAAAACAAGGCTTTTGAAATACAAGTGTGATTGTGTTGATAATAGACAGACAAATCTACGATACTTAACCGAGAAAAATAGTTGTTGAACTCTGTGTCGATATTCAGAGTGCTTGAAGGAAATCTTCATGTTCTATAATTGATCAAAAAAAGCCTTGGACCAATGCTGAAGTCATGCTAAGCTCAACTAGGTGAGGGAGGAGCCTCTACTGCAAATTTCCTTTGGCTATCACCTTATCACCGCCGCTTGAAGCTTTTGAAAAGCTACTTGTTGGCCTTAGTAATCTAGTTCTTTAGATATGCACGGATTGCCACAGTCAAGCCTTGAGCTTTTCAATATGCTAGCAATTGATCCACTGTCTACTAGCCTTACTGAGTGCCTTTTGAAAAGCATGAAAAAATTACTAACACACTCATCCTTAAGTGCTTTCCTCGTCCTGGTTGGCTGGCTACAACACGTAGCGTTTTGAGATGCTTCAAACTGCCCCTTGCAGTTGCCTTTGTTGTGAGGGCATTTTGAGATGCTTACCTGGACGAACCTACTGGCTGGACTACTATGAGCGTTTTGAGATGTTGTGCAAAATCACCCACTGCAGATGCCAGCCTCCTTGCAAAACTGCCCACCACAGACAGCACTTTGAAATGCAACCGCCCTTGGTGATTGCTGTCAATTGAAAATGCCCTAGGTTGATTGTTCCACCACCTGCAGCAACATGCCTGCCTTTTGATATGCACGCAAAATGATTTACCGCATGTAGTGCCTGCAATCTGCTAGCGTCAAGAGATGCCGACCTCCAAGGTTTGCCTTGCCGGTGCCAAATCATGTAGCGTTTTGATATGCGCCCTCCTGGGCTCTTATACCAGTTGATGGGAGGCTATGGTGGATGCCACCTTGGGCAAGACATGGTGAGAGAGAAGAAGGTGCAGGAACGAGATCGAGAGAGAGAGAGAGAGAGAGAATTCGACACAGAGGAAAACTAATAATGCACGCTATGATTGTATACATTTGTAAAACACAACTTACAATATATATAGCCAGACTTGCCATGCACACTAAAAAGGGAGCTCGAGTTGATCTGCATGCATTATGAGAGTGTTCTCATAGGCTAACTGAACCACAATTGGGCTTGCATACCGAACAACTACGTATATAAATTGGGTGCATAATCACTCCAAAGTAATTAAGCTTGCTAAAGTGCATGCAAAATACATACATGAAGTACATTGAAAGCCCACTCATGCCATAGGATGCTCCAACTTCCAACACTAGGGGTGCTGGTTACAATAATTGGTAAGTACCTTAAATTTAAGTTTCAATTTTGAATGTATCTACAATACCACCTTGACAAGCAAATGTTGCTTCAATCAAGTAGAGTTTGGCAGTTTAATAACCTTTGATAGCTAAGCTTCAGGAGCTATCTCTTTTAATATTGGAAAATCTCACGATTCTCAATTTAAGTTGCATGATTCGGCAAGGCCGTTTCTCTTTGCAAATTTGACAAGGTCAATTGTCTTCTGCTTTGCCATGAGCACCTGTTAGCTATGAGCACTCACTTTCTGTTCTTCTAATCTACTAGATGAACTTATGCGAAGCAAGGCTTCACTTTAGAGTATATTGCCAAGACGTTTCCAAAGTTTGGAATATGCTGGTAGCATACAAACTTGGGGAAACTTGACAAGACATCTACCTGTTTGAAAGTCGGTATGAACGAAGCCACAAAGTTTGTATGCTGGTAGCATACAAACTTGGGGAAACTTGACAAGACATCTACCTGTTTGAAAGTCGGTATGAACGAAGCCACAAAAGCATACAAGGTACATCCGACATCACTAACTTTCTCAATATACATGGCTACGAGACGCATTCTGACAAAGGCAACTGGTCTCAGATGGGCGACAAGATTCACCATTTTAAGTTCTACTTGTATTTTTGTCTTTCAATTTTCATTTGAGTAACATTTCTTTGTTGTGCAAAGAAAACTTCTCTAACACACTTACTATGAAGCAAGGCTTCTATTCCATGTCGCAGTACTAACCCCTGATTTAGGATCAAGTGTAATGGCATGCAAGTTTAGAAATAAGAGGATATAAGCTCACACTTATGGTTTGCAATGACCAACTGTGATGTATCCATGCCAGTACAATGGTGCAAGGCATATGTGGCATATGTTTGCATAGTAAAGATTTTCATTGAAGCCAAGGACTTATCACATTATTTTTTTGCTATGCATGTATGGCATGTCAATATTGTGGAGTCATTCCACTAAAGCATAGTTTACGCTTCCACTATAACATCAACACCTCTATTGAGGCTGGTATCATTGCTTGTGATCATTGATATGATTACAATGACAAGAAATTGATGTGCACAAAGTGCTAACAATACAAATGATGTTATCTGTGGATAGCAACTTGGCATGGCCTCGCTATCAAGCACATAATCCGTGGGACGACATGAATCGATTAAGAGAGCCTCCCAGTAGGTAATCTCTTGTTGCAAACCTAAGAAAATTTAGTCTAACTCCTTTCTTTGGGATGTTAGGAATCACTCTCTTCTGTCCATGAAGAGATATAATTATTTTGAGATTCAATTGTGAATAAGATTCCAACTTGAGAAGAGATGTTTCTTAGTTCAAGCACTGTTTATACCCCTAGGAGTGGTATTTTTAGTGGTATGACACAACTAACATACAATCACTTCATCGTTGTTGAAAGTAAGAATTTCATCTTGTTATAGTTGTTCTTTCAAGGAAATAAGTTTGCAATCTTCCAAGGGGTAGTGGACAAGTTTATCTTCCAAAGTTGATTTCAATCATTATTAGCCACGGTAGACTATGTTGGTCATTGTTGGTTGCTAGGTTGAGTAGTTTTTTCCTCCAGAGTCTAACCAAGGGGTTTGACATTCTCAATTTTAACAATTGCAAAGCCAACACCCAGGGTTATCAGTGCAATATTGCTTGGTTGTCACTAATCTTTCAATTAGGTTTCCTAGGCCTTTATAGGCGGGAAATTTGGGCATGTGCATTTGGCTACGGGTAAGTGAACACTATGTTCAACGCCAGGTATGCATCTGATTTTATTTTATCTTGTTTTTGAGTATTTTATGACTCATTTTTTCCAAGTAGGATGCATACGCTTCTATGCTTTCCTCCATTTTTCTCTTCAGAGAGATGACACAGTCATGTAGGAGCAAAGTATTTTGGGCCATATTGTCCAAAATACATTTTTGCATTATGCAATTCTTGACCTACATGTAGGGTTTGTTTGGCACATGTCATCACAAGAGGAGCAACATGGTCTAGAAACTCAAGGAGTTCAGTTTAGCCAGTGTGGAGCAAGGATGATGAGGGTCCTCTCACACATGTTGCTGAGTGTTTACAGTTATCTCCACACATAAGTACCTTTTGTACTTGAAGGATTTAATTTTACCAAAAATCCTTATATGAGACATATTCCACATGTGGAGACTATGAGTCTCTGGGACTGACACTAGTGCCCACTATTTGAATTATGTGTCGCGACAAAGTCCCTACGTGTTGGTCAAATCTGTTAGACTGTTTTAAGCACATTGTATTAGGAACAATTTCAGTGGCAAGAAATTTTCGGATACTTGGTAAGACTTGTAAAGGATATAGGTTTGTTGGACAACTTTGACAGAGATTTTTTATACACATAGCAAAACTATGTTCAGTTAATGAACAAGTTCATTTGGTACCTAGATGTGATGGATTTTCACATTCTATTATGGTCCAAATATGTTAGCATGATTTTCTCATGGAAGATATTTAATTATTTCCCGGTGAGTTGTGAGTATAACATTAGCCATAAGCATTGACAAGTACGAGGATGGATATGCAGGTTTGAATTTGTTTTTGCTGAATGCATGCACGATAGGTATTGTAAGCCCTAGTGTTCAACAAAGGCTGATTTGGAGAAACATGCATATTCATGACATTAGTATCCTCTAAAGCCTCTCGCACTGTAATGGAATTGGCCTATTTAACTTGAGAGTAGCGGAAATTTATGAGAGTACTTTTGAGAAATGACTTTGTGAGCATAGCGGGTGAACATAATGAAGATAGCAACATAATCATAGCAATTAGTTAGCTTGGCATGATCATTACTTTTGCAAGAGAGAGAATTTAGAGAACATGAAAACAATTGAGGATCGGATTTATGTGGAGCCGGTCCCCCCTCCAATAGGCATTTGTATTACGATTTCTCCCATTAAGAGAGAGACTTGTTACAATACAATATTTGTGTTTCTTGTGACCTAGGTGATGCAATGAAGATGGAAAGCTTCATGCATCACAAGCATAACATAAACTTGAAGAAAGCTTTACTATCCCAAGCCTCAGTCCCAAGACCTCAAACACCTTCAAAGGTGGAGACAGCTAGCAAGGAATGTGGGTAGGGAAGAGGAAGAAGAAACATTTCATAGGAGAAAGAATTAGTTCCTCACTTCTCATAACTCTTCTTGCTAGAATACATAATAGCATAGTAATGAATATGGAGAAGATGGCAAGCTCAAGCATTGGAGCATGGCTCTTGGTTGGATTTGCACTCCATAGCCAAGAGTGTTGGTGTAGGCTCTCAACTTCTCAAGGAGCTTGAAGAAGGAGATGGAGCTCTTGCACTTTGCATAGCACACAATAAGAGTGTTTGTGAGTGTGTGTGGGTGAGTATACCCCCTAAGCAACCCCCTATCTTGCTTGGGTCGACCCCCCCTTGTAGCTCATGTTTGAAGCTCATTAGACCCCTCCAGGCCTAGCCAATCACAAACATGAGGCATTACAAGCGACAAGGGTAGCCTTGGGACAAGTGTCCCCCTTTCCCCTTTGAGAGAGAGGACTTGATAAATGAAAAATCAAGTAATTAAATCTCCTAAATTATCATTGGACCCCTTGGGTGGCCAACCAATAGGCTTCAGGAGCACCATGAGGGCAACATGAGGAGGAACTTGACAAGTGTCCCTCTTTTTCTTTGTACCATGCATTCCTTGTGTGAGTGTGTGGGTGTTCTCTCTCATCCCCCCTCTTGTAGGGCTCGCCCCCTCCTTGTAGGGATTGAATCTTGACCTTTTGACACCTCAAGCCCCTCATGCATAGGTCCAGTTTCCACCACAAGCTTGGCCCTTAAGCACTTTAAGCTTGGGCTGGGTTCTCACCTCAAGTGCAACCCTAGCATCTCAAGCATGACAAGCACCTCAAGCATCTCAATCATCAAGCACATCAAGCACCTTAAGCTTGGGCCGGGTTCCCACTCGGCCCTAGCTTACCTAAGGTCAAAGGACTTCTACACTAACTATTGGAGGTCTTCAATGAAGCTAACCCTAAGGTCTTATGCTCCATTGGTTAGCCTTGCTCTTTGATAGACCATTCTCATTTGGGCCCCTTTACCGTTGGCCCCGTGTTGAGATAGATCTATAAGCACACCTGAATATCTTAACCCTTGTTCTTGTTTATTCTCCCACATTAAGTGATCAATTTAATATGAAAAAATCATTTGGGTTGGTTAGACATTACTTTTTATGACATTACCTCTCTCTTGAAATCATAGCCGTCCTCGACTATGAGGTAGAAGAGATAAAGCCTTAGTCATTAGTCAATCTTACTTAGCGGGTAGAGGATCCCTTTTTACCCTATGACATCTTTCCAAGATGGATGACTAATCCATTTGGTGCTTGGGAGACATAGCTACCGTAAGCATGTCTGCTCTTTAGTACATTTCATTCTCCCAAAGTAGAGTGACAAATTCTACTTGGTGTTTGAGAGACGTCGTCATCACAAACATGATTCTAAGCATGCATACTATTTAAATTTGTGCACAATAAAAAGAGAACTAGTTTTATAAGGAAAAAACATTGGTCATTTAAAAGAAATTTGTACATTTGCTTACTCTAATGTAGGATTGTAAGCATTGACAAGGTTCATACTATCCTTAAGCTGTATTCCTTGCATCCATCTATCATCTTCAAAAGGATAATTCTTAAACTTAATAAGATACCGTTTGATAATCTTACCATGTCGTAGTACCTTGTCTTCATGCCGAAGGATAGCTTCGAGTTGTAGCACCTCTTCTTGGTCTTCAACTTCGGGAGGGTCTTCAATAATTGGTTCACTTGGTGGCTCTCATTTGTAGGGCTTAAGTAGGCTTACATGAAAGGCATTGTGTATGAGCCAATGGTTGGGCAACTTGAGTTGATAAGCCATCTCATTAATGGGCTTCGAGATTTGGAAAGGACCATAGTATCTTTTTGCTAGTTTAGCATAATACTTTTGATGGCCCGTAGGATTTTTGCCCGTCGTTTGCCTTAATCAAGCCTTAGAAAACTTGAGTAAGACCCAATCATTTTCTTTGAATGTTAAGGCCCTTCTGTGCTTATCAATAGTAGCTTTTTTCTGTTGTTGAGAGATGGATATAGCCTCCTTAATCTTTTGAAAAGATTCTTGTAGGTCACAGCTATACTCATCGGTCGTGAAGATCTTCCCATGTACTTTGAGTAGCAAGGGACTTTAGGTCTTTCCTCAATGATCTCAAAAGGTGCTTTTCCCATAGAAGTATGTAGAGTATTATTGTAGGCATACTCTACAAAAGGTAAGTACTTTTCCCATTGTGAGCTTTGATCTACTTTGGTAACATAAGTCTTGAGTAGATCGAGTATCATAAGATTGGCTATCTCACTTTGGCCATCCGTTTGTGGGTGATAGGGCAAAGAGAAATTCAATCTTGTTCCTAGATTTTCAAAGAGACCTTTCCAAAAAATTACTAGTCATTCTAGGATCTCTATCTGACATGATGGATGTTGGTAATCCATGATGTTTGAAAATCTGAGATATGAAGAGAGTTGCCATTTGGTGTGCCTTAATAGTCTTTTTGATAGGAATAAAGTGTGCTTGCTTGCTAAACCTGTCGACTATTGTCCATATTCCCGTATTTAGACTTGGGTAATCCAAAGATGAAATCCATGGGTATACTCTTCCATGGTGAATTTGGGATAGGCAATGGCTGGAGTAATCCAGGTTGCTTTCCTCTATCATATTTGGTCTTTTGGCATACTACACATTTTGAAACATATTCTTGTATGTCCACTTTCATGGTAGGCCAATAGAAATACGTCTCTACTCCTCGGAGAGTAGATTGAATACCTCTATGCCTTGCATAGGGAGGAGCATGGGATTCATACATAACTTTCTCACGAAGGTAATGGGTAACACATAGCCTATTGCCGTGGAGAAGATAACCATCCTGCAAGGTGAATGGTTCCTCTTTCTTCCCCAAAGCAAGGGCTAACATTATGTCTCTAAAGTCAGGGTGAATAGCATACTCATCTATCATGGAAGATAGATCATTGTGAGTAGCTATAGACACCGCATTAACTTTTGGTCGTCGTGAAAGTGCACTGGCCACTTGATTGTGCTTACCAACAATGTAAGAAATTGAAAATTAAATTGTGAAAGAAAATTTTCCCACCTCATTTGTTTGTCGGAGAGCTTGGTTTACGTCATGAAATACTTGAGACTTTGGTGATCGGTTCGTAGAATGAATGGAGTCCCCAATAAGTAGTGCTTCCATGTGTCTAGGGCATGTAGAATAGCTAAAGGCTCTTTCTCATGAATGCCCAAGACTCGTTCATCAGTATTGATCCTTTGGCTCTCATATGCTATGGCATGCCCTTCTTGAAGTAAAACTGCTCCAAGGCAATCACCACAAGCATCACATTGGACCTTAAATGGCTTTGAGAGATTTGGAAGCACGAGGATTGGTTGGGAAGTAAGCTTCTCTTTGAGCTTATCAAAAGCATTATGCTCCTTAGCAGTCCATACACGTTCTTCTTAGTTAAGTCGTGTAGTGGTTCTGCTACTTGAGAGAATTTTGCTATGAAGCGTCTATAGTATGCGCACATACCAATAAAGCTTCTTAGCTCATGTAGATTTCTTGGGTTAGGCCATGCTTTTATTACCTCTAACTTTGATGGATCCATACGCATACCATCTTGAGAGATAATATGACCTAGGTATTGAATCTCTTGAAGGAAAATTTCACTTTTCTTTTGGTTGAGAAAAAGCTTATTCTTTCTCAATGCTTGAAAAATCACTTGGAGATGTTGCTTATGTTCCTTCAAAGACTTGGAGTAGATGATGATATCATCAAAGAACACTCCAATAAATTTACGGTACGGTCTAAAAATTTTCTCCATTAGACGATTGAATGTAGCTGGTGCATTAGTCAAGCCAAAAGGCATGACTAAATATTCATAAAGACCAAACGTTGTGCGAAACGCGGTCTTTAGGATATCTTCATCCACTATCCTTATTTGATGATAGCCACTCTTAAGGTCAATCCTACTGAAGTAGGTATAGCCTTGTAGCTTATCAAATAGATCTTCTACCTGAGGCACGGGAAATCTGTTTTTGATAGTGATATGGTTTAGTGCTCGATAGTCCACACACATATGGTATGTACCATCTTTCTTTTGCACTAAAAGGATTGGAGAAGAAAAGGGAGAGGAACTAGGTCTCACCATCCCTTTGTCTACCAATTCCTGTACTTGCCTCATGATCTCCTCTTGTTGAGCTTGTGAGACTCGATAAGGAGGCTTGTTAGGCGGTGAGCTTCCTGGAAGGAGCTCAATGTGATGGTCATCATCCCCTCGTTTTGGAGGTAAGTCCATAGGGATATCATCGATGAACACATCTTGGAATCCTTTTAGAAAATTAGACAAGTCTAACTCTTCTTGATTCCTACCATTTACATTTGATGAAACATTAGGATCTTTTAGAGACTCTTTGACAAAAATCATGTACGCATAAACTGAGCTCTTCATTGACTTATCAAAAGCAGGAGGACCTATATACATGTTTCTTCCCATGTAGGTGAAGTAGATTCTCCTTTCAGGGAACTTCATATTGGCAGCCATGCAATCAAACCATGGCGCCCCTAGGATGGCATCCTCATGTTGGAGAGGAGAGATGAAGAAGTCTTCTTTGTCGACATAGCTTTGGACATGAAGCCTCAAAGGGAGTAACGGAGGCTTGTTGTCCCTTGAAAGCTGCGTCAGCCGTTATCATATCTCCCATCTCGAAAGCTTGAATGCCCAACTTGGTGGCCAACTCCATTGATATGAAGTTGTGAGTAGAGCCAGGGTCAAACAAGATGAAGGCATCATGCTCTCTTACCTTTCCCCAAGCATAGGAAAGTGATGATCCTTTGCAATGAGCATCCTCTTTTGGAGCTTCGATGGTGGAAGCCTTAGGAGTCTCATTGGGAGTATTCTTCTTGGGGCAAGAACAATAGCCATGTCCTTGCTCCCCACACTTGAAACACTTATGTTCCTTGCGAAAAGCTTCAAGCTCTTCAGGAGAGAGTTTGTTTTTACCTTTGTAAACTCCCTTCTCCTTGGACCGATTGTTGTTGTTGTTGTTGGAAGTGCCTTGGGAAGAATTTTGAACATTGGTTTTCCCCTTTGCATCATTTTTGCCTTTGTTGTCCATGGGATTGACATTACGTCTACCCCTTGATGAAAATTGATGCGTGAAGCAACCATGGTGTGATAGATTACTTCGCTAATAGTACCAGGTCGTTGAGAGTTGATGTATTCGGCCATCTCTTCAAGTAATCCCACACAGAATTTTTGCCTTTGCTCGACAAAGTCTATCTTTTGAAAGACAGTAGCAAGTCGTTGAGAGTTGATGTATTCGGCCATCTCTTCAAGTAATCCTACACACAATTGCTGCCTTTGCTCGGCAATGTCTATCTTTTGAAAGACAGTAGCCTTGAGATGTAAATCCCAAAACTTGTCTATATACTTGTGGATAGACTCATGAGAGAGAAGCTTCCCCCCAAAATACCTTCATTGTTCTAGTACCAGTGTGAGGACCAGGGACTCTCAACATGCTCATCTTCAACAAACCATACTCCTCTTATAGGCTACCTAGCCTACTTTTAGGAGACTCCTTGACAACTCATGCTTAGTTGGTCTAGGCCGTGTTCCCTTGGTCCTACCCTTGTTCTTACAAGGTGACTTTCAAGTGACCTACAATTCTTACCCTCTTTCAAAGACAAAGGAGTATTCAAAATCTTCATTAGAAAAACACTATAGAAGCTACACTTTTCACTACCTCTATTCTATATATCTCTATCAATTCTCTTTTACTTTCTCTCTTTATTACTTAATGTTTGCTTACTGATCTACCCATAAGCTTTCTCTTATCGTAGAACATAATCAAGGTTGAATAAAGAGGTTGAAAGCTAAAATTTAGTCAGATTGATTGAGCGGGATGGTTGCTACTTAGTATGGTGTCTCATGCAAATCTTTTTGTGATTGTTGTTTCAACTTGTAGATGCATAAGTAGCCAACATCGATAGGTTTTGTGCTATCTGCTACTCATGCACGGATTATCTATAAATGTGAAAGCAGGTCAGGTACCAAGGCACTATGCACGTTGTGACTCTCATGTATTCCAAAACTTTCCGTGAGCTTGTTGGACACCTCTTATTTCCTCCTTGATATCTTATAAGAGGCCAAGCTATTTGGAAGGAGTAGAACACTCTTCTAGGCTACTTTAGGAGAAGAAAGAATGCTCTCTCTCTCTCTCTCTCTCACACACACACACACACATATAATACTACAAGCTTTAATGGGATGATTCTTACTATAGGAACTTGTTTTGACTCACCTTTAGGGAGACCTTAACTCATGGAGATTCTTATGAGTTGGCCAAGATCTAAAAGTCTCAATCTTTTTGGGATCAACATGATCACCTTCTTTAGGGACAATGTGACCTAAGTAGTCAATGTCACATGAAAGAAAGTACTCTTTTTAGCATTCAATTACAACTCTTTCTTTCACAATAAATCAAATAAATGTGCAAGGTGCTCTTTATATTCATCCATAGACTTACTAAAGACACGAATGTCATTGAAATAACAATTACAATGAAATGAAATTACAATTACAATCGATGGTTCTAAATGAAATTGTGATTTCCATACGGGTGAAATTGGTGCATTAGTTAACCCAGGTATTCATGGTTTTTCTTTCTAATGCATGTCTTGTATACAAGTGTATCTCACTATTCTTGTATGCGAAAGCCATATACCTTTTCTCATAACCAAGTAGATTGTCTTGCTATGTTAGATGAAGAAGTTGGCAGAATAATCTTTCAATCCAAAAGTGAAGGACCCCCCCCCCCCCCCCCCCCCCCCCCCAAAACCCCAAAATTGTATGCATCCTTGTGTGAAGTGGGATGAAGGTCTTAGTATTTTTAGGTACTTTGTAGTCCTCTTACAAGAAAAGAATGATGATCAAAGCACAATAGATGCATATAATAACATACATTGATTATGATAGAGGTGTTGGCCATGAGTGCCTTGATATTGTCTCATTCATCACAACAACTAGTGAACCTATATGTTGGAAGATGGACAGTTGAACAAGAGCCTACCAAACGGACACAATTTGTCCGTTGTAGGAGCGAACAACAACTTTGGCATGACCAAATAAGAAGCATCGCCATCGAAATAGCAACAGTCACCATCGTTTATTCAAGTTGGGGCACGAAGCTGTCTATGGGTCACTCACTTGATTTGAGTTCCCTTCAAAAGCACCTTTAGAGGGTCTATGCCTTTAAACAATGTATAAATTTTTTTTTAGTGGTACTATGAAGAAACATTGTCGTGAGAAAATGGTCTTGTGTATGCATTTCTAGAATGGAACATAAGGACATTATAAATAGGTGGGTAGTTAACTGTTGACCCCAACAGCCAAGTTCCAGGCTTGCTCTTTTTAGCAATTTCCGCGTTGTTGCAGTAGCTATGGCGTTTTTTCTGTGACATCATTGAATTGAAATACTTACTAGGTTTCTAGTAGCAGCAGATTTGCGGCTAGTAAGGGTCTCTCCTTTCTCTTCTTCTTGCGTTTTCAAGCAGGTAGCCGCAGAACTATTTTGCGTTACCCTTTGTAAGCTCGCCATGGCTACTGAATCCTCATCTTCGCGAGAAGAGAATGTGTACCTGGCAAAAATGGCTGAGCAAGCGGAGCGCTATGATGAGATGGTCGAATACATGGAGAAGGTAGCTAAGAGCAGTGACACGCAGGAGGTTTCTGTTGAAGAAAGGAACCTGCTCTCTGTGGCTTACAAAAATGTTGTGGGTGCACGGAGGGCCTCCTGGCGGATCATCTCGTCTATAGAGCAGAAAGAAGAGGGGAAGGGGAATGAGGAGCATGTGAGTGCAGTGCGCGACTACCGGGCCAAAATTGAGAACGAGCTCAACAAGATTTGCGAAGGCATCCTAGGTCTCTTGGATGGGCATCTCATCCCATCTGCCGGTTCAGGTGAGTCCAAGGTTTTCTACCTCAAAATGAAGGGTGACTACCACCGCTACCTTGCAGAGTTTAAGGCCGGAGCAGAGAGACGGGAGGCTTCCGAGAACACCATGGCTGCTTACAAAGCAGCTCAGGTATGAATGTTGTAAAAGCTCCTCTTTTACTATAGAAGTTATTTGAAGTGCATGCTTTCAACTTATTTGCACTTCCGACGTTGCCTACAAAGGATTTGCAGAGCTTTAGTAAGAGACTTATGGTAGCTGTACAGAGATCGAGTGGTTTCTTGATCTCTTTTGAAGAGAAGTATGTCGTTGTGCAAAAGTTGTACCTCTTCAAAGTGAGGATTAGCTGAATGAGAAAATTTGGTTCCTTTCTTCTGTCAGTAAGAAAGCTGTGTATGCCTTTTTGCAAGTTCTGTTATAGGTGATTAGGTTCATGTGAGTATATATATGTGGATGCAAATATGCCAATTAGTTTATGCAGCACTGCTCAGCAGCTAAATGGCCGAGCACTTCCTATGCATGTGCGCAAGATGAGGGAGGATTTAGGGCGTTCATTCCTGAACGGAAGCCAAACGCAGAGGCTGCATGTGCCTGCCCTATCTGTGTGCAAGTCTTGCATACTTTGGTCTGGACTGGGTGACGGGATCTGTTATAAGTGATTTGGGTCATGTGAGTATACATAAATGGCCGAGCACTTCCTATGCATGTGTGCAAGACGAGGGAGGATCCAGGGCGTTCATTCCTGAACAGAGGCCAAACGCAGAGGTTGCATGTGCCTGCCCTATCTGTGTGCAGGTCTTGCGTACTTTGGTCTGGTCTGGGTGACGGGATCTGTTATAAGTGATTTGGGTCATATGAGTATACATATGTGGATGTATGCATAACTTGTAGATGGAAGCTTCAAAATACAGGTTATTAACTTGTACGTGATGCATAGCATGTATATGAAGCTCGAAATTTATATGTTACCTCAGCAGATCTCATAGTGAGCTAAGAAGTTGTAGGCCCAGGACTGAAGGTGATTTGGCGGTGTTTTTTTTGACTCCAGGAGATAGCTGCTACTGAGCTTGCTCCCACTCATCCGATCCGTCTTGGGCTCTCTTTGAACTTCTCTGTGTTCTATTATGAAATCATGAATTCTCCAGATCAAGCATGTTCACTGGCGAAGAATGTAAGTGCTTGTGTGTGAGAGCATTTTAACATTATGGTAACCCAAATTAGTGTGACGGGTCCTGAGTTAAGTCCCAAGATAGAGATGGGGAGCGTATTCATGTCTTATGACTGCTTTCGCAGGCCTTTGATGAAGCCATCTCAGAGCTTGATACCCTGGGAGAGGAGTCTTACAAGGACAGCACTTTGATTATGCAGTTGCTGCGTGACAACCTGACGTTGTGGACTTCTGACATGCAGGCAAGTTGCTATTTCTTTCATTTTTGCGTGTGTTTCTACTCAAAAGATTTTTTTAAATGGCTTGCAAGCTTATTGCTCAGCAATAGATAGGTATTCTGATATGGTCTCATCTCTCTCTCTCTCTCTCTCTCTCTCGTACAACAGGAGCAGGGTGAAGACCAATAGTGCTGCTCTTCAGCTGCGGCGCTTATTTTACGTAGGGACTTGGGTAGGCAGGTTATGAATCATTTGTATTTTTTACTGGCTTAAATGGTGGTTGTCCTCCACTTCTCATGACTTGGAGATGAAATACATTCGCTGGTTTTGGTCCCTTCAAATGCGCATGGGCGCTGTCTGCCTCATGTATTTTGCTTGATGTGTTTGACTTGATGGTGAGGGATACATGATTAAATTAGCTCAAAAGTTTTGTTTGTGTGCACAATTGCCTTTCTCTATTACCCTGAATGCCTCGTAATCTCCACACCATGCAGGACCATGATGACAACGTAGTTGAAAGGTCATTTTCTGATTGATTTATAGTTTTTCTTCTATTTGGTTATGAGTTTTTGTCAGGATATGGATACATGCTCTCTCTCTCTCGCTCTCTCTCTCTCTCTCTCTGTCTCTCTTTCAAGCTTTCATTGTACTTTATTCAAGATTCTGCAAGCTCTCTTACTAGGAGCAAGGTGAAAAAATCGCAATGGCCTACATAAGAGGATAAGAAGGAGTGTGTGACCCCCTACCCAATGTCCCTATATGGAAATATGAAAACAAATGTCAATAAGATGTCACATGGCCTACATGTACATAAGACAATGCTTCGCGTCGGTAACGCCCCTCTTGCAAGAAAAAGGAAGAAAAAAGGTTTGCTATGTGGCAGTAATCGACAAAGCTCTATCCACTGGTCCACAATTCCTCCCAACAATCCATGGCTTAGTTGATGTCTGGTGTAGGCCAAAGATGTTACGGATACCTGATTGGTCGGACCTTTTCAGATGAAACTAGCATTGCTCATAGTGTTGAGAGAGCGGTGATTGCATTGCCTTTGATCATGGCACTTCAGAACATGTCAGGCTCATTGAATGTCAACCTTGCACATGGTCGATTTGGGTATTAGCTTGCACCGCTGCACTCCACTAGATGGCTCTCGAGAGGGGAAACTTAGGCCCCTCTCGCATGGCCCGCTGGCCATGCATGACCTAGAGCTCTATGGGTGTAGACCTTTTCAAAACCAGAATGCCTGTCCAAGCACAAAGGTCACACAAGGTGGCAGCCAAGAGACTCTGCTGCAGCGTCTCAGCCAATAGGCTGCTCGTCCCCTTGCTTGGGCAAGAGTAGGATGGCTTGGGGGGGTCGCCCATGAACCTGGAGGGTGCGACCATGACCTGGCTGCTGCCACTCAGCTGCAAGGCGTGCTGTCCTCCGTGAGTAGCGTGTGTTTTCATTAGTCCAAGTCATTTGCTACCGTGTCCATCCTCTCTTGTGTGACAGAGGCCTTATTTCCAAAAGCGAGCATTTTTGTCCACAATGTCTTATCAATCACCTCCAAGATGCCTCTATAATCCAATTGTCCTCATGTTACTTAGTTCAAAACATGGTGCCCTCATGCTCTTTTGCACAGAAAGAGAACCAAATTACAAGAACCTCTAATCAAGGGAAATTTTAATGGTTGCATGGTGGATGTGGCTCTCTTTGGAGTGTAAAGGTCATGTGGTTCTTTTGACATGGTGTGAGTGCTTTTTGAAATGCTCTCTTGGAGTTCCTAGGGGGGTAATACACGAGAACATCAGACTCAGCACTTTGGTGACGGAATCGCATCCACTTTGAGTCTTGGTAAGAGAACCACATCCACTGTACACATCTACAAGTAGGAATAGAATGAAATGCTGTATTGTGCTCTAGCAATCTCTTTGCACAAACTTCCCCGTCCATGGCTCTACTCAGAACATGGAACGAAGATTGCGCAGTTTAGTCTTTCTCAAGATCTCATTATGCACGCACCTTCCCTTGTCAACGGCTCTGCCCAAAGCATGGGATTTAAGAATGTGTAGTTTGGTCGTTGCTCTGGTCTTTGCGGAACATTCTAGCCACATCCTTCACCGAGTGTGCCATTGATGCTATCCATCCATGTGAAGACAATGGTGATGGTGTATTCAAATGATTTGGGTCGAATGGCATGCTTGCAATTTCAGAGATAATTAGAATGTTGAGAATTCCATTACTCAAAAATATATCTACCTACAAAAAACAGAGTGGGGAAGCACAAAGCAAATTTTATATCCACGAAGCATATCCATACTAAGGGTGACTTGGCCTAGCCATAGCAAACCTTTTGACCTATGCACTGTATTTAAATATGTGTTGTTTATCAACAATGTGTACAATCAGAAAAAAGGAAATCACGACATTTGTTGCCTTGAAAAAAAATGATCGAGTGTGATCACCTCAAAATGCACACAAAGAACTTTTCTTGTAAATTAAAATTTCACATTAGCCAATAAAATTTGCTCCTTCGAGATCATGGATAAGATTCGAGATGAGAACCATTTGAAGGGAAGTAAACTTTGGTTTTGCAAGGAGACATCCAAAACCCACAGGACTCCCTAGTATTATTAGGGAGACGTCACTTGAAATTGCCTTTTTAACCCTTATATACGGGACCTTTTGTAAAATCTACCTTTTTTGCCTTATAGGTGAACAATTCACGATGTGAGGTAATGTGCTTTGTAATTTGCAACAACTGACATGCATGCATCATGGACAACATGATTGTAAGTGCACTTTGCGCTAAAAGCCCATTCTGCATCAACATCAGCATCACAGTCTCCTTTCACAGAAGATTCGACAATGGCTGCATTTGTAGTGGAACCAACGTTTGCAGTGGAACCACCCTCGTTCTTCTTAGCCTCTTTGGCCTTCAACTTAGGACACTTCTTGATCAAGGGATCATTAGCTTTACAATAATGGCAACGTATCTTCTTTTGCCCTTATCACCAGAATTTCCAGATGAATTGCTGTCACCAGAAGTATTAGGAACAGAAGTTTTGCCACTCGCAGCAGAACCATAAGAAGTGGCTGCATTGCTATTACCACCCTTTCTTTGAGAAGCAATAAAAGCATGTTCAACTGCACGCTGCCTAGTCTTGTTTTTTCTGGAAAGTGACTCTTGCAACAACAATGTGCATAATGCATCAAACTTGACAACTTCAGGATTTCCTTGGGTCATAATTCTCCAAGTACTAGCAAAAGTTTGGTAAGAATATGGTAAGGCATCAAGAACACTCTGTACAAGGGAACTGTTTGAAATGACTTCACTTGCAGAAATAAGTTGCTCATTGATATCCTTGACACCAGCAAGGAAAGTGTCCATATCATCTTCCTCATGCATAATCTTTGACTCCAGCTCTTTATGCAGCAAAGCAAGTTTAGCCTCATTGCGACTTGCATAAAGACCAGGCAAAATATCCCAAGCCTGTCTTGCAGATTTTGTTGAATGAATGTGAGGAACAATGGTGCGCTTCACAGACAATGCAATCAATGCATGAGCCTGCGCATCCTTTATATCCCAACGAGATTGTTCTGCCGTAGGCAAGACAACTCTAATAGCAGCAATCCTTGCAGCAAGACCTACCACATCCTCAACATCGTCTGCATCCTCAGAACCGGGAAGTACATGAATGCCCTGCACAATATTCCAGACGCCCTTTTGCAAATCCCGTCGCCCTACGTTGAGCTTACATTAATGCAATAACTTCTCTTGAATTTTCTAGCCTTCAAATTAATTGCTTGTTGATCGCCTGTCCCAAGGCTTGTCAAAAACATTTTTCCTAACCAAAGAAATTAAGAGTACATTTAAAATTCTTCCAATTTTTCGGTCAAAATTTGAAACATTTGCCAATATTTCAATAAACTTGTAAGACTTTGCCGATTTTCTTCAAGGAAAGCTCAAAATGCAATAGAGATTTTGCAATTTTAGTAGGTTAAGAGTACACTAAACCTCTTTTTTTTTGCAACACTGCACCTGTGGCATGATGTGATCTCTTGTTTTCACATTTATGGACCCATGTCTGTCAATGGATAGGATGGTATTGATATTGAGCTAGGCAAGCTTTTGGTAGGGGGCATTGAGCAAGCAGAGAGCCTGCATCTTGTATAGGATGGAGTATATATGAATATCACCTCATAGAGGGAATACTATAATCAACTCCTTGTTGATGTTTAATTTTACTAGCTAGCGATAACTTTTTCCACACCTTTTGTTGCAAAGTTGAAGCAAATATGATCAAAAGCTTTGGTCAACAAAAGCTATCATTAGGGACAATTGGGCCTCCGTTACATCTTGCAGTGTGGGTAGGTGGGATCTACAATGGGATGAATGAGAGTCGTAGATCTCTAGCAAAAAGCACCTTAGTAGTGTTAGTCTACCAATGATGTACCTATCACTAGTAGTGCTCCAAAGAGATCTAGTGAGATGCTCCTAAGAGAGCAGAGTTTGGCAGTTAGGCAATGAGGATATCTACTCATATCTCTCGTGCCCCAGAGCGATTTTAGCCAGGATTATCCTATCTATTTATCACTGATTGCATAGAGCCTGCCTTCTACCAAGAGGCTGTTGAGATGGAAGGTAGCGTGAAGGAGCAGGCAATACAAGCTGAGTGCAACTCGATTGTGGCTAATGAAACTTGGAAATCGATAGAGTTTCCATTGGGCAAACAAGCCTTGCCTTGCAAATGGATGTACAAGAAGTACACAATAGAAGATCCCAAGCTTAAGTACATGGCTAGATTGGTTACTAAGGGTTCCAAGCAAAAGAAAGGCATGGATTTCAATGAGATTTTTTCTCCACTGGTCAAGATGACTATGTTGCGTCTTGTGCTTGGATTAGTAGCCACTTAGGACATGGAACTTGTCCATACAGATATGAGAACAACTTTCCTTCATGGGGATCTCAAAGAAGATGTCTACATGAAACAACCACAAAGCTTTGAAGTCAAACCTGAGAAGTCTACAAGGGTAGAACTGGTGTGTAGATTGCGTAAGGAATTTTATGACCTGAAACAAGGCTCAAGATAGTGGTACCTCAAGTTTGACAAGTACCAATCTCAAGGGTATGAAAGGAGCTAGGAAGATCACCGCTTGTTTACCCATAAGTTGAACGATGGTTCACTTATCATCTTGATACTTTATGTTGATGATATGCTTATTGCCGAGAAGTTTGAAGATCAGACTGCCATCTTGAAGAAGTCACTTAGCATGCACTTTGCTATAATCAAAAAACATATATCTACAAGGTCAACTTTTTAATATGCAGGGGGGAAAGGCTACATTGAGTACCCCAATGCAAGCATATGCAAAACTTAGTAAGAATGATGCTCCCAAGTATGATGCTAAGAAAGAAAAAATTGCCAAGGTGCCATATTCTTTAGCAGTTTAGCAGTCTTATGTACATAATGGTAATCATGAGAATAGACATTGCTTTTGTAGTAGCAATGGTTAGCATATTTATGGCAAATCTTGGCAGAAAGCACTAGGAAGTGAAAATTACATCTTGAGATATGTGAAAGGTACCACAGACAAGTGCTTTACACTTTGGGAATAGTGATGCATCTATTGTGGGTTACACGAATGTAGATTATGTGGGTTGTGTGGATAGTCAAAGATCCACGTCTGGATATGTTCTCTTATTTGCTAGAGCAACCATGTCATGGAGATCATGTCTCCAGAATTGTACATCATCCTCCACCTCAGTGGCAGAGCATGTGGCAATTTTTGATGCTAGCAAGAAAGTTGTGTGATCACCTAGTGGGAGATCTTGGCATTACTCAGACTTCAGTGTTGCATTGTGATAGCCAGGGTGCGATTGCATTACTGAAGAACCCCGTGTTTCACTCCAATTCAAAACACATAGAAGTCCGTTATCGTGTAATACATAACCTATTGGCTAGCAGGTGCATTGATCCAGTCAAGGTTCATATGAGATGGCAACCTTGAAGATGCTCTCACGAAGAGCCTACCCTCAGAGCGGTTAGCACATTTCATGGAGATGATGGGTGTAGAGTGAATCACTTGAATGCTTCACCGTTGTACGGATGTACATACTTACACATATAGCCACTTGGGCCACATTGGTCTTCAAGTGGGAGATTGTTAGGGTTCAGAAAAATTGGCCGAAAACCCGTCTTACTGATCATACTAATCTTTTCTCTATTCATTGGTAATGTAGATCAATATGGAGTAGTGAGGCATTCTAACCCTCACTGAGAGCTCCACCCAAAACACTCCTTCCTCGTGCAGCATGTCGACCACGCACGCATCCGTGCACCTATTCTTCACACTCATGCTAAGGCTACCCAAAGGGGGTGCCTTGCAAGCTAAGCACAACACCCCATAGAGGCCTATCCTTAACCTTGCCTATATATCCCCCTATGTAGATGTCCGACCCACAAATCTAATCCATGACATCATAACTATGCCAAAATATAGAAATGGGAAGAATTCAAGCAGCAAACCCAAATAGGGCCCATGGAAAAATAAGGTAGGGCTCATATAAAATATCTAAAGCCTTCAAGAGCCTATATGGCCAAGAA
Organism: Adiantum capillus-veneris; assembly: GCF_014529385.1. NCBI lineage: Eukaryota > Viridiplantae > Streptophyta > Polypodiopsida > Polypodiales > Pteridaceae > Adiantum > Adiantum capillus-veneris. The sequence continues at coordinate 110,308,366 of NC_140945.1, read as the reverse complement.
CTGACCCGAAATCATGACTGCACATGGCTATGAAATATCCTGACATAAGAAAACTACCTCACTCTGGCCCAGCACATCCACTAAAGCCCTCACTCCCTACCGCCTGTCCTTGGGAGATATCGTGACATACTGGACGAATCTAGAGTAATGCCAAACACCAACAACTCCTCTGAACTCTTGGAAAGGAAGATGGATGAGGGAGTTAGAGTAAGAAATATACAGTTGTGAGGGTTTTGTGGATGAGGATATTTGCAACAAATCTTCATGGCAAAAAAGCATCCGTAGTATATCATCCAACCACTACCCCCAAAAGAAACATGGAAAGTAAACACTATCTGTCAGCCTTGACAAATCTTCATGGCAAAAAAGCATCCGTAGTATATCATCCAACCACTACCCCCAAAAGAAACATGGGAAGTAAACACTATCTGTCAGCCTTGAACCCCCATCTATCAAGATTCTTCTCAACTCAATCGAGTTAAGAGTTGCTGCATGAGCATCTACATAAGGTACTTCTAGAACATCAAAATTGAGGGTAAAGGCATAAACTACGAGTATTCGGATCATTTTCCAACCAACAAATACTCCACCCTCCAAGAAAGAGTCAAAAATCTAATCCTCTAGTCACATACCACATGCCAAACTCTCCAAGATGCTCTGAGAAGTCCAAATAATATGGACAATCAAGGCTACTTAGTGTTAGAATTAGGGTTGGAGGAAAACACACACAACTTAAAGGAGATGAAGGAAGCTCAAGGCACACAACAGAGAGTGTTTTACTTAGTGTGCAATGGAAAGATAGATAGCCCTAGAGTGATGGGCGTATATACAATGCACGGGGGAAAAAACCTCCTAGTGAGAGGAAAAAAGTGCCCCAGCTGTCCTAAGCGTGTTCACACACATCACTACCATATGTATATGGTAACAAATCCCCCTTGGAGTGATGTGGTGAACGAGAGCTGGCACATAGAGCAAAGGGACGTGCCATGCCCTAAGGACATGATCAATCCACAAAGGGGAGTAAGCCCAAAGCTTTGCAAAAAGCTTCAAACTGCTCATGAGACAACGCCTTTGTGAAAAAATCAGCAAGGTTGTCCTATGTTGGCATATAAGCCAAGCATATCTCTCTTGGTGAGAGCCTCTCCCTGACATAGTGGTAATACATACATAAATGAGGCAACCAACATTAGTTTGGTAAAGAGTGACATTGGCAGGATCACCAGCATCATGAAGACTCAATTTCAAACATGTTTCCATGGGAGTGGCAATAGGTTTGCAATCCTCAAGTCCAAACTTACATAACAATGTATTTATGTATTATTCTGACACAAGGCAATATCACCATCACACTGCTTAAACTGTATACCCAAGTAATGATGCAACAATCCCAAATCTTTCATCTTGAAAGTAGCATTCAAATCAGTCTTAACTTCAGCAATATGTCTCTCATCTGGTCCAGTGATCAGCAAATCATCCACATTAGAACCACAATGAGAAGAACATCACCCTCATGCTTTACATACAATGTGCCTTCTGTCGGACTGTTATGAAAGCCTCGTTTGACCAAACGAGTGTCTCCTTCTCATACCAAGCACAAGGAGATTGCTTCAACTTATACAAAGCTTTCTTACATTTGCACACCTTATCCTCTTGTCCTTTCTTCACAGAACCGCGAGACTACATTACATAAACTTCCTCAAATATGTCACCATTCAAGAAAGCAATAATAATGTCTGACTGATGTACATTCCAACCAAAATAAGATGCCAATGCACATAGAAAACGCAGAGTAGTCATACGACAAGTGGGAGCAAAAGTCTCTTCATAATCTATGCCTTTTTGTTGTGCATAACCCTTTGCAACAAGTTGAGCCTTATAGAGATCAATCTCACCATCCAATTTGCGTTTCAACTTGTAAACCCACTTCGTACTAATGGCCTTTTTTCCAGGAGGCAAATCACATAAAGTCTACATGTCATTTTCTATAAGTGCATCAGATTCTAATTGCATGGCAGCCATCCAATTTTTTGAATTTTGTGCTTCATCAAAAGAAAGAGGTTCCTCAACATCATGTAAGCTAGACAAAGCCAAAGCATAACAATCTGATGCATAAGATGCATGGCGAGAGCCTGAACGAGTGCGACTAGACAAAGGTACACCCAATTTACTGTCACACAATGTATGCACCAGCCATTTTGGCATATCTCTAGCTTGCTCATTTTCAGCCCTTTCCTCATCAAGTACATTATGTACATCTGCATCAATAATAGGAGGCTGATCTATAACATTTTTCAGAAACCCCCATAGGCTGTACATTTGACTCGTTGGAATGTACATTAAAACTTTCACCACTAAAAAGAGGCAACAAAGTGTCATAAATGTCATGTGAGCTTACATTATTGTCTCTAGAACATGATAACAAGGGCTGAACAAAATCTTCCACAAACACAACATCTCGTGAGACCAAGATACGCTTTGTTTGTCGATGATACAAAAACCTGTAACCTTTGCTTTCAGCACTATAACCAACAAAAATACATTTGACAGCCTTATCATCCAATTTTTTGTGTTGTGTTTGTGGCACCAAAGCATATGCCAAACAACAAAAAACACGCATGTGGCTCAATAGAAGGCTTTCTACCATGCCCTGTATCCTATGGAGTAATAGACTACAAAACTTTTGTAGGACACATGTTAAGTACATAAGTGGCACATATGATGGCCTCAAGCCAAAACGAATGCGGCAAAACTTGACTTTTGACCATATATCGTGCCATTTTCATAAGTGACCTGTTTTCCTCTCAGCAACACCATTTTGCTGAGGCATATACGGCTTAATATATTGGTGTTTTATCCCACAACTAGCCAAAAATTCATTAAATTCATGAGACATATACTTCCCCCCTTGATCGGAATGGAGGGTCCTCATAGTACATTTCGAGACATTTTCAGCCATAGCCAGAAATTGTTTGAAGCACATAAATACTTCGCTTTAAGCGGATATACTCATGCATGCCTAGAGTAATCATCAATAAAGGTCACGAAGTAAAGGTAATTGACCAAGGGTGGAGTTTGCATGGGTCCACAAACATCACTATGCACAAGCTGCAATTTGCATGTGGCCTTAACTGAACCATCCTTTGGAAACTTAGAATGTTGCATCTTACCCAAAATAAAACCTTCACAAACATGTTTGACAGGTGCTTCAAGAGGCGGCAAACAAGCAACCATACCAAATTTTTGCAAACGCAGCAAACTGTCAAAATTCAGATGACCAAAACGTGCATGCCAAAGTTTTACATCTGTAATAGCCTTTAAGTCCACGATTGTATTTGTAAAATTCTGTCCACACTTGTCATACAAAGTGAGCTTATACAGCCCACGGCATAAAATGCCAAATGCAACAATTTCATCACTTAAAACTGAGATCATGTATTGTACATCTGTCATCCACAAATTTGACTACAAGACCAAGTAGCAAGTGTAGATACAAACAAAAGATTCCTTCTTGATCCTAGGTACATAAAGTGTATCAACAAATGTGAAAGAACTGCCATTTACAGCAATAAGCACAATCTTTTCAACTTTCTGAAGCGGATAAGAGGCATTGTTGGCACAAGTAACTGAACTCCCATGAGGGACAGACTCAAGAGAGGTGAACAAATAACGATGTGAGGTAATGTGCTTTGTAGCACCACTGTCAAAATACCACACATGTGAATCTGCAGCAACTGAAATGCATGCATCATGGATAGCAGGATTATAGACACACTCTGCACTAAAATCCCATTCTGCATCAACATCAACATCACAATCTCCTTTCACAGAAGACTCAACAATAGCTGCATTTGTAGTGGATCTAGCATTTGCAGTGGAACCATTCTCTTCCTTCTTAGCCTCTTTGGCCTTCAACTTGGACACTCCTTGATCAAGTGATCATTAGCTTTACAATAATGGCAACGCATCTCCTTTTTACCATAATCACCAGTACTACAAGACGAATTGCCATCAGTAGAAGCATTAAGAACATGTGATTTACCTCTTGCAGAAGAACCATGAGAAGTGGCTATGTTGTTGTTTGTTCAATTGCACGTTGTCTAGTCCTATTTCTTCTAGAAAGCGACTCTTCCAACAGTAATGTGCATAATGTATCAAACTTGACAACTTTAGGATTTCCTTGGGTCATAAGTCTCCAAGTACTAGCAAAAGTCTGGTAAGAATCTGGAAAGGCATCAAGAACAATCTGCACAAGGGAGCTCTTTGAAATTAATTGACCTACATAAATAATTTACTCAGTGATATCCTTGACACCAGCAAGGAAACTGTCCATATCATCTTCCTCATGCATAATCTTTGACTCTAGCTCTTTCCGCAGCAATGCAATTTTAGCCTCATTGTTGCAACTTGCATAAAGACCAACCAGAATATCCCAAGCATGTTTTTCAAATTTTGCTGAATGAATGTGGGAGTAATAGTGCACTTCATAGACAACACAATCAATGCACGAGCCTCCACATCCTTTACATCCCAACGAGCTTGCTCAACTGTAGGCAAAACAACTCTAACAGTAGCAATCCTTGTAGCAAGACCTGCAACATCCTCAACATCGCCTGTATCCTCAGAACTAGGATGCACATCAATACCCTGCACAATGTTCCAAACACCCTTTGACACAAGAACATGTTGCATCATATAAGCCCACATAGGGTAACTGTCCTCATCCAATTTGTCCTCAGCAGCAAATATCTTGAACACATATGTGTTGTTGTCACCCATGGTACTTGATTACTTAAAATCCTTGTCAAATTTTTTTCCTTTCCACTTGTGCTTTAGGAGTATATACCCACTAATCTGTGCAATCAATATCCAATACACAATACTCCAGGTGAGAGTAAAGGAATTGCCTAGGGGATCTACAATAGGCCATGAAGATTGAAATGGGCTACCCCAAGGTTAGCTCTCCCAAGGGATATACGGGAGAAGCTTCCATATGTTGCTAATTGCGGAGTAGGAACTAGATGTCCGCACCAGCTGCCAAAAGTGCATGCTGACCTATCATCTGAAGGATCTCAAAAAATCTATTGTTGGACATCAAGAATACCATCTATAAAAGATTGCAGACATGTCCCTAAATTGGTATTGACAAGCTCTAAAAATGGTATATGAGTGATCAAATCTATAGGGCCACACGACCATTGGTGAAGAGAGAACCTTGAGATAGGAGTAGTCCACACTCCAACTAAACCTCTTCAAGCTACTGTCGCAGTTGGCTAAGCATATGCTCCACCTAGGCCTCATCCTGTGAAGTGGAATGATCATACAAGAAGTGGTACTCAAGATAGATGAATCCCCCTCTACCTACCAAGGCCAACTCCAACACATGCACCTGATCGATTGTATACTGGTGAACAAGAGTCAATAGAAGTCAAAACTAAAAACTACATCCTCAGATGGAAAAGAAAAAATCAAAGTACATCCTTAGCTTCGCAGAGGAAAGTAATCCCTTTCTGTCATCCAAAATCCACAACCTGATACAAAGGTGATGAGTCATCAACCTGCTACCCCTCTTTGAAGACCGGATGAAACTCAATGCTAGAACTCCACATCAGCCTACATAGAGTCCTCCATAGGGATAACTCCGTCATCAACTCCAAGAAGTGCAATTGTAGAAGCCAATCCATCTCCTCAAAGAAAACGGAGTCAAAGGAACCCGCTCCATAGGTGTTGAAGATCCCACTTCTGTCTAAACACTTCTCTCTCAGAAGATGAAAGCCAAAAAAAAATGTTGCACATGCTAGGTCCAAAAGCCACAAGATTTCTTCCCATGCTATACGCCACGAGAAAACTCCATATGGGAAAACCAAAGAAATACAGCAATGTGGAGCTCCATCTTTCACCCTTGTTTACCCTAATTCAGAGAAAACGTAGGAAAAAACAATAAGCTCATTCTCTCTCAAGCAAGTCCAATATAACACCGAATCAATATACATTAGGCATCCAACATGGTCGAAAGACCAAGTCTCTGATACCATGCTAGCATAGGCAGCAAAAGATGCAATGAAGACATGGACTGGCTTGCGATCACCTCGACTCCAAGCATAGTGGACTCTGATAAGATTCTTTAACACTAGAGAACTGCTTGGCAACGCCACATACATATATAAGGCAAACCCACAAATCTAGCCCCACAACATCATAAATATGTGAAAATATAAAGATGGGGAAAGCCAAGCAGTAGACCCAACTAGGGCCTAAGATAAAGTAGACCAAGGTTTGAATAAAATGTCTCCCAAGAGCTTGTAGCCAAGAATTGAGCCACAACTCTCACTACACATGCCTATGAATATGTCGACATGAGAAAACCTCTCTGAAAACGACAATTACAAAACAACCCTCATTCCGTATCACCTGTCCCTCGAAGATACCAAGATCGATTGGAAAAATTCAAAGAGATGCATAACCCCCCCCCCCCCCCCCCCCCCCCCCTCTCTCTCTCTCTCTCTCTCTCTCTCTCTCTCTCTCTCACACACACACACACACACACACCCCACAAAACCCCACCAAAAAAAAGAAAAATAAAAGAATGAATTAAAAATTTGAGGTTAACACTAGATTGGTAACCTAACAGGACATAAAAGTGTCCTTTCAGGGTTTTGGAAAAAATTTCCAAAACCATAGTAGATCCACTCATTTTGAAAAATCCTTTCATGAGCTTATAGTTCAAGAACTACTACATATGGAAGAAATGAGAAATTTGTAATTTTTCTCATCCCTTGGTCGCTACAAGCCTCCAAATTTGATGGACCAGTGCATTTTGCCCAAAACAGCAATTTCTTACAGTAAATTGCATATAAATAAGAGTGGCGATTTTTGTAGGACATGGGATAAAATGCCCCGTTAACTTCAATGGGTTGGTGATCAAAACATATGGTTGCTTTTACCTCACCTAAATTTTTTTTGGGAAAAAAAATAGGTACAAAAAAGTTGCATTTTTGCCATTCTGAGGACCTATTATCAAAGTTTCTATAGTCACGCTCAATACAGATACTATATACATGTTTTCTTAGTTCCCTTTGGGCCTTTGGATTCAAAAGGAGCTATGGAGCATGTCAAAAGGATAATGGATCTTTTACTAAATGGAACCTTGGGGGCAATGATAAAGTGCTAAATACAGCAAACATGGAAAAACTGGGTTTAGCATTATGACCTCTAGAAACCCATAGAAACTACTCAATATCTAGCCAAGTTTGTAGTCTATGATTAGATATGGTTACTACCTACAAAATACACACAATTGGCCTAAGAAACTAGCAATATTGAGAAAGTTATCCTTGGTACTCTAAAATGTACCGTATTCTTCAGCAATCAAAAAACTCAACCATCATCATATACTATGATATATAGCATATTAGGTCTCCTAAAACTCAAGGAAGATTAACTTTATGTTATACATTACACTTACATAATCAAAATTGAATTTGGATATCAAGAAAGCCACCAAAAAAATCATAAAAGTGCTAATTTTGGCCAAAAAAACAGGATTATGCAATTCTTGTAAGTTGGTCATAACTTTCAATTTTAACACTTAGCTCTCCCTACAAGCATCAAAACATATTGAGAACTATGAAAGCCTAACCTCTATCCATCTAAACCTCACAAACATGAAGTTTAGAGTGGTATAGTTGCCAAAAATTGAAAAAAAAAGGCAAAAAACAGGACCCGTTTTTTCACACAGTTTAGGTTCAAAAATGTTGTGCAAGAGTAAGGTTAATGGTGAGATCGATACTCCAAAAAAAATATCAAGTTTTTTCTAGCTCATAAGGCAACTTTGTGGATATATAGCACCTAGAAATTCATTTTCATACTCTTCAAATAATTCAAGAAAAATGGTCACTTAACAGGACACAAAAGTGTCCAAGGACATAAAAGTGTCCTGTTACCATTCTAGTGTTAACCTTCCCTCCCCCTAAAAATACACTGACCCTAGGGATTTGCTAAAAACCCCTTTTTCTAACGAGAGCAAGAAAAGAGGGCAATTTGAACGCTTTCCTGATTTTATGTTAAAAACTTGAAGCATATTTTTACCTCAACAACTCCAACAGAGTCCGATTTCTCAATACAGGCAACTTGCAGCTTTTACATGACAATAGCTCTGCATGGGAATCATTCCAGGATCAAAGAAACACCTTCATGTTGATGACCTTGCAGACCAGCATACTTATAAACAAGCCAATATTGTCCCACTCAACAACTAGTCTTCCTTGGTGGCCATTGCTACAAACCATCTATAGAACATAAAAGGACATAGCAAATTGACATCAAGCATCTAGTACTGAAGTTAACAAGTACAAAGTGCATTGGCAAATTTTAACAAAATAATCGCATGTGTATTTATTAAACATATATGGCAGTTGATTACCTCCATAGTTGTGTGTAAAATAGTACAATTTTACAGTTTTCTCTATAACTATTTGAGCAGTGAGACCAAGACACTACTCTTTGCTGTATGGGTTTTGGATAAAGCATCGATGGATTGCAATAAGAAATGAAGTGTTTTAGTGACTTGCAATGATGTACAAGTGTTTTTTTATTGTCTAAGCTACATTCTAATCTTTGAGTCAAGCTACAAAAAAGCAATGTGAATAGTTAAACATTTTGTGTTGTAATGAAGCTCCACAGATTGAAAATGCTAAGTATACACTGCATGTCATGCAGAAGTGACATACAAAAGTATGGTGGAGAGTTGGCACTGTGGTCTCTCCAGAAATAATAAGAAACGGAAGCCCTGTCGTGCCCCGTAGCATTTATGTGTTGCGCCAAGCAAACATATAGATAGAGGGAGTTGGATGCAGATAGCGGACCTCACTACAAGAGGTTATGTGCACTTGTGTCGGCTGTAGCAACAAAAAAACAATGGGTTCTTATATACCTCGGCGTCGCTAAAACCGTCGCTAAAAGAGTTGAAACGAGAACGTCGCTACAGGCGTCGCTATTGGTGTCGGTATCTGCGTCACTATATGCGTCTCTAAATAATGACACATATAGTGACACCTATAGCGATGCAAAACAATCCTGATTTAGCGAGAATATAGCGACGCTGCAAAAATTTATATAACGACGCCTATAGCGACGCCCGAGAATAAAATTTTGTGGGTGGCAGGGCACTGAATGCCTTGCCACCCATCAACCATATTGAACATTGTTTCCAGAATAAAGATGCAAAAATGACAGACAAAAGTATTTCGACGAAAGTGATACAATGACAAAATTATACACATCATAGGCAAAATCATTTGATGTAACAGTTACAACACAATGGTCATTACTGAAACAATACATCGTTGACCAACAGTTACAAAAATGACGTACACACGTCATCATACATACATGCTATGACAAAAGAAAACTAGTGATATCTGGCTACTGCCATATTGACGTCGTCTAATCAAAAGTCTCATTGCGTCCAAGCGGCGTATCTGTCAGTTCTGCAAAAAAAAACTATAAGACTTTCTGTAAGTATAAATATATAATTACAAAACAATCTATTTTCTTAGCGTATCATTAAAATACAACAATTGTAAGAGAGTAAATTGAAATACGAACCATGCCGGCGCGAGAACTGAGAATGTCCATAAGGGCATGTAAGCCCTTTCTGTCCGCATACTCGCGCTCGTACGGCGGGGGTCACGTCCTGTCATCATCGACCACTGTTCAAAACATACAAAGAATACGTTATGTTAGAATTTATAAGTACAATTACCCATGACTACCAAACCTAAAGGGCAATGCAAGAACACTTACAAAATCGGCCTCAAATGATGTCCACCCGTCGCTCCCCAAGTGGTGCGAGCTCCTTGGCTCTACTCGCGCTTTGGTTGCCTCTTTTTGTTGCTTCCACTTGTCAGAATTCTCGCGCGCTACTCGCTTTGCATTCTTCCAATCTTCTTTGATCAACAAATCTGGCCTGTTCCACCCATGCTTTATTGCTTTTTGTACTTCAGAACGCTTGTGCTTGCAGTATTCGCGCATCCGCACCTTCATCAGGTCTTCATTGAAGCACTCATCCTAACTTGACACGAGAAACTCGTCATGCAGCATGCTGATGACTCTTGTCTTTTAATTCATTTGGACTTCACCCCAGGTGTTTGATATGTAGTGTCGAAACACCTGAGAGAAAAGGCCTCACATGCACGAGATCACCTTCTTATCGTCGTCATTCAAGATGATGTCGTAGCTAATGTCGATCGAGTACGATAAGCCCTCTCGCCTATAACGCGTGAACCTGGGTGTCTCGGGAGGGGTCTCGAGTGACGTATCGAGTGGCATATCGATGGGGGTACAGAAGACAAGTGTCTTCACTGGAGTCTGGGCCCCGCAACGAGGAGTGTCGGGTGGGGTGACTCCCGGAGGAGTAGCGAGTGGTGTGTAACTAGGAACGGCCGATAGCCACGCAAAACCTGGAGTAGATGGCAATGTCGTGGCTGGTCTGGGGTTGGGCAAAGAAAGGGAAGGTAAGGAGCCTCATCGACTACAAGACGGTGTCGAAGCATCAGCGACAGCATCTCTGGAGCAACCGTCGTCGCCACCACTAGAGCGTCGGCACCTAGAAGAGTGTGTAGATCGTCTCATCGAAACTGAACTCTTGGAGCGCGTTGAATGCTCCGAAACAGAGGGAGATGCTAAAGGAGTGGAACGACATGACGATGATCCAGAGTGATGATGCTCCTCGTACCACCTCCTTTGTTGCGGTGACAAGGAAGAAAACATTTGATCATCATCCATACCTGCATTGAACACACGAACATTAAATTTTAATGATGAATGGAGAAGAAAATCTGAACAAGTTATAATTTGATTAAACACAATTTAAATTTCTATAGCATATCGACAAGAATGAACAAAACTCCACGTGAATACAATATATATTATAAAAAGGAGAAAAATTGCTCAAATACAATGTTTATGGCTTTAAGAGGTCTCTCTCTCATCTTTGCATAACTCCTTATGTCTATATAGAGCTCTCCATTTAGGTAGATGTCGTTCGTTTCATTTTGTAGATCCTCTGCATGCATCCCATAGAGAGTAGCAACGTCAGGCTCGTCTTGCACCACCTCAGTGGCTTCCGACTCAGCATCCTCTCTAATCTCCTCCACTGATGCCGCTGTGATTGGCACATGGTAGCCCTCATACGTTCGTGCACTACGAGGGGCTACCTCTGTGACATTTCCACCAGTTTGATGTAGACTTTGTAGGATGAAATACCACCTGCAATAGCCACATAACTTACATGAGTACTTCCAGACCACCAGTCCTCTAAAATTGGATGTTAAATATTTACAGACTTACATGTTCACAATGCTCAAGTAGTACGAAAGTGTCTCTTAGGTCGGTCCATTTTTTAGTTGAATCCACCTCAAAGAAACCTGACTCTCCTCTGTGCACAGTAGCATTGCAACACTCCATGTTTATCTTGAACCATTGCACATCAAACAAATCCACAAAAAATCCTCTATAATTGATCCTCAAAATCTCTTGTAGCGTACCGAAGTAAGTTCCACAACCACAAGATCTGCATCAGAGGACCGTCGTCGACTAGACTGTTCAAATTTTGTCATGATTCCACAATCTTGTGTAAAATGATTTTTATCGTTCCGTTCCACCCTAAAAGGTCGACCTTTACACCATGCTGTCGTGATTATGAGTGGCCGTCCAAACATCTAGAAAGCCACGAGTCGTACATTGCAAACTTACCTTGGTTGCGCAACCTCGAGAGTACTTCCACTCCTCCTCAATCACTTGTTCGCCGCACTGTTGTGCGCTTTTCAATTGGTTGTGCAACCATCTTAAGCTCATGAATGTTGGTAGGCTCTAAAGACCCGCCAGATAATGCATCGATGGTCGTCTTCCCCATCTCCACTCGATTCGTGCCCTTTGTTGCTCTTGCTTTGCATTCTCGTATTGTGAAATCCACTTTTGCATCATTGTATTGTGAAGCATGCAAAATCGATTGATTTTATTCTCTAGGTCTTTCGTCGTTTTTTTTCTCAACACTGAGATTGCACATGACAATCCCAGATATGTGCTCATCATCTATGGTTTGCCATAGCGTGTCTCGGGCTTTATCAAATCCATCTAGCCACTCTCCAATGTAAACTAGGGACTCTGATACCAGCCAACCTTCTGTCATGCTACCCTCCAGACGTGCCTTTTGACGCACATAACCCTTGAGCGTTTTCATGAAACGTTCTAAAAAGAACATCCATTTGGAATGCACTGTGCCAGCTATTTCCACCTCATCAAATATGTGAACAAGAAGATGCACTTGAATGGATAGCATGGTAGTAGGAAAGTGTTTCTCAAACATGCATACAACCTTCGCATCGTTTAGTTTGGCGGCTGGTATGGAATCTACATGGATTTCCTTTTGTGAGATCCATTGCACCAACCACAAGTTTAAAGATTGTGGTACGGACGCCAGGAGACAAACATCCCTCGATGGCCACCGGTAAAATAAATTGCAAAACACGTCTAGCAATAATATTAAAGTCCACACACGAATATGTTACACAATTCCCACTGTGATATATTCCACTTCAAACATACTTGACACATTTTATGCCAGTTTTGTGACTTCAAACCAATAAGCTTCCCTTCTTTAGTGAAACATGTTCGGAGCGAGTGCATTATGCCAATGGACGTCTGCACGGATCAAATGATCTCTTTTACTTTGTGTTCCTGACCTGCTATCAAAATCTATGGCGCTTTAGGAAGTTTTATTGATCCATCAGGCGTTGTCTGCGGCCTATATTGCTCCATACGATCCACATTTCTAAGGTCAATTCTGGGCCCCAAAGTATCTTTCTTGTTGCCGATGAGATGGTCCCACAGTAAATTACCAACATTCTTGGAATGTGCATTGGATTGAGCAAGTGATTGAGTTTATGAGTCTGGGACAATATGGTAACTCGTACCATAGAAAGATTCTCTTCATCCCTAGGAGCAAACCGTCATCACACATCTCCTTTTGATCTAACCATACTTGAGGAGACATCCTCGGTGGCTCTGTTCCCAAAAAACCATCACGTAACTCGTGATTCTTTGGAAGATGCACTTCATGACCTTCGTAGATTTGCTTCTTCAGTGAGGGCGCCCGACATGCATTAAGTTTAGGGCCACATGTGATACATGCTCTGTATCCACTTGTTTAAACCCCTCCATGTATACACATGACAATAGATAAGCTTGAGAAAAACCAAGGTTTATATTGTTTGAGTTTGAGTATATATCACCTAAGCATCCTGTTAGTCCGAGATAGTCATGCATGGTCCACATTACAATGTCTCTGATCAAAGCATTGCGTCGACCTGTGTGTCGGCTCATATGCACCACTTATATGCCAATCCACAATTACTATAGCTCTTCCAATAGTGGACGAAGATACACATCCATATTCTTCACTTTATATCGCCCCGGCACAATCAAGCTTAGAAACAGGTGCCCATTCTTGGTAGTCAACCCCACAGGGGAATGTTGTAGTTGACGATGACAACTGCCATGCACTGTAAGATGTTGACCTTTGACCAAATGGATTTACGTCATCCATAGCCAGGTCGATGCGCAACTTTTGAGGTTCCCTGACAAAATCCAACCATGTGTCGTCTATATGTTTCGAGGTTGCACAATTTGCAAGAACCTGCAGCACACCATCCAAAGATCTATTCTCCTCGTGCCATGATGCTAGGGCTTCCATGGACTTACATTTGAAGAAATGCTTGATGCGAGGCAGCAGAGGATGTTACCATATACATGTGGTAGTGATGTGTGTGAACACACTACGACCGCCGGGGCATTTTTTTCCTCTTTAGGAGGTTTTTTCCCCCGTACATTGCATATACGTCCATCACTCTAGGGCTATCTATCTTTCCATTGCACACTACGTAACACACTCTCTATTGTGTGCCTTGAGCTTCCTTCATCTTCTCCAAGTTGTGTGTGCAACCCTAATTCCAACAATTGGTATCAGAGCAGGTTACGTCCTCCCAGGCTTAGTTGCCAGTAGCTCCAGCACACGCCTGCTCACTTTCTGTGAGCTTTGGCGAGCGTTTATAGGTTGACCTCCTTTCGGACTCATTTCGGCCTCCGTTTCCACTACAGGCAAGTTTGCACGTGCAATTTTGTCATTTTGTGCAGAATTTGTCACTGTTGTTTTTTGCATAACAGGTTCTATATAGTCTATTGAGGGTTGTGCTATATATCATGTGCATGTCTCACTCATTTTCTCCTCATTTCGGACAGTTTTTACATCAAGTGTAGACATCTACCATGGCTGACAACAACACACATGTGTTCAAGATGTTTGCTTTGCTGAGGACAAATTGGATGGGGACAATTACCCTATGTGGGCTTACATGATGCAACATGTTTTTGTGTCAAAGGGCGTTTGGAATATTGTGTAGGGCATTGATGTACGTCCTGGTTCTGAGGATGTAGGTGATGTTGAGGATGTTGCAGGTCTTGCTGCAAGGATTGCTGCTGTTAGATTTTTTTTACCTACGGCAGAACAATCTCGTTGGGATACAAAGGATGTGCAGGCTCATGCATTGATTGCATTGTCTGTGAAGCGCACCATTGTTCCTCACATTCGTTTAGCAAAATCTGCAAAACAGGCTAGGATCAAGAAGAATCTTTTGTCTGTATCTGCACTTGCTAGACTTGAACTTGTAGTCAAATTTGTGGATGACAAATGTATAATTCATGATCTCAGTTTTGGTGATGAAATTGTTGCATCTGGGTTTTGTGCTGTGGGTTGTATAAGCTCACTTTGTATGACAAGTGTGGACACAATTTTGCAAATGCAGTTGCAGATTCAAGGGCTATTTCAAATGCAAAACTTTGGCATGCAAGTTTTGGTCATCTGAATTTTGCCAGTTTGCTGCATTTGCAGAAATCTGATATGGTTGCTTCTTTGCCGCCTCTTGAAGCACCAGTCAAACATGTTTTTGAAGGCTGTATTCTGGGTAAAATACAGCGTTTTAAGTTTCCAAAGGAAAGTTCAGTTAGGGCCACATGTAGGTTGTAGCTTGTTAGTGATGTTTGTGGGCCCATGCAAACTCCATCCTTGGGCAATTACCTATACTTCGTGACTTTGATTAATGATTACTCCAGGCATGCATGAGTATTTCCTCTTAAAGCGAAGTCCGAAGTTTTTATGTGGTTCAAACAATTTCTGGCTATGACTAAAAATGTATCGAAATGTACTATGGGCACCCTCCGTTTCGATCGAGGGGGGAGTATATGTCTCATGAAATTAATGCATTTCTGGCTAGTCGTGGATAAAACACCAATGTCCTGTGCCTTTTATGCCTCAGCAAAATGGTGTTGCTAAGAGGAAAAAAATGTCACTTATGAAAATAGCACGATGTATGGTCAAAAGTCAAGCTTTACCGCATTCATTTTTCTTTGAGGCCATCATGTGTGCCACTTATGTACTTAACAAGTGTCCTACGAAAGCTTTGCAGTCTATTACTCCATATGAAGCATGGCATGATAGAAAGCCTTCTATTGAGCACATGCGTGTTTTTGGTTGTTTGGCATATGCTTTGGTGCCACAAACACATCGCAGAAAATTGGATGATAAGGCTGTCAAATGTATTTTTGTTGGTTATAGTGCTGAAAGCAAAGGTTACAGGTTGTATCATCCGCAAACAAAGCGTATTTTGGTTTCACGGGATGTAGTCTTTGTGGAGAATTCTGTTCAGCCCTTGCTGTCATGTACTAGAGACAATAATGTAAGCTCACAGGACATTTATGACACTTTCTTGCTTCTTTGCAATGGTGGAAGTTTGAATGTAAATTCCAATGAGACAAATGTACAGCCTATGGGGGTTTCCGAAAATGTTACATATCATCCTATTACTGATGTAGATGTACATGATGTACTTGATGAGGAAAGGGCTAAAAATGAGCAGGCTAGAGGTATGCCCAAATGGCTGGTGCACACTTTACGTGAAAGTAAATTGGATGCACCTTTGTCTAGTCGTACTTGTTCAGGCTCTTGCCATGCATCTTATGCATCAGATTGTTATGCTTTGGCTGTGTCTATCTTACATGATGTTGAGGAACCTCTGTCTTTTGATGAAGCACAGAATTCAGAAACTTGGATGGCTGCCATGCAATCAGAATATGATGCACTAATAGAAAATGACACATGGACTTTATGATTTGCCTCCTGGCAAAAATGCCATTGGTACAAAGTGGGTTTACAAGTTGAAACGCAAGCCGGATGGTGAGATTGATCGCCATAAGGCTCGACTTGTTGCAAAGGGTTATGCACAGCAAAAAGGCATAGATTATGAAGAGACTTTTGCTCCCACTTGTCGTATGACTACTGTGCGTTTTCTTGTGCATTGGCAGCTCATTTTGGTTGGGATGTACATCAATCAAACATTCTTACTACTTTCTTGAATGGTGATATATTTGAGAAAGTTTATGTAACACAGCCTCGTGCTTTTGTCAAGAAAGGACAAGAGGACAAAGTGTGCAGATGTAAGAAGGATTTGTATGGGTTGAAGGAATCTCCTTGTGCTTGGTATGAGAAAGCTGACACTCATTTTGTCAAACAAGTCTTTCGTAACAGTCCAACAGAAAGCACATTGTATGTAAAGCGTGAGGGTGATGTACTTCTCATTGTGGTTCTTTATGTAGATGATTTGCTAATCACTAGACCAAATGAGATACATATTGCTGAATTTAAGGCTAATTTGAATGCTACTTTCAAGATAAAAGATTTGGGACTGTTGCATCATTACTTGGGCATATAGTTTAAGCAGTGTGATGGTGGTATTGCCTTGTGTCAGTAAAGTTACATAGAGACATTACTATGTAAGTTTGGAAACAGGTTTGAAATTGAGTCTTCATGACACTAGTGATCCTGCTGATGTCACTCTTTACCAAACTGCCATTGGATGCCTCGTTTATCTATGCAACACGAGGCCAGATATTCAGTTTGCAGTCTCACAGGTCAGCAGCCCAGGGTCTAAGCATTGGCAGGCTGTCAAGAGGATTTTCCGCTACCTTAGTGACACTTTACATCTTGGATTGTTTTATCCCAAGGGGGGATCATTGCCGCAAAACTTACATGCTTTTTTGGACTCAAATTGGGCTGGTTGTTTTGACACGAGAGTGTCTACAAGTGGTTTTTGTTTCATGCTTGGAAGTTCATGTATATCATGGTTGAGCAAGAAGCAACCTACTTTGGCCACTTCTAGTTGTGAGGCTGAGTACAAGGTAGTCTTCACAGCTGCGATTTGAGTGTGTATGGCTCAGATGCCTTATGGCTGATTTGGGTGTTGGACAGGACATTGCCAACACTATATATACTGACAATCAGAGCGCATTGGCAATTGCGAGGAACCCAATTTTTCATGCTCGCACAAAGCACATTGAGGTGCATTATCACTATGTCAGGGAGAGGCTCTCAACACGAGGGATTAGCTTGACTTATGTGCCAACACAGGACAACCTTGCAGATCTTTTCACAAAGGCATTGTCTCATGAGAATCTAGAAGCTTTCCGCAAAGCTTTGGGCTTACTCCCCTTTGTGGACTGATCATGTCCTCAGGGAATGTCACTTCCCTTTACTCACGTGCCAGCTCTCGTTCACGGCATCACTCCAGGGGGATATGTTACCATATGCGTGTGGTAGTGATGTGTGTGAACACACTAGGACCATCGGAGCATTTTTTTTCTCTTTGGGAGGTTTTGTTCCCAGTGCATTGTATATACGTCCATCACTCTAGGCTATCTATCTTTCCATTGCACACTAAGTAACACACTCTCTATCGTGTGCCTTGAGATTCCTTCGTCTTCTCCAAGTTGTGTGTGTTTCTCTGCAACCCTAATTCCAACAGAGGAAAGTGTCACAAAACCTTTTGAGGAATTTCTTATCCGTGGATATCTATTCGATATCTCTCGGAATCACATTTTGGAAACTTCTTCATATCTATGTATTCCCCTCTGAAAAGAATGCAGTCGTTAAGACAAGCGTGAATTGAATTGTAATCCATCCCCAAGTTTCGCAAGATCTTTCTTGCTTCCTCTCTGAAGTCTGGCATCACATTATCAGTTGACAGTATGTGCTCTTTGAGCAATCTACACAACGAAAAAAATGATGTACACTTGTGTTAGTAATCTATCAGATCATTATACATCTAGAGTTTTTTATTGAAGTAAACACATTGTAATAAATCATCTGAAAAGCGTTGACGCATGTCACTCCATCCAAACTTTGCTTGCATGTTGAGAAGAACCAGGAGTGCCTTCAATTTAGACACACGTGCTCCACCATACAATGGCGTGTTGGTTTAACTTTTCATGTCATCATAGATAAACCTTTCTCAATCCATGATTGTCTCGATCATTCATTGATCTCAGGCTCAAACATAGCCTCGTTGGGAATGTGGTCTGCATGATCACCCTCCGAGCTATCAAAGGCTGCATCTTGTGGCCTCACGTATGCTGCTTGACCGAAACGCCAGTGAACACGTCTATTGGGTTGCAAGATTGCTGCATGTTGGCTAGCGTCAGAGTCCGACGAGTTGTGATCGGTAACAACTCAATCTATAATAGGTAAGTCAAACTCGCCAAATTCGCAAACGTGCTGCAAAAAAACGTGTCTTGTCCGTCGCACAGAATGTTTACATTTATTACAAGGACATAAGATCCATATTGAGAGATAGGTGTTTCGGTTGAACGGCCCCACATCGCCGTCATACTCATAATGAATGTAAAGACCTTATAACCTGAACATAAATTTAATCTTCTATTGGCATCCTCCGTCTCTTATCTCTCTCTCTCTCTCTCTCTCTCTCTCCCTCTATCTCTCTCTCTCTCTCTCTCTCTCTCTCTCTCTCTCTCTCTCTCTCTCTCTCTCAGATCACATTGTAAACTACCTCACATTCTCTAGTCATGTGAGAACAACCTTGCAAATATTTTCACAAAGGCATTGTGAAAAAAGGACAAAGTGTGTAGATGTAAGAACGCTTTGTATGTGTTGAAGCAATCTCCTCGTGCTTGGTACGAGAAAGCTGACACTCATTTGGTCAAACAAGGATTTTGTAACAGCCCAACAGAAAGCACATTGTATGTAAAGCGTGAGGGTGATGTACTTCTCATTGTGGTTCTTTATGTAGATGATTTAATGATCACTAGACCAAATGAGAGACATATTGTTGAATTTAAGACTGATTTGAATGCTACTTTCAAGATGAAGGATTTGGGACTGTTGCATCATTACTTGGGCATATAGTTTAAGCAGTGTGATAGTGGTATTGCCTTGTGTCAGTAAAGCTACATGAATACATTACTATGTAAGTTTGGACTTGAGGATTGCAAACCTATTGCCACTCCCATGGAAACAGGTTTGAAATTGAGTCTTCATGACGCTGGTGATCCTGCTGATGTCACTCTTTACCAAACCGCTATTGGATGCCTTATTTATCTATGCAACACGAGGCCAGATATTCAGTTTACAGTCTCAAAGGTCAGCAGATTTATACATATCCTAGGGTCTAAGCACTAGCAGACTGTCAAGAGGATTTTCCGCTACCTTAGTGACACTTTACATCTTGGGTTGTTTTATCCCAAGGGGGGATCATTGCCGCCAGACTTACATGCTTTTTCGGACTCAGATTGGGCTGGTTGTTTTGACACGAGAGTGTCTACAAGTGGTTTTTGTTTCATGCTTGGCAATTCATGTATATCATGGTTGAGCAAGAAGCAACCTACTGTGGCCACTTCTAGTTGTGAGGCTGAGTACATGGTAGTCTTCACAGCTACGATTTGAGTGTGTATGGCTCAGATGCCTTATGGCTGATTTGGGTGTTGGACAGGACACTGCCAACACTATATACGCTGACAATCAGAGCGCATTGACAGTTGCGAGGAACCCAGTTTTTCATGCTCGCACAAAGTGTCTTGTCCATCACACAGCATGTTTGCATTTATTACAAGGACATAAGATCCTTATTGAGAGATAGGTGTTTCGGTTGGACGGCCCCACATCGCCGTCATCCTCATAGTGAATGTAAGGACCTGATAACCTGGACATAAATTTAAATCTTCTATTGGCATCCTCCGTCTCTTATCTCTCTCTCTCTCTCTCTCTCTCTCTCTCTCTCTCTCTCTCTCTCTTAGATCACACTGTAAACTACCTCACATTCTCTAGTCATGTCCGATCCCCACACATCTCGGTCTAGAGATGCACGGAGATCAGAACCAACGGGTTATAATCTTGTCTTTATTGGTCAATGCTTATATTTGTGGGTACGAGAAATCTACACACCCACGTCTACATGACAATGCATGCAATGGAAAAAACCCCTGTGCCTTTTCTTTAGGTGTAGCAATTCACAGCAGCTTAACATCTCTTCACATAAAAAGCATCAATCTTTGAGTCATTAGACACCTTTTAGAATATGAAAAATTAACTAAAAAAATCATAAGTTCAATTAGTGTCTTTGGTCCAATGGGAGGCCTAAGGTACACAATTGTACATAGCAATATCTATAGGTAGGGAAAGATCAAATCGGCCCAAAAAATCTCTCAAAATATGGCATTGCCTGCCCTTTTTTTGAGCTAATTGAACATGGTTAGTGAGTGAGTTAATAGGTGTCAGATTCTGATGGGAATATACATATTGTTGTGTACTTAGTGCTTGCTCTTTGGGCAAAGCATTGAGCTTAGCTGGAACTCCCCCTTCATTGACATGCTCTAAAAGCTCTAATAGATAAGTACAGGTAGCATGTATATGATTACACCAAGTGGAGTAAATTGATGAGAAAGATCCCACTCATGCCAAAAGTTAAAGACTCTTGTAATTTATTATTTTTAGATACACATATTTCAAGTCTTTATGTCTTAATTTGTTTTGCACTTAGTTTAGAGTCCACTAACATTACACATTGATTTTGCATTGCAAATATACTACACAACATAGTAGAAGCATAAATATGAGCTAAAACAAGAAAAAACACCGAGCCTAACATATCTTCACAGCAGCTTAATATCTCTTCACAACAACTCCTTGTTTGAGGGATTATTGTGCACATTACATGTCTGCCTCCAATCTGAGTATCATACCGTTGAAAGCTTTCCAACTTAATGCTGCATTCTTAAAGAGGAAGAGAGGGATCACTAACTTTAAATTTAAACCGTAATTTTGAAGGTAAACTTTAATATAAAAACTAAATCCAAAATTTAATTTTAAATCTAACCTAAATCTAACATAATTTTGAATTTAACATAAACCTAAATTTAATCTAATCTTAAATATAACTTAATTTTAAATCTAACATAATCTTCAGTGTAACCTAATTTTAAATCTTATCCCAATCTAAAATCTAACATAACCCTAAATCTAATTTTAACATAAATCTAAATTTAATCTAATATTAAATATAGCTTAAACCTAAATGTAATCTAACGTAATTTTAAATCTTAACCTAATCTTAAGTCTAACCTAACCTTAAATTTAATTTAATCTTAAATCTAACTTAATCTTAAGTCTAACGTAATCTTAAATCTAACATAAACCTAAATGTAATTTAACTTAATTTTAAATCTAATTTAAATGTAATCTAACCTAATCTTAAATCTAATTTAAATGTAATCTAACCTAATCTTAAATCTAATTTAAATGTAATTTTAAATCTAATATAACCGTAAATCTTAATATAATATTTCATTTCATATTTTCTCTACTTTTTTTATCTATCTCTCTCTCTCTCTCTTTGTTTTGCTCCCTTATCTCTCTCTCTCTCTCTCTCTCTCAATGTTTGTGTATGCATTCTTTGTTTATACATGTGTGTACATTTTTTGTACATTCAATGTGTGTGTTTTTTGTTTATTCATGTGTGTACATTCTCTCTCTCTCTCTCTCTCTCTCTCTCTCTCTCTCTCACACACACACACACACACACACACAAAGACAATGTGTGTGTGTGTGTGTGTGAGAGAGAAAGAGGGGAAGGGAACATGAGAGAGAGGAGAGGGAAGGGGCATACTTGGCTCTCCTTCCTCTCCTCGTGTGTGTGTGTGTGTGTGTGTGTGTGGGGGGGGGGGGGGGGGGGGGGGGGGGGGGAGGGGGAGGGGAAGAGAGAGAGAGAGGCGCGGGTGTACCTGTTTCGCTAGAGCACCGAAACTCAGATCTGAGATCTAAAGTTTTGACGCTCTCGGTTGATTTTTTTACCCCTATCAACGTCGCTATGATCGTAGCTATGCAACAAATAATATACACTTATAACGACGATCATAATGACACCATGGATTTTCACATTTGAGCGTCGCTAACATAAAAAACCTCTTGTGGTGCCTTGCAATGTTGAGCTAGATTTGTGCTTGTGCAGTCAAAACATCCACTGTTGTGATTATTTGTCTTCTCTATCAGACCACAAAACATGAGTCAAGACAAATACAAAAAATACAAGATGTTGATTGAGCTTAAAGCGAAGCAGATCTAACTTTATGTTGTATGTCAAGGGACCACTACATAAAGAGTTATGATTTCTTTTCTTTAAGCATCTTACAAACCATACTTACATTTAGTGAAAATTTGATAAGTAAAATTGGCTTAGGTCACTAAACCCAAATGGGCCCTCAAACCCACTTCTAATTTCACATTTTCTAAGATGCTTCTCTGTTAAAGGGCCCGAGGATGCTATTTCATAGTACTCTCTTCTTAGTGTGTTTTTTTTAAAAGTTTCTCCCCATCCCATGAATACTCGTAGTGGGTTGCGGTTTGGATTAGGTTATATGCATCACAACTAAGTTTTGCAAGGTTATGTAGGGTGGTTTTCAACTATTTTCCATTCCGATATGCCTTACATCGCATGCTCATCAAACCAGGAAAGTTGATCAAATTTGCTCCACCTAGCCTTATATCGATCTAGCCTTATATAGCCAGCCACCTTGCTGCCTCTGTCTACCCTTGCATTCTGGTCAATTTGTGTTCCAAGAGAATTGCGGCCTCGTTCCAAAATTAAATCCGCTTTCTTGGGTCCCATACAAGGCTCTTTTGACCATCAGCCTTCCCAAATTATTGTGCTGGAGGGATCCTCGTCTGGACGACGAGGCACTTGCCGTCTCATATCACAATAACCTCACATACATTAACGGTCAGTAGGCCCTTCTCGGCCGGTGTATCACTTCCCTCATGCACGAGAATTAGCCCACATATAATCACAATCAATAGGCCGCTCTCAGCCATTGCCTAACACTCACCATCATGCCTCAAAATAAGCCAGCATAAAGTCACAGTCAACAGTCGTGGGCTGGTCGTAAAACATGTAAAGTCAGTGGGCTTATCCTCCACAAGAGGAGCCAGCATTGACAGCTACTTGCAATCCCGACCAAGGCTAGAAAAAAACATTTTTCCTAACCGATGAAAATAAGGGAAAACTTGAAATTCTCCCGGTTTTTAGGTCAAAATTTGAAGCTTTGGCCGGTAATTACACTAAAACTTGTGTAAATTTGCCGGTTTTCTTAAAGGCAAGCTCAAAATCTAACCGGGATTTTATAATTTCAACCGGTTAAAATACACTAGACCCCGGTTTTTTTCTAACACTGATCCCGACAACGTTTAATCTCAATACATGTCAAAAACCGTGTGCTCGGGGCTCAAGAAGTGTCACCTCAAAATCTCCAACTAAACGGGTCAAAAGCATGCGCCTCTTTGCTCTAGCACCTTTTCCGCCTCCCCTTGGTGGCCTCCAACTTTCCTTGCACCTTCTAACTCCTCCAAGAAGCGCACATTTCATGCAACAGCTGCCATACTTCTCTTCTCATGCACTTTCCAAAATGGGTTCTTCTTTTGGTAGGGTAGAGGAGCCAGTTTAGAGACACTCAAGAAAAAAAGTGTAATATTGGGTGGGATTTTGCAAATTTGGTCAAATTTGAATTTTGAAATTTGCATGAGATTCCTCATGCAAAGGCGGATTAGGTAATACTAAGATTGATGTTTTTTTTATTTAATTTGGGCAGTCAATTTGAGAAAGTTTAAGTTTTGAGGTCTTTTAGGGGTTAGAAACACCCAAGGCCCAGTAATGATACAGTTTTCAGCAAATCACAAGTTGACACATAAGCAAGATTCCTAGCATATTCCAAATTTTTGTCTCTAAATTGGGGCGTGCATGACTTTTAAAAGGCACATGTGTTACAATTGGCTCCTATAGTTTGTAGGTAGCACCATTCCTTTACCGTTGGAGCTTGCGGCCTTCCTCTTTGTGGGACAGCCCTTGCTCACGGCCCAACGCCCAGCTCTGCATCCAACGCTCCCTCTCCTCATTGCACTCGGCCCTCAACTCCCCTGCAGACTGCGTTGCTTCCCCATCTGTGTCTCCTCGTGCAAGGCATGCCTTGCAGCCCTCTACAGTCCCAACGGCCTCCCTGTATTCAAGTTCATGCAGTTGGTAGCTCTCCAGCATTCGGCCTCGCCCTCTATGCTACCAAGCAGCACCTTTTTCCCGTAGCCCTAGCCTTACCTCCACCACCTTTGCATGCTTAAAACGAGGCCTTCCGGCGAGCTTTTTTCACAAAGCACCCTTGCAAATAACAAGGCTTGCGGAAAATGCTATAACTATGGAAAGTGAAGTCTCCAAGTGCCCGGGCAAGAAAGATAATTAGTCGAAGCAGCCTTTAACATCGGGTTACCCAAGTTTTTTCAAGCCTTGCAAATAACGCTCCCGCACACCTGTCTTCAACTAGATCATGGGCGTGGACAGGGAGAAGCGGCCACTGACGATCTGTACATCCACAAGGACGTCTTGCAGCAGGCAGCACAGCCGCAGTGTACTGATCATCAACCGTTTGCAATCAGCTGCATGGCTGTGCAGGTTTTTTCATGGGCAATACCTTACATTTGCAGGCCGATGTGGGCAGGGAGTGTGAGCAGGGCATGTTTGAGGAAGAAGGTGAAGTAAGCGGTGATGGATGTGTGCGGGCTTATTGTGATACTGGGTGGCACGGAAGTGGCTTTGGTAACGGCAGTGGCTGCTGGGGTGGCAGTGGCGGTGTTGGTGGCGTTCGTAGCACTGAAAGTGGAGGTTTTCGTGTTGATTGCGGCAGTTGCAGGGGCAGCCATGTCTATCAATTAGAAGATGAAAATTATGCCAGATAGAATAGCCCATTTGTTCCACAAAGAGAGCGATACCTGTGTTTACTTGTTGATGGACTGGCTGGAAGGGCGTCGAGAAGAGTGGTGTGCCTTGGTGAGGGCGAGACCCTTCGTAGTGCACATGGAAGCCTTCCATCGCTGTTTAACACAGCTGCTGTTCACAGCATCATGTCTTTTTTTTTTTCTGTTGTTTAACTTGTGGATGTGCCACGTGGTGGCTTGTGGGTTCAAGGAGGCAAAAAAAGGGCCTTTGGCTCACCAAGTAAAAAACCCGATTTTGCAAAGGGTAAATTTCATATAGCAACATACCGTTCCTTTGATGTCCTTCGATGTCCGGCTTTTTGGAATAGCAATTAAACAACCAGTATGTGTACATGAAAGATTACAATGTGTCAATCCACGTGGATCTTAGTATGGGCATTGCTGCAAAGATTGGTCTCTCAATTACAGAGCAAGAAGTGCCTGCTGTCCTTTTGAAATTTGCAAAGCTGATGTTTAAGAAAATACAATCGCTTGCCCATACCCATCTGGGTATTCCCCCGCCCATCCACAGATACGTCAAAAGGATGTAGCACCACAAGAACCCCACCTGGTTGTGGGAATCCACGCAGCCAACAAGCTGTCATGGTAGAGCAGCGAGACTCTGATTTCGACTACAATGACATGCATTCATTAGTTGTCAGTATGAGACATGCTCCACACTACTTATGGCTGGTAATTTGTGTGAGATTATAGGGATGCATGTGTGATCCATCTCAATAAGATAAGCAGTAGAATTTTTGCATGGGCTACATGACATACACATGCCCTTATCTTCGTGGTGTTTTTGGACTTGGGGTGAACATGCCACACTTTTCAAGGTATACTGTGCACACACATTGCTGTAATTTTTATTTGAGTTATGGAGCCCAGCTAGCATATTTGAAAGCCATAGATGGTAACATCATCATTAAAACCATGATCAACATGACATAGCTAGAAAAGATGGTCTAGCTCATGTGATACATCAATGTCACCAATGCAACAAGAGTTGGTTTTGGAGTCGGCAATATACTAACATCTTGGGCCACCATTTCTCTTCTTGCTTGATAGAGAAGTGGTGCGGATAAAACATGAGACTCACCTCGGAACTAGTACCTTTGCTTTGGTAAGTGTATTCCAAGTCATGGATGAAAACTTTGTGGACAAAGTCATGTCGTCAAGCAAATAGCAAAAACAATTGTAGAAACAAAATAGAAGCAAAAGTCGTTATAGCTTGGAGGGTTCCCTATTAAGTGTGAACAATGAATATTTTGAAACCCCCTCCCCACATAGACATAGTCACGGCCCCTTTTCTTCAAACATTTTATTTGTTTCAATAGATGGTTTTTAATTGTAAATCTATGGCAGCATAAAAACTAAAAACCCCTCCTGGTGAACTCGCATGATACATTTAGATAGTATAAGACGAACCTCATGAGAGTTCTAAAAGCAACATGTTGGCATCGATGGGCAGCTACCCTCGTATAGGGATGATGTAGGCCCCTCATCATTTATCAGTTTTGGGATGATGGCAACATTTTGGATTGGATTTGCCAAGGTAGAAGCAAGGGGACAATGGCACCCAAACCCAACTTTTAGCAACATGCAAAATCATTAGGCAATGAACACATACCTTGATTTCTGTTTGTCCCCATCCTGCCCTGCTACAGAATAATTGTTTTCATGAGGAAAAATGTTTATACATTGACCAAACTCACAACATCCAACTATAACTTCCACCAAGCGCGACATTGTGTATGCCAATATTGCGAAAAAGTCAAGCACATCGCCCACATGCTATGGCCCGTCAACCTTGCTGGATGATAAGCCCAAGACATTTTAAAGAGAGAAAGTCAAATGGCCAAAAAAGTTATACAATTTTGTATGCAATCCTAAAGTTCAGCTTGACATGCCCTACAAGGGAATTGTATGTTGCTTAGTAGGCCAGAGGTAAAACTCAGCATACCCCTCCTCCTCTACTGATGCCTTAATAAACATAGGGAATAACTGCTTTGCGAAGTGGTGGGTAGTTTCTGAACTTCTTTTTATACCATTTATGTGAATCACCAGCAGCTATGGAGAGGTTAAGGACCTGCAGTATTGGAGTAAAGAGGATGCAAACACAGAAAAAACCTATATAAACTTCAGTAATCACAACTAAGAGAGAACCACGTACCACAAATACAAATAAAAGCCACGTGTCCAAGTTCGACCCTCCCGTTGCCACAAGAAAACCTATATATATCACCTGTTTACAAAAAAGCTCAGTTCAAGCAAAACGGTACTGCTTAAAGCAACAAGGAAAAATGCAAGAGCTACACCAGTGGCAAAAAAGTGTATCAGTCCTCTTCCACCAGCAGAAGGCAAAGAATATAAAGCCCACTGATCATAAGAAAATTCTATGCAACTGTATATGTTTGTGTCTACAATAGCATGCCAAAATTCTATGCAACTGTCCATGTTTGTGTCTACAACAGCATGACAAAATTTCACTTATTGGATGAATTGCACCAATCCTCTCATAAGTCTATATCAACCAATACAAGGCTGTCTGAAACCTTTATGCCACACCTTTGCTAGGAAGATATTGGAAGCCTATATCTCATCCATGATTGGTCTCACCGAAGTATCATGTCTCAACAGCTAACATGCAAGAAAAAACTCATTAAACTTAGTCTTGCACCCTACGGCACCTGACGCACATAGAAGATGTACTTTGAGTACACATCGGCATTGTTATTCATGACACAAGTACATGTCCATCCTCATCCTCTTTCCTTCAACTTCAAGTTCTAGGCATGAAAAAGACATGAGAAGAAGACCCCATCACTAGGGATACCTTGTACAAGGGTTTATCCAAACGCGTTACTCCACGGAATTACCGGAAGTTACCAGACATTGTGTGACTATGCGGCCAGTCAAACCCGAGTACGAGCACCTATAAATAGGACCCATTACTTCAATTTTGGGGATTGATTGATTGGGACTCTTGTATCTCTTGGTACTCAAGTTGTCAGACATTTTATAGAGCAGTACCACTTGAATCTGAATCTATATTTCTAGTTGGCTTAGTTCATGTCATCTGAAGTCTTTCATTTCGATTTAGTTGTATGTCTCACTTCTCAATCTGCTTTTCTGAAGTCTCATTCTGTACATCTCATCTAACTTGACATCTGGCATCTGACTTAGAAATTCTAACCCGCGAATAGCTGTCAAGTGACCAACTCATTTCATTTTGGTGATCAAGGTGGTGAGCTAAAGCTCTTGACAAGAACCAGTCTCCTAACTAGAATTTAGAGCCAATCAACTATTCGCAATGCCTGCACATCAACCAACGCGAGGAAGGAGAGCTACTATAGTGCTTGCTGAGGATCACTACCATATCAACACAGTAGCCGAGGAATCAAAGCTAGGCTCTGATGAACGACCACACTCTCAGAATGATGAAACCGATGCCAATTCACGGAGAAGAGGGGGTGAGGAGCATTGAACCTCTCAGGGCTCCTCACCTCTCAACATTCAACACATTCAAGAAGACAACATTCAGAGAGAGCTGAGAGACACACTCATTCACATTGATTTCCGCATTCAGATGGGAAAGGCAAGCGAAAGTTCACATTGATGTAAATGATGCCAACACGCATAATAATTGAGCACGATCACACATAAAATCTGGTCGAGGAAAGGAGAGTGACACAGTTGCAGAGACTGATGATGACTACAATGAGAGATGGGAAGTAGACACGGACCATCATAACAAGCATAGACATCAGGAGAGAACCAGATCACAATGATAAATCCAGACGCCAGAAAAAGGAATCAAATCCTCACAGATCCAGACGCAATGAACGGTCCAATAATCTGAAAATTGTGTTTCCGACTTTCAAAGGCAGCCGAAGAGACAATCCAGATGTCCACATACAAGCCTTTGAGTAGTATGTGGATCGAAAGGACATTGATGAGGATGATTCCGCAGAGTATTTTCCACAAACTCTAAAGGACGCAACAAGAAAATGGTCCTATCATTACTCATCTTGCAAGCTCGAAACTTATAGTAAGTTGGAGAAGGCTTTCTTGCTGGAGTACACTGAAAACCACCGGGCAAGAGGATATCCTCTGCGAACTTATAATAAGCTGAAGAAGGCTTTCTTGCTGGAGTACAGTCAAAACCGCAAGCATCGGGATATCCTCTGCAAACTTGTCGACAAAATTAAATAGGGTAGGCTATGTATTAGGAGTTATGTGGAGAAAATAAAAAAACTGACCAAGCAGCTAAATAAACCACCATAAGAAAAACGCATGCATGCATGGTTTTTGAGTGGGTTCAGAAGCAAAGAACAGGAGATCATAGTCACGGGGGACACCCATTTTTGGGCCTCCCGTCCCCACTTGCCATCCTGCCCTCTTTTTTACACAAAAATCCATTTGAGCCCCATCTCTACTCCTCGGGACATGTCCCTTGTGACTATGCAGCAGATACCAACACCAACCCCAAAGTTTAATGATCCGGTACAAAGAGCTCTGAAACTAGAGCAACAAGCTAAGAAAGAGAAGGGCCAAAAAGGGAAAGAGAGTTCCAGTTCTAGCGAGTCATCTACTAAATGATTGTTAACCAACAGCCAACTCTTAGGATAGTGATTCATAAGACACATCCAAGAGTAGAAAGAAGGGAGCTTGAACTAAAAAGATTGAGGCGCTCTCCAAGCAAACCTTCAGTAGGAAAAGAAGACCTGGTGTACGAAATGCAAATCAAAAGAACATCAGTTTGATGAATGTTGCCAGAGCACTTGTTGCAAAACTTTTGGGCACCAATGAATCAATTGTTAAATTAGAATGCATCATTTCAAGGAAGAAAAAAATGTTTCCATGGTAGCTCTGACAAATCCGGAACCAGTTAAGCGAGAGAGGCTACCAAAGAACATCAATAATGGAGCCAGCACCAGTAATATGTGTGAGGTGTAGCGGAATGAATGTTGTTCTTTCTCAAGATGAGTGTTCCATATTTTGCTCAAGGTTCCTTTTAGTTCTTATGGAAGGGAGAGCCTTCCGTTCTTAATGGAGAGTGCTATGATCACGAACAAAGTGAGTGGCTACTATGCGCGCAAGTGTATGAGACTGAGAGATAGAGAGAAGAGAGATACGACACCAGAGACGTTGTAAAACCCTCCTCCGAAGGCCCCACTCTCGTCGGCGAGAGTGGTCTACTTATGATTGCACAAACTGGTACAATGATGATGCATAAACAGATGCAGATCTAGGCTATGTCGATGACGACAACCGGGATGGCGATGACGACAATAGGGCTGAAATTAGAGAGGTTCTAACTGCTGTCCAAAAACGCTATCTGCTGAAAATCTGTTGTGGATGATTGCTGAATTTTGGGGCTGTTTTGGGCTGCTAAAAAAACGCTGATATGCTGTGATAGAAAACGCTGGAATGCTGCTGTCTTTAGGGCTGAAATCGCTTCCTGTATTGCTGTGAATGAAAGCTGAAAACGCTGCTTATTTGCATCCTCTGATGATGATGAAAACGCTGGGTATTTGCAGCCTGTAGCGATGGTGAAAAAAGTTATGCGCAAGAGGAGCACTGCGGTCCAGAACTTGCTGAAAACGCCAAGGCAAGAGGGTGGCTGGCGATGAGCAAAACGTTAAACAAATGGGTGCTTGAGGGTTCTTGCTGAGAGAGGGGAGGACCTGTTGCCAAAGGCCTGTTGCTCCTGGCTAATCTGCCATTTAGTGCTAACTTTGGTTTGCTTATATATTTTCTTACCCAAATTGCCCTACCTACTTTTGTTGGAAAGTCACTTAAATTAATAAGTGAAAAATGTCAAAAATCGGGAAAATAGGCTAAATGCACTCGAAAAATCCCCTAACTGATTCTAATGGATTCTGATGGAAATACTGATGATCATGCTGTGTGCAACCAGAGGATATGCATCTACACTAAGTGACTCGGCATGCACGGTCTACGAATAGATTCACAAAAGTGCCAGATCACTTCTAATCTAGATTGACTGAACTGACGGAAACCTTGTTATGGTGTAGCTTGTCCACGGACGCCTAGGGTTGGATGTGTCATGTGACAATATGGCTGGAAGAGGACGCCATCAGGATTTTCTTGTAGAGGTAGAGCTGATTTAACTTGATGTAATTTCAAATGCTACACCTGTGGGAAATACAGACACTTTCCAGCGCAAGGTCCAAAGAGTCTGAAAGCTGAAGTGGACGAGGGGAAGGTGGCAAAGCCAAATCTAGTGCGCGTGATCACTAGGAGCGCTAGTGTTGTCATCAAAGGATTACTAGATGAGCCATTCAATCAAATGAAGATAGCGAAGACGCTGAGAAGTGAGAGAAACAAAGAGCCTAAGAGAAAGGCCAAAGAATTGGATGAGTGGCAAGAGCAGAGACCGCTGGCAGTTAAAATCACTCAGGATCTAGAGAGGAGGAAGCCAAAGAGGGCAGAATGCTCAGAGAAGGACCTTTCAAAGACTTTCTGTAAGGTGCAGCGGAAGTGAATGTTGATATTGCTCAAGATGAGTGCTCCGAACTGTGCTCAAGGGTTCCTTTTACTTACGGAAGGGAGAGCCTTCCGTCCTTTAGAGAGAGAATGCAATGATCACAAACAAAGTGAATGCTACTGTGAATGAAAGTGCTTAGACTGAGAGAAAGAAAGAGAGAAGAATACGACACCAGACAGTTTCAAACCCTCCTCCAAGGGCCCCCCTCTCACTGGCGAGAGAGGTCTATGCTATAGACTGCACAAATCTAGTACAATGGTCTAGATGCAATGGACTTGCCGATGATGTCGACGACAATGATGACGACGACGAGGACGGGCTGAAAACTGAAAATGCTAGGGCTGAAATGTTGAAATCTGGAAGATGCTGACTTTCTGCCAAATGCTGACACTATGTCGACGAGGATGGCGATGGCGACAACTCGACGACAATGCGTTGAAAACGCAGATGCTGAAATCTAAAAACAGCGGGCTGAAACTGTAAACGTTGGCTGACTCGACAGTACGGCTAGAATCTATTGCGGGTAGGTGAGATCTGCGAGGCTAGGGCTGGATCCGCAAAGGCTAAGTGCTGAAATCTGAAAACGATAATGGTCTTGGCTGATTTGGCACCGGAAACTGCAAAATGCTAGGCTTGATCTGGAAACTGAAAACGCCAAGCTGATCTGCTGTTGAAAATGCTAGAGGAACTCGCTCCCAAATGCTGGCTGCTGCTACTGTTGGCTGAAAACGCTAGGTTGTCTTTTGTTGGTCTTCTTGAGGAGAGAACATTGCAAGTTGCTGGAACTTCTTCTCTCTCGAGAGTTCCACTTCTACTGAGTGACCACTGCGTTTCTTTTATATTTCCTTATCAATTTGCCCTACTTACTTTTCCAACAAAATTCACTTATTAAAAAATAAGTGAAAAATGTGTACTTTGGCATAAAGGGTTCTATGCTCTGGAAAATGCTCATGATGGATATTGAATGTCATGCTAATGATCTTGCCATGTACAATCAGAGGATATGCAACTACTCTTAAGTGCTTGGACATGCACAGCCTACGCACGGGCTCACAAAGATGCCAGAACACTTCCTAGGCTAACCTCAACCCTAGACCTGAGATAGCTTGTCCACATGCACATAGGGTTAGATGTGTACGTGACATCCACTCTTTTGCAAAGTGAGGTACTGGTACCGAACTGTATGGCGTCGAGGGAGTGCGCCAACAACTCTGGAAATCTTGAGAACTCCTCTTCGCCACCCCACTCTGATGCGTGGGTCATGCACAAGAAAATAGCTTTCAGCTTATCATCGAATTGCTTGCAATGTCATAAGCAAGAAAATAGCTTTCATCTTATCATCGAATTGTTGAAGCCCACTGTCCTGCAACTGACTCAACACACCTGTAAAAGCAATCAAATGCTCAGAAGCTGACTTCGAGTCATCAAGCTACATATTCACCAACTTTCGCATCAAATGCACCTAGTTCACAGGCGTTGTGTTTTCATAATTGGACTTTAGCTTTTGCCATATTGCATAAGCAGAGTCCAAACGCTTGATGTCCGTCAAAATGTCATCATTGATAGCCATCTTGATGTAGGCAATAGCCTTCTTATTGAACCTGGCCAACTCTTCGTCAGACAAACCTGGTGGCTTATTCTGTTCCAATGCATCTTCACAATCCTTTAAGGAAAGGATACCTTGCATGCATTCTTGTCAAAGATCAAAGCCTTGACCATCGAACTATTTGATTTTCATGTAACTTTTAGTGTCAAATGCGGAAGAGGAAGAAGCCATCTTAATTCAACCACAAGTGTGTATACAAGGGAGATGCAATAGGCTGAAAATTTCAGCAAATAGTAGCAACCACAAGACTACATACAAAGAGCCACACTTTCTTTACATAAAACAGTCCAAATTTGAAATTTCAGCTGAAATGTGCAATTTCAAGCACCTGTACTCAGCTTTTCACTCAATTTGTCGCGATAGTTATCAATACATATGATCCCACAACTTTGGTACACCTACGTATTGCTGTTTTGACCTGTAATAACCTGTAAATCACCTGTTTTGACCTAAAAACAGCATGTTTTGGGCTGTTTTGGTGACCTTTTCGACAGAAGCGAAATTGATCGCGGAGAGCAATTTTAACTCGATGTCCACCAAACTGTGCAGGACTGTTTTGAAACCCTAGGGCTCTGATACCAATTGAAAGCGAGAAGCAGAAGGTACCGGTAGGTGCGCGTCACGATGTAGTATAAGAGTGGGGCAAGAAGCAAGAGGCGGAGTGCAACAGAGAGCTAGCGCTAGAGGTCGAAGCAGGGAGAGAGAGAGAGAGAGAGAGAGAGAGAGAGAGAGAGAGAGAGAGCTCACGTTTTTAGGAAAAACTCAATAATTGAGTTTCAGGTTTTCCCACTTTTATCATAAGTGACTTCAAAAAAAATGTATATTGAACATGGACAAAGTATAAAAATGTACAAAAAAGAGGTTAGTTAGGCCTTTAACCCAAGGGCATGCATGTGAAAAGGGATCACGTATAGACGGTGACGAAAAACAAGAAACGGTCACGAATGAGAAACTCAACCAATGTGTGTTGACTAATCATGCGAACACACAATACTTCTTGAGAGGGTTCTTTGGACTCGGCTCGAGAGCCAAGATCGGTTCTGCGTGATTGATTATATTTGCAATGAGGTTAGCTTCTCTAGAAACATCATCATTCAAACCATCATCCTTGCAAACAATCACATCTCTATCATGCAAAAAATGTGTGTCGTGCTTCGGAGAAGAAAGGACTGAGAGAGTCTTCTTCTCCTGTTTCTTTTCAAGCTTCGCGTGCACATTAGAAATGAGAGGTAAAGAATAAATACCCTCCTCACCACGAATGATAATGGGAGAGTCACTTTTGGCATTTAGAGTAAGTATTGTCTACCCAATCAATGAGAGGGTTATCCTTACGAAACCATCTAATGCCCAAAATCATATCACATCCTGAGAGAGGAGACACGACAAATTTTCTACGGAAGACAGCTTGCTGAATAGTGAATAACACACTCTTGCGTAATGAGAGAGAGTCCATACCGGGAGCGAAGCCCGACATCCTGAGAGAGGAGTTGTCTGGCTAACCTCCAAGCGGGCTCTCTCTACAAGAGAGTCACCAATCACATCATGCATACTGCCTGAATCAAACAATATGACAAAACAATGACCCTTCACATGACCATAGCATTTAAAGAGAGACTCATCAATGTGTGTGTCAGAAACCTGTGGAGAATCAGATTGGTTCACTGAAGTGCTTGTGGTAGCTGTCGGTGCTTTGGGTTCTCTAGGTGGTGCTGTCTTTGGACAAGCCTTCTTTATGTGACCCTTGACGTGACATTTATAACAACGACCTTCCTTAGCATAAATGACTTGTTCTTCTGGTGTTATGTATCCTCTTATAATTCCTTGTGCACCTTTTTCATTTGGGGTTAGCTTAGGTTTTAGCAGGTGTTTTAGCTTTACCCTTAGATTCATTTTGAGAATTCTTTTCCGAAGGATGAAAGGAAGATGGGCTAGAAGAGTTAGCCTTCTTACCGTTTTGTGGGCTTTGAGGAGTTTGAGAGGTAATATGAGAAGATTTGTTCTCCTTAGACTTTCCTTTGTTGTGCTTCATCTCCTGTGCCAGAGCAATCGCTACCGCCTTGTTGAGATCCACGGGATTGAGTACTTGGATATCAAACTTCATATACTTGTCCAACCGGAAAAGGAATGCCTCTTTGCACTCATCATCCGATTTGCGTCATTAGGTGCCGAGCTGCAAAACACAGTTAGAGAAAGACATGACTGGCATACCATTTTGCTTGAGATTGCGCCAATCTTCTTTCAACCGCGCTAAGTACTGAGGTGGCATAAACCGCGCCTTGAGCTTGTCTTGGAAGTTGGCCTAATTGAAAGAAATGGGCACGCCTTCTTCGGCTTCCTCTAGGTGCGCGGCCAATTATGCCTCTTGCCATGCGTGATACCAATTAATGGCATCACCAGCAAGATCCATGGCTGCCGTCAAAACTTTGCTATTTCCTGTTTTCTTAGTTGTCGCAAAGTAAGCATTAAATTGATGCAACCAAGAATGAGTAACATTAGCATCTATCTTACCGTCATACTTACTGAACGTCAACTTCTCAGTGACTCGATTGTTGGAGTCCGCATCTCTACTTCTGCTACCTAATGAACTCCCACATCTTTGATCGGCTCGGATTTCGAGGTGAGTACTTGTAGAACCAATTGTTGCATGCGCTGGTCTCTTTGTGCCTCACGCTCTAATTCCAAGGCCGCTCACCTTTCTCCGGCCGCTATGCATTGAGCTTCGCATGCTTGCTCACGCTCAAGCTCCATAGCTACCTTTCTTTCTTCGGCCACCAAGCACGCTCGCGCTCCAAGGCAGCGCGTTGCGCCTCTTGTTGTAGCATCATGTCCATCATCGACTAGACCAAAGCCTCCATAGGATTTGGTACAACCCGTAGCAAAATGGGGATGGGGGAGGATCAAAAAATCCTCCTACTCGGGAAACTTCTTCGTCGCCAACTCCACTCTCACAACCTTCACGCAAAGTATCCATTCCGCTTTGGGTGATGACCATACACTGAGATCTTGGGTACTTAAGTTCTCGAGGAACTTGCAGTCTTGAGGTTCTTGGGTTCTTGAGTTCTTTAGCTTGCAATCGGTGTTTGAGAAGGATTTTCTCTTACACGAGCTCAACTCTTCCCTGCGGCCGCACCCCATGGTGGCCTTGGGCTCACACCAAAGTTTCTTTTTCCTATCTCGCGTCGATTGGCCGGCCGCTAAGTGCACGGTCCGCTCTCAATGAGTGAAAAGAGGAACAAGGGGAGGCTGGACGAGCCCTTCTTTCCTGGGTTACCTGTCACTCTTCAAAAACACGATTAGGAATCGACACGCCCAAGTGGACTAGGGTTACATGCAGCCGCAACAAGCAAAAAATATCTTGTGGTTCTTTCCTTGAGTGATACAGAACACTGCCAGAGCTCTGATACCAATGTAAGGTGCAGTGGAGGTGAATGTTGATATTGCTCAAGATAAGTGCTCCAAATTGTGCTGAAGGGTTTCTTTTACTTACGGAAGGGAGAGCCTTCCATCCTTTAGAGAGAGAATGCAATGATCACAAACAAAGTGAATGCTGCTGTGAATGAAAGTGCTAAGACTGAGAGAAAGAGAGAGAAGAATACGACACCAGACGGTTTGAAACCCTCCTCCAAGGGGCCTCCTCTCTATGGCGAGAGAAGTCTATGCTATAGATGGCACAAATTTGGTACAATGGTCTAGATGCAATGGACTTGCCAATAATGTCAACGACAATGATGACGACAACGAGGACAGGCTGAAAACTGAAAAACTCTAGGGCTGAAATGCTGAAATCTGGAAGATGCTGACTTTCTGCCAAAGGCTGACACTATGTCGACGAGGATAGCGATGGTGACGACTCGACGACGATGCACTAAAAACACAGATGCTGAAATCTGAAAACAGCGGGCTGAAACTGTAAACGCTGATTGACTGGACAGTACAACTAGGATCTGCTGACGGGTAAGTGAGATCTGCGAGGGCTGGATCTGCAAAGCCTAAGTGCTGAAATCTGAAAACACTAATGGTCTTGGCTAATTTGGCGCCGTAAACTACAAAACGCTAGGCTTGATCTGGAAACTGAAAACGCCAGGCTGATCTGCTGTTGAAAACGCTAGAGGAACTATTGCAGAAAACGATAGAGGAACTGGCTCCAAACCGTTGGTTGCTATTGTTGGATGAAAACGCTAGGTTGACTTCTGCCGATCTTGCTGAGGAGAGAACACTGCAAGTTGCTTGAACTTCTTCTATCTCTTCTGCTTCTATTGAGTGACCACTTGGTTTCATTTATATTTCCTTAGCAATTTGCCCTACTTACTTTTCCAACAAAAGTCACTTCTTGATAAATAAGTGAAAAATGTGTACTTTGGCAAAAAGGGTTCTATGCTATGGAAAATGCTCATGATGGATACTAAATGTCATGCTAATGATCCTGCTATGTGCAATCAGAGGATATGCAACTACTCTAAGTGCCTGGACATGCACGGCCTGCGCACACGCTCACGAAGGCCCAGAACACTTCCTAAGGCTAACCTGAACCCTAGTCCTGAGATAGCTTGTCCACATGCACATAGGGTTAGTTGTGCACGTGACACTTTCGCCGAAAGCTTCAGAAGCTCTAAAAGTGGAAATCCTAGCTTTTGAATCTGGTCATGAGCGTCAAAAAAGTGCTAAAGGTACAAACTGAGAAACCAACAAACGACTCTGAGGAGCATCAATAGCCGAAGTTGATAAAAAGGGTTTGGAGACGAAAAATGTTCAGGAACAACAATCTAAATCTCCACAAAAGGATCCATCAGCTAAGAGACGCAGGAGGCTAGTAGAGGCATGGCATTGTGAAGACAATTTTTGAGAGCGGAGATTGTCGAGTTCAAATAGTAGTTTTGGGAACGAACAAGATGAGATATATGTCAAGGTATGTGAAGGAATCCAAAAGCAGACTTTTGAGCTCCATGATATCAGAAGGACGTTACCTGAAGCTACCAATTTCGTCAAAAGAGAGCTGACGCAATGATAGTTGGACCTATCTAAATTAAGCATGATGAAGTATCAGTCACTCAAATTGACTAGAAAGGTGAGAAAGCAGTGGGAACCACTGCTAGGGGTCAATCTGGATGGAGGTGTTGGAGTGAATATTATGGGAGAGCATGGTGGTGGGCAAAAACTAGGGATTGAGGAGATAAAGCCTGCTCCCTTCAAAATTAGAATGGCAGTTCAAAGAATTGTTCAAGGTAGTCGTTTGATCAATAACTTCCAGATTAGAGTTGGATCACAAAAGTTTAAAACCACTTTTCTGGTTCTGACGTACAATATGCTCTTAGGAAGGCCATGGCTAAGAAGTGTAGGAGCCATACATGGTTATGCAGGCCAAAGATTGACCATACAAGGGCCAATAGAAGAATCCATATTAAAACCAATAACACCAAAAAGCTGGAGAAGGGCGATGCACCCAAAAGAATTATGCAGAAAATATGGGACAAATAAGAAATAAAGGATGTTAGCATCAAAGAAAATATCTTTCCCATAGCAATACCCTTATAGCTTTACTGAGTCAAATAAGGGGGAAAGAAGGAAGGCCTTCAAGAGTGGACGAAAGCGATTGTGCCACCCTAGACCAACGAGACAAGAGCGGATGGCCATGAATCTTTGCAGGGGTAGGGAAAGCACCTAAATCCCCACCTCTGCAAAGTTTCATGGGCTCGCAATCCGTCTCGACGGGCTACGGTGGCACAATCGCCAGTTTTTGACCATTGGGCCCTTAGCGAAGCCAAAACGAAAAAATTGGAGATTGTACCACCCTAGACCGACGAGACGGGAGCGGATGGCCATGAAACTTTGAAGGGGGAAGGAAAGAACCTAAATCCCAGTGCTTGCAAAGTTCCATGGGCAACGCAATCCGTCTGGACGGTCTACTGTGGCACAATCGCCAATTTTTTACTATTGGGCCCTCAGCGAAGCCAATACGAAAAAATTGGCTATTGTGCCACCCTAGACCGATGAGACGGGAGCGGATGGCCATGAAACTTTGCAGGGGCAAGGAAAGCACCTAAATCCCCCAGATGAGGCGGACAAGGGAAACATGCAGCTGAACACACAAGCACCTGGGGGAAAGACTACCAGAGGACTCAAGAGTGGGTAAAGTCCAAACAACAAGGGATACTAGACCAAATGGGGCGGACACAAGAAACACGCAACAGAACACAAAAGCACCTGAACGTAATAAGGTACCAGTTGATCGAGATGAGGATTCAACATGTGCAAATAACCCTTACAATGAGTATGCAGCTGGTATACGTACAGAAAGAAAAGCTAAATTCCTAGCCACACAGAAAGGGGGGTGGAATGCCAAGCTAGTTATTACATTATATCGGTGTGAACACGCCAGTATTGTACCCTAATATATAAAATACGTTATTTTATTCTTTATGACCATTGATTTGATACACGCAAAGACTCTGTGATGATCTTCTCACGCTCTCTCTGCCGCTCACGATTCTACCTTGCAATCCACCTACGCATCCTCAACACGCACTTCAAACTCATATCAAAGCCATGTTCCCAAGCATTCGGGAAAGCAAGGGGCAGCTCGCGCAAGTCACAACAAGCATAACTTGTCACTAGCAGGTCTAGGGCAAGTCAAGTCAGCTCATGCGGGTCACGACTAACCCGTGTTCACATGTAGAAATACATCCTTTGGTGCTTTTTGTCTACAACAGATACATCTACGTTAAGAATTGCAGACATAGTACATTCTGCCTCAATCGAATTAGAGGGTCGATCAATTTTGATGAAATTCTACTCATTCGAGTAAAATTTCTCGACATTCAACCCATAAAATCTGGGGTTTCATGTTTCAATGTAACTTTGCTCTAGTTAGAATTCAGATTCCTGTCCGATGGTGGCTCAAGTATCTCCCAGGAGCTGATTAGGAAGTGGGTTGTTTTGTGGCTGTACCTTTCTCAGCAATGCACTCCACGATGTCACCCAACTTGTAGGCTGGCATGAGTACGGACCCCGTTCTAGGGTTTCTCAGGTTTCTTGGGGTAAGAATCTCGAGGCTTCTGCATTTTTGCTACTAAATATGTGTCAGGTCACTTTTAGTAAGCTTACATATTTACTATCATTTTTAGCCATTTTCAAGATCGTGGGGTTTTTAGGCAGGTAGGGTAATTCCATGAATTCCTTATATATGCACCCCCCCCCCCCCCCCCCCCCCCCCCCCCCCCCCCCCCCCCCCCCCCCGTACTTTTGGCATGCTGTTCAGTGCAGAGATCCAACATTGGTCTCTCTCTCTCTCTCTCTCTCTCTCTCTCTCTCTCTCTCTCTCTCTCTCTCTCTCTCTCTCTCTCTCTCTCTCTCTCTCTCAACCTGCGAACACATCCTCTCAATTCCTCCCAGAGCCGCACTAGCTCTAGTTAGTCTAGTCTCTGCTGCTCTTCTCAAAGAAAATCTCGGCCCAGTAAAGACTACCCCTAGGTAAGTGTATGCATCTGTATACTCCACAATCTCCTGACCATATTTGAAAGTAGGTATTGATCTCCTAACCCATTGCGGTGTGGTGTTAAACACCATAACCTTGGTTTTACCTAGGTTTACACACAATCCACTATCCTCTGCAAAACTACGTAGTGCATCCAATTGTCGTTGCATACCTTCTGGTGAGTCAGATATCAACACAATATCATCAGCATATAGCAACAATGAGATCCACGTCCCTGCCAGCTGGGCACCCCTGTCCCCCTCTCTGTCAATGTAATTAGACACCTCATCAACATACATACCAAATAGAGTAGGAGACAATGGGCAGCCCTGTTTCACTCCAATAGTAGAGTGAACTAAATCAGATACCCCTTCCGGAGTGCGTACATGTCCCATCACTGATCTGTACAAAGCCATAATCCCCCAAATCACCTCTATGGGCACCCCCATCTCCTGTAGTCTGCGCATCAATCGAGCTCTTGGTACCATGTCAAATGCTTTGCGAAAATCCACAAAGCTACAATAGATCCGTCTCCCATGTGCTCTGCCCTCCTCAATGATGGCCCTGAGTGTCAGAATATGATCAACAGTGGAGAAACCCCTCCTGAAGCCGGCCTGACCCTTTGCTCGTACACCTCGCCCTCTACCCAATTACTCAAGTGTTGCTCCAGAATAGATGCATACAACCGTGCCAATGTGTGTCCAACCATAATAGTGTGGTAGTTCCCAAGCTCTGTAGGGTCACCAGCCTTGAAGATGGGCACAATATTAGACAACCTCCAAGTCTCAGGTCATCCCTCACACATGGCACGATTGAACAACACTGCGAGAACCTCCATCAGCATATTCTTGGCATGTATAAAGTGCTCCGCTACTAGACCGTCATGATCATATGCCTTCCCGGTCCTCATCCTGTCGATGGCCCTTTGTACCATCTCAGGTGTAAAGAAACTGCTCGTAGCTGGGCAAGGCTTGGTAGGGTCTGGAAGGGGTTTCTCTCCAGGAACCGTATATAATGATGTCGCATATTGGCCCCACACATCAGGTGAAGTAATCACTGGGGGAGGGGAGTGCTCATGGAAGAGTCGCCATGCCTCTCCTGAGTCCCTACTCAAGAACATGATATAAGTCTCGCCCCATCTGAGCTAGGTAAGCTCACTTCTTCCGTCGCACAAGGTGTCGGAAAGCAATCCAAGCCTGTCTGTAAGTGATGACAAAAGAAGATCCCTCTGCAACTGGGCTCTCATCTCTCTACACTCCTCATCATACCAACTTTTCTGGGGCATGCTCCCAGAATGTCATCTCTTGCCCGGCTGAGTGTGTGGGTATGCCACTGATGCAGCCCCATGCAGTGTCTCAGTGAATAGAGTGGTGCACTCCTCCACTGAGAGGCCTGTACCATTTGTGCCAGCTGTGCCTTCCAATAGACGGTCCTAGATCTCCTCTGTATAAACGAAATCAGTCTCTGGTGTAAATGTATAGCGGGTGTGTACTATACTGAAATTTAACGGACAATGTCAAGAGAGCATGATCTACTGCTATGCCCACTGGCCTAGCTCCCACTGTGAAATCCTGAATGCAGGGGACAAAGCTTAGTTGTGTCATAACATAATCCACTGTACTGGCCCCATGTCTATGTGGAAAGCATGTGAAACCGGCTGCTCCAGGAAATCGTTGTAAGCCATTAAGTATGGATAATCCATGTGTAGTCGTCATTTCCATGAGGTATCTCCCATACTCCGTCTGTTCTCTGTCATCTGAGCATCTGTCAAGTATGCACAGATGGCATCATGGTTTCAGACACATGGTTTCACCATGGACAGGTTGCCTCCTTTTCAATACTCTCTACAGCACCCTTGAGGTCTTTGACGCGGGTAGAGATTAATACTCATTCATCAGGATCTGCTCCAGCTGGACACAAGGAGGACATGGATAGAGCCGATACAGGAGTTGGGCACAAAGATGGCTTTCTATAGAGAGCATCTTCTCCACCTCACGGGGGATGGGTTTGTGATTCGACCTAGACACGCATCTTTCTCATGGTTTGCGTTGTGCCATTGGCCAGATACGCACGTCCTCACATCAGCTCGAGATTGAGACTGGCAGATTCAGAGGGACACCAGCAGATAGCAGGATATGCCGCTTATGCCATCTAGAGTCAGAGACAGAGGTACATTAC
This sequence comes from Adiantum capillus-veneris, assembly GCF_014529385.1. Classification (NCBI taxonomy): domain Eukaryota; kingdom Viridiplantae; phylum Streptophyta; class Polypodiopsida; order Polypodiales; family Pteridaceae; genus Adiantum; species Adiantum capillus-veneris. Next base: position 110,265,405 of record NC_140945.1, on the reverse strand, counting down.
ATATGTAATTGCACAGTGTACTATGAGATACGAGGCCGTTTTCATTGTCTATTCAAAGAAGGTTTTGGGCCTCTATCTAGGGTCATGAGTTATGAGGATCAGAGATGTCTTGGGCTATATCTACTTGAGTTACACAGGCATAGAGAAACTTTACTGAGGAGAGCTGAAGAGAGACAACCCTAGAGACAGATCACAGATTTCTTTACACTAGAAATTATACACCCAGAAGAACAGACAGAGGAGCAACCAACAGTGGAGAGGTCTGCCCGCACTACTAGCATTCTCATAGACCGAGCATTGGAGCTAGGGAGATCTAGACGACCCCGATGGAGAAGAGGAGCTACACAGTTTCGAAGGAGGCTACAACAAAGGATTCGAACCATACTTTTTCGTCGTCCAGAGTGCAGATGAAGATGGATCTCTACTTCCCTCCCATATTGTCTACACATTGTACTTCTTAGTTCACACATTCACGCCTTTCACCTTTCACACCTATCAGCTTAGTTTAGGATTCCGCAGTATTTATATCTTGTTATCCTAGTTTAATTTATTTTGTTAATCTGACTTTGTATCAGATACACCGCATTGTAACTTTCTGGTCTCATAGGTCACTTTGGCCTTTTGAAGACATCAATATAACATTTCATTTCATTGCATCTCTCTCTCTCTCTCTCTCTCTCTCTCTCTCTCTCTCTCTCTCTCTCTCTCTCTCTCTCTCTCTCTCTCTCTCTCTCTCTCTCTCTCTCTCTCTCTCTCTCTCTCTCTCTCTCTCTTAGCTTGCTAGCATTTTGGAGCGTGTGCAGCCACTTTCTCCCTCTAAGGTTTTCTCTCTCCACCAACGATCGCTCTCTCTAGCGTTTTTCCCAACCTTCTCATCTTCTCTCTCTAGCACTCCCTCTCCTCAACGTGTAGACACCCAACACGCAGTGTTTTGTGCTTGCAGGTGATTGTGGTGCCCGTACGGTGGGCGGTGCTGGAGCTTGTGGACGAGGAGATTTATCGTGATAGATCCGAGACACGTTGGCTGCCCGGTCCCAAGAGGAGGTTTGCTCACGATTGCAGACAAGTTCATCACCCACTTCACCCCTTTCTGTTACACATTTGGCATGGTATCAGAGCCATGACGTACTCTTGAATCAGATTGGTGATCTATGTGAGTTTTTTGTGCTGAATTTCCGCGACGAAAAGAGATGGTTCGCCGTTTTTCGTACGTTTTTTACTTATTTGGGGCTGATTGTGGCTGTAGGGGGCAGATTTAAAGCGATGATTTTGACATGAATTCAGTCCATGATGAAGTACAACCTAAGGTTGCGACCGACGGTGGCGGCAAACCACCCGTCAATGAGGAGTGGCCAGTTTGGTCCGAGTTCTACTCCGGCGTAGGTGATCAACCAATCAAGATAGCAACCCTCCCTACCTTTCCCTTGGATCGGCAATTGAATGGCGAGAATTATGCCATTTCGAAAGCGACCATGATGGCGGTCTTCGACTCTTACGAGCTTGGAGGCTTTGTTTCAAGCAACCTTTAAAAGCCAAAGGACACTACGGGAGTGAAGTTATGGGAGCGTGTCAATGTTGGAATCCGATCTTTCATAATCCTCAACTAGTACATAAGCCATCATTCACATCCGATTGATGATAAACACTTAGTTGATTTGGGATCGGCTTTCTTCACTATATGATCGAGTTTCTCCCTTGACGGAGATAGCCCTCGAGGTGTAGTTGAGAACCCTCGATGCGAAGAACTCATCCATGAGGGATCACATCAACAAGATACAGAAGCATCAACAAGAGATACTTCATATGGAAAAGCTTATCACTTCAGAGGACATGGCCATCCAGCTTTTGGCCCGATTATTATCTCCTCGGTATACCAGTTTCTATTCTTCGTTGATTATGGGTGGCCGACTGAATACTATTTCTTGGGACGAGATTGTTCCATTGGTGCTCGGTCAGGAGGAGCGGTTCAATCTAGAGAAAAAGTCCGGCTCCGAAGCCTTGTCCAGTTCTTCCAACAACAACAACAAGAAGCAAAATGGTAAGAAAAAAAGCGACAACAACAAAGACAAGAACAGTGATGCTGAAAAAAAAGCCTTCATCACGATCATCTCGGACCTCAAGAATCAACGCAACCTCCAGTCTCCAATGTCCCTGGAGAGTCCTCTCTTTTGCCAATAATGGCCCTTTTTCCACAATTATTGCAATGCCATTCCGCCTTCGGATTCTGGATAGTGGTGCCTCAGGGCACATGACACCTTCAAAGGATCTTTTGTCCAACATGCGGCGACACTGTGGTACCATTTTTATTGGTGACAAATCTGAAAACCCTATTCACAACGAGGGATCTATGGAGTCGATTCCCGAGAACATAGGGGGTATGCATACCTCCAAGGTACTTTATGCTCCGAAGTTGGGATTTTATCTTATGCTTGTGCACGAGGTGTGCAAGCTTTAGCATGCAAGTGATTTTTACAGAGGATGCGATATCTATTTGGGATAGTGAATCCAACAAGGAGGTTAAAGGGGGCTCTGTGGAGAACGAATTCTACAGGCTCCATGCTCTTCCTTTAGCAAAACAAGGATACCTAAAGGTGACCTTTGGCATTACAGACTTGGTCATTTGAGTAATAATTCTCTTTGGCTTGCTTTTTGTGAACAAATGCTTACAGGCTTACCAGATGTTGGGAGTAAGCATGGGAAATGCATGAGAAACTATTCAGAGACTTGCTACATGCCGAGCCATTGCCGTTTTGGAGTTGGTTCACACCGACCTTTCTAGACCTATGCAGACAACTACCCTCGGCAAGACTCTATTTCATGTTGCTGGTGGACAATTCAACCGCTTTACTTGGGTATATTTTCTACAGCACAAGTACGAGGCATTTGGCCTCTTCAAGAACTGGCGCGCTCTTGTGGAGAAGGAGAGCAATGAAGTGTTGAAGACTATTCGATCTGACAAAGGTGGGGGGTTTACCTCCAAAGCATTCATTCAGTTTTGTGCAGATGATGGCATCAAGCAAGAGCTTGCGAATTTCGGATCGCCTTCAAAGGATGGAGTTGTGGAGCGGAAGAATAGGACAATGGTTGAAATGGCACGGTCCATGCTTGAGCATCGAGACTTGCCAAAGTCTTTATGGGCAGAGGTAATTGCGACGACAGTCCATACCATAAACCAATCTCCAACCTCTTCAGTTTCAGGCAAGACCTTGTGCTTGAGCATCAAGACTTGCCAAAGTGTTTATGGACAGAGGCAATTGCGATGGCAATTCATATCATGAACCGATCCCCAACCTCTTTAGCTCGACGCTTATTTTGGTAAGAAGCTCGACGTCTCCCATTTTCGGATATTAGGGAGCGATGCATACGTCCATAAATCGAAGGAGCAGAGGGGTAAGTTTGACCCCAAGTCCAAGAGAATGGTTTTTGTCCACAACAATTCTCTGATGTTGTCTTCGACGAGTGTTTACCTTCAGAGGGGGCTTCCACTCCCAAGTCTTCCACGGTGATCCTTGATTTGCCGATACTTGGAGACCAGGATTATGTTTTGCCTCTTGATGAACCTTCTTCTCCAATGCATGTCCCCCGCGCTTTGGAGGAGGATGCACCCGTTAGGGATGCTGCAGATGATCATGGTTCTCATCATAGTGAAGAGTTGGAGCTAGATATACGAGTCGCTCCTCCCCCGGGGACCAAGTCAGACAAATTACCCAAGTGTCTGTTGGAGACCCTGTGAGACGCACCTACTTCAGATCTTCCACCAGATTGGCGTGAAGCCGATACTACACGACGATCTCAATGACTTCGATTTGCTGACGTAAATGGGACTTTACTACAGGTGAACTATGCTTTGATGTCGACAATGATCGAGGACAGAGATCCTCTAACAGTTGAGGAGGCACTTTCACAATCGAAGTGGAAGTTGGCCATGCAGAAAGAACTTGATTCCATCAAGAAGAACAACACTTGGAAGTTGGTTCCGCGTCCTGCCAAGCGGAAGGTGATTGATGTACAAATTTGATGATTCTTTGGATAAGCACAGGGCATGGCTTATTTCCACGTGCTTTTCTCAAAGACAAAGTGTGGACTATGATGAAACCTTTGCATCGATTGCAAGGATGGCGACCATTCAGACAATTTTTACCCTTACTATCTATTTTGGGTGGCGTGTTTTTTAGATAGATGTAGTTTCGGCTTTTCTCAACGGTGACTTAGAGGAGGAGATATATGTGAAGCGACCTCCAGGGTTCGAGATTTGAGAGCCATGGTTTGTAGGTTGTTAAAGGCTCTCTATGGCCTGAATCAAGTCTCTCGAGCATGGTACCAGAAGATGGATACTTTCTTCCTACAACACTCCTTTCAACGTTATTCTGCAAACCCACACTTCTATATTTACAGTGAGGGAGAATTGGTGACACTTGTTATCCTCTATGTGGACAATCTTGTCATTACAAGTAGCCATGTTTAGCACATCCGCAATACTATGAAGACCTTGGCTAAGGTGTTTGAGATAACAAATCTCGGTTTTGCTTCATTACTTTCTTGGATTAGAGATATGGCAGGCAGAGAGGAGCATCTTTCTCTCTCACGAGCTCTTAAGCAAGATTTGTTGAAAGCATTTGGTATGACTGAGTGCAAACCTATCTCAACCCCTATGGTTCCCAATCATAAGTTGTCACAGTATGACCCCTCATGTGTAGCAGATGCTACAAAGTATCGAAAACTGGTTGGTTCTCTTATTAGGGTTCTCAACACCCGGTTTGTTGTCAGTTTCTCGGTGGGCCTTCTCACTCCTTTCATGCAGAGACCCGCCAAGTCACATTTGGAGCAGGCTCTTTGGACTCTGTGGTATTTAAAGGCGACCAAGTCATTAGGCATTCACTATGCGACTGGAGGTACAAACTCCAAAATTGTTCTACGAGGATGGAGTGATTCAAATTGGGGTGGAGGTCCAGATGGACAACGGTCGACTACAGGTTACACCTTTTCTTTTGGCTCAGGAGCAGTTTCATGGAGCAGTAAGAAACAACCAACGATTGCCTTATCCTCCACGGAGGCCAAATACAGGGTTGTTTGCAGTGCTACATGTGAGTCAGTGTAGGCAGAGGCTACTTTCGCAGATGGGCTTTCCCCGACAAACGACCATGATGTACTAACAACCAAAGTTGTATAGCCATTGGTATCCGGTGCTCCATGCGCGAACCAAGCGATACGGGACCATTTTGTTCATGAGAAGACCAAGGATGACTCTATTCGACTAGAGTACATTTCGGCATCAGATAACCTTGATGATATCTTCACCAAACCTCTTCCATAGGCAACATTATCCTCTCATGGTAGCTCCCTTGGACTTGTTTCCCATCCAGGAGCTGAGAGGGGGTGTTAAGAGTTCAAATTCCAGTCCGGTGGTGGCTCCAACATCTCCCAGGAGAAGATTAGGGAGTGAGGGTTGTTTTGTGGCTGTGATCGGTGATATTTGAGATAGACGTACCTTTCTCGGCAATGCGCTCCATGATGTTACCTCCCCAGTAGGCTGACATGAGGCAGGCCGCAGGACCCCAATTCCTAGGGTTTCCTGAGGTCAGAGTCTTGAGGCTTCTCCATTTCTGCTACTAAACATGTGTGTCAGGTCACTTTTAGTGAGTTTAGATATTTATTAGCATTTTTAGCCATTTTCAAGATCGTGGGGTTTTTCACGCAGGTGAAGCAATTCTACGAATTCCCTACATATACAACCCTTTGGAAAATTTTGTGAAATTTTGCTCGAATTGCCAGTTTTATCCTCCCAAAACTACATAGTAATGCAATTCAAGAGAGCATCATCACAGTCCTTGAGAAACAAAATGCCTTGCATCCTGTCTTTCCACAAATCAAAGCCACTTCCATCAAACTTGTCACTACTACTAGAAGCATTTGTGGCCATTCTTCGGCAAAACACAAAGAAATGAATGTCCAAAGATATGTACAGCCTCTTTTTTAAGTCACAAATGGCCAGACATTCTATGGCTAGTGTGAGGCGACCAACGATGGAGAGTTTCATCCGCTGCAGTAAAGGCCAAGTCTCGCCACGAGTTGGCCAATCGGCACTGGAATACGAGCAGTAAAAGGGTCGCTAAGCTCAGTTCAAAGTCATTTAGGATCTATCTAAATCCTTTAAGTCAGTATTCTTGGTCAGAAAGGGACAACTACTGGGAAATGATGTGTCCAAAAATGGTATCGAGATGCCAGGGCTAGAAAAATACATTTTTCCGAACCCAAGAAAATAAAGGTAAACTTGAAATTCTCCTGGTTCTTAGGTAAAAAATTGAATATTTTGCCGGTAATTACACTAAAACTTGTGAAAATTTCCCGGTTCTTTTAAAGGCAAGCTCAAAATCTAACCGAGATTTTAGGATTTTAGCCTTTTAAAATACACTGGACCCCAATTTTTTTCTAACAGTGGAGATGATTGAAGACAAGATTCGAACGTCCAACAGGCCAAAGCACCAACAAATGTATTTGGTCTATCGAGGTTTATTCATATGTTCGCAACGAAAGTCATTCCACTATATGAACTAACCCAAGGAGTTAAGTTTATCTGAACTCCTGGATGTGAAGCCAGTTTCTAGTCTCTGAAGGATGTCATCAGCATGAAACCAATTCTTCACCAACCAAACTGGGATGTCATTTTTCATGTTCATGTAGATGCTTCTGGCATGGCAATGAGAGCTATTTTGGCCCACCTCGATGTAAAAACTGAGTATCTATTATACTTTGCCAATCGTAGGTTCAGCAAGGCAGAGCAGTGGTATTCGACCACAAAAAGAGAAGCATCAGGAATGATATTTAGTGCCACAAAGTTCAGACATTATTTGTTGAGAAAACTATTTCATTTCTATCTTGATCATCAAGCTTTACTTTATTTGATTAATAACAATTTCATCCAAGGACGATTAATCAAATGAATGATGTTCCTCCTCGAATTTAATTTCAAGATCTTCCATAAGCCTGGCAAGACTCACTGTAGTGCAAATTTTCTGTCCAAAAGACTCATTGACGTTTTTAAGAAATGAACTAGTAGATGCTGAATTATTCCAGACGATGAAAACTGAGATCCATAGTGCCAAAACATGTATGATTTCCCAATGTATAGTGGAATACCAGAAGACGGTGTTTCGGTTCAATAAGACGGGGTCTCGGTTCAATAAGAAGACTCTCATTATTGAAAGTCTAAAAATTACAATCATAGCTAGATCTTAATACAACTTGGGCATTGATGGAGTGTTGAGAAGATGTGTACCTATGCAAGTAAGGATGCAAGTAATTACTGAGGCACACACTGAATGTTCTGGAGGACATTTTTCTAATGATATCACTTATAAGGATTATGCTGACAAAGTATGATATCAGATGCAAAACATGCGATATTTACCAGTGAATGGGTAGACCCAATGCAACAGATATGACACCTCTAACCATTCAATCCTTGGGAATATTCATCAAGTGGGGTTTGGATTTCATGAGACCCTTCAAGAAAGTCACACCCAAAAGGAACAAGTATATAATCATGGCTAAATGCTATGTCAGTAAATGGATGGAGGCTAAGGCACTTTCCAACAACACAGCTAAGTCCACAGTCTGGTTCTTACATGAAGATATCATCTGTCAATATGGTTGTTCGATCGAGATAGTTTTCGATCAAGGGACTCATTTCATAAATAATACAATTCAGATCCTGATTGAAATATTTTCCATCAAGCATCGGAAGTCTACACCTTATTATCCAGATACAATGGACACACTGAGAGTAGCAACAAGACCATCAATATTATTTTGATCGAGATAGTTTCCGATCAAGAGACTCATTTCATAAATGATACAATTCAGATCCTGATTGAAATATTTTCAATCAAGCATCGGAAGTCTACACCTTATTATCCAGATACAATGGACACACTGAGAGTAGCAACAAGACCATCAATACTATTTTGATTAAGATTGTGCAAAAGGAACCTCACAATTGGGATGAGAAACTTCAAACGGCACTTTGGGCATATAGAACAACGCATATGATTACGATTGAAAGGACACCTTTCAAAATGGTGTATGGTACAAAAGCCGCTGTACCATACACCTTTCAAAATGGTGTATGCTACGAAAGTCGTTGTACAAATGGAATTCGTTGTTCTCAGTCTAAATCAGCAATAGAACATGATATGGATTTAGACTAGATGAGTTACTAAAGCTAGATGAAATCAGACACAAAGCAATGCTAAAACAAGAGGTGGTCCACCAAAAAAGGAAACAATGGCATGACAGCAAGTTGAAGGTGCGAAAGAGATTTGGTTTTACTATATCAGTCCAAGTTGGGACCTAAGAAACCTAACCTGAAAATAGCTTGGTCAGGACCTTATGAGGTCGATTGGGTCTTCTTAAATGGGACAACCAAACTTAAGGATTTATCTAGACTCATACTACTTGGTGTATCTAATGGAGCTAAAATTAAACTTTACTATTCAGCACCAAAATAGCCTCTTGCAAAACCGTGCAATCTCTCTATTCTCAAGTTCATCACGCTCCCGCCACACATAGACCAATAGGACACTCAGGGAACCCAGGAGGCTGAGAGCCACAGCCCAGGCGATATGCGTTTCCTAGGGAGAGGGCTTCGAAAAACTCTGACCAACTCGAGTGGTGACTTCACTGACCTGCCCGTGCCATTTCACAAGTGTGTTAGCAGAAACATCAGACTCACAAGCGAATGTCATGAATTTTTTCCTCATAGGATCTGAGATAAGAAAAGACAACACACATCTGGGAATTATCGGACATGGAATTCGGAAAAATCATTTGAAGAGGGTACTAGTATCTGAAGGGACCAGAGCGCCAGATTCTGAAATGCTTAGTGAAAACTGACAGAGCATTAAAAACCAAATCTTTAAGCCAATGATAATTACAAGGACTGACAAATGCATCAGGGGCACGTCAATAACGACTGTTCTTTCCCTGAGGCGCCAAAGGAGTGAGTCATTCATGGCCCGAATGCGAGTAACCATGCGAAGAGTGCACGACCCTAACACTATTACATCTCCTCCTGTGCACACAGACCCCTCTACACGAGCCTTCACCTGTAACAGACACGTGCGCGAGCACCTCTATCCACACTTGATTTTTATCGCCAAGCTCTTCCAATGAGTTCTCCTTCTCGATGCAGGGCATCTCTCAAGCAACAAACATGGGGAAAGGAGGTGCTATCTCTTCCAAAGCGATGCAGGCTGTTTTGGAAGAATAACAACAGGCACTAGAAGAGATAATACAGAGTTTGGCAGAAGAACAACCACAAACAACAATCTCATATCAAGCTCTCGGCAAGTATGCCTTAACGACAGTGAGAAGAAACTGCTTCAGAACTGGGGTATGACGGTTATCATGTAGGCATCAAAAATCTCAATTGACATGGCTATCACAGTACAGGTGGCTGATACATTTAATGCCGACACAGCCATGATAATAATCAATGATCGAAATATTCAGTTAATGACTGCTACAATCTCCGACATGATCAGATTACCCTTCGACCAAAAAGCCCAACTGTTGAAACAATAAATAGTTTCTTGAATGAAACACCTGAATCCAAAAAGAAGAGAAAGTCAGGTGGCCAAGGGATTACAATGTCAATGCTGGAACAAAAAGCGGTGTACAAATTTGTTGCTAAGGCAATCAATCTAAAACATAACACGACCTATGTGTCTGAAATACTTTTTAGTATGCTACTTGCCAGGGCCCTGATCAGCAAAAACCGAATTAATCTGAGTACCATTCTCCACCAGTGTGGTAACACAAACAACAAAAGTAAAAACCCAACATCTATTCAAAGCCTGGTACATTTGGCAATATTTCTATTGGATTACATGCGCACTAGAGCATGTGAATGACAAAACTGTCACCCTGAGACTGACATGGCCAAAAGTTAAGAAAACCACGCATTGGCTTTAGAAGCACCGAAAGAACAAACTGGCAACAGACCTCCAACAATGAAAGTAAAAAGAAAAAGAGTTCCCAAGAAAAGAAGGATACACAACCCCGACTGACTCTTCAAGAAAGGGCTAACTATCTCAAAGAGGGGAAGTGTTTTGGTTGCGGGGAACAATGGCACATCTCCGCAAAGTGCCCCAAAAAGGCACAGCAAGGACAAATTGAAGATAGGCCACATAGTTCTAGAGCACAAAGGAGCGTGGTAGAAAAGGCAAGATGAAAGCAGGACTAGTACCAGATTGCATGGGTATTGATCCAAGCCAGATAGCTGAAAGTACAGAACTTTGCCGAGCTTCGGGCAAAGTGAAAGATCAAGAAGTCTTTATCTTCTTCGATAGAGGAGCCAAGGCCAACTTCATTTCAGTTGAATTGGCGGCGCGGCTTGAGATTACACCCGACAGGATGAGACCACCAGCAGAGGCAATTCTAGCGGAATACCCTAGAGCTGTCTCCCCATTCTATATCCGAGTAAAAATGTCCATGAAGTCAAGAATACTCATTCCATAATAGATTTTGGCACACAAGGACAGAAAGATAAACGGCAAAGTGATTAGGAGGTTCTTGGTTAAATTCAAGAACTATCTTGCATTAGATGCGAAGTGGATGAAGGAGGAGGACCTAGCAAATACTCCTCAGATTTTGGAACTTTACCTTGAAGCATTCGGTTTAGCATAGTCTCTCCGATAGAACCCCAAATTCAGCAAGGGTGAATCTAGTGCAGTGGGTTTGCACAAGAGGGGAGTCACTCCGCTCCTTTGTCAACAAATCACCCTGATTTTTGAATAAGATCATTCATGTCCCCTTTGGGTTTCAGGGATATTAATGCGCTGACCAGTATTCTTTTGTATGACTTTATGACACGGAATTCCCGAAAATGAATATGATTCATTTGTACTCTCTCATTTGACTTTGTTTGAGTGCAGGAACTTAAAGACGAAATGACTGTAGCATTTCGGTCTCATAAATCTCTATAGACATGATTGCAATAAGGATTAGTTAATCGGGCATCAATGAAGTCCAGAATGAATCTAGATGCAATTACTAAATATGTTGCCGATGGTCATGGTCTGAGATTTGGAATGAATTTTTTTGTAATTTGTCATGTGATGTCTTGTGATGTCGAGTGATGTCATGTGATGTGACTGTCGTTTTGTACAAGTACTAGATGTGTCATGTCTAGTGCGTCGATACTAACAGTTAATGTCTACTAAGACAGTTTATGGCCTCTGTCTGTTTTGTAGCCGTAATCGAGGGCGATTACAATTCTTTCAAGAGCGGGGTATGTCACAAATTGATGACGTGCCAGTGCCCGGACACTCATACACACGCTAATTCGCTTGTACGGAAGCCCGTGATTCGCGCTGCCTGCTAACGTGGCAACACGTACGGACTGCTGACATGGCACTGTACGAACGCCCCCTTTTCGCGCTCACCGGCTGACGTGGCAACAGTATGGAATTCCGTTTTTTGTGCTCACATGCGGACTTGGCAAACCTGTACTGAAATTCGTAAATTGCGCTGGCTGACTTTTGCTGACAGCTTTTAGGACAAGTTGCTTTTGATTTTGAAAGCTTTTGGGGCTCTACTTTTAGCATCCCTTGTAATCTTTATAAGTGACCCTAGGGGCTCACTCTACGGAGCATCTGGACGCAGAGTCTGAGAGCAAGCACCCGAGGGTTCGGTTGTACTTTGCTCAAAGATTAATATAAAAAGAAATACCGAAAGGGGCGCCAATCTTTGGGGCCAGTATCTCTTGGCAGGGAACTACGTCGGGCCGTGTCGACTCTCTTTTGATCTGTGAATTATTTTGAAGTGAATCTCTGCTGTGTCGCGGTAGAAACTCGACTTGGGGTGTCCTAGTTTGTTACACGAGGTTCTAGAGTAAAGATTAACCTCTTTTCACTCAATCATCCACAAAGTGATGGACAAAAAAGGAGGGTGAACCAAGTTCTAGCCCAATGCACAATCAACTACCATCAAGACAATTAGGTAGAATTGCGTACAACACCATTCATACTTCTACTCGACATACCCCATTCTTTGTCAATTATGGCCAGCACCCAAGGATGGATGTCCACATGAATCACCAAGTTAAGAATCCATCTGCCACAGATTTAGCCACATATTTACAAAATATTCATAAAGAATTAACAAAGAATATCACGAAAGCTTAAGAGAGGTATAAAAGTAACGCAGACGAACATCCACCATACAAGATCGAGTATCGAGTGTGCCTTTTCCACCACGACCTACGCTCATCTCGCCCTTTCCACCAATAGGTGGATTATCAAAGACTTCGACCATTCAAGACAATTGGCCAAGTAAATCCAATCACATATCGTCTCCAATTTCCACAGTCTATGAAGATTCATCCAGTCTTCCATACTTCTGTAGCGCGAATAATGTGTCGTACTCTCTCCAGTGTGGGTGCCCCTCAGTGCAATGTGCGTGACAATCTCACTCAAACAAATGAAAACTCTCTCAAACAGAATGAAACACAGAAACAATGGATAACAACAGAGACACAACAGTGGACCAGAACATGTGGACTCTACTAGCTCAAAGAACCATGTACAGACTCTAGCGTGGCAGCACACTCAGCTCCAGCCCAGGACTCACTGGTACAAATGGGGTGTCGAGGCTCAGATGTGCAGGGATGGTGAAGCAGTGCTCTGTGTAAGACTCCTTGCTCTCTAGCACGATGCTGGACCAAAGGTGAAGAAGATAATCCGATGACCAACCGCTACCACTCCTATGTACCACCATAAAGAGCCACCAACGGCTCATAAATGTCAGCCATGTGGTGACCTGGCCATGAGGTCCACTAGACCACCGTCGGTACCCTGCCACGTGTCACTCCTAGGCCAGAGGGTCCAGAGGGTCCGTCTAGTGTGAACCAGCCTGGACCAACTGTACTAACTGTGTCCTGCGAAAGTGACACTGTAGCCCGGCTACAGGTTGCTCGCCACATGACCGCTCACCGTCTCGATGAGGAATACTGAAAAAACTGTGAAGGAAAACCACTAGAAGGAAAACCACTAGGTACTGCATCCGTACATCTTTCTGAAGCAGGTGTTAGGCCCATGACCTTACAGACTTCAAAAGTGGAGTTAAAAACATTGCAATGCTTGCAATCGCCTTAAGCCTCTAACTAGGCAGGAACGCAGTATGTAGGATTGTAAAGCCTCGGCCATGCTTGTAGTTGCAGATGACCCTTGCCACTCTTTTTGCAACAACATTCTTCTCGAAAAGAGGGATGACCATAAACCCGAGTAACACAGCAAATAGGGTTAAGCTCCATGATGATGACAGAATGAAAGCTGAACTTGAGAGGGCTAGATAGGGTTTAGGGGGAGTGAGGGGTGGGTAGTGGTGAGAGGGGAAGTGAGGGGGTATGGGCGAGGGGAACTGGGTAGGGACGAGAGAGGTAGGTTGCTAGATAGGGACGAGAGGGAATGAGGGGGTGGGTAGGGGCGAGAGGGGGAGGGTAGGGGCGAGTGGGGTGGGTAGGGGGAGGGTAGGGGCGAGAGGGAAGGTGGGGGTGGGTAGGGGCGAGAGGGGGAGGGTAGGGGCGAGTGGGGTGGGTAGGGGCGAGAGGGGTGAGGGGGAGGGTAGGGGCGAGAGGGAGAGAGGGGGAGGGTAGGGGCGAGTGGGGTGGGTAGGGGGAGGGTAGGGGCGAGAGGGAAGGTGGCGGTGGGTAGGGGCGAGAGGGGGAGGGTAGGGGCGAGTGGGGTGGGTAGGGGCGAGAGGGGTGAGGGGGAGGGTAGGGGCGAGAGGGGTGGGTAGGGGGAGGGTAGGGGCGAGAGGGGTTGAGGGGGAGGGTAGGGGCGAGTGGAAGAGGGTATGGGCGAGAGGTAGAGAGGGGGAGGGTAGGGGCGAGAGGGGGAGGGAGGGGGAGGGTAGGGGCGAGAGGGAGAGGGTAGGTAGGGGCGAGAGGAGGAGGGTAGGGACGAGGGTGTGTTGGTAAGGGCGAGGAAGGTCAGAGCATTATGAAAGTGCAGGTTGAGGACAGAACCAACTATTCTCACCAAGACTACGAGCAGGAGTAGGGAATTCATCTAGCACATCAAGCAGGACCTGCTCTGTGAAGGGAGTTGGCTAGACATAGAGATTAGCTTCGTTCTGGTTGGAGAAGCAGACACCAATGGGGCTGATGTTTGAAGGGGGTTGAACTCCTGTAGGGGAGATTTCTTTTTGCTTATATACTTTTTCCTCGGCTTTCCAAATTCAACGGCTTTTATCAAGAGGGCTTTCACCGAGAGCACATCAGGAGTATCTTCTGTGACCTTCAACTCTTGAGCTGGCTCATGTGGCTCATAAGGTTTAGTTACCTTGGAAACATTGGAAGAGGGTGTACCTTCAAGCAAAGAGTGAATTGAAACTCCAAAACAGGGCATAGATTTGGTAGCATCCAACCATTCCAACAGATCCTCATCTGACCCGTCAAGTGGAGTAGGTTGTTCCAATTCGAGGCTGGTTGCTAAGGACAAAGAACTATGTTGCAGGACGGGATCCATACCACCTTCTGAGAGAATGGGTTGCATCGAGGAGCCAGAATTATGTATCCACATTGCATCATTTCCCCAATCGTGGAGTGCTTTAGTGTGTTGCAGCCATGGTCTTCCAATAAGCAAGGGAAATCCGCCCTCAACCTGGGGAAGACGAACCACCACAAAATCCAAGTTAAAAGTAAAGTCTTGTACCTGCAGTGGCACATTATCCACTATGCCCACTGGGTAGACTGTCTGCTGGTCGGCCAATGTAACTGTGAAGGGAGCAGGGCGAGTAGGCTGTAGACCTAGAGCTAGCATAGTGAACTCGGGCATCAGGTTGATGCCAGATCCACCATCCACTATCACTCCTGAGAATTGCCGACCTAAAACGGACACTGTTAGGCGAGGGCTTCTATAATCAGTGAGTGGAGCAGCAAGATTGGATATCATATAGGACTCTGACTCTCGCACTGGGAGGTGCCCGCCACTAGGATCTGCTCCAGGGTAAAGTGACTGAATAACTGCAAGGGTGTCACTTCTGAAACTCGCATCTAGTCGAAGCATGTCATAGAGGGACACTTGTTGGAAAGTGTTCTTCAAGACTGTCTCTGCTGTATGCTTCTCTTTTTCTACCTGTTGTTGTTCCTATGGTACTTTGATCTTTTGTAAGTCAGCAACTGCTTCTAAGAAAGCCCCATCAATATCGGAGAGCATAGTAAAAGATCCTTTCTTAGCACTAGGGGATGGCATGTCAGCTGCTGGAGGAGGTGTAGGCATTGGGGAGGAAAGGGCTGTACCTGCTGGAAGATTGAGGCCGAGGGCTGCCCTCTGAGCTCGTGTCAGGACACCAGCTGGCTCCTCTACCAGCTGCAACTTGTCTTGAGAGGCAATCATATGGGCAGAAAGGGGTGGCTTGGGGTTGGTACTAACTGCTATCAAATTGATCTTGGGAAAGGTGAATTCAGGTTGGCTCTGACTTGGGCTCGCAGAGGTAGAGGCGCGTTGTTTTGGACAATCCTTAGTGTAGTGATCCTGAGCCTCAGGGCAAAGTTGGCACGGAGAAGAGCCTTCTGGCAGAGGGCATTTGCTCTGATAATGCCCATACTCTCCGCATCTGTAGCAGAGTATGGGCCGATTGGAAGGACGAAACGGGGGACGAGGTGGTTGCTGCATGGAGTTGGAGGCTGAAGTGTAGAAGCTCTGAGGGGTTGAGGTGGCATTAGCATTATAAAAACTTTGAGTCGGGAAAGTACTTGACATACCTTGGACAGCAGGGGTATTGAGCAAAGGTGGCATGTAGTTGGGATGGCCGTAGTGGGAAACCATGTTGGATGATGGTGCTAGCCCTTGTTGGAGAGAAGGACCAAGACTCTGCTGTATTTTGTGCAATCCCTTTAGGTAGTAACAATCCTTGTCCTCATGTCCAGATTTTTCACAGAAGTGGCAGTAAACCCGAAGGGGGCATTCCTGCGGAGGGTGCCCTGGAGAGCGGCATGAGCTACACCAAACCGTAGCCTTAGTCTCTTGCTGACACTTGAGCTCTTCTAGCTCGCGCTTAATCTGTTCCAATGCCTCATGATTTGGAGGCTTCTCTTGTCTAAGAGAGAAGGACCTCTCCTCTTGAAGAGCTCGCTGTAACTTTAGGGCTTCCAATTCCTTGCGTAAAGAAGTTAAAAGGATCAATAGGACTACCTTCCGAGAACACAGAGGGAGTATCTATTTGAGGAGAGTTGTTAAAGAGCTTCCTAGCTCCCTCTATTCTAGTAGCAGCTGCGATGAACTCGTCGAGAGTGGCGTCGGGTCGGAGACTCTCTCGGAGTTTTTGCTAAGAAGTTTTGGGAAGCGCCTTCTCCACCCACTTTTTAACCATGAATTCACCGGGTTGTTGGGGAAGCTTGGCCACCAGCGACTTAGTTTTCGTCATAAGCTCCGCAAAAGTCTCCTCAGGTTTGAGCACCATGTTGGCCAACTCATCCAACACCTTCTCCTGGTAGTCACATGGCCTGAAAGCTGCACAGAACTGCTGTCTTAAGGCTGCCCAAGTTGCAAAATGGTTCTCTGCAAATTGGCTGTACCATTTATCTGCTAGGCCATCCAGGGTGGATGGAAATAGTACCAAGTAAGCATCTTCTCTGTTCAGCCCACGTCCCCTACAGAGAGATACAAATCTTCTTGCATGGTCGTCAGCATCTTCTGAAGACAGCCCTTTGAATGTAGGGAACTTGATGTTCACCTTGGCCAAAACACTAGCTAGTGGCTCCATGATTCCTTGCTGAGCCTGTTGCTCTATAGCTTGTTGTATCAGAATAGGAGAGAGCTTTAATGGAGAAGGTGATCGGGAAGATGGGGAACCTGATGAAGGAATGGGTGATGTGGTATGTGGAGGTATAGGTGATGAGGTTGAAGGATTTCTACAAGGTGTCAAAGGTCGTCTTCTATGATAGTACTTCAAAGGGCTCAGTAGTGCGTTTTGACGCTCGACTGACCTCCTTGTATGTGTCATGCAGTGACCACCAGTCCAACCAAGCTTGGGGCAAGAAAACTTGTGACGGGTCTAGACTCCACCAGACCAGACCAGGTAAGTGACTAGACCCGGCTGGACCAGGGACGAGACCAGGCACGAGGAGGACTAGACCAGGGTCGGGGAGGTCTAGACCAGGGACGAGGACAGGTTGGACCAGGGCGGGAGAGGACTAGACTAGTTGGACTAGGCGAGAGGAGAACAATGCAAGGCAAGGTTGGCGAAGGTAGGCGAAGCTAGATAAACCTAACTAGCTTCAAGATTTGCACCTCACAGAGTGAGATTTCAGTTGAGGTCCCACCGTGATCGCCAAAGTGAGAGCACCTGTAGCGCGAATAATGTGTCATGCTCTCTCTAGTGTGGGTGCCCCTCAGTGCAATGTGCGTGACAATCTCACTCAAACAAATGAAAACTCTCTCAAACAGAATGAAACACAGAAACAATGGATAACAACAGAGACACAACAGTGGACCAGAACATGTGGACTCTACTAGCTCAAAGAACCATGTACAGACTCTGGTGTGGCAGCACACTCAGCTCCAGCCCAGGACTCACAGGTACAAATGGGGTGTCGAGGCTCAGATGTGCAGGGATGGTGAAGCAGTGCTCTGTGTAAGACTCCTTGCTCTCTAGCACGATGCCGGACCAAAGGTGAAGAAGATAATCCGATGACCAACCGCTACCACTCCTATGTACCACCATAAAGAGCCACCAACGGCTCATAAATGTCAGCCATGTGGTGACCTGGCCACGAGGTCCACTAGACCACCGTCGGTACCCTACCACGTGTCACTCCTAGGCCAGAGGGTCCAGAGGGTCCGTCTAGTGTGAACCAGCCTGGACCAACTGTACTAACTGTGTCCTGCGAAAGTGACACTGTAGCCCGGCTACAACTTCAGTGATGGAGCCTTGTTATTAGTCCAAGATTCTTGGGAGATGCTCACAACCACCACAACCCATAGAGATGGATGGTCATGAAGAATCTGAAGTGAAAATCCTTGACTCTAGAATCTATCGTGGAAGACTTCAATACCTTATACATTGGGAAGGTTATGATACAAGCGAACTAACATGGAAGCAAACATCTAACCTCCATCAAGCACCAGCCAAAGTTCATGAGTTTCATCAACAACATCCATCGAAGCATGCCACGATCTCAAGAGGCAAAACGGCTCCTCATGCAACTCGTCGCTAGAGGAGGGGATATGAAGGAGTACGAGCGGAAGAGCGACGCGAGAGAGAGAGTGCGAGAAGAAGAGCACGACGATATGGTGAACTCACTCTACTGTAATGTGTAGAGCATAGTGAGTTCTTATTAGGTTTTTACAAAAGAATATGTGTACATACCTGGCGGCCCGCCCACTTACCTGGGCGACCACATTGGGCTTTATACCCCAACAACCTCCCACTTAAAGTCCAATGTGGTACTTTAAGTGTGAGAGAAGCTACTATACAAGCTAATATACAAGAGATGTAGAGAAGTGATGTACTACCCTACACCTATCTGCTTGCGAAAATGCGCAAAGCTCTCTGAGGGAAGTCCTTTTGTAAGTAGATCAGCAGGATTTTCTGTGGTGTGAACTTTGACAAGCTGAAGTTGCTTATCCTCGAGCATTTCCCTGATGAAATGATACTTCACATCCACATGCTTTGTCTTTGAGTGATAAACTGGATTGCGAGCCAATTGTATAGCACTTTGACTATCACAATATAACACAGGCATCTCTTCTTTGATTCCCAAATCTGTTACTAGTCGATTAAGCCAAATTGATTCTTTGCATGGCTCTGATGCTGCAACATATTCAGCCTCTGTAGTAGACTGAGTAACACAATCTTGTAATCTAGAACGCCATGATACTGCTCCACCAGCCAATGTAAAGACATACCCTGACGTAGACCTTCGGTTGTCTAAGTCACCTGCATAATCTGAGTCTGTAAAACCCTTTACACTTAGCTCCTGACTCCCATAGCATATACGCATACTCTTTGTAGATTTCAGGTATCTCAATATTCCTTTCACTGCCTCCCAATGTTTCTTGCCTGGGTTTGACATGTATCGACTTACTACTCCCACTGCAAATGCAATGTTTGGGCGAGTAGCAATCATTGCATACATCAAACTACCCACTGCAGACGCATATGGAATCTTATCTATTTCAGCATGTTCTTCCTCAGACACAGGACAATCTTGTTTGCTAAGTTTCACATATGGTGGCAATGGAACAGTCAGTGCCTTTCCTTTCTCCATATTAAAACGTTGCAAAACCTTGTCAATATACTCTCTTTGAGATAACCAAATCAACTTCTTTGATCTGTCTCTCTCAATGCGCATACCAAGTATATGACTTGCCTCACCCATGTCTTTCATGTCAAACGATTTTGCCATCTTTGACTTCAAAGCTGAAATTTCTTCCAAGTGCTTGCCAGCAATCAACATGTTATCCACATACAAAATAAGGATCAGCCAACTACCATCCTTAGCCTTCTTTGTATATAGACAGTGATCGAACTCACTACGTTTGTAGCCTTGAGAAAGCATAAACTTGTGGAATTTATGGTACCATGCCCTCGGTGATTGTTTTGAGCCATAAAGACTCTTTAACAACTGGCATACCCAATCTTCCTTGCCTTTCTCAACAAACCCTTCTGGCTGCTGCATGTAAATTTCCACATCTAAATCACCATGCAAGAACGTTGTCCTGACATCCATTTGGTGCAACACCAAATCTAATATGGCAACCAATGCAAGAAAGCATCTCAATGTAGTCATCTTGACCACCGGAGAGAAGACTTCATCAAAGTCAATGCCTTGTTGTTGCTTAAAGCCCTTGGCAACAAGCCTTGCCTTGTACTTTGGCTGACTATCATGAGCGGTGATCTTATACATGTAAACCCATTTACAAGGTAGAGCCTTTTTGCCCTGTGGTAATTTAACTAGATTCCATGTCTTGTTTCTATGCAGAGCTGTGATCTCTGACTGCATGGCCAATTGCCAATTCCCGGAGTCCTTCATTTGCACTGCTTCCTTGTAACATGAAGGCTCATTGCAATCAGTCAACATGACATAGTTCATAGATAGAACAAACCTATCAGGAGGTCGCGTGACACGTCCAGATCTACGCACAATAGGTGGCTCAGGCTCAGCCACACCCTGTGGTTCCACTCTATCCTGTCCTTGCTCCTCTTGAGCCCTGACATTTTGTCTTGCACGTGCAGGTCCATCTTCTTGGAAGACAACTCTTCTAATCTCCTCAACCCTCTCTAGTTTAGAATGATATTTGGATTCATTAAAGTGAACATCATTGCTGCGGACAATCTTTCTGGATTCGGGATCCCAAAGTCTGTACCCCATCTCACCAGAATTACCATAGCCTAGAAAGATGCACTTTCTACTCTTTGGCTCAAGTTTGTTCCTAAATTCCTTTGGAACGTGAGTATATGCCTCACAACCAAAGACTCTGAGATGCTTGTATGAGGGCACCTTGCCTGACCATACCATCTCTGGCACTGAATCCTTCTGCAAAACCTTGCTAGGAGATCTATTTACAAGATGAACAGTTGTTGATACAGCTTCAGCCCAAAACCCATTTGGCAGCTGTGCATTAGACAACATACTTCTGACCTTCTCTTGTATGGTCCTATTCATCCTCTCAGCAACACCATTTTGAGAAGGATTGTAAGGAGCAGTAAGTTCACGTTTTATACCTTTTGACTCACAAAAGTCCTGAAGGCCTTTGAAACATACACTCCCCTAGAGATAGGTTAGGCATAGGTCCACACAAATCACTATGAACAAGTGCCAACTGTGTATCTCTTCTACTGCTTCTATGCTTTATGTGGCTGCTGTGTTTGCTTACCATACAGACAATGTTCACAGAATTCAAAATCATTAAATGAAAAGGCAGGCAAATAACCAGAACGAGACAAGATTTCCATTCCCTTCTTGGACATATGTCCTAACCGGCTATGCCACAAAGAAACGTTCGGCTACTCGGTTACATTGATTACATTTTTAGAGACATTTGATACCTAAATCATGTAAAGTCCTCCAGACTTTACTCCATGTGCTACTGTCATAGAACCCTTGGATATCTTCCACATGTTCTGTCCAAAAGTGGTGACGTAGCCAGCATCATCAAGTAAACCTGTGCTCATCAAGCTCTTTGTAACTGCGGGAACATGTCTCACATTCTTCAGCGTGAAAGAAGAGCCATTCTGAAACTTCAATTGAACATCTCCAACACCTAAGATCTCACATGTCTGCCCATTGACTAGCCGAACATGATCTTTAGTGGTCACATAAGAGGTAAACCACTCCTTGTTTGGAGACACATGAAGTGATGCCCCTGAGTCTATAATCCAGTCACTCAGTGCATTTCCATCAGATGTTGTAATAAGAGCTGAGTCCATTGTATTCTTCAAGAAGTAGATGTCTCCTGACACTAGACTGTCATCCTCTGCAACAGTGTTTGTCACATTTATTTCTTGAATCTTCACTAAGGACTTGTTCTTCTCACCATGGTCTTCAGCTTTCTCTTTGCCTTTTTCTGGTTTCCATTTTCTGCAGTCTCTTTTCATGTGACCCTTCTTGCCACAATGGTAGCATTCTATGTCACTCTTTCCTTTAGCACTGCGGGACTTGCTACGAGACTGATTCCTCTTTCCACCTGTGTACTTTTCTTTGGTCCTTCCCTTGACAACTAAGGTTGTTCCTTTGCCTTTGTCCATTGTCTTTCTATTGGTTTCTTCAGTAAGCAGACTTCCTTCTACACCTGCTATGTTCAAACAATCTGGAGGTGCAGAATTACTCAAAGCTGTGAGAAAAGTGTCCCAACTTTCCGGCAATGTGATCAACAGGAACATAGCTCTAACAGGTTCATCAAACTTGACACCTTGAGCTGACAACTGACTGTAGATTGTGTTGAATTCATTCAGATGATTGGACATAGGGGTCCCTTCTTTCATCTTCAAGTTAACAAGCTTCTTAAGCCAGTATACCTGTGAAGCTGCACTCTGCTTCTCATAAAGATCACTCAGATTTAACCATGCTTGATAAGCCGACATCTCGTCTGCTACATTGAAGTAAACGCTTTCTGCCAAAGTCAGCATAATGGTAGAAAGTGTCAATTCATCCATTTCGCTTCATTCATCTTCGTCGTATCTTCTGGTTTTATCCCCTTGAGCTTTATAGGTTTTATCTGCTTCTTTTGTACCAACACGTGCCAAATCTGCTTCTTCCACGATGGGAAATTGGTTCCATCCAGCTTCTTGATATTGTAAAGAGCAATGTCCTGTGATTCAGCCATAGCTACGCTTCACAGTAGTTTACTTTCCTGGGAAAAATTCGGCAGAGTTTCTCCTGTAAACTGACCTCTGAACCAATATCAACCTGTCAAATGAACCAAGAAAGCTTCAGATTCTGCATAAATTTCGGCAAAGTCTCCTTTGTAAAATGGCTCTGGTGTACTCAAAAACAGCTCAAAAACACTGTCTCTCTAACACTGTAAGCTGTGGGTAAACCTGTCCTGCACCTGTACTGTCTCTCATTGTCCTGTCACTGTCCTGTAAGCATAGACTGTGACAATGCCTCAACGGCAGTAAAGCAAAGATGCAATCCCAACTGTCTAACTCACAGTCAATACATCCTAGCTGCCTATCTAAGGGTGCTCGAGGGATCGCTCCAAGACCTGTATCACCGAAAGGATCTCAACATTCGAGAATCCCCCAGCTCAATAAAACCTCACTCGACCCTCAACAAAGGCTGCAGTAAATCTGACAGTACATAGACTTCCCACAAAGTCATACATCCACAAATTTCCCACTATATGCTGTAACCGCTGCGGCGGTTGTTTGCTGCGTGACTCACAGCCAGCAAACCCTCAACAAACATACATCATCTCTGACAATATATCCCATGTGGAAGTACCTGCAATGTCAGGATGAAATCTGGAATATCAAGCAGCAAACACAAGCTACCTGATGAACTAGTGGATGTCGCCTACAGTCTGTGTGTAGATGCGCCCGTGTCGTATGTGACGCCTCCAAGAACTGCGAGCCGTCCTTCGATGTGTAGACAGCCACAAATCAACACTCTGGGAGTGTCGATATCCTCAGCACCTGCAGTCGTAGGCCGAAAACCCCAAATTTGCAGAGTCGGATCTGCACCCGTCGAGACCACGTAGTCGAAAATGGCCTGCGCAGACCTTTGTCGAAGCCGAACGGTGGCCGAACGGTGGCCGAGATTTGGGGCCGTGTCTTCGCATGTCGAATTTCACTCCAATCTGAGTTGGTGACTCTAGCCTCTTGCAGTGCTGCCCCGAGCCGCGATCTGAGCTCTGATACCAGTTGAAGGAGTACGAGCGGAAGTGCGACACGAGAGAGAGAGAGAGAGTGCGAGAAGAAGAGCACGACGATATGGTTAACTCGCTCTACTGTAATGTGTAGAGCATAGTGAGTTCTTATTAGGTTTTTACAAAAGAATATGTGTACATACCTGGCGGCCCGCCCACTTACCTGGGCGACCACATTGGGCTTTATACCCCAACAGGATATTGTCACGCATGCAAGCTCCCACAAAAGTCTAGAAGGTTCTAGAAGAAAGACCTTAGAAGATTCTAGAAGCTTATACTAGAATCTTCTAGAGGATTGTTTGCATCATTGCTTATGTCAACATCCATGTGTCATACCTCCTACACTATGTGTCACGCACCATATGTTGACATGCATGTCATGCCATGTGGCACACTCTTGTATTGACATGTGTCCCTCTTAACCTCCCTAAGCACTAGTATAAATGGAGGTCTTGGGCTACAAGCCCCTCAATCTTGCCACCACCAGTTGTGAGGCTCCTACGAGGTAAGTCCTCTTCCAACTCTTGTCATGTGTTTAAGTCTTGTTCTTGTAATCAAACCTTGCCTTGTAATCCAAGTTCTCAAGTATTAAGTCTTGTAATCAAGATTCAAGATTAAGTGTCGTAATCAAGTTCCAAGCTCTTGTATATTGAGAGTTGCTCCTCTCGCTCTTCTCTAGCTCAAGATGCGCTCATAACAGTATTCAAATGACACTTTGATCTTTATACAGTGTACACGCAAACTTTATACAGTTTACTCCATGCTCACCACAGGGTGAGCTTGGTGTCGTGTAGTCAAGATAGTCCTCCTCCCAAGGCATATAGTGTACTCAAAAAATGAGCTCTCTCTCTCTCTCTCTCTCTCTCTCTCTCTCTCTCTCTCTCTCTCTCTCTCTCTCTCTCTCTCTCTCTCTCTCTCTCTCTCTCTCTCTCTCTCTCTCTCTCTCTCTCTCTCTCGTGTAGAATAGTGGATAGCGGATCAACCGTGCGTGCCAATCTGAAACCAAACCCCAAAAGTTGCTAGCTAAAGTAAGCAAAGCACACGGGACAAAGTATAACAGGAGGGCATCACGTACCAACGGAAAAGAACAAAAGATACAACTTTAACCGTGACAAAACAACTGAACTAAGAGAGAATGCACGACACACAAGACGGGGAGTGGCGGAGTTCCATCCCGAGAGAGCACTGTCCCCAAACCCTGGCGTCTCTTTCGGTATTTCTTTATATTGCTTCACCAAAGTACAGCTCTGCGGAACTCTGGCGCTTTTCTCTGCTTCAATTTCCTAATTGAATCCCAGAGAAAGAGCCCACCCATCCTTTTAAAGGCCCTTGGCCCCTCTAATAAGCAGTATATGAAAAACACTTACTTTAAAAGCAACTGGACTTCAAAAGCTCAATGCAAATCAACCAGCACAAAAGCAAGACATCTGTATAGTTGCCACGTCAACACTGCCAACGAAAAATCCGTAAATCTACCACGTGAGCAGCGTAAAACACGAAAATCTGTCACATCAACAGTCAGCCCAAATTCAGGGTCTTTGTTTTGTTTTCGGAGTCGGGTAGGGCACGCCCGGCCGCTCCCCTCATACACCAAAAAAGTATACAAGAAGAACGACCAGGACTATGCACCCAGAAACCGAAGGCAGACGCTTTTGTCACTAGTTTCCTTTGGACTACGAGAGTTCAAAATTATCTACACTCTTAGGGCCATGACTAATCCCTTGAGAGACCCACTCGCCACTTAGATTTGGGCGTGACAGCGACCAAGTACCTCCATTCAAAGGCCCAAGTACTGCGGGACTTGCTTCGGTCTTCCCTTTGGAGTTGCCTCCTCTAGGTAACTTATCGCTCACCTCACTAAACTGCCTTTGAAACCCGACGGTTTTCCCCTAGGAAATGCCATACCCGCTTGGAAGGGCGTCGGCTCACAGGTGGCGTCCGCTGAGGCTGGTAATGTCTTCCTTTAGCATCTCCCAACCCCTTTTAGGTGAAGTTGACCCCCCCGGGGGGGAATGGCACTTGGGTGCTCTTGTAGCTCATCTGGCTTCGCTTGGGGAGAATTACGTCATTTCTCCCGGAAGGGATCGGATTCAAATAACAGCATAGGAAGGGGAGCATTATCTCCCCATCCGCCTATGCAGAGCACCCAAATACCGAGGCACAACTTCACCGAGGAACTTCGCCACAAGCACGTGCCCTGCGGTTCTATCCCTCGAGTGCGGATCACGGTGTACCAAGAAGGGCAGCCGCTTCCCGCGAGCCTCCCCACCAAGGAGGATAATGGTCCTTTCTTCAAGGTCCAACGAAGGGTCGAGTGCGTTGAAGGTGAAGTTGAATCGCTTTAGCCATCTCCCCCTAGATTCATCTACCGCCGGACAACTCACCAGCAAATGCGAAAGCGAACGACCCTCTAACTGGGAGCACAGCGTGCAAATGCTGTGTCCGCGCATGTAACTATCAACCAGTTTAAGCCCCCTACTCTCGCGAGAGCCAGCATTCTCTCCTCCTTTCTATTCACTACAGTGCTCCTATTGAGCTGCAGCAGGTATCCACGTGTTTGTTCATAGCCGGCCTCCTTATAGGGCTCCAACGCCAGGCACGAATGCCTCTCGTCCCACTTGTCCCATGCGTGGTAGCGGACTGAGCTAAAGTCAGCCGCTGGGATATACTTATTCATCCAATTCTCGGTTCTTGTCGTCCAAGTCCACTTCTTGAACGGTTGGTTCTTAGGCTTCTTGTTTACCAAGGAGCCTATCCAAGTAGATGAAACCGAGCGGTACTTGTCGAAAGCCCTTGCTCGTTGTCCCCCACAAAAGGCAGGTACGGGTGGTATGTTGAACTCGTGATGGAGAGTTGCCGTCCCAACAGAGGTTGACCTTGCTCCCTTTCCGAGTAACATTCGTATCCCGGTGGCGACGAGGCGCTGCAGAGAGTGAAGGACACGCTGGTCGTGGGTCCCCCATAATTTCCGCGCCATAACAAATCATTGGATACACGCACGCCTTAAAAACAGTTAGTCGAGACCAGATAGGGATGGCTCGGTTCGCCAGTAGGTGCTAACATGCGAAGAGACTTTTCCTCCCCTTGTCCGCTCTCTCTTTAACGATGCGTTCAATGGAAAAGGTCGAGTCTACGTCGATGCCAAGGTACTTGTACGTTTCACCCACCTCAACCATCTCACCACCCAAAATAAAGATCCTCATAGAGAGATCTTGCAGGTCGCCGTGGAACACCGTGACCATGCATTTGTCAATTCCAAAAGTCATGCCCCAGGTCTTTGCCCATTCACTTACCTTGTCAAGGCTCATTTGTAGGCTTTCAGGAGAGTCAACAAGTAGAACCAGGTCGTCAGCAAAAAGGAGTCCTTTTATTCTCTTGAGGAGGTTAAGTACTTCCAAGCCCCATGTTTCCCCATCTGCGTCTAAAATATCATTGAATAGACAGGTCCAAATTCAAGGTCGTCCGTACAACATTTGCCATGTCATCATTTAATTAAATGGGTTTTGAGTGAGAGTGCGTGCATGTGTGCTGGTCCTGCTTTATTTTATTATCTTTGGGTCACTTCGGCCCTCATCGGATGCAGTTCCATAAGACGGTGGGAATTTCTTTTAAATTAGGCCACACATTAAGACTTTGTAAGTTCGTAAACCTTCTTTTGTTGCTTTTGTTTCTTCTGCTACTTCTTCTCTGAGGGTTTAGGCCCCTCGATCGGAGTCTGCAAGTCTGTTAAGGTCTTCAGTAGCTTGACACGTCAGCAGTTTGTGACATCCCCCTTCTTGAGAGAAGAGTAATCATCCACAATTACAGTATATTTGCAAAACAACTCAAGTTAGCTCAAAAATTTCCGAGTTTCATTCCGATGTAATCAGTTTTCTCATTCCAGATCGGAGCTCTTGATATTCCCGCGTATCGAAATTAGCCATCACACCCAAACCGCATTGATCTGTAACGGGTGTCTTGATGCACTAAAATTACATGCCCAAGTAATCTCACCCAATTAGGAATATTCAGTGGTTGGTACATCACAATGCATATACCTTCATAAATTTAGAATAGCTCACGAATTATAACAGGGAATAAAGCACTCATAAAACTATAAAAGCAAGGGACACGCGAAAAGAAAAGAAATAAAAACAAACAAATTAAATCACTTTATTTGCTACGAAACAGAACTAGATAAAACAAAACATTATTAACTTAAAAATGTTTTTAGAAAAGCCATGCATAAAATAAGCTGGCGTAGCTTACTTGGCTTAAAACAAGTACTCAATTTTAAACAAAAAAGGATAAGACATCTTAAAAAACTTAATCCTAGAAATCAAACTTTATAGCACCAACTCAAAGTCAAGCTAACGAGCATGATCAACAACAACCAGAAAACAATTAATAGTAAATACTATCAATCCAGATCTTCTTCCACGTTTCATGAAGATGGAGGAATGGAGGAGGGAGCGAGATGAATGGAAGAAGGGACAAGAAGAATGGAAGTGAGAAAAGGTGTTGATGAAGGAAGAAATTGGCATTCTCAAAGTGGAAATAGCATCATTGGAGGGACCGGCCTCCGCGAGAAGAGGGGGAGATAGTTGACGTGGACAAAGAGGCCATCACTCACCAAAGCCATCACCAAAAGCATTGAAGGGAAAATTGAAGCAACAAGAGTTGGCTGGGTTGGAGGTAGTGAAGAAGAACATTCGCAAGGAGGTGAAAGACGAGGCTGAAAAGGAGGAAATACAACTAGTGCACACCACCACCAAGGAGGAAAAGATGGTATGCCTCTCTGCTCAACATATGCATCATGGGCATATTAGAGAGGGCGGACTCCACGCCTGAGGAGGATGGGAAGGCACTATGCACAAAACTTGGAGTACACATGAAGGATCTTCTCCCTTTACCAAAGATGCCACGAAGAAAAGAGCCTCATCCTACAGTTTCGAGACAAGCAAATAAGCAATGTACCCTCGCACGCCTTTTTGCCCTCCTGCCCCGCGTAGGCATACCCTGCCCGCTGCTGTCCCCCTATCAGTAACTGCTCTTTGCCATTCGAGCACGCATCCCTTTTGACGCTCACAGCCTTGGCTCCATTGTCGCTTCATCCCTATTGCTGTTAAGCATCATCCCTCTACTGCTCAGAGCCTAAGACATATTGCCACTTCAGCCCTATGATCGCAGCTTTCTCCTGCACTCTCTTTCTAAGCACACACACCCTTCACATTCACACACACACACACACACTCTTTTTTTTGTAAATCTGTTTTGATTAATTTACAAGTGGGAAACCTCAAAGCGAGGAAAACCCACCAAAACACACGCACACAAACACATGCACGCATGCCCACACACATACTTCACACACTCATTCCAAGTTACAACTCCGTAATGCTTCCAGAAAAATGAAAATGTCCCTGGCCTGCAATAGCCATAGTATATAGTTTCTTAGTTTTCCATTGTCATTCATCTCTCAAGTATCATGAGAATAAGCATGCATTAGAAACACTGGATCCAACAATCATGTCTCACTTACAACATAACATTCCTTTGTAAATGAAACCAATGTCTAATTCAGATGTAAATTAAAAGCCTTGCATATGGAAGGTGAGAAGACTTCAACCATAGTAATTCAACATTGCAGGAACTCCTTGACGCTCATGCAAC
Organism: Adiantum capillus-veneris; assembly: GCF_014529385.1. Classification (NCBI taxonomy): domain Eukaryota; kingdom Viridiplantae; phylum Streptophyta; class Polypodiopsida; order Polypodiales; family Pteridaceae; genus Adiantum; species Adiantum capillus-veneris. The sequence continues at coordinate 110,236,378 of NC_140945.1, read as the reverse complement.
CAAAAATTACAAGCCTCAAGTTGACACTTACAAATTCTGCCAGATAGTGGGCACATGAGACATATTCAAACCAGTCTCCATATGGGATCTTGTATTGACTGTCTTCCTTCTTCATTTTGTCATTTGCTCTTAATGAAGCCTGTAAATAAGTGCAGGCAATAAGCACACAGCTGTCACAACTATCTACTTTAGGTAAGTGATACTAACCAGAATAGAGTGACATCGATATTGGTGAATCCATCCCCACACAAAAATAACCGCACCTATCCAATAGTGCCAACCTAACATAAGCCAGGGTTTCCTTCCTTGAACTTCAATCTTGTACTTGTGATAGCCATGCTGGTAGGCCGAAGAACCACCTACTATCAACTCTGCTGCTCTTGGAAATAGAGACAAAGGAGCCAGAATGTAGTACCTGAGGAAATGAGCATCTGCAATCTATCAAAAGCTCAAATAAACTACATCTTGAATTTTCCAATACTTTATTATAACCACTGTTGAGGGAAAATTAATAATATTTTGCTTTAAAACCTCTGAAACAATCATACAGGGTGACATATTGATCACAAAAAAAAGAACAGCCCATCACTGCTCATCCATTTTCTTTTTTTGAAGTAAAGCTGGCTAAATGACCCGACAAGTAAAAAGCATTTTTTGCTGATCACAAAAAGTTGAGCAGCCCATCACTCCGCTTCCATTTGCTTTTTTGAAATTGAGCTGGCTAAAAGGCACCGACAAGTATTAAGATACACATTTAAACCCCATCTGTTCCAAAGCAACCGAAGACCTGAGCAAATAAACATTGCATGACATTCCCTTGTCTTTAAAAAAACCTGAAGTAATTAGGCCATAGTTGCCCTTGTATGCATGTCCAACAAATTATACTGTGCGGTTTGCAGCATATTTGTACGCTCGGAAGGTTAAAGCTCGGTTTGAACATGTGAGAGCCGCCTTTGACACCCACTTTTACGTCTCATGGGCCTTTAACTTGGACTCGTTGATATTGCAAGAATTGCACCATCCAAATATACAAACAATGGGGGCTTTTGCAGGACTACAGTCAATCAAATAGCCATGTGCCACACCTTTGTGTCATCTGCTACTAATAGACGCAAATATGCTAAAGGCCAGAAGGTCTTTAGCAAGTTGTCGCTCAAATAATGAGAGAATCCAAGACTTGGGTCTGTATGCATTTAACCAGTCGAGTGGTCCACTCTTACTGACTCACCCCAGACAATCGAAATGAGAAACCCACCGGTGAGTCATTAGACTTGTCTCCCTAACTGGACAAGAAAGACATGGACTCTTGACTCGTGCTGCTCAAGCATTTGCATCTGTGTTTCCAAGATACTTATTGAATCAAAGCACTCTCCCAATCAGCTGGGATCAAAGTTAACCAGCCCTCTAGACACCCTCAAAGTCAGATGTCGGGGAGGACCCATTACCACAGTTGAATAACATCCCGGGACCTAGTCTGACAATCCCATTGAAAGGCCAGAAGGCCTCTAGCAAGTTTGTCAGACCTAGGTTGCTTGAATGATGAGAGAATCCAAGACTTGGGTCTGTATGCTTTTAACAAGTCTTGTGGTCCACTCTTGCTGAATCACCCCACACAATCGAAATGAAAAGCCCATAACTAAGTTACTAGCCTCGTCTTTCCTGGTTGGAACCATGTAAGACATGGACTCTCATACAAGCTGCACCACACTCAAACTTCGACGGGGACAGAGATTATCAAGGGTGGCAAGCAGGTTTCGCCTATCCTATGCACCAAGAACAAGATTTTTCAAGTAAATCATTTTGTAGAGGATCGCACAACCCGTTAAGGAGGCTTTGCAAAAGTCTCAAGCACGGCATAAAGGGTAGTAGACAAGCATCAATACAACTAGCACTTGAAGGAAGATGGTTGGATGCTTTTTAGATTTGACAAGTGCTTTGCCTAGTGATTGTTTTATGATATGTACATAGATTTTTTTACCATGATATGTGATGTTATGTTTGGAATTCCCTAAAACTGATCGATTGATGTACTCTTGTAAACGTATATACCTAGATGAATCCAAGATCAACCCAGATTCAGCCATAAAGGAAAATGCAAGGTATAGGCCCATGGTAGTCACCCACAAGACAAATAACCATCAGCTCCGTCATGCATAGTATGGACTAAATACCACGACATCCCCACTAACGTCATCAGTGCCCAATAGTGGGTGCAGAACTAGGTACTAACATATGCTCCCAAACACAACACACACCACACGCACACACACACATGAGCATACATCAGCACATAGATCAACGTACTGAGTTTCTCTCATGACTCTGGAGATCAAGGGCAGACTCGGCCATAATGAAGCCTAACACTAAAAAGAAACATTAAATCGGAAAAATTGGCACAAAAATGAGGTAGTTGATAGGGCATACGCACCACGAAAGATAGAAAGAATTAGCACAATATCAGTATATGAGGTGAAATGTCTCCGTGTCACAAGTGCATTGTGAGGTACTAATCCTTTATTAAGTACTTAAACTCATGATTAAGACTTAAGAAACTTGAACTGTACTCGAAACAAAACTTAGAAGACTCTGTGTTTGATTGATTGAAAGTGTGATACAAGGGCTCCTTATATAGGAGACGAAGAGACATAAATGAAAAGACACGTCTCATGGTGAAGAGACGCGACTTTAGACGTAAAGACACATCCTTTCGGCGAAGAGCTACAACCATTGGGTGAAGAGTCGCACCCGTAGAGCGAAGGGGTGTGACCAGTCGTCGAAGGGATGTGGCTTTCGGCGAAAAGACACGTCCTTTGGGCGAAGGGGTGTGACCATCCAAGCGCAAGGGTCCTCCTTGGCATGGCACTTCGCGTATCTGCAACTAGGAGTAGATGTATTGTTGTTAACATAGTCACAATCGTGACATTACCTCCCATTTAAAATGAGAGCCCGTGTCAAAGAAATGACTTTTGATGTTGATAGAACTCTGGAAAAGCATTGAATCTTCGAAAATCTTCAATCTTTGAGTTATCAGAAACCTTTGTCTTTAACCTTTGCCTCTTGCGAAACCTTTTTGCTTTGACTGCTAAATCCCATGTCATTGCATTATTCAAAGACTTTTTAGAGGAATCTGGCAGAATCAGGTTGACTACAACAAGAGGTTGATCTTCAAAATTCTTCATGCGATGTAAGATTTCTAGTTCAAAATCATCGAGTAACTGCGAAATATTTGGGGAAGAGGAAATCCTCTCAAGGTACTCTTCAGATGGGGTGACTTCAACTTTAGTAATCTCTGGAGAGGATTTTGACTTGAGACTGTAATCATCTTCCAATAATGAATCCCAAAATTCTTCAAAATCATCTTCTGGAATTGTACCTTCATGACTTATAATTGGCATATCATCATCCAGTAAAGGATCAAAGAAAGCATAGTCGTCTTCAGACTCGGAATCTGCAACTATATCTTTATCTTTGTCTTCATCAATTGATTCGGGAGAAGTTAATGAATTCAAAAATTCATCAATAGTAATATCTGCATCTGCATCGGGGATCATATGTTAGGTGCAGCGGAATGAAAGTTTGAACTTTGCTCAAGATGAGTGCTTCGAACTGTGCTCAAGGTTCCTTTTGTTCTTATGGAAGGGAGAGCCTTCTGTTCTTAATGAGAGAGTGCAATGAACACAAATAAAGTGAATGGACACTGTGCCTGAAACTGTATGATAATGAGAGATAGAGAAGAGAATACGACACCAAAGACGTAAAACCCTCCTCCAAGGGCCCCACTCTCGTCGGCGAGAGCGGTCTACTTATGATTACACAATCTGGTACAAATGGTATGCATGAGACTAATGCAAGTCTAGGCTATGTCGACGATGACGACGGTGATGACGAAGTTGACCTAAGGGCTGAAATCTGCAATCTTTCTACTGCTGTCTAAAAACGCTATGGGCTGAAATCTACGATTAGTCCAAAACACTGATTTGGGGGGCTGTTTTCTGTGGGTCTTTGTCACTGAAAATCTGCAGTTTAATGGCTGAAAACTGAGGTCTTTCTGGGGCTGAATCTGCTACTTCTTCATGGGCTGAATCTGCTACCTTTAGGGCTGAATCTGAAGGTCTTTATCGCTTGGAATCTGCAATCGCTGGACCTCCTCAAGACGCTAGGGTTGCATGTCTGCTACAGACCAAAACGCTAGCTGACGATGCATCTTCAAAAGCATTGGGCATAGGAAAAACGCCAGGCATAAGCGAGTCTTACGGTGACGATCTGATGCAAAAACGCCAAGAGCTTGGGCTTGTTAGCGATGGTGCAGCTGTAGAAAACGCTAGGGAAAGGCTGATGTAGAAAACGCTAGGGCTGGTGCTTGGAGAAAACGCCAAGGCTTGGGATCTTGCTTGGAGGGAAAACCGCCAAGGTTCTGCTGAGAAGTTGCCTGCTAAGCTTGGCTCCTGTTGCCTCTTCTTCCATTTAGTGCTAACTTTGGTTTGCTTATATAGAAAAAATAGGCTAAAATCACTGAAAAATTCCCCTGATGGAATCTGATGGATTCTGATGGGAATGCTTATGATCATGCTCTGTGCAACCAGAGGATATGCATCTACACTAAGTGTCTGGGCATGCACGGTCTACGAATAGACTCACAAAAGTGCCAGATCACTTCTAATCTAGACTGACTTGATTGAACTGAACCCTGATCATGCTGTAGCTTGTCCACGGACACATAGGGTTGGATGTGTCACGTGACATCCCCTCCTTTTCAAAGTGAGGTACTGGTACCAAACTGTATGGCGTCGAGGGAGATCGCCAATAACATCCGAAATCCTGGAAGGGACTCTTCCCTGGCCCACTCTGATGTGTGGGTCATGCGGTACTCGAACTTCATAAAGGTCTGCAACGCTTGCTTCTTTGGGCCGCGCCGCAAGAGACACAAAGTATTCTGTGGCTCCTTCGATGCTTCAACTTCGTCTAGAGTCGTGGTTCTTCCTTCTTCAAGAATCTCCATGGCTGAAAATTCCTGAAACCATTTCCAACACAAAACCATGAACATACCTATTCCATGTAAAGTGAGTGGAAAAAATCTCGTCTTCCTCAAAGACTGTGCATGCAATGTAGATGAACGAAGAGAAGCGTTCACCACATACACGCAAACATGAGATCGAATCTTTCTCTTATGATCTAGAGCAATCAACTGTGGCAATTCACAACGGAAATGCCCATGCTTGGTGCTCATACTTTCATGTGCTCTTTCTACAACTGTGTCGTGCCAAGGAAGAGACATGAAATGTAACTTCCGTGAATGCATACTTTTCAGCTTTTCATGAAAAATCCGCATACATTCGTGCTCATCAAAAGAAACGTGCTCAACATACAATATGTCATGCCTAGGAAAAGGGATCACATAAAGATGCGGACTAAAATGCAGGAAACGGTCACGAATGAAACATTCGAACAATGCGTGTATATCAATCATGCGAACACATAATACTTCCTGTGAGGGTTCTTTAGATCTACGCTCGAGAGCCAAGATCGCTTCTTCGTGAGGGGGTTCTTTGGACCTCGACTCGAAAGCCAAGATCGGTTCTTCGTGATTGATCGAATCTACAACGAGGTTAGCTTCGCTAGACAAAGCATCAACTAACACATCATCCTTGTGAACAATCACATCATCTTCATGCAACTCATCATACTTGTAAGAAATCACATCTTGATCATGCAAATCATCACGCTCGTGAGAAATCACATCTTGATCATGCTTGTCATTATCATCCAAATCATCATGCTTATCATTGTCATTCAAATCATTATCATGCTCATCATTATCATTCAATTCATCATGCTTCTCATAATTATGCAAATCCTATGTGTCATGCTTTGGAGAAGAAGAGACTAAGAGAGTCTCCTTTTCCCGAATCTCTTGCATCTGTGCCTACATTTGAGAAAAGAGTCGCAACATCTCTTGCATTCTTGCTTTGGTCTCGCGATCAAATTCTGCTTGTCTTGCTTTGTTTTCGCAATCAAATTTGGCTTGACTTTCTTTTTCTTCCAAGTCGTACTTACGCTCTATGACTGCCATCTTTTCTTCGTGTTCACGCTCTATTTCTGCTTTTCGGTCTAACTTCTTGTCCAGAAACAACTACGGCAACTCCTTCATAGGAGTTAGTGCAATCCTTGACGTAGATGGGGAAAGGGGAGGGTCGAAAAAACCTCCTGGTGGGGAAAATTCTTCTTCGCCTCTCTCATGCTTATCACCTCCAAGCGAAGTATCCATTCCGCTTCGAGTGATGACCATTCTAAAGTCGTGGGTTCTTGTGGGTTCTTGTGGTCTTGGGTTCTTTAGTTCACGAGGAACTTGGGTTCTTGGGGATCTTGGGTTCTTGGGTTCTTGAGGGTCTTGAGGTTTTCTTGAGGTTCTTGAGGTTTTCTTTCGCTTGCAAACCGCATTTGAGAACGATCTTCTCTTCACCCGGTCTACTTATGATTGCACAATCTGATCACAAATGGTATGCATGAGACTGATGCAAGTCTAGGCTATGTCGACGATGACGACGATGATGACGAAGTCGACCTAAGGGCTGAAATCTGCAATCTTTCTACTGCTGTCCAAAAACGCTATGGGTTGAAATCTGCGATTAGTCCAAAATGCTGATTTGGGGGGTTGTTTTCTGTGGGTCTTTGTCGTTGAAAATCTGCAGTTTAATAGCTGAAAACTGAGGTCTTTCTGGGGCTGAATCTGCTACTTCTTCATGGGATAAATCTGCTACCTTTAGGGCTGAATCTGAAGGTCTTTATCGCTTGGAATCTGCAATCGATGGACCTCCTCAAAACGCTAGGGTTGCATGTCTGCTACAGACCAAAACGCTAGCTGATGATGCATCTTCAAAAACGTTGGGCATAGGAAAAACGCCAGGCATAAGGGAGTCTTGTGGTGACGATCTGATGCAAAAACGCCAAGAGCTTCGGCTTGCTGACGATGGTGCAACTGTAGAAAACGCTAGGGAAAGGCTGATGCAGAAAACGCTAGGGCTGGTGCTTGGAGGAAACGCCAAGGCTTGGGATCTTGCTTGGAGGGGAAAACCGCCAAGGTTCTCCTGAGAAGTTGCCTGCTGAGCTTGGCTCATGTTGCCTCTTCTGCCATTTAGTGCTAACTTTGGTTTGCTTATATATTTTCTTACCCAAATTGCCCTACCTACTTTTGTTGGAAAGTCACTTAAATTAATAAGTGAAAAATGTCAAAAATAAAGAAAATAGGCTAAAATCACTAGAAAATTCTCCTGATGGAATTTGATGGATTCTGATGGGAATGCTTATGATCATGCTGTGTGCAACTAGAGGATATGCATCTACACTAAGTGACTGGGCATGCACGGTCTACGAATAGACTCACAAAAGTGCCAGATCACTTCTAATCTAGATTGACTTGACTGAACTGAACCCTGATCATGTTGTAGCTTGTCCACAGACACATAGGGTTGGATGTGTCACGTGACATCATATTCATTTCATAATCCACTGTATCATGCTGTTTGCCTTGTACACGTAAGGCTTGAATCACTGTTTCCGCATGAGAAAGCCCGTGTAAAGTCAATTCACGTCCATTTTTTAACAAATTGATAGTATGTACTCGAAAGCTAATTACTGGATCATATTGGAATAACCAATGCTGACCAAGAATCATGTCGTAATAAGATAAAGGCGTGACTTCAAAATCCAGTTGATTTGCATAAGTTTGAATCTCGAACTGCAACTGTCGAACTGTCTGATCACAAGTCAAAATTGCTCCATCTGCTAATTCCACATCATGTAAGTGAGATGTCTTTTGAATTGGTAAGCCAAGCTGTTGAACTATTTGAGTGTCGACAAATTTATTCGAGCATCCGCTGTCCACCAAAATATTGATGGAGTGACCATTGAGTGTTCCAAGAAGACTCAAAACTTGCTTTGAGAGAGGCTCCAAAACTGAAGAATTACATTGAGCATTCTTCATAAGAATACTCGTATCCTCTGAAACAGGAATCGTATTGACCACAGATTTTCCTCTATCCTTAACAGATTCTGGTTGTTCAAAATTCGATGATGTTTTCGCGTTGGAATTTCTTTTCGAATTAGACGGATTTGGTCTCTTTGGACATTGACACCATTTAGGGTCACCACTGCAAATTGTACATAATCCTTCCTTCTTTGAAGTCGAAGATCCATTTGACGAAGAGCCTTGCTGAGGATTGGAATGCCGATCTTGAGAAAAATCACGTTCTTTACCACGATCAAGTGGAGGAGCATGTGAAGAAGATCTACTTTGAGATTGTCGATCTTGAGAATAGAACATTGAGGTTGAATAAGGTTGCATTGCTTGCTGTCTGAACTGAGACTGATGCTGCTGACTTTGGCTATAGTTGTCTTTGTGATCGCGTTGTGAAAAGCGAGCGTTGTTTGAAGATCTGCAACCAGGGAGAAAATAGGGTGCCGATTATCGCCAAGACGCTCCACATAGGCAATTGCAGCATCCAAAGTGGTGGGGTTGTATATGTGCACATCATCCTTTATGTTAGTTTCGAGTCCGTCGATAAAACTGTGAAGTTCATCAGAGGGACTAAGGGTCTCTGTCTCAAGAGTTAGCCTTTGGAAGTCTATGATGTACGCGGCCAAGGAACTTGTCTGGCTCAGGCGGCAAAGAGAGGACCGGGCATGAAAATCCGCATTGGCAGGTTCGAACACCTTGCAAATAGCACGCCGGAATTTATCCCAAGAAGGGGTGTGTTTACCAACAGCAACCCGTCGTTGCCACCAAAGAAATGCTCTGTCCTTGAGCAAAGAACTAGCAAGTGCAACTTTTTTACTCTCGACCAAGTCCGTGTTCGATAAGTAAATCTCCATTTTGGACAGCCATTGGTCCAGCACGCGCTTGTCGCGGCGACCAGTGTATGGTTCCAGCAGTTTAACATCAAGCTTCTTCTTTTGTGCAGCATTAAAAATTTTATAAAGTAATTGAAGTTCGCGATTGTCTACCTCTTCAGTTGGATCTGGTTCGTTTGGTTCGTCCACTGAAGCTTCGGAAGAATGTGTTGAAGATGCTGCATTAGTAGTTCAAGAAACAGCAGTCGACTTCGAGAAGTGTTTTCCGTGTGCATCTCATCCAAGCGAGTGTGAAGTGATGCGAGGCTCATGGAAAGTGTGGCCATCTGCTCCTTGATAAGAGTAAGGGCATCGTCAGATTGACCACCTCCGTACTGAGAATGCGGCATGGTTACGCCTCAAAAGGAACTCGAACAGGTGCAAGTTCTGGGTCGGGAACAGATTCTGGGACGGGTACTTCGTAAGCGGAAAATGCCTCTAGAATAAGTTCGCTCTCTGGAGTCGGGAAATCGGGAATAATCATCACTTCCGGCTCTGAGTAGAGAAATTCACCCGCAAAATTTCATCAAGGAATTTCGTGTATTGGTTCGCATTGGCCATGTGTGCGAAATGTCTTGCGTAGAGAAGATGCGCACAGAGCAGAGCAAGGGAAAGGCAACGTAAGGTTTTTTTGTACTTTTTTTTAATGTATAAGGGTGTTCACATGGGGTTTTTTTATATGAGGCTGACCGGCCAATCTAAAAAAAACCCATTGGCCGATTTTTTTTTAAAGTTTCCACACCATGGACAATTGGGCCGGCCAAAGTGTTTTTGGAACTTATGATAAATTAAGTGCTAATGTAAGTCTGCCAGCGAAATATCATCAGCGTAAGAAATTCAGCATGGCAACGTTTCAGCGTTTCAGCATGAGGCCAGTTAATTTTAGCCAGCCATAAAGTGTTAAATCTGCCAGCGCTTCAGAAATTCAGCCTTGCGTAGCAGAATTCAGACAGCTTTTCAGATTTGCAGCCAACGTTTGCGGAAATTCAGCCCATCTGCGAGTCTCATGGCGCCAAGGGGTACCGCCAAGGTGAAGGGGTGCTGCTGGGCTGATTTGAGAACAATTCGCGTGAAGGGGTGCGATCCTTAGGAAGGGGTGCGAACTCTTCAAACTGAAGGGGCACTTCCAAGGGGTGCGAGCATTGGGAAGAGGTGGCAGCCTGCCGGCGCGGTACCCTTTCGCATGAAGGGGTGCGACCATGGGTTTGAAGGGGTGCTACCCGAGGAAAGGGCGCTCGAAGAGGCTCCAGCAGAAGTTGTCCCGAAAGTCACCGGGTACGCCACACACAAACTCTGGGTATGCCACACACTCGCACACACTGCTGTCCCGTTCTGTTTATGCTGCTTTTTTATGTGTAGAATTAAATCAGTTACCTCGTACCATCGGCGAAGAAGTTGAATTCCATCTTTCTTCTGCTTCCATGCAACTCCGGGAAAAGGGGGGGGGGGGAGACGGTAGCGGTGAGGATGAGAGGCTCACAACCTTTGGGTCCCGGAAAAAATTTGCTATGATACCACTGTGAGGATTCTAGGTACTAATCCTTTATTAAGTACTTCAACTCATGATTAAAACTTAAGAAACTTGAACTGTACTCGAAACAAAACTTAGAAGACTCTGTGTTTGATTGTTGAAAGTGTGATACAAGGGCTCCTTATATAGGAGACGAAGAGATATAAATGAAAAGACACATCTCATGGTGAAGAGACGCGACTTTAGACGTAAAGACACATCCTTTCAGCGAAGAGCTGCAACCATTGGGCAAAGAGTCGCACCTGTAGAGCGAAGAGGTGTGACCAGTCATCGAAGGTGTGTGGCTTTTGGCGAAAAGACACGTCCTTTGGGTGAAGGGGTGTGACCATCCAAGCACAGGGGTCCTCCTTGGCATGGCACTTCGCGTATCTACAACTAGGAGTAGATGTATTGTTGTTAACATAGTCACAATCGTGACATGCATGGCACCATATCCGCCTAACAGTGGCCAAAGGCCACTTAAAGTGGACATTAAACAGTCCAAGCCAATTTGCATAAATACCATGCTAGTGTAGCTGAGTACGACAAGCCCAAAAAATGCAAACAAATTTTGCTAACGAGGCATATGTTGTACGAACAGTCGTGCAAACGTGCCAAACAAATTCAACATCAGCTTTTTGAACAAGAGTTTTTGGAACAAGTGCTTTTGGAGAGGCACTGATTTTAGGCCTCCTGTCAAACTGTTGGCGTGTCAAACCACTGAAGAACGGAGCCAACCTGTAGATCCCGGCCGGGGGGCTTAAGCTCTAAGAAGAAGCAACAGAAGAAGCAGCAGAAGAAGAAAATTTACCAATTTACAAAGACTTGCCGAGTGGCCTAATATTTTAAGAAGTTCCCACCAACTCATGGGACCCCGTTCGATGGGGGCCCAAGTCACTAGAAGTAAAGCACCCACACACTCAGAAAACTAGCGTGCAAGCAGATGATGACTAGGAAGGCCTGTACGGACACCCGCACATTGCGCTCGCAGTGCTGGCGTGGCACCTGTACAAATTTCCACGTTTTACGCTGATGACATGGTAGCTGTACGGATTTTCGTGAAACATGCTGATAGTTTTTGGGCTCAATGCCTTTGAACCAAATGCTTCTAAGTTTATAGCTTTTCATGTAAACGGCTTTTGAGAGGCCATGAGCCTTTAAATATGAGCCAAGGGCTCATTCTCTTGCATGCTTCTGCATGAAGTGCAGAGAATGGAGTACAGGAATGTGCTGAGTCCGAGCAATATAAAGAAATACCATAAGGGGCACCGGGGTTTGGGGCCAATGCTCTCTTGGGGTGGAACTCTGCCACTCCCCGTCTCATGTGTCGTGCATCTCTTTCAGTTCAATTGTTATTTTGAAGTGCTTAAAGTTGTTCAGTCTGTTCTTTTCCGTTGGCACGTGGTGCCTATTACACCTCGCATGTAACCTTTATAAGTGTGCCCGCGGGTCTCAAATCTCTGAACATAGAAGCATAAAGAGCTCGTGCAGAGGAGGACCCTCGGAAGTTGTATCTTGAATTCAAGCAATAAAGAAAGAGGAAGGGACACTTGACTTTGGGGCCAATGCGTATGGAAGCAGAATCCAAATTCCTCAAAACAACTATGAAGGGCCTATGATAAAATTCGTGGTGCCAAAGCACTACTCTTCCCAAGAGCTACAAAGAATTTTATTCCACCGACTTTGTCAAGAGTCTAGGGGTAACTATGATCAAATCGGCTTAGAAATTGAGGTTGAGCTTGCTACTGGAGAAACTAGCAAAACTACACCATATATTGGATTTACAAAATTACTCTTTTTAGATTCCTCAAAAGAGCTATGCAAGGTCTATAGCAAAATTCAAGGTACCAAAGCACTTATCGTGTTTAACCCAAGAGCTAGAAAGAACTTTATTCCATTGACTTTGTCAAGAGTCTTGGAGTTGCCTATGATTAGGTCAGCTTAGAAATCGAGGCCAAAAGTAAACTTCAAACCTGGAAGTGGCACATTGTGACATATTGTTGGGCATGCCATAGCATCATCAGACCAATGCTACCATTGCCCTTCAAAGAATGTTTGGAATCTATAAGACCTCCCCTAACCAGATGGACCTATAACTTTGTGCAGATGGAACCAGTGCAACAATGTTGTAACGCTTTTCTGTACAGCCGGACAAGAGTCCACGGATCCGTACCACAAACCTCACGTAGCGGTCAAACAAGGGTCCAAGAACAAGTACAACATGTTGGAAATAGGGTTGCAAGGAAACACAAAAGATGAATAAGCTCAAGGCACACAACAGACAGTGTATTGCTTAGTGCACAATAAAAAGATATGTTAGCCCTAGAATGATGGGCACATATACAATGCACGGGGAAAAAACCTCCTAGTGAGGGAAAAAATGCATCGGCGGTCCTAAGTGTGTTCACACACATCACTACCACATATATATATAGTAACAAATCCCCCGTCAGTGCGTTACAATGATGCCGTGCACAAGAGCTAGCACATAGTGTATAGGGAAGTGCCATGCCTTGAGTGCATGATCAATCCACAGAGGGAAGCAACCCCAAAGCTTTGTGGAAAGCTTCGAACTTCTCACAAAGCAATGTCTTTGTGAACAGATCTGCAAGGTTGTCCTGTGTCGGCACATAAGCAAAGTTGATCTCTCCCGCTGAGTCTCTCTCTCTAACATAGTGATAATGCACCTCAATGTGCTTTGTGCGAGCATGAAAATTGGGTTCCTCGCAAGTGCCAATGCGCTCTGACTATCAGTGTAGATGATGTTGACAATGTCATGGCCAACACCCAAATCAACCATAAGCCGTCTGGGCCATACACTCAACCATAGCTATGAAGGTTGCCCTGTACTCAGCCCCACAACAGGAAGTGGCCACAGTAGGTTGTTTCTTGCCCACTCATGATGCATGAACTACCGAGCATGAAACAAAAACCACTTGTGGACACTCACGCGTCATAACAATCAATCAAATCTGAGTCCAAAACATCATGTAAATCCGGCAGAATGATCCCTCCTTAGGATAAAACAAACTAAGATGTCCACTCAAGTAGAGAAAGATCCTTTGACATCTTGCCAATGCTTAGACCCTGGGTTGTGCATAAATATGTCGACCCGTGAGACTGCAAACTGAATATCTAGCCTCATATTGCATACATAAATCAGGCATCCAATCTAATAAAGAGTGACATTGCCAGGATCACCAGCATCATGAGACTCAATTTCAAACCTGTTTACATGGGAGTAGCAATAGGTTTGCAATCCTCAAGTCCAAACTTACATAGTAATGTCTCTATGTAGCTTGTTTGACACAAGACAATACCGCCATCACACTGCTTAAACTATATGTCCAAGTAATGATGCAACAGCCCCAAGTCTTTTATCTTGAAAGTATCATTCAAATCAGCCTTGAATTCAGCAATGTATGTCTCATTCGGACCATTTTTCACAAAATCATCTACATATAAACGACGATGAGAAATACATCACCCTCACGTTTTACATACAAAGTAGTTTTTGTTGGCTGTTACGAAAGCATCGTTTGACCAAATGAGTGTCAGCTTTCTCATAACCAAGCAGAGGAGACTGCTTCAACCCATACAAAGCTTTCTTACATTTGCACACTTTATTTTCTTGTCCTTTCTTGACAAAACCGCGAGGCTACATTACATAAACTTCCTCAAATATCTCACCATTCAAGAAAGCAGTAACAATGTCTGATTGATGCACATCCCATCCAAAATGATCTGCCAATGCATATAGAAAACAAACAATAGTTATACAACAAGTGGGAGCAAACGTCTGTTCATAATCTAAGCCTTTCTATTGTGCATAACCTTTTGCAACAAGTCGATCCTTGTAGCAATCAATCTCACCATCCGGCTTACGTTTCAACTTGTAAACCCACTTGTGTCATTTTCTATAAGGATTGCATGGCAGCATAAACTAGAAACAGCCAAAGCATAGCAATCTGACGCATAAGATGCATGTCGAGAACCTGAACAAGTATGATTAGACATAGGTGCATCCAATTAACTATCACGCAAAGTATGCACCAACCATCTTAGCATACCTCTAGCCTCCTCATTCTCAACTTTTTCCACATCAAGTACATCATCATGTACATCTGCATCAGTAATAGGCTGATCCGTAGCATTTTTTGAAACCCCCATAGGCTATGGATTTGCGTCATTGGAATTTCCATTCAAGTTTCCACCATTAAAAAGAGGTAACAAAGTGTCATAAATGTCTTGTGAGCTCACATTATTGTCTCTAGTACATGATAACAAAGGCTGAATAGAATCTTTCACAAACACAACATCTCGTGAAGCCAAGATACGTTTCATTTGCAAATGGTATAACATGTAACCTTTGCTTTTAGTATTGTAACCAACAAAATGCATTTCTTAACATTATCATCCAATTTCTTGCACTGTTTGTGGCACCAAAGAATAGGCTAAACAACCAAAAGCGTGCATGTGATCGATAGATGGCCCTTCTCATGCCATGCTTCATAAGGAGTCATCGACAACAAAGCTTTCGTAGGACACCTGTTAAGTACAAAAGTAGCACACATGATGGCTTCAAGCCAAAATGGAGAGTGCCCATAGTAGCACATTTGGAGACATTTTTAGCCATAGCCATAAATTGCTTGAAGCAAAACACTTCAGACTTAGCTTTAAGCGGATACACCCATGCATGCCTAGAGTAATCATCAATGAAAGTCGCGAAGTATAGGTAATTGCTTAAGGATAGAGTTTGCATAGGCCCCAAACATCACTATGCACAAGTTGCAATCTACATGTAGCCCTTACTGAACCACTTGGCATCCAATACCGGATAGTTCTTGAATTTCACTAAGAACCGCCGAATCACTTTACCTTTCACTTTTCTTTCTTTGTGTGCTAGTATCTGTTCCGGAATGAGCATCTCCTCTCTCTTCCACTTCAAGTTGCTCATCAAGCTCCCTAATAACTGGTACCTCACCCTTAAAAGGTTTCAAGAGATTCGCATGAAAAGCATTGTGAATCTTGTTCTTGGTGCTGGGAGATGATGAAGAAGCTCAAGACACACAAAAGAGAGTTTATTACTTAGAGCACAATGGAAAGATAAGTTGAAAGATAAGTTAGTCCTAGAATGATGGGTGCATATACAATGCACGGGGGGAAAGACCTCCTAATGGGGAAAAAATGCCCCGGCGGTCCTAAGTGTGTTCACACACATCACTACCACTGTAGATGGCGGAGACAGTCTCACTAAGTGGGAAACGGCTCCTGTGAGACGAACAGTGGATCAGTCAGTAATTACCACGAAAGTTACCACAGTAACTCCCAAGGCATATAAATAGGACCCATTACATTATAATTGGGTTGGCATTTGTTGGCTATACTTCTGCTCAGCTTTTGATTCATAATCCTTAGTTCCCGAGCTGTTCCTGAGCTACATTATCTCCATCTGTAATCTTTCATCTGTAATCCTAAACATAGCAGTCCAGTGTACTTCAGACGTACATACTTTGTACTCATTCTCTCTGAATCTGAACATCATTCTCAGTACTTCAGTCTGTTTCTAATTTCAGTAGATGTATCCCAGTTCAGTTTCTATTTCCTTTTCCAGTTCTACTGTTTGAACTAACACATCACCAATAGCTGTAAACTTCTAACACTGGAATCAGCTATCTAAAGAGATCAGCTCCAATTCCATTTTGGCAATCACGATGGCTAGAGTTGTTGCTCGTTGACCAACAAACTCCTCTCCCTGTTTGAGTTTCAGCTGCAGTAATGGCACCCAAACCCAGTCGTGGCCGAAAACCATCCTACCGTGTTGACCCTATTCCTGAGGAGTCAAAAAGAGACTCTGATCCCAAGGATGAAAAAGTAATTGACACTGAGCCTCAGGAAGAGCACAGTCATGCTGATGAGGCACAGGACTCTCAGCATTCCAGTCAGTCTAGACGACGAAGAGCTGAAAGGGAAGAACGCAAGGCCAAGAGTTCTCGGACCAAACAGGGAGACAAAGGTGCCAAAGGCAGTAAAGGAAGTCGTCATAGTTCCAGTAGAAAAGCTAGAGAGGAAACAGCAACTGAGATGGAGGCAGAAATTAATTGGGATGCAGACACGAACTATTGTAAGAAGTGGCAGGAGCAGAGAGAACTAGCGGCGAAAATCACACAGGATTTAGCCAAGAAGCTGCAAGAGCAACCAGAGAGTTCTGAAGCACGGGTCATTCAAAAGATACCAGCCCAATCTACAAAGACAGGTCAGTCAAAGCCCAGCATGCCTGAGAACAGGTTGGCTGCAGTACAAGGGTTGATGGAAGAGTTGGGAACTGCTAAAGGAGCTGGAAGCACTGAACCAAAGGAATGGTATTGTGAAGATAATACAAGTTCTTCAAGTTCTGACGACAACTCTGAGCATGAGAAAGAGGAAATTCATGTCAAGATTTGTGATAGAATTCAAAAACTCACTGTGGAGTTAGAGTACATTAGAAGAACTCTACCTGAAGCAGCGAAATTCATCAAGCAGCGAATGAAGGCTGAGGCGGAGGCCAGAGCAGTCAACTTGACAGCTGTCAGAGATGATGAAGTGCCATTGATTCAGGTGGACTACAAAGTGAGGAAACAGTGGGAACCACTCTCAAGCGTTATACTAGATGGAGGAGCAGGGGTAAATATTTTAAGAGTACATCTTCAGCAAAGGATAGGAATTACTAACCTGAAACCAGCACCTTTCAAAGTCCGAATGACGGATCATCGAGTGGTGCAGGCAACTGGAACGATAGAGAATATGCAAATGCGAGTGGGCAAAGCAAAGTTCAAAGCTAGTTTCCTAGTACTGGATGTGCAAGGAGCTTATGGGATGCTACTGGGACGCCCATGGTTGCGAACGGCACAGGCTATTCATGACTATGCTAATCAGATTTTGACAATACAGGGGGCCGGTAGCAAAATCCAGATTCAGACGAATAACACCAGAAGTTGGAGAAAGGAACTGAGACCCAAGGAGCTCTGTCAGCGTACAAGGTGAAGAAAAGTGAGAAAATGTTGGTAGCTATGAATATTTTTCCATTAACAGAGATAGATCTCAATGCAGTCTTAATAAACCAAGATGAAGCTGAAAAACAAAAGAAACAATTTCCAGAACAATTCATTGAACTGAATTCAGGAGAACGCTCAGTGAGATTAACTGGAAGACCAAAAGAATCGGTTGAGTCCAGCACACCTGCAAAATTAGTATGCTCTGGAGTAGCTACTGGAAATCAGAATGATAATTTAGAGCTCAGAGAATCGTCTTGGGATTATGCTGAGGAGTCAACCAAGAGAAAGGGTGGAGGACCTAACTGGTTACTTCCAGATGATCAGGAGATAGAGGAATGGAATTTAGGGTCTGAAGAAAACCCTCGAATGATCAGGTAAATAAACATCTGAATCCTACAATGAAAGAGACGGCACGACATATGTTCCAGCACTATAAAGATGTGTTCGCATGGGAGCATACTGATCTGAAAGGGGTGGATCCAGAGGTCTATCAACACAGAATACCACTAAAAATCGATGCCAAGCCAGTACGACTGCAGCGCTATCGAATGAATCCGAATTATGCTAAGAAGGTCAAAGAGAGATTGACAACCTTCTGAAAGCTGGGTTCATTTCTGTAGTAGCCAGTAGTGATTGGTTGTTTCCTATTGTGGTTGTGCCTAAGAAGAATGGGAAGCTGAGAGTATGTGTAGATTATAGAAAACTCAATGCTCAAACCATTAAAGATCCATTCCCATTACCCTTCACAGATATGTTACTTGATGAGATTGCAGGATATGAGATGTATAGCTTTATGGATGGATATAGTGGCTATAACCAGTTACAAATTGCTCCTGAAGATAGGGAAAAGACCACTTTCATCACGGAGTGGGGAGCAGGAGCATTTATGTATCTGGTAATGCCATTTGGCCTTTGCAATGCACCAGCAACTTTTTAGAGATGTATGATGGAAATTTTCAGTGAATTTCTTCATCAATTCCTCGCCACATTCATGGACGAGAAACAGCATTTACTATTCCTGGAAATGGTTTTTAAGCGCTGTCAAGAGAAGCGGATTTGTCTGAATCCATTCAAATCTGTTTTCCTAGTCTGGAAAGGACAGCTACTGGGACGTGGTATCCCGCAATGGAATAGAAATGGTCAACGACACGATCCAGTGCGTTCAGCAGGCCAAGGCGCCCAAGAATACATCTGAGTTAAGTTCTTTCTTGGGATATATTAACTTTTACAGAAGATTTGTGCATAAATTTGCCTCCCAAGCTTTACCACTGTATAAGCTCACAAAGAAAACCAGCAAGTTCAATTGGACTGCTCAGTGTGAGGAAAGTTTCCAGAATTTAAAAAGTGCCATTATCAGTAAACCACTCCTTCGGCAACCAAATTGGGATGTTATCTTCCATGTACATGTGGATGCTTCGGGGCTGGCGATGGGGGCGATACTAGCCCAACCAAATGGAAGGATTGACTATCCTGTCTACTTTGCCAGTCACAGATTCAGCCAGGCTGAACAGGGTTATACAACCACTGAACAAGAAGCTCTAGGGATGGTTTTCAGTGCTACGAAATTCAGGCATTATTTGCTAGGCAAATTGTTTCATTTCTATGTGGATCATCAGGCCCTATTATTCTTGATTAATAAAGTCATTATTCAAGGCAAGCTAATACGGTGGATGATGTTCCTTATGGAATTTGAATTCCGAATTTTCCATAAACCTGGCAAGAACCACTATGGCGCTGATTTCCTCTCTAGGAGTACGGAGGGCTGTTCTGAAGCGTCTTTAAGAGATAAACCAGTGGATGCTGAATTATTTTAGCTGGAAGCGGCAGAATCAGTCGATCCTAAATTATATGAAGTATATCAGTTTCTTTCTCAGAGTAGTTTCCCAGATGACTGGAAACAGAACCAGAAAAAGGCTCTAGTTATTAAAAGTTTGAAGTTCACCATTATTGGTGGCTCACTCTACAGATTGGGTGTCGATGGGATTCTTCGTCGATGTGTGCCTATGGAGGGCACACTGCAAGTTATTTCAGAAGCACATAATAGGGAATCCGGTGGACACTTTTCTACTGATGTTACTTTCAAGAAGATTTTGCAGGTTGGGTTATGGTGGCAAACATTGATATCTGATGTCATAAGCTTTTGCAAAACCTGTGACATATGCCAAAGAATGGGTAGACCCACAGCAACAGACATGACTCCTTTAATACTAGTACATCCACTAGGTGTTTTCATGAAATGGGGTTTGGATTTTATGGGACCTTTCAAGAAGGTTACTCCTAAGAAGAACAGGTATATCTTGATGGCTACCTGTTATGTAACCAAGTGGGTAGAAGCTAAGGCTCTTTCTGACAATACAACAAAATCTACTGCAAGGTTTTTATTTGAGAATATTGTATGCCGCTATGGATGTCCTGTGGAGATTGTGTCAGACCAAGGGACACACTTCATAAATGACAATATGGATATCCTCATGGATATGCTTTCAATCAAGCATCGGAAATCCACACCATATTATCCTAGATGCAATGGGCAAGCCGAAAGCAACAACAAGACCATTAAGACTATTCTCACCAAGATTGTGCAGAAAAAGCCAAAACAATGGGACTTGAAGCTTCAGACTGCTCTATGGGCATATAGAACAGCTTATAAGGTCACTACCGGGTTAATACCATTCAGAATGGTGTATGGCACTGAAGCTGTTGTTCCTATGGAATTTGTTATACCCAGTCTCAGAATGGTTGTAGAGTATGGTTTAGATTTTAATCACAATCTGAAGAACAGACTCGAAGAGCTAACCCAGTTAGATGAGCTGAGACAGAGGGCTATGTTGGAACAAGAAATTGTTCAGCAAAGGTGGCATGACAGACGAATTAAGGTTCGAGAGTTTTAGAAAGGCGATCTGGTTCTATTATATCAGTCCAAATTAGGTCCTAAGAAACCAAAATTAAAGATAGCTTGGGCAGGACCGTTTGAAGTTGATTTGGTGTTCTCAAATGGCACAGTACGGCTGAAAGATCTGTCTGGATTATTGTTGCCAGGGGTATATAATGCAGCTAAAATCAAGCTCTATTATTCAAAAGCCATGGGAACGAGCATTGATGGTCTAGGAGCTGAAGACCAAGCAAATCCGGGATCAACTATTTTAGCTCTTTTCCATGTACAACCAGTTCCAGAAACAATCAAAAAGCCAAAACAACACGAGTATGATAAAGTCATGTCTAGAGCAGAACCAGAAAAGTATGGACACCAATATCAGTTTTTGGGGGACCAATGGTCAGATGGAATATCAATAGTAATCATTTCAAAGACGAGCGAAATTCTTGTCCAATGCATGTCTGCCACGTCACTTGCAGTGCACGGAACTCTAGGAACGGTAAGTGGTGGAGCTTTTATGGCGCGAACGCGTATAACAGTAAGGCGAGTAAGCGTTTTTTCTCGCAAATCTCCTACGCGACGCTTACCTTCTGTTGTCCATTCCCCATCGCCAAGCTCCGAAGCTTCCTCATTGCAGCCGCAAACCTCTTCTTTTGAGGAGATTGTGGATTGTCGCTTATCCTTGCCAGCCACACCTGGATACAGGTTCGACGAATCAAGTAAGTCATCTTCTTCTGCGTCTACTGCTTCATCGTCCTCAAGGTGTATGGGTAGGAAGAAAATGTCGAAGAAGATGCAGGAGACTATCGACGAAACCCAAGCCCTTATTATTGCTGCAAAGGCAACTCTTCCACTCATTCCGAATAGTAAGATTCAGCGTTATGCGTTTACTGAGCAAGCCAAGGCTTTAATCCAACTATGGGATTTGTGTGTGGTTCTGCAACCCACAAGGATTGAGTTTGACACAGCCATCATAAGGCAAGTCCTGGATTCTTTTAATGCTGAAGATGGAAGTGCCGTGGTCTATGGCAGAAAAGTGACAGTTACTCCAGAGAACATTGCTTTTGCTTTTCAAATGCCAAATGAGCCAAAGCCATCTGTGGCAACCGCAGAGCAGATCAGTGCAGCTTTAAAGGAAGATGACGCTGCCAAAAGGAGACGAAAAGCCAGTGCGCAAGGAATTCGAGTAGCAGGTCTGGACGTTCCTGCTACTTACCGATTTGTGGTTGAAGCTGTGAGCCTAAAAAATAATCCGACATATGTGTCAGAGAAACTCTTTGCTATGCTTTTAGCAAGAGATTGGATTCTAAAGTCGATATCAACCTCTGTCAGATATTGTTGCATAAAGTACTTCAGCAAACCGCCAAGTTGAAGTCTCAAAGTGTATTCAAGGCTTGGTATGTTTAGCTGTTTCTGTACTAGGCGACTTCTCCAGACGCCCATGATCAGGTAAGAATGTCTTGGAGCCAGAAGCCATTCCTAGTATCCCAGAATGTGGAATTATCATCTGATGAAGAAGCCCTAGAAAGCCAGTCAGTTCCCATTGGACAAAAGAGAAAGGCTATACAAGAGGAAGCTGGCAGTTCAAAGAGGCCAAGGACGACACTGACCAAAAGCACGGCTCTCTTGAAGCAGTTAGAAAGTCAAATCAAAACAGTGTCTACTGAAAAGACTTCAACTAGCCAGACTGAACAGCATACTGTCTAAACCACTGGTGGAGTTAACCAACCAACAGGCCAGATTTCAGCAACCACCAGTACTGGACAAGACCAATCAGAAAGGGCCAGTCCTGATCAGCCAACAGACCAGACTGATAAGGGCAAAGGACCAACATCTCCAAGTCCACTTGGCAGAGTTTTTGTCCCATACAGTGAAGCAGCCCTGTTATTGACAAAGAAAGATAGGTTACAGCAGATGCAGACTCATCTTCTCAAGGGACGCTTAGTTTTGCAAAAATCTTATTATTCTGCATTACCCTACCTGGCTCCTGTCACGGTTTATGAGCCAACTGACTCTGATCCAGCAACAGTTAAGAATGGTTGTTCTGTGCTTATTCAGTCATCATGGAACACTTGTCAATTGCATGGGACAAATGCTGGATACTGCAGGGTCAGAAGATTAACTAACTAAGATAAAGACTGAACTAAGGGAGGCTGAAAAGCAGATTGCAAAGTTGGAGCAAGGGAGAGTAGCCCAGAACCTGCGCCACAGTATATTTGAAGCTCAGTCAGCTAGGACTATTCAACAATTACAAAGTAAGCTTGACAAGGTGGAGTCTGAGATACGGGCCATACAGGAAGAAAAGGCAAAAGCTGAAAGAACTGCTGATAGGTTTGAAACTATGCTCAGAATGAAGAGAATTGAGTTCAACTCCTTACTGACTAGCCACACTACTCTGAAGGCCACATTAACAGAAAGGTATATCTATAATGATATGGCCGAGATCTTGAATCCAGAAGGGAATGTTGTTTTCGACATGGATAACTTGAGGGCTCTTATAAAGACAATGCAGAGTGATTTGCAAGATAAAAATTTCTGAATATAACAGTGGCAAATCAAGCTATCCTTGATTATATTAAACACCAGAAGGATGATGATAAGAAGGAAGAAGAAGCAGAGAAGGAGGATGAACCAGAAGAAGAGCATAATGATGATGATAATGACTCTCTTCCATCTCCACCTTCAGAACCTGATACTGGTGGTGCAGGGACAACAAGAGGACATGATCAGTCTCAGGCAGACCAACCAGACCAGCCTGAAGGACAGCAGTCGAGAGATAAGCAGCTGGAAAAGCAACAACCCAGCAACACTGAAAAATCAACAACACACCAGTCACAACACAGTAGGGATGTTAAAGGGAAAGGCAAAGCTATGACTGAGGGACCAACAGGTGATGAGCAACATTCATTACAGCTTATCACGTTGAACAAGAGATTGAGACATCAACAGGCTCCTATAACTAGGCGGTATCTAGAGGATGATGATCTTATCTCTGATCTAGAGCGCTTTCAGCGACTATATATCAGCGCCAGGGAAATGATTGAGCATTGGAAATCAGCTGCTTTCCATGATCAAGAGGCCTGCCAATTGCCTGCGCATCCCAGTACAATACAACTGTTAGAAAGGGTGCCTGAATGGATACTAACTGCTGAAGAGAGAATATCCAATCCACATTGACAACGGCATTCTACTGCAGATTGTCGCTCTCTGGCCATGGAATTAGAGCTTTTAATGGGGAACAAGCCGACATATAAATGCATGAAGGATGTCTCGAATCAATTGAAAGAGGTCTTAGTGCAAATGCAGATTGCTAAGGGAGTTCTGGATCAAAGGGTACGAGCTATTTTTGAAGACCAGACTGCCACCAGCAAGGGACCTCAAACTCGAATGTCAGTAGGAGCACAGGCAACTGCTCTCCGACGACTGTTTCAGCTCGTTAAAGTAACCAGAAAGATGATGCAGCAAGAGAACCAGGTTGTCCTTAACTTCTTGGTATTTGTGTCTGATTCCCTGGTTCTCTTGTATGCTTTACCAGCAAGAGAGGCAGAGTTGCCAAGATTTTTTCCTGCACTCTATCCTCAACACACAGAACCAGTAGATCGGCTCACATACTTCAAGATTACTGATGATCTTCAGGATTGGTATGAGCGATCGACTATGGAATGGAAAACCTGGCAAACACTGTTCAACGATGCTCTCCAATTGAATGATCTCCAGGAGCTGAGAGATGAGGTGCAGAGGATCAAATTGTGTATGGGCCAGTGGAAAATTCAGCTCAGAGGCCTCACTAAGATCACCAACCAACTGCTGCAACTCACTGTTGAGTCCTCTAGAGTGCCTGAAAAGGACATTACGGCTAAACCAGGCCTAGGACCACAGTACAGAGAGATAGCTGAGATTCTTTTTGAAGCTCGGATCAAAGCCAATCAACCTCTTCCAAAAGGATGGATCCATACAGCCTCGCATTGTCACAAACTGGCCAAACTCGGCTCACCAAAGGCAGACGAACGCTCTATGATCCCGACACCAAAACTTATCATCCTCTCACGCCTTATGAAATCGAGATCTCCACAGAGAGGCCATTTACAGGCTCATTCAGAAGGAGAATGCTGGCACTGGAACTTCTCAGACGCCATCCAAGCCAAAGGGTAAACGGAAGCGGGCTCAGTGGAAGGATACTGGGTAGTTTCATCTCAGAATTCGATCAAGGATTTTTCCGCCGGTCTTCGAATCAGACGATGGATTTTTCCAGCAGTTTCCGCAGCAGACGCTGGATTTTTCCACTCAGGGGTTGGTGTCACTAGACTGGACGATCCTTGGAATTACAATTACAAGGGTGTCAAGCACTCAACAACCCAGCACTAAAAGAGTCAGACGGTGGATTTTTTCAGTAAGACTTGGTATCTCTTGGCTGGATGCCCCTGGAATTACAACTATAGGGGTGTCAAGCACTCAACGAGCAAAATTCTAGAAGAATCAGATGGTGGGATTTTTTCTCAGAAATTTTGGAATCTTGCCAAAATTCAAGAAAGGAGGGAAGGATGTAGATGGTGGAGACAGTCTCACTCGGTGGGAACCGGCTCCTGTGAGACGAACAGCGGATCAGTCAATAATTACCACGACAGTTACCACAGTAACTCCCAAGGCATATAAATAGGACCCATTGCGTTATAATTGGGTTGGCATTTGTCGGTTGTACTTCTGCTCAGCTTTTGATTCAGAATCCTTAGTTCTAGAGTGTTCCTGAGCTACATTATCTCCATCTGTAATCTTTCATCTGTAATCCTAAACATAGCAGTCCAGTGTACTTCAGACGTACATACTTTGTACTCATTCTCTCTGAATCTGAATCTGAATCTGAACATCATTCTCAATACTTCAGTCTGTTTCTCATTTCAGTAGATGTATCCCAGTTCAGTTTCTATTTCCTTTTCCAGTTCTACTGTTTGAACTAACACATCACCAGTAGCTGTAAACTTCTAACATTGGAATCAGCTATCTAAAGAGATTAGCTCCAATTCAAACCACATATACATGGTAACACAATAGCTACTCAAAACCACCTTAATAGTTTTAACTTTTTCCATTATGACGGTTTTTCACTGAAAGGTTGGACAAGAGTCCACAAACCTGTTCTACACAAAGTATGTCGCACTTTGTGTATTCATGTTCAAGTGAATACATGAAGTATGTCGCACTTTATGTATTCATGTTCAAGTGAATATATCCGAGATTTCTGCATCTGTGAAGCACTAATTTTGTAAATTTCAAATTCTAATGCATCAAAAGTTCTGGCTTGGATGAGATATAACTAGATGGATGGTGAACCTAGTGCATCAAGAGTTTTGAGAAGGATGAGATAACTAGGAAAATCATCATTTTGGTGTATCAAGAGTTTTTCGAAGAAGGATGAGATGACTAGATGAGAGTAGAATCTAAATGTTCAATACGAATTATATGTGGAGTTGGATTTTTTGTGTGGATGCATGCTTGGAGAATGTATTGTCTTGTCTAGTGGGGATGGTCATTGGCATGTCTACATGAAGTCAGTGTCTGCTCAAGAATTGGATTTTATTTTGTAGGTGTAATCAGAGGCCATTACTCCTCTCTAAGCAGGAGTATGTCACAACTTGGTCATGTGGCATGACCAGTACTAGACCTGAAGAGGAAGAGGAGAAGCCAAGCCCAAGCTCACCGAATCAGAAGACCTACATGATGATGTGGCAGCACGTGAAATGCGACGGAACTTTAGGATCTACTAACATGGCTCTATAGGACTCATAGTTGCTGAAGAGCCAGTGCATCTAGGAGTAAAATTCCACCACTCCGAGTCTCTTCTCAAGAGTTCTCTTTTAGTTCAAGTGCTTAAAGTCTGCAGATTTGTTCCAATTGTGTTGAAGTCTATTCCAATTGATCTTTCCCATCAATCCATGGAGCCCTCCCAATACAGTTCTTTACTTGATCCAGTTTTTCCATCGCAGGAGGCAGCTCTTTTGCCAATATAAATTTGGAAGGGTGCCCCATTGGCATAACTGATACGGGATCCATCACAGTGGATGTGGCCCGTTGAGCAGACTGATGGGGAGACAAGATCTTTCTTTGAGTACATCGTTCACATTGAGCGTCGTGTTCTCTTATCGCATGATCCACCCCTCGCCATCCTTGCCTTTTGTTGCATTGGTTAAGGTAGAGATTATCTCATGCTTTCCTCTCTCAAACCTGGGGTACATTTGGACCGAGTCACTAGATAGATATCTTACTTTACATGGATGTTGGCACATGAGGCCTACCTGTTGGTACTTGGGCAGCACGTACAGGACATGATCTAAGTTGTCAATGAAGTCTTACACAACACACAGAATCACTATTCGTTGCTTTTTGAGTAATGCCCATATGTGCACTGGGTTTGGCAAGCTACGTCTCGCTTAATGTACAGAGCTAGTCTTCATGATGGATTTGTGACATCGGGGATGATCACTTGGCTTTTGCACTTTCTGGGTTACTAAGGATCCTCTTCATGTTGACGACCTTGGGCTACAGACGGGGATCCCTAGATAAGCCCCCTTCTATTGTGCATTAGTTTAATATCCATTCCCCGGACACTCATTGCTATGATTTGTTGTATCACGCTATGAAATATCTAATTGACAGCTTGACAAAAACTGAAGAAATTGAAAAGAGAAAAAATCAATGAACAAAACCACTACCTCATTTAAATAGAGGTAACTTCTTTATTGTAGAAAGGACCATAGACTTCAAATGTAGCCAACCAATTTAAAAGAGATTACAATAACCATGGTTTTCAAATGGGCATGTTCCATTGCTCTCTTGCTTGATCAAAATGTTTGGGAAACCTCCAAGGTCTTTAGTATTCAAGGTAGTCATAACCGCAACATCAATACTCACAAGCATAGAAATACTCACATGCTTTGCACTCATGGAAATGCATGAGGTGAACAAAGGAAATGCAAGAGAAAATTGTGTCTTTTTGAAGAGAAACACACATGTGACAAGAAGTTTAAAGTAAAACATTGTCTTTTGTATGTGAAACATTGAAGCATGTAACCAAACAAAAATTTGTGCCCAAGAAAAACAAGCTCTTGTACATCAATTGCTAGCCAAAAAAATTGATTATTTGTATAAAAGGTACTCACAGTATTCCAAGTAGATAAGCAAGTACGTGCATTCGTGCATGCGGACCAAACTTCGAAACAAAAATTGATTCAAAGAGCCTTCGTAACACTTGCAACTCAAAAAGAAACAAGATGGCAACCGCATGCCATGCCTCTTCCATGTTGAATTCAAAAAGTGGCATGCGCTTGGCATACATACGTGAAATCATGATAAGGAGGAGAGCGCCATTGAAAATTGTTCCAATAATATAAAGATGAAGAAAAAACCGTTGAGGGACTGTAAATTTCTGTAAATTAAAGTAAAATTTATTATTGTAGATAAAAAAGCAAGACTCAAACCTGAAAGCTAGCTAGAAACTATTCAAGCAGAAACTTCTCACTTGCAAACCTAATTTCAAATTTAGTTTAAGGTTTTTTTTAATTCCCTTTCTCATAAATATCATAACTTGAGGAATATAATAACATAGAATTTGTTCCAGACAAGTTTATGGGTACTTGCTTGTTTCTAAAGAATTTGGCAAAAGCAAACATGAATGTAAGCATTAGAGTTGTGATGTTTGTTGGAGAAAGGGCCAATGTGCCCGGGGCGGACTCGGCGGGCCACTCGATTCACTAACCTCATTAGTCACTTACCAACCATTCTATTCATTATCTCTACAAGATGAATAAGGGAGCTACCACTTCTCACCAGCTGTGATAGCAAGGAGCTCCGCCCTCTCTCTCTCTCTCTCTCTCTCTCTCTCTCTCTCTCTCTCTCTCTAAAAAAAAGGGAAGGGGGGGGGGGCCTTGGTACCCTTTTGTATTACATAATCAAGATTATGGGCCCGAAGGCATTACATCAGCCCATAGGCACACAAAATATAATGGATATGATAGTAAATCCCTAAGATGTTCAACAACCACAAACCAAAGGGGAAAAACTACCAATGATACAGAGCTACAAAATATGGGTGATACTACAAAAGCTAGGAGCAGGGGAGTAAGGGAACAAAGTGGCAGAGAGGCGAATAGAAACATGCGACCCAAACTTCGATGAGGTCGTAACAACAGCACGTCATAACCAAGAGATATCACCAACGCAAAGAGACTCTATACCAAAAATCAGGGAGCGTGAAAGCATGTAGCCATCCCTAGCATTGATCAAGAGGGCTGTGATTTTTCCGCGACTTGCAAAATTTAGCTTGAAGGAGCAAGCCGAGGAACCACCAAACCCACACTAAGTTCCTCCCCACAACCACCAAACCCACCATTCCGGTACCTCCGGATTTGCAAATAGACCCAACAAACAAGCAAATAGACAAACAACAGCAACATGTAGCAAACATGCAAACAAGCAACATGCGACTCACCCACACACCACTAGACCATGTTGCACAACAAGCAGAAACAAACAAACCACACAAAAGAAAACATTCGCAAGCAAAGAAAGCAAGAACTACCAAAGAACAAGGAAAACCCAAGAAGCCCTAATGAAAGACAAAACAAAACAGAAAAAAATCCGGTCAGGGGGCACAGGCATATGTGCAGAGAAGAGTGGAAGGAAAATGGGGTGTGGGTGTGGGTGTGTGTGTGTGTGTGTGTGTGTGTGTGTGTGTGTGAGACAAGTGCGAGGCAACCACAATGCACCAGAGCAATGTCCACGTGAACACAAGGAAGAGAGGGCCAATCGCTACTATGAATTGGCAAGGTTTCAGCTTCGGCTCTCTCTCTCTCTCTCTCTCTCTCTCTCTCTCTCTCTCTCTCTCTCTCTCTCTCTCTCTCTCTCTCTCTCTCTCTCTCTCTCTCTCTCTCTCTCTCTCTCACCCCCCAAAAAGTGGGGCTTCTTGTCACAAAGTGATGGCATGGCATGGCCTATAGGACAAGAGCCCGACCGAGGGGCCTAAAATCTTTTTTTTTAAAAGCTAGGGCCCAAAAATTGTGCACAGGCTTTTGACGTGATGATTGTATGGAATTTCCACGATTTGTGTTGGATATTTTGGGGCACCTGCTTTTGGTCCTCATGCTTTTAGAAGCACATCTTTTCATGTAACTGTTTTTAGTTTGGCCAAGGGCCTTTATAAGTGTGCTCAGGGCCTCACTTATGCTCGGTTTTGTGTGGGAGCGTTGAGAGGAGGAGGACCCTCGAGCATTGTACTTTGAGAAGCATAAGAATTAATGCATACCAAGAAGGGGCGCTAGTCTTCAGGGCTAGTGCGTCTGTGTAAAATTCCGACGTGCCGTGTCATCTCTCCTCTTCTCTCTACCTCTATTTAAAGCATTGTTCAGTTGTTTCCAGTTTCTCTCATGTGTGTCACAGTAGATCTTTGGCTTGGAGTATCCAAGTCTTTTACACTTGTGACCCTTCGCATTACATCAAAGTGGACCAAAGGTCCATAATACAAGAAAATATGGGAAAAACCTTGAAAGATATACAATGAGATCATGGGAAAATGTCAAAGTGCAACAAAATGTGTGGTGACAAGGGAGCATGAGAGAGAGAGAGAGAGAGAGAGAGAGAGAGAGAGAGAGAGTACGGAAAAGCCCTGCAAGGCAAACTCTGCTATCACAAGAGAGTACAAGGCTCTGCAACTCTACAATATGCAATATGGAGTAGCCCCCTCCTCCCTATATAGATGAGCAAAGAAAATGCCCGACCCACTTCATATAAATCCCACGACTCTATAAGCTAGGAAATATGGAAGTGATGGAATAAAACAAGGCACCTACCAAAAGGGCCATCGAACCAAATCTCGAAAATCCGCCCACGTGCCTAGAATCTAGAAAACCCTCACAAGGCCAAGCACGGCCACAAAGAAGCCCTCACTCAAAAGCTCTGGACTGGGAAACCAAAGAGATGACCTCCAAAACTCTACCACACCCTCTCAGGTGCTGGGTACACAACAAGACCAGGTATCTGGGGCCTCCAGGAGTGACGAAGGAATCCACAAGTACACCACTACATCAAGCACACCTCTACAGAATACCGTAGGTCACTAGGATAGACAATCCTGTCCACGAATGGCAACAAATGGGTATCCAAAACCGCCATTAGTGACCGCTAGGTCCACGGAACCTATATCAGTCGTACAAGCTAGAGCTTTTCTGCCTATACATCATGCCATGTGGGCATGACATCAATAACTATAGTATATAGGAAAAGTCACGAGATCAATCACGCCTTCTCCGAGAACTAGCCAAGCCATCATGGTCCAAGGTCCAAGTCACAATGCGAGAAGCCAACATACACGTCCTATTTTGGAGTATGTAAAAGATGTACAGCCTTTGACTCGTCTGCCACACCATCCTCAATAGACTGAATAGAATCCCTAGGCTCTACCGAGGACGTAGAAGCCACCGCTTGAGCCTAGTGTTGTGTAAATTTTAAAATCTTTCAGGAGTGCTATCTACCTACAAGTCTTTGTGAGTCCGTGATGGAGATAAGGGTAGGCGAACCAAGTTTTAAAAGCCAAAACATTTGCAATAGCAATCCCCTCACCACACTCTAAATCCGAATCTGACTTCTTCGGAAAATCCTCCAAATATGCCCTATTCCCCACACTTATGACAAATTACCTCCTCCTTGGATCTCTCACCTATACCAAAAGTAGCATCCTTCTGTGCCTTTTGCGTTTGCTTTCCTTTCTTTGACAATTGTCCAGCCAAAGCCTCCAAGACCCCTCTGAATACGAACCTTCGTAACTAGTCCTCTTGGTCCAACACCATGGGAACGAGCTCATCCCATGCCAATTCACTGGTCCTCCCCAAAGTAATCAAGGCTGAATAGAAAGCACTATACTCGAGATTCAAATGGGCCATCAAGATTATAGCCACGTCTTCCACAGAGATCGGCTTCCCTACTTTAAGAATCACTTGTTGCATTTCCTGCATCTTCTCAATGTGATCCCTCATGGACTTCGGCTGACAAGAATCCATAGTACGCAATTATACCTCCAAGTGAGCTCTCTTCATAGGTGCCATTCTATTTTTTCTCCAAATGATTTAAGAGCTCGAGTATTCGCAACTGCCTCCAATCATAAAGACTTTGGCAAGTGTCGGTGCTCAAGCATAGTCCGCACCATCTCGACTATTGTCATATTCTTTTGCTCCACAACTCCATTCTCTAAGGGCGACCCGGTATTTGCAAGCTCTCGCTTGATGCCAGGGTCCACACAAAACTGAATGAATGCTTTGGAGGTAAACTCCCCACCTTTGTCCTATCGAATTTTCTTCAGCACTTCATTGCTCTCCTTCCCCACAAGAGCACGCCAATTTTTGAAGAAACCAAAAGCCTCTGCCTTGTGCTATAGAAAATATAGCGGTTGAAATCATCCACCAGCAATATGAAATAGAGAGCTTTGCCAAGGAAAAGAGTCTACATAGGTCCACAAAGGTCGGTGTGAACCAACTCTAAAACGGCAATAGCTCAACATGTAGAATGCTTCTAAATAGCATCTCGATGATGCTTCCCGCAAATGCAAGTAATGCATTTCCCATGGTTACTCCCAACATCTAGTAAGCCTTTATGCATCTGCTCACGAAAAGCAAGCCGAAGAGCATTATTATTCAAATGACCAAATCTGTAATGCCGAAGGTCACCAATAGGTATCTTGATTGCTGAAGAAAAGGGCATGGAGCCTATAGAGTCCATCCTCCATTGAGCCCCCTTTGACCTCCTTGCCGTAGTCACGATCCCGAATAGACAACACATCCCCTGTAAAAATCACCTCCATGCCTAGCTTGCAAGTTGCACACCTCATGCACAAACATAAAATGAAATCCCAACTTCGGAGCATAAAGTACCTTGGAGATATGCATACCCCCTCTACCGTCTGCAATCAACTCCATAGATCCCTCACTGTGAATAGCAATTTCAGATTTGTCGTCAATGAAAATGGTACCACAATGTCACCACATGTTGGACAAAAGATCCTTCTAAGGTGTTATGTGTCGTAAGACACCACTATCCAGAATCCAATCACGCCCATTTCGAATTGCAAGAGCCATGTCAACCTCCGTTGGAGAGTCCTTTGAGAATCCCCAAATGAACAAAGGCTAGTGACTCCCCCATAGCCGCTAAGAAGTCGAAGCATCTCCAACTCGCTTTGAACACTTCTGCCAATAATGGCCCTTTCCCCATAATGATTGCAATGTCAATCCGCCTTCAAGGCTTCCTTTTCAGCATCACTCTTCTTTGGATTGTTGTTGCTTTTCTTCTTACCCTTCTGCTTCTTCTTGTTGTTGTTGGAAGAACCGGCCAAGGGTTCAAAGCCTGACTTCTTCCTTATACTGAACAGCTCCTTCTGGTCCAATAGTATTGGAACAATCTTATCCCACGGAAGAGAATTCAGTCGGCCACTGGTAATCAGTGAAGAATAGAAATTGTTATAAAGAGGAGGTAACTAGGCCAAAAGCTAAATGGCCATGTCCTTTGAAACGATAAACTTTTCCAAATGAAGTATCTCTTACTGAAGCTCCTCCATCTTGTTGATGTGATCCCTCATGAATGAGTGCTTCGCATCCAAGGTCCTCGATTGGCTATCCGCTTCATTGGGGCCGCTTCATTGGGGACACTCAATCATATAGTGAAGAAAGCCGATCCCAAATCAACTTCGCGTCCTTCCTCATGTTGTCATTCTTTATCACGGACCGAATTCGTGTCAGCAATCTGCAAGTGCATGCATGCAAGCGAAGTGGAGCGCTAGAGAGAGGGAGAGGTATCGCTGGCAAAACCACGAGAGAGAGAGAGAGAGAGAGAGAGAGAGAGCACATTGAAGGGCTAGAGAGAGAGTGTGCCCAAAACGCTGAAAGCTTTGCTTGATACAACATGCCAAAAGTACCAAAGGGGAGGGGGCGCATATATAGGGCAATAGGAAAATTGCCCACCACCCAGCATAAAAACTCCACGATCCTAATAAATGGCCAAAATGCTAATAAATGTGTAAACTCACTGAAATTGACCTGCAACACACATTTAGTAGCAGAAATGCAAAACATTGGAGACTCTGACCTCAGGAAACCCTAGGAAGAGGCGTCCCGCCTCATGCAAACCTACCAGGTGGGCAACACCGTGGAGTGCATCGATGAGAAAAGGTACATCAACCTCAGATACGGCCCTACACAACCACAAAACAGCCCTCACTCCCTAATCTACTCCTGGGAGATACTAGAGCCACCACCGAACAGGGACCTAAACTCTAACAAGTTTAAGGATAAGGGAAGTAGGGGTAACGTGAAAGGTACTGTCTCCAGGGATAAGTCTAGAGGACAAGGCACAAGAACTACGAGCAACAGTCACACCACAAATCCAAAAGACCAAGCAACCACCAAAGTGACTCGAGAAAACATCCGCCAGGATATTAACAACATTGTGGGCTAAAGCACACCATTCAAAGCCACAAGAAACGGCCAAGGAAACCAAGGACTAGAACACACCATGCATGGTACTCCGCTGAATGGAGCACTGCAATCAACTGAAGATAATAACCTAGAAGCCCTCTCTTGAAGAGGAGTATCCTCAAAAGTACGCACTTAGGTAACAACTGACCCAACTGTCAAAGGTGGCAGCGGAAGATGCAATGAAGACAAGAACTCGCTCGTGATCCGGTGGACACCTTGACTCCGATCTAGAACACCTGCAATGCGAAAATTCAGCATCTCTTTTCGTAGCGAAAATTCAGCCCCAGAGGTTGAGACGAATGCAAGTGATAGGGCTACCTAAGCTCCTCATGCTCGCTACTCGCTACAACTCCCCCATCGCGCCACCCCCCCCCCCCCCCCCCCCCCCCCCCCCCCCCCCGCTATCACTGCCCTCCCCTCCTGCGTTGCGCGTTGCCCCAACCCCCCACCGCGCTGCTATTGCAGCCGCTGTCCCCTGCAGCCACACCTCACCCACGCTTTTCCTGCACACACACACACACCCCCTGCAGCCACACCTGCTCACCCACGCTTTTCCTGCACACACACACACCCGCCCACCTCCTCCGTCCCGGGCTCTTGTTCACCCAAGGCAAGGGCGTCACCATTCGCTTCGCCTCCAATCTTTGGTCTCGCCTTCGTCCTGTTCTCCTTCGACATTGTAGCAATACACATAGATGGAGGATTCTGCTCCACCACAGAGGGACTCGACGGAAACCCCCTCGCTCAACTCCGCGGAACCCACCCTTCGACTTGCCCTTTGGTCGACAAAGCAAGCGAGCTTAGAGGCAGAGGTGGCGCGCCTTCAGGCCACCTTGGTTATCTACAAGATTCTCAACACCATACCCAGCAAAGGGGAGATGCGCGACCTCCTCTAGGCCCGTCTTTTAGCAGAGGTGGGAAGGATCACTAACATGCAGCTTCTCGGGCGAAAATTAGGTTGACTTTATGCCCTTATTAAGTTCACTTCCTAGTATCCACCAACTTGCTAAGTGCGACGGGGGAACCTACATGATCTTGCACTGAGCCTAGACATCCTCTTTCTATAAGAATTCCAGTGCCGACCACTTCCCGTCTGTGGGTGAAACTACCGTTCACATTGGCCATACAATGTCCGACCGTTTGTTACTTCAAAAGGAGGGTCTCAAAAATAAAACAAAAATCATTGAAAAGAAACCAAAAACTAAGGTTAGCACTTGCCACGTCCTCGTGACATAGTTAACAGCTCCCACGTCCTCATGACATACCCCCCTATTGAAATCGCAAACGTCCTCGATTACATACCATAAATACACGCCACCGATGATCTTGTGCTATCAACACTCTTTTATCATCGCATGTATTCGCAAGAAAGATCGTACACACAGATACAAATGACTTGATGAGACCTTCATACTTTTGTCATTTCCATCTATTACACTGAATTCATAAGTACATTTAATGTGCTAGCTCTATCATTACTCCTCCTTTCCACAAGTTGGGTTGGGGCATAAGTAGGTTGTAACCCAAAGGCTTCAAGATAAAGCTGCAATACATTTGATGACTCTGACAGTTCATGCTCTTCCATCCACCTTCCATCCATAGGCAGATAGTTCTCGAACTTCACCAAATAGCGTCTTGCAACCTGTCCTTTAACTTTTCTATCCTTATGTGCCAAAACTTGCTGAGGTACCAGAATCTCATCAAGTTCTTCAACTTCTAGTTGATCCTCATCTGGCATATCTTCTGGCAATCATTCACAAAGGGTCTTAGAAGACTCACGTGAAACGCATTATGAATCTTCCACGCATCATGCAATTTTAGCTTGTAAGCCACATCGCTGATCTTGTGAAGGACTTGAAAAGGCCCATAGTAACGCATACTGAGCCTAGGAAACAACAGTTCCTTGCCCTTCATCTTCTTTAACCTTGCCTTTTCGAACCTTAACAGTACCCAATCACCAGGTGATAACAGCAATTCAAGATTGTGATAATCAGCAGCCTTTTTTGCTTTGCCTGAGTCTTCTCCAAGGCAACTTCAATTTTCTTATACATTTCGTCCATGTTTTCAACATATCCATCTACCTCAAAGATCTTGTCCTTTGTATGCAAAATGGGAGGAACTTTTTTGCCGCCTCGAAAGGTGCTTTGCCAGTTGACAAATGCACCGTATTATTGTACGCATATTCAAGCATAGGCAAATACTGTTCCGACTTGCCCTTATTATCTAACACATAGCATTTCAACAGATCTAGGCCAGTAGAATTAGCCTCTTCTGACTGTCCATCAGTTTGTGGATGAAACGAAGATGAGAACTTGAGCGTAGTGTCCATGTTCTCAAACAATCCTCTCCAAAACAAATTGGTCATGCGAGGATCACGATCACTAACAATCGATTGTGGCATACCATGGTACTTACACACATTGTACATGAACAAGCGTGCCATCTGATCAGATTTTATCTTCTTCCTGACAGGGATAAAATGGGCTCGCTTGCTGAACCTGCAAATAATGGTCCATATACCATCATTCCCGTTGGCGTTCTTCAAAGATCAAAGATAAAGTTCATAGCAATGCTTTCCCATGGCTTATCCGGAACCGGCAGTGGTTGTAACAGCCCAGGTGCCTTTTGCATGTCAAACTTGACCTTTTGGACAATTATGCATGCTTGCACAAAGGCATCCACATCTCTCCTCAAAGTAGGCCAATAGAAGAATGTCTCTACCGCCTTAATTGTCGCATCAATACCATGATGCCCTGCATACGGTGGGACATGACTCTCTTCCATGACCTTATGTCGCAATGGCCTAGTGACACAAAGTCTGCCATGCATCATCATAAAACCATCTCTGAGGAGGTAGTGCTCATGATGTTGCCCCTCTTGCGACTGTTCAAAGATCCTTGCAAAATCTTCATCAATAGCATATTGTTCCTTCATGTCATCCAACTTATGATGATAACCAATTGACACAGCTGAAATTTGTGGCTTCCTTGATGTTAGGTGCAGCGGAATGATTGTTTGCGCTTTGCTCAAGATGAGTGCTCCAAATTGTGCTCAAGGTTCCTTTTGTTCTTATAGAAGGTAGAGCCTTCCGATCTTAATGAGAGAATGCTATGATCACAAACAAAGTGAATGGACACTGTGCCTGCAAGTGTATGAGACTGAGAGATAGAGAGAGAAGAGAGATACGACACCAGAGACGTTGTAAAACCCTCCTCCGAAGGCCCCACTCTCGTCGGCGAGAGTGGTCTACTATTGATTGCACAATCTGGTACAAATGAATACAAGTGACTGATGCAACTTGGGACTATGCCGATGACGACGACGGGGATGACGACGACGACTTAAGGGCTGAAATCTGTGGTCTTCTATCTACTGAATTTCTGCTAGTCTTTGGGCTGTTTCGGGTGGCTGAAAATGACTGTTTTGGCTGCGTTTTTATGGCTGAAAATGGGGGTTCTTCTGCAATGCTTCGAGGGTTAAATCTGCTACTGTGTCTAATGCTGAAAACGCTGTTGTTCTGCTGCATCAAGGCTGAAAACCAAAAACGCTGGCAGATCTGGGAGGTGCTAACAAAAATGCTAGGCAAAATGAGGTGCTGGCGATCGTGGCAATGGAAAACGCCAAGCAATCTGGGACTGTTGGTGAAGACCAAAACGCTAGGGCTGAGTATCTGCGGCGATCAAGCAAATCTGCAAAACGCCAGGGATGGGGAAGTGCTTAGGTCGTCCAAAAACACTAGGCTATGGGAAGCTTGGCGCTTGAGGGTTCTTGCTGAGAAGGTGCCTGTTGAACGGGAAGCTCCTGCTGCCTCTTCTGCCATTTAGTGCTAACTTGGGTTTGCTTATATACAAACTTAGCAAAATTGCCCTACCTACTTTTGTTGGGAAGTCACTTAAAAATAATAAGTGAAAAATGTCAAAAATAGGGAAAATAGGCTAAATGCACTGGAAAAATCCCCTAACTGATTCTAATGGATTCTGATGGGAATATTGATGATCATGCTGTGTGCAACCAGAGGATAGGCATCTATACCAAGTGACTGGGCATGCACGGTCTACGAGTAGACTCACAAAAGTGCCAGATCACTTCTAAACTAGACTTGACTAGACTGACTGAACCCTGATCATGTTGTAGCTTGTCCACTGACACAGGGTTGGATGTGTCATGTGACATCCCCTCCTTTTCAAAGTGAAGTACTAGTACCGAACTGTATGGCGTGGAGGGAGATCGCCAATAGCATCCGGAATCCTGAAAGGGACTCTTTGCCGGCCCACTCTAATGTGTGGGTCGTGTGGTACTTGAACTTCATAAAGGTCTGCAACGCTTGCTTCTTTGGGCCGCACCGAAAGCAACACAAAGTCTTCTGTGGCTCCTTCGATGCTTCAATTTCGTCGAGAGTCCTGCTTCTTTCTTCTTGAAGAATCTCCATGGCTGAAAATTCCTAAAACCGTTTCCAACACAAAACCATGAACATACCTATAAAGTGAGTGGAAAAAATCCGGTCTTTCTCAAAGACTGTGCATGCAATGTAGATGAACCTAGAGACGGAGTGAACCCCCGTTCATCAAACACATGCAAACAATGAGATCGAATCTTTCTCTTATGATCTAGAGCAATCAACTTTGGCAATTCACAATGGAAATGCCCATGCTTGGTGCGCACACTTTCATGTGCTCGTTCGGAAACTGTGTCATACCAAGGAAGAGACATGGAATGTGACTTCCTGACATACATACTTTTCAGCTTTTCATGAAAAATCCACATACATTCGTGCTCATCCATGAGAGAAACGTGTTCAACATACAATATGTCATGCCTAGGAAAAGGGATCGCATAACGATGCTGACTAAAATACAGGAAACGATCACGAATGAAACATTTGAACAATGCGTGCGTATCAATCATGCGAACACATAATACTTCCTGTAATGGTTCTGTGGACCTACGCTCAAGAGCCAAGATCGGTTCTTCCTGAATGATCGAATCGTCCTGTGGGGGTTCTTTGGACCTCGACTTGAAAGCCAAGATCGGTTCTTCGTGATTGATCGAATCTACAACGAGGTTCGTTTCGCTAGAAAAAGCATCCACTAACACATCATCCTTCTTGTGAACAATCACATCTTCTTCATGCAAATCATCATGCGTGTGAGAAATCACATCTTGATCATGCAAATCATCATGCTTGTGAGAAATCACATCTTGATCATGCAAATCATCATGCTTGTGAGAAATCACATCTTGATCATGCAAATCATCATTCTTGTCATTGTCATCCAAATCATCATCCAAATCGTTGGCATTCAAATCATCATGCTCATCATTGTCATTCAAATCATCATGCAAGTCATTGTCAATCAAATCACCATCATGTTTCACACAATCATGCAAATCCTGTGTATCATGCGTTGGAGAAGAAGAGACTGAGAGAGTCTCCTTTTCCTGAATCTCTTGCATCTGTGCCTGAACTTGAGAAAAGAGTCGCAAGAACTCTTTCATGTATTGGTCGCTCTTTTCTTTGATGGCTTTGTTCTGGCGATCAAATTCTGCTTGTGTTGCTTTGTTCTCGCGATCAAATTTGGCTTCACTTTCTTTTTCTTCCAAGTCGTACTGACGCTGTATGGCTGCCATTCCTTCTTTGTATTCACAATCTATGGCTGCCCTTTGTTCTTCGTAGGCCTTTCTTTCTGCTTCTCTTTATGCTTTTCTTTCTTCGTGTTCTAACTTTCTTTCCATAAACAACTGCTTCAACTCCTCCATAGCAGTTAGTGCAATCCTTGGCGTAGATGGGGAAGGGTCGGAAAAACCTCCTGGTGGGAAAAATTCTTCTTTGCCTCTCTCATGCTCATCACCTCCAAGCGAAGTATCCATTCCGCTTCGAGTGATGACCATCCACTGAAGCCGTGGGTTCTTGTGGTCTTGGGTTCTTAAGTTCACGAGGAACTGGGATTCTTGGGGGTCTTGGGTCTTGAGGGTCTTGAGGGTCTTGAGGGTCTTGAGGTTTTCTTTCGCTTGCAAACCGTGTTTGAGAAGGATCTTCTCTTCACCCGAGTTCTACTCTTTTCCGCGGGCACACCCCTTGGCGGCCTTGCGCTCACACCAAGGTTGCTTTTTCCCACCTCACGTCGATTGGCCGGCCGCTAAGTGTACGGTCCGCTCTCAATGAGTGAAAAGAGACACAAGGGGACGTTGGACAAGCCCTTCTTTCTTGGGATTCCTGTCACTCTTCAAAAACACGATTAGGAATCGACACGCCCAAGCGAACTTGGGTTCGTGCGACCTCAACAAACAAAAAAAATTGCCACGTGACACATCACAACCCTATGTGTCCGTGGACAAGCTACTCCACAGCAGGGTTCAGTCAGTCAAGTCAGTTTAGATTAGTAGTGATCTGGCACTTTTGTGAGTCTATTCGTAGATCGTGCATGCCCAGTCACTTAGCATAGATGCATATCCTCTAGTTGCACACAGCATGATCATCAGTATTCCCTTCAGAATCCATCAGATTCAATCAGGAGAATTTTCCAGTGCATTTAGCCTATTTTCCTATTTTTGGTTATTTTCACTTATTATTTTTAAGTGACTTTCCAACAAAAGTAGGTAGGGCAATTTTGCTAAGTTAATATATAAGCAAACCCAAGTTAGCACTTTCTGACAGAAGAGGCAGCAGGAGCTTACGGCTCAACAAGCAACTTCTCAACAGTACCCCCCCTCAACATTAGACCATCACCATCCTCTCCCATCCCTTGGCGTTTTCCTTCCACAGCAATCCCTCGCCATCAAGCACCCTTTCTTGGCGTTTTTCCTCATTGACAGTCATCACCATCACCCTCAGCACCATAGCGTTAGCAGATTGTTACCCTCGCCAGAGATTCATCAACATTAGCATTTTTTCTATTTCAGCCCATTAGCGTTTTTGGCAAGAGACAGATCCAGCCAGCGTTTTTGATTCTCAGTCCAAACCAGCAGCAGATACATAGCGATTTCAGCCCTATGGTCAGTAGCAGATCAGCCCCCAGATTGGTTGCAGATGTTCCCCCATTTTCAGCCATAAAAACGCAACCAAAACAGTCATTTTCAGCCACCGAAACAGTCCCGAAAATCAGCAGTTCGAAGATCTCAGATTTCAGCCATCAAGTCGTCATCGTCATCACCGTCGTCGTCATCGGCATAGTCCAAGTTGCATCAGTCCATTGCATACGCATTGTACACCTTTGTGCAATCAAAGTAGACCACTCTCACCGA
Organism: Adiantum capillus-veneris; assembly: GCF_014529385.1. Taxonomy (NCBI): domain Eukaryota; kingdom Viridiplantae; phylum Streptophyta; class Polypodiopsida; order Polypodiales; family Pteridaceae; genus Adiantum; species Adiantum capillus-veneris. The sequence goes on along the minus strand of NC_140945.1, from coordinate 110,195,323 downwards.
CGAGAGTGGGGCCTTCGGAGGAGGGTTTTACAACCTCTCGGGTGTCGTATCTCTTCTCTCTCCTTCTCTCAATCTCATTCACTTGCACGCACAATATCCACTCACTTTGTTCATGATCATAGCACCCCACAAGATGGAAGGCTCTCTCCTTCCCTAAGAACTAAAAGAAACCTTGAGCAATAAAGATCACTAATCTTGAGAAAATACAACATTCATTCCGCTGCACCTTACATTGGTATCAGAGCTTTGGCAGTGTTCTGTATCACTCAAGGAAAGAACCATAGAAATTTTTTTGCTTGTTGAGGTCGCACGAACCCAAGTTCGCTTGGGCGTGTCGATTCCTAATCGTGTTTTTGAAGAGTGACAAGAATCCCAAGAAAGAAGGGCTTGTCCAGCCTCCCCTTGTGTCTCTTTTCACTCGTTGAGAGCGGACCGTGCACTTAGCGGCCGGCCAATCGACGTGAGGTGGGAAAAAGCAACCGTGGTGTGAGCACAAGGCCACCAAGGGGTGCGCCCGCGGAAAGGAGTAGAACTCGGGTGAAGAGAAGATCCTTCTCAAACGCGGTTTGCAAGCGAAAGAAGAATTCAAGAACCTCAAGAACTCAAGACCCCCAAGAACCCAAGTTCCTCGTGAACTTAAGAACACAAGAACCCACGACTTCAGAATGATCATCACTCAAAGCAGAATGGATACTTCGCTTGGAGGTGATGAGCATGAGAGAGGGAAAGAAGAATTTTCCCCACCAGGAGGTTTTTCCGACCCTTCCCCATCTACGACACCGATTGCACTAACTCCAATGGAGAAGTTGGAGTTGTTGTTTATGGAACAGAATTTAGAACGCGAAGCAAGAAATGCAACAAGAATGGCAGAAATGAAACGCAGACACACAAAAGACAAAGCAGAAAGAGAAGCAGAAAGAAAGGCCTACGAAGAACGAAGGGCAACCATAGATCGTGAATACAAAGAAGGAATGGCAGCCATCGTGCATGAGCGTGAGCAAGCACGCTTGGAAGCCAAAGAACGACAAGCCAAATTGGATCGTGAATTCAAAGAAAGAAAAGCAGCAATGGAACGCAGACAAGCAGAGAACCAAGCAAGACAAGCAGAATTTTATCGCAAGAACAAAGCACAACTGCAAGAGATGTTGCGACTCTCCATCGCATGAAACACAGGATTTGCATGATTGTATGAAGCATGATGATGTTTTGAACGACACGGATAAGCACAATGATTTGCATGATGATGAGAAGCATGATGAATTGAATGATAATGATTTGTATGATGATTTGAATGACAATGATAAGCATGATGATTTGGATGCCAATGATTTGCATAATGATTTGGATGACAATGACAAGCATGATGATTTGCATGATCAAGATGTGATTTCTCACAAGCATGATGAGTTGCATGAAGATGATGTGATTGTTCACAAGGATGATGTGTTAGTGGATGCTTTTCCTAGCGAAACTAACCTCGTTGTAGATTCGATCAATTACGAAGATCCGATCTTGGCTTTCGAGTCGAGGTCCAAAGAACCCCCACAGAACGATTCGATCATTCAGGAAGAACCAATCTTGCCTCTCGAGCCTTGGTCCAAAGAGCCCTTACAGGAAGTATTATGTATGCACGCATTGTTCGAGTGTTTCATGCGTGAAGGTTTCCTGTATTTTAGTCAGCATCGTTATGTGATCCCTTTTCCTAGGCATGACAAATCGTATGTTGAGCACGTTTCTCTCATGGATGAGCACGAATGTATGCGGATTGTTCATGAGAAGCTGAAAAGTTTGTATGTCAGGAAGTCACACTCCATGTCTCTTCCTTGGCATGACACAGTTTCCGAAAGAGCACATGAAAGTATGAGCACCAAGCATGGGCATTTCCATTGTGATTTGCCACAGTTGGTTGATTTCGATCACAAAGACAAGATTCGACCTCATTGTTTGCATGTGTTTGATGAACGGTTTGTCACTCCGTCTCTATGTTCATCTACATTGCATACACAAACTTTAGAGAAGACAAGATTTTTTTCCTTCACTTTACATGGAATGGGTATGTTCATGGTTTTGTGTTGGAGATGGTTTCAAGAATTTTCAGCCATGGAGATTCTTGAAGACGAAAGAAGCAGGACTCTAGACGAAGTTGAAGCAAGAAAGAAGATTCAGAAGACTTTGTGTCTCTTTCGGCGCGGCCCAAAGAAGCAAGCGTTGCAGACCTTTATAAAGTTCAAGTACCGCACGACCCACACATCAGAGTGGGCCGATGAAGAGTCCCTTCCAGGATTCCGGATGCTGTTGGCGATCTCCCTCGACACCATACAGTTCGGTACCAGTACCTCACTTTGAAAAGGAGGTTCAACAGGGTTCAGTCAGTCAAGTCAGTTTAGATTAGTAGTGATCTGGCACTTTTGTGAGTCTATTCGTAGACCGTGCATGCCCAGTCACTTAGCATAGATGCATATCCTCTGGTTGCACACAGCATGATCATCAGTATTCCCTTCAGAATCCATCAGATTCAGTCAAGGGAATTTTCCAGTGCATTTAGCCTATTTTCCTATTTTTGGTTATTTTCACTTATTATTTTTAAGTGACTTTCCAACAAAAGTAGGTAGGGCAATTTTGCTAAGTTAATATATAAGCAAACCCAAGTTAGCACTTTCTGGCAGAAGAGGCAGCAGGAGCTTCCCGCTCAACAGGCAACTTCTCAACAGTAACCCCCACCCCTCAGCATTAGACCGTCGCCATCCTCTCCCATCCCTTGGCGTTTTCCTTCCACAGCAATCCCTCGCCATCAAGCACCTTTTCTTGGCGTTTTTCCTCATTGGTAGTCATCGCCATCACCCTCAGCACCATAGTGTTAGCAGATTGTTGCCATCGCCAGAGATTCATCAACATTAGCGTTTTTGCTATTTCAACCCATTAGTGTTTTTGGCAAGAGACAGATCCAGCCAGCATTTTTGATTCTCAGTCCAAACCAGCAGCAGATACATAGCGATTTCAGTCCTATGGTCAGTAGCAGATGAGCCCCCAGATTGGTTGCAGATGTTCCCCCATTTTCAGCCATAAAAACGCAGCCAAAACAGTCATTTTCAGCCACCGAAACAGTCCCGAAAATCAGCAGTTAGAAGATCTCAGATTTCAGCCACCAAGTCGTCGTCGTCGTCACCGTCGTCGTCGTCGGCATAGTCCAAGTTGCATCAGTCCATTGCATACGCATTGTACACCTTTGTGCAATCAAAGTAGACCACTCTCGCCGACGAGAGTGGGGCCTTCGGAGAAGGGTTTTACAACCTCTCGAGTGTCGTATCTCTTCTCTCTCCTTCTCTCAGTCTCATTCACTTGCACGCACAATATCCACTCACTTTCTTCGTGATCATAGCACCCCACAAGACGGAAGGCTGTCCTCTTCCCTAAGAACTAAAAGGAACCTTGAGCAATAAAGATCACTAATCTTCAGAAAATACAACATTCATTCCGCTACACCTTACAAAAATTATGTGATTCTTGTGGTTCTTTCCTTGAGTGATACAGAACACTCCCAAAGCTCTGATACCAATGTTAGGTGCAGCGGAATGATTGTTTGCGCTTTGCTCAAGATGAGTACTCCGAACTATGCTCAAGATTCCTTTTGTTCTTATGGAAGGTAGAGCCTTCCATTCTTAATGAGAGAATGCTATGATCACAAACAAAGTGAATGGACACTGTGCCTGCAAGTGTATGAGACTGAGAGATAGAGAGAGAAGAGAGATACGACACCAGAGACGTATGACTCCCACCTATCCGCCATGTGCTCTACCACTCTCTCCCTTCTCATTCCCCTACCCTATGCTCCCCATTTCATCGCCTTATTCTCTAAATAAAGCTTGAGGTTTTGTGAGTATGTTTTCTTGCAATGTTTTGCCCATGTGAGGTGTGCGGAATCGCCACCTAGTCTTGTGTTTGGAGTGAACTTGTGTATGTGTGAAGGGTGTGCGGATTCGCCATCCTTTTGTGGTGCCTAAGTACTAAGCCGCTATACCCCCTCCCTCACTCTCTCTCTCTCTTTCACTTGATCTCATTCTCTTTCCTCTTCATCATTACTCCCAAGCATCCATCTCTCTTGGATAAAAACTTTGTTACGGTGGTGTGTTGTTTGCGTCCTAGCCGCTGAAGCTAGGTGGTGCCCCTGTTTGCTTTACCATGACAGGCTCGAGGCGCGCCATTCGGTCCCCGGTGTTTTAGAGGCCGTCGGGGTTCGGGGTTCGCTTTGCTCCCGTCATTTGGTGCCCCCCACTGAGGATCTTTTCATGAAACCCTTCAGTTTACAAGACTGAAACCCCTACACTATTGTGAATGGATGAATGGCTAGCAGGATTTGCTAATTGGACGACAGAAGAAGAAGAGCTCCAAGCACAACTAGACGAACTCTGCATCTCCATCGAAGCTCGAGTGCCAGGCGTAACGGTAATCGATTTGCAGTGGGAGAGTCAACCAACACGCCAAACCCAGTGGATATACATAGGCCGAGTGCAAAGAAGAAGAAGGAGAAGGTCGAAACCATGTCCGCAACCTACAACCAACCCACAACAACAAAATGGAAGGAGCTCTGCACAATAGAGAATCAACACTATTCTACTTTGAGAATCGGGTAGCTCAAGTCACCGAGGTAATTATCACAGTTAGTTTTCAAGTCGCACCTGATGCTGCAGCACAGATAACGGAAGCATTGGCTCACACTCTCACTAGAGAAACTAGAGATCTACTGAGTTTGTTTCAGAAAAGAACACCACCCCCTCCCACAAGCTTGGACAGTGACTAAGCACCTCTAAGCTTCACATGAATCAGTACAACCTACCTCAAGACAGATCACACATACCAACACGTGTACGCTCAATCAAGGTAATACTGGACTTGAAGGCTCACTACCAGCACGTCATTGACACCATGCTGGGTGGGGAGCGGTTTTTTGAGGTTCTGACATAAGATCAACCATTTGTCTTACCTTTGGTACAAGGCAATGTACCATTTGAAGTTTTAATCTATGTCCTAGTATAAGAGGGTATACACGCCTCCTTGTAAAGAAGAAAAAAACTTTTGCAAGTTAAACAGTGTCTTTCTAGCTCTCTTTCAGTAATCATGGCAAGTGTAGCATTTCCAACATTTAAAGGAAAGAAGGGGGAGGATTTGGTAACAGACTTCCTAGACGACTTTGAAGTAGCATGTGTAGTGAGCAACAAAGATACGGATGAATCCCGGGTTAGAATCTTTAAGCATCTCATGAAGCTAGAAGCTAGATCATGGTACAATGCACTTCCACAAGCAACCAAGGATTACTGGGAATCCTTAAAAACCGCTTTTAAGAGGCGCTTTGGGGAAGGTACCACTTCAGAAAAGTTGTGGGACAAGTTGAGAGACTTGAAGCAGGAGGGTCTTTTAGAATATGCCAGCTATGAGTCCAAATTTGTGGATTTATGGGAACGGTGAGTTGAGTCACTGGCAAGGAGGGAAGCTGCACCGGATTTCCTAAAAAAAGATCGGTTCACACATGGCTTATGGCCGCTTCTCAAGGAGAAGGTGAAAGGTAGATTTCCGGCTACGTACGAGTTAGCCGTTGAGATTGCTCGCCTTAAGGACAAGAAGCTGCGAATGAAAGCCAAAGAAACCGAGTCAACAGAAGCCGGAACATCGCGTCGACCAGCAACTACGACAACCACCATTCCACCACCACCACCGACTCTTGGGGTAAGAGATGACCAACAAGATATGTTGGCCCATATTACTGACCAATTACAGAATTTGTCTATCCACTTAATACAGCAAGGGAGGAGTCAAGAAAGAGATCAAGACCCTGGAAGAGCACGACGACAAAACAGGGAGTATCATTGCTACAATTGCGGAGAAGACGGTCACGGTATGTACTACTGTCCCAAACCACGACAAAACTATAATAGAGGAGGTAGGAGGAACCAATTGTCACCCCCTAGAGAAAGAACACCCCCACCCCGAGCACCACCCCCACCAACACAAATTCTACGTCCACCCCAGACACCACTACAAGCATCCATCCCACCTCTTCCACCAGCCCCACCACCTAATCGCCCTGTAAACATCATAAGGCTAGAAGAGAAAGGAAAAGCTGTAGTAGTGGATCCACCCAGAGCAAAGGAGAGGGACAAGGGTAAGGAGAAGATAACCTTTTTAGAACCACTTGAAGCCATGACTGTGAAAAGAGCTAGGAGGGAGAAAGTTACACAATCAGATGATGAGAGAAGAATGAGAGGAGAAACTAGCAAGAGGCCATCCAGGCCACGACGGAAAATTGGGCATCACCGACTTCCAGCTAGGGGAAAGTTCTAAGCCCTATGATCTAACATTGGATGTGGCGGAGCAAGGACCGAAGATTACATGGCCACAGCTGCTACATCTTGCACCAAAAGTAAGGCGACAATGGTCTAAAATGGTAAGTACTAGACATAAGAGTGTTCATTGATGATTTTTGTATTCATTGATGATTTTTGTATATATAGCTCCCGTATTTCACATTTAGAAAAGGTAACTGAAGGTTTGGCCAGGTTGCAGAGCCTAGGTGGGCAATTAAATGTGGATAAATGTCACATTGGGGAGAGTAAAGTCATTCTACTAGGCCAAGAAATTTCAGCAAGAGGTATCAACGCCGACCCAAGTAAGGTGTCCGCACTCATAGCCCTACCTTCACCAACGACCGCACGTCAACTGGTCTCTTTTCTACAGAAGGTGAGGTACTTAAGTAGATTCATACATCTACTATCACAACTTGTTCTACCACTGCAACAACTCACTCAAAGATCAACTTTCACTTGGGACGAGGAAAGCGAACATCACTACAACAAGGTAAAGGAGGTCTTAGCCACTCTGCCAACTATCTCACCACCTAAGTGGAATGAAAAATTCTATGTCACGTCAAGTGTTGGTGATCACTCATTGGGGGCTGTGCTACTCCAAAAAGATACGACGACATCTTTCATGAGGCCAATCTACTTCTCTAGTCGAATGATGACAGCAGGAGAGAAAGGTTTCACCCATGTGGAACACTTAGTCCTAGCTCTTAGATTTGCAACTACAAAGTTTAGGTCATATTTGCTGCCTAAGCAATTTGTGATTCTAACCACGGATGAAATATTTCCCTATGTTGTATAACACATGGATGTGTCTGCTAGAATTACTAAATGGTTAGTTCGTCTGCAAGAGTTTGACTACACGGTACAGGTAGAAAGCACGACAAAGGCAAGTTTGGGGGGACTCATGACCTACCAAGTCTTTGAAAGGGAGGAGAAGCAATCTAAGGAAGGAGAAGTCCGATTACCTCCAGTACCACCAATGGTAGAAGGAGCATACTCTCTCTACTTTGATGGAGCCTACAAGCGAGCGTCTGACAAAGCAGTTGCAGGCATAGTGGTCTTTGATGACAAAGGGACAAAGGTATTTTCGTTGGGCCAATTGTTAGATTCACATTCTAACAATGAAGCTGAGTATGCAACACTAACCAAGGGTCTACAATGGTGCGTCTCACAAGGTGTACAACGCCTTAATGTATTTGGGGATGCTCTACTTCTGGTAAGGCAAGTAAATGGAGCATGGACATGCAAGAATCCTAGTTTAAGGACTCACTTAAGTGGTGTAAAAACCTTGTTGGGTAAGTTTGAAGAAGTTCAAATACACCATATCCCAAGGGCTCAAAACCAAGAAGCAGATGCCCTAGCAAGTGAAAGACTACAGGAAGTGGTGGTTGGAGCAATAAAGCTAAAGCTCCCTCTATTTCAAGGCAGTGATGCCTTGCCTGACATCATGCATTTTTTGGAAACAGGAGAATGCCCATCAGATTTAACAAAGGGACAGAAGCAATGGTTGACGCGGAAGGCCACAAGGTATCGACTCATCAATGACGGTTTGTACTGTAAGGGTAAGGACCAAATACTCAGGAAGGTCCCTCTCTCAGGAAATCACGGGAGTAATTGCTAGTTGTCACGACGGGGTTTGTGGTGGTCACTTTGCCCTAGACATAACAAGTAGAAAAATCTTGCAGGGAGGCTTCATATGGCCTAGCGTCAACCGTGATGTACACCACTGGCGCAAAACGTGTAAGTTGTGTCAAAAGGCCGGCACTAGGTCACTTATGCTTAAACCACAGACACCTATTCTCTCATATGGCCCATTTGAAAAATGGGGTATCGATGCCATTGGGCCATTACCTAGGGCCAACTCAGGAAAATTCTACATTATCATGGGGGTCGACTACATGACTAGATGGGCAGAGGCTACAGCCACCACTAGAATCACAGCGGTAGAGCTAGCTAAATTTATCTACGAGCACATATGTTGTAGGTTTGGCACACCTTTAGAGATCATCTCTGATAGAGGGCCAAGTTTCAGAGCAGACTTGGTAGGAGAATTAATGCAGAAACTGAGCATTACAAGGAGGCACTCTTCACCATATTACCCTCAATGTAATGGCCTAGTTGAAAAGGTAAATGGAATGGTTTCTAAAATTATTACCAAGCAGGTAAACAATCATCCTGGAGACTGGGATAAGTATCTACTACCAGCTTTATGGGCCTACAGAACTTCATTTCGTACATCCTTGGGATTCACACCGTATCATCTAGTATTTGGTAAGGAAGCAATCTTGCCCGTTGAAGTGCAACTACAAAGTCTCAGAGTAATGGCAAGCCAGCTTCAACATCCCAACATGCATTTGAGAGATCACATCATCAACTTGGAAAGACTGCAGCTGGACAGAGAAGAAGCAATAAATTATTATGCATCACAAGCAGAGCATAGACGGCTTAGCTTTAACGAGCATCTCCGGAAAAAAGAATTGAAGAAAGGAATGTTGGTGCTCCGCTACGACAATCGCTTCGACACGCGCAAGGATAAGAAACTCCTACTCCGATGGGAAGGTCCTTTCATCGTCAGGAAAAAGTATGCCAATGAAAGCTACCAGCTTATGGAGGCTGATGGAAAACTTCATAAAACCAGGGTAAATGGTTGGTGACTTAAACCTTATTTTCTTCGATTTGACCAGCTCCACCTATTGACATTCCAGATGAGGACACACCATCAGCCGCCACCTCCGACGATAATGATCAAACAGATGAGCTAGAGACATGAATGCCTCTAGCCAAAAGAGGAGGGCTAATGATGGGGGCTTTTCACAAGCAAAGCTCCCATACCCCTCTTCTCTCGTCCCCACCCCATGAAAACCCCCTCTTAGGGAGGGAGTGATAAAAGGCATTGGAAAAAGTAAGAAAAAAATAAAGTATGATTATGTAAATATATGAGAAAGGTAAAATAGGCCACCTCATGCCTGCGGGACAGCCCATCCCCACCTTGCCTCCTTTTTCTTCATTGTTGCCCCGCCGTGTGTCCCTTTTCCTCTTCTCCACTCAAAAGATCAACCCCCTCTCTCTTCCCCTTGTCCTTTCTTCTTTCTCTCTCCCCTCAAGCTACCCCACCTCTCACCAATAATGCATTCTAACTCACCAATAATGCACCCTAACTCACATGCAACTTACCCTATCTTCCAAAATAGTATACCCCACCCCCCCTTTCTCTCTCCTATCGTATCTCATGACCCAAATACCCCCCTCTCTCTCTAAAGGGCGCCATGTCTCTTGTCTTGTAGCTAAATAACCTCCCCCACACTCACACACACTCAGTTTCATTGAAAAAGGTACCCACAGACCCATCCCCACCCGGTGGTTACCTGATTTTTCTTGTGTTCACACACATCTGCACACAGATTCACCTCTGAACACACTCCCCTCTCTCCCCTCTTGTAATTACTTTAGTGTCCATGTCACCTCTCACTTTTTTTCATCAACCCATCTCTCTCTCTTAGTCTCTCTCTCATGAGACTGTTGTTATGGCACATATACACACAGCCAGACAAGTGGGGCCCACAGTCACATGGCCTATGTAGATAATGATTTCTTCATTTCTAAATTCTATAATTTCTCCCCCCTCCTCCCCTATATAAAGAGGGGTCACCATCACACTAAAGACACACACAACATCACCAAAGAACACACTATGCACTGTGTGTGCCTAGTGCACACACACACACCCACACCATCACCATCACCGCAATCACCATGCTTGTCTTGAGCATGACCTCTACACCCTTGGCTATGGAAGATGAAGGGCAACTAAATGAAGGATGATGGCCATAACCCTCGTGCGAGTCTTCGCCATCAACCTATCTGCCATGTGCTCTACCACTCTCTCCCTTCTCATTCCCCTACCGTATGCTCCCCATTTCATCGCCTTATTCTCTAAATAAAGCTTGAGGTTTTGTGAGTATGTTTTCTTGCAATGTTTTGCCCATGTGAGGTGTGCGAAATCGCCACCTAGTCTTGTGTTTGGAGTGAGCTTGTGTATGTGTGAAGGGTGTGCGGATTCGCCATCCTTTTGTGGTGCCTAAGTACTAAGCCGCTATATCCCCTCTCTCTCTCTCTCTCTCTCTCTCTCTCTCTCTCTCTCTCTCTCTATGTCGATCTCGATCTCATTCCCTTTCCTCTTCATCATTACTCCCAAGCATCCATCTCTCTTGGATGAAATCTTTGTTATGGTGGTGTGTTGTTTGCGTCCTAGCCGCCGAAGCTAGGTGGTGCCCCTGTTTGCTTTACCATGACAGGCTCGAGGCGCGCCATTCGGTCCCCGGTGTTTTAGAGGCCGTCGGGGTTCGAGGTTCGCTTTGCTCCCGTCACCGTCTATCTTGCATTAGCACTGCTCCGATGCTACGGCAACACGCATCACACTGGACCACAAAAGACTTTCTGAGATCTGGCAAAACAATTACTGGATCTGAAGTGAACTTTTCCTTTAAGAGATTAAAAGCTGAAATCTCGTTTTGGGTCCATCTAAAAGTGACCTCTTTCTTTTGCAAAGCAGGAAGAGGTGATGCTCTCTCTACAAAATTCCAGATAAACCTTCCATAGTAGGAACACAATCCCAAGAAGCTTCTCACATCGTGCACAATCTTGAAGTTTGGCAATGTCTTAATGGCTTCGACCTTTGCGGGATCCATTCTGACACCATCCTTTGAGACTGTGGCCGAGAAAGTGGATCTCTTCCAAGAAGAATTCACTTTTCTTAGGATTAACAAGTAGCCTGTGAGTGCGCAGCTCTTTGAACACAATGGTCAAGTGACGCCTATGCTCCTCTTCATTCTTCAAATAGACTATCATGTCATCGAAGAATGTCCCAACAAACTGTTGATGAGAGCGAAAAAATCCGGTCCATCATTCTGTTGAACGTGGCAGAAGCATTTGTTAGCCCAAACGGCATCACTAGAAACTCATAAAGACCAAATGTCGTTCTAAACGCAGTCTTGTGCACATCCTCTCGCCTTATACGAATCTGATGGTATCAACTCATAAGGTCTATCCTGCTGAAAATTACAGCACCCTCTAAATGATCAAGAATATCATCAATTCGAGGAATAGGAAACCTATTCTTGATGATATTCTTATTCAACGCACGGTAATCAACACACATGCGCCATGAGCTATCCTTCTTCTGCACTAGGAGCACTGGGGAGCAAAAGGGTGAACAACTAGGCTGAATCAGCCCCTTCTCTAATAACTCCTCAATATGGCCCATAATCTCTTTCTGCTGTGCCGCACTAACCCTGTAGGGAGGTCTATTTGGTGGGCTACACCCTAGCCCCAAATCTATTCGATGGTCCTCAGATCTCTCTGGAGGCAATTGCGACGGTAATGAGTCTGAAAAACAATCACTAAACTTTTGCAAAAATGCTGATCTTTCTTTATCTAGCACAGATAAATTTGACTAATCATTATCTGAGACATCACGTGCAAAAATCAAGTACACAGAAAGATGATTCTTTATTACAGAAGTGATAGCAGAAGCAGATACAATAGGGACAGACTCCCCTTTGAGCTTTACATCCAAAACATGAGTTTTGCCCCTATGCTAAAGGGTGATCGTCTTGCCGAAGACATCCATCATGCCATGTACTCTGAACATTCAAGGAATCCCAAGTAGCGCATCGCACCCTTCCAATGGCATGATATAAAATTCTTCTGTGTCTACCTATGACTGAATATGCAGACGCAGCTTTCCAATAATGGGAGTAACACACTCTTAAGTGGCCAGGACATGCCAACCCTGCCTCTACTGTTATCCCATCTCTTCAGCTCTGATGCCCAGCTTCATAGCTAGCTCTGGTGAGATAAAGTTTGCTTTGGCACCTGGATCAAATAAGATGAGTGCCATCTGATCCCTAACCTTACCTCATGCCCTACATAACTCAGTGGCATCTGTACTGGGCCTATCACCCACCATATCTCGCACCAAACCTGCCGTGGGTTTAGGCTTCTTGCCTTTCTGGTCCTCTTTATCCTCTGAGTCAGCTGGTCTTTTCCTTTGTGGACAATTGGTAGCAAAGTGACCAAGCTGCTCGCATATAAAGCATTTGTTTTCAGCCATTAGGACCTTATTTTCCTCGAGCGACTTGCGCACAAAAGGCTTCCTTTTCTGTTTCTTTGCCTGCACTCCAGAAGTCCCGGCTGAATCCTTGTCTTTGGTGGCCTTTTCTGACCCCTGTGACGCTCAAGAGCCGTTTTCACAAAGGATTTCTTCACTGAATTTTTCTTTTGCTGCCCTCCTTTCTCGTTGCTCGAAAACCCATTGTCTTCTCCTTTCAACAAGGCAAGACCAGTGTTAGCAACTTCCATAAGCTGAGTGAGGGTAGCCACTCTGTTCTTGGTACAGTAATCACGAAGCCCTTTAGGCAGCCCACAACAGTACTTCTCTATCTGCTCTAACAATGGCACAAATCTGTAGGAGGTCATTGAGAGTAACGCTTTACAAGACCTCCGATTGTACTTCAGCAAGCTCTTGCATGTAACGGAAGTAAGCTGGTGCCAATTTGTCATGACGTCGGCTTCAAATTTATTTGACAGCCAAGCAGATGCAAACATTTGCTTGAAGTAAACCCAAGTGGCGGGTGTCTGTCCTTGCATTAACAATGTCGTCCACCATGTGAGCGCATTGTCCTTTAAGAAAGTGACAGCTTTCCTGACCTTAGAGGGCTTTGTAAAATTCCCTCCTACATAAGCTGTATCAAACTGCTGGAGGAAAGTGAGAGCCTTTGCTTTATCCTCGAAGCCACTAAAGGGGCTAAACTTCACACCTGCACCACCTTCTTTGTAAGCTTTCGGCTTCTCCAGTGCCCCCAAGTTATCATAAGGAATGGTATACAACATGGGCACTGTAGGCATGATTGGCACATCTTGGCCATTCACATTTTGCATTAGAGGTGCAATATCTGGCTGTTGTCCAGAAAAACCAGCCATGCCAAAATGACCCTGTGGCACCCCAAACTGGCTCTGGTTGCACTAAAAACCCTGCTACATGCCGATACTACCATACATGGGGTTTGGCATCATGCCTTGCATACCCCCATAAAATGCTCCTGGCATGTACGGCTGACTTCCAGGCGCATAACCAGCCATACTTTGAAACACTCATCCACCCCCGAAATACCTAGGATGTACCGTGGGTGGTGGAAAAACTGGGTGCATAGCCTGGTATCTAGTTCCCTGTCCATTCAAGACAGCATGCGAGCTCTGAAAGGTGGCGGGCTGAACTGGCATAACCTGTGGAATAGGCGTTCTAGCCACCTGTTCAAGCACAGAAGGAACCTGTTTTGGAGCCCCTAACTCGGCAACGTGCGAGTGTTCCCTATCTTGCTGAGTCGTATGAAGTACTTGGGCTTGAGCCTCAACAAGCTCTGTACGCGGTGTAGGTTGCCTATTTTGCTGTTGCACTGGTGGCGCTTGCAAGACGTCCATAAACCTTGGATTCTGCACCAGTTGTTGCGAAAAGACATTGACCGCGGCAACTAACTGAGTCGTGAACGCATCATCCTTAAGTTGCCCAGTCATAAAGCCCTGTACGATTGGAGGGACATTCACATTAACAGGAAGTACAGGCTGACGTGGCCGTGAGCTCTCGCCAATATCGAAGACCATAGGAACTTCCTGTCTGTCCTTCGAAGAGGAACCCTCTTCCATAATGCCCTTCCCTTTCTCGGCCATAGTGTAATCCCGCGTTCCTGTAGTCTCTGTCTTTACCCAAAGCAACCGAGGCTCACTCTTTGAGGAAAAAGTGATTGATGTCCCGGCAACGGAACCTTGAAACCAGCCCGTAGGGCGGTAAGCGTTGGCTTTCACCCAAATTTCTTTACTTTAGACACACACAGAGAGAATGTGCAAAGGAACCCTGCGACGGGAATTAACACTTAAGCACACACACAGCTCGAAAGCTAGAATGCTTCGAGCAAACGCCGACAACCTGTAGGCGCCAAAATTGGCGCCCCTTTCCGTATTTCTTTATATTTGAGAGGGTAAATTACAAAGAAGAGTCCTGGGAATCCTTTATCTGTATCGAGCTAGATACCACCTGTTTTGGCCAAATTTCGGCAACATAACAACCCCAAAACTTGCGCGAAACCAATTCCCCTACTAAAACTCTTTTCCACTGCCATAAACGCTTTGATTCCTGCCCAAAAACAGCACGCTGTATTTACTGGTTTTTGCCCTGTTTTCAGCTCCAAACAGTCCCCTAACTGTCCCCTGTCAGTGGGGCACTATTCCCAAAGGTTTTGGCGTCCGTATGGCTGAAAAACAGTCAATTTACAGCGCATACACAGTGCTGAAAACCACCTGTACGGTGAGGTTATGACCCTCACCGGTGCTTGCTTTGGAGTAGCAGTTAGCTACCCCTGTTCTTGCTCAAGGAGGCTCTTGCCTCAGCACAAAAGCATGAACCCACACAGTTGTACATCAGTCAAATGAAGAGCCCTCTTGTGGGGCATCACATAACTGCACGTAGGGGGGGGAGGGGGGGGGAGAGAGCAGTGTGTAGTGTGCAGGGCATCACTCCTAGCACCACATTGTACATGAGAGGGAAAGAAAGCACTCCATAGCTCTTAACCTGTGACCAAATGCAAAGTGAAGCCTCTCCCAACTTAATTCAGCGCCACTTTTCATGTATGAGGCAAGTGCATGAAATTGTGCCACTTGGCACGATTACAAGCTTTTTCCCGTTTCGGGGTTGCCGTGTAAAAATCTCCCGACTAGTTGCCCAGTTGACTTTGCGGCAGAGTTGAAAAATGTTCCCCTTGTCATACCGGAGGTAATGACGCGAACACATTTCGTGGCCCAAAATAGCAGTTCCCTAATTTTTAGGAGATGCTTCCGTTGGGCTACCACTGGTCATCTGACCATCTATCCTCATTGGGACCGCATCCAAAAGTGCAATGTGGCCCAACTGTTGGATACTTTCTGTTGGTAATCCCACCTTGACTTTATGCCTTTACTGAGTTCACTTCCTAGTACCCACCAACTTGCTAAGTGCGACGGGGGGACGTACATGATCTTGCACTGAGCCTAGACATCCTCTTACTATAAGAATTCCAATGCCGACCACTTCTCGTCTGCGGGTGAAACTACCGTTCACATTGGCCATACAAATGTCCGACCGTTTGCTACTTCAAAAAGAGGGCCTCAAAAATAAAACAAAAATCATTGGAAAGAAACCAACAACTAAGGTTAGCACTTACCACGTCCTCGTGACAGCTGTTGGTGAAGAGGCTTGACTTTAGAGCGAAGGGTTGTGACCATTCGAGAACATGAGTCCAATTGGGTTAGTCACTCTTCGCACCTGCATCTGTAATGAATCAAGAAGAGTGTATAATGTAATAACAAAGATAAAGAATACGTCACAATCGTGACATGTGTGGGGGTTGGTTACGCCAGAGGGTGGAGTATATGGGACTCTCGAACAAGTGCTTCATTTGCAGGCAGATGAATCACTTGGCAAAGGCCTGTCCTAGCAGGAGATCTCGACCCGCAGCGCATGCGCAGCCTCCCAAGGCTGAGCATGCCCAGCAGACAGGTACCTAGGACACATGGTTGGTACCTCGACAGATGCCAACGATCAGACAACTGACGGTTGGAAACGGATGCCGACTGCCGTCGACAGGGACGGGCTCACCACACTGCCCCCCCTAGTGGCCAGCCTTCTGCATCTCAACAGCATTGAGTTCCGACAGGGAACCGTTTCGACCCCCTCCAGTAGGAGCCCCCTGAGGAGGCCCCCTCCACCTCAGCTTCACCACCTCCCTCGCCTTCCCTCCCCCCCCTGTCGCGTCCCCCCACCCCCCCCCCCCCCCCCTCCACCTCTGTTCGGCCTCCTCCTCCTCTTCTCCCCCTCCTCCACCCTCACCCCAACCTCCCACTCCTCCTCTCTCCCCGATGGGACTCTCAGCCTCATCATCAGACTCATCCCACACTCCTCCTCAGACGGAGGGGATTGGACACACATCTGCAGCGAGACGATCTCTTGGTAGTGCTTTCACTACGAGTTTGCATGGCTCACGAGGGAAAGCCCCACGTAAGGACGCCACTTCTTGTTCAGACCTCTCCTTTTGCAGCAATCCCTCGAGGTTTGACGAGCTTTGACATTCGCAGAAGATAGGACTTCTTCGGCTACAGCTTCACACGCTTCCTTGGTGACTCTTCTCCCGACCTGGAGGATGCCTGCTTTTTAAGTCCACGTCCTCTTTCTAGCAACCCGAGGCACTGAGGCTCAAGATACTACGGTAGGTTTCTCCTTTCCGCTGTGCGGCAAGGATCGTACAGAGTGGACCCTGCACACAGTTCTTGACTGGCTCCAGGTCCAAGCTATCGAGTCCTTGTCACAAGCTGGTGAACTGGCAGACCCCCGGACATAAACACACGCACAATAGTGGACGGACGTCGGAAAAAGCGCCGACAAGCTGACTGTACGGATCTTCTCAAAACGCGTTGACATGCTGACATGGCAACGTACAGATCTCCGCATGACACATTGACGTGGCAGCGTACTGACTTTTTCGCAAATTATGCTGACTGCTTTTGGCAGTTTTTGAAGACCGGTTGCTTTTAGGAAATAACTGCTTTTGAGTTTGAGTTTATGGGGCTCTGCTTTTGGCGACCCTATGTAATCTTTATAAGTGGCCTTAGGGGCTCACTTCTCAGGGCATCTGGACGCACAGACTGAGAGCACCCACGGACTCATTGTACTTTGCTCAAAGATTAATATAAAGGTAATTAGCGAAAACGGTGCCAGTCTTTGGGGCCAATACCTGTTGGCACAGAACTACGTCGGGGCGTGTCGTCTCTCTTTTGTTCTGTTGGTTAATTTAAAGTGAATCTCTGTTGTGTCGCAGTAGAATCTTGCCTTGTGGTGTCCAAGTTTATTACAATGGTATCAAAGAACGGCCGATTTCTCTTCTACGAAAAATCCGATCCTTTTTCTCACGACACTTATGGATTTTGACAAGAATCAGTCGACTTCTTCTGGATCTATTGATGCGTGAGGAGACCATGCAGAAGATTTTCGCGATTTAACAAAGGAGGAGTACGAGTCACCTCGGCCTACTTAGTATGAACTTCAAGAGATGTAGCGTCGACAGCAGGTAGACGAGTGCACAAAGCAGATGATTAAATTTGTGAAAGACCCTCAGTTTGCAAAAATTTTGTCTCAGCAATCCATCGCTGAAGTGCGCACTCAGTGGCAAAAAGCCACCGAACCACCAATCAAACCGGCAATCAAGAAACCTCCTTCTCCAAGGATGTTTACAGAATGAGAACTTCAAGAGGTGGTCCGGACCCAGATCAATCAGCTTTTGGGTGCGAAAAATCAATCCAGAAAGCAATTGAAGCACAAGAAGGGGACTGACTACCCTGGTTATTTGGGCCGTCAATCTTCTTTTGCATCTGCCAGAAAGCAGAAGAAGTGTGTACGCTTTGAGGGACTACCCAGTTCTTCTTAAGAACTTCCTCTTCTTCTCACAGTTCTTCTAACTCTTCTGACTCGAGCGAGGAGGACAGAAAGGGCAATAACGAAGCAAAAAGAAAAGCTTTGGAAAGGGCAAGCAAAAGCCAAAGGAACCCACATTCCGCCCAATTTCTAATAGCTCTACAGAGGAGTCATCCTCTGACAGTTCGGACTCTGATGACCATATGTTTTATGCAAAGAAGAAGCACTTCTATAGAGCAACAATATAACTTCCTCGAAGACGAGCAAGAAAGAAAAAGAATTTAAAGAAGCTCAACAATCGATAAAATTTGAATCCTTTTCTGGATTTCAAGATGCTTCGAGGGCTTTGGCCTTCATCCAACAGTTTGGCATAGCCTTCTCTGGAGGGCATTACTCAGAGCACTCCAAGATTAGGAGGGTTGTATCTTTTCTCAAAGGAAATGCTCGAACTTGTGGTCCACCCTTCTTCTGAGGAAAGAAGCTCTAATCAAGTGGTTGAAATTTAAAAGGCTCTTTATTTCTTCTTGGCTGACCCGGGAGTACGAACGGAATATACGAACCGCTTGGAACCATCTTCGGATGACCAAAGGAGATTCTTTGGATGCTTATTGCGAGAGGTTTTGGGACTCTTTTCTACCAACCTCTTCATTTAAGAAGATCACCTTTAAGGAACAGATTGAACGGTTTTGTTGCGGCCTCCCTACAACGATCAGAGACTACTGCCTGGAACAAAAGTCAAATTCTATCCAAGAATTAATGGGTCGTGCGAAACGGGGTTTCTCGATACATTCGGGAAATTTGACTTACCCCATTGATGAGATCTTGACTCAGAGAACCCAACAGACCTCCAACAATGAAAGTAGAAAGAAAAAGAGTTCCCAAGAAAAGAAGGATAAGGATACACGACCCCGCCTGACTCTTCGAGAAAGGGAAAACTATATCAAAGAGGGAAAGTGTTTTGGTTACGGGGAACAAGGGTACATCTCCGCAAAGTGCCCGAAAAAGGCACCGCAAGGATCGATTGAAGACAGGCCAAAGAGTTCGAGAGCAGCAAAGGAACGTGGCAGAAAAGGCAAGATGAAAGCGGGATCGGTACCAGATTGCATGGATATTGACCCAAGCCTGATAGATGAAAGTATAGAACTTTGTCGAGCTTGAGGCAAAGTGAAAGATCAAGAAGCCCTTTTCTTCAATGGAGATGCCAAGGCTAACTTGATTTTACCAGAATTTGCGGGGCGGCTCGAGATTACACCCGACAGGATGGGACCACCAGCAGAGGCAGTTCTAGCAGCACCCGGACGGACATAGCCATTACACTTGTCATTGGCAAACTTCGGTTGCATTGTCAAGGGTATTTAAGGCACGACGACTTCTACATCATGCCTTTGGAAGGTTGTGACGTCTTCCTAGGAGTCCCTTGGTACCATAAGAAAAACGCCATGGTCGACTATCGCGCAAAGAAAGCAACCTTGATGAATGAAAAGGGCCGAACAATTGTACTTGATGTAAAACTGAAGGGCGAGTCCGTCCCTATTGTATCGGCTTTGACCATTTTCAAATAAAGAAATCCAGTCTCTTTGTTTACTCAATCTACTTGAAAGAGTTAAATGATAAACACAGAACGAACATGTTTGAGCTAGACAAAGAACGCCAAGATTCTCTCCACACATGGTGATTGTTTCTCGGCGAGTTGCCCCCATCTCGTCGTGTGGATCACACCATTGATCTAATTCCCGGAAGCACACAATCAAATCAGCCACCTTACCGTGTTAGCCGAGCCCAGAATGAAGAGATCATGAACCAAGTGAAAGACCTCCTGGAAAAGGGTCTTATCGAGCTGAGTACTTCACCCTATTGCTCTCCGGTGGTGTTGGTATTAAAGAAAGACTGATCTTGGAGAATGCGCATTGATTACAGCGCTCTCAATAAAATCACTACCAAAAACAGATTTTCAATTCCAAGGATCGATGATATTCTTGACCGGCTTCAGGGATTCTCTTGTTTTAGCAAGATTGATTTGAAAAGCGGATATCATCATATCAAAATCGCCTACAAGACAGCCTTTCGGACAAGTTTTGGTTTATATGAATTTTTGGTGATGCCTTTTGGCCTTACCAATGCTCCACCGACTTTGAACCGAATGATCGATAGGATTTTCCGAGAGTATAGATCATTTGTCGATACTTTCTTTTGATGAGATTATAATCTTCTCCAAGGATGAAGCAAAACATAGACACCTTCTACTACAGGTCTTTCAGGCATTGCGGGATCACAAGTTAGTTATCAATGCCAAAAAGAGTGAATTTTTATGGCCAGAGATATACTTTTTGGGACACATCCTCTCAGCAGAAGAGTACAGATGGACCCAGCCAAGATTGAGACTATACGTGATTGCCAAATTTGAAGAATGTTCATGAAGTTAGAAGCTTCTTGGGCTTGTGTTCTTACTACCGGCGGTTCATTTGAAAGTTTACAGAGGTAGCTTCCTCTTTGCACATATTGACACAAAAAGGAGTCCCTTTCTCGTGGGGACCGACAGAGGTGACTGCCTATTAGACACTTAAAGAAAAACTGACTACTGGACCAGTGTTGACTTTGCCGGACTTGCAAAAGTCACTTGAAGTATATTGTGATGCTCGTAGTCTGGGAGCGGTCTTAATGCAAGAAGGCCATGTGATTGGCTATGAAAGCCGATTGTTTTCAAGGCCACAATTGAAGCACCCATTTATGAGAGAGAGCTTTTAGCAGTGATCCATGCTCTTACTTAGTGGCGACATTACCTACTCGGAGCCGATTTCACGGTCTTTACTGATCATCAGAGTTTGCGCTACTTCTTGTCACAGAAGCAGCTCTCGGAAAACCAGATGCGGTGGGCTAACATCTTGTCACAGTTTCACTTCCAAAATTGCCCATGTTCAAGGACAGAAAAACTTGGTGGCAGATGCTTTGTCTCGAAAGCCCCTAGTCTTGGCTATTTCCGCGATTCATCATAGAAGCTTCGAGGACATGGTTGATCAATACGCCACAGATCCGGATTTTTCGGATGTATTCACTCGAATACTACTAGTATGGGGAGGTAGCAGTGGGATATTCGATATGGGATGGCTACTTGATGAAGAAAACGTTGTTGTCCATCACACATCCGTTGAGGGAAAGGTTTAACTGAGTGGCATTGTCCATCTTTTACGGGTCACCACGGCATTGACACCACCTGGAAAGGTGTGGAGCCTTACTTCTTTTGGCCGAGACTCAAGAAAGATGTGGACGAGTTTGTTCGCAGTTGTTTAGTATGCCAAAAGGTCAAGTTTGACAGGCATAAGGCACAGGGACTAGTACAGCCTTTACCCATTCCCACCCGCCCCTGGAAAAGTATTGCAATTGATTTCATTTTTTATCTCCCGAAGACACAGAGTGGGCATGATGGCATTTGGATTGTCATCGACAAATTTAGCAAGCAAGCTCACTTCATTCCAATGAAGAAAACAGTCACGTCAGATCATTTAGCGAGACTGTTTATTGCACAGATTTTTCGACTACATGGCATGCCTGAGACAATAGTCTCCGACAGAGATCCCCGATTCACAAGTTTGTTTTGGAGGGCTATTTGGGAGAACATTGGCACGGTTGCAATTCTCGTCATCATTCCACCCGCCGCAGTCAAAATGGGCAATCTGAGATTGCGAATTCAGTTGTTCTAGATTTATTGAAGTCTTACATCTCCGATCAGAAGACTCAATCGGAAAAATATTTGCCTTTGGTGAAATTTGCCTACAACAACACGATTCACTCTTCGACGGGGAAGGCGCCATTTGAGATCATTGAAGGTGCCCCGAAGGTTCCACCATTCCTTAGCACTAAAGATTTTTGAAGCTGACCAGTACACGAGGGACTTGGACACTGCTTTTGCCAAAGTCCGTGAGGCTTTAGCGAAATCTCAAGAATGAGACAAGAAGGCAGCCAGATCGACATCGACGAGATTCGAAATTAAAGGAAGACGATTGGGTGCTCTTACGTTTTGAGAAGGCACGCCTAAAAAAGAAAAAGGGAAAGGAGCGGCTTTTTCCAAAGCTTAGTATGGTCCTTTCCAGATAAAAGAAAAGATAAATGATGTCTTCTTTAGACTAAAGCTGCCCGATACTTGGAAGATTCACAATGCAATTCATGTGAGTCGATTGAAGCCTTTTAAAGGTGATGTGTCCGATTATGGGGAGCCTGAAGAGCAACCCGAAGTGGAGGAAAGCGAGGAGATACTCGTTCCAGAACAGATTTTGGCACACAAGGACAGAAAGATAAAAGGTAAAGCAATTAGGCGGTTCTTGGTTAAATTCAAGAACTATTCTACATTGGATGCGAAGTGGATGGAGGAGGAGGACCTAGCAGATACTCCTCAAATTTTGGAACTTTACCTTGAAGCATTCGGTTTAGTATAGTCTACTCCAATAGAATACCGAATTCAGCAAGTGAATCTAGTGCAGCGGGTTTGCACAAGAGGGGAGTCACTCCACTCCCTTTGTCAACGGATTACCCCGATTTTGAATAGTCATCGATGTCCCCTTTGGGTTTCAGGGATACTAATGGGCTGAGTAGTATTCTGTTGTATGACTTTATGACAGGAATTCCTGAACATGAATATGATTAATTTGTACTTGACTTGCCATCGGTGTGTTGCCTTACTGCTGGTGACCACGACTGCATGGGCTGCCAAAAACGCCAAGCTAGCTACTCTAAAAACGTTAGGCATTCACCCAAGGGCCACCCCAGGGCTATCCCCTAGGGGTGCCCTACACCCTGAGGGCTTATGCACACAGACCTCCCTAGCGCCATGTCCTCTCATATATACACCCATAAGTGTGGGTCGCGTAGCCGTCCACCAGCCACGACCTCACAAAATGTGAGGAAGGGGGGGGGGAGAAGAAAAACATCAATGGCCAATAGGGCAATGGGAAAAAATATGGCAAGGCTGGGAAAAATATTCCCAACCTGCAGGAGCCTAAACCTGAGACTAAAAATGGCTAAACACAACCCAACATGAGAAACCTACCTCACATTGGCCGGGCACAGCCACAAAACAGCCCTCACTCCCTAACACCTGTCCTTGGGAGAAACTGAGACCGACTATACGGATCCAGAGAGATGCCTGAACTATTAACATCCCCTCTCAACTCCTGGAAAGGAAGCCAGACTAGGAAGCTGGAGTGAGCAAGTTGCAACTGGAAAGAGAGGGTTTTGTGGACGAGAATATCTGCAACAAGTCTCCGCAGTAGAAAAGTATCCAGCAGTAAATACAATCCAATTGCTACCCCCAAAAGACGTCCGAGAAGTAAAATGTTGTCCGCTGAAATTAAATCCAGCTCTAACAAGAATCTCCTAAGGCCAACCGACTCACAAATCGCACAACCAACATCTACAGAAGGTATTGTTGCTGAAAGTTCCAAGAGAATGCATCAAAATTGAGGGTAAAGGCATAAACTACTGGAATCTTGATCATTTCCCAACTCTAAAGTGCTCCACCCTCGAGGAAAAAGTCAAAAATCTGCACCTCCGATCATATATCACATGCCAAAATCTTCAAGCTGCTTTGGGAAGTCCAAAGAACCGGACATATAAGGAGGCTATTGTACTCTGTTTTAAAAGCATTCATTCAATCAATCAAAAACACATTTAGTCTCTTTAGTCTCAATTTGATCTTAAGTATGAAGTTTAAAGTCTTAATTATAGGATTAACACCACTAATCCTCACAGGATCACTTTAAAACTCTTCACATTTAATTCAAAGTTCAATTGAGTCGACACGGCTCGACGTAGTTCTATGCCCAAAGAGATTGGACCCAAAGATTGGCGCCCCTTTCGATATTTCTTTTCGTATTAATGCTTGAGCAAATTAAAGTTGTCGCGGGTCTCCTCTGCTTGCCGGCTCGTCAGCACAAGTGAGCCAGAGAGAGCCCATGGGACTTATTTAAAGGCCCTTGGCCATGGGGAAAAGCAGTACATGAAAAGCTTCCAAACTCAAAAGCAATTGGCTCCCAAAAGCAGCCAGCACAAAAGGCGGAATTCTATACGGCCTACCATGTCAACACAGCAACGCGTTTTGCGGAACTCCGTGAACAGTATAGTCAGTAGGCATGTAGGCATGTGAACAACCCCTTAAGCCATTTTATTAATAAGTGACTTTTTAGCCATTTTTATTATGATCGTGGAGGCTATAGATGGCTGGTCGACCCAGGTTTCCTTGCTATATGGTGACCCTGGGGATCACACTTTGAGGCATGTCCCTCTCCATCGAAATCAGTACTCTTGCTAGGAGGAGATATCGCCAGAGCGTCGCTTTCTTAGGAGGCTAGGGCAGCCCATGTGGAGATCGTGTAAGTGGTCTCGTGTGCAGGAGCAGTTGGCAGTGTTAGTAGCAGTCGCAGTTATGTGTACCTCGGGTCTAGCCGTGAGGCATGTCAGATATATGCGAGGTCACTTGTATGAGCAGCTTGTTATCAGCATGGAGAGCCTCTCCCTTCTCTCTCTCTCTCTCTCTCTCTCTCTCTCTCTCTCTCTCTCTCTCTCTCTCTCTCTCTCTCTCTCTCTCTCTCTCTCTCTCCGATGTCTCTTTCTACCTCAGTGATCTCTCTTCTCCACAAGTGCCTTGTTCATGTGTTTGTGTAAGGTGCAACAGAAATGAATGTTGAACTTTGCTCAAGATGAGAGCTCCAAACTGTGCTCAAGGGTTCCTTTTACTTACTAAAGGGAGAGCCTTCCGTTCCTTTAGTGAGAGAGTGCAAATGATCACAAACACCTAGCGAAAACGAGCTCGCTGCCGCCGCTGCTGCCCCCCCCCCCCCCCCCACCTACTTGCGCGCTGCCCTGCCCTGCACTCTGCACAGCAGCCAGCCAGCGCACAGCCCGCCCAGCGCGCCTCTGCCCGCCTCAGCCCTCAGCCCTCAGCCCTCGCCTTCAGCCTCCCGCCTACCCCAACCCGCGTTCAGCCCGCCTCAGCCCTCAGCCTACCCGCCCGCCCTTCTTCGACACACTAGCAGACACAGAATGGTGGCTTCTGCTCCACCACAGAGGGACTCCACTGAAGCCCCCTCGCCCAACACCGCAGAGCCGACCCTTCGACTTGCTCTTTCGCCAGAAGAGCAAGCGAGCTTGATGGCCGAAGTGGAGCGCTTGCAAGCCACTTCGGTTATCTGTAAGATCATTGGCACTCGGACCACTCGGGGTGAGGTTCGAGACTTACTACAGGCCAGTCTTCTCTCCGAGGCAAGATCACCAATGTCCAGATCTCGGGAAAGAGTAGTACCAGGTCGAGTTTGAGTCTGCAGATATGACGACCAAGGTGATTTCAATGAGCCCACTCGGCATCAGAGCAGCTCGAGGTTACTCCTGACATCGGCATCACGGTTTTGACCCTACTACAAACGTGCTTGAGGAGGAGGCAGACTTACCGATTTTGGTATGTTTCCCAGGCCTGAGGCGCGAGTACCATCCCCTCCTACTAAGGATTGGTTCCATGTTCGGGACAGTTCTGGAGTCTCCACGCACGGCAGCTTCAATTGTGGCCAAGGCCGAGGGTCTACCTACTGTGCGGGTTCTCGTTCGTGACACGCATTCCCTCCCCAAGGTGGTACTACTGCCTAGGGTAAGTGAGGGATGGATTAGACAGAGTGTGGAGTATTCGGGTCTCCCGCAGGTCTACCTACTGTGTGGGTTCTCGTTCGTGACACGCATTCCCTCCCCAGGGTGGTACTGCTGCCTAGGGTAAGTGAGCGATGGATCAGACAGAGTGTGGAGTATTCGGGTCTCCCGAACGAGTGTTCCATTGTTTCATATGCAGGCAGATGGGCCATATGGCAAAGGCTGTTAGATTTCTCGTCTACACCACTCGGCTGCTTCACTCAGGTCTAGGGCATGCATGTACGGCTAGTATGTCTCCCGGGCTGGCCACCCTTGCACACGTATAGATAGGCTGCATTGTCTTCCAGTCATCTCACATGGCCGCCCGCCTGGTTCATGTCCGGGCACCTTACATAGGACAGGTCCCTTATATGATGGGCACCTTTACTGAGGTCCTAGGCCTTTTCCTCATTTATGAGATGGGGGGTCGTGGACCTTGCTCGACCCATGCTTGGTGGCCTATATATATAGGCTGCCAGGGTCTCACATGTCAGACGGTTGTATCCCTATTCAGCCCAGGCTTGGGCGTTTCACATAGGAGGACATGGGGGGCTAATCGCCCCCCCCCCCCCCCCCACATCTCCCTTGCGTTCTTTGTTCCCGATGGTTGGGGGTCTCCCCGTGTTTCCATGTCCCTCTCTCTCTCTCTCTTCTCCTCTGTGTACACTACACGCTTCCGCACGCGCTTCTCACATGGTATCAGAGCCCAGCTCTTCATGAGCCTGGGGCACATGCTTCTGCAAGGTCTTCTCCCAAGATGGATCAGCCATAGAGGTTCTACCCCAGCGTTTTTCCTCCATAACATGGCGATCAGATTGGCACCATATGCGCTGGCTTTCTACAGAAGATTCACACCTTTTTGTCGCGAAGACTTCCCCGATGCATCAGATTTTTGCTGGCTGCGTTTTTCTGCAATGCAGCAGTATTTTCTGGTTTTTTTCCCTGCGTTTTCACACCAGGAGGGGGGGGAGCAGCGTTTGGTCTTCAGCATGCCCATCATCCATTGGATCTTGCCTACATCCCAGCTTGGCATCCCTATGCTTTGCTTCCAATGATCCTCTTCATTTATGGACAGTTTTCAGCCTTGAGTTATTGCTGTTTTCTTTGCATTCAGCCCACCAATGGGGCTGGACTTTGATTTGCCACTCAGCCAGGACCTTCTGCAATGCACTGGCTCCAGTCGGGTGCACACGAGCACGCTGAAATTCACTGCGCTGCAGCATTTTCATCACCTCGCAGTTGAGTTTTTGGGTGGACAGCAGACACTTGGCTTGCGTTTTCGAAAGAGGATGGAGTTGCCTCTTGACCGGACACCATACGGTGGTGGTCCTTGCGGTCTGTTCGAGACTGCTGCAGCACATGGTAGCTTCGACATCAGCTTGATTATACACGGGCGACAGCCTTGGGAGATCCATTCATTCCAGCCCTTCACAGGCGGTTGCGCACTCCAGAGGGGTTGCGACTTGTGGTTTGCTTTGGACACACCTTTGTACACTCATCAGAGGAGTTCACACGAGATATGGCCATGCTCATGGCATGTGGGATTCCGACATCCCAGAGAGGACACCACTCCCAACGGTGGACAGACACCTTGACCTTGACATCGACCTTATCAGTTACTTGCTTACACAGGAGCATCTACATGGACTTAAGGAGGGGACCTTGTATCTCTTCTTGCACAGGTTCATAGCCTGGATCTACAGCCTGGAGTGGGACTTCAGCGCTTTGGACTCTCTTGGAGGGTTTCCTCACGAGATGTGGGAGATCAGGTACACACATGCGACTACTTCCGGAGTCACCCGGAGCTTGACTTGGACGGTAGTGCAGTTGCTCCTTCACATTCCTGTTACACATCCAGAGTTGCTTAACTCATCCTCGGTAACCTCACAGCAGACATCTCCCCCGACCTGGGAGTTTGATCCGCTGCCAGCTCATCCACTTGAGAGCCACACCAGACCCGGCCAGGTCCAGTGGCTTTGTTGGCAGGATTATGCTTTGGTTGACACCGGAGGAGTGGAGGCAGGAGTTACAGGCAAGTTGGTGCAGACATCCCTGTCTGACCACTGATTACCCAAATTCTCCATAGCGCAGGTTGCTTAGCCTGGCTTCTCTACATGGAGGATATTCCCCGGTGCAGACACTTAGTCTAACCACACCACAGCGCAGACTGCTTAGTCTGGCTCTACCCTCATCTTGGAGTACAGATCTTACCTACTGACAGGACACCATCCGGTGGTACTCCGTGCGGTCACTTGACGACTGCTGCAGCTTTACGGTAGCTTCTACAGTGCAGACTGCTTAGTCTGGCTTTCCTTGATTCGGAGGACATGCAGGACGCAGATTCTTCATCTCGTCTTCTTGGAGTTTGATACATCTCTAGCCACCTGGCCACTCACGGTTGCAGGCTCCTGCATTGACAGGCTTCTGGTCATGCTCATGACGGTTCCTGGGCTTCGCGATCTTCTCCAGACGGTTTCTTGACTACAGACACCTCAGTTCCCACTTGGGTAGGACACTTGCAGGCCTATGGCACTTCTTTCTCGACAAGTTGTTTCTACACACAGTTCGGGACCTTCACGCAGTACACACACTGCATATCGGCGGAGTACAGCGGTTTCTACACTGCTCGTGACGGCATCTTCCCATGGAGATTTCTCGGCGATTGTTACATCCCAGGCTGCTGCTACACTCGTGGAGTATTGTCCTTCAGTGGACACGGCAGCAGACATCTTCATCACTTGCCTCACATCTTCGGCTTCATGTGGTTCGTTCAGCATCCGGTGCTGAGAGGGGGTGTTAGATTTCTCGTCTACACCACTCGGCTGCTTCACTCAGGTCTAGGGCATACATGTACGGCTAGTATGTCTCCTGGGCTGGCCACCCTTGCACACGTATAGATAGGCTGCAGTGTCTTCCGGTCATCTCACATGGCCGCCCGCCTGGTTCATGTCCGGGCACCCTACATAGGACAGGTCCCTTATATGATGGGCACCTTTACTGAGGTCGTGGGCCTTTTCCTCATTTATGAGATGGGGGGTCGTGGACCCTGCTCAACCCATGCTTGGTGGCCTATATATATAGGCTTCCAGGGTCTCACATGTCAGACGGTTGTATCCCTATTCATCCCAGGCTTGGGCGTTTCACATAGGAGGACATGGGGGGCTGATCGCCCCCCCCACATCTCCCTTGCGTTCTTTGTTCCCGTCTACACCACTCGGCTGCTTCACTCAGGTCTAGGGCATACATGTACGGCTAGTATGTCTCCCGGGCTGGCCACCCTTGCACACGTATAGATAGGCTGCATTGTCTTCCGGTCATCTCACATGGCCGCCCGCCTGGTTCATGTCTGGGCACCCTACATAGGACAGGTCCCTTATATGATGGGCACCTTTACTGAGGTCGTGGGCCTTCTCTTCATTTATGAAATGGGGGGTCGTGGACCCTGCTCGACCCATGCTTGGTAGCCTATATATATAGGCTGCTAGGGTCTCACATGTCAGACGGTTGTATCCCTATTCAGCCCAGGCTTGAGCGTTTCACATAGGAGGACATGGGGGGCTGATCGCCCCCCCCCCCCCCCCCCCCCCCCCCCCCCCCCCACACATCTCCCTTGCGTTCTTTGTTCCCGATGGTTGGGGGTCTCCCCGTGTTTCCATAGTCCCTCTCTCTTCTCCTCTGTGTACACTACACGCTTCCGCACGCGCTTCTCACAAAGGCCTGTCCTCGTAGGAGACCTCGACCCACAGCGCATGCGCAGCCTCCTAAGGCTGAGCATGCCAAGCAGCCAAATACACAAGATGGTACTTTGACAAAGACCAGTGACCAGCCAACTGATGGTTGGCAGCAAGTGCCTGGCCGCCGCCGTCAAGGGAGAGCTCGCCCCACTGCTCCCGACCTTCTGCAGCTCAGTAGCACTGGGT
The DNA here is from genome assembly GCF_014529385.1 of Adiantum capillus-veneris. Classification (NCBI taxonomy): domain Eukaryota; kingdom Viridiplantae; phylum Streptophyta; class Polypodiopsida; order Polypodiales; family Pteridaceae; genus Adiantum; species Adiantum capillus-veneris. The sequence continues at coordinate 110,165,888 of NC_140945.1, read as the reverse complement.
TCCGAATGGGAACCGTTTTGACCCACTACAGCAGGGCCTGCTTCAGGAGGCCCTGTCCACTTTTGTTCCTCCACCACCGCCTCCTCCTCTCTCAGCCCCCCCCCCCCCCCCCCCCCCCACCTCCACCTTCGCCCCCCGCCCCTCCTCTATCCCCGATGGGGCCCACAACCTCGTCTCTCGACCCTTCCACCACCACTCCTCAAACGCAGGGTACTGGATACGCTTCTGCCGCGAGGCATTCTCTTGGTAGTGCTTTCGCTACGAGCCGTGTGGCTCGAGAGGGACAACCCCACCTGAGGCCGCCTTTTTTGGTGCTTACTTCTCCCTTTGCAGCGGTTCCCAGAGGTCTGACCAGCTTCGGCATTCGTAGACGTTGGGATTTCTTCGACTACGACTTCACTCAGTTTCTGGGTGATTCCTCTCCCGACTTGGAGGAGGCCATCTTTCGAGTCCACGTCCTCTTTCTTGCAGCTAGAGGCAGTGAGGCCCTCGACATAACGGTGGGATTCTCCTTTCCGTTGTGTGGTAGGGATATCACGGAGTGGACCCAGCACACAGTCTTGGACTGGCTCCAGCCCCAGGCTACTGAGTTCTCACACCATACAAGGGACTTAGCAGTGACAGATCTGGTGCAGACACTTTGGCCTCTTGCCAAGTTTAGCGTGACACCTCCAGATACAGCGGGTTGCAGCCACATTGTGGTGCTTTTGTTTGCTGACACTCAGTGCCCTCCGTGTTATGTTTTTGTGCATGAGGATTCTTGGACAGAGGATGTAGCCCTTCGGGCTGCACGCTTGGCTTGGGCCTCAGCGGGATAGTCACTTCTTGAGTGCTTATCTAGAGGTCGTTCAGATCCGGATTACTCCCCATCCAAACCGGCCTCAAAGATAGCAAGGTTGGCTGCTATGGCAGCATCTGTTTTCTCTCACTTACTCCATGAGGATCATCTCATGGAATGTGCAGGGATTAGGAGGGCCCCAGTTTCAGCGTCAGAGGGGTCGGCTGCGTCAAGAGCTGTAGAGATGCCTTGTGGGTGGTGAGATTGACATTCTTATGCTGCAGGAGCATCATCTTTGTGAGAGCCGCATTCGGCGATGTGATCAGATTTTGCGTGGTCGTTACGAGACTTTTTGGTCAGCTGCTTTTGAACCTGGAGGCATCCAGGGTGGGGTATGTATGACCATTGCGGACTCTTTGCAGCAGGCCATTGTGGGCAGGGGGATTATTGTGCCAGGCAGGGCTCAGTGGATTACTATGCAAGTTAAGGGTTGCCTGATGGGCTTCCTGAAAGCGCACGTGCAGAGTTTTAGGCTCACATTGCAGAGTCTCTGCCGCAGGCAGACCAATGGTGCATTGGGGGAGACTTCAACATGTTGGAGGACCCGGCTAACAAGTTGGAGGTAGCCATACTACTGTGCATGGAGATGAGTTGGCAACTTGGGAGAGGTTGTGTATGACTCTACGGGTTTCAGATGTGTGGCAGCATTCTAGCTTTGTGAGGCAACCTGACAGCCTGGCCTTCTCTCGTTCAAACCGTCGAGTGAGAGGAGTGAATCTATCTCGGATAGATCGCTTCTACACTAGTGATCACTTCTGTGACTTGGGTGGGACTGTTGGCATTTTGGCTAGGACTTCCTTTTCGGACCATGCACCAGTGATCCTCACAGTGACTCATAGGCAAAGGAGGGGCAGCACGATGCTACGCATCCAGAGAGGGTCTTGCTGGACTATGCGCTCAGAGAGCGAGTGGAGGCTCTTTGGACAGAGAGCTTAGACTTACACGATTCTCCTACTGACAAAGTGGCCTTAGGACTTGCTCAGCTTAGTCGGCTCTTTCTTCGGGAGTCTTCGGCTCGCCTGGCTGCAGCGAGAGAGGAGCGGCGCCTCCGACGGGGCGTTGCTTCCTTGCAGAGGATGCAGGAGCAGCATCTAGAAAGTCCTTGATTGGAGGAGCAGTTACAACAGGCCCGCCAGGAGCTCGTCAACACAAAGGAGAGGCGCCATAAGTTTCCTTTCCATCGACAGGCATCTCAGTGGACTCAGGTGGGTGACAGAGTGACAGGCGCTTTCTTTGAGGCAGTGGGACCTCGGCATACGCATGCCGAGGTCAGTCAGTTGAGAAGGCCCAACGGGTCAGTTGCTTCAGGGCCAAAGGACATGCATGCAGTTGCTACTGACTTTTACCATGATTTACTATCTGCAGTGTCCGAGTCAGAGCGTCAAGATGCATGTAGAGAGCAGGTGTGGCAGATGCCTTGTCTTGTGACTGAGGAGATGCGTCAAAGGCTAGAGCTACCTCTACAGCTAGAGGAGCTGCACACGGCTCTTAGTGCACTCCCCCGTGGTAGCTGTCTAGATGAGGATGGCTTGATTCCCAACTTTTTCTTGGAGTTCTAGGACTTGCTTGGCTCAGATCTTTGTAGTGCTTCTCAGTACATCATACACACAAGTGAGATGCCTGACAGCATGAGTGAGGGCCTGATTTACCTCATTCCCAATTGGGGAGAGCTCTTCGGGGCAGATCTCGCCACGACTGGCAGGTATAGCATGTTTTTTTTTGCCTAGCTTTCTCGCATGTTACAGATCAACCCCAGCATTCTTCATGGACTTGCTCCTCGAGCCAGTTCCTTTACTTTTCCTTTGAGTATTGGTATCATGTTAGTGTATTGGATATTGATTGTACAATTTAGTTGTGGGTATGTTCTCTTGAGCGTAAGTGGAAAGGACAATTTTGATAAAGATTTTAACGAAGCAAGTTGTGATACTATCGGCCCTTCCAAGTTTCAAAAAAGATCAATGATAAGTCCTTCACACTGAGGTTGCCAGATACTTGGAAGATTCACAAATGAGGGACATATTGCTCACTTGAGCTGAATTAAATGCCTCTTTTGAATTTTCAAATTTGGGACATTTTCATCATCATTTGAGCATATAGTTTGAACAAATTGATGGAGGTATTGCGTCATGTCAAACAAGTAAGACACTGCCGTGTGGTTTGGTGTGGTTTGGCCTTGAAGACTGCAAGCCTGGCCTCCCATAAATCACCCACTTCCCCCTACCATAGCACCACATTTTGTTCCTTTGTACTTTTGTCCTTTCCCAATAGAAGGACACACACTTATATTTGGGGCAATGGTGAAGTATCGGGCTGCTTGCTCTTGTGGCAATGCAGCCCAACCAGTTTCCAGTCAAGTCAAACTGCTATTAGGCAGTTGATCAAAACTCTCAATGCCCGAGGCATCAACCTTGGACCTCCACCTTCCACACTGCGTAAAGTGCCTAGTTCGCCCACTCCATCTATGTGCATAAAGCAAACACAGCCCCCCCCCCCCCCCAAAAAAAAAGGTGTGTGACCCGCCCAACTGGTCACCCACACCTACACGAGGGCAAGCAGCCTGGTTTTTATCCGTATATTTCATTTGTCTCATAAGCCGACTTCGGCCTCTAATCACCTACAAAGATCTTTCTTTCTTTTCTCTCTGAGGGAAGATTCACACACAGAGATATCTCACATGATACACACAAAATAGACAAATAAAAGGACTTACAGGGGGGGAGGAGGACAGCTGAAGGAGCTTGCCTCTGTGGAAGATGGACAGGAGAAGGGGCTGAAGAGGGCTGGGAAGCAAGGAGAAGAGCATAATTGCGATGAGCGTTACCCACAAGCCCTTTGGTAGCAGCAACTCCAGAGAGGCACGGAGGAAGTCGGCCATGTTGGGTGCCTCAGCAAAATTTCAGGGACTACAGCTGCAGACCACAGCAGAGTTCATACCTAACCAGACAATTCATTGACAAAGTCTATACCGTACGCTGATGGTCTCTTTTCAAGTTTTCTGTGAGTTTCAGCAATGCAAGTTGGCCTCTCTACCTGCCTGCCTCTCTCTCTCTCTCTCTCTCTCTCTCTCAACGAGAATGGCATGCAGACTCGCAGAGAGCTGATGTTATATGTCGAGCGCCCACTTCACTGCTCTGACCTGATGTTTACGCTCGGTCCAGAATGCACAACGCGTGAAGAGCGCTTTTCCGATGAGGAAGACACTGTGCCAGGTTCCAGCCTCGTCATAAATGCCACGACGGCGGAGAGTTTGATCGGGAGGATGGGATCAATTGCGGATTTCGTAGGGTAAAAGGGCCAATAAACAAGTGACAGGGTGACGACGGCTTTCAAAAACAATAACAAAGTGATAAAATTGTTAGGTTGAATTAAACTGGTATCAGTGTTTGAGAAAAGATTGCCTCACCTTAATCTTAAGACAATTGAAAATTGAGACTAGCTAGCTGCAAACCATGGTAAACGAAAGAAAAATCGATGAGATATGTGAAAAAGTCGTACCAAAATTTTGCAAATCTCAAAATTTCTACTAATATTTTCGGTTTTCTTCCTTGGGAGGAGGGAACTCGGCCAGCAACCGCTTAATGAAAAAGACTTTCTCAAATGTTAACACTGATTGGAATCAAGCTATAGAATGCAAGAAATGTAAAGCCATGTGAAGTTGTGAAATGAAAGGTGAAATAAAAAGAACTAATTAATATGTGTGTGTATAGAATTTATTAGAATTATGCAAGGTAAAGCTTCACTTTAGCATTCTAAAACAATAGAATGCAAAAAAAAACATGTGTGTGTGTGTGTAAAATTTACTAAAATTATGCAAGGTGAAGCTTTAGCATCTAAAACAATAGAATGCAAAAAAAAGTAAAGACTGGACGTGAAATGAAAGGTAAGTTTCCATCATGCACTGAAACCTATGAAAGTCCCCCTAACCCAGTCCAACAGTAAGGGTTTCTTTTAAAAAGCCAAAAACCGGGTCCCTATCCTGGACCCGTGGCCCCCTTTTACAAAGTTCTTTTTGTTCTAGAAGAGGGACACGTTCAGCTGGGTGCTGGAGTGGTTTATGCGAGACGTGATGGAACACTCACCGTCTGATCATGTGATCAAGCCTCGTTGGTTGAATGGTCCAAATTAGACCCCTCGTCGTCTTCCTGCTCAAGGCCGTTTTTGTTACACGTGAAATTTTGTTTCGCCTCTTGCGTCCTGTTCGCTTCGCCGCTCGCAACGCTACTTCTATGCCTAGGTCGCCTTGCATTCAGCTGTCGAATGCACCCTCGCAATCTAAAAACAGAGCAGCAGCGTGCTGGCAATTTGGTGCCTTCCTTAGATGGCCTTATATTGGCCCTTTTACCCTAGATCTCTCGACCTTTGGGCGTGGCATTCATAGACGAGGTTGTGCCACTGTTGGTATGCCTCTCCGAGCTTCATGTTCACACTTCGCAAGTGGACTGCTGCACTTTTAGTTGTATACGCAATCTCTCTCTAGCCGCACAGAGAGCATTCCACCCATGGACAGGCTTCCAGCCCGGAACAACTACGAACGCATTTGGGCGTGAGTCAGCACGCCTGCTCAGCTTGTGGGTAGGGCATCAATGCGCAGTGTGAATGACTACATGAGGGGCGTGTTGTTTCATTGGTCCAACTAAGAAAAACTAGACTGCGCGACGACGGTCTGAACCTGGCCTTATATGTTTTGTCCATGCTGGCAATGCTCGCTGCTCACCACTAAGGCCAGGTTTAAACGGGGCGGCGGCATAGAAACAGCAAAGGTGCGTGCATCCTTGATGGCACACACTTATTGGACAAAAAGAAAAGAAGAAGACTATCTTCGAACCCACCAGATTTCAAGCGAGATCCCTCCCCCTTCAAAATGCAACACTATCGCGCACTTTTTTAGCATGAAATGCGGGCTGCACAGCTTGAACTCACAGCGGCCAGAAAAACGACGAGCGCGCATTGTGTGTCCTAGCCATGCACCAAATGACGAGAGACCTTGAGAGTTTTATTCATACATGTTGGTCAGATCTAGAAGGTGGCACAATCCAGGCTATGGGTGTCTACAAGTGCCTACTCAAGTGCAAAAGCATGTGTGAATGTCAATGGAAGATAGGTGTATCAAGATGTGTATGTTTCTTTTTTGTTATTTGGTCAAGAAGCTCTATTTTGAGGCTAATCCAAGTGGCTTCTCAAAGTCTTCAAGGTGTAGAGTTCATGTTGCCAAAGATAGCCTTCAAAGTGTTCTCTAGGGTAGTCTAGATGGCTCATCCCACCACTCGAGCTTCATTAACTACCATATGCTATTTAGTGTTGAGGCTCACTGCCACACTTCCCACTTCACTACGCTAACGTTATGTTGAACGAATCATGCGACAAATGTCATAGCTACTTAAAAGTTCACAGTATGCAAGAAGAAGAAGAAGAATGAAGAGGATATATGCAGGGAGCATGATAAAGCTGCAACTATGCCCCATGATGTGCCTTGCTCATACCTATCCTTCTGCGATCCCTAATGACGAAAACACTTCCAACCAAGCAATTGCCGAAAGGGCTTCCCTAAGCAATCATCATAACAATGCCACTTTACAACATGGAAGCACTATAATTCAGATGGGAGCTACTCCCAGGAGAACAATATAATGACAACATTAACCAATTACTATGATGAAGATGGGTCTATTGTAGTAATGGTGGGAAAATACACAAAGATCTCTAGCAACCCAATCATTGCTCTTGAAGTTGCCTCTCTTCTAAACATGGTGCAAAGAAACAAGCATTGAACTTCTCAAGTGAGTTCACCTTCAACATCACATCTGTGATTTCTCCATCTTCGGTGAATAACCATAACAATATTCATGCCACAACTCCTGCTAACTTGAGATCTATTGCAGGCATGTCCTCATTTATTAGTTCGATGATTTGAATGTCCGCAAGCCCATGTGTGGCATACAAGGTCTAGGAAGGGCTTATCCAATCCTACATGGTTTGCAGAAAATTGTAGAGATCTACAAGTTGGCAAATCGTAGGCTCAACAAACTCATGGCCTACGCTGGGCAGGTCATGCATAATACATCAACGATCTTGGTATAGCATGCAATGGTCATGCAAGGCATGCGGTACAAAAATTTAATTTTAGCTTTAGATGAAAAATTTTGTTGAGCCGCGAGGATAGGATGTCTAAGCAATAGCAGGGAGGTGCAAATATGAGATCATAACGGCAAGTCTTACCATACACTGAGAGACATTTTTTGAGCAAACCAAAATCTGAGAGAATATTTATAAGGCATGGGCCCATGTTGTCCTATGTGGTGAGGTTTCAGCCCCATCCTCAACATCAAGGATGAAGCAAAGGGGGGCATGCCACCTAGGGACCATGCCTATAGTTTTCTTCTATATTCTCTCTCTCTCTCTCTCTCTCTCTCTCTCTCTCTCTCTCTCTCTCTCCCCATAGCATATGGAGAACCACCTTCAAAGCCTAATACAACAGTGCTAAGGTGGAAGCTACTAGAGGCGTAGGGCAAGCCCCAAGGTGGAAGCTGCTAGAGGCGTAGGGCAAGCCGCCCCAAGGTGCAATGCTGCACAGGCTAGACAAGGCATACATGTGGGTGAGGGTAATTAGTTAGGTGCTGAGAAGAGGGAGAATAACGTCCTAAGAAGCGCCATGTATCAGAAGCCTAATTGTTGAGCGATATTGAATTTTAAAATTCACAAAAGGGTAACATTTCTTGAGATGGTGTCTATTCATCTATGAGACTCTTAAAATTGTCGGAAGTCTAATTGTTCAACCCTCTTCTCCATGAGAGGGAGACTCTTAAAATTGTCGGAAGCGTAATCGTTGAGCCCTCTTCTCCATGGAAGCCTAACTTTTGAGCCCTCTTCTCCAATTTTCTAGTGGTAGGTGTGAAGGGGATTTTGAACACGGTGGGTGGATTTTTTGTTATCTTGTGCAGGGGAAGGAGGAGAGAGGTGTGGTTGAGGTAAGAGACCTTGCTGAAAACTTTTTGGAGGAAGTTAGGTGGGTAACCCTTAGCCCGAAGGCGTAAGTAGAAGAGGTTGCGGAGGTAGAGGTATCCCTTCAAGGTTGATTCTCTAATACAATATCTTTTGAGCTCTGAGATGATGAAGGAGACTTTTTGATATGGTGGGTGCCAGGAGATCCAAGGGATATAGTTGTAGGCATTCAAAGGTTTTTGAAAGCAATGGGAATCCAAAAGGCTAGATGTAGCGAAGCAGGTACCTTTAAAGAATTCTATGTCGAGGATAATGGCCCGAGTAGAGGAGATGGTTCTAGAGATTTTGATGTGCTCTTGAAGAGGTTCACCATATGAGCTTAAGAGAAAAGTAAGGGTTTTGAGGGATCCTTTCCAAAGTCCAAAGGCATCATCCACATATCGTTTGAAGTAGAGAAGGTTAGGGTTATGCAAGATGGGGCAAGAGGCTTCCAAGTGGCAGAGGAAGAGACATGCATATACCACGGAAAAGTTTGAGCCCATGGTAGTGCCTTTGGTTTGTTTCCAGAATTTTCCTTTAAAGGTAATGTAGTGATGAGATAGGATAAGGGAGGCAAGGGGGAGTATAAAGTGAGATTTTTGCGGGTCAAAAAAGTTAGAGATGAAGGAGTTGAGAGCAATGAGGCCTTGATTAATGGGGATGCTGAAGGAGTACGAGCGGAAGTGCGACGTGAGAGAGAGTGTGAGAAGAGCACGACGATATGGTGAACTCGCTCTACTGTAATGTGTAGAGCATAGTGAGTTCTTATTAGGTTTTTACAAAAGAATATGTGTACATACCTGGTGGCCCGCCCACTTACCTGGGCGACCACATTGGGCTTTATACCTCAACAACCTCCCACTTAAAGTCCAATGTGGTACTTTAAGTGTGAGAGAAGCTACTATACAAGCTAATATACAAGAGATGTAGAGAAGTGATGTGCTACCCTACACCTAACTGCTTGCGGAAATGCGCAAAGCTCTCTGAGGGAAGTCCTTTTGTAAGTAGATCAGCAGGATTTTCTGTGGTGTGAACTTTGACAAGCTGAAGTTGCTTATCCTCGAGCATTTCCCTGATGAAATGATACTTCACATCCACATGCTTTGTCTTTGAGTGATAAACTGGATTGCGAGCCAATTGTATAGCACTTTGACTATCACAATATAACACATGCATCTCTTCTTTGATTCCCAAATCTGTTACTAGTCGATTAAGCCAAATTGATTCTTTGCATGCCTCTGATGCTGCAACATATTCAGCCTCTGTAGTAGACTGAGTAACACAATCTTGTAATCTAGAACGCCATGATACTGTTCCACCAGCCAATGTAAAGACATACCCTGACGTAGACCTTCGGTTGTCTAAGTCACCTGCATAATCTGAGTCTGTTAAACCCTTTACACTTAGCTCCTGGCTCCCATAGCATATACGCATACTCTTTGTAGCTTTCAGGTATCTCAATATTCCTTTCACTGCCTCCCAGTGTTTCTTGCCTGGGTTTGACATGTATCGACTTACTACTCCCACTGCAAATGCAATGTTTGGGCGAGTAGCAATCATTGCATACATCAAACTACCCACTGTAGACGCATACGGAATCTTATCCATTTCAGCCTGTTCTTCCTCAGACGCATGCCAATCTTGTTTGCTAAGTTTCACATATGGTGGCAATGGAACACTCAATGCCTTTCCCTTCTCCATATTGAAACGTTGCAAAACCTTGTCAATATACTCTGTTTGAGATAACCAAATCAACTTCTTTGATCTGTCTCTCTCAATGCGCATACCAAGTATATGACTTGCCTCACCCATGTCTTTCATGTCAAATGATTTTGCCATCTTTGACTTCAAAGCTGAAATTTCTTCCAAGTGCTTGTCAGCAATCAACATGTCATCCACATACAAAATAAGGATCAGCCAACTGCCATCCTTAGCCTTCTTTGTATATAGACAGTGATCGAACTCACTACGTTTGTAGCCTTGAGAAAGCATAAACTTGTGGAACTTATGGTACCATGCCCTCGGTGATTGTTTTAAGCCATAAAGACTCTTTAACAACTGGCATACCAAATCTTCCTTACCTTTCTCAACAAACCCTTCTGGCTGCTGCATGTAAATTTCCACATCTAAATCACCATGCAAGAACACTGTCTTGACATCCATTTGGTGCAACACCAAATCTAATATGGCAACCAATGCAAGAAAGCATCTCAATGTAGTCATCTTGACCACCGGAGAGAAGACTTCATCAAAGTCAATGCCTTGTTCTTGATTAAAGCCCTTGGCAACAAGCCTTGCTTTGTACTTTGGCTGACTATCATGAGCGGTGATCTTATACCTATAAACCCATTTACAAGGTAGAGCCTTTTTGCCCTGTGGTAATTTAACTAGCTTCCATGTCTGGTTTTTATGCAAAGCTGTCATCTCTGACTGCATGGCCAATTGCCAATTCCCGGAGTCCTTCATTTGCATTGCTTCCTTGTAACATGAAGGCTCATTGCAATCAGTCAACATGACATAGTTCATAGATGGAACAAACCTATCAGGAGGTCGCATGATACGTCCAGATCTACGCACAATAGGTGGCTCAGGCTCAGCCACAACCTGTGGTTCCACTCTATCCTGTCCTTGCTCCTCTTGAGCCCTGACATTTTGTTTTGCACGTGCAGGGCCATCTTCTTGGAAGACAACTCTTCTAATCTCCTCAACCCTCTCTGGTTTAGAATGATATTTGGCTTCATTAAAGTGAACATCATTACTACGGATAACCTTTCTTGATTCCGGATCCCAAAGTCTGTACCCCATCTCACCAGAATTACCATAGCCTAGAAAGATGCACTTTCTACTCTTTGGCTCAAGTTTGTTCCTAAATTCCTTTGAAACATGAGTATATGCCTCACAGCCAAAGACTCTGAGATGCTTGTATGAGGGCATTTTGCATGACCATACCATCTCTGCCACTGAATCCTTCTGCAAAACCTTGCTAGGAGATCTATTTATAAGATGAACAGTTGTTGATACAGCTTCAGCCCAAAACCCATTTGGCACTTGTGCATTAGACAACATACTTCTGACCTTCTCTTGTATGGTCCTATTCATCCTCTCAGCAACACTATTTTGAGGAGGATTGTAAGGAGCAGTAAGTTCACGTTTTATACCTTTTGACTCACAAAAGTCCTGAAAGGCCTTTGAAACATACTCTCCACCATTGTCAGTGCGTAAGCATTTAAGCTTCTTGCCATTCTGATTCTCCACAAGTGTCACAAACATTTTGAAAACACTAAACACTTCATCCTTGTGCTTGAGAAAGTAAACCCATACTTTCCCCGAGTAGTCATCTATAAATGTCATAAAGTAAGAAGCTCCCCCTAGAGATAGGTTAGGCATAGGTCCACACAAATCACTATGAACAAGTGCCAACTGTGTATCTCTTCTACTGCTTCTATGCTTATGTGGCTGTTGTGTTTGCTTACCATACAGACAATGTTCATAGAATTCAAAATCATTAAATGACAAGCCATGCAAATAACCAGAACGAGACAAGATTTCCATTCCCTTCTTGGACATATGTCCTAACCGGCTATGCCACAAAGAAACGTTCGGCTACTCGATTACATTGATTACATTTTTAGAGACATTTGATACATAAATCATGTAAAGTCCTCCAGACTTTACTCCATGTGCTATTGTCATAGAACCCTTGGATATCTTCCACATGTTCTGTCCAAAAGTGGTGACGTAGCCAGCATCATCAAGTAAACCTGTGCTGATCAAGCTATTTGTAATTGCGGGAACATGTCTCACATTTTTCAGCGTGAAAGAAGAGCCATTCTGAAACTTCAATTGAACATCTCCAACACCTAAGATCTCACATGTCTGCCCATTGCCTAGCCGAACATGATCTTTAGTGGTCACATAAGAGGTAAACCACTCCTTGTTTGGAGACACATGAAGTGATGCCCCTGAGTCTATAATCCAGTCACTCAGTGCATTTCCATCAGATGCTGTAAGAAGAGCTGAGTCCATTGTATTCTTCAAGAAGTAGATGTCTCCTGACACTGGACTGTCATCCTCTGCAACAGTGTTTGTCACATTTATTTCTTGAATCTTCACTGAGGACTTGTTCTTCTCACCATGGTCTTCAGCTTTCTCTTTGCCTTTTTCTACTTTCCATTCTCTGCAGTCTCTTTTCATGTGACCCTTCTTTCCACAATGGTAGCATTCTATGTCACTCTTGCCTTTAGCACTGCGAGACTTGCTACGAGATTGATTCCTCTTTCCACCTTTGTCCTTTTCTTTGGTCCTTCCCCTGACAACTAAGGCTGTTCCTTTGCCTTTGTCCATTGTCTTTCTGTTGGTTTCTTCAGTAAGTAGATTGCCTTCTACACCTGCTATGGTCAAACCATCTGGAGGTGCAGAATTACTCAAAGCTGTGCGAAAAGTGTCCCAACTTTCCCGCAATGTGATCAACAGGAACATAGCTCTAACAGGTTTATCAAACTTGACACCTTGAGCTGACAACTGACTGTAGATGGTGTTGAATTCATTCAGATGATTGGACATAGGGGTCCCTTCTTTCATCTTCAAGTCAACAAGCTTCTTAAGCCAGTATACCTGTGAAGCTGCACTCTGCTTCTCATAAAGATCACTCAGCTTTAACCATGCTTGATAAGCCGACATCTCGTCTGCTACATTGAAGTAAACGCTTTCTGCCAAAGTCAGCATAATGGTAGAAAGTGCCAATTCATCCATTTCACTCCATTCATCTTCGTCCATATCTTCTTGTTTTATCCCCTTGAGCTTTATAGGTTTTATCTGCTTCTTTTGTACCAACACGTGCCAAATCTGCTTCTTCCACAATGGGAAATTGGTTCCATCCAGCTTCTTGATATTGTAAAGAGCAGTGTCCTGCGATCCAGCCATAACTACGCTTCACAGTAGTTTACTTTCCTCGAAAAAATTCGGCAGAGTTTCCCCTGTAAACTGTCCTCTGAACGAATATCAACATGTCAAACGAACCAAGAAAGCTTCAGATTCTGCAGAAATTTCGGCAGAGTCTCCTTTGTAAAATGGCTCTGGTGTACTAAAAAACAGACCAAAAACAGCTCAAAAAACCACTGTCTCTCTAACACTGTAAGCTGTGGGTGTCCTGCACTTGTACTGTCTCTCATTGTCCTGTCACTGTGCTGTAAGCATAGACTGCGACAATGCCTCAACGACAGTAAAGCAAAGATGCAATCCCAACTGTCTAACTCGCAGTCAATACATCCTAGCTGCCTATCTAAGGGTGCTCGAGGGATCGCTCCAAGACCTGTATCACCGAAAGGATCTCAACATTCGAGAATCCCCCAGCTCAATAAAACCTCACTCGACCCTCAACAAAGGCTGCAGTAAATATGACAGTACATAGACTTCCCACAAAGTCATACATCCACAAATTTCCCACTGTATGTTGTAACCACTGCGGCGTTTGTTTGCTACATGACTCACAGCCAGCAACCCTCAACAGACATACATCATCTCTTACAATACATCCCCTGTGGAAGTACCTGCAATGTCAGGATGAAAGTACCTGCAATACATCCCCTATGGAAGTACCTGCAATGTCAGGATGAAATCTGGAATATCAAGCAGCAAACACAAGCTACCTGATAAACTAGTGGATGTCGCCTACAATATGTGTGTAGGTGCGCCCGTGTCGTATGTGACACGCCTCCAAGAACTGTGAGCCGTCCTTCGTTGTGTAGACAGCCACAAATCAGCATTTTGGAAGTGCAGATATCCTCAGCACTTGCAATCGTAGACCGAAACCCCAAATTTGCAGAGTTGAATCTGTACCCGCCAAGACCACGTAGTCGAAAATGGCCTGCACAGATCTTTGTCAAAGCTGATCGGTGGCCGAGATGACCTTAGAATGAAATTCTGAGAACACCAAGGCCTTCGGGCCTACTCACAAGAATTGGGGTTGTGTCTTCGTCTGTCGAATCTCACTCCAATCTGAGCAGGTGACTCTGGCTACCTGCAAATGCTGCCCCGAGCCTCGATCTGAGCTCTGATACCAGTTGAAGGAGTACAAGCGGAAGTGCGACGCGAGAGAGATTGCGAGAAGAAGAGCACGACGATATGGTGAACTCGCTCTACTGTAATGTGTAGAGCATAGTGAGTTCTTATTAGGTTTTTACAAAAGAATATGTGTACATACCTGGCGGCCCGCCCACTTACCTGGGCGACCACATTGGGCTTTATACCGCAACAGATGCTAGGGTATAAGGCTTCAATGTCAAAGGTGAAAAGAAGGGTGTTAGGTGGAAGGGGAAGTTTGTCCAAGTCTTGGATGAGGGTAAGGGAGTTTTGAAGGTGTTGCTTTTGGCCAAGGAGGATTGGGTAGAGTTCTATATGGAGCCAGATAGAAGCTTTTTCAAAAAGGTAACCCTTATAGGAGCATATAGGACGAGATACAATGGATGGTTTATGGAGTTTAGGGATAAAGTAGATAGGACAGGGTTTAGGGGGTTTATTAAGGGGGGAGAGGATAAAGTTCCGCTCCATAGAGGGGAGAGCGGAGTAGCGAAGGGTGATAGAGGTAAGAAGGGAAGCTAAGAAGGCAAAAGGGAAGTTAAGGCAAGGTTCATAGGTGGAGTGGTTATTGAGATGTGAGAGGGCATCTTTCTCATACCAATCTAATGGTAAGATAACTACGCCAAGGTTTTTGTCGGTTGGTTTTATGATTATTGACGAGTCCAAGGAGAGGCTAGATAAAGCTTCAATGACAAAATGGGGTCGCTTTGAAGTGGGAAAATTACAAGCATTTAGCATGAGGTTAAAGTTATGTTGTTTAGTGGACAAAATTTGGTTATGATGGGGGTTTATTAGAGGAGGTTTCCAAAGTGGGTTGGTTTCCTTAAAAGGAGAGGGGGAGGAAGGTTTAAGGTTTTTGAAGAAGAACTTAAGGTTCAAATTTCTTGATAGATTGCGGTGTGAGTTGAGGAGCAAGAGAGGGGAGGGTTTAGAGGGGGAGGGATGTATTCTAAGCCTAAGGCCAAACATCGCCTTTCGGAGAGAGAGAGAGCTCGAGGTGACAAGTTGTGGATTTTGTAGTTAGAGATACGGTGCTCCAAGGTTGAAACTTGAATTTTACCAAAGAGCAAAAGTTTGTAGCCTTGTGGATTAGTGACTGGAAGCCACAACTTTCTTCTTGTTCTTCGTTTGTGAGTGGGGGTTCGGAGTGTCTTTAGAAATCCAAATATATGGGAGGAGGGGGGGTTTGGAGAAGTAGAGGTGTACCCAAGTGTATGGGTGGCTAAACCCTAATCCCTCCTCCCTTTGCCTTTTCCCGAGTGGTTATTCTTGTGGTATGTGGAAACATTACGGGAGTGATCCTTCTTGTGTGGGTGTGGGTAAGGGTGGTTGGGGATTTTTTGAGATGGAATAGAGGAGGGACCAATGGAGATGGGTGTAGGATTGAGGGTTTTAAGAGGGTAAAGACGATAGGCGGGGGTGTTGGGAGAAGGAGTAAATTTAGGTTTTTTAGATAGAGGGAAGGACTTTTCAGGGGAGGGTTTGGAGGAAGGTTGAAAAGCTCGTTTGTTGGTGGTTACAAAGGATGGTTGGGAACAGGGGTGGTGGTGTTTAAAGGTTCTTGGCGGTACAAACGGTTTTTTGGAAAGGAGGTGGGTGGGTTTTTTAGAGGGAGGGAAGACCATCTTATGTGGGGAGGCGGAAGGGGAGACCTGAAACTTGGGAGGAATTGTATGGAATTTTTCTGTGACAACTTGTTCTACGAGTTCTTTGATGGTTTGCTCCTTGGGGAGTAAGAGCAACTCTTCTTCAATGTTGTTGATGGCCTTCTTGCGGGCAAGTTTAGCTATATCCTCTTTTGATGTAGTGAGGTGTGCATTTACAACGTGGGTTTGAATATCCGAGAGGAAGTTTAGGAGGGATGAGGTTTTCCATTGTTGTAGCTTGAGGCTCCAAGCATGTTTGGAGACTAAGGGTATGGAGACTTGGAGGAGCTTTAGTAGGAGATCGTTGAGCCGTTCTTCTACTAAAGCATGATAGCCGTCGAGGTAGGTTTTCAAATTATTTATGAGGAGAGTTTGTGCTTGTACAAGAGCTTTTGTGCAATCTAATTGATATCTTATGGTGAGTGAGGCAAACTTAGCATTGAGGAGGGCTTGAGCTTGTGTATCCTCTAGGGATAGCTTTGGTGGCTTCATACATAGGCTATTAGGTGCTCTTTGATTACAAAGTAAATCATTGAGGTGTTTAAGGAAGCTTTTAGCTTTACCTACTTTACCATGAAGCTTCTTATATTCCAAAAGCGAGTTTTAAATAATCACCTCAAAGTCCAGAGGTTGCTTGAGATGTGGAAGAACCTCTTCATTGGTAAGGGGGCCGGTCAGGGGTAGGCCATCATGTTGAAGGGTTGACCGTTTGCCGGCTTGGAGTGGAATGGTCGTAGGCATAGAGGGTGTGCTTACATTATGGTTTAGTTTGCGGCTTCCTTTTGCAAGCACCGAAGAGAAATCAAAGGACTCCTCCGGGAGACGCTCTAATTCTTCCGTGATGTTCTCATAGGGGTTGGTTGTAGCGTCATCCTTATTTATCGAAAGTAGAGTCGAGGTGGTCGGGTGAGAAGCCGAAGTTTCCGCTCTTACATACGTGGCAGCCGAACCCGGGGAGCGAAGGGCCAATAGCCATAGAGGAAGGGAGATCCGGGGCGAGGTTGTCGTGGGGTTGTGGCGGAGTTGGAGTGTTGGTATCCATTGTAGTAGAGAAGGTGACCAAAGGGTTGTAGGATGTAGGCGACCAAATGTGGAGGTCTTGGTGGGTAAAAGTGAAAGATTTGTGTCACTGTGTCTAAGAGGGCTGAGTATCAAAATCAAAGATGGTTAAAAGCAAAGGTAAAGTTTAAATTAAAACTGGTTAAGATTTAAGATAAGGTTGGAGAGCGTGAGTAGGGCTTAGAGAGCATGAGTATAGCTTTGAAAATTTAATGTCCGTTATGGTCTAAGAGTGGCATTCTTACCTACCTCTCAAGACATAGGCCCACATTAGATTCAAGTAGAATAACACATAAATTTCTTTGTTGTCAAAACAAATCAGTGGTAAAGCTACACAGAGGAGCAAGATTGATTTGCAACACTAGATAAAATCGTTCTATACATGTTTTTTGTCTATGCAAACAAAAATCCAAGACGATTTAACATATGATATACCCATCAAATCACTACTCTATATTTCCTCCTTAATATTTAGATATTGGCTATCATGCTTTATAAGCAACAACAAACCCAATTTGGTCTTAAAGCTTGTTAGCTTGTTGTTATGACCTTTCACTCAATCTACGAGATGTGGAAGATTTCTCAAGTAAGTAGATCGTCTAAGGAAAGTACACAATGGGAGAAGCTATAGTATGCATGGCTTTACTTAAGCTTGAATTTTACATCAAAGAAGTAACAAATGTATTGTAGATTTTGGCATGCCTAGTCCATTGGTCACATGTACATAGGTTTGCCAATTTAGGCAATTTGCATCCACTTTTCATCCTAGTGTCAATTGTCAATTTAGCCAACACCAACTAAGAGTGCAG
Organism: Adiantum capillus-veneris; assembly: GCF_014529385.1. NCBI lineage: Eukaryota > Viridiplantae > Streptophyta > Polypodiopsida > Polypodiales > Pteridaceae > Adiantum > Adiantum capillus-veneris. The sequence goes on along the minus strand of NC_140945.1, from coordinate 110,148,480 downwards.
ATTCACTTGTTAAGGTAGTACATTCTGACTACAGATTTGCTAGTTCAAATGGTGCAACCTAAGCACGCTTCATCAATTTAGGAAGCACTAGTGCATATTTATCAATTTAGATAGAATTATTTTTTGGGTTAGATAGCACACCCATTTGGTGTCAACTTGTCGGTTTAGGCAACACCACTTAAAGTTCATACAATATTGTGGTTGGCCACCAATATTATTTGTGTGATTTTGTTACTTACGTATATGATGGAATTGATTTGGGATATATTGATATGGATTTATGATGATGACGTTGTTTATGGATTTGAACTTGGTATCCAAAGATCTTAGTTTATTGATATAGGACAATATAATATGTAGTATGTGGATAGTGAAGGCATAAGCAGATTACATTGTTTTAAGTATGTAACATTTCATTTTGTCATATTATGTTTCTACTATGTAATTTTAATCACTATTTTGGACAACTCATCCTTGTGAGATAAAAGCATAGCAACTAAGGATAATGGCTTGATTAATTGAGAGGTAGATATGCTCACATGGGTTAAATGCAGGATGGATGTGGGGGGAGTAGATTTTGCCTCAGTGCTCGTGTCATTCTTCTCCTCTGTTATCTAGCTCTCCCTCTTCTCTTGTCTCTCACTGTATTCGTAGCATCCCAGTCTTGGATGTGCGCATGGAACAATCTCTCTTCATCTCTTGTTCTTTGAATCTTGTTGTTCATGTGGTGATTGCGCATGTGCAAGGTATGATGGATTCTTGTTTCTATTTTGGATATGGTAATTTGCATATGTTTGTAGGGTCACTGCACCTTTTGAATGTTGTACAAACACACACATAAACACATGAGCATACAAAAGTGTGTGTTGGTGAGGGAAAATAAAATGATTGGATTCCTCGGGTTGTTCATCTCAATATATGTAAGTGTAGCACTTGAATTGACTTGGAGGGTTATCTTTGTTTCAAATAGTTACAAATTTACACGTACAAGAGGGGTTAAAAAAGGAAAGCTTTTTCAAAAGTTAAAGATTTATCAAAGAAAATGTGTCTTTTAATCCATAGTAAAGTGTGTTTGTATGTGTGCAGAGGAATTTTATAACTACCTCTTGAACGCAATGCTATAGGTTTTTTTAAGGTCAAGATATCTTTTGGTGCTTGATTGAAGTCTACAAGAAGAGCACAATTAAGAAATGAAAATCGTTCGTCACCCGCAAGACTTGAATTCTTCTTGGTTGTGGCCTTGGCATTAGCATAGAGTGAGAGAGAAGGAGATCTTGCATTAAGTAGGGCTAAAATCATAGCACCCAACAATCCACAACACACTTAAGTATTTTGGTGTTTGATATTTTATTGAAGTAGGTAGTGCTAAAATTAGAGGCCCCTCCTTTAGACTAGAGTTTTCATGAACCATAAGGGTTGGTTCTCACCATTTATGCCTACAATGTACAAAGTGAGCCATGTAGGCTTATTGAGCAGGAATATATCTAAAGACACTTGTGCTAAAAGGAAATGGGTGAGATGGAAATATTGAATTTATTGCTTGACTTCACTAAAATATTATCCTCAATTATTTGTATTCCAATCTTCATAGCATCAACTCACCATTAGATAAAAAATAAAGATAGCGACAATAGTTAACCATTGCAATTCTAGCTACTATCCCAATTGTAATGCTAGCCACATACAATAGAAGGGTGACCAACATCAAAACAAGTCAAGGCCATTCTAGAAGAGGAGACATTCTCCTTTGTAAAATGACCATATGGAGAACAACATCAATCTTAGTGAAGACACGTTATTGATCTTACCATCTTTTTGCAATTCCCCCATCAAGGGAGACATTTTACAATACAATACTTTGTGTTCCTTCAATATCTAGCTAGTGCAATGAAAATGGAGACTTCAAGCACTAAGCAAACACTTTAAAAACACAACATCAATTCCCTCATGGTCTGACACCCAAGACCTCACACACCTTCAAAGATGCTGAGAGCTAGTGGGGTATGAGAGTAGATTGACAGGAAGAAGGAGTAGTCTTACGAGAAAGAAGTATATCTCTTCACATAATCACTCATAATAGCTTATCATAGCTTAGTAATTAGCATGGTAGAGGAGAAGAGCATGCTTTGAAGCTTGGCTCTTGGTTGGATTTGCATCACAAAGCCAAGAGTTGTTGGTGTAGGCCTCCCTTCTCACAAGCTTGGAGTATGTGATGAGCTTTCCATTAAAGCTTGAGAAGGATAATGTCTTGCCAAAATCAGCCCCCACTCTCTCTTGGTCGACCCCTCTTGCAAAATACTCATGCTGACACCCCATGGACCCTGCAAAGCTTAGCCAATGAAAATTAAGAAGCATAAGTGATAGCCTTGTGACATGTGTCCCCCTTTCCCCGTTTGTGAGAGCTTTAGGTAACTAATTATGCAATTTAACTCTCATTGGACCCCTTGGGAGACTGTCCAATAGTCTTCTAGAGAGCTTAATTCTCATTGGTTCTTTTATTAAGTGTTTTTAAATGAATTAATCTAGATTTACTCTAGGCTAATTCTCATTGGTCCACCTATATGGCCATCCAATAGAATTTAAGTGCACCTTGTGGGCAATTGGGCTAGGGAGCTGACATGTGTCCATTATGCCCTTTGTGTAAAGGGAACCATTTGAGTGTGTGTGTGTTATCTCACAAGCTTCTCTCTCTTCCCCTACCTTTAGGGCTCACCCCCTCCTCTTTAGGAGTCATGGAAGACTTTTTGGTCATCACTAAACCATCCAATTCCACTAAGCTTGACCATTTGAACTTACCTTTGAATTTTGGAACCTTAGCATTTTGGAAGTCTTAATGGTCTGAACCCTGAGGTCTTTGGAGCCCATTGTTGCACATTGCTCTTTTGCAGATGGCCCCCCCTTTGGATCCCTATTTTCCCTCCTTTGGATCCCTATTGTGGACGATCTTCCAGCTTAACCAATATTCTAGATTTTTCTCCCCTGGTACTTCCCCATATTAAATGATCAGTTTAACATGAGAAATCATTTAGGAGAATTAGATATTAGTCATTATGACATTACCTCTCTCTTTGAAATTATCATAGTCGTCCTTGTCTATGGGGTAGAGAAGATAAAGCCTGTTCATTAGTCCTTTTCTAGCGGGTAAAGGATCCCTATCTTACCCTACAACATCATTCCAAAATGGATGACAGATCCATTTGGCGCTTGAGAGCCTAAGGCTGCCGCAAGCATGTTTGCACATTAGTCCTATCAATCTTCCATAGTAGAGTGACAAGCTCTACTTGGTGTTTGGAAGACGTCGTCTCCACAAATTTGATTCTAAGCATGCATACTACTTAACATTTGTGCACAAATAAAAAAAAGAGAGTCTTATAAGACAAAAGAACTTTGTTCATTTTAAACATTCATACATTTGTTTACTCTAGGGAAGCATTGTAAGCATTGACAAGGTTTAGGTTATCCTTTAGTTGTATGCCTTGCATCCATCTAGCATCTTCAAAAGGATAATTTTTAAACTTAATAAGATACTGTCGGATAGTCTTACTGCCTCTTAATACCTTGTCTTCATGTCGGAGAATGGAATCGGGATGCAGCACCACTTCTTGGTCCTCGATCTCCAGTGGGTCTTCGATAGTTGGTTCTTGAGGTGGCTCTCCTTTGTAAGGCTTTAGTAGGCTCACATGGAAAGCATTGTGTATGAGCCAAGGACTAGGCAACTTGAGTTGATAGGCCATCTCATTGACTGGTCTAAGAATCTGGAAGGGACCATAGTACCTTTTTGCTAACTTAGCATAGTACCTTTGGTGTCCCATAGGATTCTTGCCTGTGGTGTGCCTTAATCGAGCCTTGGGAAATTTTAGCAAGACCCAATCATTTTCTTTAAAGGCTTGGGCTCTTCTGTGCTTATCAGCAGCAGCCTTTGGCCTTCGTTGTGAGATAGAGATAGCATCCTTAATCTTTTGGAAAGATTCTTGTAGGTCTCGGCTATACTCATCTGCAGCGAAGATCTTCCCCTATACTTTGAGTACCAGGGGACTTTTGGATCTTCCCTCAATTACCTCAAAAGGTGCTTTTCGTGTGGAAGTATCTACAGTGTTATTGTAGGCATACTCCACTAAGGGTAAGTACTTCTACCATTGGGACCTTTGATCTACTTCTGTTACATAGGCTTTTAGTAGATCGAGGATTTTTAGGTTAGCTATTTCACTTTGGCCATCCGTTTGGGGGTGATAGGCCGAAGAGAAGTTTAGCCTTGTCCCTAAATTCTCAAAGAGACCCTTCCAAAAATTAATGGTCATTCTATGATCTCTATCCGACACTAAGGACATCGGCAAGCCATGGTACTTGAAGATTTGGGATATAAAGAGGGTTGCCATTTGATGGGCTTTGATCATCTTTTTGATAGGTATAAAATGAACTTGTTTGTTGAACCTATCTACTATCGTACATATTCCCCTATTCCCATGGATAGACTTAGGCAATCCAAAGATAAAATCCATGGATATGCTCTCCCATGGTGAATTAGGATTGGCAAGGGTTGAAGCAATCCAGGTTGCTTCCCTCTATCAAACTTCATCTTTTGGCATACCACACATTTAGAAACATACTCTTGTATGTTTGATTCATGGTAGGCCAATAGAAATATGTTTCAATCCCTTTTAGGGTAGACTGAATCCCCGCATAAGGAGGAGCATGAGATTCATACATTACTTTCTCACGTAGTGAGTTAGTAATGCATAGTCTATTGCCATAGAGAAGATAACCATCTTGTAAAGTAAATGGTTCCTCTTTCTTCACTAATGCAAGGGTTGAAATCACATCTCTAAAATCAAGATCAATAGCATACTTATCTATCATAAAATATAGATCATTGTGAGATGCTATGGAAACCGCATTCACTCTCGTCCGTCTTGAGAGTGCATCGGCTACTTGATTATGCTTGCCAACAATGTACGCAATATGAAAATGAAATCACGAAAGTGAATTTGCCCACCTCATTTTGTTTGTCGGAGAGCTTGTTATGCGGAATAAAGTACTTAAGGCTTTGGTGATTCGTCTGCAGAATGAAAGGAGTCCCAAGTAAATAGTGCTTCCACGAGTCTAAGGCATGTAGAACTATGAGGAGTTCCTTTTCATATGCCTAGAGCTTGCTCAACAGGGTCGAGCCTTCAACTTTCATAGGCTATGGTGTGACCTTGGAGCAAAACAGCACCAAGGCAATCACCACAAGCGTCACATAGGACCTTGAATGGCTTTGAGAGATCCGACACTGTAAGCACAGGTTGACAGATATGCTTTTCTTTAAGCTTTTCAAAAGCATTGTTCTCCTTTGTAGACCATGTATACCTAACGTTTTTCTTTGTTAGGTCATGTAATGGTCCTACTATAAGTGAGAACTTTTCTATGAAGCGTCTATAGTATGCACACATACCTATAGAGCTTCTTAGTTCATGAAGATTCCTTGGATTCGGCCATCCTTTTATTACCTCTAGCTTTGATGAATCCATTTAAATGCCATCTTGAGAGATAATGTGACCTAAATACTGAATCTCTTGTAAGAAAAACTCACTTGTCTTTCGGTTAATATAAAGTTTATTCTCTCGTAGAACTTGAAATATTACCTGGAGGTGCGTTCGTCTAATGAATTAGAGTAGATGGTAATATCATCGAAGGACACTCCCCAGTAAAGGTTAGGTGAGGCCTAAATAGCTTCTCCATCAAGTAGTTGAATGTGGCTGGTGCATTGGTCAAGCCAAAAGGCATGACTATATATTTGTAAAGACCAAACGTAGTGCGAAATGCGGTCTTTACAATGTCTTGATCAACTATCCTTATTTGATGGTAGCCACTTTTTTGTGACCCATGTAGCTTATCAAATAGGTATTCTACCCCTGGAACGGGAAACCTATTTTTGATAGTGATCCTATTTAGTGCTCTATAGTCGACACACATGCGATATGTGCCATCTTTCTTTTGCACTAATAGCACGGGTGAACAAAATGGAGATGAGCTAGGCCTAACCATGCCCTTATCAACTAACTCATGCACTTGACACATAATCTCCTCTTGTTGAGCTTGAGAAACTCTATAAGGAGGTTTATTAGGCGGCGAACTTCCTGAAAGAAGTTCAATTGCATGGTCATCATTGCCTCGTTTGGGAGGTAGTTCACAAGGGATGTCATCAATAAAAACATCTTGAAATCCCTTGAGAGAATTGGATAACTCTAATTCTTTGTGATTGTTTATATTTTCTTTTGCTAAAGCATTAGGTTCATTTTGAGAATCTTTAAAAAAATCATGTACACGGAAATAGAGCTCTTTATTGACTTATTGAAAGCTTGTGTATGTACAATGGGTATGGTGTTACCCAACTCCTTAGCATCTATGTACATATCTTTTTCCTTGAACCTAAAGTAGATTTTTCTTTCAGGGAATTTAACATTGGCAGCCATGCGATCAAACCATGGTGCCCCTACGATTACATCCTCGTGCTTGAGAGGAGAGATAAAGAATTCCTCTTTGTCCACATTGCTTTGGACATGGAGGACTACCGTCAGTGGGTAGGACATCTCCCATCTCATAGGCTTGGATGCCTAGCTTGGTGGCCAACTCTGTGGATATGAAATTGTGAGTAGAACTTGGGTCAAAGAGAATAAAATCATCATGTTCTCTTACCTTTCCCCAAGCATGGCATAGAGGAGATCCTTTGTGGTGAGCTTCCTCTTCTTGGATTTCAACCAAGGTCGCTCTAGGAGGCTCATGGCGGGTGTTCTTTTGGGAGCAAGCACGGTATGCTTGCCGCATTTGAAACAACGGTTATCCTTGCGATAACGCTGAAGCTCTTGAGGAGAGAGTTTGTTTTTGACTTTGTAAACTTCCTTCTCCTTAGCTTTGTTGTTATTGGAATGATTTCTCTTAGCCCTGTTTGGAAATTGATTCGTGAAGCCACCACGGTATGGTGTATGACTGCAGATATGGTGCGTGGCCTTTGGGAGTTAACATACTCCGCCATTTCTTTAGTGAAGCCCGCACAAAAATTGTTGTTTTTGCTCTCCAAAATCCATCTTTTTGAAGACAGTGGCTTTAAGATGTAAGTCCCAAAACTTTTCTACATATTTGTGAATGGATTCGTAGGGAGACAGCTTCAAGTTTGACCATTCGGTGAGTACTTTGTCTTTGGCGTCGATAGCCAAAAACTGCTTCATGATGGAAGCTCTTAAAGATTTCCATGTTCGTGGGGCTTCACCGTTTGCCCGTAGGCGAGACCACCATTGCCTAGCGGACTTTTGAAAGTGCATAGCTACATGGTGTAGCTTAGAGGACTCCGTGAAGCCCTCATCTCCAAACACCACATTGAACTATTGGATGAAAGCCAAGACTTTGGTTGTAGCACCAAAGGTGCCATTGTAGGTAAGAAAAGAGATGTTCTTTCCTCCCTCTTTGAACTTCTTGAGCTTGGGCGATCTCTTCCACGCGGCATAGGATTTCCTATGGCCTCTTCTTTTTTATGGTTTAAAAGTTGCACCATCACTTTCTTCAAAAGATGAAGAATTTGAGGAAGATGGGTACGAGGGTGACCTCTTTCTCGCCTTTTTCTTGCCTTGTTCCTCCTTGTCTACACCAATACTTTCTTCATAAGAGGAAGAGGATGAAGAAGATGGAGAAGACGGTGACCTCTTTCTCGCCTTTTTCTTCTCTTGCTTTATATCATCCCTCTTTGAATTATGGTGTGGAGAAGTGTGTGATGGTCTTCTCCGTTTAGAAGGTGATGGAGAGAATTTTGCCCACCGTCTTCATGGAGCCATCTCCGTCAAAGTGGTAGGAGACTCACTTCTTTATTGTTATTTTGGTGGGGGCTCTCAAGTTCTCCTTTGGGAAGGAGATGCGTCATCAAGTAATAAATTTTTGAGCCCTTCGTACGAATCCTCTTCTTCTTTCCGAATTGGAGAGAGGACTCCTTTGGAAGTCTTGCTAGGAGGTTTCCTAAGTACTCTCTCATCATGGTGGGGGTTTGGAGAATCCCATGAGCACGTAGCTGCTGTTGCACTTCACTTTGGAGCGGTGGATTGTCCATGGCTTGTTGAAGCCTAGAAACAAGGTAACAAGCATAGGGGCATCCGATAGTAGCCTGCTCATTAGCAAAATCAAAGCTATCAACATTAATTTCACTCTCTTTACTATTGTCAACCATTCTAATAATTTTTAGGTGTAAACTTTTTTAGGTGTACTTTGGCACTTTAAGCCCTAGTTGCTACTCTTCTTTACCCTTTAGAAAAGCACTCAAGCTACTGTACCCGTGGCTCGAATATCATTAATTGCAAGGAATAGAAGAGAGGGTCTTTTAACACCAAAACAGTACCGGCTCATGTCAAGCTTCTAATAGCCCTGTAGGACTCCACTATTAAGACCATAGCTCTCGACGGTGATGCCCCGTTATTTGCACGAAGGCAAGTGCATTGCAAGGCTGAAAAATCCCTATTCTACTGACTCAATTGCAATTAATAATACCAACTATTTATAGCTAGCTTGAGGACCTCCCTTCTTGAGAAAGAAAAGAGAAACCTTGTGCTCTGATACCAATATAACATTTAATGGCCTAGTAACTTGTGTGTAGTGGAAAATAGCATAGACATAGTGAGCATTTCATTAGAATAGATTCCTAATGAGCATAGCAAGAGTGCTTGGATGGAGAGAGCAACAAAAAGCATAACACCTAGTTAGATAGGCATGAACAATACTTCAAAAGAGAGAAAAAATTAAGCTATTGACAACAGTTGAGGACCGGACTTATATGGAGCCGGTTCCCCCTCCAAAAGGCTTTGTATTATAGGTTTCCCCCATCAAGGTAGACATTTTACAATACAATACTTTGTGTTCCTTCAATATCTAGCTAGTGCAATAAGATGGAGACTTCAAACACTAAGCAAACACTTTAAAACACAACATCAATTCCCTCACGGCGGTCTCAGACCCAAGACCTCACACACCTTCGAAGGTGGTGAGAGCTAGCGGAGTATGAGAGTAGATTGAGAGGAAGAAGTAGTCTTACGAGAAAGAAGTATATCTCCTCACATAATCACTCCATAATAGCTTAGCATAGCTTAGTATTTAGCATGGTAGAGGATATGAGCATGCTTTAAAGCTTGGCTCTTAGTTGGATTTGCAACACAAAGCCAAGAGTTGTTGGTGTAGGCCTCCCTCCTCACAAGCTTGGAGTAGGTGATGAGCTTTCCATTAAAGCTTGAGAAGAAGAGAGAGAGAGAGTCTTCTTTCTTCACACATGAGATTGTATGAGTGTGTGTGTGATAATGCCTTGCCAAAATCAGCCCCCCCCCCTCTCTCTCTCTTGGTTGACCCCTCTTGCAAAATACTCATGCTGACACCCATTGGATCCTGCAAAGCTTAGCCAATGAAAATTGAGAAGCATAAGTGATAGCCTTGTGACATGTGTCCCCCTTTCCCCTTTTGTGAGAGCTTTAGGTAATTAATTAATGCAATCAAACTCTCATTGTCCCCTTTGTCTTCTGGCCAATAGGAATCATGCAAGCCATTGGGCTGCTGAATGCTCATTGGACCCCTTGGGAGACTGTCCAATAGTCTTCTAGAGAGCTTAATTTTCATTGGTTATTTTATTAAGTGTTTTTAAATGAATTAATCTAGATTTACTCTAGGATAAATCTCATTGGTCCACCTATATGGCCATCCAATAGGATTTAAGTGCACCTTGTGGGCAATTGGGCTAGGGAGCTGACATTTGTCCATTATGCCCTTTGTGTAAAGGGAAGCATTTGAGTGTGTGTGTGTGTGTTATCTCACAAGCTTCTCTCTCTTCCCCTACATTTAGTGCTCAACCCCTCCTCTTTAGGAGTCATGGAAGACTTTTTGATCATCACTAAACCATCCAATTCCACTAAGCTTGACCATCTGAACTTACCTTTGAATTTTGGAACCTTAGCATTTTGGAAGTTTTAATGGGTTGAACCCTAAGGTCTTTGGATCCCATTTTTGCACATTGCTCTTTTGCAGATGTCCCCCCCTTTGGATCCCTACTGTGGATGGTCTACCAGCTTAACGAATTCTCTATCTTTTTCTCCCCTGGTACTTCCCCATATTAAATGATCAGTTTAACATGAGAAAATCATTGAAGAGAATTAGATATTAGTTATTATGACAATTTAGACTCAAAATATGAGCAAGAACCTAGAGTGGGCTTACCTAATTACCTTTTACTAATAAAAACGTAAAAGGTATAGTGGGATTGATTGAGTATCTACTTTGACGATGTTGCCAATCGCAGAAGCATGAGTATTTTTTAGATGAGAATGACCATATCTCTACAACAAAAGCAACAAAAAATCCAAGCTTGATTGCAAGAAAAATTTGCAAGGGTGCAACCAGTAAATTTGACCATCCGAAATTTTGGGGGGGCATAATTAATGTGGCTTATTGCCAACTTCTTGAACATATAGAAATGGATTTGTGTGAATCATATTAAAATCCTAGTGCAGGATATGGGCAATTGTGTAGTCTATAGGGACAAGCAAATTTTTAATGCTAAGGCAGGCATCTATAGGATCAAAGTCCACCAAACTACATCAAACTATTCAATTAAAGCAACAAGCATTCAAAATCCAATAATTGCCCAATGGCATAGATAGAGAAATCTACAATTGGCATTATAGTTCATGTAATAGCGCAATCATTCTTAGGCAAGATGTAGTCAAGTATCAAGAGTGTAGAATTAAGGTATCTAGGGCCAAGTGGCATGATATCTCCATAAATAATCTCGCATGACCACACATCACTACCTGATGAGATAGATGAATCAATTTCAAAAAAAAAATGTGAGACTTTTGAGTGCAAATTATCAGATATATATTCAACTTGCTATAATGAAGCATCATCTAAAGGGTAGTCAATGTAGGAAACAACAACAAACACCAAGAAATCAATTATATAATAGTAAAATGTAGACCCAAGAATTGACGAATTTGCTCAAGCTACAAGTTTGGAGAGCAATATAATCAAAAGAATGGAGTTACAACAACATAATATTGAATTTTATACTCCTATAATAGGAACATCAAGCTTAAATTTCCTCCAAATTTAGATAAGAGTAGGAATCAAAGTTGCATTTTCTTCAAGTGACACTGATTATTCAACATCCCAATCAATTTCTCAATGGCTCAAAAAATTTGAAATATTTGAAGTATTCACTTTGGTCGTTATGTCGATGAATGTCTAACCAAACGAAGGTAAAGTTAATTGCCAATCCTAGGCTCAATTAAATGGTGTTAACCACAACAAACAAAAACCAACAAGGCTCCAAAAACAACCATACCAATGGTGTGACACTCAACCTAATTGAAGAAGATCCTCCAATCAACAGATAGGGAAGCTAAAGCTGACTATGCGGGGGTTGATCCTAACTATGATTATAACCAAAGCAATTCTCTTGATGATGGTAGTATTCATGAGTTTATTTCTACACAACTTGCAATAGCTCTCTCTACTTCATGTATCTTCACAATTAAGATTATTTTCAATAATCAACACTATAAGAATCAAGTGGAAGCTGAAATTTCTATTGTTTTTTTTACAAACATGCACATTCTTGGTTGCACCTTTGCATGGAATTGACATGATCTTGGGTATGCCTTTTTAATAGGAATTTAATCCACCATTGAAACATGTAAGCCATAAGTCTAAGAGATTTCCACTTCTCTCTCTCTCACACACACACAAGCTAAAAAGACTATCCAAATCCAAAATAAAAGACACCTTGTGCTTGTAAGTGAAGTGTCTACTAAACCACAAAACCATGTGATGATTCCCATAAGGTATTTCTCTCTCAATTTAGAGACTGTTTTATGCATGGTTTGCCTCTTGGAGTACCACATTCACAACGTGAAGAGCATATGACAGATATCATTCCCACCTTGTAGAGCCTCTTATAGAGTAAATCATGTCGCACACAAGGAGAAATAGATACAAGTTTAGGATTTCTTAAATAAAGACTCATACGGGCTAGTAACTCACCATATGGGTCTCCAATGTGTATTGACTGTAGGGCTTAAAAAGGGATCATTATCAAGAATAGATTCCCTATTCTTAGGGTAGATAAAGACTTATACGGCCTAGTAGCTCACCATAGGGGCTCCAACGTGTATTAATTGCATGCTTTAAAAGGGATCATTATCAAAAATAGATTCCCTATTCTTAGGGTAGATGACCTAGTTGAATTAAAAGGGGCTATTATTTTTAGTAAAATTGACCTTAAGTCTGATTACTACCAAGATGTCTATAGAATGATAGCAACAAGGCATTGTGAATTGCTTGTCATGTTGTTCTTACAAATGCACCCGCTACTTTCACATGTATGATGAACTTAATTTTTTTTATCACCAATATTTTTTCATTGTATTTTTTGATGATATGTTGGTCTTTAAGACATCTGAAAAAGAGCTTAAGTAGCATTTAAATCATGTGTTTGACTTACTTAATTAGAATCAATTGTACTTGAATTCAGAATCGAGTACTTTCTTTCACTCTGAAATTAAGCTCTTAGGACACCTTTTTTTGAAGAAGGCATTAGTCACATTGTTTCTAAAGAAGGTATTCATGTCGATCCAAACAAAATAGAAACAATAATTTAATGGCCAAGACCTAAAATTTGCACTATTTATGTTCTTTTTTAAGCCTCTATGTTTATTATAGTAAGTTTGTCCATAAACATACATACAAAGCTCATTATTTAAATCTCTCGTTGAAGAAAAATACTTCATATAGTTGGATTGATTTACATGAAAGTACATTCAATGCGCTCAAGACTGCTTTGATAAATACACCAGATTTACTAATGTCTGATTTTGTTAAACCGTTATTTGTTTTTATCACTAATGCAAGCAAAAAAGATATTGGTGCAATCCTTGTACAAGAGAACCATCCACTCGCATTTGAAAGTCAAAAATTTCCTAAATTTGAGTCTAAATACATTATGCATGAAATATTATTTGGTGAGTGCAAAATTCAATATTAAAACTAAGCAGTAAAAAATTAAGTGTTTATTATCTCAAGTTTTGAGCCTACCATTCAATACCAACTTGGAAGACTGAATGTTGTAAATTATGCTTTGAGTAGAAGACCTCATACTAATTACCTATCAACTACTAAGGGTACAATTTAAAACACATGGATGCATATGATTGAATATGACACTCATTTTAGAGTACACACTTCAAGCATAAACTATGTGTCACTAAACCTTTATGCACCTCGATTATTAAGGAGTTTCATAAGCCACCCTATGTTAGTCAACACAAATTTCTTTATTTCAAGCATAAACTATGTGTCACTAAACCTTTTTTCACCTTGATTATTAAGAAGTTGCATAAACCACCCTACACTAGTCATAGAGGTTTTGCAACTACTTTTCAAAATCTACGTTAATATTTTTGTTGGCCAATCAATACGTCTCATCTTTTTTGGTATGTCAAAAGCTCAAGTCTAGCATAGGTAAGAAAATCAGTTATTTGTATCCACTTCCCGTTCTTGAGAGACCTCAAGAACACATTCGAATGGATTTTGTGATTGGTTTTCCACCTACTATTCATAAGCATGATAGGATCCAGATTGTTATTCATCGTTTTAAGAGATTTTATATCAAACTTTGCAAGAAAACTCTCACATCACATCAAGTACACTTTTTGTTTCTCAAGTTTGTATTTCCACATCATGGTGTACAAAAGGTAATGATTGTTGATAAAGATTTTATAGTGCTTTGGACCTCTATTTGAAGATTTTGTCACTACACTTGATTTCATTTCTTTTTTTCTTTCAAATTAATTGGACAAATAGAAGTTACTAAATGTACTATTATTGAATTTCTTAAAGCTTAGTGCATTCTCAACCAAAGAAATGGGATGACCACCTGCTGCAAAGTCTACCATTTGCATATAGCTATAAAACTCATTCTAATGCATGTATGTCATCATTTGAAACTCTGCATGGTTATTCACTTCCTACCCCTACATCTTCTACCTATTGTTGATAATTTTTTGATTGAATTTCCATTTATGCTAGTGACAACTTGCAATCAAGCATAGGTTATGTTATGTTGATATTGAAAAGCGTCAAATCAAGAGTGTGGAAAAAAATGAACTGATCATATTGCTTCTTATTTTAATAGTCTTCTTTAAAATTTGAGTTGTCAATAATGATGTCACTTTTTGTTTAGATGTATCATCTCAATAGGTCTTCATGACACGGACATCTGTAGCATAGCTATCTGGCACTAACTTAATGTCAATACTAAGGGAAGTGACTCGCATGGGGCACGGAGACATTTTGAGGTGTCAACCTCAAGAAGTGAACCTAGCAAGTGAACATAAAAAGCCAACAAACAAACCACCACTCTCTGATCTAAAAATATGCCTATGTTCTATCTTGTCACTCTAGGTCATCACGCCCTTTCATCGACTAAACAAACATAGATCATCACGAAACTCTAAGGGAAGCTATATTAGGTATAAGGACACATGTCTACAAAGTCTAGATACCAAAATCCTGATCCATCATGAACGAGGTCAAAAAAAAAAAGCAACAGAGCAGTCCAAATAGGTCGCCTAAGGTCTAACAACACTTTTCCATGGTCAAAATGTCAAAAAAGTAATTTTGACACTTAAATATGCAAATAAGACTCACAAATGCATAATCATAAATCACAGCAAAACTTGAAATGCTTGTACTTAATTGAAAGAGCAAGAGATAAGGAACACAAGGCAACTTTTGGAATCAATTTTGGATTAGCAGATCACGAGAAAATTCAGTTAGAGGTTGTAGCCGAGTAGCCGCTTATAATCGTACGTATCGTACGTACATAGACCTCTCAAAATCCAAAAGATAAGGTCCTTTCAAACTAAGGTTTTAGAAATATATACCTAGGGCTTTTCAAATGGCCAACGGCTGACTTAAATGGATTTGGTAATCAAATAATACAGCTCAATGTATGAAATTTTTTATTCCGAATTACATGGGCTCAGTTACAAGGCTTTCCACACAAAAAAAAGGATTAATTATATCAAAATTTGGGGCTTGGACGAGGTGTGGTTGGCTAGGAGGACTCTCATTAGCTGCATCGACCAAATAGTGGCCTTTACGGACGTTCACCCAAGTCAGCGAGGTAGTGCTAAATTGTTTTTCTAGTTGTGGTGGCATTGTTTACCACTATAGAGACACTACATTAGCATCGAGATAGATGTCACAGTTTTTTGAGCACTTGTTGATCCTCACCAATGCTTGCTTAGAGATCTTGGCTGAATTATTTTATTCGGTAATGTGCCATTGTCCATGGAGATGGAGCCATCCTCAATGCAGCCACTGTGCCCTCCATGACACATGATACTTTTTTATACGTCCCTAGGCAAACACCACCCTCCAATGACAACTTGGCTACTATACAACCACCACAATAGCTCTATCACACAAGCATGGTCCCCCCCCCCCCCCCCCCCCCCCCCCCCATTGTGGATAATGGGCCACTACTACATAGGCATGCACTCTTTCCCCTTCCTTTTTGAATCCACACAACCACCACCACATTGTGGACAATCGCACCTTCAGCCATGATGTATTTTGCACGTTATATTCCATGATTTATGATGTAAACCTTTTTGTGTTGAAAACTTTTGTTGGGGTTTCATTCAATTTATAGTTTTTATGACATTGTCAGGGTATTTTCATTTTTAATGTGTATGTGTGTGTGTGTGTGTGTGTGTGTGTGTGTGTGTGTGTGTGTGTGTGTGTGTGTGTGAGAGAGAGAGAGAGAGAGAGAGAGAGAGAGAGAGAGAGAGAGAGAGAGAGAGAGAGAGAGAGAGAGAGAGAGAGAATGAATTGTGTAGTTGCTATCATTTAAATGGAAGGATGATAAAGTCATTTGCATTTCCATTTATTCAAGTTTCTAACAATATGTTTGTCTCTCTAGCACTCCCTCTCCCTCCGTCCCTACAATCCTCTTTGCTCTCGATGGATGTTGGTTATGGCCCCAATTGTTCATCACTAAGCCATTTCTTGTACATGAGGAGGAACTAACGTATGTGGGATTGAATTTGGACATCATATGCTACATGAAATGCATAAGTTAAAGTAGCAACGGTAAACCCTTTTGGAAACATGAGATTCTTTGACGTCCAACACCCTCATACCCTTAGCTACATTTTATGTTTTCAATTGTAATGACTCTAGAGAACTCTAAACAATCAAAAAGGAAAGTCCCCCCAACTCTCTACTCCCATGCTTAGATCTCGTGTTAGTTCGGCAAGTTGTTTCCCATCTCCGTCACATGTCGCATCATCTATCCAAGGGCCTAATGAGTCCTTGAGAATAATATAATGTCATTATCCCGAAAGCTATCCTCAAAGGCTCCCACATCCAGTCTATAAGATCCATTACAATTTTAGGCTACCATCTTCAGTATGGTCCCATAGTTATCACATTGTCATGTAGAGTGTCACTCTATAATCAGCACCCAACCATCTCTATAGTAGGCCATCTTTCCTTTCTCCCTTGCTGCTGTAATCTTTGGCATCATCTCTCTCATGTGAGCCAACTGCAAGAGGGTACATCATCACCGAGAAAAATGCATGTCTTCTTGAGGTTTGGGCCTCTTCCTCAAGTACTCCTTCTCCTCCTCCAAGGAGGGGAAATATAGTATGAGTGCTTTTTCCTTTAAGAAATCTCCCAGGACTTCACTCCTCTTGCCCATCCTCCATGCATTTGTGTGTAAAGGCTTCTCCATACCCATCATGGACAGATTAGGCTTGCGACCTCTTTTTTAACATTGTTGACATCCTTGAGGCCGGAAACCCTCCCATGTAAGGCATGTACCCGTCTTCTTTGCTCTTCTTTGAGGGTCATGTTAATGATGGTAGGTTTAGAAGAAGCATCGTTACCTTTTCCTCTTTTGATGACCTCGACCCACTTCTCGGCCGCCTCTATTTTCTTTTGTGCCTTGGTGATGACCTTGACCCAAGATGACTTCTTTTTCTCCTTCTCCTTGATGTCTGCACTTGTTTCTTTGATTGTGTTTAGCTCCTCCATTATGAAAGGCTGAAATTTTGCTTCTTCAAGTTGCTTACTTTTGGCTTCAAGGAGCTCACCTTGTAGATTTCGGATAACACATTAGTCTGATAGGTTATTATTAATTTGAAGACGTTAATATATTGATTTGAAGTGAACAGGTTCAAGAAAGTTGACTCTCATCTCTTATTTTACATACAATGTCTTCCGGCACTCACAAGGGTTCTTCTTCGTCAACAAGGTCCACAACCATTGTAGAAAAAGATCCAAAATCTCCAAACTGTAGAGAAAGCAACACGACGACTCAACCAACTACATCAAAAACCAGGATCATGGTATGCTTGGTTTGTGCTCCTCCCCTTCCATAGTAGAGTCACTGTGATTAATGCTTTCATGATACCGTATATTTCTTTTGTATCACCGCTGCTGAAACTGAGAAAATCCAATTGGAAAGAATTCTTGAAGCCTATCAAACGATTTCTTTGGAAAAGCAGCATGAAAACCACAACCCTGTGCCAATGGGGGAGATAGGAATGGGTAGCAAGACCTAAGAAACACGGGATTGAGATCATTGACCCCATGGTGCATGTAGAAGCTTTGTGTGCCAAACTTGTTGTCTCTTTGACAGACCAAAAATAGGAATGGTCTATTATGGCTTGGGATATGATAAACAAAGCAAAGCTTGCCTTGAAAGGGGGCATATGGAAGAAGGCCACTGTGCTAGACAAGATTCTGGCACCTTTCTCAACATCCTTGAAGCTTGGTGGCTGCACAGGGGAACTAGCACGAAAGTGTAACAAAACAGCTTCAACCTTGGAATGGGGGGAGAATTTCAGATACTTCAAAGATTCCTCCTGCAATTGGTCCTCCTAGTTGTCCAAACTTGGAAGGGGCTCGTTGGACCCCTTTTGGAAGGAAATTGCATGGGTGGTAAAAAACAAAGGAATTTATAAACTTATTCTTTGGGATGACAAAAGCTTTTACTGGAAGGATGTGGAGCTCATGGTGGTGCAACATAATTTGGGGATATATGAAAGGCTTCTAAGTAGATTCTTGGAAGTGCTAACATCCTCATTTCCACCTGTTTGTGGATGAGAAATATATTGGAGAGCCTGGCATTGGCCAAAGGACAATGTATTCTTGCTTCGCAATACCCAGTCAGAGTATCTATAATGTGCTGGTGTACAGAGCCGAGTGGTTTGCCCCACTCAACAAAATTTGGAAGAAAAACTGGTCAAAAGAATGTTGGCAAAGGGTGCTAATACCATTTGGGAGTTTAAAGGGTCTGAATACATAAGATATTCATCTGGAAGGTGCTCTGAGGAGCCTTGCTGGGCATATTGGAATTAGGGTGCTTGCTAGAGGGATCGGCTTTGACACTTGCTCTGGCTGTAGGGCAGCCTCTAAAGACCCCCTTCATCTGTTTGACAAGTTCCCTACTAGGGATTGCAAATGGGTATGAAGGACTTGGAAGATCATCTTCTTTAAGAATGACGTGATCATGGGAGGGCATGGTTTCCAAAGCCAGGCCGTTTTGGTGTTCACACAAATTACCTGATTCTGCTACCTGAACCACGTATGGAAGTCTAGGAACCTTTGAGTTTTTGAGCATAGATTGGATGTAGCTCATTCTGACGATATTGTGCGTCTTAGCACTGAGCTCATACATGTACCCCGTCACCTTTTTTGCTTCTTTGAGCCCGCCAATCGACGCCACCAAAGCACAAGAAAACCATTTGTAGCCATTCCTCGGCTATCGTCCCAAACTTCCAACTGACATAACTTCTCCACCGAGACTTCAATTCATGAGCTGTCAACTCTTGCTGACTCTATACATCACCCACTATCCTTTGAAACCTGTTCAAGCCTTAAAAATCACCAAATGACACAATTTTCAATGCGGTCAATTGGGTACATACTCGGCCCTCGACAAAACTTCAAACCTTTGTATCCTGTCATCCGTGACTCCGATTGTTGATCAAGAAAGACCGACGTGCTCCACAAGATGAGCACATTAATCCATGCATTCACTGAAGCCCTATACCTTCATCTACAATTGTCCATCCGATACGGATTTGCAATCTATCCAAGCTTCAAACTACCATAACTTCTTAATCGTACCTCCAATTGACGAGCCATAAAGACAAGCCTGTAGAGCACTACGAGTACTACAACCCTAATCAATAAACCCCCATCTATGATCGCTTCAAGGATACTCTCTTTTAGCATTAACAAGACAACTTTTGGCCCTTTAAAGTCGTATCTAGCATACTTTTAGCTTAAACTTGACTTGTTATCAAGCCCTGACACTGATCAATAAACACATAGGCTTCAAATTAGCTTAATCTGCATCCCTCTGGTCACTTCCCCTCCATGGAAGCGGAGCTGCACAACATCCACCCCTCTGAACCTGCACAGTTAGGCTCATGATTGTATCATACTTCATTGTGTAGGCTACCCTAGTGAGATATCCTTGTCTCCCACCACTTGAACCATTTCTCCAGTGACTTGATATTCTCACTGGCAACATTATATGACCACCATCTTCTAATTGCTTCTGCTTGCTTCATTGCCATACCCATTGTCCTTGATTTGTGCCAAGTCTCATACATGTCTTTATGGATACTAAACTTTTCTTTGGCTATATATTTTTCAATATGTTTTTGTAGACTTTGCTCCCAATGGAAGAGACAGGACCTTTCCCTTCCAATCATGATGTTATTTGGCCCTCCATTGAAAATTGTACGCACGGCAGCCCAATTTGCTCCAGCCTCATGAACCATAAAGCTTGCAAAGTCTGTTGATGGATAACCTTCTTGAGCCAAAACATCATTAAGAGATCTCCAAAACAATACTTGTGTGTCTGTATCCTCCTCTTTGGTGTCACAAACCGCTATAACCGTCAATCCCTTCAAACTTAAAAAAAAAAAAAATCTTAGCCACAACTAGTCTGCAAATGATGCAATGACAAAATGCTACAACACATAAAAAAACTACCTTGCATCATAGACAGACCATGACATAGTTGCCCATCCATCTATTCTGTGTGTGTGATCAAAATGTACCCAAGAAGCACTCAAATCTCCATTTCCTCCTCGACGCATGCGATTGACAAGGTCTATACCAAACCCTGGACCTTTTGTTGACATCTTAAAGATGTAGCACTTATCATTTGGCCCACCTTGTCCAGGGAAACCACTCCCATGAAAGTAAGGAAAGTGACATTTTTTCTTCAAAAGCATGATGTGGTCAAACCCATCCCCAACAATCGAGTCTTCTTGTCTTTTCTCAGTGGCTACCATTACCTTAAATCTATAAAAAACAAGTCAAAAATTGAAATAACCTTATTGCACTGAAAAATCTAAATGTCAAATGTTTTACCTTTGATTCTGAACTAGTGGAATCATTTCTTCCAATATATTTGAGAGCTCTGACTCCCCCATTTTTAGTTCAATTGAACCGACAATAGCGTCAACCAATAATTGTCTGGCGACAATCATTATTTTTAGACATAATTGTCTTTTTTTGGGAGGTAATTTTTGACAAATTACATGCTAAGCACTAAAAAACAGATCTCCATTGTCAAAAAAGAATAAAGATAGGAAATCGTGAACAATCCAACTAAAATAGATGCAAGCATATTTTGGGAATTTCCACAAATTAGAGGGGTATTTTGATAATTTTCCCTAAAATTAAGAGGATCTTCAAGTTTTAAAACCCTAAAGTTACTAATAAACCTTAACTTTGCTGATAAAGGAAGAAAGCTTCTCAACTGTGAAACGATGGCGCGAGCAGACCAGGTAGATTTTATTCTAAAAAACCTTTGCTCTCCTCCTCCATCTCTCCCTCCACGCCTGCACCCCACTCACTGAGCACGCTATTCGTCTACGCGCGCAGACGGATAGCGTGCTCAGTGAGTGGGGTGCAGGCGTGGAGGGAGAGATGGAGGAGGAGAGGTCTTTTGAGTTTACTAATGTTGAAGCACGTCACGTGCAGAATCTGTATCCGTGCATAGCGCATGCTCCATAAAATACACATGCAGAATCCATGTTATCCCTCTCCGATGCAAGCATGCTGTCTGTCTGCGCGTGCGGACAGATAGCGTGCTCGTACTCGAGATTGACACATGCTGCATAGCCAGAGAGTCGTCGTCATACACGTGCTGCATAAGTCCTTGCATAGCCAGAGAGTCACCGCCGATCTGCTCCATAAGTCCCTGCGTCGTCGTCGTCATGCTGCATAAGTCCCTGCATAGCCAGAGAGTCCATGATCTGCCCGAGTCGTCGATCTGCTGTTGATCTGCTATAGAGAGAGTTGACTTGCTACAGAGTTGACACTAAACCTTTCTGAAAGAGGAGTGGGGGAGGTGGAGAGAGAGGAGCGTTATGTATGCAGCTGCAGGGCCTACACTGCCATCACGTATAGATACCCTGTTTAGCAGGGCTCCCCCTATCAGCTCTTAAGAGTCAATAGATCTGCACCGACTGGGGATGCTAATATTGGACATTCAGTGATGCATAGAGCTCTCTTAACAAGCCCGAACAACGCCATGGAGAGGGTGTAAGATACAAATCACCCAAGTCTTTCAGAGATCCAATCCACCTCCCGCCTCCACACACCTGCTTGAGTTAGTAGCTAAATTGGATGGTTAACACTTGACCCATTGCAGCAGACCATGCTATATCTGAACCAGATGCAAGCTACCACTTTGGGCTCTAATTACATTGAAGCCTCGGAAAATTTTCATTGTAACATAGCGCCATTCTCAAAGGATAAAAATTTCTTTGAAAGCATGGTGGTAGGACTAGTAATCGTCTTGTGATATTGGCTGAACGGCTCAAACCTGCATACTTCACGGTGGTCCAAAACCGACTGTTGAATTATGTATGGTAAACAAAATTCAAGTCATCATGTATAGCCCCCCTTGCTTTCAAATAACTCAATATGGTTGGGAAATTAATTTTTTCTTTCTCTAATGCAAGCTAGCTAGCTTTGAATTTACAACTATGGGGCTCAACAGAACTACTATGTAATCTAGATAGATTACAAGGTCGCTCATACTTCTTGTATCACCATCATTTCTATGGTTGCTGGGTGTAGCTCACAGATTTGTTAATCGCAGGGATTTTGTCCGCAATCAA
This sequence comes from Adiantum capillus-veneris, assembly GCF_014529385.1. Classification (NCBI taxonomy): domain Eukaryota; kingdom Viridiplantae; phylum Streptophyta; class Polypodiopsida; order Polypodiales; family Pteridaceae; genus Adiantum; species Adiantum capillus-veneris. The sequence continues at coordinate 110,126,263 of NC_140945.1, read as the reverse complement.
GGCTCACTTACGGTCTTCCTTTGTTGCTCCATTTCACCTAACATTGTAGTGCTCCCTCTGTGGTTTTTGCACTCAATGTTCTGCTTGGACTTTGTCACAAGCACAAGGCTCTACTCTGAAAATTGTTGACTAGAAACATAGATGTTGCCTTTGCTTTCGAATGTTTGAAATGCTCGCTTAGCTTTGCTTTGCCACTACCTGCCTATGAGTAGGCCAGCATAGCGTGTTGGTCAAGAACGCCCTTTGTCAATAGCTCAAGCCCCGCCCAAGCTTGGGCACGCTTTCGTCCACTTCCCATTGCGCACAACCAATGATGTTTGACTCGCTAGCTTCCACATCTACGTGCTAAAATGTGGGCACCCGATGTGTAAGCAACATAAGAACATTCAGGATCATAGCCCAATGGGTTTAGCTGCAAGTTATTGGAGGCCAAAACAAATGCCTGTGTGTATTATGGACACAACATTGCAATTGCATATACAATGTTTTTAACATTTCAAGCTTGAACATTGCCTGAGTGTCTTTTGATTTTTCTCAAGGTATGTATGTGAGTGTACGGTACCTCAAGCCCACTTCAAAGTTTTAATGGAGAATTATTCCAGTGAGAAAATTTTGGTGCTAGTTATTGGTTTTGACATGTTACTAGCTGGTTATTGGTTTTGACAAGTTTTGACATGCAGTTTTTATGCCAAAATCTAAGGTGTTTACTCTATGGCCTTGAAACCACCTTGATTTATGCAAAAATCTAATGTATTTATCTTATGTTCATTTTTTAGCAGAAGGTCAATCTTTTCTTCTTCTTCTTCGTTCTTTGGTATTTATACATTTGTTACGTTTTTTTTGCACTTATAGTATTTTAAGAGAGAGCTAGTAATTGTAGACAAAGTCTTGATTATGTTTTTTTTTTTAATAGAGGTTTAAGATATTTACCATGGCTCCTAAACGCTCCATGAAAAAACGAGAAGCGAATTGTTCAGGGGGTATGACTCTACGGTCTGGGACTGTTCAAGGAAGGCAAGTTACACTTGAGGATGGTTCCTCAAGGATTCTACCAATGAGTCCGCCAAAGAAGTTTGTGAAAAGAAGAAATCAATGTGTGTATGTTGATGATGAAGCGCGGTCCTTGGACAGGTCTATAGATGGAGCTTCTAATAGCACTGCTATCACTCCAAATACTATTGGTCCATCTTTTGCTCCCACTCCACAGACTACTCACACAAAGACCAATAACCAAGATGAAGAAGACGACTTTTCAAAGCATGAAAGGGTTTTTGGGGAGAATGTGTCTCTAGGGTTGATGAATGAAGTCATAAGTCAATTTCATTTCAAAAGAAAGCCAGAGCCCCCTTTTGTTCCCTTATGTAAATTAATAGCTACATATGCTGTTCGATGTGCAATTTCGGATGCACCTTGGTTGACATCTACGTTTGATAGGGTTGGCTATGTCTCTTCAATGGGTTCTTTTATTGTTTCAATTAAAGGACGACATGGAGAAACAAAACATTTGACAGAAGATACGATTGAGAAGTGGGATCCAATATGGCAAAGACTCAATGCAGAACTTAAAAAGAATCTTGTGGGTGATTGGGTAAATCTTCGAGGCAAACTGTTTTTTGTGTGGGATGGTAACCACATATTAAAAACTTGGATGCGATGAATTGTAAAAGGCAAGTGCTTCTTTTCTCTTGTGTTTGAGTTTAAATATACATTGTTGCACTTGAAAATTTATTTTGGATGATGTTTCTTTTGTAGAGCACTTTGAGGAATGAAAAATATCATGTGCAAGTTCGTTGTCAATTTATTGAGATAGATAAAAAGAAGGAAGCAGAGTTGATTTTGAGTCTTGATACAACAAACGAGTGAGAATTATATGGATTATTGCTGTTCAATTCTCTGGTTGTAATGTGCTTTTTCATTTTCTTATCCGTCAACTCTTGCTTTTAGAATCTCGCGGGCTACAGCTCCACCCAACTTGGCACATGAAGTATTTATGTTTCAGAAGTTTGGTATAGCGAAAGTCCAGAATAATGAAATATCTCACTTCAGAGATCTTGGATGGAGGTAGAGCTTAAATTGGAGGCCAAACATAACCAAGGGATTGTGCCATGGTACTCAACGCCATGCATTTTGGCTTGAAATATGCCTTGAATTTCCATGTGGGAAGCCTTTGCAGCGGTGGCAAGATATGGATGGAGTGATGGTTTGAAATATACCTTGAATTCCTGCATGGGAAGCCTATGTGCAGTCATGTATTTGTTATTGTTGTGTTGCTAATGGCTCATAAAAATATTGTTAAATAATTGTCTTGCTTTGAAGGGGAGATGGGAGTCCTTTTTGGTTGATGAAAAGAGAAGGCTTAGAACTTTAGGTCTTCTTGGAGAGGATTTAAAAAAGAAGATGAATGAAGATTTAAAGAAGGAAGAAGAAAAAATGAGAGATAGCGGATATAAGTATCTTTCTATTGCAAATCCTGCACATGGTGAAGAGTTTTTTTACTATGCTGTTGACAAGGATTGGCATGAAAAAACAATGGTAGGGATCACTCGTGATAAATTATACAGCTTGTGCGCCGCAAAGATCACAATAGAGAGGTATGTTTTATTTCATCTTAAACTTTGATTTCTTATTTTCATGTGCATTGTAATTAGTACATTAATTTTTGGATCGACGATTGTAATTCAATAGATGCAAAGAACTTCTTCACATGATGACTTTGACCAAAGTTAAGGACTCCAAGGGAGGTCATTTTGCAGACCATAAGAAACTTAGAGCCTACATGAGGCAAGAGACCCATTGGCAAGGAATTTTTGGTGAAGCTACAATTATTATTGCTAAGTTTGAGGTGGAGGGCCCTTTGTTGCCAAAAACATTTGAGGTCTTTTTTAAGGCATCTAGGGAGACACATGTTTCATTGGATTATACTCATGTTTTGGCAAACATGAAGAGTGCTTTAGATTATGCCTCTTTACCCGAAATGACGCATGCAAGCAAACATCTTGTGTACAAGTATTGGATTTCTTGAATACTAATTTTGTTTCATGATGATGTATTTTATTGTCTCATTTTTATATCGATTTTTCATTTATATGCCTATTGAATTGTATGCGGATGAGGATGATAGAGTCTATGCCGGAGGATGTACAAGAATGGTTAGATAAAGAGGATGATAATACTATGTTCTTGTCAACACTCTTGGAAAAGGGTATTACACCTTGGGAGTGCTCTCACTGTCCATGGTGGTTGGAGTATCCCCTAGGTGTTATCCCAAAGAGCGAGCAAGAGATTCATGCTCGTAAGTGAACTACAAATTTCTTGTATGAAGTACTATATTTTTGGTTAAAATAGAATTTTGTGGATCTTTTATTTGGTGAACTTTTGTATGGAAAGTTTTTTTGGAGAGAGTCCCATCTCTAATGACGGTGTAATCTCACCCCAAGCTACATACATTGAGCCATCCACCAAGCCACCCTCACGTGCAAGAAAAGGTAAAAAAAGTATAGAAAAACCCTCCCAATGTGTGCCTGTAGATGCTGATGTTGAGGAGGAGAGCTTTTCAATTTCTCTTCCACCAAAAAGATCCACCTTAGCATCAAAGTCTTGCTTCTCTGAGACTATTATGAGTCGTTCTCTATATGAGCGGATGCCAACAAAATGTACCACAGGTAGACGTTCTTTGCTTGTTTATTTGCTTTTTATTACTCTAATTAATTATTGCTTGCATTAACCATTAACATGTCCTATGGTTTTCTAAGCATTCTTTGAGATTCTAAGCAATTGAAAATTGCATTTTCATGTTTAGGAGAGGAGTTTATTACATGTCTGGATGCTTTGTTATTGGATGTGGAAGCAATTGATGACCTAGCATGGCGTAGGTAAGACTTACATATTTCTCTAAAAAGTTATATTACCATAATCTACTCTTACCATAATCATTTGTTTTGTGGTAGTATTGAAATGTGGTTCAAGAAAACACCAATCTATGATGGGCACGAGTATGCATTGAAGGGGGAAATCTCCCAATATGTGGCAAGATTGATCTTTGCAGACTTTTCCACGTCCATGTTAGTTGATGGTATTCACAATCACACTACAGGTGAACTTCTTTTATGTCATTTGGGAGGCTTCATGCTCGTTATAGAATGCATATATGTTATGATGTATTTTTTAATTTTAATTTGAGTGTGTAGGTAATGTAAAAGTTGTTCTTGAGTGGAACTGCTTTTCCACCACTGCCTTGGCGACTGGTGTCATGGAAATTGCCGATGTTCACTTGGCAAATGAGGGTTTCTTGGTGACTTCTCTTGCACAAAATTTGGGAGATCTCGTCATGCAAGCTAAGAGATTTAGTTTGCAGCTCCATCGCTCTTGGACTTTGATGTGTAATGGGGGATACTTGCACCCAGAGACTGGTGAAAAGGTGAGGTTGCCTTCTCTATGTGAAGCTTGCATATGAATTTAGAGTTCTTATTTTTAAGTGAGTTGTTGTCTCCTTTCATAGGCTATGGATCTCACTCTTGGTCTATTTTATCGTAAGAATGCTCAAAGCATTACACCTCATTATGATAGAAAGGCTGGGGAGGATGTTTCTCTTGAGTTCTTTCCAGACTCAAGAAGCTACCTCACAGAGTCTCCACCTTGTTCATGTAACGATTATACAAGTTTAGTTGGAGATTTGATTCGAGGGGGAGTAGAGTGTACTGAGACTTTTTACAGGTAACTTTCTACCCATGAACTTTTGTGAATCAGGACACATATCTTGATAGTTCTATGCAATCTCTTGTCGTTAAACTTTGATTATTATCTTTGACACAATTGTCTGCTAGAAACATGGTGGCTTGGGGCTTGCTTGCACAAAGGAGATACGTCACTGTCTAATGTTAGAGGGTGATTTCTTTGTCTTCTCTGAGTGTTTAGAGAAGAAAGTTTGTGGTCCTCCTCCTGAGAAGAAAAACTAGTAGATAGTTACGTCTATTGGTGGACAGTTACTTTTGTGACTCGACTCTATGTATTGTTTGAGATAGTATTTTTTTAATGCAACAACGAGCAACATATGGAGATTGTGGGTTTCTCCCTTGTCCCCACAAGGGTTTTTTCACCCACAATCATGGTGCCTTGATTTGGGATGATGTTTCATATTTCAAATCGAGGCTCAATCTATATGTTGTTCAATTATGGGAAAAATGTTGTGTTTCTCATGTCATTATCTTGTTCTTGTTGTTCTTATTGGGGTTTAGGGTAATGCAAGAAAATTCCTACTCAATAATCATCATGTGTGTGTGTGTGTGTGTGTGTGTGGGGGGGGGGGGGGGGGGGGTCTCTCTTAATGCTCTAGACTTCATCTCTCTCTCTCTCTCTCTCTCTCTCTCTCTCTCTCTCTCTCTCTCTCTCTCTCTCTAATTGCTTATAGCATGAACAAGATAAAGACTCATTACTAGAGTAGACTTCAATTTTCCTCATACCAAAAATTCAAATATTTCACTTTGTTCTCTCTCTCTCTCTCTCTCTCTCTCTCTCTCTCTCTCTCATATTCTCTCTAATTGCTTGTAGAGAAAACAAGATAAAGACTTGTTGCCAGGGTAGACTTCAACCTATCCCATGCAAGAAATTTAAATATTTCACTTTGCACACTCTCTCTCTCTCTCTCTCTCTCTCTCTCTCTCTCATATTCTCTCTAATTGGCTTATAATGCGAACAAGATAAAGACTCGTTGTGCTAGAGTAGATTTCAACTTACCTCATACCAAAAACTCAAATATTTTACTTCGTACTAAAATTTTTGTGGATCATAAACCTAGACTTTGTGATGATCTTTCTTATAAATACTACATATATGATATTGCAGTATCAATATATTGACGTTGAGCATACTATGTAGAGCATACTATGCACTTTATCCTAGTTCAAAAGCTATATACCTTAGTATGTGCAAAAGGTTACATATGATTTTTCTACCAACAAAAAGCTATAACTTTGTAGAGAAAGCTCGAAATGAAAAGCTCCTATATTTCATATCCCTGTTTTTGACTAATTGAAGATAATGTGTGCACTACAAATAACTTTATGAGATTTAGGGTGCCAAAAAAGTATCCCATCTCTCCATCTACACCAATAACCGAGGAAAATGAACTTGTGTGACTTAGATTTATGTGAGGATTGTATGCTTGACACAAACCAAAAAATGTAGCCCAAATAGCACACAGTAGCCAGAAAAAATTATGACTTCTTTGCTACAATATAAAGATGGTTCGCATCCAAACAAGCCAAAACTTTCTCCACATCAATAGTAAATTGCTCCCAAGAAGAAGAGAAAATAAAAATGTTATCTAAAAAATAAACACGCACTTACCGACCAAGTCAATGAAGATATGCATCATCATATGATGAAACATACTCGATGCACCTGTTAGACCAAACGGCATAACAATCAATTTGTACTATCCACGTTCGGTCGTAAAGGCGGTCTTGTAGATGTCTCTCTTTGTGATTCTTATCTAGTGATAGCCACTCTTCAAATTGACTTTTGGAAACACTATTGCTCCATTTAGACACACCAAAATGTACTCGATGCAAGGCATAGGAAACTTGTTCTTGACCGTCATCTTGTTGAGGGCCATGTAATCTACACATAACCATCATGAGCCATATTTCTTACGAACAAGAATAATTAGAGCAGCAAAAGGACTTAAACTAGGGCGTATAACACCCTATCCAATAACTCATAGTTGGTGCTCTATCTCCAATTTTGAATTAGCCGTGTCCATACGATATGGAAACTTACTTACAAGTTGTGCTCCATCCACTAGGTTGATGACATGATCATTCGGGAGGAAGTGTAGGGGGAAGATCATCCTGGAGAAACAAGTGCTCCTTTTCAAACAACTCACCATACCTGTCACACAGGAATACCCAAGTTTTGTGATGTGGGGTTGACATAAATGCCCACTGCTTGAACTCTACAATGTAGCTCTTTTTTATATGAAATGAGAGAGAGAGAGAGAGAGAGAGAGAGAGAGAGAGAGAGAGGCTCTCTCCTCAAATGAGGATTGGATGCAACACATTATCATTGATGAGGAGCATAAACTTTTTCCAATTAATAATGGGTTTAAACATGCAAAGCCGCTTAGTGCCCAAAATGATATCACATCCTGCAAGTTTAGAGACTACAAAAATGATGAGTAAATTGAGTTTGTTGAATGACCAACTTGACATCATTAACTACTTGAGAGATTGAAGTGTCCATGGCTTCAAAAAACCCCTACACCGAAAGAGTGGGAATGGGGGAAGCTTGAAGACGTGCACGTTTCACAAGCGATTTTGTTATGACATCATAAGAACTTTAAAAATCAAATAACACAACAACCATTTGACAATTCACATGTCTATAAAATTTTATGTGATCATCCTCTTCAAAAGTCCCCTCCTGTTTAGCTTCTTGCTCTAATGCACTCATAGCATTCACTTGAAGGGTAGGGCTAGATGTTGACATGGTAGAGTTTTCCTTTTTTGATCCTTTATTATGACATTCCTTTTTCATGTGACCTCTTTCTGAACAATGGAATCACCTACGTTGCTTTGCATACAATGCTTGTTCTTCTCTACTTAATTGACCACCTAAAACGCCTTGAGCAATCTTTTCACTAGTGTGAGTTGAGGTTTATTAGATATTACTTTAACCTTATCCTTTGATTTATTGCTTTTTGACTAAGATTGAGATAGAGAAATAGATTGAGAAGAATAAATGAGGGAGTTCTTTTTATGGATACCATTCCCATTAGAATTCTTGTCCTTAGATGAGTCAAGAGAGGAAGAGTTACCATTACCTAAGGCCGTCTTGAGCTTACCCTTCTTGTGCTTCATCTCTTGTTGTGCTTCATCTCTTGGAATTGAACAAAATGTATAGCATCTTGCAATGTCTTTGGATCAATGGCTTCCACATAACACTTGATCAAGTGGTCCAATCCAAAGAGAAAATCCTCTAACGTTTCCTCATCCAATTTTTGCAATTGTCCACCTACCTGAGACACACGGTTAGCATACCACATCACATGTTAACCTTGCTAAGACAAAGCCCAAAAATCCTCTTTTAATCACTTATTGTGGATGTAAGAATAAAGTCTTTAAATCCTCTTCAAACTCCTCCCAACTAAGCTATAGAGGGGGGATGAGGGGAGACTCGGAATGGGCAACCTTGTGGGCTTCCTCCTTCTCCATCCACTCATCCTTCCAAGTGATGGAATCATCCATGAGATGCATGGAAGCCAAGACAAATTTGTTATTATGAGGCTTTTTAACAACCACAAAATAGGATGTAAATTGATGCAACCAAGAATAAATGACAATAGCATCCATCTTACTGTCATACTTACTGAACATGATCTCCTCGCGAATAGGTTCATTGGTCTTCCATGTAGCATTGATCACCTCCGCAATGGTCTTGGCAAGCTTTTCATAATTGGGATGCACCACCAAAGTGGTGATAAAATCACGCATGGTTTACCTTTCTTGCCTATGCACATCAGCATCAGCCTCATGCTGTTGTCAAAACAGGCCTCGACGTCTCCCCCATGCTCTCATCTACAGGACTTGCCTTTGATCACCACCAATTGACATTTGTCTTGCTCATCCGCTTCCTCACACTCGATATGTGATGCTTCCTCTTGCCAGATCATCATCTCCATCATCATCCACATCATAGAATCCATGAAATTTGGTGGCAAAGAGGGAGGGGTAGGAGAAGGGCTAATGGGAGGATCTCTAGGCAAAACATGCTTGCCTTCTTGATTGGTGGAGGTCTCCATGCCACTACAACTCTTGACCATGCAAGGATTTCTCCTCTTGGCTCAAGGAAGGTCATATATTAATCTTTGGGAGACTATCTACCCCCCCCACATGCAACACTTAGTATACAATTGGTTGCTATTTTCCAACACTCAAGGCTCACAGTCCTACATGCAATGGTAGGCTTGCCGTTCCAAGAGAGGAAGGAGTATACACCAAAGTGTTAAAGTTTATGTCTCTCAAGTGAACTGCCCAATGTGAATCCATTATTTAGTTTGGCTTTTAGGTATTTATTTTTTACTTATTTGTAAAAGTCTTGGTAGGGCAATTTACTAGGATTGCTATATAAGCAACCCCTTGCCTCCATTGTATAAATATTCAATTATTTATTGCCAAGGTTGATTGGTTAAAGAGACTCTCTCTCTCTCTCTCTCTCTCTCTCTCTCTCTCTCTCTCTCTCTCTCTCTCTCTCTCTCTCTCTCTCTCTCATGCTCACTCTCCTTGGTCTCTACGCTTCTGCATCACCGACTTTGACATGGTATCAGAGCGGTGTCACACTTGAAGCCCTTGGCATGGACGAGCATCCCCAATGAAGAGAGGAACCCCTTGTGTCATCGCCGACGTCCATTGTAGTGCAACATCGACCAGATTCGTCCCCTCCTACAAGCGTTTTGAAATGCTGGCAACCCAGCTTGCTGCTGCCATTGATAGGGAGTTCCCCTCTTTCCCAGCATTTTGAAACGTTGCTAGGCAGCGAGTGTCAGGCGCTGTAAACCCCCTTGCACTGAGCATTTTGAAATGTTTCCCTGCAGTGTCACGATTACGTCCCCCCCCCCCCCCCCCCCCCTTCCCTCTCAGCTGTATTTTGAAGTGCAGTCTGCCGATAGAGGAGTGGGAGAGCACTTGTGATTGCCCACTAGCCAATGGTGGTGGCTGGCTTGAGAAGTGTCCATTCGAGAAGCAGCCTTGGCTTGGGAGCATGAATCAAGAGCGGGCGTGAAAGATCGGCTTTGGGCATTGGCATGGTGTCAATCTTGCATCTCTTGGAGGCGAGGATTGTGAAACCCTGTGAGAAGGGAATTGGAGGATTTTATTGATCGGCTTGGTTGTGCGGCCAATTTTGGAGTGCGAGAAGGTACTAGAGATTGCAGAACCCTGGGAGAAGGGCATTGGAGGAGTTTATTGATTGACTTGGTTTGTGCACCAATTTTGGAGTGAGAGAAGGTAGCAGCTTACCAGTTCTTTGCAGCTTCATCATGGCCTTCGCTTGCTCAAGCGCTCGCAACAACATCGATCAAAGACAACCAAAATCTTTGGATAACGGATCGTCAACCATCCATTTAGCGGCCCATGGACCGACACAGTTCTCAGGAGCCCGGAAATTTGTTTGGCTCAAGTTTATGAAGTCAAAAGCAAAGGGAGGAGTTCGCTAGAGGACAGCAGCAAAGGTCAGTTGGACACGGATGGCAATACCAATACTCAGTTAGCTGCCTCGATACCCGCGAGGTACGACCATATGCATGATTGTGATTGAACGCTTTGTTTGGCTCGAGACTTTAAAGCCAAAGGTAAGAGCTGCTACAGCCGAAAGTCGTGGCTGCCCTGCAAAATAACAGAAATAACACAATAAACAACATAAAACCGACTAATAGGCATACCTGGCACAATCACGTGGTCGCATGATCGCAAGATACACGAACAGAGAGAGACAAAGAGCGAGAGAGATTGAGAGAGCACGTGCATGCGCACCTCCTAGAGCGGAGTGCTACGCCGGCATGGCGAGACAGAAGAGAAGAGAGGTGAGAAGAATAAGACGGACACTGGGTGCAATCTACCCCCATGCAAGAGTCACCATTTCCCTCTTGCACGTATTTAATTTATACATTCTTGAATGGTCAAAATGAGTACAAACTGGCCGGTCGGTCATAAATGGCCAAAGCTCATAAAGAGCACTTACATAATAAAATGTACATAAAATATGATATCCTTTTGCAATAGCTTAGCTCCGTCAAGCCTTTTCCACCTGTCACACAGTTGCAATAAATAATAAGATATCAATTCCATAACATACCTCTCCGTTGGAAAGCAACTGTCCTTAGTTGCGAAGATAAAAATCTACAAACAATACTTGTTAAAAACAGTGATTAGTATGTTCTGTCAAAAACATCACATAATAAAATAAAAATTAATGAAACTAAACAACATTAGCTTATGCCTGCCGTCATCCACATACTACCTATTCTAGTGTCCCATACCACTAGAATAAGCAGTATATGTCATACCCTGATGAATCAGGATATCATTGGTCACACTCATCATTCAATAATCAATTCTCATCATTCTCAAGTCCAATTCCATAAATACTGTCGCGACAAAAAAATTCATCATATACCCTTTCAAAATTCAAATCCAAATATCTGTCAACATAAATCCGAATCAAAATATCATTCATTTTGTATACCCGGGTCAGTGGTGGCCAGCCACTGCAGCATGATTTTGTGATTGGTGTTGCCTAAATCAGCGAATCTACACCAATAAGACGTGCTGCCTAAATCGGCGAATCTGCACTAATGCTGCCTAAATCGACGGATCTGCATTGGATATTGTTTAAAAATTATTGATCTGAAGTTTATTATTGTGCTGCCTAAATCGACGGATCTGCACCGAGATGAGTATCTACACACTGCCTAGATTGGCGAATCTGTGTGTGTGTGACCAATGGACTAGGCAAGACATAAAAATATAACAATTTTCACACGTGTAAGACCAATTTGGAGCATGTTGGAGTAGGAGGGTACTTACAAACTGTTGTTTACTATCCCAGAGCATTTTGGCTCACATGAGTAGCTGCATAGCTTATTGACAAATCATCTCAATAAAAATTCTTAGCCATACAATGAGAAACCATGTCATTAGCAGTGTTTCAGTATTCAACATAGAACAAAATGGAGAGAAATGAAATATGAAAAGAGGAATGATGTATGTGATGTACATACCTGAAGGATATTTTGCATCAAAATGTGTACGTATCTCTGTGTGTCGCAAGCGTGAGGTTCTTGTAGTATTTTAACTCATGTGCTGAGCAATGTAACTCTCGCACTACTTGAAATTCTGTTCTTGTAAACACCATTTGCTATCCCATCATTTGTGTCTCAATATATACTTGAAATCAGAAAGCAAACGGTTCAATTTATCTTGTTAGAATACTCAGCTCATGTGCTAGGTGAGAGTGTGAGAGTTCTTAAAAAATAAGCACACAAAATTGCAATATTGCTACCTGCATTGGTCAAAATCAAACAATGTTAAAATGGGGTGGTGTTGGGCAAGTAGCACAAGGTATTGGTGAAGGCTGTCCTTGCTTTAAGGTTGACGAATTGTACATAGTTAGAAAATTTTGACTATTTATACGAGATAAAAGGAAAGGACCTATCAGTAATGCGGAAGGATTCTTTGCCTTAATGTGACCCAAGGCGTGTAAAAATTTAATTGTATCCACTTTTATTTTTTATTCTTAATACAGGTGGCAAGCAGAGAAATAACATTATGCAAAAACCAGTAATGAGAAAATTATCACAGCCTAGACAAAATTATAATATTGATTTGATACAATTCCATATCGTGTTGTGTCAATGAGTCTGATCGGCCCAAATTGCGCAGCCTGGTGGATGCCTTGCAGACAGCCGATGAGTATCCGACTTCATCAACCAAGGTCTGGGATCGTGATTATCGTCTCTAATTGTAATGTGGTTGTCAATTTTTGAATTGGCCAATGATAGTTATGAAACCTACGTAAGGTGACGAGGTTTATTATTATTGTTATTATTATTTAAATATATTTATGCTACCACTTCTAGAAGATACCACATTAAGAGAACGCCGGAGTTGACGATCAAAGATACAAGTACATATACTTATGAAGGTCAAATGACTTCCATAATGTATTGACCGTCTGCAAAAATCTTATGAGACCAAATTGATACAATCCTTATGGATCCAATACAATGTCTAGGTACAAAATAATATGAAGTACAACAAAATATTGAAAAAATAAAAATAAAAATAAAAATAAAAATTGGCCTCGGTGTTGGGTATCAATGCCTGAGGATGATGTGCATTGGGCGTCGTCTGAGAAAGTATTGTAACAGTTACTACAGAGCTTCGACAATTTCCACTATGGGAGGTAGTTATTATGGGAGGGGAAAGACAAATAGAGCGAAAGTGAAATGAAATGAAATGTTATATTACTTGGCTTCAAAAGGCCAAATTTACATATGAAACCATTAAACTGAGACACTCCGTGTGACTCGAATCCACTGTCCAGATACAACATAAAATTAGGTCAAGGGGAAGACGAAAGTCCTGGCCTGCTGGCTCTGATCCGCCACTTGCCTCGCAGCCTCCTTCGCTTGCTAGCTTCTTCCAAGGCGTGATGAGAGAGAGAGAGAGAGAGAGAGAGAGAGAGAGAGAGAGAGAGAGAGAGAGAGAGAGAGAGAGAGAGAGAGAGAGAGAGAGAGTCTCTTTTACAGCCGTTGTTGAAGAGCTTCATTATTGGCCGCCTCTGTAGGCAGTCGGACTGTGAGGGGGAGAAGAAGACTGTGAGGGATGTGGTGTAAACGAGGGTAGAGAGAGAGAAAGAAAGTTTGAGAGAATATTGATGTGCTCCTCTCTCTACAAGGCACGACAGGACCAGGGGAAGGCTTAGGGGTACATACACCTTGATTGGGTCTGGCTGGGAGTGGGGTTTGACGCTATTTTTGGTGGCCATGCCAAGTCGGCAACGCATGCAAAGGATTGGAGGTTTAGAGGGAGGTGAAAGTTAAAGGTTAACTGCGGCTGGTCTCCCAGAAGTGATGTGGGCCACATGGTGGGCGCTACAGATGTCACTACTACTCTGTGGAGTGCATGAAAACGAGGGGAGTTGAGTGTATGCCGGACTGCTTGTGGTAGTTGCGAGGCAACTGAGTGAGAGCACGAGGTTGGAGAACTTCGAGAGACTGAGTAAGCGGTAACCATGATGGCTGGTCGGCATCAACCAGAACTTAGAAAAGAAAACAACTGAATGTCAAGTAAGGGAGAGAAAGTCTGCACGCCCGGTGAGTTGGTGAACAAGAAAGGGGTCATCAGCAAAAGAGAGAAAGAGAGAGACTGATTCCAGGTGGCGGCCAGAGACAGAGAAAGAAAGAGAGAGATTGGGAGTCGATGCATGATCATTGAAAGGCTATGATTTGCATGGCCTAAGAGAGGCGGTTGTGCAATGATCAATAGCCGCCATCACGAGTGAGAGAAAGAGTGGGTCTGCATGCTACGAGCTGTAGAGGACTGCAGTGTGTCTCAATATGGTGACTCGCAGACCTTAAGGTCTACACAGCGGCACATGCCAACTAGAAGTAAGGAAAAGCGCTGTCTGCGAACTAAAGTCACGCATGGCAAGAAAGGTGGCGCCTACCTGTGCTTTGTGGGCATGCAACGATCTGTGTTGCATGGCCACTGGCAGCTAAGTTGGTGCAGTAATTTGCATGTCAAGTCGTACTGGTTGTAGAGACAAACAGTGGCGGCAGATGAATGCATTGATGCACATGCAGGCTCACGATATGGACTATTGTCGAAGGTCACGCAATCACACCCCCATGTAGTATTCCCGCATTATTTCCCCTTGCCTTCTGCATTGTGGTTTGCGCTCATGCCCTTCATATGGCGCGCTGTTTATCAGTTGCCATAGCTCTTGTCTCATGAGCTTCTTCAACACACCCCCTTCTTCGTGATCTCACACTAAGCTTCTTTGTTGCCAAGCTTCTCACGCCACTGAGATTGCAACAGAGAATATATATATGTATATATATATATTTTAAAGTTTTCAACTCGTGTTTCCTACCTCTTTCCCACGATAGAGTTCACCCAATTGTGGTAAATGGGTTATCCATTGGGGCTAGAGTTGAGAATTAGTGTGTAGGTCTACGAGCTCTTTTAGAGGCACCCAAATCTTATTATTCCCTCGGTCTTCTTGAATAATAGGCCATGAATTCAAAACTCATCAAACAAATTTTGGACGCCTCTCTCCATATCTTCATCTGATGTCAAAACTTCTCTGCTTCTTCGTCAATTGAGATTGTTCCTTTGATGTTAAGCTTTTCTTATTCTTTGCTTCATGCTAATTGGTATTAATTAAACTCCTAATCAAGCAAATCTTATTTTGATTGAATTACATAACCATTCTAAGCACCCATGGGAATTAAACAGTCATGCTAAACATCATGCTAATAAAATAAGTAAAGTAAGAAAACTTAGCTATGGGATGTGATTCATCACTATGCTCATCATGAGCATGTATCTAGCACCACCAGGAGTGTTTTTGCAAGCTCTGATACCACTGCTATAGCCGGAGGCGTGGAGTTCCCTGCAAAATACCTGAAATAGCATACTACAAACGATAAAACAGACTAATTGACATACTTGGCTACCACATATACGCATAATCGCGAGATACACGTACAGAAGGAGACAGAGTGCGAGAGAGAGCAATAGGGCACGTGCAGACGCACCTCCTAGAAGGGAGTGCTACGCCGGCACGCGAGAGAGAAGAGAGGAGAAGGGAGAAGAAAAGACACAAACACTGGGTGCAATCTCCCCCCGTGCAAGAGTCACCATTTCCCTCTTGCACGTATTTAATTTATAGATTCTTGAATGGTCAAAATGAGTACAAACTGGCCGGCCGGTCATAAATGGCCAAAGCTCATAAAGAGAACTTGAATAATAAAATGTACATAAAATATGATATTCTTTTGCAATAGCTTAGCTCCGTCAAGCCTTTTCCACCTGTCACAGCTGCAATAAATAATAAGATATCAATTCCATAACAAGAGCAAAAACTCACAGATAGACAAGACTAAAGGCAAGTCGGACAGAGATTACGATAATAAAGATTTGACAGAGGAGATCGGCATGGCACACGTGGAGGTGGCCACAGTGGCCTCAACATCAAATATCTAGTCAAATGATAGGTGCCACCACTAGCTTCAACTAGAGAGAGTCTTGTGAGTGGCAGAGAGGGGCAAGCAATGCTCTCTATAATTAATTTGGACCCTTGTGTTGGAGTTCAAGTTATTCGTGTTTGGACCCGTAGGTCAGAGTTCAATGCACATGCATCTGGGAGGAAACCAATCAGATGTCTAAAACACTATGGATGGGCTAGCCAATTCATTGTTGTTGGTTGGATCATGGACAGGATGTGTTCCAATAGTTCATTATCTTGGAGTTATATATTTTGGACGTGATATGTTCACAGTTCACGAATGGGGATTATTGGATGTAGTATGGTCTATAGTTCAAAGTTTCTACAAAGGCAACCGATGCTCAAGATGGCATACTTCCAGGTACAAAGTTGAGGAGAGAAACACTGAGGTGTATCCAATCGGTGGCCACTACTGGGTGTCCATGGTAGCTTCTTCAGTGACTTGGTTTCACTATTGAGTGTCCACTATGAGCTGCAAAGAGGGTGTTAAAGTTTAGGCATCTCAAGTGAACTACCCAATGTGATCCCATTATTTAGTTTGGATTTTAGGATTTATTTTACTTATTTGTCAAAGTCTTGGGTAGGGAAATTTACTAGGATTGCTATATAAGCAACCCCTTGCCTCCATTGTATACACATTCAGTTATTCATGCCAAGGTTGATTGGTTCAAGAGACTCTCTCTCTCTCTCTCTCTCTCTCTCTCTCTCTCTCTCTCTCTCGTGCTCACTCCCCTTGGTCTCTATGCTTTCGCATCGCCGACTTTGACACAAAGGGCTACCAACACAACCAAAACCACGCGAGATTTTTTTTTGGGGGATTAG
Organism: Adiantum capillus-veneris; assembly: GCF_014529385.1. Lineage (NCBI taxonomy): Eukaryota > Viridiplantae > Streptophyta > Polypodiopsida > Polypodiales > Pteridaceae > Adiantum > Adiantum capillus-veneris. The sequence goes on along the minus strand of NC_140945.1, from coordinate 110,109,655 downwards.
CAGATTTGTGCAAAATCTTCAAAGCTCTGATACCAATGTCAAGTGCATCGGAATTGCTATGGTGAAGATATAGTTTTACACTTCCACAACCCTTGACTTCTTTCCTTTTGTTACCGATTCCTTTAAGCTAAGATGATGGTTCCTTTTACTTTTTCATGGAGAGAGGAATGAGAGAATGCAATAGAGATGTGTAGAGAGAGAGAAAGAGAGAGATAAGAAAGAGCAACACTCGATGGGGTTCTAACCAGCACTCTCAAGGACCCCCCACATTGTTGCCAATGTGGTATTTTCTTTAGATTGTGTGAATGGAATGTATACACAATACAATACCTCAAGTGAAGACTCGACTGACTTGAATGATGACAATCACCTCGGTAACTCCTCAAGATGAGGCACCTCTGGGGCTGATTTGATGCACATTTGGATCCTTCTTGATGTGGGATTGTGGATGACCACCAAGGGGCTGATTTGCACTCCCAATGTGAGAGGAATGAAGGGCTGAAAATGTAGATCTCAATGATGCTCATGATGGATAGTAGTGGAGCACTTGATGTTGGTGAGGGAATGGGCGAGGAGAGGCTCAATGGGCTACCAGAGTACCGAACCGCAATCAGAACACACGAGAGAAGTTTTTAGAGCCATTTTGTCACAAGAAGGTGGGCTGAAAATTGAAAATGCTGGATTGATTAATGTTGACTACTAGCATTGGGCTGATTAGGTAGAAATCTACAAGCCGCCGGCGGGGCTGAAATTGCAAAACTTTGGTTAGGCTAAAAATGCTAGGCTGAATGCTACAAATGCTGATGATTGATCTGCAATCCAATAGTGCTAGCCACATCTAACTTTGATCACTTACTCTCTTGGGTCCTTTATAGGGCTGAAATTGCACTTAAATATTTTTTCAGTCTTAGGTAGTGCAACTTGTCCACCACACCCAACAAATAAATCATGAAAATGATTTATTTAAAAGTCGGGTCGAGGGGGTCCAATTTGGGTGAAACTGTTGCACATCTGCCCCACCCAGAATTTGATCGACACAAGGAATGGCTTGTTGGATTCCTCCAACCTAGAACTACATGCATGTCATGCAAGATTCCCATCGTAGTGTAATAGTACCTGTCAAAATGCATGTACAAATATTTATTCAAGAGGATTCCAAAACTAGGAAACCTAGTCTAATGGACACGTCTAGACATGCAGGTCCTTCGAACAGGCTCACAAAATTGCCAATACTAATCCTCTTAGGATTTTAGACAATCCTACCTAGGAAGAAGGGGAAACTTGCAGTGGAATTCGATGAAGCATGTCCACGTGGCATAGAGAGCCATGTGCATGTGACATCCAATGTCGTTTTGGACATGATTGAGAGAGAAGAATCTTGCTTTTTTTTTTTTGCTTTCTCCAAGTTTGGGATAGATTTGGGTATTGGAGGCTTTGAACCTTGTCTACAATCATGTTACCATGTCTTCCCGCAAGGGGAACAAGCATGCAATTGTTGGATCTAGAGGGGAAGCTATTCATTACCAGCTTCTTCTTCAGAAAGAAGTGTTTGGACAATAGTAGGATCATTTTCAACACTTTTGACGAAGGTTTCTATGGCTGTGTTTCCTTTGAGGATATGAATTGGCAGATTTGTTGTGCCTTCTGCAAATGCACACCGTTCATGGAATTGTCAAGGGAGGGAGCTACCTATCCAATGGGTAGCAGATTGATGATTCAGTTGCACTTTTTTACCAGACTATGGTTTATGGGTGACAAAAGGGGGATTGTTTCCCTTCTTGAAGCACATGATGTTCTATGATTTTCCATTGTTCATCTAAGCATGGAAGTTCTAGTTCTTGCTTTTGTCTCTTGATCATCCGGTATGCAACAGTTCATGTGCATGTTACAGTGCATGTGTTGGAGTTGTCTTTGACAGACAGAGGGGGATAGTAATATCTCTAGAACCACTTCTTGTTTGAGCATTTCACTTCTTTGGATGAGGTTTAGAGGTGGAGTATATGGGCCACACCCTGAGCCAGTAATGCCAACCATTCAAGGAGTCCTTGATGGAGTATGGACTTCTCCTTTCTCCATGTTCTCTCCTTTCCGGTGGTAGTGTGGCCCTACAGATTTGGTCACTTCTTTGCCCTCTTGTGAGCTTGTCAGGACCAATTGTGGGACCATGTACAATCTCTTGTGAGCTTGTTGGCACCAATTTTGTGATAGGTCTACAACCTTTATGGACAGGGTTCTTGATTATCGATAGCAGACTTGTTGAGATATTTTAAATGACAAGACGTAGTGTCAAAAGTTGGTGGTGACATCTAGTTCATACTGCCACACTCAACAACATTTGGATACTTCTTCCATGCATCTCTTTGGAGAGCTCCAACCTTTGGGGTAGAAACCCTTTTTGGGAGCAAATTTGGACACGGTTGGCTAATATAGCAGGTTCTTCCCTTGTAGTATATTGCCCAACTTTTTGGCATGTTACAAATCAGTCCCAGTGATCCTCACATGCTTATCTCCTGAGCCGGTTCATTTACTCTCCCTTTAAGTATTGGAGCGTGTTGTGTATTGGATATTGATTGCACATTTCAATTGTGGGTATATCCTTCTCAGCACAAGTACATAGGATAGTTTTGATGAAGATTTTAAGAAAGAAAGTTACAAATGTGGGGGTATATGTGCTCTTTCAAGTCTGTATGCAGTTTGGCATATTGTATTGGATTGTACCTACACATTTGATCTTGCAAGGTGCAGAGAAGTGGAAAACATTTGGTTTGATCTTAGGGAGTTTGCTTGAGTAGCTAGGTTCTTGTGGCAAACATGGTCTTCAGGTGATGACCTTTCATGCCTTTTGATTCTGACGGGAGCAAAGCGAACCCCGAACCCCGACGGCCTCTAAAACACCGGGGACCGAATGGCGCGCCTCGAGCCTGTCATGGTAAAGCAAACAGGGGGCACCACCTAGCTTCAGCGGCTAGGACGCAAACAACACACCACCATAACAAAGTTTTCATCCAAGAGAGATGGATGCTTGGGAGTAATGATGAAGAGGAAAGGGAATGAGATCAAGTTAGAGAGAGAGAGAGAGAGAGAGAGAGAGAGAGAGAGAGAGAGAGAGAGAGAGAGAGAGTGAGGGAGAGGGTATAGCGGCTTCGTACTTAGGCATCACAAAAGGATGGCGAATCCGCACACCCTTCACACATACACAAGCTCACTCCAAAACACAAGACTAGGTGGCGATTCCACACACCTCACATGGGCAAAACATTGCAAGAAAACATACTCACAAACCTCAAGCTTTATTTAGAGAATTAGGCGATGAAATGGGGAGCATAGGGTAGGGGAATGAGAAGGGAGAGAGTGGTAGAGCACATGGCGGATAGGTGGGAGTTGATGGCGAAGACTCACACGAGGATTATGGCCATCATCCTTCATTTAGTTGCCCTTCATCTTCCATAGCCAAGGGTGTAGAGGTCATGCTCAAGACAAGCATGGTGATTGCGGTGATGGTGATGGTGTGGGTGCATTAGGCACACACAGTGCATAGTGTGTTCTATGGTGATGTTGTGTGTTTTTGTGTGATGGTGAACCCTCTTTATATAGGGGAGGAGGGGGGGGGGGGGGGGGGAGAAATTCTAGAATTTAGAAATGAAGAAATCATTATCTTCATAGGCCATGTGACTGTGGCTCCACTTGTCTGGCTGTGTGTATATGTGCCAGAACAGCAGTCTCATGAGAGAGAGACTAAGAGAGAGAGATGGGTTGATGAAAAAAAGTGAGAGGTGACATGGAGAATAAAGTAATTACAAGAGGGGAGAGAGAGGAGTGTGTTTAGAGGTGAATCTGTGTGCAAATGTGTGTGAACACAAGAAAAATCAGGTAACCACCGGGTGGGGATGGGTCTGTGGGCACCTTTTTTTAGTGAAACTGAGTGTGTGTGAGTGTGGGGGAGGTTATTTAGCTACAAGAAAAGAGACATGGAACCCTTTAGAGAGAGGGGGGGGTATTTGGGTCATGGGATATGATAGGAGAGAGAAAGGGGGGGTGGGGTATACTATTTTGGAAGATAGGGTAAGTTGCATGTGAGTTAGGGTGCATTATTGGTGAGTTAGAATGCATTATTGGTGAGAGGTGGGGTAGCTTGAGGAGAAAGGACAAGGGGAAGAGAGAGGGGGTTGACCTTTTGAGTGGAGGAGAGGAAAAGGGACACACGACGGGGCAACAGTGAAGAAAAAGGAGGCAAGGTGGGGATGGGCTGCCCCGCAAGCATGAGGTGGCCTATTTTACCTTTCTCATATATTTACATAATCATACTTTATTTTTTTTCTTACTTTTTTCCAATGTCTTTTATCACTCCCTCCCTAAGAGGGGGTTTTCATGGGGTGGGGACGAGAGAAGAGGGGTATGGGAGCTTGGCTTGTGAAAAGCCCCCATCATTAGCCCTCCCCTTTTGGCTAGAGGCATTCATGTCTCTAGCTCATCTGTTTGATCATTATCATCGGAGGTGGCGGTTGATGGTGTGTTCTCATCTGGAATGTCAATAGGTGGAGCTTGGTCAAATCGAAGAAAACAAGGTTTAATTCGCCAACCATTTACCCTGGTTTTATGAATTTTTCAATCAGCCTCCATAAGCTGGTAGCTTCCATTGGCATACTTTTTCCTGACGATGAAAGGACCTTCCCATCGGAGTAGGAGTTTCTTATCCTTGCGCGTGTCGAAGCGATTGTCGTAGCGGAGCACCAACATTCCTTTCTTCAATTCTTTTTTCCGGAGATGCTCGTTAAAGCTAAGCCGTCTATGCTCTGCTTGTGATGCATAATAATTTATTGCTTCTTCTCTGTCCAACTGCAGTCTTTTCAAGTTGATGATGTGATCTCTCAAATGCATGTTGGGCTGTTGAAGCTGGGTTGCCATTACTCTGAGACTTTGTAGTTGCACTTCAATGGGCAAGATTGCTTCCTTACCAAATACTAGATGATACGGTGTGAATCCCAAGGATGTACGAAATGAAGTTCTGTAGGCCCATAAAGCTGGTAGTAGATACTTATCCCAGTCTCCAGGATGATTGTTTACTTGTTTGGTAATAATTTTAGAAACCATTCCATTTACCTTTTCAACTAGGCCATTACATTGAGGGTAATATGGTGAAGAGTGCCTCCTTGTAATGCCCGGTTTCTGCATTAATTCTCCTACCAAGTCTGCTCTGAAACCTGGCCCTCTATCAGAGATGATCTCTAAAGGTGTGCGAAACCTATAGCATATGTGCTTGTAGATAAATTTAGCTACCTCTACCGCTGTGATTCTAGTGGTGGCTGTAGCCTCTGCCCATCTAGTCATGTAGTCGACCCCCATGATAATGTAGAATTTTCCTGAGTTGGCCCTAGGTAATGGCCCAATGGCATCGATACCCCATTTTTCAAATGGACCATATGAGAGAATAGGTGTCTGTGGTTCAGGCATAAGTGACCTAGTGCCGGCCTTTTGACACAACTTACATGTTTTGCACCAGTGGTGTACATCACGGTTGAGGCTAGGCCATATGAAGCCTGCCTGTAAGATTTTCCTACTTGTTATGTCTAGGGCAAAGTGACCACCACAAACCCCGCCGTGACAGCTAGCAATTACTCTTGTGATTTCCTGAGAGAGAGGGACCTTCCTGAGTATTTTTTCCTTACCCTTACAGTACAAACTATCATTGATTGGTCGATACCTTGTGGCCTTCCGTGTCAGCCATTGCTTCTGTCCCTTTGTTAAATCTGATGGGCATTCCCCTGTTTCCAAAAAATGCATGATGTCAGGCAAGGCATCACTTCCTTGAAATAGAGGGAGCTTTAGTTTTATTGCTCCAACCACCACTTCCTGTAGTCTTTCACTTGCTAGGGCATCTGCTTCTTGGTTTTGAGCCCTTGGGATATGGTGTATTTGAACTTCTTCAAACTTACCCAACAAGGTTTTTACACCACTTAAGTGAGTCCTTAAACTAGGATTCTTGCATGTCCATGCTCCATTTACTTGCCTTACCAGAAGTAGAGCATCCCCAAATACATTAAGGCGTTGTACACCTTGCGAGACGCACCATTGTAGACCCTTGGTTAGTGCTGCATACTCAGCTTCATTGTTAGAATGTGAATCTAACAATTGGCCCAACGAAAATACCTTTGTCCCTTTGTGATCAAAGACCACTATGCCTGCAGCTGCTTTGTCGGACGCTCGTTTGTAGGCTCCATCAAAGTAGAGAGAGTATGCTCCTTCTACCATCGGTGGTATTGGAGGTAATCGGACTTCTCCTTCCTTAGATTGCTTCTCCTTCCTTTCAAAGACTTGGTAGGTCATGAGTCCCCCCAAACTTGCCCTTGTCGTGCTTTCTACCTGTACCGTGTAGTCAAACTCTTGCAGACGAAGTAGCCATTTAGTAATTCTAGCAGACACATCCATGTGTTGTACAACATAGGGAAATATTTCATCCGTGGTTAGAATCACAAATTGCTTAGGCAGCAAATATGACCTAAACTTTGTAGTTGCAAATCTAAGAGCTAGGACTAAGTGTTCCACATGGGTGAAACCTTTCTCTCTTGCTGTCATCATTCGACTAGAGAACTAGATTGGCCTCATGAAAGATGTTGCCGTATCCTTTTGGAGTAGCACAGCCCCCAATGAGTGATCACCAACACTTGAGGTGACATAGAATTTTTCATCCCACTTAGGTGGTGAGATAGTTGGCAGAGTGGCTAAGACCTCCTTTACCTTGTTGTAGTGATGTTCGCTTTCCTCGTCCCAAGTGAAAGTTGATCTTTGAGTGAGTTGTTGCAGTGGTAGAACAAGTTGTGATAGTAGATGTATGAATCTACTTAAGTACCTCACCTTCTGTAGAAAAGAGACCAGTTGACGTGCGGTCGTTGGTGAAGGTAGGGCTTTGAGTGCGGACACCTTACTTGGGTCGGCGTTGATACCTTTTGCTGAAATTTCATGGCCTAGTAGAATGACTTTACTCTCCCCAATGTGGCATTTATCCACATTTAATTGCCCACCTAGGCTCTGTAACCTGGCCAAACCTTCAGTTACCTTTTCTAAATGTGAAATACGGGAGCTATATATACAAAAATCATCAATGACACTCTTATGGATGTTCCAAAGAACGGTTGAAAAACATATGTGACATATCTTTGGAATGTGGCAGGTGCATTTGTGAGACCAAATGGCATAACCCTGTATGCAAAACAACCCCATGGCGTGATAAAAGTGGTTTTTAGCTGATCTTCCAAGGCTATGCGTATTTGAAAGTATCCAGAATAACCATCACAGACGGTATAGCATTCAAAACCCGCTACTTCATTCAGAATTTCATCCAAGAAAGGGAGAGGAAAGTGGTCTCTCTTTGTAGCTGCATTTAATGGTTTGTAGTCAACACAGACCCTCCACTTACCATTCTTTTTAGGCGTCACCACTACGGGTGACACCCATTCTTAGTTTTCTACAGGATAGATGAATCCCGCCTCCAGCAGTTTCCTTACCTCGGCCAAGAGTGCCTTTTCTTGTATGACCCCCAATCGTCGTAGCTTTTGCACAACTGGTTTTACCCCTTCCTTCAGCTTAATATGATGTTCCACCACTGTAATGCCTGTGATTCTTTCATAGTTGTCAATGAACAGGTTAGGAAATCCCATCAACATTTGCAAAAAACTATCTTTCTCCTCAAGTGTTAATTCCGTAGACAACATACCCTTCAACCTACTTCCTCCTAGGCCAGGTGATTTTTTCTCCTCTTCATTGGGTTTCCCTTTTGGTGATGGATCACCAGTTGTGCTTACCCTTTGTGGATCCTTCATAATGATACCCATCACATCAATGGAACTGTCACTTTCGTCGGTGGATGTGGTCTCCTCCTCAGAACTGGAAGATTCGCTAGTGGTTTCATGTGCCGATGTTTCCAGATTCATTTGCTTATGCTTGCCAATCCTCATGTCGTAGTAGATTGTCTCCCCTTTCTTACCGGTCATGCGTAGAAGGCCAGTACCCCAGTCCTGTTTTGCCTTCATGGCCATCAACCATGGCCTTCTCAAAATTAGTGGATAGCCCTCCCCCTTAGTAGGCATTACAAAAACATCTACCTCTACCTCAGTGTTGAAAGCTTTGATTTTCACGGCACTTACCACACCCACACACTTTACTTTTGCGTTGTTTGCCATCTTTGCCTTGCATGGAGAAGGCCTGTCAACCTCGAGCCCTAATCGAAGCATCATAGCTTCGCTCATTACATAGATTTGTGCACCTCCATCAATGTAGGTGTTTCCAACCCTCTTTCCTTTTATGTTTACGTCGACAATTGGAAGGATGTCATCCATGTTGCATCCCGAAATTGCTCCGGCTACCTTTGTTTTGGAGCGTCTTGTACTTACCATTTTAGACCATTGTCGCCTTACTTTTGGTGCAAGATGTAGCAGCTGTGGCCATGTAATCTTCGGTCCTTGCTCTGCCACATCCAATGTTAGATCATAGGGCTTAGAACTTTCCCCTAGCTGGAAGTCGGTGATGCCCAATTTCCGTCGTGGCCTGGATGGCCTCTTGCTAGTTTCTCCTCTCATGCTTCTCTCATCATCTGATTGTGTAGCTTTCTCCCTCCTAGCTCTTTTCACAGTCATGGCTTCAAGTGGTTCTAAAAAGGTTACCTTCTCCTTACCCTTGTCCCTCTCCTTTGCTCTGGGTGGATCCACTACTATGGCTTTTCCTTTCTCTTCTAACCTTATGATGCCAGAACCTCCAAAAACTGCTCCCCACCCGGCATGGTGTCAATGACGTGCTGGTAGTGAGCCTTCAAATCCAGTATTACCTTGATTGAGCGTACACGTGTTGGTATGTGTGATCTGTCTTGAGGTAGGTTGTACTGATTCATGTGAAGCTTAAAGGTGCTTAGTCACTGTCCAAGCTTGTGGGAGAGGGTGGTGTTCTTTCCTGAAACAAAGTCAGTAAATCCGTAGTTTCTCTAGTGAGAGCGTGAGCCAATGCTTCCGTTATCTGTGCAGCAACATCAGGTGCGACTTGAAAACTGACTGTGATAATTACCTCGGTGACTTGAGTTACCCGATTCTCAAAGTAGAATAGTGTTGATTCTCTATTGTGTAGAGCTCCTTCCATTTTGTTGTTGTGGGTTGGTTGTAGGTTGCGGACATGGTTTCGACCTTCTCCTTCTTCTTCTTGGCACTTGGCCTATGTATATCCACTGGGTTTGGCGTGTTGGTTGACTCTCCCACTGCAAATCGATTATCGTTACGCCTGGCACTCGAGCTTTGATGGAGATGCGGAGTTCGTCTAGTTGTGCTTGGAGCTCTTCTTCTTCTGTCGTCCAATTAGCAAATCCTGCTAGCCATTCATCCATTCACAATAGTTTAAGGGTTTCAGTCTTGTAAACTGAAGGGTTTCATGAAAAGATCCTCCGTGGGGGCACCAAATGACGGGAGCAAAGCGAACCTCGAACCTCGACGGCCTCTAAAACACCGGGGACCGAATGGCGCGCCTCGAGCTTGTCATGGTAAAGCAAACAGGGGGCACCACCTAGCTTTAGCGGCTAGGACGCAAACAACACACCACCATAACAAAGTTTTCATCCAAGAGAGATGGATGCTTGGGAGTAATGATGAAGAGGAAAGGGAATGAGATCAAGTTAGAGAGAGAGAGAGAGAGAGAGAGAGAGAGAGAGAGAGTGAGGGAGAGGGTATAGCGGCTTAGTACTTAGGCATCACAAAAGGATGGCGAATCCGCACACCCTTCACACATACACAAGCTCACTCCAAAACACAAGACTAGGTGGCGATTCCACACACCTCACATGGGCAAAACATTGCAAGAAAACATACTCACAAACCTCAAGCTTTATTTAGAGAATTAGGCGATGAAATGGGGAGCATAGGGTAGGGGAATGAGAAGGGAGAGAGTGGTAGAGCACATGGCGGATAGGTGGGAGTTGATGGCGAAGACTCGCACGAGGATTATGGCCATCATCCTTCATTTAGTTGCCCTTCATCTTCCATAGCCAAGGGTGTAGAGGTCATGCTCAAGACAAGCATGGTGATTGCGGTGATAGTGATGGTGTGGGTGCATTAGGCACACACAGTGCATAGTGTGTTCTTTGGTGATGTTGTGTGTTTTTGTGTGATGGTGACCCCTCTTTATATAGGGGAGGAGGGGGGGGGGGGGGGGGGGGAGAAATTCTAGAATTTAGAAATGAAGAAATCATTATCTTCATAGGCCATGTGACTGTGGGCTCCACTTGTCTGGCTGTGTGTATATGTGCCAGAACAGCAGTCTCATGAGAGAGAGACTAAGAGAGAGAGATGGGTTGATGAAAAAAAGTGAGAGGTGACATGGAGAATAAAGTAATTACAAGAGGGGAGAGAGAGGAGTGTGTTTAGAGGTGAATCTGTGTGCAGATGTGTGTGAACACAAGAAAAATCAGGTAACCACCGGGTGGGGATGGGTCTATGGGCACCTTTTTTTAGTGAAACTGAGTGTGTGTGAGTGTGGGGGAGGTTATTGAGCTACAAGACAAGAGACATGGCGCCCTTTAGAGAGAGGGGGGGGTATTTGGGTCATGGGATATGATAGGAGAGAGAAAGGGGGGGTGGGGTATACTATTTTGGAAGATAGGGTAAGTTGCATGTGAGTTAGGGTGCATTATTGGTGAGTTAGAATGCATTATTGGTGAGAGGTGGGGTAGCTTGAGGAGAAAGGACAAGGGGAAGAGAGAGGGGGTTGACCTTTTGAGTGGAGGAGAGGAAAAGGGACACACGACGGGGCAACAGTGAAGAAAAAGGAGGCAAGGTGGGGATGGGCTGCCCCGCACGCATGAGGTGGCCTATTTTACCTTTCTCATATATTTACATAATCATACTTTATTTTTTTTCTTACTTTTTTCCAATGTCTTTTATCACTCCCTCCCTAAGAGGGGGTTTTCATGGGGTGGGGACGAGAGAAGAGGGGTATGGGAGATTGGCTTGTGAAAAGCCCCCATCAATTCTAAGCAGTCCGAGTTAACCGATGGTCTGATTCTTATGAGTCTCCTGTTCCTTGAGATTTAGGTTTTTCTGTTCAGTTACAAAGGACTTCAGATTGTCTCTGATTTCTTTTTGGTGGTACTCATTCACTTTTCCCAGGATTGAGAAGGAGGGGGACTTCCTATCTTGGAAGGAGTTCTTAGCTTTAGCTCTTGAGCTTTCATTGATAGTGTTTGCTCTATTCCAATGTGTGTACTTTTGAGGATGCATTTCTTTTAGAGGGGGCTTTTGGGTTATTATGTTGAGTTGAATTCAAGTGCTCCATTCAACAAAGTACCACGCATGGTGTCTTTCATTCCTTGCCCATTTCTTGCGGCTTTGGATGGTGTGCTTTAGTCCATTGCAGTTAGTATCTTGGTGGATGTCCTTCTTTATACATTTCAGTGGTTGTCTCACTTTTTGGATTTGTGGTGTGACGGTTGCTCTTCCCAGTGCATTCGAGCAATAGTACATATGCCTCATTTTTTAGATTGATCCTTGGAGACTATACCATACTAGACACACCTATTTCCCTTATCCTTAGACTAGCATGTTATTTCCTTGTTCCCAATTCACTTTGAGATTGGGATGATACTCCCTCAAGATGTGTTTCGGACATGTGAAGATCAGTTATAGTTTCACTCTCAATTCTTATGAAGTTCCTTCAAATACAGTTTGTAGTTCATCATTATATATGGTGGTTGTTGCAGATCTTAGGCCATTTATTGTTCAACATATAATTCCTTAGTAGTCTCAATTGTCCCTTTCCTTGACTTCTTGTAGTAGCTTTGAGATTTTGGCATGTGGTATATGATCAGAGGTGCATATTTCCGACTCTTTCCTTGCGGATGGAGAACTTTTGAGTTGAGAAATGATCCAGATACCTACATTTTATGCCTTTACCCTCAATATTGATGCATTCTCTTGGAGCAGTCAACAGCTGTACGTTTGCAGATACTGGTTGTGCAACTTGCCAGTCAATTGCCTTGAGGAGATTCTTGTTATATCTAAATTTACTTTCTGCGGATAGCATTGTACTTCCCAAATATCTTTTCGGGATAGTGGTTTGATGATACTATGGCGTCTTGTATTGTTCAACCTTAGAGCTCAATAGTAGATATACTCGTCCACAAAACCCTCTCTTTACAATTGTAGATTGCTCACTCTAGCTTCTTTGTCCGACTTCCTTCCCATGAGATGAGAGAGGTTGTTAGAGTTTAGTCATCTCTCTTTGTTCATCCAGTTGGTCCAGTTCTCCCAAGGATAGGTATTAGGGAGTGAGAGTTGTTTTGTGGCTATGCTCGGCCAGTGTGAGGTAGGTTTCTCATGTTGGGTTGTGTCTAGCACTTGGCTCCATATTGCAGGATGGGAGTATTTCTCCCATTGAATTTACAACCTCTAATACTCTCTTTCCCTATTTTCTCCCATTTCCCAAGTCGTGAGGGGGGCTCGTTGATGGATGACCAACCAGCTTGCCTTGAGGGAGGAGGCAAGGTATGAAGGGGAGGTAGTTGTGCACAGGCATGATGGGTGTAGGTCACCCTTAGGGGGTAGCCCTAGGATTATAGATGGGTGGTGAGGAGGAATTTCAGCCCAACATTTTTCCTCCTAGCATTTTTGGAAGCACTCGGCCCCAACGTGTTTAGTGGGTAGCAGATGTAGAGAATGGTGTCTCTCTTATGTTGCTTTGTCACATCAAGGTAGATTTTCACAAGCTTTGTGTCCATGCAATGACAGGTTTTCTTGACCGAGATCTAGATCCACATCTAGATATAGCCAAGAGGAGATGCACCATATCTATGCTCTTAGAGCATGTTGGAGGTGATGTACATAACGAGACCGTTGTCGTGATGTGATACATACATGGTGGGAAATAATGCTACAAGATATATCTTGCAACTTTTTAGATACATAAGTATATTTCCTATAATGTACATATGTATATCTAAGTATAATAATATGTTTTCTATCTCATCCTATTATTTATCTCAAAGGTAACATATTCTTACTTTACCATCAAAAAGTACTATGGGAAAAGCGTCAATAGCTGTGTCTGTTTAACTTGAAGCAAAAAGAATTGGTTCTTTATTTCTACTATCTCATTATCATCTCACACCCTAGCTAGATCCTATATCTAAGGTAACTTTTAATATATATATATATATTCTATGTATTTTTTATATATTTCTTATATTTCTTTTGAATAATTACTAGGAAGGAATTAAATCCTAGTGATACACTAGCTTGCATGATGTTCAAAGATACCGATGCGTACAAACTTTTGTCAAGAAGCAATGTCATGCTTTCATATTGCATGAGGTGTCCATTGGAATCAAGTGGAACTCTAAGCTTAGGGGACCACAACAAGACTTTTGCTGCCAAAAAGATACCCTGTTTTTTTTATTTTCTTACACAAGGTTCCAATCCAAATTGAAAAAAGTATATAAGAAGGGAGTCATAGCTAATGAGCTGATTTTTTTCACCTATTTTTATTTCTTTTTGGAGTCACGGTTGAGGAGATATCATCAAAATGGTGGACCCAGTCTGCCCACATCATGCAAGGACAGCTCATTTCAAACTTTGTCAGTTCCTGTTCACAATGGATCTTCTCTTTCTTGTGTAACCCTTGGGGGTTTCCTTCACCTATAAAAGGGAACCTCTTTTTCCTTGAAAATCATTCATGAGGGAATGAGAGGATTGATACCTAATTGTAATTAGCCATAAACATAAGCCTAAGCTTACACTTGCTCCTAGAAGAAGACTAGCCAATCTATTAACCTATCCTTGGAAGATCAACTCTAATCAAAGAAGGTCTTGAACTTGGTGCATCGATCAAGGTTGAAGTATTCCCTCTTCTTCTCTCTCCATCATAATGGTGCATAACTCCCAAAGAGTTTGTCAAGTAAGATGTATTTTACTTTGATATTTTGTTAGTTTCTTGTTGTTTTTCATCTCTAATCCAACATATATATCTATTTTTATTTCTCTCCCTAACCAAACCTATCTCTCTCACTCTTAGAAAGTCTTCTCCCTACAAATTCTAGGTTCTCCTTGCTACAGGTACATCTCTCCCCGCAGTATCCTTATTGCCTACGGGCAAGAATAGGGCTTGGGAGGGAAAAAATGCTTTTCTTCACTTCTTTTATATCTACATTTTACACATACTAGAAATATCCTAGAAGGATAATCCACATGATGTGAATTTCTATCGCTTCTACTCTATGCGATCTATTGCAATTAACATTTGGATTAAGCGTAAAATACACTTTTTAACAATATATAATGTTTCTCTTTGGCCCAAAAAGGCTCAATGAAATACTTCTTTGACATAAGTGTAGTTATCTTTCTATGAACCAACAAGCTTTGTACATACAATTAGTCTCAATCACTAGACAAAACATATATATTGTGGTAAGTACAAAATTACAACTCCAAAGAAAAATATGTAGCCTATTTGGTCGACAAAGATTGAATTCCATTAACTCATCTATTAACCCTTTCATATTACCCTTGATACGATATGACCATAGCCTTGATGTTTTCATCTTTGAGTTGTTTTGATATTCTCTTTTGTGTTCTTTTTTCTTGTGTGTAGAGAGAAAGAGTGGGGCTTCTTTGATTGCACTTCCTTCCAAACCCTAGACTTCATAGCATCTATGGTATAACTCCTTCATATAGTTTTTGAGTTCTCTCACAAACTTTCATAGCCAAAAGCCCGATGCTTTCCTGGCAAGACCGCAAACTTCTCAACATAATTTTGGTAAACCCGACACGAATCTACCAGGGTGGGATTTTGTGGGTAACCATGGGTGACCATGTGGAGCAACAGAGTATGCATTTTGACACAGCAACAACGAAAATGTTTCAAGCATTTGCAATGTTCATGCAATAGCAACATGCCACTGAAAGAAGGAAGATTTCAGCAACCAAAGCCATACAAGCGGTCATCAATAGAATGGATTAGTTCAACAACAAAGATGTAACTAAGTACTTGCACGAGTATGTGAAGGAGATGAAGATGCATCGCATATCAGAAGAAGGTGAGATGATTCAAAGCTTTGAGCTAGTTGTTCCTCCACTTATTAGGGAACATGTTAGGGCAATTAAAGATGGGTATGGGAGAAACTGAGAAGAACTCAAAGTAGCTTTAAAGGAGGATTATTTCATGGATGACTCTGAGAGGGTGACCGAAAGTACATTCTTAGAATGGGTAGTCAAGCCAAAGCAAGGACTATCAATAACAGACAGAGAATTTGAGCAGCACTATGCACAACTCACAAGGACAAAAAAGGCCACACTAGATGCAAATAAGACATATCTTTTCTTACAAGTTGCAAGTAAAGAGTTTCAAGAAAATTTGGAGCTTCTCCTTGAAGATAAAGATGCTGAGCAAGGACTAAAGACCGACTGGAATGAAGTTGAAGGTGTTGTCCCACTGCTTGCCAAACGACAAAGAAGAAGGGACAAGATGGTAGTAAACACTACAAGTCCTTCCACCCAAACTTCTGACAAAATGGTAAAGCCTACTTTTATAGATCCTAAGTTTGATGAGTCCATGCTAGATGAGCTTGTGAAGGGAATGTGTGACTTGAAGGTGAAGCTTGCAAAGCAGCTTGAAGAAAAAGGCTAACCATCAAGGCACTTCCTAGGCAAAGACAATAGCTCAAAGAAGGGTTTGTTAATAGATGTATTTGGTGTGATAGTACGGACATGTAAGAAGGGATTGTGATAGTTTTAGTGATTCTTTGACAAAAGATGTTGTCTTTTTTAAGGATGGCAAAATCCACTTAAGAGAGACAAGTCTACCCTTGAGAAATAACTTTGGAAAGGGGGGAATGCAAACCTTAGTTGAAGATATGGAAACTAGTCATGCCACCTCTTCAGTTGAGGCTGCTACTTATGGAGCAAAGATTGAGCACTCCAAGGATTTCATGAGTAATGATGATGGTAAGTTGTGGCCCAATGTTGTGGAACTTTGTAGGAAAGGAAAGCTTACAAAGGATATTTTACATGAGGCAGAGGATTGCATACGCCTAGAAACAAGATGGAATGACCCAGTGGACTCATTGTCAGTGCATGCCTACATTACAAAATGCCAACAAGATGAGGCTATTATAGAAGAGAAGCGTAGACGTGAGAATGCAGATGAAGGACCATCAAAAAGAACTTCTAGAAGTGGGGGAAGAGGTGACTCAATGCCTTCCCAAACACCCCCAATACAAGGAGCAACTCCACCTGAAGTACTCATAGAGGAGTCTACAACATGAAAGAGCCAACAAAAGGTAAGCCAAAAGGCCCAACTTATAAACTACAATATGATATTGAGGTTGCTAAAGATTTAAAGAAAGTCTTGGAGGATAGGATTTTGAATAGCAAGATTGAGTTTACTTTTGGAGAAGTTCTTGGCATTGCAAAGCATGAATTCCATGAGGAGATCATTGACATCATCAAGAGAAAGAGGCAAACCCTTGCTGAGGTTTCTCGTCCACAGGTTGAAGGAAAAACCTTGAATACAAGGGATGCAGTTGTGAGATAAAGAGGATGATGGATGTGTGGTAGGATGCTACCAATCTAGTGGGAGAGTGAAGCAAGTGCATTTCTCAAATGATGATGAAGAAGTTGAAGCTATTTCTAGGAGCTACTATTCACGCAGTCACTGGGTCTTGAAGAGCCATTTGTTGCCTTGATTGACCATGGTTAAGAAATAAAATAATGTCAAAGAGTCTCTACAACAAGTGCAAATGGCCAATGGACACAGATCATGGCTGAATGGTGAAAGTGGCAAACAGTTCATCCGATGAACTGTATGTAGCATATCCACGTGCAAAGATGACAATAGGTGATGTAAGAATTGACCAAAATTTCTTTGTACAGGATACATCTTCATATCATCTTATTCTTGGACAACCCTACATTGTGGGAGTTCGAATGGAAAAAAAGGTAATGGATGATCGTTCATCTTATGTCAAAATATGAAGCAAAGATGGTAAATGTGATGTTCAATTTCTCACAATTTGTGTAAACCATGAAAGAAATCGTGACAACCTCAAAGATCATCCTCTACCAAAGGTGAGCAAAGAGTTTCATGACCATAGGGAAATGATGGATTTTGGCCAAGTACCATTGTAAAGCGGGATTGTAGTGGTACAGAAAGAAAAAGGGTCTTGTCTGATCCAAAAATAAGTGAAAGTTTCTCAACGGGCTCCTTGGTAACAAGGAATGTATCATTATGTTTTACAAAACCTGAAGATTTGAAGAGATGTGAGAGGCAATATGTACACAATGTACAAATAGGCATGAAAGAGAGTGGATTGCTAGAGTCTATTGAAAATGTTTTGGGCTTGTGTGAACAAGTTTCTTTTGTAGATACTATGGGTGAGCTTGATGCTATAATTGTTAACCCTCACGGCTCACGGACACCCTATCACCTACGACGGACGTTGTATTATTTACTTGGTAAAGTCAGGTACCGGGATTGTCGGTCCAATAGGAAAAGGGTAAGAGTGATCACCGATGAGAGGCGCACTCTAACTGGAACATTCAAGGGATTAGTTGGCTAAACATGGGTGCCCAAGTGTGAATGGGGCAAGCTCATATAAAAGTCAACTAAACCTAAAATTCACCTATTCTCTCATTTGTGCAGTTGAAGAGTGCTCTTGCTCCATCTCCATCTTCTTCTTCTTCATCTCCTTGTGTGTGTGTGTATGCGAGAGAGAGAGAGAGAGAGAGAGAGAGAGAGAGAGAGAGAGAGAGAGGGAGAGAGAGAGAGCATTGCGGTGGCGCGACGGCGGCGAGGTGGTTGAGCGCGGCATAGCAACGTCTCCCTCTTCTTCGCGACGAGAAATCCTCCACGACAGCAAGCGTAGAGCGGTGAGTGACACCCCATCACCATCTTTGAGCTTTACTAGTTTAGGCTTGTTGTGTGCTTGGAGACATTTGTGGCTTGCACACAGTGTATCGGCACATACGCGCACATTTTTGGTGCCGTTGCCGGGGAATGCCATACAGTAAGCTTGAATGACACTCTGTGCTTCTTTTGTGGTGCAATTTCAATTGTAGGAAAGGTAAGGAAAGAGGGTGTGTGTGTTGAGAAGAAGGATTTTGTGTTGCTACTGTGTATTTCTTTGTTAATGGACTTTGCAAAGGTACTGTGTTTTTTCTCTATAATAAGGTCTTAGTATTAAGGTTGTTAGTTTTGTGTAATACAAAGTACAATAAGTAAGAAGTAGATCTGTGAGAGCTAATGAAGTGTGTTAGTGTGTAACAGTAGGTGTATTAGTTGTAAGTAGGTAGGTACAGTGTGTGTGTGTGCTCGCGCGCAGGCCGCGGCGACCTTATCCCAAAGTAAAAATAAAAATAATAAAATTAAAAAGGTAGGACCGAGATCGGGAATATCTCCCAGACCCAAGCCCAAGCTCGCGCTCAGGCTCAGGCCTCAGTCGCCCTTTGAAATTATGTATTTTAGCCTCACACGTAGCTAAAAATCAAAATTTTGAGGACCAACGGACCTTCAGGTGACCAAACGTTGTGCTGTAAAGCACACCACGACCCTGTGAGTGATACGCTCGTTTTGAGCTATCACACACTTTAATAAAAAAACCAATCATTAAAAAACATTAAAATCCATTATTAAAAAAAAACGTAAAAAACACGAGTGAAAACGGACACTTAAAAAAGTAAGCGGTTAACCTCGAGGTTATTCGTTGACACTTGTAAGGTGCCAAAGGCACAAGCATCTGGTCGTGTGCTAGAGACGAAGCAACTAGAGAGAATTTAAACTTACACGAGTTCTCAATATCCACCTACTTTAGGTTCCGGGCCTTCGGCGGGGACCCAAGGTAGTACAAACCAAGACCCGAACATAGCGGCTAGTGACTCTTCCTCTGACTACGACGTCATGGAGGGTTTTCCAATGCCTAATCTCGATAGCTCAAGCCAAGACATGCATGCCATGGGCCCGCGGTTCGGGTCGAGCATGCTTAGCCGCTTGAAGGAAACCTTTAGTAGAGCCACTCGCTCCGAACATGGAGCTAATGATGTAAATAAGGGGGGTGGGGAAGTAAATTCTCCATTCATGACCAACGTAGACCCTATGCTCTTAGAGAATGTGCACGTGAATACTTCATTCACTGCACCTCCTGACTCTTCAGAGCTATTCCCCTCCGAGGTCATATTACCCGATGGTAGAAGCCTTGACGAAAGTGCAAGAGGTTGAGCGATATATCATTGCGGCTAGGGAAAAGGAAGTCGAGAGCTTACAGAAGGCAGAGCAATGAAGAGAGTTAAAAGCAAAAGCCCCTACGTCAATATCCTTGCTAAGAGAGTAATCGAGTGCTCCTGACTTAGCAACTGCTAAGGGCCAACCCCTAGAAAGCAACATTGCATCTAGCTCAAAGGACACCCCTAGCACCTCAATCCTAGATGGAGCGTTCTTAAATGAGAACTACTACAAACGGAAACTCTAACCAACCTATACACAGGTCACACCTATCATGTTGGTTGGTTAGATGTCCTACAATCCACAATGGGTGCTACTAGTGTGGAGGATCAACAAAAAAGAGTTTGTGAGGTCATCCATAGGGTCATTGAGTTAGAGAGATAGAACAAGGGGATCAACATGCCTTCAACGGGTCTCATGAGATTCTTAGATACAAGAAAGGCTAAACAACCGACCTCATCACAAATGGAGACTCCCTCGGTAAGTCCGATGGATCCTCCATATGTTGTTTCTCCAGGGGTCTCAGTGCAATCTGAGCCCACAAGTGATAGCTTTACCTTTCCAAGTCTAGCTCATCTTTCCCTTGATGACACCACGGCTACCATGCCTACCCAATGATGGGCATGCCAAGAAACACTCCATGGACCTCATTTGTTAGTAAAGCACCACTACATGGTAGCTCAATGTCTGCAACAATACCTACAAGTGTGTACCAATCGTATGCACCTATGGGTCATCGCACTCATGTAGTTCCTACCCCTCCCGTTGTTTCAACTACCTATGCTCCACAACCACAACACCCAAGTTCTTATTTCCATGGGACCATACCGACTAGCATTAGCATGTCACATTCGACGTCTGCTATGCATAGGGCCACACATATGAACTTTGGGCCACCACATGGCACCACACCGTACCAAACGTGGAACCCAAGGGCTTCCTATGTGCCAAGCCCAATGCCAATACCTACTTCACATGTAGTCTCTAGAGCACCTTCACCCACGGTGCCTACTCACTTAGGTGACTTTGCAACATTTGCTCAAGCTGTTGGTTGATCTTTTGCTGAGAATATGCGTAACACGCCTGATAGAGAGCCTAGAAGTAAGGCAGTACAAATAGCCAAGAGACGGGGATGTGAGAAAGCATATCAAATTGTTTGAACAAATATGCAATTCTCTAGGGGAACACAATGACCTGCATAAGAGTAATGCTTTAAGCCTAACCTTAAGTGGAAAGGTGGGGGATTGGTATAGAACCCTAAGGGTGGAAGAAAAAACGATTTACCCTACTCTTAGGAGACTATTCTTGAAAGAATACATACAAGAGGGAGTGCTTTGGGGTGTAGCCTCTCAGCTCCAGAAAGCCCAACGAGAGGAAGGAGAGTCGGTGAGAGACTTTATTAGTTGCTTGAAGCATTTGAATTCTCATTGTAATCCAAATGAGCGCTTCAATAATAATCAATTGCTTGATAGATTCATTAGGGGATTACGACATGAGGATATCTACAATGGCCTAGTCATTAGAGGTATGACCACTTGGGAAGCAGTCACCACCAATGCGATCCAATTGGAGGATAATTTAATGATTCAAGGAGTCTATTGAGCCTAAATCTATTAGCTCGCAAGCATCAGGGCATCACCCAATGACCCTAAAGCCTATTGCTAAGGAGCCAAAGATATATGAGATGACTTTAGCAGATCTCACCAAGGCTATTCAAGAGAGTCTTAGAGATGATTGTGCTCCGCAAAACAATCATATGTATCCAAGAAGGGAGCAACAATGGTGCTCAGTATGCCATGGACCGCATAGTACCAGTGAATGCCCTACTTTTAGAGTAAAATTCAATGGGAACTGCAATGCCTGTGGGAGGTATGGTCATCAAGCTAAGGATTGCATAGTATTTAAGCGCGCGATGTGCAATAGACCAATCTTATCATGGACAGACACACCTCGAGTACCTGCATTGATGCCGGCGTCACCTCTTGAACAAACAACACAACACATGGTCCCTAGGGCCCAAAATGTTGTTCAAACAACACCCTTACCACCTCCAGTGCTAGGACCGCAACCACCACATCCGAGAATCATCATGCTCTCTCTGTGTCTACGTAGCTCGAGAAAAAAGAGTCCCAAACATCTCTGGTCCTCATACCACATGACTCTAAAGAGTGCACCAAAGCCCTCTCTGAACAGGCAGTGAAAGCGGCTTTGTATCTCATAATAAACTAGGTAGTGTCATGTGTACTGAACCTTTGTCTCAGGCTCCATGTGACATAGGAGGGGACATGTCCGGGCATGTGATGGTACTCCGTTATATCTACCAGTCTCAACCCAAAGCTAGTGTGAAGATGTGCATATTTGGCCAATAGATTGTATCCCATAAGTGAGTGTCCATGTATCTAGGTATCGTGAAAAAATCATCCTCAGTAAGCTCAAGAAGATGCTCTCTATAGAAAGCCATCTTCATGTTCAACTCATGTGCCGGTTGTATCCAAGTCCTCCTGGTATCTAGCTGAGTCAGGTGTCTTGGCGGATGATCTTGGTGATCTTGGACTATATAAGAGAGGTTGTAGTACTCAAAGAGGGGCAATCTGTCCATGTTGAGCCCGTGTACATAGAACCATGATGTCATCTCCCCATACTAGCATGTTGTATCTCCCTACATAGCTAATTTTTGAGAGGAATCAAGTGCTAGGCGGGCATATCTATCTCTGGGGAGGTTCCATAAGGGCTGTATAAAGGAGGATGATTTGGTGAGCGCCTCAACCACTAGTAAGGGGGCATCTAGCTCTGCTCAAATAATGTCATGTGGTACTAAATCATTGGATCTAATAATTTGCAAGATCCTAGAGACTAGAGGTTTCTCCATGCCCCCCACCCATCAGTGCGACCTGACCCCCCATGATGGTCCAATGAAGGCCCCCATACATGAAACTGAATCTATGGAACACATCCTCTCCAATTTACACAATGTTGCATAGGCTCGTGTGTGTGTGTGTGTGTGTGTGTGTGTGTGTGTGTGTGTGTGAGAGAGAGAGAGAGAGAGAGAGAGAGAGAGAGAGATGAAAAGCCTAACAATAGTTTGATTAGACAAACTATTGCACCATACAATGGAGTAGATCAGATTATACATATGAACAAGGGTAATGATAAATGTACAAGGATATTGACAATATACTCAAGAGATAAGTTACATCGAAATAACACCTTGTCAATTGTTTACTTTAATAGTTTACATTAGCCAAAATCTCTACTGAATGAAAAAATGTTTTATGTAAATTTTCCTTTCTCTAGGTATTGCTATTGATTTGATCCACTTTGAATATATCCAGTCCTTAGAGACAAACCTCCACTAATTCTACGAGGAGAAGGATCTATCTATTACCTGCATCCATACAAAAGCATTCAGTTAGACTGTCTATGCTTGTGCGTATTAAAGGTTTCAAAGCTAGACCCACTTTTTATCCATGTCACACATGTAGAATTAGCTTATAGCCTACCCTATGGACTATCATTTATTTTTAACTATGTATCAAAGTCAATATACATCAAATGTATCATCAATATTAAGACCCATTCCTTTTTTGCAAAAAATGGATAATAATTAGGTAGATCTCTTGGTCAACAAAGATGGTTGAGCCCTTTTTTGTGAGAGATGTGTATTATTGCGTTGTTTATTGAAAGAGAAACCAATGTAAGCTATCTGACCAAAATATGGCAGAATCTTGTTTGTAATTGGGGCAATTTTTTTTAATAAAACTTAGTAAGTACCATCGCATAATGAGAGCCTCCACGAGATGTTTAAGGCTTGAGTACCATAAACAAAAAGCATCTTGCCTATTAGAATTAGCTACACGCCTTTATATGCCATATGTGCCTTTACTTGAGCGCGTCAGTTTGTAGAGAACAAGTGGCAACTCGGATAGCATCCCTTCTTGTGTGAGAGTGTGCATGAGCCCGATATAAAAAGATCATCGGGATCTCAAAAGACCAGTAAACAGAGTAGCTTTCTAATACACCAATATATCCATCAAACATATGAAATATCCAACACATGGTCAGTCAAGGCCTAAGAAGAAACTAGTTAACATTATACTTTCGCTGGTATAAAGTTGTACCTATCCTCAACATGAGTTACCTAACAGGACTGCTAGTACTGTGTGACATCGAACCAGATATGAGCTGTAATTTAGATATGTGCATGCAAAGACTTCAAAACTTGAGCTCAAAAGACCATTATGCTTTGCTTTAAATTATTCAATATTTTCCAATTCAAAAGCTGCATAGACCTTAAAAAAGCATGATGATTCAACTTCAAACCACCATCGAAATCTCATCCCAAAAAAACACCGCATGAAAGTCCAACTTGAAATCCATCTAGTTTAAGTGAACAACATGTGCCATATTGATCAAGGATTGTGCAAGGCTTTATCCTAGATTCCTCAGACATGGTATCTCAAAAAACCAATGATTCCTTGAGTAGTAAACCCAAAAAATCTGGTTAACCCAATCAATGTATATAAGACATGAATATCAAGCTACATTATGTGAGTAGTTTTTTGTGTAACCCAATGGCAATTGTATGCCTATGATGTGCGCAGTAGGTTTAAGAACTCAATGTAACTTGCTTATAAATTCTCTAGGTACCTAGGAAACAAACCCAGTTTTAGACAAATGCCGAACTTATGAGCCGAAAATAGACTGCAAAAGAGTTAATTAACAACAATATCAAACAAGCATGCCACAACTAATTTCCTCATGATTAACTGTTCTTTACTTGTGCAAATGGGTCCAATTTTACCAAGTTAACATGCATCAATGGTGTTAGAAAATCCTGTCACAATCCGTTTCTAAGTAGATGCATGAGCACCTACCTGCTGGTTATTCTAAGAGCGAGTCTATCCCAAATCAGATGGTTGTAGCTTTCTTCATGAGGATGCGTATTGATGGTGATGTCGCAAGTGCTGCAGTTGTTTATTCCCGATGTATACTTCATGTGTGTGTGTGTGTGTGTGCATGCACGTACACGCAGAGTACAACATTATGTGATGCATCTAGTTGGGCGTGCAAAACAATGATTTTCAAGGGCTGCCGAGCGGGGAACCTCCCCAAGGATAGTGCATGTCCATGCTATGAAATTTGTAGGGTTTGTAAAATAATTGACCAAGAAGGGCTAACTGACGAGCTGAAAGATGTCTTAAGGGGGATGCTCGGATGAGGAATCTATGAAAAGCTATGAATAGCAGAGCTCCCAAAGGGTCTTACTAGCTTCAAGTGATGGGCTAACAGGGAATCCCTGCAGGTAATCAGCATGCATGTATGCGAGAAGGGGAAAGATAGGGAACGAGAGAGAGATATATATGACCATAATATAATCAGCCAAGTTAGGTGAGACTAAAGATATCTACATTTCTTAAAAAATTAATGGAAAAGAAATTTTTAATTGATATGCCACCTTATGTGTGGTTGTATTCCTGCTAAAATCCATTGTTTAATAAAAAGAGTTGCTGAATAATTTAAAGCTACCCATGTACTCACATCAAAGCTTATGTAGGGCCAAAAGGACAGTCCCCCATGCAA
Source organism: Adiantum capillus-veneris (assembly GCF_014529385.1). Classification (NCBI taxonomy): domain Eukaryota; kingdom Viridiplantae; phylum Streptophyta; class Polypodiopsida; order Polypodiales; family Pteridaceae; genus Adiantum; species Adiantum capillus-veneris. Next base: position 110,084,839 of record NC_140945.1, on the reverse strand, counting down.
TATGTCTTCAGCTATGTTCCTCCATCTCGGTGGATGAGCATACCCTGGATAGGTAAAGTCACGTTTGGTCAACATAGAAGCATATCATGAGCCTCAATTGCTAGATTAGGCAGGGATCGACCAACCATGCAACCCCTACTAAGTGGAGTTTAATCTTGGTGCTTTATGTACATTTGTGGATTGAGTACAACCGGGTTGAGAAGTTCCAAAAGAAGAGTGAGTAGTAACATTATGCTAAAGATTGCTGAAAAAAACCAGTAACATGTACATGACTTGAGAACATGAGAAATCAACCTTCAGATGGTCCCATAAGTCAAAAGAGAGGGAAAGAAAATCGCCCACTTGAGCAGCTCGTAAGGTACGAGAGGATGCCATTTTGTGAGGGGTCCAAAAAGAGAAAATATGAGGTTATTTAATGGGTCCCCTGTGGTAAGGAATATATGTGTGTGTGTGTGTGTGTGTGTGTGTGTGTGTGTGTGTGTGTGTGTGTGTGTGTGTGTGTGTGTGTGTGTGAGAGAGAGAGAGAGAGAGAGAGAGAGAGAGAGAGAGAGAGAGAGAGAGAGAGAGAGAAAGTGGCCCTATCCCATTCTTGAGGAGAGATTTAGTTGGTATTCAATAAGCTTGTGTGTATCTGTGTGTGTGTGTGTGTGTGTGTGTGTGTGTGTGTGTGTGTGTGTGTGTGTGTGTGTGTGTGTGTGTGTGTGTGTGTGTGTGTGTGTGTGTGTGTGGATTCAAGCTTTAGCTATAGCCAAGACATTGCCATGTAGATAGAGAGAGCAAGATTATCAAGAGGGAAGAAGTCAGCCTAGGGTTACTCAAGGAAATGTCAACTAGATAAGTGTGTGTGTGTGTGTTGGAATATTAATTTATATATTTTATTCACAATTGAACAGTATATTCAAAAAGAGACATGACAAAGATAAATAAAAGTGATTACATACATATTTTTTACGAAAATTTTTTGATGTTTTCTACATCTAAGAAATAAAAATGTACGAGCAGCAGTAGAAGTAGTATCCCTGCCAAAAATTGTTCGAACAACACTTGAATTCAAAGATAAAAGAAGCCAAAATCCTTGCCTGCAACCATCATGCAAACAAAAAAATCATCAGTAATTTTGTTTAGACATGGAATGCAGGTATAGGGCGGATCCGACAGTTTGTCATCCATGTCTCTCTTATCCATGCATTCAAATCTGTTCAATGACGACCAAAAAATTAAAACCATAGCCATGTAACCAAGAGTAATAACTCTAGACTTGTTGGTAGTGAAAGACAAGATTTTCAAATTACAGTACCAAGCTTGGTTAAGAGCATGAATAGATTTTAAAACCGTGGTACTTAGCTGGGAAAAACCTTCCAAGCAAAGTTTTTAGTTAAGTTAGGCATAGTGTTTAGCTGGATTCAGAACATAAATTGACTTCAGTTCTTATGGTATGGAAAAGATAAATTGAAACCGACAAACTACCATTAAAATAGCTTTTTCTAATGCTTGTTGTTGTGTTTAGGGGGATTAGTACCTTCTTTGTACATCAATGTCTCTCTTCATAACAAGATTTATTTTAACTTCTTAAGCATAATATTATATGGTTAATATAAATTATTTAACTAGTCTATGTTTATTCCCATGAAAAAAGCAAAAAATATATTTCTAAACTAATACTATTATCAGAGGCAATATCATGCTATAGATAATAGAAATATCTATAACCTGCCTTGGTTATGAATGTCTGTGAATGAAACTAGTAATGAAGACTTACCTTCCATGTCAATATGTACCTATTTACTAGTTTAATAAGTTTAATGTGAAAGTCCAAGTGGAGATAAAACACAAGTTACTTATATTTGGTTCCCTAGGAAGGAAAAAAAAACCATAATAATGAAAAAACCTTTTACCTGAGAGGAGGAGACCGAGTCCACGACTTCATTATCCATTTGTTTTTCTATCATGACAGTGGCCGTATTGAACATTTTGTAGATAGAAGGCTCTGAGAAATCGTGTTTATTCACCAATTTGGCCTTGGTCTAGACCTTTTGAGATTTTTAATTTCGAAAGGGAGATGATCTAGACCAAGAGAGTATGGTCAAGTGCATATGAAATAATACTCTTGTGTGTAAATTATAGGCTATCGAATTGAAGTGCTTGGGCATTTAACAAACAAAGACAGCATAAGACGTTGAGAGTGCGACCTGCAGCTGTTGGGAGCAAATAAGCATAGGGCCGTGTGAATGTATGAAATAATTATCTGCAGAGCATGGTATTGCAGGGAGCTCTTAAGTGGTGTGTGGCGCGAGTGCATGAGAGCTAGTATGAGAGGGAGAAGGCATGTACTGCATAGGAAATGAGTGTATTGTTGTGTGAGTGCAATACAAAGAGAGTGAGAGGCAAAGTGCGCTTTAAATAGGTGTGCTCTGTGTGTGTGTGTGTGTGTGTGTGTGTGTGTGTGTGTGAGAGAGAGAGAGAGAGAGAGAGAGAGAGAGAGAGACAAAAAAAACTCGCCAAAGCATGCCGTTTCACAACAAGCCGTTTGTGTGCAGCTTTTTGCAATTGTGAGCCACGCTGTGGGGTGTGTGTGTGTGTATATATATAGTAACCAGAAGACGTTAAAATATGTTCTATAAGCGAGAATGTACTGGCGCAAGTCACTGAGTCTCATCTTAATATCTTGCCGTTTTTATTTTCAAAAAATCCGGTGAGGGCAAGGGGAAAGGGCTCCAAAATAGTGAAAACCCCCACAAAATAAACCCAATTTTCTAAAATTTCCTCTTGGCAAACTCAAGGAAAGGAACCTTTTTTGGAAAAATGATTTTCCCAAACACTAATCGTTAGTATGGTATGCCATAGAGATGTTTTTTTTTCCTACTACCTAAGAGACCTTGATGATTTATCCGACAAGGGGAGTTGAACTCCAGACTTGTAATTCTAGAGAGGTATTATATTTCGTTTGGGTGTGGAAGAAATCCTTCCTTCATTTTTAAAGCCAATAAGTGTGTGTTTTTTCTTTTTTAATGGGTATTCGATGTTACCTAGTGAAACATCTGAGTTCTAAATAGAGTAAATGTCTCCAAGAGAGGTATTAAAAAGCAATTGACATTCCCAATTTTTATAAGTCCCATTTAAAAAGTTAAAGATAAGTCCCTATTTTGTCTACCGATATTGTGTGTGTGTGTGTGTGTCCACGTTCAAAGTTCATAGCTAATATAGAAGTAATAGTTATTAATCATTGCCTTGTGTGTGTGTGTGTGTGTGTGTGTGTGAGAGAGAGAGAGAGAGAGAGAGAGAGAGAGAGAGATACAGTTTTCCTTCTTAGAGCTAGCACACCACCAACACATTCTCTTACTATGGGCAGACGTAAGGAGTAAGTTCTTAGTTCAGTAAAAAACATTTACGTTCATACTTTGGTACTATCAAGTTGTGGGTACTAGGGAACATAACATGTAGAAAACAATAGATTCTTATTAGGAAAACAATTTGTGGTGACAAAAATCACTTTTATTGAGGTGCAATGGTTGCCATCATGGCAAATGCCCAAAAATTCAAGTGCTCAAAATTCAATTTTGACTTCACTAACAACTTTGAGATACTCAAGAAAACACTTACATATGTGTGGATCACAAATGTGGGACCAAAATGACCACTATATCATGAAATGCAACGGGAGGTCTACAAAGCGTCATTTTCTACCAAGGCAGCAAAAAGTGAACCAAACTAGACCAAACTTCATACACACACTCTATAGACTGTGAGGAAGCAATGTGTCAAGTCAAATTTTTGAATGGGAACCCATAGAGGCTTTAGACCATCAAATAGGGGAAAAAATTTGCACTACAGAGAAAAAGTTTGCAAGCGGGAGAAAATGAAGTGCAAAACACAAAAAGTATTGGCTTTATAGTTGCACTAAGCTACTAACAAGCCATAAACATTACCGTAGTAAATTTAGAGCCACAAATACATTTCAAAGATCTAGAAGCTCTACAAGACCAAGAGATACATTTCAGAGACCTAGAAGCTCTACAAGCTCCCTATAGGAAATCTACAAATTCAAATTTCTCATGTATAGCACCAACAATCTCCAAATGTTCTATGAAATTAGTCTAAACCATCAAATACCAATTTTGACCAACTTGTTGAGTATTGCAAAATACTATTGAGTTGTGTCAAAACGGGACTTTCTTATCACCAAATGATTCTATAGGTTAAACCAAGATCATTGATGCCATTTTTACTAAAAAACGGAGATGGCATCATCACATAGGGCCAAATATTGGTATTTCATAGACTAAAAAAACCAAACGTATTACAAAGGTTCAACTTTCAACGTTCAATTTTTTTGTGTGCGCACATGTGTTTGATAGGTTATATGGGATGTGTGGACAATTATTAGTAGTTTTGGTAGTAGTCCAATATCGCGGCACTAGACATTTCTTCAAATTGGGGGAGAGTCATCACCCAATGGGTCAAATAGTGTCTTCTCATCATGCATAACACTCCATCTATTTTGAACCATAAAGTCACCAAAAAACTTGAAGGGGAGGTTAATTTCATAGTTTCAAAACCATTTTTGGGCTTAACTCCTTATCTAGAGATTCAAAGTCTTTAAAATTTGACAAGAAGCTTTGTAATATCATGATATTCAATCTTCAATGCCAAGTATCTTTCATGAGCAACAATTGACTATTGTGGTATTGGGTTTGGCTCATAAAGGGGGGATTTTTCATCACCATTGTGTTTGCACATGTATGCCTAGCCCTGATACTAAATCTCATCTCATTAGACACACAATCATAACTAATCACAAGATGAGAAAATTTCAAAGTCTACCACTCTATTCAGGAGCTTTACACCCACTTTTTAGGGATCCAAATTCTCAAAGATTTGGCCTACTAATTATACCAATCCCAACCATGCCATGGCCAATCTTATTGCTCACTAGTTGAAGATAGAGACCCAAAGGCAAGTGAATCTTGCAAAGTATGTACATGAGATTTTGATGAAGCTTCCTACAATGAAGATAGATAAAGTCAACTACAATGGCTGCGAAGAAGCACTTATTAGATTATCTTACTATGCATGTGGAACGATTGACAACTTACTGCTAGCTCCAAATCAAAACATTGGCCTAGTAAAGAAGTGCAAAAAAGGGCTCTAAGGGCAAGCACTACATTAGGAAAAAAGTTACAAGCAGCTCATACTTCTTTTGAGGAGGAAACTTCTCAACACCAAAAGAAAGAAAGTTCAAGTGAAGAAAATGAAGTGATGATATCCCTCAGGTCAAAGATGGAAGGAAAATCAAGTATTAGAACAAGTACATTGGTGGGATCTACCAAGAGAAAAGTAGAACAATCAAAGACAGACACATAGAAGACAGCTAGGTTGGATCAAGAGCCAGCAAATGTTGCCAAAGTAGTAGCCAAATTAAGAAGACAAGAGAAGGCTGAAGTTGAAAGGAGAACACTTGAATAGATCCCTTAGACAAGGAAAAGGTTTGGAAGGATATTGTCGAACAACAGTTGAAGCCACATAAAAAGCAAGAGTGAGCCTGAGTGCAAGTAGAGAAGGAAGAAGAAGAAAGGAAGAGGGAAAAAGAAAAAAACAACCCTCTCTGCCACCTACCGAGGAAGTGGTTAGTGTTATGGATAAGGGAATTTAAAAATTTGTACCTTGTGTACCTTGTAGACTAAGGTTGTGTAGTAGGAATTGATCTAGCACCGTTAGATGGTAGATAAGGTAAGTCTAGATAAGAATATCACATTTTATGTACATTTATTATTCAAGTGCTCATTATGAGCTATGGCCATTTATGCCCGGCCGGCCAATGTGTATTCATTTTTTAGCATTGAAGAATCTATAAGTAAATACGTGCAAGAGGAAATTGCTCACTCTTGCATGGGGGAAGATTGTACCCAATGCTTGTGTGTTTCTTCTCTCCACTCCTCTCTTCTCTCTCGCCATGCCGGTGTAGCACTCCGCTCTAGGAGGCGCACCTACACGTGCTTGCTGGCTCTCTCTCGCTCTGTCTCTTTAAGATTGTGCATAGCTTTGATTATTTGGTGTACGGTATGCCAAGTATGTAGATCTGTTATTTTATGCCATGTAGAATGTTGTTTTTAGTATTTTGAAGGACCTTCCGCGCCTCCGCCTGTAGCAGTGGTATCGGAGCACAAGGCTATGCTCTTGGTAACAAACAATCAGAGAGATCTACAACTTGGCATCCGAGCAAAATTAGATCTTTTCGATCCTGCACTAGAGATAAGTACAACTATACAACTATTTTCTACTTCATTTAATTTTTTCGTTTTGTCTCTCTCTTTGTTGTGGAAAAATCTATGAAGACCTTAATAGTACATAAATTTTTCATTAATTTGTGATTAGTATAAGAGATCCGATGAGAGTTTTATAAAAAAACATTTTATATACTAAGAAAAACTTGAACATTGCTAACATAGTGTTTAGCACTCTTAATAATAATACTAATAATATCGACATAGCTAGTGTGCATAGTTAATTAAGAGGAGTTCTTAATTTGATCGGGGTTGTGTATAGTAGACAACGAACAATGAAGTTGCTACTGCTACATCTGATACATCTCTCTCTCTCTCTCTCTCTCTCTCTCTCTCTCTCCCCCCCCCCCAATACCACTACCTATAGAGGCGAACATTGACGACGCTCTTCAATGACTAATGGAATACTGTCTCCGACAACGCTCGCTGTTGGCGAGCAATATCAAGCATTGACGATAATGATGATGATTTTAGTCCGACATTTTTAGACTTTTAGTTTTAGTTTTTTTCTAAATCTTTCACTTTACTTCATTTTAATTTTGTACCCAGACAATGGATTAGATCCACAAGCACTGTACCACTTTTGTCTTGTCGGTCATTTTTACCTTTTGAAGACCTTTAATATAATATTTCATTTCAGTTACTCACTCTCTCTCTCTCTCAATAAAATTCTACTTGCCATCTCCCCACAACAACTCACCGAGTGTTTTAACTTGCACCAATCAAATAGCTTCGTATGAGTTACCTATGAGCACACATCTCCTGCACAAAAGCAATTGCATAGGTTTTCTCATTGACGCATATATTACAACCCTCTATTCATACTCACACGCCACCCCTTATCGCCCAACACTTCAAAGACGCGACCAAACATAGGACTAATAAGATGATGCAAACTTTTGATCACTCTCATGGCCATTTGAAGAGGTCCACCTTGGAAGGATAATCGACACGATGATAGGACATAGACGACATGAATCGGAATTTACACCCGTGCACTTAGCATTATCATCTTTGACTTAAACTCTCCAATCTCATACGAGCTCTCGATCTTAACATGGTCAATAATGATTCCGCTTATGCCTGAGAAGGATTTTGATGGCTACCAAGCCATATACATCAAAATTTACACAACAAGATGGCGATCATCTAGAGGTTACAAGAAGAAGTACAAGTTTGCAAAGCTAATAACCAAAGTTTGCAGGAGTTACTAGATAACCAAGAAGAGGAAATACAAGCTGTGGAAGAATGGTTAGAAGTAGATATAAACTTATGCGCTAAGCAAGATGAGGAGCTCATTGTAGTGACAACAAATTTGCAAAGAACAGTCTAGCAATCCAAAGGCTCTAGATGCAACTAATTGTTTCCAACACTCACGTGAAGAAAGGCGGAGAGATTGCAACTATTGAAACAAGTGAGAGAGAACCCTTCTCTTATGGATCTTCCTAGTAAAGACGAAGCCCAAGCTTCCAAGAAGCATAGGGATAAAGAGCTAGAGGTAGAGCTAAAGTTTTAACATCGACAAAGGAGGAGAACTAGCTTCATAGCACATGCTAGAGAAAGAGGCAATTTTGAAAGAGATTGATGATCTCAAAGATGAGCTACATAAGGTGAAAGAGGACTCAAAGGAATAGGGCCCAGTAGTTGAAGAGGACACCCATGAGGAGGCCACGAAACATCAAGAAGCTCTTCAATTTCTAGAGTTTGATCCTCAAGGGGCAAAAGATGGCCAAGAGGACCCAGAAGTTCTTCTAGCACAAGCATGCTAGTGAAGATCTCAAGGACATAAAAACCTTTGAGGACATATTAAATATATAATGTACCATGCTAGTGAAGATCTGAAAGGATGATGCTAGCTTGTTTGGAGTCGACAGCGACGTTCAAAAAGTCATTTTTTTGCCCTTAGTTATACATGTATTTTATGACGTGCATTGAGAAGAAAGTGGAGTAAAAACTGGAACATCTCCTTTTCCCCTTGCACTATAAAAAAATCAAGAAAAAAACTTCCTAACTCCACTCATTGCAAGGGCCTTACAAAAGGTTAGAGACCGTCTAAAAAGTAGCATAATGAATGTTATACATAGTTTTAGTCTTAATCTTAAAAAGTAAGATTCTTATAAAAGCCCACAAAGCTACACACAAAAACTAGATTGCTTCGTTAGCTATGTTCCATCGAATTGAGATCGAACAAAATATTGGAAACTGAGAGAGAGAGAGAGAGAGAGAGAGAGAGAGAGAGAGAGATTTCATGAAAGAGTGTTAGATTTTTTTACCTGAGACTGTTTGGGATACCGATCGTCGTGGTTTAGTGGTGTACCTCCGCATAAATTGGTTACCAATTGTAGTGCTTTAGAAGGGTACCTCGCCAAAAACCACAAGGAGTGTTCAAAGTTTTGTCAAGCTCAATGTTCATGATCATACAAGATGTCAATGTTATTAATTGTTTGTTGTTCCATTTTTATGTTTTAAAAAAAAGAAAACATGCAAGTCTCCTTACATGGGGGAGTTTGCACAGTCCTCCCCAATTTTTATAATACGAGGGAACGTGCCATTCCCACGGCAGCGTGCAATTTTCAGTGTGTTCATTAACTGCATTCTCAGTGTCAAAAATCAGAAAATGATAATGCTTACTCACCGCGCGATTGAATGTCTATCGCCAATGGACTTCCTTGCATCAACGATGTTGGGCATCTCCTGCACTTAACCTGCTGCAAGAGACGACATCCCTGGGAGGATACCCTTCAAGAAGATTTTGTGCTATTGTGAGAACACCACATTTTGTATACATATCGATCAAACCACCACCAAGCATGAAATCATACTCCCAACAAACATTGACTAGCGATCATATCGTGAATTCTAATATCTATGCCTGTGTACGTGATTGTATCTACTGACCCGCATGCCTTCCAGATTCTTGTGTAGGCGTAGTTGATTGCATCTGGACAGAGACCCTTCCTGCGATCTTGTGGCGGTGTTCCGCACAAGAAGCTCCTTGGGCGCTTTTCATGCGTTCTGAAGAGCACCATATGTGACGTACACATAGTCCCAAGCAAAGCCAAGCACAACTTCTTTCCTGTATCGCTCATTGGCCTTGCTCTTGTTGCACACATCCCACAGTGAGTGCATTCAAGGAGTCCACACTACAGACAGAAAGATGAAAATAGCCTAGAGCTTTCTGCGGTGCGTATCCCACTACCAATGCATTGAAAGAGATGCCATTCCCATCATTTAATGCATTCGACAAGCAACATTTCGGGCAAAATGGTCATGAAGAAAATGCCCATGTCATATTGAAATTTAATTTCAGAGCTTCCTCACCTGTCCTAGCTTGACATAACTGGATATAAAAGCGCTCCAAGAGACTTCGGTTGGTGAGAAACATTATAATTGTGAATTTTTGTGCCAATACAAGCTTGTGTAGAGCTACATGGCTTCATGCATGCATACATGATTGCATATGGAGAGAGGCCCTTACTTCACATCTGCTCAAAACAAAATAGAGCTTTCTGGATATGGCCTTGTGGAGCAAATCATGCAATCAACGCATTCCAAGAGTCCACACTCACGACATGAAGCTCCTCGAGCACTTGCGTAGAGCCACATGCCTTGAAGATGAAAGTGTAGGTGACTGAATTTGGAGAGATATACTTGCTTTGCATCTTTCTTGCCCTGCTCTTGTTGCGCACATCCCGTAATCAGTGGATTCCAAGGAGAAACATTCTGGACAGAAAACTTCTCTAGCACTTTTTGTGCTCTCTCAAGCACACCACATTTGGCATACATATCGACAAAGACAGACCCAAGCATGGCATCTTCTTTCAAGAGCCATGTTCTTGTTGTGTACATCCCGTAATCAATGCATTTCAAGAGGCAACATTCCGGATATGCCTTTATGCATGCATACATGATTGCATCTGGAGAGAGGCCCGTGCTTCGCGTCTACTAAAAACAGAATAGAGCTTGTTGGCCCTGTCCTTGTGGAGAAAATCATTCGATCAACGCATTCCTAGAGTCCACACTCAGAACATGAAGCTCCTCGAGCACTTGCGTAGAGCCACATGCCTTGACTAAATTTGGAGAGATATACTTGCTTTGCATCCGCTAAAAACAACCTAGAGCTTTCTTGCCCTACTCTTGTTGCACACATCCCGCAATCAGTGCATTCCAAGGGGCGACAACCCGGAAAGAAAACTGCTCTAGCACTTTTTGTGCTCTCTCAAGCACACCACATTTGGCATACATATTGACCAAGACAGTCCCAAGCATGGCATCTTCTTTCAATAGCCATGTTCCTATTTTGCACAACCTATAATCAATCCATTTGAAGAGGTGACACTCCGGAAATGGAACTCCTCAAGCACTTTTTCTACCCATATCAGCTTCTTGCGTGGAGCTACATGCCTTCATGCATGTGTACGTGATTGCATCTGGAGAGAGGCCCTCGCTTCGCATCTGTTGAAAACAAAATAGGGCTTGTTGGCCCTGCCCTTGTGGAGCAAATCATGCAATCAGCACATTATAAGAGCCAACACTCAGGACACGAAGCTCCTCGAGCACTTGCGCAACGCCACATGCCTTGAATGAATTTGGAGAGATATACTTTCTTTGCATCTGCAAAAACAACCTACATCTTTCTTGCCCTGCTCTTGTTGCGCACATCCCGCAATCAGTGCATTCCAAGGGGCAGACATTCCGGACAGAAAACTACTCCAACACTTTTTGTGCTCTCTCAAGCACACCACATTTGGCATACATATTGATCAAGACAATCCCATGCATGGCATCTCCTTTCAACAGCCATGTTCTTGTTGTGCACATTCCGCGATCAATGCAGTTCAAGAGGCGACATTCCGGACAGGAAGCTGCTCAAGAACTTTTTGTGCCCATAACAGATTCTTCAGTAGAGCTACATGCCTTCATGCATGCGTACGTGATTGCATCTGGAGAGAGGCCCTGACTTCGCATCTGCTGAAAATAGAATAGAGCTTGCTGGCCCTGCCCTTGTGGAGCAAATCATCCAATCAGTGCATTGTAAGAGTCCACACTCAGGATACGAAGCTCCTCAAGCACTTGCGTAGAGCCACATGCCTTGATTGAATTAGGAGAGATATACTTTCTTTGCATTTGCTAAAAACAACATAGAGCTTTCTGCCCCTGCTCTTGCATAGAGCCACATGCCTTCAAGATGTAAGCATAGCCTTCAAGAGGCAAGTATAGGATGCTAAATTTGGAGAGATACACTTGCTTTGCATCCGTTGAAAGCAACCTAGAGCATGATACGCTTCCCCAAGAGCATCGGACCAAGTATGGGCTCATTAATTCTCTCACCCATGTCAACGGCGTTGCAAAAGGTCAATGGCCTTCAAGGTGCAAGCATATGCATTCAGTAGCCTCTGACTAACAATATAATTGTGAATTTTTGTGCCCATACAAGCTTCTTGCGTAGAGCTACATGGCTTCATGCATGCGTACATGATTGCATCTGGAGAGGAGCCCTTGCTTCGCATCTGCTAAAAACAAAATAGAGCTTTCTGGCCCTGTCCTTGTGGATCAAACCATGCAATCAATGCATTCCAAGAGTCCACACTCACGACATGAACCTCCTCGAGCACTTACATGAGCCACATGCCTTGAATGAATTTGGAGAGATATACTTGCTTTGCATCCGCTAAAACCAACCTAGAGCTTTCTTTGCTCTTGTTGCGCACATCCCTCAATCAGTGCATTGCCAGGGGTGACATTCCCGTCAGAAAACTGCTCTAGCACTTTTTGTTCTCTCTCAAGCACCACATTTGGCATACATAACGACCAAGACAATCCCAAGCATGACATCTTCTTTCAATAGCCATGTTCTTGTTGTGCACATCCCGTAATCAATGCATTTCAAGAGGCGACATTCTGGAAAGGAAGCTCCTCAAGCACTTTTTGTGCCCATATCAGCTTCTTGCGTAGAGCTACATGCCTTCATGCATGCGTGCGTGATTGCATCTGGAGAGAGGCCCTCGCTTCGAATCTACTGAAAACAAAATAGAGCTTGCTGGCCCTGGCCTTGTGGAGCAAATCATGCAATCAACGCATTTCAAGAGTCCACACGCAGGACACGAAGCTCCTCAAGAGCCGAAAGATTCCACATGAGATTATCAATAGCCACCTCATCGCCATTTAATAACATAGTATTTTGCGAACACGTATCGATGACCTTAGCAACAAATTGTTCGCCATGGCGGGTTTTCCTTTGACTTGTTTATCATGGGTGATGGTTCTCTTATGAAGTTTTGCGAGCGCGTAATCTTTGACACTGTCTACGGTGCATTCTTTCGTAAAATATGTGCACCCATCATGATGCTTAGCGATGTCAAATTGCTTCCCTTCTTGTTTTTCGTACGTGAAATACTTTAAGGTATAGTCACTGCTCTTTTTCACCACCGGTGGCCCTTGTTGCTTCCAATGATAGTCATCCTTGGTAAGCATCACTCTTTTCCCTTTACTCGTGCACTTGCAACATACTACCAACAAGTATGTGTGATCATTTGCTACATCATATGAGGAGAGAAAGACGAACCCACATTTACTGAAGTTAGAAAATTTCCAAGTCTACTTAAAAATAAGAAAATGTGCTTTTTTCTCTAACTGTAGAGACATCCCATGGATACTTGAGAAAGAAGTCCTCATTCACTTGAATGTTTCTCAGTGACATTGTTTTGAATGCATAATCCCATAGAGTAGGCACAAGTGATTGCAAGGAGGACACATGACCATGAATACTTGAGAAAGAAGTCCTCATTCACTTGAATGTTTCTCAGTGACATTGTTTTGAATGCATAATCCCATAGAGTAGGCACAAGTGATTCCAAGGAGGGCACATGACCACATTTTCTTTGCATTGTCGTACCTTGAAACATTAGACAACTACTGATAATACTAGAGTGATCTTCACGTGTCGACGGTCTACGGTTTTGGACCGCACATCCATATGTTTGGTACTTGGTGATGACCTATACATCCAGATTGCAATGGTTCACTAGAATATACCTCAGCAGAAGACGGCGGGGATGGCGGACTATCCTGCTAAGGTGGTTGCTGGCGTTGGCCTTCCAGAGCAACAAGCATGACATGCTCTGGCAATGGCGCCATCCACAGTATTGCGAGGTTCCTGGAGTTTTTTTTAGAGATTTTTAGCGTTGGGCTTTTGACGGCGTAGTTGTTTATAGAGCTTTTAAGCACTAGAACCACGTGGGCTAATGACAGGCTAGGGATTGCGAAATTCCCACTACGCTTACGAAGTAAACATTATGACAAGGGAGTAGGAAGCGGAAGAGGGGAGGGGCGGGGAGGGGGAGGGGGAGGGGCGGGGAGGGGGAGGGGGGGAGAACACTTTCCCCCATCAAAACACTTGCATTATCGGTAGTGGGCTAATCGAGGTTGCTCACAATACTGCATAATTGTCAGCATAACCTTTCCAAGATATAAACCATCTCAAAGTTATCAACATCTTCAAGTTTTGTAAAATCACAACATTTTTTCTACAAACTTCTCACCTCAGTTTACTCTTTCCGTCAACGACAGTACTTCAAAAATAAAGACCTGCTCGACCCTTAGTGGCACATATTTGTACTCCAAATCGTAGTGCATCAGGCTGATTAACAAGCAAAGCTTTGAAAATGTTGTTGACACACGCTCATCGTCTCTCTTAACTGCAGGCTATTTGCATCCAAAACATTCTTAGAAAAAGCAAATAGATCATGACACCAAAAAGAAATCACATGAGATGGATTCAATAAATTGATACTTTAGTAGCTGCAACAAGATGAAAAATTAGTTAATCATAGTCCCAACCCGATGCCATCGATTAGTTACAATATATGATACACTCAAGATGGTTTTTCTGGATATGCATAACTCGAATCAAGAGCAATATAACTCATATGCCATGAAGAACACTCATTGCTGCTACACCATCTTTCTCTCTCGCGAGAAGAGGAAGGCTATTTGCCGCTCACAGCAATTCTTTGTTAGTTACCCTCCATCCTAGAAACAGTCTGTACCCACTTAATGCACCTTTTCGACCTTCGACATTGATGCCAAATCTACCGACCAACTCTCAAATGCATTGTTCACAAAATCATAGTAACCGCCATGAAGAGTCAACTCCCCTGAAGACATCTTTTCTCTAACAAATGGGTATGAAAGGCAGTTCCACAACGCATTGTTTACATTCTCCTGCACCATTGAAGAGCCACCAAAACAACAAACATAAGCTTCAAACCATGCCAGTTACAATTTGTACATTACTCATGACTTGAGATAAATTGGGTCCTAAATTGATTATAAAAACCCCTTATTTTTATATATTTCTATTAAATTGCCTTAAAAAATTTGCATTTTAAAACCCCTCCTGCTGAGCTCACATGGTAGATTAACATGATTACATTACATAGCACATTCCCCCTGAGCATAAACAATCGTAAGCCTCAAACCATGCGAGTACACAATTTGTGCTTCACTAAATTGGGCCCTTCTAGTCACATATGCACATTCCCTTTCTACAAATCACAAATTTTGAACAATCCCAATGCTTTTACACGTGCAGAGAACGATAGATAATATAGCTCACCTTCTCACACTTTGTACACTGCTCTGTAAATTCAGCAGATTGGTGCAAGCTCTTCACCTTCTTAGAGGCAGTTTTCGAAATCAGAATCCAGTCTTCGATGAATTCGCTGAAAACGCATACGGAGACAAAACAAGGTAAAACCACAGGCTAAAAATGCTCAAAGCTGGTCATCAAGGACTATGTTGATCCTAAATAAAATGAAATGCATTGAGCAACATTAGAGCGACATACCCAGACTGAAAGTACTAAAGCTAATCATCAAAGGCTATGCAGATCCTGAATAAAAACAACTGCATTTAGCTCCACTAGACCAATACACCCACCTGAACCTATTTGACCCATCCTCTTCAATGCCCATCAAGGCTTTGATGGCACCACATCGGCTGTGGCCAATGACAACAAGATGCTTCACCTGTGTCGAATGAAACAGAACCCAATAAGAAACCCCAGCTAGAGGCAATTCAACATTACGAAAAAAAAAAATCTAACCTTCAAGTGCAGCACCGCATACTCAATGGCAGAAGCAGCAGATGAGCAAGAGTTCTGCGTGCGATATAAATGATTATTGCTCGTAAACTAAACCATATACAAAATCTGTAAGTCCAAAAGAGGATGCAGGAATAAGCCGCCTTACCCCGGTATAAGGTGGAACCATGTTTCCAATGTTACGTAGCACAAAAGCCTCACCAGGTCCAAGGCTCAACACAGTGCATGGATCCACTCTTGAATCAGCACAGGCAATAATCATGTACTGTAAGTTTACAACACAACCTTTAACATAAAGCCAGGGAAACAGATTGATAGAAACAGATTATGGGACATAAGGTACCGGAGGCGTCTGAGTTTCTGCCAGCGACTTCACAAGTGCTTGATTTTTTCTGCCCAACAGAACCAAAAATTATAGCCTTTTAGGGTAGTACTCTCCTTGAATGTAAGCAGTGTGGGTAATTTCACAAGTTCATAGTGAAGTTGTCACATGCATGCACACCATGATATATGTCCTGCTCTTCAAACAAGCCCACAACAAAAGAGTAGCCCAAAGTTAATCTAGGTAATGCATGCACTTCCACCTTCCAGTGGACGTGCAGCCTTACATGTAGTTTTCCTTGAATTTGAGATAGCCAGTCTTCAACCTATCCAAGGGTAAAGTCTCCACTTCCGTGGCCACCACAGAAATGGGAGCAGCAGCAGGTACGCTTGATGGAGCCCCGTGCCTGCAAAGCAAAATACAATAATCTCAATCTAAAATGCAACTGTTGTACTGGATGGACACATTTGAATAGTAATTAAGCATCGCAGTACTTGGCCACGGGATTAATGTTAAGCACTGTTCTGTCCGTAAAGACCGTTCCATCAACTTTCATTGCCTGCTCAGCAAGAACCACTGAATCATCTACGATTGTACAAATACTTGTCATCAAGATGAGCACCATTGTGGGTAAATTGGCCGATCTACAAAAAGGCATATACATGTGCCAATGGATATGATTACCGATCTACTAGTATGCACTGCGGGCGATGATAAATTTCGAGCGCTGCTGCCTATGTGGCAGCAGCCACCGCCATCAAAAAGCTCAACACTTTTTACATCAAGGGTGACTGCCAGTGCCACGTAGGGCACTAGCGCTCGAAATTTAACCGTAGGTATGCACTGCATGTGCAATTTCAATCAGAGAGCAGATATGTTTTCCATAACGAGAAAAATGAGGAGCATCCCATCACAAACATGAGCCTTTGTAGCACATTGATCCATCTCAACTTCATAATGTCACCAGAAGAGCATACCTTGCGGCTATCCGATGCTGATGCAGTGACATGAAGCGGGAGGTGGTTTGCACGGCAGGAACTACCAAAGCTCACGTTGGTGGAGGATGTAGGGAAAGGAACGCAAGGTAGCTGGGTGAGGGAATTCAAGAGGGAAGAGCTCTGGCAAGCACTTCGAGCTGCCATTGCCAAAATGTGGCTTCGGAGGTGAGAAGCCGCAGAGGGAGGAGGAGGAAGAAGAGGCCCGAGCCTCTGCACGTGCGATGGTTGGGTGGTCGAGTCGAATAGCCCACCGTGCTGATTCACGCGCTGCTGCGTGAGCATCGCTCAATTAAATCGGCGCACATGACAAGTTAAGATACAAAATTGAAGTTCCCTTGGATGCACCACCCATATGCATGCAGACAAAGTGCCAAACCGTAAAGAGGGACTCGCCCTCACTCTCTCTCTCTCTCTCTCTCTCTCTCGTAAACATACATTGAGCCTTCTCGCTGTCGAGAGCTGCAGTGGAGGAGCTGCCGCTGCGTGTGCGCCACCACGCGAGTCCACGCTACAGACGGATGCGAGGTGATGCAGCCGGCAACGACGAGCCAGAAGCGGCAGCTGTGGCTGCGCGAAGACAAAGCAGCGTGCTGACAAATGGCGGGTGAGGAGACGTGGCTGGCGAGAACGCAAGAAGCACGGGTTATATATATTGAGGAGAGGATAGGATAGGAGCGATGTTGGGTGTTGCATCCTACACGGGTGGTTCTGCATGAGATAGGCCACTGGAAAGAGTACATAGATAATTGTATCCCATTGATCAAAATCATTTTGCTCTTCTACCGACAACATATCCCAAAAATTACAAGTCAATTTTCGTACTAATTTTTACATACTAATTTCACATGTCCATGTTTTCTCCAACATAGGAGCATCCTAGGCCAAGTTCACACGAGCCCCGCATAAGCCTCCGCTTGTGGCACCTGCCTCCAAGGCCCTCGTCCCTAACAATTGATGACAACATCTTCAACAAAAACAAACCAACACTCCTTCAACCAATCAGTGTTAGCATGGTGGGAGTGCAAAGCTTCACAAACCCACGATGCACGTTCAAGTCGTGCTGCCCGCAATTGTCGTTGAAAAGTGAGTAGCAATTTTCATTTTTTTTGGGGGGGGGGGGGGGGGGGGGGGGGGGGGGGATCGCCCAAGAAATGGTGGGTCTAAAAATTGCTTGAGTTGCTTTTTTGCAAAATGAGATGTAACAAGCATGACGTGTATACCCCTTCCTCCGGCTCCTCTGAACCTAGTTTTATTGTACTACCCACAATTGCTTCTGAAAAGTGAGTGGAAGTTTTCATTTTTCGGGGGGGGGGACGGGTGTCGCCCAAGAAATGGTGGGTCTTGTTGCCCAATGAGACACACCAAGGTTGAAGTGTATACTCCTTCCACCGACTTGTCTTAACCTAGCCTATCCTCAGCACTAAGTAACACCCGTATTTAAGAGGGGGAGGCAATGGGATCAAAGGAGAAGAAGCTCAAGCGCGAAAGCCAAGAAGATCGTAGCCGTAAAAATCAAATCAATAACTAAACTTGGACACGCACTAAACCTGGACAGCCTGGATAATGCATGTTAACTTACAATATAATGTTGTAAAAATGGCTGTGGGCACACAATGTATGCACGGATGAGGTGGTTAGCCTATGTGACCCTAAACTCGGACAGCCAGGTCTTGGGTTCAAATCTTCCCCTCGTGCTTCGTTTTTTCCGCTGGCCATGTTTAATATGCCTCGCTGTTTTGGCGGCACGCCTCGTTTTTCCCGCTGGCCTTTAGTGCGCCTCGAGATCCCGCCCCCCCCAGCCCCGATCGTTAATCCCATTACCCCTCCCTGCATTAAATATAGGTGTCACTTAGTGCCAAGGCTAGCCCATATGTACTCCCCTTCCATTGGCAAGTGTTTTACTTTATTTTACATTGGTATAGAAGGGCATTCTTTAAACAATCCCTTCTAACGACGGACTCATGAAAATGTTGACCTTCATACAACATATAAAAAATGACTGAAGAAGAGAAAATGGGTGTCCACTCCTACTGCAAATGATGGTCGCGATTTTGACCTTCATGCAAAACAAAAAAAAAAGCCTCAAGAAGGATGGATGTGTGTCCATTGTCCGTAAACGTCATTGAAGACAAGGTAGAGAGAGAGAGAGAGAGAGAGAGAGAGAGAGAGAGAGAGAGAGTAGTAGAGGGGTTCTGAGAGAGAGAATCCTCAACTACTATATCATAAGTGTATATTGAAAGGCACAACATTCCTCTCTGAGAACATGCGATTGGATATGTATGAACATGATGTGCTCATGATGCGTTTGGTTGCATTTGGTGAATGCCTTCAAGTGAATCGTACCTTGCACACATGGCTCCAATGTAAGAATTCTAGGTACTAATCCTTAATTAAGTACTTAAACTCGTGATTAAGACTTAAGAAACTTGAACTGAACTCAAAAATACTCTGTGTTGATTGATTGAATGTGTGATACAAAGGCTCCTTATATAGAAGACGAAGAGACATAAATGAAAAGACACGTCAGTAAGCATGTGATCAAGGCCCGCAAACAACTATAGGAGTGTAAGCAAGCACATGAAAATTGAGGCTCACAAATGACAACAGGGACATAGCATTGGTATCAAAGACTTGAGCTGAATTAAATGTTTGTTTTTGTGTGTGTATGTGTGTGTTTCTTTTTTGGGTAGTGTGAGCCTTTGCGGGGATTGAAAGTGCGCTCAGACCAGACATTTGATGAATGTGCAAGGACCAATATGCCAAATATAATGCCCTTTCAATAGCACAAGAAGTCATTGATGAGATTCCTATCGAGAATGTCACCTTGTGGACTAATTGGTGTTGAAAGAGACACTCAACACCTGCAAAGTTTAGGATGTTAGCCTATATTGGTGCACATCATTGTCATTTCATCACCAAAATTCAGCACGGTGGACCTAACTTTCAAGTATCATTTCATTTGAAGGGCTTGAGAGTGGCCACTGAGGCATGTTTGTGAATTGGAGTCCAAACATGTGTCATGCAGTTCATACAAAATTGGAAGAGAGGACCAAGTATAGTGTATTTACAAAAAGCAAAAAAATGCTCTTGATGAATGTCATATTGCTGCCTCTCTCTTAGAAAGGAGTCCTCATCTACAGATACATATCCATAAATCAAAACAACGTTATGTAATAAATCCATGTCTTGAAAGCAAGTTGTCTAAGTTTTCTTTACTTGTTCAAGAAGGTGTAGGTATAAGTGTGACTACAAGAAGAAGTGTCACTACAAGAATTGCTACGCGAGTGCATAGCTATCATACATATACACAAACAAAGCCATAAGAGAAATGAGAAAAGACGCAAAATTCCTCCGCTAAAAAATTCAATGGAGTAGGCTCTCACAATTTTCAAAAGATGAAAAATATTTTGAAAGCAGGAAAGAAATTTAGACACTTTCAAATTTGGAGGATCAAATTAGAAACTAGAAAGGCAAGGGTGGCAATTAGAAGGTTATTGTGAACGTGATGGAATTATAACATCATCTACATGACTCAATAGAATTATAACTTCATCTATATGACGTGGTTGGAGGGGAGGAGGCCAAGCAAACCACGGAGCTTGTGAAGAAGCTCTACCTCCCGCATCATTAATCTCCTGTGTTTCTAGGCTTCTCTGGTACTAAGTCTCCACATAGCCCTATGTCAGGACACGGATCCTGTACCCTAAGAACTAGGCTAGGCAAGGACTACGGCCAAGGGCCGGGCTAGGCAGTGTGGGCAGGGGATCCGTCTAGGGCAAGGGGCTATTAGCCCACCTATAAAGGGAGGTTGGGAGGAAGATCCAGGAGAGCCTAGTTGCCTAGTTTCTTACACTGGTATCAGAGCCTGAGACTCTCCTCCACTCTCTCTCTAGGCGTGTTCATCTTTGGCCCCTAAAAACATGCCCCTTTTGTGAGAACTGCTGCTCTTTAAGGTTCTTTTCCAATTTTAGCCGTTTTTCTTTCCAAATCAGGCAGTTCTTCCCGTTTTGGAACCCACTGTGTGGTGCATGAAAACGGGGGGAGGTGGGCTTGAAGGGAGCGCCCTCAGGTTGCAAGGCTAGCGCCAGTCCCTCGCGGCCGTATCCGGCCTGTGCAAGGCACCCTATTATCGTCATCATCCTCGTTTTCGTCTGCTCGCTGCCTGCGCTTAAAAGCTTGGAGATTTCATATTTACAAGGGCCTTTGGCCATTCAATTGGGTCTTGGCCATTCTCAACGGCCCTTCCCACGAGTAGTCGAGCAAGCTAAAGGTAGTCGAGCAAGCTACACCCGCCGAGGAAAGCCCCTTGATCATCACGGCTTCCAATTGTACTCGACTCGGCTTTAAATTGTACTCGAATACTGCAGAAAATTCCAGAACCTGCATGTTCGGGTGAAAGATAAACAACCACAATTCGTTGTTCGGCAAGACTAATTCAGTAATCGAGTGGCCAAGAGCTTCTTCGATAGAACGTCAATCTTCGTCGATAGGACGTCAATCTTCGTCGACAACAACTTCTACAACTACGGGAGTATTTTTTGGAAAACAAGGCCGATTTAGCACAACAATTCATTGCTACGACACGGAGTAGCTATACTTTACGAGTACTACCGAGATTTCTTGAGTACTTGTAAAGTATAGCTACTCCGTGTCTTAGCCATGGATTGTTTTTTTTTTTTTCTTGAGTACTTCTTACACTACACTGTGTAGCCATGGATTCGGATATCAACATGAATTTCGATTTTGAGCAAAGTATTCCCGATCCTGCCAATGATGGCTCGCGGCCGGATACTCTCAAGGAGAGTATCCGCGACGCTACGGCAGGAGAAGATACTTACGAATTGCTCGATATTCAGGAATTTCGTGTACTTCAGACACGCATGACAGTCATGGACGAAAATTTTAAGGCTTTAAATGAAAATGTTACTAAACTTTCTACTTTAGTCATTCAATTGATGCAACAGCAGACTAAGAGTCCGGCTGACACTCACATGCATGAGCACGTTGGAACACAAGGGCAAGGCCCAATTAATGAAACACTGCATACTCTCACTGCCAAAGAGGTAGATGATTTGTTGAAGAATTTCAAACCACCAGTTTTCAAAGGCGAAGATCGGGACCGCAAATAAGGATGCAGTGAATATCTTTCTCAATAAATGGGATGGAATTCACGCCTTATGGCGCACTCCGGATGCAGTAAGAGCTCTGCAAACGAGCTTAACTCTGGAAGGCAAGGCCTACAAATGGTGGATGTCTCTCAAGGAGAAGAACATCATACCGCAGAGTTGGGCAGCCTTTGAAACAATGTTCAGCAAGGAGTTTTTGCCTACAAATGAGGCAGATCGGAATTGGACCGACTGGGACACATGTTCCATGCGCCAATATCCATCACTCCTTGAATATATCTCTCACTATCGAGACGTCATCCTCAAGTTGGAAGGCTTGGATACCTTTCAGCAAGTACGAGGGTTCATACGAGGTCTGACTCCAGAACTTAAGAAGTACGTCAAATCTCAGGACCCCAAAACACTTGAGGAAGCCATAGTGAAAGCACATATTCATGATGACCCTGAATAAGAAAACACATAATAGTCACGTGCCTGCTAGTACACATAATAATACACGCACTCAGTTCGGGCACAATAAACGAAAATTTATAGTTGCTAATTCAGATGCATCTAAAAAACCCAAGGGGTCTAGGGATCCTCTCTCTCCTGAGGATTTTGATAAGGCAAAGAAAGAGAAGCTGTGTTTTCAATGCTTAGGAAGAGGCCATGGCAAAAAGGATTGTCCCAAGGGGAAATCTGCTGCCCAGGGGAAGGAGAAAGCAGTGCACACGGTGCAACTACTGCCTCTCGAGTCTTCCTCCAAGTTTTCTACAGTGGAAGTAACACACACTGAGGTGGTGCATGAATGCTGTCTCACAGCTTCCATGTGGCAACAGACCTTTGGACCACATGAGTTAGTACGTATGCACGGATATCTGCAAGGGCACAAGGTGCGCATCTTGGTAGATGACAGTGCTACGCACAATTTCATCAATTATGGATTGGTGAAAAAACTCAAACTGCCTCAAACTCCGGTACCCACCGCTACAAGGTAGCAATGATGAATGGACATGACAGTGAAGTATGGGATACTCAATGCAGAGCTGTTCCATTGGAAGTACAAGGGTACTCTACTTGTTTGGATTTTCAAGTTATGAACATGGAAAGGGCTGATGTGGTTCTTGGTAGGGAGTGGTTGCATAGCCTAGGTCCATCACTGAAGCGTAGCTACGAGCACAACAGTTTGATGTTTGATTCCCATGGCCCACATGTGTTGTTGTTAGGAGAAAAGGATATACCATCATCACCACTGATTTGTACTGCTGAGCTGATGCAGCTCGTTTCTAATAATGAAATAGAACAGGTTTTATTGTGTTACTCACTGTCTCATTTCCTTTCCAATCTTGAGTCTGTTGAACATTCCTCAACGCCGCATGCTTCTCTCTCCTCTATTCCACCAATTTCTAATGCTACACAAGCAAAAGTTGCTAATCAATTACAAAAATTGCTAAAGGAATTTCAAGATGTTTTTCCTAATGATTTACCATCAGGTTTACCGCCGACACGTTTAGTGCAACATGGCATTGACGTGGCTGCAGACTGTAAGCCTGTTAGTAAACCACCATACCGTATGAGTTACTCAGAGGCTGCTGAAGTGGAACGTCAGCTTGTTGACTACCTTAGCAGAGGGTTTATACGACCCAGCTCTTCACCATGGGCTTCGCCTATACTTTTGGTGAAGAAAAAGAACGGCAGTATGCGCATGTGCGTAGACTATCAGGGCTTAAATTTAGTTACCGTTAAGAACAAATACCCATTGCCAAGGGTCGATGAGTTATTTGATAAGCTAACTCACAAACGAATTTTTTCAAAAATTGACTTGCGGTCAGGATATCACCAAGTCCGTATCCGGCTTGCTGATATACCTAAGACTGCATTCCGAACACGGTTTGGACATTACGAGTTTTTGGTGATGCCCTTCGGGTTAACCAATGCGCCCGCAACTTTCATGACACTTATGGATAGTGTCTTGAAACCATATTTGGGCAAATTTGTCATTGTGTTCCTCGATGACATTCTAGTTTACAGTGCTTCTGAAGAAGAGCACTTACAACATCTCAGGCAGGTGTTTGAGTTGTTACGTGCAAACAAGTTATATGCCAAGGAATCTAAATGTGATTTTCTAAAGGAAGAAATTCATTATTTAGGGCATGTCATTTCAGCTAATGGCCTCTACATGGATCAATCCAAAGTGGATACCATCCGGAAATGGCCACCTCCTAAAAATCTGGAAGAATTATAGATCTTTTTAGGCTTCGCAGGTTTTTACCGAAGGTTCCTTAAAAACTATGCTCACCTTGTTGTACCTATGACGGACCAACTAAAAGACAAAGGTAAGTCTTTTCAGTGGGGTTCCGCTCAACAACAGAGTTTTGAAACACTCAAGGATGCATTAGCTACAGCTCCTATACTAGCTATTGTCGATCCTTTGAAACCATTCGTTTTGGAAACGGATGTCAGTGACCGTGCTATTGGAGCAGTCCTGTTACAAGACGGACGGCCAATTGCATTTGAAAGTAAGAAGTTGGATGCAGCTCAGCAGAATTACTCTGCTTACGAACGTGAACTCTATGCAACAGTGTCTGCTTTAAAGACATGGCGTCACTATTTATATGGTGCTCAGTTCGAAATTGTGTCTGACCATGAAAGCATCAAATGGTTTACACAACAAACAGATTTAAAGGGTCGAAAGGGCAGGTGGACCGAGATCCTTCAAGAATATGATGCCAAGTTAAGGTATCGCAAAGGCCGATACAATATAGTGGCAGATGCTCTCAGTCGAATGCCAGAGATCAATTCGCTATTGTTCACGGAACTTCGTAGTAAATTTTTAGATTCTCTCAAGGGCAAATATGAGCGAGTGAAACATATTCCAAAGTATGGAGCCATGTTCAAAAGAGGGATCCTTCTCACTCCAATGCAGGTAGTGCACAATTAACCTCCACACCTAGTTCTCCTTTATCAAGTGATGAACTACAGCGATGGAAGCATTTTACCCTCGACAATGGGTACCTACTCCACAAGGAGAGAGTTTGTGTACCGACGGACACAGACATTCAGCGCTAAATTCTTTATGAATGTCATGATAGTCCAAGTGCAGGGCACCCAGGGATTAGAAAAACTTACTCTCGTACGACGACAGTTTTACTGGCCAGGTCTCCATGGCTTTGTTCAAGCTTATGTCTTGCATTGCCAAAAATGTCAAGTTAACAAAGCAGAGCGCCTGAAAGCAGGAGGACTCTTACATCCCTTGGAAATTCCCAATGGAAAATGGGAAAGTATCTCCATGGATTTCATAGTAGGTTATACGAGGTCATGACTCAGTATGGGTGGTCGTAGACCGGTTGACTAAACTATGTAAGTTTATTCCAACCAAATCAACGGTTAAGACACCAGAATTAGCAAAATTATTTGTGGACAATCTGTACAAATTATATGGGTTGCCAAGTAATATTGTTAGTGACAGTGACCCAAAGTTTAACAGTCACTTCTGGCGAGCTGTATTTAAATGATTGGGTGCACAACTCAACCTCAGAACAGCTGACCATCCAGAAACACATGGTTAAACGGAACGGGTTGACCAGGTGCTAGAGGATATGCTAAGAGCATACGTCAGCAAAAAACAGACAGACTGGGAATAATACTTACTTATTCTCGAGTTTGCCTACAACAGTTCTAAGCATGTCACAACAGGCTTTAGTCCTTTCATGCTCATGTACGGGTTTCAACCTAGGTCACCAGTTACGGTGGGGTTGGCAACCGAAAAACTCCAACAGGTTAAGGATTTTCTCCAAGACCACATGGATATGTTAAAACTTGCTCGTCAGAATGTCCGACAAGCACAGGATCGGTATAAGAAATACGCTCATTAGAAACGTCAGTAAGTTACCTTTGAAGAAGGGTAAGAAGTATTTTTACGTGTTCCAGAACATTCAGAAAGTTTGAAAACTGGACAGACACCTAAATTATCTCCCCGATATTGTGGGCCTTTCAAAATACTCAAGCGAGTTGGTGATCGTGCCTACAAACTACTACTACCATCACACTCTCGCATTCATCCGGTGTTTCATGTAAGCCGGTGTTACAACGTTATCGATCAACAAGTTTTGGTCGACTACATTGAACCTCCTACGTTACCGCATGAACCTGAACGTGTTATGGATTATCATGAGTTGCGTACACGTCATCATGTACGAAAACAAGCCTTAATCAAGTGGAAAGACCGACCTAAAGAAGGTGCCACTTGGGAAAACATTAGTGTTCTTAAGAAGAAGTTTCCCACTTTTGTTTTCGAGGACGAAACTCTTCTTTAAGGGGGGAGTAATGTCAGGACACAGGTCATGTACCCTAAGAACTAGGCTAGGCAAGGACTACGACCAAGGGCCGGGCTAGGCAGTGTGGACAGGGGATCCGTCTAGGGCAAGGGGCTAGGAGCCCACCTATAAAGGGAGGTTGGGAGGAGGATCCAGGAGAGCCTAGTTGCCTAGTTTCTTACACCCTAGGCTTCCTCTTCTTTGACTTCTACTATGTAAATGCAAATGCCAAAAGGACCTTGTTCTAGCATTGGTGATGGTGATATGATTGCCCACAAAGAGAGGGGCACAACATAGCAGAACGAGGCTCTATCCCCCCATCCAACCGGCTTCACCATTTCCAATCCCAGGTCTTGCTTCACCATATTCTTGCAACATGCCATGCCTGCTCGCCTCTCATGATCTGGATCAAGCCCAATCAAAAGTGGGGACAAAATTTTGCCTCTTGAGAAAGTTGCAGAGCAAGCTAGTCTCCTTGCTTGCATCCAACTGGAGAGAATAGTGATGTGCCATCCCCATAAGATTCTTAAAAAATGATTCTTGAGAATCTTGAGACAAATTAGTGGGTTTCAAATTTTTTGAATCTATTAGGAGAAATTTATATTAAGTGACCCTAGCTCATAAAAAATGAAAAAATCCATTATTAGCTGTCTTCTTGTTAACCCTCACGGCTCACGGACACCCCATCACCTACGACGGACGTGTATTATGTATTTGGTAGAGTCAGGTACCGGGCTTGTCGGACCAATAGAAAAAGGGTAAGAGTGATCGCCAATGAGAGGCGCACTCTAACTGGGACGTTCAAGGGATTAGTTGGCTAAGCATGGGCGCCCAAGTGTGAATGGGGTGAGCTCATATAAAAGCCAACTAAACCTAAAATTCACTCATTCTCTCATTTGTGCAATAGAAGAGTGCTCTTGCTCCATCTCCATCTCCATCTTCTTCTCTTCACCTCCTTTTGTGTGTGTGTGTGTGTGTGTGTGTGTGTGTGTGTGTGTGTGTGTGTGAGAGAGAGAGAGAGGGAGAGTGTGTGTGCGATCGAGCATTACGAAGGCACGACGGCGGCGAAGCGGTTGAGCGCGGCACGACTGCATCTCCTTCTTCATCGCAGCGAGGAATCCACCACGAAGGCGAGCGTAGAGCGATGAGTGAGACACCCTTCGCTCTCTTGAGCTTGCTAGATTAGTCTTGTTGTGTGCTTGGAGCCATTTGTGGCTCGCACACGGTGTATTGGCAAGTCCCTTGCTTCGACAGTGCAACAAGGAGCGCACATTTTTGGCGCCGTTGCCGGGGAATCGCCCTGCACTAAGCCCAAGAGGCGCTTTGTGCTTCTCCTATGAGTTGTTTGTAGTAGGAAACAAGGGGAAGAGGAAGAGGAATGAGTTGTTTTTCTGTAAGTTGTTAGTTTCTATGTTGTCTGCAAGTTCTGTGATTTCTGCATAATGTTGTGTTTTCTGTTTGCACACAGTCTTGGCACAATTAGTAGTCGTTAGCGTGTTTGCAGTGAATGAATAAGTAGGAAGGCAGTTAGCAATTTCTGTTTGCACACAGTCTGTACACAGTTTTCTGTCAAGGTTTGGCTGCACATAGTCTTTGCACAGCAAGGTAGTGAGAGAGGAAGTAGGTGGACAGTTAGCTCACTGTCAGTAAGTAGTTAACAGATTAGTCAGTGGTTAGCAGCACTGTTAGTAAGTAGATAAGGTAGTCAGCTGTCTGTGAGCTATTGACTGGGAGGTTAGGTAGGTGAGAGTGTGTGTGGCCAAGAAAGGGTCACCTGAACCGCGCACGGTCATCGCCGAAAAAAATAAATAAAAATAAATAAATAATAATTTTGTTTTAAAAAATAAATTTAAAAAAAAACCGAAAATATTTAAGCGTGAGTGACTGGGGGCTACACTAAAATTTTGATTGGGATCGGGATCATTTTCCCTAGCCCAAGCCCAAGCCCAAGCCCAGGCCCAGGCCTCAGTCCTCAATCCTATGATATATACTAGACTCACTCTTATATATATACCCTACCCCCTCAAGAGGGAATGAGAGCATGTGGGGCAAGTCCTCCACTCTCCTCCCTTCTCTTCCCACTTGCACCCTTAGACTTTCTAATTTGGGCCTAGTTCCCTACTAGAAATTGACGGTTTTAGGGATTTCGAGGGCATAAAGTGACCAAACGGAGGGCTGTAAAGCACAGCATGTCCCTCTGATCGAGACGCTCGTTTTGAGCTATCATACGTTCTATTC
The DNA here is from genome assembly GCF_014529385.1 of Adiantum capillus-veneris. Lineage (NCBI taxonomy): Eukaryota > Viridiplantae > Streptophyta > Polypodiopsida > Polypodiales > Pteridaceae > Adiantum > Adiantum capillus-veneris. The sequence goes on along the minus strand of NC_140945.1, from coordinate 110,056,476 downwards.
TATAGCTGTGTCAGAAAAAAAGAACCAAAAAATCAAAAAATAAATAAATAAGAAAAGACTTGGGTTGCAAAACACCCAAAATTACTAGGTGAGCAGCCTTCACGGGCCCTCACTGACACTTCTAGGGGATCCAAGTCATATGAACCTACGCTCTGGACGAGTGTTAGAGCACGAGCATATTGGTAGTGCCTCCATTTACGCGGGCACCCATTATTCCTCCACTCTAGGTTCTGGACCTTCGGCCGGGACTCAAGGTAGCGCGACCCAAGATCCTCATATCGCGTCTAGTGATTCTTCCTCTGACTACGAAGTCATTGAGGGGTATCCTACACCAAACCCTGATAGTTCAAGTCAAGACATGCATGCCATGGGCCCACGGCCCGGGTCCAGCGTGTTTAGCCGCTTAAAAGAGACCCTTAGTAGAGCTACTCGCTCCGAACATGCGGTTAATGAAATAAATGAAGGGAGTGGGGAAGTAAATTCGTCATTCATGCCTAAAATGAACCCTATGCTTCTTGAGAGTGTGCATGTGAATGTTCCATCCACTGCACCTCTTGATCCTTTAGGACTATCTCCCTCTGAGGTTTTACTACCCGATGGTAGGAGTCTTGCCGAAGTACAAGAGATCGAACGCTATATGCAAGCAACAAGGGAGAGGGAAATTGAGAACCTACGAAGGCTAGAACAAAGTCGAGCCCTGAAAGCAAAGGCTCCTATGACAACAATCATGTCAGCCGAGCAACCGAGTGCTCCCAAGGTAGCAGTCACGGAGGGGCAAGCTATGGGAGCAATAATGCTTCCACTTCAAGGGAAACCTCCAGCACGCCAGGCCTAGATGGGATATTCCTAAACGAAAATTGGGAGTATGATGACCTACAAGCAGAAGCTTTAACTGATCGGTACACAAGACACACCTATCATGTGGGTTGGTTAGATGTTCTACAATCCACATTGGGTGCTACTAGCATAGATGAGCAATAACAGAAAGTCTGTGATGTCCTCCATAGGATTGTCGAGTTAGAAAGACAGAACACAAGGATCAACATGCCTAATGAGATTCTTGGATACGGGAAAGGCCAACCAACCAACCCTGTCACAAATGGAGACTCCCTCAGTGAGCCCCATTGATCCTCCATATGTTGTTTCGCCAGGAGCCTCAGTACAATCTGAGCCCACAAGTGGCAGCTTTACCTTTCCAGATCTAGCTCATCTTTCTCTTAATGACACTACGGCTACCATGCATATCCCAATGGTGAGCATGACAAGAAGTACACCATGGAGTTCATTTGTTAACACTGCGCCGATGCCTAGTAGCACAGTGCCCCCAACTATACCTACATGTATGTATCAATCATGTGCACCTGTCGTACCTCAACCTCATGTAGCTCCTACACCTCCGATTATTCCAAGAGCTTACAATCCACAATGGAATTATCCAAGCTCTTATACAAGTGGAGCCATGCCATTTAATAATAACATGCCATATCAGGCACCCCCTATGCCTAGGGCCACGCCTGTAAACTTTGGACCACCGTCTGGTACACCACCATACGAAATTTGGGACCCAAGAGCCGCGCATATGCCAAGGCCAAGGCCAATTCCCATCTCACATGTGGTTCCAGGAGCACATACACCCATTATACCTGCTCAAATAGGAGATTTGGCAGCATTTGCTCAAACTATCGGTCGCTCTATTGGGGAAAACATGCGTGTGCACCTGATAGAGAGCCTAGGAGCAAGGCAGTTCAAGTAGCTAAGCTCACACAGAAATTCAGTGGAGACGGAGATGCTAGAAAGCATATGGAAGTCTTTGAACATGTGTGTGATTCCTTGGAAGAGCACAATTAGCTACATAAGTGTAAGGCTTTGAGTTTGACCCTAAGCGGAAAGGCTGGAGATTGGTATAGAACCTTAAGAGTAGAAGAGAAAACGATCTACTCTACTCTTAGGAGACTGTTCTTAAAAGAATACATACGAGAGGGAGTACTTTGGGGTGTAGCCTCTCAGCTCCAGAAAGCCCAACGAGAAGAAGGTGAATCCGTGAGAGACTTCATTAGTCGCCTAAAGAATTTGAATTCTCGATGCAATCCAAACGAGCGATTCAACAACAACCAATTGCTCGATAGATTCATTAGGGGACTACGACATGAAAGTATCTATAATGGCCTAGTCATTAGAGGTATCACTCCTTGGGAAGCAGTCACCATGAATGCAATCCAATTGGAGGATAATTTAATGATTGCAGGAGAAAGAGTGTCTGCCGAGCAGAAGTCAAGTAGCTCGCAAGCATCAGGGCATGAGCCAATGAAGATAAAGCCAATCGTGAAAGAGCAAACGATATCTGAGATGACTTTGGCAGATCTCACCAAGGCCATCCAAGAAAGCCTTAGGGGTAATCGTGCTCCACAAAACACTCATATGTATCCAAGAAGGGAGCAACAATGGTGCTCAATTTGCTTGGGCCCACATACTACGAGTGAATGCCCTACTTTCAGAGTAAAGTTAAATGGGACTTGTAACGCGTGTGGTAGGTATGGCCATCAAGCGAAGGATTGCCTAATGCTTAAACGCATCATGGAAAATAGACCGCCTATAGCTTGGGCAAACTCACCTCGAGTTCCTGCATTGATGCCTACCCCACCCATGGAGCAACAGTTGCCATTACAGCACATGGTCCCTAGAACCCAAAATGTGGTCCAAACCACACCGTTGCCACCTCCAGTGCTAGGACCGCAACCCCCTCATCCAAGAGTTACACCTATGAACCAAATAGGTTGCGAGTCATCTAGTACTTATGTAGATTGCGAAGGGGACATAGACCCTAGTATCACCTATGGAGTCGACATGCTTGAGGAGTGTCCCATGTACTATATGGAAGACCATTGGGGACAAATCAAACCGGTATATCAAGCTACTGCGCTAGCAGCAAGAGGCCAAAACATTAATAGTTTTGCCAGGAGACCACCTCTTCAGTGGTACGAATGTGGTGGACCACATCGAGTAGCTGAGTGCCCCATTAGAATGCAAAAGAATACTGCACTAATGCAAACAAGTCAAGGGAGTGCATTGGCAATGCCAATACTCATTTGTAATCGTTGTGGCATATATCATTTGATCGCACAGTGTCCTAACAATCCAAACGCACTGAAAATCACACCATTGAACTTAATAGAGATTGTTGATGGGACACCACCAACTATAAACATAGCACCAGTGAATGCACTCACACGGTCGATGCTCCAAAAGCAAAATTACATCCTCAAAGAGAGAGATGCTGCATCCATTGGCCGAGCGAGAAAGAAGAAAACACGAAGAAAGAAATCCCTTAATGCTTCTAGCTCAAAACCTAGTTCAAAGACTAACATAGGGACAGGAGAGGATCCCGTGTATATGAATGACCCTGATGATGACTCAGATTCGATAGAGACCACTGAGACCAAAACTATTACTACAAAGGAAAAAGCCAGTGAGGAGGATCACGAGAGGGAATTACGACGAACACCAAAAGAGTATTCAAAGTTAAACCACCCAGTTGCGAACCCCCAAGATAAGCCACGAGAGACGAAAAATGAGGATTGCAAGAGAAAGATTGGAACCTATCCAAACCCAACAATGGAAATTGAACGAGTCCAACAACTGAGGGGTTTAGTGGAAGAAACTCAACGAACATTAGAACCTGAACCCAAACATATCCAGATGTCGGACACAGTGTTTCCCACACAAGTTCAACCTCACAAGAACTACAGGCCGTTAGCTATACCCAGTATCATTCGGGAAGAGAGTGAGGGTAGGACATCTGAAAGTGGACACACACCTTTCCTACTAGAGAGAATGTTTGGTGAGGGAATGCCCGACCCCCTTGAGGAAGTGGAGATTCCATCTTCACCATTCTCTTGTCAGGGTCCTACGTCCCACAAGATGCCATTAAATGTTGCCAAATTGATGGATTTCATGTCTTCAGAAGTTAGAACCACCATCATGTCCAAACTATATAAAGACCCCGAGCTAGTCTCAGCTCTTTGAGCCTTCCTCAATGGAGAATTACAGGCCGGATTACCACAGTTTGCACATATGAACAAACCTGACTCGGTAATGAATGATGAGGAACATTTAGCACCACCATCTGACCTAGCGGGACATGAATCTGTAATTGAAGTACCCGTTAACAAGTTGGGGCAATACTTTGAAGGTGATGAATCTAATGCTACTCTACCAATCACTACTAAAGGATTAACTGTAAAGGGAGTCCTTGACGGTGGTGCGGGAGTCAGCATGGTGACAAAGAGTTGTTGGGAGTCTATGGGGAGACCTCACCTTGAAGCCACAAGTGTAGTGGTAAAAATGGCTAATGGATCTATTGTTACGCCTATTGGAATGCTTAAGGATCTCAGGATCAAGGTCTTGGGACACAAGGTAAGGCAGACTTTCATTGTTATGGATTTTTCCAAGCATCCTATGTCATTTGAGATGATCTTAGGGCATCCATTCATGAGGGAAGCAAAAATGGTGCATGACTGGTCCAAAAACCACGTCTACTTACAGTTTCAAGACTCTGTCATTCGATTTGATCTTTTAAGTGGTCGAACGCATCCTCTAGGAAATAAATTCATCATTGATAATCGATCAGACACAACAATTCACTCAGCTCCATTACAGTATTGTTACACGTGTAACGAAGACACGGATATTGGGGAGAACTCTCCTTATATGGATATCCTACCCGGAATGGCTGAGTCAGACAATGTCGATTGGGTACACCTAGCGGCAACTATAGATACATGGGGAGCTAGAGGAACAACCTGGGTAACACCAGATGGGGAAGAGATACCACACATTGCACCAGTAAACATGTTAGGTGTAGCGCATGTAACATCCGATGATAAGAAAGAGGCACACCTACCTTAGAGTGAAACCGATGATTCCTCAAAGACTTCAGGCCAATACACATCAGAAACGGAATCTCAGGGAGAAATGGATTTAGAACCTGAGGAAACATCGAGTGAGCCAAGTATAGAAACTGAACACTCAAGGTCTAGTACGACCATCTATGGTAATTTATATGAGAGTGAAGAAGATACAAGCGAAGACCTATCAAGCGAGTCGAGTTCAAACATTTACCAAAATCAAAACCTTAACAAGAAACAAAGGTCATATAAGAGACGACGATATTGAGCAAATGTGAGAGCTAGGATAAACAAGGAAAGATCTACTGCAGAATGGCTTAGCTATCTACGGGCATGTGATGCTCATCGAAAGCTAGTAGACAATTGGGGTGAACATCTCCAGAGTGTCATGTGGTGCAGCCCGCGACCCATTGACCTCGCTCAATTGGAGGTTACAGAGCCGAAATTGAGTCGAACTATAAGAAGACGTCAAAACCGAGAGTTAGCACAACAACAAAAGGAGGCAGAACTAAAAGAAAGGTCTCCGTCAGGAGAAGAGCCTGCTGACTTACATACGGCTCCTGAACATTTTAAATCTTATACCACGGGGGAGCGAAAGGTTGTGTATTCCAAAGCCCAACGAATACCTACCAATGGAAGCAGTGGAGTCTATGATGGTCCAGCGGTAGTTAAAGAGATAGAATTAGCAGAACCAGGTGAGGAGTTTAAACCAGTCTTTATTGCTCAAGACCTTACCGAAACTGAAGAGGCTGTACTTAAGGAGCTCCTCAAGGAATACAAGGATATCTTTGCTTGGACATATCATGACATGAAGGGCGTTCCACCTTCTGTGGTGCAACATACAATTCCCATGATCAACACTGCTAAACCCGTCCAGCAACGACCCTATCCAATGAATCCTAAGTACGTCAAAATTGTACAAGAGGAGATTGAAAAACTTATCCAATGTGGATTTATATACCCTATTGAGCACTCAGAATGGGTTTCTCCAATAGTCATTGTGCCAAAAAAGAATGGGAAACTAAGAGTGTGCATGGACCTCAAGAAAGTTAATGCAGCCACTAGGAGAGATCATTATCCCTTGCCATATTCAGAACATGTGCTTGAAAGAGTTGCGGGCAAGGAAGCTTATAGCTTTTTAGATGGGTACTCTGGTTACAATCAAATCACAATTGCATTAGAGGACCAAGCTAAAACTGCTTTTATCACAGAGTTTGGAGTGTTTGCATTTCGTGTTATGGCTTTTGGCTTAACGAATGCTCTTGCTACATTCCAACGATTAATAAACATTGCGTTTAAAGAATTTCTAAGGGAGTTTTGTGAAGCTTTCCTAGACGACCTTTGTGTTTATTCTTCTTGGGAGAAGCATTTGTTATATCTACGAAAAATATTTGAAAGGTGCAAATTTTATCGCATCTCATTGAACCCTTTCAAATGCCAATTTTGGGTTAAGCATGGAGTCATTCTAGGGCATATAGTGTCCAAGAACGAGATATCCACAGATGAGAGTAAGATTAAAGCCATTGCCGATTTGCCACCACCTACTATCTATAAAGGAGTTCAAAGATTTATGGGCCATGTTGGTTAATATCGAAGGTTTATTTTAAACTTTGCCGAGATAGCGCGTCCATTGTACAAGCTTCTTATCGAGTTTCACTGGACGGAAGAACGTCATCAATCTTATGAGTTATTAAAGAAGGCCCTAACAAGTGCTCCAATCCTGCGAACACCTGATTGGAATGTACCTTTTCATGTGCATATTGATGCATCAAATTTTGCTATTGGGTGTGTTCTAACTCAACCAGGAGAACATAAATTGGACTACCCTATTAGCTTTGCAAGTCGCCAATTAAATGATGCCGAGATCAACTACACTACTACAGAGCGCGAAGGTCTAGCTATGATTTACGCAGTAAAGAAATTTCGCTATTACCTTCTTGCTACCAAGTTTGTGTTTTATGTTGATCATCAAGCATTGCTATATTTGGTAAACAAGCCGTGTTCCACAGGTTGAATTACACGATGGTTAATTCTTCTTGAGTTTGACTTCACCGTTGTTGTGAGGCCTGGGAGGAAACATGTCATGGCGGATCATTTATCTCGTATCCCTAATGTCGAAGCTCCTACGGGGGTTGATGAATTGCCTGATACTCTTTTGTTCATTGTTGAGACAATGCCTGAATGGAGTGAAAAGATTGTTAACTTCTTAGTTAATGGTTTTCCACCCAAAGAACTGCGAAAAGATATAGCTCGAAAATTAATCAAGGAATGCGAACCCTATTGCTTACTGGCTGGAACTCTCTATGAGAGAGGAAAAGATGATGTTCTTAGACGCTGTGCCCACGAGGATGAGTATTTATATATTCTACAAGAGGCACACATGGGCGTAGCTGGTGATCACTTTTTAGGAAACTTGACTGCCCGAAAGATTTTACAGTCAGGCTATTGGTGGCCCACTCTGTTTAAGGATGCATCACTTTTTGCAAGGGATGTGATGAATGCCAACGCTTCAACAAGCCACAAAGAAGGGATAGGATGCATCTACATCCCATCAAGGTAACCCAACCATTTGAAAAGTGAGGCTTAGACTTTGTAGGACCGATTAGTCCGGCTGCACGTAACACGCAATCACGATATATCATTGTCGCTATCGACTATGTAACCAAATGGGCTGAAGCAAAAGCAACACGAAAGGCGGATGCAAAAACAACAGATAAGTTCCTCTTTGAGAACATTATCACACGTTTTGGATGCCCCTTTGAACTTGTGAGTGACAATGGAACTCATTTTATAAATGAAGTAATAAAAGAACTCACATCAAACTTCATGATATCTCACCACAAGTCTACACCCTATTATCCCCAAGCAAATGGCCAAGCTGAGAGTACCAACAAAACTCTCATCTCCATTTTGACAAAGACAGTCGAGGCTCATCGCACTGATTGGGACCTAAAGCTTACATCAGCTTTATGGGCTTATCGTACTGCGTATAAAGTTGCTATTAATTGCACACCGTTTAAGATGGTGTATGGCCAAGAAGCAGTTATGCCATGGGAGTTTGTCATTCCTAGTCTTCGAGTAGCTTCTCAAGAAGGTTGGGATGGTAACCCCTTAGTGGAGCGATTATATATCCTGGAAAGGCTAGATGAAGAAAGACAATTAGCTGTGCGAAATGCTCTAGTGGAGAAGGATAGAGAAAGAAGTGGTTTGATAGCCATTTAAAGGATAAAGACATCAAGGTTGGTGATAAAGTTCTTATGTACGGGGTACGTAATGAAAAGAAGAAATTGAAATACGTTGGTAAGGGACCATATCGGGTGTGTGAAATTACTCCGCAAGGTACCATTCGTGTGGAGACTCTAGATGGAGTTGAAACCATTGGATTCCTTAATGGGAGTAAATTCAAAAGATATTATGATCCTCTAAGCCAGGAAGAGTTGCAAGCCATCCATCAAAAGAAAGCTGCCAAGGAATAAGCAGAGCTTTAAAAACCCAAGCAAGAGTTGAGGCTCGAGAACGAAAACAACGTCTTAGACGCCAACGAGAGGCTAATCTGGGAATCACGCAAGCATTTTTCGAGGACACAGATGACGACTCATTAGAATCTGAGCCACCCCTATGATACCCAATTGAGATAAATAGCCCCTATGGGAAAGTACTATACAATGCCTTATTAGATACGGGAGCTAAACACAATTTGTTATTCTATGGAGTTTGGTGTCAATTAGGGAAACCGACCCTATCCCCGAGTACGATGCAAGTCAAGGGCATTAATAAAAAAAAAACTGCTATTCTTGGAGTCCTTCAGACCCCTGTTGTCTATGAAAATGGAAGCAGAGTGCAGACGTTTCTAGTCATGCCCGCAAGAGCTATGGAAGGCAACGTAAACCTGGGACGCACGTGGATGTTGGCAACCAAATGCACTATTGATTGGGATACTGGTAGTGTCACGACGCGACCACCGACTCTTACCCCTATCATTCAAGCAAAGTCACCTACGTTGCAAACTCTAGCAAAGTTGAAGGATAGCCAACATTCACAAGCCAAGGTGGTTAACTCGTCTTTGCCGGCTACCCATGAATCTAGCACTTCAACACTCGTAGTTGCAGCAAGCAGTAATATTGCAAGTACTCAACCTGCACGACCTAAGAGTACATATCAATGGGTCCCCAAGGCCTTACTTCCAACTACCTCAACCCTCCCATCCATTCCAAGAAAAAATTTCTCGGGAAAACCAAGAGCGCGCCCTAGGAGAGTCAAGACCAAATCACGATGGATTCCAAAACAACTATTAGAAGCCCAAGGCTACTATGATGGAAATGAGCAAATTTGGGTACCTAAACGTAAAATGTGTCCTTCCCTATCGACAACAAACCCATATGAGTCAAACAATGTAACGTTAAAGCCAATGGCAGACCGTGGGAAGAGAAAGATCACAGAATGCTACACACCTAGTCCAGAGCTAGTTTGGGCTCCAAGGCAAAACCAATTTATTCCACCTAGCTCAGGAAGGGGGGAGTTCCATGAAGCTTCTAGCTCCTCATGTAATACATCCATAGAGGTAAAAGCTTCTACACAACCTCCATCTATAGTAGTGGACCTCCATGAAGCTACAAAAGAATCCACACCTCCCAGTGTTCAAGAATCACCTGATGAACCACTTCAAGTTCGATCATGTGAGAGTACCTTACCACCCTTGCAACTTGACGAGGCACCTAGGGTAATAGAAAACTACTGGCAAAAATCCTCACCTATTACCAACTGGAACAATTGGTTTCAAAGGGTGACGACATCATTTCAAACGGTATGATCTACCCAAGGAAGGGGGGAGTGTTTGTGGACATCCATCATTCACTTGCTTCCCTCTCAACCTTTCTCCCTTACCTCTTAATCTCAAATCTTAGGGAATGTATATAAAAAGCCTTATACTCACAAAAACAAGATAAAAAAGTAAAAGAGCAAGAGCCATAACACAAATCATAAAAACAAATTATGCACAAGAACACGACCCTTGTAATATTTACACTCTAACCATCATCTATTTGCGTGTAGAGATATGGCTAGTACGCTAGAGTCATCCACTCCTGCTTTGGGTGAGAGGTACCCTCGTTACTTTTCACAAATATTTCACATGGTCTTTCCAGTGCTTGCATGTGAATGGGATTTGATAGGTACACTAGCATGTGAGAGGAATTTTGAGGAGTTAGAATGGCTGATACGTCTCTTGACCACGTCTGATCCATACTTAGTAGAGAGCGTTTCTCCCATTGCACAAGCCTACCCTTTTGACCAAGATGACTATAGGCGTTTAGTGACCTTCTTAGTAAACATGGGCACCTATGACGAAGAAGAAAATTTACACGACTACACGGATGACACATATGGTCTCATGGATGATGACTTTGTTTATCTCGACGACGAGGATAGGGGTTTAGCCTTAGGGTTTCCCCCCAACCTCTACAATACCCTATTCCCTTGACTCTCTAGGGGGAGTGCAAATAATTAGGTTAGGGTTCCTTATGTTTTTTGTTGTGTTCAATAAGTGTTAGTACCTTTTTCCACTAATGTGCCTCCTGGAGGTATTCCTTTTGTTTCCTAGTGTGTACAGGAGCGTGTTGCTATTGGTAGGATTTGGACCTTCATGGAATCTTTATCTCGACTCACTCTTCAAATCAAGCGCGACCATCGACACAAACAGGTGTTTCTTGTCCATTAGCATTGCCCCTTATCTTTTTTGCATCTATGATTGTCAGCTTTAATTGTGATTGGTAGCCTACTATTCACCGCATTTGCTTAGTATCAAACATTTAATTCAATGTAATTTTTTTGTCATAATCACTTGTCTAGGTTTAAAAATCAAGCAGTCCGACAAACTAGTTTGACCAAGTTAGGTGTTAGAAATCTTCTCTTAATACCATGGGGAATGCCTTCCTAATAATTAATAGTTACTTAGGTTCTTAATCCGATTTAGGTAGCATTGTGTGAAATGTACTAGGGCTTTCTAGTGGGCTTGACCCTATTGACCTTTAGCTTAAGTATTATAAAGGGAGTTTACTAGTGTGATGAGCCTTGGGAGGTGTATCAGTGTTATATGACCCCCCAAAGTTACAAAATTAAAATGTTAAAAATGAACAAACAAAAAATCAAAGTGCCACACTGTAAAATCTTAAGCTGGAAGAGAAATCTCAGCTTGATTTGGTACTTCACTCACATGTATTGCCTATGGTACTAGAGCCCTAGAGGTTCCCAGTATGGGCGCTTTTACTTGAAAAGCAAAAAACCCAAGGCATACAAAATAAGCACACACATCAAAATTAAATCACTGTGAAAAGACTTTGGGGGGTCAAAGAAAAAGTAATCAGTCAGGCGATGATTTCATGAGAAATTCCTTTTATGGTAGCTTAACTACAAGGTCTTCTAGATAAAGCCTCTAGTCAGCCCTCGAACATGAATACTTGGCTCTCGCGATTAAACAACTTAATTGACCACAGAAAATTAGGAAGCTTACCCATGGTATTAATATTCGATCTCTAGTGCCTTTCGACCGTCAAATTAGCGACCCCAGACTTGTTTAATTTTTTACCTTTACATTTGTTTATGCATTTGATTACATTGCAATTTAATGTTCATTGCTGACAAATTGTTTGAAATTCTTTTACCAATCAATTTGTCTACCTAAAACTGCATATGCTTTTTAATCACTTATGAGAATGCAATTACTGTGCCAATGTTGTTTGATTTTGCAGTGACTGAAGAAGGCTAAGGACATTCATCTCAAATGCTCTTCCACCTCGACGAACGAGCTTCAACTCAATAGCTTCCGAGGACGGAATCTACATCAGGAAGGGGGGCATGTTAACCCTCACGGCTCACGGACACCCCATCACCTACGACGGACGTGTATTATGTATTTGGTAGAGTCAGGTATCGGGCTTGTCAGACCAATAGAAAAAGGGTAAGAGTGATCGCCAATGAGAGGCGCACTCTAACTGGGACGTTCAAGGGATTAGTTGGCTAAGCATGGGCGCCCAAGTGTGAATGGGGTGAGCTCATATAAAAGCCAACTAAACCTAAAATTCACTCATTCTCTCATTTGTGCAATAGAAGAGTGCTCTTGCTCCATCTCCATCTCTATCTTCTTCTTCTTCCCCTCCTTGTGTGTATGTGTGTGTGTATGTGAGAGAGAGAGAGAGAGAGGGAGAGTGTGTGTGCGATCGAGCATTACGAAGACACGACGGCGGCGAAGCGGTTGAGCGCGGCACGACTACATCTTCTTCTTCATCGCGGCGAGGAATCCACCACGAAGGCGAGCGTAGAGCGGTGAGTGACACACCCTTTACTCTCTTGAGCTTGCTAGATTAGTCTTGTTGTGTGCTTGGAGCCATTTGTGGCTCGCACACGGTGTATTGGCAAGTCCCTTGCTTCAATAGTGCAGCAAGGAGCGCACACTTCTCTCTCTCTCTCTCTCTCTCTCTCTCTCTCTCTCTCTCTCTATCTAAAGTCCTTGATAAAGCTTAATACAACTATGGACAAATACAACTATCAAAGTCATTTGCATATATACAAGGCTTTGATTCAAAATAAGAGAAGAAGACGGGAAGTAAAGCAACAATTTTTTCAAGTCCAAGAAAAGGCACATGCATGTGAAAGATTTTGAAGAAACTTGAGGGGTAAACGAGTTGAGAATTTTAATAATTTGAGTCTTGTGGATATGTACACACATTGTAAGCAACTATATGAGCAACCAAATGTTGAAAAAATACCATTTTATGGTTCACTCCCAGCTATGCTCTTTTCTTTAAACTATTGAGGATGTATGCGATGGGCTTAAAAAGTTGCAGACTACTCGCAAAGCGGGAGATCTTCAAGGTATCAAGTTGGAGATGATTAAACGAACGGGAGATTTTTACACATAAGTGAATATGCAATATGTTCAACCTTGCACTTCAACATGATATGCATTATGATTGGAGCAATAATTGAGTCAAGCCTTTGCATAAAGGAAGGGATGTAAAGAATGTAAACAACTACCGCACTATAATGATTGGATCTCTTATGGCAAAGTTATTTGAGTGCATAATGGAGATGGAATTGAGTGATTGAGCTAAAGAGAATGACAAGTGTGCAAAAGGACAAGCGGGTTTTTGTTGATGACATAGCACCATTGATCATCTTGTTACTTTTTGTGTTCTCATGGAAGAAAGTCGGTTAAAAGGCAAGCGATTGTCTTATTGTTTTGTGGACTTTAAGAAAGCCTTTGATATGATTCCACGTAAAAATCTGTGAAGAAGGATGGAAGAACTCAAAGTGGCAAGTAAGTTTATTTTACGGTTTCTCGAATCTATGAGAAGGTGATGTGTCAATTACGCATGGGAAGAGTAATTTCAAAAAAAAATTGCAAGCACTATTGGTGTTAAACAAGGATGTCCGTTGTCACCAACTCTCTTTGGTCTATGCATCGATCAATTGGAACAACTGGTACTTGATTTTATGCAAGAAGAAGGCATTGAAGAGGTCACTATTTGCAATGCGGTAATCATGCTTTTGTTGTATGCGGATGTTGTAGTGCTTCTAGCATACACTTTAGAAGATGCACAAAAGCTTATGGTTGTCCTTGAGAACTTTTACTTTCATAGTGGGTTGATTGTGAATGAATCTAAAACAAAGGTTGTGCTTGTGAAAACCAACCATAAGGAGAAGCCATGCATTGTGTACAACAATGGGATACTTTAAGTTGTTGAGAGCTTTAAGTACCTTGGCCTTGAGGTTCTGGCCATTGAATGTGATATACGTCATTTGGAAGTTGCAAAGAGAGCATATTATGCATTTGAGAACATATGTAATGCGGGAAACTTCAAGTGTTGGGTTCTCAAAAAGTACCTTTTTCATGCATTGGTGACACCAGTTCTTCTTTGTGGAGTTGAAGTGTGGGGTGGAAGCATCTCAAAGGCTAATTGGAGAGAGTTTGAGAATGTCCAAAAGCGTTTTCTTACAAGCTTTCTCCAAGTTTAGACACAAACAGCATATATGCTCCTACTTCTTGAGTCAGAATCTCTTCTAATTGAGGTTATGGCCATGGGATGGTTTGTGGAGTACATGATAAAAGATGCGTCACAACCCCTCACATCGACTTCCTACAATTGCATGTGAAGCAAGCAAAAAAGTTCAAAAGATGCATAAAAGCAAGATCTTGAGCACGAGATGGATGCAAGACATAAAGAAGTGGTTTGGGAGATGGGATGCATTACACTTGCTACATGATGCCTCAATTGACTCGCAAGTGAATGAAGCTTTTCTACAACGCCAATGTGTTACGGCTTGGGAGCAATCCGATGGGTCACGTTTCATACATTACACCACCCATATTGCACCCAACTACAAAACCATGTTCTTTGCTGAACGAGGAAAACGTACTCACACTTACATGCTTGAGCTTATCCCCTTGTCAGCGATACGCACTATCGCAGCCATTCGGCTCAGCTCCCACTCCCTTCGATGTGAGACATGGGGTTGGGGCAATAAAGAAGAGTCAAATTGATAGTGCACATTATGCTCTCTGCTGCAAGTTCGAGAGTCTGAGTACCACACACAACTAGAGTGCTCAATATTTGGTCACATCCGAACTTGCTTCTCTCACATTTTCAACCATGATTGGACCTACACACTTTCCTCTCCCAACCACAATGTGGGCTCTCCATTACGAATCTCATCAATTTTGGAGCATCGAGAGTCACTCATCAACCACACATATTACATCATATGTAACTTTGGTCTCATAGGTGATATTTGACCTCCGAGGACGATAATGAAATCTCTCTCTCTCTCTCTCTCTCTCTCTCTCTCTCTCTCTCTCTCTCTCTCTCTCTCTCTCTCTCTCTGTGGCAAAGACTCAAGAGTGAATGTATATTGTGTACAAAGAGACCTCTCGGGATGCTCAATGGCCTATCACCAAGAACGAAGTACAAAATGGGAAGTACAATTTGAGTGCTATCTCTACATCAAGGTGGCCTGTAGGAGGAGTGTAAAATAAATCATTGAGAAGGTGTATAATGCCAATTAGCAATAAGGCCTTGATCAACTCTGAAGAGGATTGAAGACCTTGCCCATATCCGAAGGAAAGAGGATCCTATTGAAGTATCCCACCGGGTACAAAGAGTATGCAACGGCTCAATCCAGGTAGCTATCAAGGTGGTCAATGTGTATGAAGGCTGTGATCCCAGAATGTGAGTGAAGAGCGCTGGAGCGGGAGCGTGAGAGAGCGTGTGCGAGTGCGAGTGCGAGCAAGGGAGAGAACAAGAGAGGAGAGGAGACACACAGTTTTTATTGGAGCTCTTGGCGAGAAGAGGATTTCACCACTCCTTATTCTTCATGATATCCAAAGAATAGGGTTAGCAGTTAGTGATGGGCGGACCGACCAGTTGGCCTGAAATAGACTACATTTTTAGCCACTTCGATGTGAATGGAGATGATGTTCCAAAAGGATGAAGAAGTTCCCTTGGCCATTGCAAGAAACCCTCCTCTTGCTTTAGAGAGAGAGAGAGAGAGAGAGAGAGAGAGAGAGAGAGAGAGAGATTGCATCTACTACTGAAAACAACCTAAGGTTCCCTTGGCCATTGCAAGTAAACCCTCCTCTTGCTTGAGAGCGAGAGAGAGAGAGAGAGAGAGAGAGAGAGAGAGAGAGAGAGATTGCATCTACTGAAAACAGCCTAAGGTTTCCTGGCCCTGTCTCTGTTGAGCATATCCGTAGCAGTGCAGTCCAAGAGATGATTACCAGAGAGGCAGCTCTCCGAGCACTTTTTGGCATACATGTCGACCAAGGACCAAGGTAGCGCCAAGCACTACATTTTGTAATGTTTGTGATTATTATTTGTGTGAGAGAAATGAAATGAAATGAAATGCTATATTCTTTTGCCCATATCAGCGTCTTGCATAGTGCCACAAGCCTTCCAGATGCAAGTATAGTGATTGCAATTGGAGAGATGACCTCAATTCTCATTTGTTGAAAACAGCCCAAAGCTTCCTAGCCCTGCCCATTTTGGGCATATCTGGAAATTAGTGCACTCCATGAGGTAACATTTTGGACAAGCAAGTCCTCAAGCACTTTTTGCGATTTTTCAAGTAGACCACATTTGACATACATGTCGATCAAGGCAATGCCAAGCACCACATTTTCATCTAAAAAGATTCCCTCACCTCCCATCCACTAAAAAAATGCCTAGAGCTTTGTGGCCTTGCCGTTGTTGGGCGTAGCCAAAAATCAATGCCCTCCAAGAGACATCATCCCACACAAGTAGTGTCACAAGAGGGGCACCACGTGCCAATAGAAAAGAACAGACTGAACAGACTTTTAGCACTTCAATAACAACTGAACTGAGAGAGAAAGAGAGACGACATGCGACACGGAGTGGCGGAATTCCACCCCAGAGAGTATTGGCCCCAAACCTTGGCGCCCCTTTCGGTATTTCTTTATATGATTGCTGATTCACAAAGTACAATAGCCGGGAAGCACCTCCTGTGCAATCTGCGCGCTGAAGAGTGCCAGAGAGGGCCCTCAAGGCTCATATTTAAAGGCCCAAAGCCTAAAAGCATCAAATATGAAAAGCTGACTCCAAAAAATCACTTTCCTAAAATTTCGGGATTTCCCTAAAGATCCGTCGTGAATTCCGGAACATCCGTACAGGTGCCACATCATCATATTTTGATGTGCCAAGTCTTTTTAGCGTGTTCTGCTTTATTTTTAATGCCTTTATGTCACTTGGGGCCCCATCGGACGGGGTCCCCATAAGTTGGTAGGACTTCTTCTTCTGTTACTTGTTCTTAGGGTTTCTAGAATTAGGGTTTGCAGGTTTTAGGGTTAGGGTTTCTAGAATTAGGGTTTCAACAATTAGGGTTTCTGCTCTCGGAGAGCCATGTCATCTGTAAGTTGGCTCCATTCTTTAGGCTTTGACATGTCAACAGGTTGTTACATCTCCCCTTCTTGAAAGAGAGTAATCGTCCGCGATTACAGCATATCTGCAAAACAACTCAAGTTAGCTTTTCGAGAGACATTCCGAGGAACAATCAGTTTGCTCTTTTTATTGAGGAGTTAGCTTCTCCTCTCGTCTGTTTTGATCAAGGAGTTAGCTTCTCCTTTCGGCTGTTTTGGTCAAGGAGTTAGCTTCTCCTTTCGTCCAAATCGGAACACTTTGATATTCCGGCGTAGTAAAATTAGCCATCACACCCAGAGAGTAATGATCTTCCATGGGTGTCGATGCACTAAAATTACATAGCAATCTCATCCAATTATGAATATTCAGTAATTGGCACATCACAATGCAACACAAATGCTCACATATGCATGTTACAAGACATAATAAAGCCGTCGAACACTCCTCCCGCATAACCTAACAAGCTCCGGGCCGAGAGATATTCAACGACTCCCTCATCACTCCTCCCGCATAACCTAAAAAGGTCCGAGCCGGGAGATATAGAGGCCTTTTACAACCAAACGCCTCCCCAGACCGTAGCCTGCGTCGTTTGGAGGTGCTGAGAGTAACCACTGCTCAAACTTCTTAATACTCCTCCCGCATAACCATCCAGGTCCGGGCCAGGAGTCACAACAACAATTATTTTACAAGCATACAACCAAACGCTCCCTAGGCATCAGTCTACGTCGTTCGGAGGTTTTCAAACATACAACGAAACGCTCCCCAGACATCGGTCTACGTCGTTCCGAGGTTCAAACCAAAACAGTATTTCTCACTTCTCCACCCGGGAGTAAAATCACCAATCATTGAAACCAGTATCAAACCAGAGTCAAACAATTCAAATCAACACCAAAACAGGTTCAAAACAGATACCATCCATTTCAAACAAATTCCAAGCAGATCACCAAACAAGTTCAAACAGAACTCAAACTTAAAAAGCAATCTCGACATCAGTCGAGCTCGAAAAGTCAACTGGCTTTCCATCCTGAAACCTGCACCAAAAATTAGGGTTGGGTTCATTCCATAAGGTCGTAGCCAAGCACAGCATGGTCCATCAGCTCCTGGACAAACAATGTTTCTTTGGAGGCGATGGTAGTCCCAAGATAGCAATCGCACTAGACCTCCAAGGTCATCTGATCGTGAAGAGACATCTATTGGGAGATGTCGAGAAACTTCAAGTTATAATCTGCTAGGGTTTCCATGGCAAGCATTTCAAGATACCCCACTCTGCCAGAAGTTGCACTCCGAAGGAAGATGTCAGAAACCATATAACTTCGGGTAAATTTTATTTTTTTTTCTTGAAAGCTTGCAAAGTACTTGGAGTATGTTGCTTGGTAGCTGTAGATATCAACATCTGCATGGCACTGCTTCTGAGAAAAACAGTAACTTGAAACAAATCTGGATCCTTCTCTTGCAAGTGATCTTAATTGGCTTATGCCCTGTAAGACATGAGCGGTGAAGACGGGAGCGTGTCCGATGCGCGATGAAGTAAGGGTGGGAGTGGCTAATAAGTCCGGTAAAATTCCAATAGCTCTGTCTGCTCTTTTGTAGGACCGGTATGCTTTCAGAAAAGCACACACCTAATGCTCTGATACCACTATCGCAAGAGGGGCACCACGTGCCAATAGAAAAGAACAGACTGAACAAACTTTTAGTACTTCAATAACAACTGTTCAATAACAACTGAACTGAGAGAGAAAGAGAGACGACATGCGACACGGAGTGGCGAAATTCCACCCCAGAGAGTATAGGCCCCAAACCTTGGCGCTCCTTTCGGTATTCTTTATATTATTGCTGATTCACAAAGTACAATAGTCTGGAAGCACCTCCTGTGCAATCTGCGCACTGAAGAGTGCCAGAGAGGGCCCTCAAGGCTCATATTTAAAGCCCCAAAGCCTAAAAGCATCAAATATAAAAAGCTGACCCCAAAAAATCATTTTCCTAAAATTTCGGGATTTCCCTAAAAATTCGTCGCGAATTCCGGAACGTCCGTACAGGTGCCACATCATCATATTTTGATGTGCCAAGTCTTTTGAGCATGTTCTGCTTTATTTTTAATGCCTTTATGTCACTTGGGGCCCCATCGAACAGGTCCCCTTCTTAGGGTTTCTAGAATTAGGGTTTTGCAAGTTTTAGGGTTTGGGTTTCCAAAATTAGGGTTTGTAGGTTTTAGGGTTAGGGTTTCCAAAATTAGGGTTTCAACAATCAGGGTTTTTTCTCTCGGGCAGCCACGTCATCTGTAAGTTGGCTCCATTCTTTAGGCTTTGACATGTCAACAGGTTGTTACAAAGTAGCTCCTCAACCATATTCCGTATACACATAATGTTTTTTTTCGATAACCATTGATTAACAATATCATTGTGAATTCTTTGCACATATCAGCATCTTCATGTGCCTTACAAGACGAAAGCGTAGGTGGCTTGATTTGGAGAGATGTCCTCACTTTGCATCCGTTGAAAATAGCCTAGAGCTTCCTTGCCTTGCCCCTGGTTTTGGCATATCCCACAATCATTTTATTCCAAGAGTCGACATTCCGGATAGGGAGCTCCTCAAGCACTCTTGGTGCTTTTTGAAGTGCACCGCACTTGGCATACATGTCAACCAAGGCAATGTCAAGCATCACGTTTTCATATGGAGAAACGTCCTCAGGTCGCATCCGCTGAAAATAGCCTAAAGCTTTCTAGCCTTATCCCTGTTGGGCATAGTCAGTATTAGTACACTCCAAGAGACGACGTCTGCACAGGCAGCTTCTCAAGCATTTTTGGCATACATATCGACCAAGGCATTGCCAAGCATGATTTTCTCAACAGCACCTGATTAACATTATCATGGTGAATTCTTTTGCACGTATCAGCATCTTGTGTAGTTCTAGGTGCCTTCGTGTGAGGAAAGTGTAGGTGGCTTCATGTGGAGAGATTTTCGCACTTTGCATCTATTGAAAATAGCCCAGAGCTTCCTGGCCCTGCCCCTTTTTAGCATATCCGGTGCATTCCAAGATTCGAGACTCGACATTCCAGATAGGAAGCTCCTTAAGCACTTTTCTTGGTTTCTAAAGTGCACCACACTTGGCATACATGTAGACCAACATTATTTAGCAACAGCCCCTGACTAATAATATCATGTGGATTCTTTTGCCCATATCAGCATCTTGCATAGTGCCACACGCTGTCAGGAGTTTTTTGGAGCAAGGGATTGCGCATATGTACATACCCATGCATGGTGCATCAAATAAAGTATTGCCCATTTTCCAAAGCCAGGTGGTTACGTGGGGCCCACATGTGTACAGGTAGGACACCATGTACATAGTGCATCGATTTTCACTATCACCAGTACCAGTATGTTTTTTCTACAATAATGAGGAGTTTATAGCGCGTAAAACTTCTCGAGGAAGCTATCCGCGGGCCGACGACGTGAGGTCAGCAAGTGCGTCAGATGGCATCTAGTGGCGTCAGGAGGCCGAACAGGGTCAATACTTGCACACGGAGAAGTACGGACACAACGTGGGTGTTTGCTTGTGAGAATTATGCAGAGAGTCATCATTAGGACCACTTTTTGGGGCCACTTCACGTGGTGGCGAGATGCATTATTGGAAAAAAGCTGAGTGCCAGGTGTGCGAATGATGCAAAAAGGTGACGACTATGCACTGCGAGGTCAGTTTTTGGCCTGTTCGGGGTCCGTTTGAGGTCATCTAAAAGGCCAAGGGTGCCCAACTAATAAAGCTAAGTGTGGGAACTGAAAAAACTGAGAGAAGACCAGAAAAAAACGTGGAGAAGAGAGGAGGAACAGCCGCAGGTGTGTTTTTGCTCATTTGGGAGCCTGTTTTGGCCGTAAACTGCTCATCCGAGGTCGGATTTGAGCACTTTGACATTGTAGACTAGGGTTTTGGGCCGTTCCGGACGCGATGGCGCTGTCCATTTTGCCAAATTCCTCACTCTTTTTCTGCTGTTTTTCTGTGTAATCTTCTCCGGTGAGTGAAGCTTCTTCTCCAATTTGTGATTGTATCTGGTATCTTTTACCCATATTGTGTGAGCTGTTTGCCCCATTGGTGTTGGCCCAAGCTCATTTGTATCTAAACATCAGAAGTTCTCCTCTTTTGAGCTGAGTTTTTGTGTGTGTGTGTGTGTGTGTCTCTGTGTGGAGTGGGCAAGTGGATAGTCTCTCTCCTCTCACTCCAGAGATGTGTTCCCTGTCTCGGCCAGGTGTGTTGTGTAAGCCGAGTGGTGCCCCCTAGTGTGTGTGTGTATCTTCCCAAGAGTGTGTGTCGGGTCGTTATAGAGGCGCTGTGTGTGTTTTCATCCCGCTCACATTCTTTTGGCGCCCCCACGGAGGATCTTCTTCGAGTACCTTCTGCTTCGAGCTTCGAGCTTCGAGCTTCGGGATTACGGATTACAGGTTACAGGTTACAGGTTACAGGAACAGGGACAGGTACAGGTGATTCACACAGGTACAGGTAGCTGGAGTACAGTGATATACTAGCAGTGATGTCACTTGCAGTTGTTGTGGGAATGCATCACTTGGCGCCTATTTGAGCGCATTGTCTGCTGGATTGTACGTTACTTGTGGAAACTGCCATTGTACGCCTTTGTGGAGCCATATATGGTTTTATTTGGCAGTCCCAGCCATTTCTGAGACTTGGTCTGGAAGATAGTCATTTCTGAGACTTGACTATACGCGATTTGCATTAGCTTTCGTGTGAGGGTCGATAGCGTGAGGTTTTTATTGAGCTGGGGGATTCTCAAATGTGGAGATCCTTTCGGTGATACAGGTAGCTGGAGCACCCTTTTCGTGACCTCGCCATAGGCTATGTACTAGTGAGTCCTACTTGATGCTCGGGTTCTATTGTTGACAGTTTATGCATACATAGACAGTCTATATTTTGGGTTCCTACTGCTCTACTTCTGGGGAAACTCTGTCGAAATTTTCCCAAGTTATGATGGCTGGTTTTTTGGTATTTTGAGCCATTTATGCTGTTATGCTGCTGAAATTTTGGCAAAATCAGAGGTTGAGTCAGGTGTGCCTTCTTGGGAGCTTCATGGTTGGCTTTAATGGATGATCAAAATGGCCCTCAGTTCACTCCTTTTCATTTAACGCAAAGAATTCAGATTAATGTTCATGTGTCCAGGAAGATCTTTTTCCAGCAGCGCATAGTCTTTATGTTTGGGCCAAGAAGATTGAGAGAGATCCTGGAATGTCCTTTGCCTGTTGTCATTCCGATGATCAACTATGAAAACTCATTTGATGTGCATGTGTTTGTTCTCATCTAAAGCTGAGCTCCATTGAAGTTTCTGGGGATTGGGTAGTGAAAAGTTTTGGGTTCTTGCACGTGTGTTTGAAGGGGTTCTCTAGCCATGGCTTTCTCTTATCCGGAGTTTCATGGAAGAAGTGATGAAGATGTGGAGGACTTTCTGGAAAAGATGGAGGTTGCCTGCATTAGCAACCAGATTCATGACCCTACGCAAATGTTACGCCTTCTCCAAATTTGTTTGAAGAGTGATGCACGAGCTTGGTCCAAGGCATTTGAAGAGGAGTTGCGTGCAGCAGATCCACCTATAAGATTGAGTTGGGACAATCTAAGGCATGGATTGGAAGTGGAGTTTGTGAAGATAGAAGATCCTGACAAAGTGTGGCAAGAAGTACAAGGTTTGGTGCAGAAGGAAGGTGAGCCAGTAGATGCGTACATACGTAAGTTTTCATTGGCATGGGAGCGAATGTGCAAGGCTTTAGCACCACAGGTACCCCCGCCTGACATGATGAAGAAGGACAGGTTCTTGGTTGGTCTTTGGGAGAATATACGTTGGAGAGTGGAGCTAAAGAAGCCTAGGACATATGAAGATGCACTAGAGGTAGCAAGGAACAAAGAGTGGAAGCTGAGGAAAATGAGCCAGTTAGGGGTGGAGTCTTTGCCAATGAGGTCTGAATTTCAGCCTATAGAGTCTTTACAAGGGCGCATGTCAGGGGTTCATCATGAACCAGTGGTTCCTGTTACTACTCAGGTTATGCCAGCAGTGGTCACTACAGCAGTGCAAGATGATGGCCTAAGGCAAGACATGAGGCAAGTGGTTGATTTGATGAAGAATCTCAGCCTAAACATGCTAGGTCAAGTTGGAAATAATCGAGGTCGAGGGAGGTTTGCAAATCAGCAAGGAGGTGAAGAAAGGCCTAGGAATGGTGTTGGACAAAGTAATAGTAGGTTTTGGAGGCAGACGCCCACATGTTATAATTGTGGAGAGTTGGGTCACATCAGCCCGCAATGTGATAAGCCACCAAGGATGGGGGGAGACATGTATCCATTGCCAAGACAGGTGCTAACTAGGTCAAATGATTATGGCATCGAAATTAAGGGAGACGAAGGAACCAGTGGACTGACTCAGGAGGAAAAGGGAAAGACAAAAGTGCTAAGTGTAGTCACCTTGGAGAAGGCATCAAAGCTAGAGGATACATTAGTGATGCCTATTGGGAAGAGGACCACAGAGGATAAGGAAGGAAGAAGTTCCCCAGGTCCTAGTAAGAAGAAAGGAAAGAGCCATGAAGGCGAGGATGTCAAGGCCAAGAGGAAAAGGAGAGCTCGTCGAAAGTTTCATGTTTCAGATTTTCCACTAGGAGATGGGCAATTAAGCTATGACTTGAAGGAGGATCTGACGAGCAGGAAGGCAGATGTTACTTTTGGGCAGCTCATAGAAATGGTTCCTAAGCTAAAGCGACAGTGGAAGAGGATGGTTAACCCAATGGAGAAAGAGCCAGAGAGAGGTTCAGTGAAGGTGTTGGCAATGGACGAGCTACCAGACATTTGTCCAATAGTAGATGTGTGGCATAAAAGGAAAAATTTGGGACAAGGTTATGTGGATGGCGAAGCCCAAATATGCGTCATAACACACTCATGCGTTGAGAAGATGGGTCTCACAGTGGCTGGGGTGTCAGGTTTTCGGATCAGATTGGCAAACCATCAAAAAGTAAAATGCTTGGGTGTTGTAAAGAGCTTAGAAGTGGAGGCATATGATGCAAAGGCAGTGGTTGATTTTCATGTGATGCCAGCAGGGTTGGGAGCATATCCTATTATACTGGGCAGACCATGGTTACGTGCAGTGGGAGCTGTTCAAGATTGGCGACATGGTACAATTAGCCTCTATGGAAAGACAGGTACCAAGAAGCTTTATAATATGGACACAAGGAAACGATTAGAGGAGCTTTATGAAGATGAGGATGAGTCTAGTGATGAAGACTCTTCCACGGTGACAGATGAGGACAGTGATAGCACTACCAGCAGTGATGAGGATGTTGATGTTGCATTTCTTTTGATGGATAAAGAAATCCAGGAGATTGGTTTAGTCGCATTTGCGAAGGAAGTTGAAGATGAAAGTGAAGGGCCTTATGAAGTGATTGAAGGGCTGATGCAAACCAAAGTTGAGTTGTCAAAGAAGCAGGAATTAATGACGCAAATGATTAGTGGAGACCTCTCAGCTATGGAGAAGGATATATATTTGCATATGCTGGCTAGTTTTCCTGATTTGTTCATTACTTCATATGAAGAGATCAGAGGGTTCAAGGGTGAAGAGATGCATATAGAGCTGAATGAAGGTGCTAAGCCAGTGCGGCAAAGGCTAAGAAGGATGGGTCAAGAGCAAATGGAAGCCTTGCGGGTAGAGGTGGACAAGTTATTGAAGGCAGGGTTCATAGTTCCAGTGGAGACCACAGAATGGGTGAGTCCAGTAGTAGTCAGTCCAAAGAAGAATGGGAAGTGGAGGATTTGTGTAGATTTTAAGCCCTTAAACGTAGCCACAAAGAAGAACCCATATCCTCTTCCATTCATCGATCAGATCTTGGATTCAGTGGCAGGTTATGAGAGGTACAGTGTGTGTGATGGTTTTTCAGGCTATTTTCAATTGAAGATTGCTCTTAAAGACCGCACAAAGACAACTTTTATTACGCCATGGGGCTGCTATTGCTACACAGTGTTGCCGTTTGGGTTGTCAAATGGACCATCTTTCTATCAAGAAAGAGCAAATTGGGTGCTGGAACCATTCATTGGTAGTTGTGTTAAGGCTTTTATGGACGACTTCTGTGTCTATAGCAGTAGGGCTGAGCATCATGAGAAGTTGCAGATGGTATTGGCTCGATATGATGAATGTGGAGGACAACTAAATCCAAAGAAATGTCATCTAGCACAGCCAAGGGTGAAGTTATTGGGCCATATGGTGTCAGAAAATGGCATTGAGGCTGATCCAGATAAGGTGAAGTCTATTATTCTTCTTCCATCACCTATGAGTACGAAGCAATTGGCAACCTTTATACACAAAGTGAAGTACATGGCACGGTTTATTCCATTGTCTTCGCAGCTTCTTTATCCATTACAACAAGTGGCAAAGCATGATCCATTGCAATGGGATGACAAGTGTGAAGAAGTGTTTCAAGAGGTGAAAGAGGTGTTAGGGGGGTTGTCAGCCATGCAGGCTCCTGATTGGGAGAAAGTTTTTTATGTAAATCCATCAGTAGGGGATGATGCCATTGGAGCCATGCTATTGCAAAAGGGGAAGGGCAGCCATTATATGAGGCCAGTGTATTGTGCAAGCCGAGTGAAGTTGGTAGCGGAGAGAAAGTTATCGGAAGTAGAGCTAGTGATGGCTAGTGTAATATTTGCTTGTCGACGATTTCGTCATTACTTGCTACCACGGCCTTTTGTTTTCTTGACGAGTTATGCCTTTTTGCCACAGTTAATTAATGGTATTAACATGTCAAATGTGGTGAAGAAATGGGTAATTGAGCTGCAAGAGTTTGAGTTCTCTTTTCTAGTGGAAGATAGTACAAGGGCTACCCTAGCTGATTTGTTGACCTACAAGGAGAATCCCCTTATTGTTAAGGAAGAGGTGGTGAGAAAGGTAGTTGAAGAAGTGCCACAGATCAGCAATGCACATGTGTTGTTCTTTGATGGTTCATACAGAAAGAGCCATGATGCAGCTTCAGGGGGTATAGCACTTTATGATCCAGAGGGGAAGCTAGTATGCAAGAGAGGGTTCAAATTGGATGCTCATAGTAACAATGAGGCTGAATATGCTACATTGGAAGCCGGATTACACATTTGTTTGAAGCATGGGGTTCGAAGGTTGAGCATAAAAGGTGATGCCTTGTTAGTGGTGAAGCAAGTGTTGGGTGTGTGGAAGAGCAAGAACACCTCATTGAAGGAAATGTGCTTCAGAATTAAAGGCCTGTTAAAAAAGTTTGAAGCATGGAGTATCAGACACATTGAACGTGCTCTAAATGGAGAGGCACATGAAGCAGCTCAATGCATGATTGGGGAGCTATTTGTGTTGAGGACCACTTTACCTCTTTATCATGGCCGGGAAAGTTTGGCTCAAGAAGAGGAGTTTTTGCTAACAGGAATCATTCCAAAGGAGATTCAGAAGTCTAAGAAGTATGGCTTTGTGCGTAGAGCATACAGGTACAAATTGATTGGTGATGTCTTATACATGAAAGGGGCTGATCTCGTGTTGAGACGTGTACCTTGGCGGGAGGAGCTTTACAGAGTGTTGGAAGAGAATCACGAAGGCGCATGTGGTGGCCATTTTGCTCTAAAGATCACCTTGCATAAGATTTTGCAAGAGGGGTATGTATGGCCTAGTTTGCACAAGGATGTTCACCATTGGTGTAGGTCTTGCAATAGGTGTCAAGCATTTGGGAAGAGAGTGTTGAAGCCAGAGCTACGAAAAACCATTATGGCGTTTGATGTGTTTGAAAAGTGGGGGATTGATGCAATAGGCCCGTTACCTATCACAAGCAGGGGCAAAAGCTATATCTTGACGGCAGTGGACTATCTTTCTAGATGGGCAGAGGCTATAGCAGTAAAACAGATCACTGCAAAGGATGTGGCAAAATTTGTGTATGATGAAATATGTTGCAAGTTTGGGGTGCCATTAGAGCTACTTTCAGATAAGGGGCCAGGATTTAGAGCTAAACTGCTAGACTTCTTATGCACAAAGATGAAGATTAGGCACCAGCATACCACTCCTTATTACCCGCAGTGTAATGGCTTGAATGAAAGATTCAATGGTGAGTTGGTACAGATTCTTTCGAAAGTGACAGAGCACCAAGGAAAGAATTGGGATTTGGAATTGCCTAGTGCATTATGGGCTTACCGTACTTCGGTGAAGACAGGTACAGGGTTTACTCCATTTCCTTTGGTGTATGGAAAGGAAGCACTATTGCCTGTGGAGGTAGAGTTGCCTGCGGTCAAGATGTTAGAGAAGTTGCTTGGGCCGCCTAGTGATGCATTCAAAGAGAGGCTCTTGCAATTACAAGAGGTCCAGTTGGATAGGATGAGCGCATTGGAGCATTATGGGCAGATGCAGGATAAGGCTTTGACAAAGCTAAATGAAAAGGTCAAAAGTAAGGGTATCAAGCAACATGACTTGGTTTTGCGCTACAACAGTAAGCTGGACAACACCTTCCAAAAGAAGTTTCAAATTAAGTGGGAAGGCCCTTTCAAGGTAGTAGAGTGTTTTCCAAATGGCACATATCAGCTGGCTAACCTGGATGGTGTTCTACATAAGTCAAGGGTAAATGGATTGCGTCTTAAATTGTATCATGCTAGATTGATGATGGTGGAACAAGATGAGTTGTCGGTGGAGCAAGAAATGTTGGTGAAGCATGAGGAGACTTGTGATGCGGCGAGTCTCATATCTCTCTTTGCTGCTGCTGATCATGAATGATCTAGCAGGCTAGGGGATGGGCAAATTATGTCAGGAGTTTTTTGGAGCAAGGGATTGCGCATATGTACATACCCATGCATGGTGCATCAAATAAAGTATTGCCCATTTTCCAAAGCCAGGTGGTTACGTGGGGCCCACATGTGTACAGGTAGGACACCATGTACATAGTGCATCGATTTTCACTATCACCAGTACCAGTATGTTTTTTCTACAATAATGAGGAGTTTATAGCGCGTAAAACTTCTCGAGGAAGCTATCCGCGGGCCGACGACGTGAGGTCAGCAAGTGCGTCAGATGACATCTAGTGGCGTCAGGAGGCCGAACAGGGTCAATACTTGCACGCGGAGAAGTACGGACACAACGTGGGTGTTTGCTTGTGAGAATTATGCAGAGAGTCATCATTAGGACCACTTTTTGGGGCTACTTCACGTGGTGGCGAGATGCATTATTGGAAAAAAGCTGAGTGCCAGGTGTGCGAATGATGCAAAAAGGTGACGACTATGCACTGCGAGGTCAGTTTTTGGCCTGTTCGGGGTCCGTTTGAGGTCATCTAAAAGGCCAAGGGTGCCCAACTAATAAAGCTAAGTGTGGGAACTGAAAAAACTGAGAGAAGACCAGAAAAAAACGTGGAGAAGAGAGGAGGAACAGCCGCAGGTGTGTTTTTGCTCATTTTGGAGCCTGTTTTGGCCGTAAACTGCTCATCCGAGGTCGGATTTGAGCACTTTGACATTGTAGACTGGGGTTTTGGGCCGTTCCGGACGCGATGGCGCTGTCCATTTTGCCAAATTCCTCACTCTTTTTCTGCTGTTTTTCTGTGTAATCTTCTCCGGTGAGTGAAGCTTCTTCTCCAATTTGTGATTGTATCTGGTATCTTTTACCCATATTGTGTGAGCTGTTTGCCCCATTGGTGTTGGCCCAAGCTCATTTGTATCTAAACATCAGAAGTTCTCCTCTTTTGAGCTGAGTTTTTGTGTGTGTGTGTGTGTCTCTGTGTGGAGTGGGCAAGTGGATAGTCTCTCTCCTCTCACTCCAGAGGTGTGTTCCCTGTCTCGGCCAGGTGTGTTGTGTAAGCCGAGTGGTGCCCCCTAGTGTGTGTGTGTATCTTCCCAAGAGTGTGTGTCGGGTCGTTATAGAGGCGCTGTGTGTGTTTTCATCCCGCTCACAACGCCTTCAAGATGCAAGCATAAGTGATTGCTATTGGAGAGATGACCACAATTCGCACAACATCGCAGACAAGCACACCCTCAATCACTCTTTGCGCTTTTTCAAGTAGATCACATTTGGCATACATGTCGACCAAGGCAATGCCAAGCACCAAATTTTCATTTGAAGAAGCGCCCTCACCTTGCATCCACTGAAAACAGCCCAGAGCTTTGTGGCCTTGCCGCTGTTGGGTGTAGCCAAAAATCAGTGCACTCCAAGAGACGACATCCCGCATAGGCAGCTCCTCAACAATTTTTCGCATACATGTCGATCAAGGCATGGCCAAACATGATGTTTTCTCTCAATAACCCTTGATTAACAATACCATTGTGAATTCTTCACATGCCTTCAAGACGAAAGCGTAGGTGGCTTGATCTTGAGAGATGTCCTCACTTTGCATCCGCTGAAAATAGCCTAGAGCTTCCTCGCCTTGCCCCTGTTTGGCATATCCCACAATCAATGCATTTCAAGAGTCGACATTCCGGACAGGGAGCTCCTCAATAACTTTTGTTGCTTTTTGAAGTGCACCACACTTGGCATACATGTAGACCAAGGCAGTGCCAAACACTACGCTTTTTTCCAACATCCGCTGACTAATAATATTATTATGAATTCTTTTGCCCATATCAACGTCTTGCGTAGTGCCATACGCCTTCAACATGCAAGCATAGGTGATTGCAACTTGAGAGATACCCTCAATCCGCATCTGCTGAAACAGCCCAAAGCTTCGTAGCCCTGCCCCTCTTGGGCATATCCAAAAATCAGTGCACTCCAAGAGATGACATCATGGACCGACAACTCCTCAAACACTTTTTGTGATTTCTGAAGTAGACTACATGTCGACCAAAGCAGACAATAGCCCCTAATTAGCAATATCATTCTGAATTCTCTTGCATACTGCTCCATGCCTTCATGTTGAAAGTATAGGTGGCTTCATATGCAGAGATTTCCTCATTTTGCTTTGGCTGAAAATATTTCTCGCCTTGCCCCCATTCGTGGCATATCCGGCAATCAATGCATTCCAAGAGTCGACATTCCGGATAGGAAGCTCCTCAAGCACTTTTCGTGCTTTCTGAAATGCACCACTTGGCATACATGTCGACCAAGGCACAGCCAAGCACTACCTTTTTTTCCAACTTCTATTAATATCATTGTGAGTTCTTTTACCCATAATAACGTCTTCCGTAGTGCCACACGCCTTAAGATGCAAGCAGATAGATGCCCTCGGTTCGCATTTGCTGACATCTGTAGAGATGTCCTCACTTTGCATCCGCTGAAAACAGGTTGTGGCCCTACCCCTATTGGGCATAGTCAGAAATCAGTGCACTTCAAGAGACGATGTCCCGCACAGGCAGCTCCTCAAGCATTTTTGGCATCCATGTTGACCAAGGCATTGTCAAGCATGATGTTTTTTCTCAACAGCCCCTGATTCACATTATCATGATGAATTCTTTTGCACATATCAGTGCCTTACATAGTGCTACGTGTGACGAAAGCATAGGTGGCTTCATATGGAGAGATTTCCGTGCTTTGCATCCGCTTGCCTTGCCCCAATTCAGCATATCCCACAATTAGTGCATTCCAATAGTCGACATTCCGGACAAGAAGCTGCTCAAGCATTTTTCATGCTTTCTAAATTGCACCACACTTGGCATACATGCTGACCAAGGCAGTGCAAAGCACTACATTTTTTTTCCAACAACCTCTGACTAATAATATCATTGTGGATTCTTTTGCCCTTATCAACATCTTGGGTAGTGCCACATGCTTGCAAGATGCAAGCATAGGTGATTGCAACTAGAGAGATGACCACAATTCGCATCTTGCTGAAAATAGCCCAAAGCTTCCTGGCGCTGCCCCTATTGGGCACATCCAAAAATCAGTGCATTCCAAGAGATGACATCACGGATAGGCAGCTCCTCAAGCACTTAACATTATCATGGTGAATTCTTTTGCACGTATCAGCATCTTGTGTAGTTCTAGGTGCCTTCGTGTGAGGAAAGTGTAGGTGGCTTCATGTGGAGAGATTTTCGCGCTTTGCATCTACTGAAAATAGCCCAGAGCTTCCTGGCCCTGCCCCTTTTTAGCATATCCGGTAATTAGTGCATTTCAAGAGTCAAGACTCGACATTCCGGATAGGAAGCTCCTTAAGCACTTTTCTTGGTTTCTAAAGTGCACCACACTTGGCATACATGTAGACCAACATTATTTTCCAACAGCCCCTGACTAATAATATCATTGTGGATTCTTTTGCCCATATCAGCATCTTGCATAGTGCCACACGCCTTCAAGATGCAAGCATAGGTGATTGCAATTGGAGAGATGACCACAATTCGCACAACATCGCAGACAAGCACACCCTCAATGACTCTTTTTCAAGTAGACCACATTTGGCATACATGTCGACCAAGGCAATGCCAAGCACCAAATTTTCATTTGAAGAAGCGCCCTCACCTCGCATCCACTGAAAACAGCCCAGAGCTTTGTGGCCTTGCCGCTGTTGGGTGTAGCCAAAAATCGGTGCACTCCAAGAGACGACATTCCGCATAGGCAGCTCCTCAACCATTTTTCACATACATGTCCATTGTCGACCAAGGCATGGCCAAACATGATGTTTTCTCTCAATAACCCTTGATTAACAATATCATTGCGAATTCTTCACATGCCTTCAAGACGAAAGCGTAGGTGGCTTGATCTTGAGAGATGTCCTCACTTTGCATCCGCTGAAAATAGCCTAGAGCTTCCTCGCCTTGCCCCTGTTTGGCGTATCCTGCAATCAATGCATTTCAAGAGTCGACATTCCGGACAGGGGGCTCCTCAATAACTTTTGGTGCTTTTTGAAGTGCACCACACTTGGCATACATGTAGACCAAGGCAGTGCCAAACACTACGCTTTTTTCCAACATCCGCTGACTAATAATATTATTATGAATTCTTTTGCCATATCAGCGTCTTGCGTAGTGCCATACGCCTTCAACATGCAAGCATAGGTGATTGCAACTTGAGAGATACCCTCAATCCGCATCTGCTGAAACAGCCCAAAGCTTCGTAGCCCTGCCCCTCTTGGGCATATCCAAAAATCAGTGCACTCCAAGAGATGACATCGTGGACCGACAACTCCTCAAGCACTTTTTGTGATTTCTGAAGTAGGCTACATGTCGACCAAAGCAGACAATAGCCCCTAATTAGCAATATCATTCTGAATTCTCTTGCATACTGCTCCATGCCTTCATGTTGAAAGCATAGGTGGCTTCATATGCAGAGATTTCCTCACTTTGCATTGGCTGAAAATATTTCTCGCCTTGCCCCCATTCGTGGCATATCCCGCAATCAATGCATTCCAAGAGTCGACATTCCAAATAGGAAGCTCCTCAAGCACTTTTCGTGCTTTCTGAAATGCACCACACTTGGCATACATGTCGACCAAGGCACAGCCAAGCACTACCTTTTTTTCCAACTTCTATTAATATCATTGTGAGTTCTTCTACCCATAATAGCGTCTTCCGTAGTGCCACACGCCTTAAGATGCAAGCAGATAGATGCCCTCGGTTCGCATTTGCTGACATCTGTAGAGATGTCCTCACTTTGCATCCGCTGAAAACAGGTTGTGGCCCTACCCCTATTGGGCATAGTCAGAAATCAATGCACTCCAAGAGACGACGTCCCGCACAGGCAGCTCCTCAAGCATTTTGGCATCCATGTTGACCAAGGCATTGTCAAGCATGATGTTTTTTCTCAACAGCCCCTGATTCACATTATCATGATGAATTCTTTTGCACATATCAGTGCCTTACATAGTGCTACGTGTGACGAAGGCATAGGTGGCTTCATTTGGAGAGATTTCCGTGCTTTGCATCCGCTTGCCTTGCCCCAATTCAGGATATCCCGCAATTAGTGCATTCCAATAGTCGACATTCCGGACAAGAAGCTTCTCAAGCATTTTTCATGCTTTCTGAATTGCACCACGCTTGGCATACATGGACCAAGGCAGTGCAAAGCACTACATTTTTTCCAACAACCCCTGACTAATAATATCATTGTGGATTCTTTTGCCCATATCAACAACTTGGGTAGTGCCACATGCTTGCAAGATGCAAGCATAGGTGATTGCAACTAGAGAGATGACCACAGTTCACATCTGCTGAAAATAGCCCAAAGCTTCCTGGCCCTGCCCCTATTGGGCATTGGCATACATGTCAACCAAGGTAGTGCAAAGCACCACGTTTTCATTTGAAGAGATGTCCTCACCTCGCATCCGTTGAAAACAGCCGAGAGCTTTGTGGCCTAGCCCCTATTGGGCAGAGCCTGAAATTTGTGCACTCCAAGAGACAACATCCCGCACAAGCTGCTCCTCACCCATCTTTGGCATACTTGTTGATCAAGGCATTGCCAAGCATGATGTTTTTTCTCAACAACCCTTGATTAACAATAACAGTGTGAATTCTTTGGCATATATCACATGCCTTCACGACAAAAGCGTAGGCGGCTTCATATGGAGAGATGTCCTCACTTTGCATCCGTTGAAAATAGCCCAAATCTTCCTCGCCTTATACCTATCCGGCATATCCCGCAATCAGTGCATTCTAAGAGTTGACATTCCCGGACAAGAAGCTCCTCAAGCACTTTTCGTGCTTTCTAAACTACACCACACTTGGCATACATGTCGACCAAGGCAATGCCAAGCACTCCATTTTTATCCAACAGCCGCTAACTAATAATATCGTTGTGAATTCTTTTTTCTATATCAGTGTCTTGCGTAGTGCCACACGCCTTCAAGATGCAAGCATAGGTGATTGCAACTAGGAGATGTCCTCAATTCGCATCTGCTAAAAATAGCTCAAAGCTTCCTGGCCCTGGCCCTGGCCCTGCCCCTGCTAGACATATCCAAAAATTTGTTCACTCCAAGAGACGACATCATGGACAGGGAGCTCCTCAATCACTTTTTTTTTCTGAGTAGACCAAAGTAGACCACATTTGGCATACATGTCAACCAAGGTAGTGTCAAGCACCACATTTTCTTTCATTCGCCTGTGAATAACACTATCGTTGTGAATTCTTTTTCCTGTATCAACATCTTGACTGGTGCCACATGCCTTCAAGATGCAAGCCTAGTGATTGCATCTGAAGAGATGCCCTCACTTTGCATCCATTGAAAACAGCCTAGAGCTTCCTGGCCTTGCCCCTGTTTCGCATATCCTTCAATCAAGGAAGTCCAAAAGATAATATCCAGGACAGATAGCTCCTCAAGCAGTTTCTGAATTATACCACATTTTGCATACATGTCGCCCAAGGCATTGCCAACGACGACTTTTTCTTTCAACATCCCCTAACTAACAATAAATTGTTTTTCCCATATCTATGTCTTGGGGAGTGCCACATGCCTTCAAGATTCAAGTATAGGTAATGCATCTGGAGAGATGCCTCACTTTGCATCCTCTGAAAACAGCCCAAAGCTTCCTCGCCCTATCCCTCTTGGACATATCTTGCAATCAAAACACTCCAAGAGAGGGCATCACAGACAGCTAGCTCCTCAAGCACTTTTTGTGCTTTCTGAAGTAGACGATATTTGGCATACATGTCAACCAAGGCATTGCCAAGCACGGTGTTTTCTTTTAGCAACCCTTGACTAACAATATGATCGAGAATTCTTTGGCCCATATCAGTGTCTTGCATAGTTCCAAGCGTAGGTAATTTTCATCTATGTTTTCTTTAGCAGCCCCTGACGAAAAATATCATTGTGAAGTCTTTTGCCTGTTTTCACATCTTGAGTGGTGCCACATGCCTTCAAGATGCAAGCGTAAATGATTGCGTTTGGAGACACTTCGCGTCTGCTAAAAACAGCCCAGAGCTTCCCAGCCTTGCCCCTGTTTGGCATATCCCACAATCAATGAAGTCGAACAGACAACATCCCGGACAGGTAGCTCCTCAAGCACTTTCTGTGATTTTTGAAGTACACAATTGGCGTACATGTCTGTTAGGTGCAACGGAATGAAGGTTGTATTTTCTCAAGATTAGTGATCTTTATCGCTCAAGGTTCCTTTTAGTTCTTTAGGGAAGGAGAGAGCTTTCCGTCTTGTAGAGTGCTGTGGTCACGAACAAAGTGAGTGGATTGTGCGTGCAAGTGAATGAGACTGAGAGAAGGAGAGAGAAGAGATACGACATCGAGAGGTTTGTAAAACCCTCCTCCGAAGGCCCCACTCTCATCAGCGAGAGTGGTCTATTCTTTGATTGCACAAAGGTGTACAATGCGTATGCAATGGACTATGCAACTTGGTCTATGCCAATGACGACGACGGTGACAACGACGACGATGGCGACGACAACGATGACGATGACGATGACAACGACGACGATGACGACGATGGCTGAAATCTGAGAGCTTCTAATCGCTGAATTTCGGGATTGTTTCGGTGGCTGAAAATGACTGTTTTGGCTGCGTTTTCTTGGCTGAAAAATGAGGTTTCTTAGGGCTGAAAACTGATGGTCTTTACGGGCTGAATCTGCTACACTTTAGGTGAATAATGCCGGTCTTAATTTGCTGCTGAAATCCAAAAACGCCAGGGGCTGAAATTGGTCCTTCAGTCGCCGGGGTTCTGCAAATGCAAAAACGCTAGGCTGATCTGCTGTGTCGTGATGACGCCGGGGCTGATCTGCTGTGCACAAATTGCCAAGGCTGATCTGATGCAAAAACGCTAGGTCTTCTGTGGAGAAAACGCCAAAGTAGTCGCAGGGGTTGGTCTTGCTGAGAAGTTGCCTGTTGAGCAAGGTGCTCCTGCTGCCTCTTCTGCCAGAAAGTGTGAACTTTGGTTTGCTTATATATTAACTTAGCAAAATTGCCCTACCTAGTTTTGTTGGAAAGTCACTTAAAAATAATAAGTGAAAATAACCAAAAATAGGAAAATAGGCTAAATGCACTGGAAAATTCTCCTAACTGATGCTAATGGATTCTGATGGGAATTCCGATGATCATGCTATGTGCAACCGGAGGATATGCATCTATGCTAAGTGACTGGGCATGCACGGTCTACAAATAGACTCACAAAAGTGCCAGATCACTGCTAATCTAAACTTGACTGAACTGATTGAACCCTGCTGCTGTGTAGCTTGTCCACGGACACATAGGGTTGGGATGTGTCACGTGACATCCCCTCCTTTTCAAAGTGAGGTACTGGTACAGAACTGTATGGCGTCGAGGGAGATCGCCAACAGCATCCGGAATCGTGGAAAGGACTCTTCGCCGGCCCACTCTGATGTGTGGATCGTACGGTACTTGAACTTCATAAAGGTCTGCAACGCTTGCTTCTTTGGGCCGCGCCGAAAGCGACACAAAGTCTTCTGAATCTCCTTTCTTGCTTCAACTTCGTCTAGAGTCCTGCGTCCTTCATCTTCAAGAATCTCCATGGCTGAAAATTTCTGAAACCATCTCCAACACAAAACCATGAACATACCCATTCCATGTAAAGTGAAGGAAAAAAATCTTGTCTTCTCTAAAGACTGTGTATGCAATGTAGATGAACATAAAGACGGAGTTACAACCCATTCATCAAACTCATGCAAACAATGAGGTCGAATCTTTTCTATTTGATCAAAATCAATCAACTGTGGCAAATCACAATGGAAATGCCCATGCTTGGTGCTCATATTATCATGTGCTCGTTCGGAAACTGTGTCATGCCAAGGAAGAGACATGGAATGTGACTTCCTGACATACAAACTTTTCAACTTTTCATGCACAATCCGCATACATCCGTGCTCATCCATGAGAGAAACGTGCTCAACATACAATATGTCATGCCTAGTAAAAGGGATCACATAGCGATGCTGACTAAAATACAGAAAACCGCGTATCAATCATGCGAACACATAATACTTCCTGTGATGGTTCTTTGGACCAAGGCTCGAGAGCCAAGATCGCTTCTTCTTGAATGATCGAATCGTATTGTGAGGGTTCTTTGGACCTCGACTCGAAAGCTAAGATCGATTCTTCCTGAATGATCGAATCGTCCTGTGGGGGTTCTTTAGACCTCGACTCGAAAGCCAAGATCGGATCTTCGTGATTGATCGAATCTACAACGAGGTTAGTGTCGCTAGGAAAAGCATCCACTAACACATCATCCTTGTGAACAATTACATCATCTTCATGCAACTCATCATGCTTGTGAGAAATCACATCTTGATCATGAAAATCATCATGCTTGTCAATATCATTCAAATCATCATGCTGATCTTTGTCATCCAAATCATCATGCAAGTCATTGTCAAGCAAATCATCATCATGCTTTACACAATCATGCAAATCCTGTGTGACATGCTTTGGAGAAGAAGAAACGGAGAGAGTCTCCTTTTCCCGAATTTCGTGCATCGGTGCCGGCACTTGAGAAAAGAGTTGCAACAAGGCGGCTTTCCTTTCTTTGTACTCATGCTTTATGGCTGTCATTCTTTCTTCGTGTTCACGCTTTCTTCCTGCATTTCTTGCTTCTCGTTCTAACTTCTGTTCCATAACCAACAGCTTCAACTCCTCCATTGGAGTTAGTGCAATCGGTGTCGTAGATGGGGAAGGGTCAAAAAAACCTCCTGGTGGGGAAAATTCTTCTTCGCCTCTCTCATGCTCATCACCTCCAAGCGAAGTATCCATTCCGCTTCGAGTGATGACCATTCTACAATCGTGGGTTCTTGTGGGTCTTGGGTTCTTAAGTCCACGAGGAACTTGGGTTCTTGCGGGTCTTGAGGTTCTTGAGGTCCTTGATTCGTGAGAATCTTGGGTTCTTGAGGTTCTTGATTCTTGAGGGTCTTGGGTTCTTGGGGTTCTTGAGGTTTTCTTTCGCTTGCAAATCGCGTTGGAGAAGGATCTTCTCTTCACCCGAGTTCTACCCTTTTCTACGGGCGCACCCCTTGGCGCTCACACCAAGGTTGCTTTTTCCCACCTCACGTCGATTGGCCGACCGCTAAGTGCACGGTCCGCTCTCAATGAGTGAAAAGAGACACAAGGGGAGGCTGGACAAGCCCTTCTTTCTTGGGATTCTTGTCACTCTTCAACAAAACACGATTAGGAATCGCCACGCCCAAGTAAACTTGGGTTCATGCGATCGCAACAAGCAAAAAAAATTCTTGTGGTTCTTGTGGTTCTTTCCTTGAGTAATGCAGAACACTTCCAAAGCTCTGATACCAATATTAGGTGCAGT
Source organism: Adiantum capillus-veneris (assembly GCF_014529385.1). NCBI lineage: Eukaryota > Viridiplantae > Streptophyta > Polypodiopsida > Polypodiales > Pteridaceae > Adiantum > Adiantum capillus-veneris. Next base: position 110,018,521 of record NC_140945.1, on the reverse strand, counting down.
GGAATGAATGTTGTATTTTCTCAAGATTAGTGATCTTTATCGCTCAAGGTTCCTTTTAGTTCTTTAGGGAAGGAGAGAGCTTTCCGTCTTGTAGAGTGCTGTGGTCACGAACAAAGTGAGTGGATTGTGTGTGCAAGTGAATGAGATTGAGAGAAGGAGAGAGAAGAGATACGACACCGAGAGGTTTGTAAAACCCTCCTCCGAAGGCCCCACTCTCGTCGACGAGAGTGGTCTATTCTTTGATTACACAAAGGTGTACAATGCGTATACAATGGACTATGCAACTTGGTCTATGCCGATGACGACGACGGTGACGACGACGACGACGACGATGACGATGACGACGACGATGGCTGAAATCTGAGAGCTTCTAATCGCTGAATTTCGGGACTGTTTCGGTGGCTGAAAATGACTGTTTTGGCTGCGTTTTCTTGGCTGAAAAATGAGGTTTCTTAGGGCTAAAACTGATGGTCTTTACGGGCTGAATCTGCTACACTTTAGGTGAATAATGCCGGTCTTAATTTGCTGCTGAAATCCAAAAACACCAGGGGCTGAAATTGGTCCTTCTGTCACCGGGGTTCTGCAAATGCAAAAACGCTAGGATGATCAGCTGTGTCGTGACGACGCCGAGGCTGATCTGCTGTGCACAAATCGCCAAGGCTGATCTAATGCAAAAACGCTAGGTCTTCTATGGAGAAAACGCCAAAGTAGTCGCGGGGGTTGGTCTTGCTGAGAAGTTGCTTGTTGAGCAAGGTGCTCCTGCTGCCTCTTCTGCCAGAAAGTGTGAACTTTGGTTTGCTTATATATTAACTTAGCAAAATTGCCCTACCTACTTTTGTTGGAAAGTCACTTAAAATTAATAAGTGAAAATAACCAAAAATAGGAAAATAGGCTAAATGCACTGGAAAATTCCCCTAACTGATACTAATAGATTCTGATGGGAATTCCGATGATCATGCTGTGTGCAACCGGAGGATATGCATCTATGCTATGTGACTGGGCATGCACGGTCTACGAATAGACTCACAAAAGTGCCAGATCACTGCTAATCTAAACTTGACTGAACTGACTGAACCCTGCTATGGTGTAGCTTGTCCACGGACACATAGGGTTGGGATGTGTCACGTGACAATGTCGACCAAGGCATTGCCAAGCACGATGTTTCTTTCAATAGCCCCTACCTAACAATATCATTGTGAATTCTTTTGCCCATATCAGAGTCTTGCGTAGTGCCATATGCCTTCAAGATTCAAGCGTAGGTAATTGCATCTTCATAAATGCCCTCACTTTGCATCTTGTAGAAAAATGGATTACAACTTAGAAATGTTTTGTTGGCAAGCTGAAAAGGTAGCTAGCAATACACTCCCTCTTTGTCTCTCTTGCTCGTTGTTGCTCTAATCCTTTGCTCACTCGCATCGCCATGCCTATCATCCCTCGCTGTCCGAAGGACGGGTCACACGCTCGTAATGTTAAAGACTTTATTGTTAGCGACATGTCAAGCATGCATTTGTGAACCTGTGTCAATATTTCAACAAGGATTGTCCAGCAATAATTTGCCCAAAGTGTTCCATAGAATTGCCCCAAGTTTTGGGAGTTAGTTTTATTAACATGTTCTTGGAATTAGTTTTAACTATCTCATTTCTATATATGTGCTTATGAATATGTGTCAATGTGTGTGTGAAGGCATCAAAGTACAAGTATGGTTCTTTTGTTTGAAACAATTTGATATAAAACTCGTTTATTTTGTTACCCTATCTTTTCTTTTTTTTTTGCAAAACTCACAAAAGTGAGTAGAATATATTAATAATGTCCAAAAAGAATTACAATCACTAGCCTGCTCCTCCCGAGCCAGGGCATCAAAGCGACAACTCCAAAAATAACATAGGAAACTAACATGACAAGATCCACAAAGTACTAGCCAAGAACAAGGGAGGTCACCCCCACAAAATAGAAACTAGAGAGACCCGAGAAGAGAACCAGACCACAAGGGGTGCCACCATGATGCCAACCTCTGTCACCAGTAGACCACCATGCCCCGAGCAACAAAGGATCCAAACTGAAAGGAGAGACCACAACAGGAGAAGACCAAGCCGCCAAGTAGAGCCGCATAAGGGGGGAGCAGCAAGCTCCATCACCTCGCAAACAGGGCACATAAGAGAGCCCACCCAGTCAGAAGCAAACCTCATGGCAAGACATGCCCGACCCCCCAAGCATACCCGAGAGCACATGATTAAGACCCACAAGATCCAAAGCTGCTAGACTGTCCACAACCAAACATGGCGAGCAGTTTGTCCTCCGAAGGAGAACCAGCAGCCCCAAGCCGGCAGAGCAATATAACGCAAGAGCACCCACCAGAATTGCATCCACAACCACCAAACAACATCCAAGCCTCCGCAGCCACATTCTTCCAACCTGAAATCGTAAGGCCAAGACGGTAAGAGAAGGGTTTCTATAACAAACTACTGACGTGTCGAAACCCTCATTCTGCTGAAACACTAACCCTAAAATCAGAAACCCTAATTTTGCCCAAAACCCTAATTCTACTGAAACCCTAACCCTAAAATCAAAAACCCTAATTCTGCCCGAAACCCTAATCCTACTGAAATCCTAACCCTCAAATCAAAAACCCTAATTCTATCCGAAACCCTAACCCTAAAATCAGAAACCCTACCCTAACCCTGATTTGCTGACGTGGCGGGCTGACACGTGGCCTGCTGTACGGACAACAGCGCGAATTACGAAAAGCTGGCAGGTTTTGGCATTGCTTTTTTGACCGGGAGCTTTTGAGTTGTGAAGGCTTTTCACTGTAATTGCTTTTTAGGCCAACGGCCTTTAAATAGGTTAGGGCTCATTCTCTGGCATGCTTCCTGGAGAAGGTGCAGAGTCTGGAGTACCGGCTTGTACTGTGTTGATGCAATATAAAGAAATACGAAAAGGGGCACCAAAGTTTGGGGCCAATACTCTCTGGGGTGGAATTTCGCCACTCCATGTCACGTGTCGTCTCTCTCTCTCTCTCTCTCTCTCTCTCTCTCTCTCTCTCTCTCTCTCTCTCTCTCTCTCTCTCTCTCTCTCTCTCTCTCTCTCAGTTCAGTTGTTATTGAAGTGCTAAAAGTCTGTTCAATCTGTTCTTCTCTATTGGCACGTGGTGCCCGTCTTGTGACAGTTTCGCAAAGGACCAGGCAACCACCATGCCTTGATCCAAAAACATTGCCAAGATCTGTACTTCCACCCACCATTGGGAAGGGCCGGGGCAGTCGGGTGCCCCACTCCCAGGGCAACCCCTGACCCGCAGACGGGATTTCGTCCTTGTCAAAAGTAGTGAGCACCGCAACCACGCCCATTCCAACCCTAGAGAGGCTGCCACTCCACAGACACTTCTCCAAACGGGCGCCCCAACCCACGAGACAGCACTGCAGCCACCAGATGCCCCACACAGTCTTGGGGGTGGATAGTTGAAACCCTACTAGCAGGCGACGTGAGTAGTGTTCATGTGAGATATCCTCTCAAAGGAACTATTAAGGTGTTGATATTGTATATGGTTATATGGGATGAAGGTCTTTTTATGGAAGGTTTTATGGGCAGTCGAAAAGGGTGAAGGTCCACACCAGGAGAATTGATCAGAATAGACGCTTGCAATGCAAAATGGCTAGTGAAGACCTCCCTCACCTTTTCAAGGAGTTCCTGACAATTTGTGGCCTAGCAGGGAAGATTTGCAAATGGGTTCAAAAGACCTAAAAAATAGGATTCTTCAAGAATGATCTCTTCTTGGGAGGGAAGGTGTTCAACAGCCAAGCATTGCTCATCGCAACACAAATCGTGAGACACGGAGATAATCCAAGAAAATAGGGGGGACGTTTATCGGCACTAGAAAACAAATGAACTCTAATGAGTGGAGCAGGGCCATGGGTGCCGCAATGACTAGCCTGTATGGGTAAAGGTATGGGCTCATCCATTGTTGTGGGGTGGCTCCCCTATCAATTGATGTATCTATGTTCCCTTGAAGATGTCACGAGCATTGTGAGTTTGGGGGGGGGGGGGGGGGGGGGGGGGGGGGGGGGGGGGGGGGGGGGGGGGGGGGGGGGGGGGGGGGGGGGGGGTTTGATATGGTCCTTCCATTGTGTATACTTGCTCGGTTTCATCTTTGCTCGGAAGTGCTCACTCGGGGGGATTGGAGTAGGGAATGGATTGTGCTAATTGATGTATAGAAAGTTGTGCTTTTGTGAGTGAGTGTGTGCTCAAGAGTGTCCAGTCAAGGTGTTGCTGTGGAACTTTGGAGTGGAGCAAGGTGTTGTGATCCCACCGAGCTATAGAGAGGGGCGTTGTGTGTGTTTCCCCATTACCCCCTTTCCAACATTATATTATGCGCCAAAATCTTAAATCAAGTGAAAAAAAGTGGGGAGAGAGGCATAAACTTAAAGATGTATGCATCCTTCAAATCCGATAAATAAATCATAGGCCAAAACATTGCAGTGTAAGTGTAAGCATCTGTACAAATAGAGTCAGTAGATGCCATACCTTTGTTTGATCTGTAGCTAAAGGATGTGTTCTTTCAACTTTTGTTTGCCATCTTGATCACCATCATCATCAACTCCATGATTCATGATTAGTGTCCAGCTACTTTGAGCCCTTCATTCAAACTTTATCACTTGTTTCCTGTCGCAAGCAATACGAGTCCCTGTGTTGAAGTGTTCCCTTCGTGCGCTCAAGCCTTTTTTGCCACGCAGAAGTGAGTGTGTGTGTGTGTGTGTGCGCGCGCGCGCGCGCGCGTGAGAGAGAGAGAGAGAGAGAGAGAGAGAGAGAGAGAGAGAGCCCTGTGTTGAAGTGTTCTCTTCGTGCGCTCAAGCCTTTTTGCCCACGCAGAAGTGAGTGTGTGTGTGTGTGTGTGTGTGTGTGTGTGTGTGTGTGTGTGTGTGTGTGAGAGAGAGAGAGAGAGAAGTGTGTGTGCGTGAGAGAGAGAAAGAGAGAGAGAGCGCGCGCGCCAGTGTTGTGTTTTGAAACTATTTGAGTTCACAGATGTTGTCATATGTCGACATTGTTCTGCAGCCAATAGTAATCGACTAATGTGCAAATGCAAATTTGTTGAAATTCCCAAAATACCCTTCATATCCACAAAGTTTTTCAATCTGCCTATGCGAGAATAGCTAACATGGCAAAAGCAATAATCATTTACAAGTTTCTATTAAAAAAACACTCTATTCTTGCAATTGAGCATGTCATTATGGTTATTCTCGATCGTTTCATGGGCTCTAGAGATCAAATAGCTCGATATGTACACATGCAAATGCTAGCATTTTTGGGGGTTATCTTTCGGTAACAACTTCACATGTTTATGCTTTTTAATATTATCTTGAAAGAATATTAAGCAATTCCTTGTCAAAAATAGAGAAGGGTATTTTGGGGATTTTCACAAATTTGAGGGGGGTGTGTGTGTGTGTGTGTGTGTGTGTGGAGAGAGAGACAAGGGGAAGGGGGGGGGGGGGGGGGGGGGGGGAGTGAACACTAAAGAGAATCCACGGAGACTCCTTGCAAACAAACTCCACTCGTGAACCCACCCTTGTCCAAAGTACACTTTCCTCGGATTTCATTCCCAATCCTTACCATAGCCCTCATTTCTTCATTAAAGCCTTCACCCGAGTCTTGAGGCACACACATCAAAGTTGTAGCACAATGGCACATCCTAGAGAGAGAGAGAGAGAGAGAGAGAGAGAAAGTGTATGTATTCTTTGCTACTCTGAATATCAACAACTCTACTGCTAAATGAGGAGTTGTGCGAAGAGGAGCGTTTTGTGCAATATCACCAGTAGGCAGTGCAATGAACATAAATGGGTGGGTATGGCCACAAACTCGAGAGGGTGATGGTACACAAGAAAGACACAGATCAACCAAACATGTTTCATAGCTTAGCTTGATATGCTCAAGGGTGCGCTCTGTCTCCTCTCTCATTGTATACCCCAGATCACCACTTTATCAATTAGCTTTAACTACAGGCTTTATTTTCAATTCAGATTTCCTTTTTGGCATGACAGAGGATCGAGTTCGGTCTCTTGAAGACATTTATAAAATATTTCTATATGTTTAGATTGCTACATTATTCTGCCGTTTTGTGTAATTACTGATGACATTGTGCATGTTGTTTTCATGTGTTGTTAAAGTCTATAAGAACGTGATCGAGGTCCACAAACAACTATAGGAGTGTAACCAAGCACATGAAAATCGAGGCTCACAAAAGACAATAGGGACATAGCACTAGTGTCAAAGACTTGAGCTGATTTATATGTTTGTGTGTGTGTGTGTGTGTGTGTGTGTGTGTGTGTGTGTGTGTGTGTGTGTGTGTGTGAGAGAGAGAGAGAGAGAGAGAGAGAGAGAGAGTTGAGAGCGCACTTTTATTCCCCACAAAGGTTCACACTACCCAAAACACACACACACACACACATTATGTTATATATAACCTCAATAGTGATATAAGGCCACCATAATGCATTAGTGCTTGAACTAGACTTGAATCTTAGACCAGATGTTTGATGAATGTGCAAGGACCAATATGTCAAATATAATGCCCTTTCAAAAGCACAAGAAGTCGTTGATGAGATTCCTATCGAGAACGTCACCTTGTGGACTACATTGGTGTTGAAAGAGACGTCAACACCTGCAAGTTTAGGATGTTAGGCTATATTGGTGCACATCATTGTTATTTCATCACACCAAAATTCAGCACGGGGGACCTAGTTTTCAAGTTATCATTTCATTCCAGGGGCTTGAAAGTGGCCACTGAGGCATGTTTGTGAATTGGAGTCCAAGCCTATGTCATGCAGTTTATACAAAATTGGAAGAGAGGACCAAGTATAGTGTATTTACAAGAAGCAAAAAAATGCTCTTGATGAATGTCCTATTGGGAGTTTAACTTCTTTTGTTGTTGCTGCCTCTCTCTTCGAAAGGAGTTCCTCATCTACACATACATATCCATAAATCAAAAGCAACGTTATGTAAAAAATTCATCTCTTGAAAGAAAGTTGTATAAGTTTTCTTTACTTGTTGTAACTAGAAGGACTTTTTAAAACCCATTAAAAGATTCTTATCGAGGAACAACACTAAAGCTTCAACACTATGGCAATGGGCAAAGTGGGAAGTTATCACTCGACTAGTGGTTCAAGGAGGCCTTGGAATTCTCAACCCTGTGGTTCATGTTGAGGCCCTGTGTGCCAAGTTTATAAAACAAGACCAATCGTATCATGACCAAGGAGATAGTACACAAGGGAAAACTTTTCTCTAAAGGTGGTCAATGGAAAGGAATCGAGGTGCATGACAAACTATTAGCCCCAAGATGGTCTAGCTTGAAGCTGGGTGGCATCCTAGGTGAGCTGGTGCGAAAGTGCAATAAATCAACATGGATACTGGAATGGGATGAATTAACTAGGTACTTCTAGAACTCCATCTCACATTGATCCCCTTGGTTGTCTAAAGCTGCCGGTGTAATTTTGAATCTGTATTGGAGAGAAATTACAAGAAGGATGAACAATAAAGGACTACACCGTTGAGCCACTTATGGGATGGAAACATCAAGTGTTCTATATCTTTTGACCTGTTGGCTGCCCAGTTTCAACTCAATGGCACTGAGAAGCTACTTGTCAATAGAGTTGTTAAAGGCTTGGACAACATTCTCATTCCGATTTGGGAATCCACTTTTGAGTGGAAAGCTTGGAAATGGCCCATGAGTAGCCAATTCTCTAAACCTCATACCAAGGGCATTTACCAAGTGTTAATACATGAGATTGATTGGTTCGCCCGTTGATCAAACAATGGAAGAAACAATGGTTGGAAGCTCGATGGGTTGAGGTCACGAAGAACATCTAGAATCCATAGTGGCCCCATTTTATAAGAATATTTTTGTGGAAGTTGTTGTGGGGGCTTTGCCAATAGGTGTCAAGATTCAGGCATGGGGTATCAAGTCTGATAGGTGTTCATGGGGCAGATTGACTAGCAAAGACCTTTGCCCACCTCTTCATGGAATTCCCGACAATTAGAGGCTTGGTAGGGAAGGTGTGCAAATGGATACAAAGAACGTGGAAGATCAGGTTTTTCAAGAAGGATTTGTGCCATGGAGGGAAACAGTTTCACAGTCCTGCACTTCTAATTTGTACTCCAGTTGTCAGATATTGTTTCTTCAGCAATATATGGAAAGCCAGGAATTGCAGTGTCTTTGATAACGACCTCTTTGTGGCTAACTTCTCAAAGATTGTACAAGAAAGTAAAAAGTAAATATTTGTGATTGGTAAAAGGCAAATCTCAGATGATTGGCTTAGGGAAACTCTCACCATCCGGTCGAGCCTTGTTGAGTAAAGGATTGGGGGCTTTGGTAATAGTATGTTGCTTGATACTTCTAACTAAGCTTTGATGTATCAGTCTACCCTCAAGGCTTGGCATGATCTTGAGGCTGATTTTTATATTTCTTGGTGGCTTTCTAATGCAATCGCTCACGATTTTTTTTAAAAAAAGTCTTTACTTGATCAAGAAGGTGTAGGTATAAGTGTGACTACAAGAAGAAGTGTCACTACAAGAATTGCTACACAAGTGCATAGCTATTGTTCATATACACACACAAATCCAAAAGAGAAATGAGAAAGAGACAACATTCTACCACTAGAAAATTCAATGGAGTAGGCTCCCACAATTTCAGAAAGATGAAAGATATTTTGAAAGTAGGAAAGAAATTTGGACTCTTTCAAATTTGGAGAGTCAAATCTCTCTGTATGTGTGTGTGTGTGTGTGTGTGTGTGTGTGTGTGTGTGTGTGTGTGTGTGGGTGTGTGTGTGTGTGTGTGTGTGTGTGTGTGTGTGTGTGTGTGCACGCGCACGTGTGGGCAACATCTAGAGTTCTATCTTTGTCACCAAGTCTCATTTTCTTTGTTTTTTCATAAATCTCTCTCTCTCTCTCTCTCTCTCTCTCTCTCTCTCTCTCTCTCTCTCTCTCTCTCTCTCTTTGTGGCAAAGAGCGAATGTATATTGTGTACGAAGAAACCTCTCAGGATGCTCAATGGCCTATCACCAAGAGGAAGTACAAAATGGGGAGTACAATTTGAGTGCTATCTCTACATCAAGGCGGCATGCAGGAGGAGTGTAGAATAAATCATTGAGAAGATGCATAAAGCAATGTGGCACCTCAAATTTTAGGCTGTGAGAAGCTTTGATCTATGTGTTGATTTATTTGTTGCAAGAATGTAAACAATCAAAGCGTTGGATTGACTTCCTGCATTTGATAGGCAACATTGTCTTAAACTTTGGAAAGCTTTGAAGTTGAGAAATCGATACCTTTTAGTTAGAAGGAGCATGAGTTGATTGCAACAATAGACAAGAAGTATTCTAAAATCATAGATCCTTGGTATCTACTTACTCATAGAGATCAATGCTACATTATAGGAAGCAAGGCTCACTATGTCAGAAGAAAAAATCAAAAGGACAAAGAAAAGTTCCCAATGATTAGCTTTGCAGCATGTAAGTCACATAAGAATTGTGTAAAATTTTTATATTTCACATTCAATCCCTGATTATGGATACATGGTAAATGATTTTCATTGTAGATACATGCATGTACTCTCCCTCTTTGCGTACATTGTAGAAAATTGTGATTATGGAAAAAATGCTAATGAAACATTCATGATGGGATTAGTGTTTTAATCAACAAGAGATAAAGGGACAAGTTTGAAACTAATAGAGATAGCAAATCATGGGTAGACTAATATTGAAAATGAGTACAAAGTGGGCTAGAATGGTGGGTATTGAGTGGATGCAAAGTAGGACATGAATTGGATACAAAGTGTGCAGCAAAGGCTTCTTCTATAGAATGGGAGAGAGTTTTCTAATGATGTAAGCACTAAGGTCAAATTGTAGACCATTGTAAAGAGGGTTCTCACTCTTGGTGGTGTGGTTGTGTCAAACACCTCAACAAGCCTCCCCGTGTGTGTCATAATAGCACCAAATACAAAATATGTCCTCCCCTAGAGATTGTCAACCAGAGTGTAGGAGACAAAACCTCTATCCTAGAGAGCTTGACAGTAGGATTAGGTGAAAGTGCCTCCTCTTGAGAGAATGTATGTCAGTCAAGGTGGTCGGCCAAATACAATCGGTGCTTTGTACGCCCTCAATGTCTGTGGACGGGCCAAAATGAAGTCTACTTCAAATATTCCAAATGATTTTGTCATTTTGTGTTGCCGATGTTGGCTACAAAGTGTCATCAAGATTTCTTGTGTCGATGCTACTCCTCCCCTCCAAATGGTGTCATCAAAGATGTCAAAGTAGATGTCGATGGCAGCATGGCATGTGTACCAGATTTTGTGCAAATGTGTGTGAGGATGGTCTTACCCATTTTTGGGTAGTTTTTTATCCTTGTACAATTTGTAATTGTGCTTTGTGTCCGCACATAAGGTTTGTGCAAATGCAGAGGATATGTGTACGCATAGTGCAAAGTTGATGGGGGTTTTACAATCTTGGAATTGGATATTTCATACAAATCAATTTGTGAGCTTAAGATTATATAGCGGCTCATGAAGTTTGAAGCTCCAGATTTCTCCATGAAGAGTAGTGGCATTGGCCTTCTTATGCTCCAAAGAATTTGGAAGCTTTTAGCAAAAGAGAGGTATGGGTCCAAGGGTGTGGTACTATGGTCTTGTGAAAACTCCCCTTTGAGGGTATGGGAAATCTATGAGGCCCTTACAAATGGCTTACTACAAACCTCGAGGCACCCTATCGTGGGAAGGTTGGCTAAGATGAATTTTTTCTAGCTCAGCGTAGAGCTGTGGGAAGGTCCTCTTATGAAAAATGACTCTTTGAAAAATAAAAAGGTGAGGTACCAAATGTGGGAAGGATGGCCTATTTGAGGCTAAACTAAACCCCCAAAAATTAAAGGCAAAAAATGAGTGTTCTATTGACTACGAGATCCCTTGCAACAAAACAAGAAGATGGTGACAACAGTTGTGGCTACTGAAGGCAAGATCCTCTAGTGTGATGGAAGGAGGCAGGGCTTACAGTGAATTGTGATGATGGTTTATAGCTCAATTTCTAATTGTGATGATTGTTTGCAGGTGATATTCGATTGCAGGTGTCAGCAAAGGGTATGTGAATGAGCAAGGATGTATTGACAGAGTAGGTGCAAGGGTTGCGTGTGGTAGGGTAAGCAAGGTCATGATTATGCAAGTTCACAGTACGCAAGATCTGTAGTGCTGCCTTTGCAATGGATGATGTAGCAATGCAAGTAAGCAAGGTTATGGCTTGACGAGAGCTTGTGCTATGTATGGTGATAGGGGATGTTGGACTAGGACGAGTTGAGTCCGGTAATGGTTGTAATTGCAGGATGAATCCAACGCACCTATGGAATGGAGTTAATAATTCTTGAAGTCTCATGTGTCAAAAGTCAAACGAGCCAAAAGAAAAACAAGATTTCCCACGTTCCCTTAAGGGTGGAGATTGAAATAAAGTTTGGTCCCCACCAGAAGATGCTATGAGAATTAAAAGCTTACAATGCGCGCGTGCGCGTGCACACACACACGTTGTCAAGCATGAATTGCTCTAGTACAAGAAATTATAGAGGATAAAAGAGCACTAACTTTGCAAAATTACTCGACTGATCACTTACGCATATGAGGCCTGATAAAAACAAGTAGACAGTCGACATATACAATGGCTTTGCACACACACCTCTAATGCAAAAGGATTATGAAATCTAGGCGATTAAATGGAGAGTAAATTTATGCAAAAACCACACTAAGTGCAAATGTTAATTGAAGAGAAACTATGCAAGAGAGAAAAGATAAATGCGACTTCCTCTTCCTCTAATTACCAAAGGGTAGTGGAGCATGCTCATGCCCAAGTGGTGATTCGGGAGTGGTATTATTAAGGAAGCTAATGCAAATAGGGATTAGTTGATAGATAGGCTTAGGTATGGAACCGTCGGCTCTAATACCACATGTAGGGAATTGCGATTATGGTGGAAACGCTAATGAACTGTTCATGATGTGATTAGTCCTTTAATTAGCAAGATATTAAAGAGAGAATTTGACACTAATAGAGATAGCAAATCATGAGTAGACTAATAATGCAATTCAGTACAAAGTGGGCTAGAATGGTTGGTAATGAGTGGAGGCAAAGTCGGATATGAATTGGATACAAAGTGTGCAGCAAAGACTTCTTTGATAGAATGGGAGAGAGTCTTCTAATGATGTAAGCAGTGAGGTCAAAGTGTAGACTTCCATTGTAGAGAGGGTTCTCACTCGTGGTGGTGCGGTTCTCTCTCTCTCTCTCTCTCTCTCTCTCTCTCTCTCTCTCTCATACATCCACGCCACCTACAAACCAACATCCAATTAGGAAAAAATAAATTTATAGATTTGTTTTTTGGGTTTTGATATTTTTCATTCAAGTGAAAAGGTGTCTAAGGCACCATTCCCACTATTGATTTCATTTAGTGACGAGCAATTGAGGGACAAGCACCACATAACTAGAGTACGAGTGAAATGTTCACAAGGGAATGTTTGAAGGTGATAGGTGGAGGGAAATTCAATAGGGTGCCCATGTTTTGAAACAAACCTTTCCAGAGAAGACTTTTCATTTTGTAATCTCTATTTAAAACAATTGACTTGGGTAATCGTGTGAGACATAGAGGTTGGCCCGAAAACAATAGTTGATAGTCCTTTTGGTAGTAATGAAATGAGCTTTTTTGCTAAGCCTCTCAACTATGGTTCATATAGCCAAGTTGCCCACGTAAGGAGGTGCCTATCATTACCTTCTCTGAAATATTTTTTCATGTATATCTTTGAACCATACCTCCCTCTTTATGCTTTCGATATGTGGCACCAATTGCTACAATGTACATATGTCATATGCATGAGAACAATTGATTGTGGTTATCTACATATCTTACTAGGGAGGTGAGGCCCTGGACGTGGCACTATAGCATGTTTTATCACAATAATATATGCCTCATTTTATTTACAAATGTACATATGCCATGTGCGTGGAGAGGGCACACTCGTTCTGTATAGAAAGTTCAATGCAGGCGATCTCGGCTATATGTGTGGCCATGAAAGATGTATCCAAAGTGCGTTGAAAAGTGGGAGAACGGGTTTCAATATGTAATTTGAGACCAAAGGAAAATTTTCACAAATTTAGGGATTTCTCCAACTCGCTTGGGCTTTTTGCGTATGCTTTTTTGGGCTAAAAATGGCTAATAATGACCATATAATGGTCAAAAATAGCTCAAAATGCCACATCAATGATGGTGCCATCCTTTCTAAAGCTGAGGGTGAGTTTATAGAGCCATAAATGAGCTCTTTTGGACATTTAAGGAAGGAGATATTGTAGTTCTAGGTGAAGGTGATGGTGTAGTTCCATCTATTTCCACCATATGTTCGAGGCTATGATGCCATCAATTAGGGGTTTCCCTCTTCATATAATAATTTGGGATTGTCTAATAAAGTTCTGAAGCTTCCATAAAATGGTCATGATGAAGAATCGAAGAGTTTTTAACAAGGAGAAAGAGCGTTGTATCTGTGAAAGTGGGAGTGAGGCTACACCAAATCATTGCACACACAAGAGTTTTAAGTTAATATTGGTTTTTTCTAGAGTGTGGCCTTCATGGCTAGAGTTTTTTTATTTCCAAGTGTTTCTTTTGCTTCCTTAGGTCAATGATTCCATTGATTTAGCTATAAACCCTCATAGTTGAGGCCCGACGCTTTCGTAGCTGCACTGCATACTTCTTGACACCATGAGAAAAAGAAAGAGACCATGTCCAACATTGAAGATGTGACAATGTGCTCCTTGGGAAGGCACTCTTGTTTTTTACCAAATTTTTCACCACAGAGGAGGAAACACTTTGGCGATTATGGATTAGGATGGCCCTCCCTTAGCAAAGTTGCTTTGGATCTTGATGAGTGGTACTTCCCTTTTGTGCAAATTACTAGAGAACCTATCATTTTTATTGAGTGCATTGTTGCCATTGAAAGGTGTATGTTGCTTATTAGAGTGCACATTCATGATTGGTTTGTGATGTGGGGCTAGTTGGATGGGATTTTGTGATTTTGGACATCACACTCTCTTTTGAGAGCTCTCCTGAATATCCTCTTTTCTTGCTTACATCCTTGGGATATAGATGAGACACCCTTCGCATGCTACCACCCATTGGACATGAGTTTGACCTCCATATGCGAGACAAAATATTTATCACCATTTGTAGAACCACATTTGGAAGGTTCATTGTGTTTATTGTTAGGGTTCAAGCCAACTGGCCAGCTGCCCATAACTAACTGCTAACCCTTCTTCTCACTAAGAGATCCACCAAAAAATGGGTGTCTTCTCTCTTCTCTTGCTTTCTCCCTTGCTTGCACTCGCACATGCTCTCACACTCCCGCTCCCATGCTCTTGAAGAGGTATCAGAGCCTCAGTTCCTCCCTGCATCTGCTCTTGTGCATCCCTCCTTGTAGATTCCATGGAATCTTGAACAGAATGGAGATCTGCAAAGTTAGGTAAGGTAGTAAAAAGAAATAAAGTCAAATCTAAAAAGAAGCAAGCAGATCCTCGAACCTTGAGATGAATCTCTGCAAAGATTAACAAAATCAAGCAGTCTGATATCGAACTTGGAAGCAAAGCTAGAAGCAAAGCTTGAAACGGCCAGGGAATTAGCAAGGCTTGTGAGCACAAAATCACACACACACACACACACATCGTACTTGGGTAGAGTTGCAAAGTTGGGAAGCTCAAGAGCTTGAAATCGAGCAAGCACACTCGCTACACAGGCCAAGAGCAGTGAATTGAAGGGTAGCAACAAAAAACAAACAACGCTTTTTTTTAATAGCCTAAGAACGAGAGGCAAATTGGGTTGCTCTTGAGCAACACGGAAGGAAGTTCTAGCTCAGCTCTCTGTGCAGTAATTCAAAGTAGAGCATGTTTTTTTTTTCAAAAGGGGTTTCTTGCGTCTCTCCTAAGAGGCATTTCACATGCACCCACACACACGTGCCGACTCTCAGTCAGCACTTGTACGTAGTATAGACAGGGAGAGAGAGAGAGAGAGAGAGAGAGAGAGAGAGAGAGAGAGAGAGAGAGAGAGAGAGAGAGAGAGAGAGAGAGAGAGAGAGAGAGAGAGAGAGAGAGAGAGAGAGAGAGAGAGAGAGAGAGGGAGAGAGATACAAGCCATTGCATAGGAAGAGAGTGAAAGTAGCCCTCTCTGGCCTTGACATCCCTTTCAAGCAAAAGAGAGGATCAAAATCTCTTATGCAATGGCTTCCTTGAATTTGGCATAGCCGTGTCTGCTTACAGGTATAGGTGAAGATAGGTTCACATGGGGGGCATGGTCCTTGTTTGCTACATGCATTTTGCACTTTTCTCTCTAGTTTTTAGAGAGCTTATTACTTGCATACTCATTTTGGCACATATATGTCATATGTGGTTACATGCTTAGCCTACTTGGCTACGATTGACAGATTTCGGCTTCAATGGGAGCTATTTCACAAGATTTTGACAGGGTTTTCACTATCAAGGTTTAAACTATTTCATCATATTCAAATAAGGTTTACACTATTTAAGTGGAGATTTCTGAAATCAATTCTATGTGTGTGGCTCATGCGTGTTGTGAATATGAAAGAAGGCAGTAGTGTTAGATCTCATTTGAATGAATTCAACAATGTCTTTTCACAATTTTCTTCCAAAGGTCTTAACTTTGATGATGAGATGAAGGCCATATTCTTGCTATGTTCGCTCTTGTGCAGCTCTACTTCCATGGAGGGAAAGTGAGCAGAGGGATGCAGATTAATCTTCTTTGAAGGCTATGTGTTTATTGATCAGTGTTCAGGGCTTGATAACAAGCCACTTTTAAGCTAAAGTCTTCCCAAGAAAATTGTCCTTGTCAAGGAGTTCAATCTACAAAACAAGAAGTAATAAATAAATAACACTTTAAAGGGCCAAAATTTGTCTTGTTTATGCTAAAAGAGAGTATTCTTGAAGTGATCATAGATGGGAGTTTATTGATTAGAATTGCAGTACTCATAGTGCTCTACATGTTTGTCTTTACGGCTCGTCAATTGGATCTATGATTAAGAAGCTATGGCAGTTTGAATTTGGGATAGATTGCAATACTATATTGGATTGGACCAATTACAGATGAAGGTCTAGGGATTAAGTGAATGCATGGGATTAAAGTGCTCATCTTGTGGAGCGCATAGGTCTTTCCAGATCAAGAATCGGAGTCACGGATGACAGGATACAAAGGTTTGAAGTTTTGTCGGGGACCGGGTATGTACCCACTTGATTGCATTGAAAATTGTGCCATTTGGTGATTTTTAAGGCTTGAACAAGTTTCAAAGGATAGTAGGTGATGCGTAGAGTCAATAAGAGTTGATGGCTCATGAATCAGAGTCATGGTGGAGAAGTTATGTCAATTGGAAGTTTGGGACAATAGTCGAGGAATGGCTGCAAATGATTTTCTCGTGCTTTGGTGGGGTCGATTGGCGGGCTCAGAGAAGTGAAAACGTGACGGGGTTTAATTGGTTCACGACCCGGATTGGCATCTTTTGATGACACTTACGGCTCGTGGATTGGATTACTGGGCATCGAGTTGCAAGACACTCAAGTGTGGTGAGAAAAAAGTATTTTTTTGCATTGTGGAGGTTCTATTGTGAAGCTTGGTGGATGAGGTATTCACGGGCTGCCACATGGTCATTGAATGGACCCATATGCCATAACTATGAGTGGAAACACAAGCTATATATGCAAGAAGGTGACCCAATGTATGGTGTGCAAGTGAAGAGAGGGAGCCCATCACCTCGTGGTCGGTGCGATTCTTTATGTGCGCTCAAAGATGGCGCTTACGGTGGTTTTGCCCAGTGGGGGGTGCTCAGTGGCGGCACAAGTTTGTAGTGGGCAGCTTGTCAGTAGGTCATCAGTGATGGTTACCGTCGCATAATGCTGACATGGCAGCCTGATGGGGCAGTGTCTTGCACCTGTTACGGCCCCA
Source organism: Adiantum capillus-veneris (assembly GCF_014529385.1). NCBI lineage: Eukaryota > Viridiplantae > Streptophyta > Polypodiopsida > Polypodiales > Pteridaceae > Adiantum > Adiantum capillus-veneris. The sequence goes on along the minus strand of NC_140945.1, from coordinate 110,001,532 downwards.
AGTTTTTGAAGAAAAAAGACACCCCCCCCCCCCCCCCCCCCCCCCCCCCCCCCAACAAGTGATATCGTTAGTGGTAGGGGCAGAGGGAGTGGTCATGTCAAGGGAGCAGAGAGAGAGAGAGAGAGAGAGAGAGAGAGAGAGAGAGAGAGAGAGAGAGAGAGAGAGAGAGAGAGAGAGAGAGAGAGAGAGAGAGAGAGAGAGAGAGAGGGATTCCACTCGCCTATAAGAGGCACATTCACATGCAAAGGTCTAGGAGTTAATTGGGGGCTTATTAAAAATGGCCTATGGCCTCTAAAAAACCCAATTTTTTTGGCATTTTCGAGGAGAGTTTAGAGTTTTGTGCATAGAAGTGTTTTTCTTTTTGGGAAGACAAACACAGAGGGATTTGGAGAGCAAGGAGATCAAAAGGAGGAGAGTTTTTGAAAGGCCAATACAGTGGTAGACCTTACCGCCATCGAGATCACAAAGGGATCTCCATCATCTGCTTATACTTCTTCTACGTAGTTTCTTCAACTATTTCTCTATTATCTATATATTCAATCAGGTTAACCCGTTGTAAGGGAGCTTTAAACTCCTTAATCTTCAACTAATTTACATTACGGTGCCGTTAACGGTGCCACTTGGGCAACGTGCATCTTATCTTGTTCGTGTTAGCAAATCTATTTATCTTTGTACTTAATTTCACTTCAACGTGGTGCTTCTTCTTCTCCTCTCTTTTCCACAACTAGTAGCCCCTGGTGCTAACCCGGCTTGCCTTTGAACCCTTAATCCCTTGACAACTTGGTGAACCCGACGTGAAATCGAGCCAGGGTGGGAAAATTTTGTTGAGAAAGATGTCCACACCGCAAGAGGCAGCCATGTAACAGATGATGCAGCAATTTGCAGCGTATATGTAGCAACAATAGGCTGCTCAACAACAACATAATCTACAGGAGCGGATCTGCAGAGCTCGACAGACAATCACAAAAAAATTATAGCGATTTGAAGGCTGAGATATTAGCAAATTTTGCAATATCTATGAGCAAGCAATGGAAGATAATGGAATGGGTGATCAAAATGCAGTGGAAGGATTTTATCTAATTGCAGTGCCAAAACTTAGGGGCTGAATTAAAGAGATTCAGGTGGCTCAAGGACCAAATTGGTAGGAATTCAAGAAGGCACTGCAGGAAGAATATTTTCTTCAGGATTTGCAAGGGTAACTAGACAAAGCTTCATGAAGTGGGTGCAGAAGAAAAATAAAAATGTTTGCGCACGAGAGTTGTTGCGGGAGTTTGAGAAGAAATTTAAACAGTTATCCTTGGCAGAGCAGCATTTGATGAAGGATCAAAAGGTTGAATTGTTTATTTAGGCCGATGATCATAGCTTCAAAAGAGTCTGGTGCAGTTGTTGGAGGATTCAACAAGTGAATTGGAATTAACGTCTCACTGGAAAATAGTCACTGAAGCGGTGTATATGATCATGACATGGGAGATGAGAGTTGATAAGTTGATTATGGCTGATGTTGAATAGGATGCTAAGGAAAATTCATCCTCAACAGTACCCAAAGTGGAGGAGCCGGTTCTTGACGAACTGGTGAAAGGACTTCAAGAGTTAAATTTAAATCTTAAAGCTGTAAAACTTGAAGGGTTAGCTACAAAAGGTTCTACATTCGAACCTAAGCAGCAATCACCACACAAGCGTTGGGAAAATCGATGCATGTGGTGCGATAGTGAAGACCATAGATATGTTAAGGAGTGTGATGACTTTGATGAAGCCTATAAAAGAAATGTGGTTTTTTGGAAAGACACGAGTATTCACCTCAGGGCAACAGGTGAGATGCTCCACTTGAACTTTGGTAGGGGCGGAATGAATAATCTAGTAAAAGAAATGCAACATAATGTTTCTCTTGTGGAAGCAGCCACATATGGACTGCAGGTTTATGGGAAGGGAGATGATGATGGTGCAGGTACAAAGGGCCAACTGTGGCCTTATGCTTTGAAGACAGCAGAAGCAGGAAAGGTAACTTATGAAAAAATGCTACAAGTAGGAAATTCTATTCGAGAAATCACAGGGTGGACTGATCCAGTGGATTCTCTCTCAGTATATGCATTTATTGCTAAGTTTCAAGCTAATGAGGCTACGGTGGAAAAGAGGTAGAAAAGGGATGAAGAAGTTGCATGGACATCAAAAAGGGCAAAGAGATCTAGCAGTAAGAAAGAGGAAGGGCCTACTCCCAAACCTGCTCCCGAAGTGGTCATGGAGGAGGCACCAAAGGACAAGAAGCAAGGTAAGGTCATAGGACCCTCGTATAAGCTGAAATTTGATATTGAATTAGCAACAAATCTAAAAAGAGTCTTTGAAGAGCGCATTTTTAACAATAAAGTGGAGCTCACATTTGGTGATGTTTTGGGAATTTCCAAGCGCGAGTTCCATGAAGAGATCATCGATATTATCAAAACAAAGCAAAAGATACCAAGTGAACAGGAGCTAGAGTCAGCTAAATCACATGATTCGACACATTAAACCAATTTTGGATAATTATGAAGAAGACTTTGAAGACCTTGAAGATGAAGAATTGAAGCATGTGGTGGTTTCAAACCGGATTGTACTTGAGGTAAAATATGTTTATTTTAATGATGAGGACCACGATTGGTGGATTCGAGCTGCCAACATGCTTTTAGGAGATCTCTATGGTGCATGTGAAAATGTTAAAGTAACTGTAGGGGATGTCTATGATGAGCAAAACTTTTTTGTACAGGAGCATTCCTCCTATCCGCCGCCGCTGATTTTGGGACATCCCTACATTATGGTTGTACGTATGGAGACAAAGGTGCTAGATAATGGCTTGGCCTATGCTAGGGTTTAGAGCCAAGATGGTAAGCAAGCGGTTCAATTTTTTACTGTATGTGTTGACCATGACAGAAACAAAGAAAGTTTACATTACCAAAGATATGTAAGGAGTTTAAGGAACACATGTTTGCTCATGATTTTCTCGGGGTGCCACTATAAAGCGGGACTATGGTGGTACAAGTGAGGAGAAGTTCTTGCAAAGAGAAACATTCTCTTTAGGGTCTTTGGGGTTAACATCTGAAGGTTTAGTAGCTTACAACAAATTTAATGATTTTCCAAAGTGGGAGAAGCAGTATGTTTCATGTATCCAAAGTAAGTTGTTGCAAGGATGTGATATGCTTGAACCAAGTTGTGTGATTTTAGGGATCTTTGAAGAGGTATCTTATGTAGATACTATGAGAGAGCTTGAGGAGATCAGGCAATACAGGTGGAACTGGAGTTGTTAAGGTCCATTCGATGGACATGTATGAAGAATTGGGCATATATGAGGCACTTATGCATATTGAGGATGCTTTGGGTAAAGCGGTTGAAGCACAGGTAGAGACAAAGTACAAGACTGTTGCAAAGAAAGTGAGACCAGTGGCTACACCACTACCAAAAGGAAGTGATGGGGTGATTAAGGAAGCCTCTCGACAGCCTATACTCAAAAATCCAAAGAACATTGGATAGAAGTTTACCAAAGAGACATTGGAGCACCTGAAGATTGGAGAAGATGGATTCCTCAATGAAGAGGAGATCAAATGATTTCAAGATATGCTTGAAAAACATGGTAAAGCTTTTTTTTTGAGCCAAGTGAGATTGGATGTATGGATCCAAGTGTTGTTTCACCTATGGTTATATTCATTGTTCCTCACATCCCATGGATCTTACTCCCATTCCCATTTCTAAAGCTCACCTGCCAAATCTTATTGATTTTCTTAATGAGAAGATGCAAATGGGAATTTTGGAGCCATCATGTGCGCCACAATCAATGGTTCACTATTTCAAAGGAAAATGGTACTTTAAGGTTCATTCAAGATATGCAGTCGGTTAATAAGGTAACAATCCGCAATGTGGATACTGACCCAATTGTGGATGAATTTGCTAACGCCTTTGTAGGTAGATTTATTTACTCCATAGGTGATCTTTATTTTGGATACGATCAATTCTAGTTAGCTTTGGAGAGCAGGGATCTTACTACAATGTGTACTCCTCTCAGCTTGGCAAGGATGTGCACTATGCCATAGGGTCCTACTAATTTTGTAGCTCATATGATGAACGTCATGAATAAGATATTATGGGACTTTATCCCTCATATTATATGCCTTTTGTTGATTATCTACCAATTAAAGGATGTGAAGAAGGATCCAAAGATGAGGTAAAAGATCAGAGGGGGTGCCATGGTTTGTTGCTCAATATATTGTTGACTGTGATGCTATTTTATCCAGGCTTGAAGAAGTTAACACTTACAGGGCAAAAATCAACTTTTGGTGCTAAAGAGGTCTTAATTGTGGGGCATATGGGCAATCTAGAGGGTAGAAGGCCAAGTCCAGCTAAAGTAGAAGCTATCCTAAAGATGAAGGAAACATGCTCTTCAGTTACTGAAGTTTGTTGGTTTCTAGGTGCGTTTGTGTTCTACCTTATTTGGTTGTCACACTTTGCTCATGTTGCAAAGGTGCTTTATCAGTTGCTAAGAAAAGGAAAAAGGTTTGTTTGGAAAGAAGTTCACATGCATGCTATCAGGAAATTAAAGAAGATGCTTCTCAAGGCTCCGACCTTGAGGAAAGTCGACCACAAATGCGGAAGGCCAGTAATTTTAACATCTGACACTAGCCCAACGGTATTGGTGGGCCATAGGTCAAGATGATGCAGAAGGACACATGTATGCAGTTCCATTTGGAGCCAAGGTTCTCAATGCTTGTCAAAAAGATTATCCATAGTTTAAGAGAGAACTTTGGGGCATTTCTACTGCTCTAAGGTCTGATAAAGAATACTTTATTGGGGCTTCAATTGTGGTAGAGACAAATTGCTTGCCACTGATAGGGATGATTACAAACTGCTCTACTCCAGACATTGCCATGCTACGATAGATAGCCTATATTAATTCTCTTAACCTTGAATTTTGTCATATTGCAGGAAGAGATAATCCTGTTGTAGATATGTTATCAAGGGTCAGGTTTGAAGATGAAGAAGAGATGCTTACCATAAGTGATGATGCTGGCTTGAAGTTCTATACATCTTCTTATCTACATGCAAATTGTGGTAATATTGCTCATGTTTTTGAAGTATTTTTCGAAGAGTTCTATGAGGGAGAGTGGCCTTTGATTGGCCACTACCTAAGCACTCTAACCAAGCAAGAAGGATGGACTGACCAAGATTATAAAAGGATCGGGAAGAAGGCCTATGGCTACTTTCTAAGGGATGGACATCTATGGAAACATCCTAAGCGTACAAGAGGAGTACACACCGGGTTGTGTGCGACAAGGCATGTCAACAATAGGTGATAAAAGAGTTTCATAAAAGCTTATGGGGGCTGGCCATAGAGGAGTATGGGCAACCTTTGTTAAGATCAAGGACCGATACTAGTGGAAAGGTATGTATAAAGATGTGACTCAACTTGTGGAGACATGCTTAATATGCCAACACTATTCTATGTTCGACATTGAGATGGATTGCATCCCACCTATCCACTGGCTATGCACTACAAGTGGGTGGTGGACCTGATTACGATGCCAGCAGGTCTGTGGAAAATGAGGTACATTGTTTTTTCCAGAGAAGATCTTACTAACCGGGTTGAGGGTAGAGCTTTGTGTACCAAAGATACCAGTTCAGTGTGCAAGTTCTTTCTTGAAGATGTTATTTCTAGGGATGGATGTGTTGGTAGAATTATTGCTGATAGAGGAGAGCTAGATGCAGATGAATCTTGAGAGTGTTTTGCTCGTATGGGCATTAAACTGGCTCTCACTACAACATACAATCTAGAGGGTAAACCTATTGTTAAAGCTTTAGCAAAGGTATGCCAAGGGCATATTGGTGATTGGCCTAACTTCTTACCATTTGCTTGGTGGGCTGATCATACTGCACACAATTTTGTTACATGATTTATGCCATTTGAGTTAATGTATGCGCAAAAACCCATTATGCCTACAGAGGAAGTGGTTATAACTTGGACCATAATGCCATGGCAAGAGGGTATGTCTATAGAAGATTTTCTTGCTCTATGTATTCGCCAACTTGAGAGGCGTCAAGAAGATATCAAACAGGCTAAAGAGATGCTTAAGGAGGCAATATTGAAGAATAAAGTAGCATTCAATGGAAAGCATAGACTACCACCTCATGCTATCAAAGACGATGAATGGGTACTTGTTTATGATAGTAGCCTAGAGAATCAATATACTGCTATGCGAAAAATGGTTAAACGATGGTTTGGACCATATATGGTGCTTCATGTTTTTGATAATGCAACATATCAATTATGTGAACCGGATGGCATTGTACTCAAGGTGCCTATTGCAGGAAAAAGTATCAAGTTGTTCAAGAAGCGAGAAGGCGAGATGGTTCTCAAAGATCTTAGTTCAGATCAACCTCTAGAAGATAATATTATGAATGCATCAGATGATGTGTCTTTTGATGATGTTGATTAAGTGCAATTGGCACACACTAGAGGCTGTGCAGGTTCAGAGGGGTGGATCTTGTGCAACTCCGCTTCCATGGAGGGGAAGTGACCAGAGGGATGCAGATTAAGCTAATTTGAAGCCTATGTGTTTATTGATCAGTGTCAGGGCTTGATAACAAGTCAAGTTTAAGCTAAAAGTATGCTAGATACGACTTTAAAGGGCCAAAAGTTGTCTTGTTAATGCTAAAAGAGAGTATCCTTGAAGCGATCATAGATGGGGGTTTATTGATTAGGGTTGTAGTACTCGTAGTGCTTTATGGCTCGTCAATTGGAGGTACGATTAAGAAGTTATGGTAGTTTGAAGCTGGGATAGATTGCAAATCCGTATCAGATGGACTATTGCAGATGAAGGTATAGGGCTTTAGTGAATGCATGGATTAATGTGCTCATCTTGTGGAGCACGTCGGTCTTTCCTGATCAACAATTGGAGTCACCGATGACAGGATACAAAGGTTTGAATTTTTGTCAAGGGCCGGGTATGTACCCAATTGACCGCATTGAAAATTGTGTCATTTGGTGATTTTTAAATCTTGAAAAGGTTTCAAAGGATAGTGGGTGATGTATAGAGTCAGCAAGAGTTGACGGCTCATGAATTGAAGTCTCGGTGGAGAAGTTATGCCAGTTGGAAGTTTGGGACAATAGCCGAGGAATGGCTACAAATGATTTTCTTGTGCTTTGGTGGCATCAATTGGCGGGCTCAAAGAAGTAAAAAGGTGACGGGGTACATGTATGAGCTCAGTCCTAAGACGCACAATATCGTCAGAATGAGCTACATCCAATCTATCCTCAAAAACTCAAAGGGTCCTAGACTTCCATACGTGGTTCAGGTAGCAGAATCAGGTAATTTGTGTGCACACCAAAATGGCATGGCTTTGGAAACCATGCCCTCCCATGATCACATCATTCTTAAAGAAGATGATCTTCCAAGTCCTTCATACCCATTTGCAATCCCTAGTATGGAACTTGTCAAACAGATGAAGGGGGTCTTCAAAGGCTGCCCTACAGCCAGAGCAAGTGTCAGAGCCGATCCCTCTAGCAAGCACCCTAATTCCAATATAACCGGCAAGGCTCCTCACAACACCTTCCAGATGAATATCTTATGTATTCAGGCCCTTTAAACTCCCAAATGGTATTAGCACTCTTTGCCAACATTCTTTTGACCAGTTTTTCTTCCAAATTTTGTTGAGTGGGGCAAACCAATCGGCTCTCTACACCAGCACATTATAGATACTCCGATTGGGTCTTGCGAAGCAAGAACACATTGTCCTTTGGCCAATGCCAGGCTCTCCAATCTATTTCTCATCCACAAACAGGTGTAAATGAGGATGTCAGCACTTCCAAGAGTCTACTAATTAGAAGCCTTTCATATATCCCCAAATTATGTTACACCACCATGAGCTCCACATCCTTCCAGTAAAAGCTTTTGTCATCCCAAAGATGCGAAAGTTTATAAATTCCTTTGTTTTTTACCACCCATGCAATTTCCTTCCAAAAGGGGTCCAAGGAGCCCCTTCCAAGTTTGGACAACTAGGGGGACCAATTGCGGGAGGAATCTTTGAAGTATCTGAAATTCTCCCCCCATTCCAAGGTTGAAGCTGTTTTGTTACACTTTCGTGCTAGTTCCCCTGTGCAGCCACCAAGCTTCAAGGATGTTGAGAAAGGTGCCAAAATTTTGTTTGGCACAGTGGCCTTCTTCCATATGCCCCCTTTCAAGGCAAGCTTTGCTTTGTTTATCATATCCCAAGCCATGATAGACCATTCCTATTTTTGGTTTGTCAAAGAGACAACAAGTTTGGCACACAAAGCTTCTGCATGCACCATGGGGTCAATGATCTCAATCCCGCCTTGATTCTTAGGTCTTGCTACCCATTCCTATCTCCCCCATTGGCACAGGGTTGTGGTTTTCATGTTGCTTTTCCAAAGAAATCGTTTGATAGGCTTCAAGAATTATTTCCAATTGGATTTTCTCAGTTCCAGCAGCGGTGATGCAAAAGAAATATACGGTATCATGAAAGCATTAATCACAGTGACTCTACTATGGAAGGGGAGGAGCACAAACCAAGCATACCATGATCCTGGTTTTTGATGTAGTTGGTTGAGTGGTTGTGTTGCTTTCTCTACACTTAGGTTATTTTGGATCTTTTTCTACAATGGTTGTGGACCTTGTTGAAGAAGAAGAACCCTTGCGAGTGCCGGAAGACATTGTATGTAAAATAAGAGATGAGAGTCAACTTTCTTGAACCTGTTCACTTTAAATCAATATATTAACGTCTTCAAATCAATAATTATGAGACTAATCCGTTGTCCGAAATCTACAAGGTGAGCTCCTTGAAGCCAGAAGTAAGCAACTTGAAGAAGGGAAATTTCAGCCTTTCATAATGGAGGAGATGAACACAATCAAAGAAACAAGTGCAGACATCAAGGAGAAGGAGAAAAAGAAGTCATCTTGGGTCAAGGTCATCACCAAGGCACAAAAGAAAATGGAGGTGGCCGAGAAGTGGGTCAAGGTCATCAAAAAAGGAAAAGGTAACGAGGCTTCTTCTAAACCTACCATCATTAGCATGACCCTCAAAGAAGAGCAAAGAAGACGGGTACACGCCTTACATGGGAGGGTCACTGGCCTCAAGGATGTCAACAATGTTAAAAAAGAGGTCACAAGCCTAATGTGTCCATGATGGGGATGGAGAAGCCTTTACACACAAAGGCATGGAGGATGGGAAAGAGGAGTGAAGTCCTGGGAGATTTCTCAAAGGAAAAATCACTCATACTACATTTCCCCTCCTTGGAGGAGAAGAAGGAGTTCTTGAGGAAGAGGCCCAAACCTCAAGAAGACATGCATTTTTCTCGGTGATGATGTACCCTCTTGCAGTTGGCTCACATGAGAGAGATGATGCCAAAGATTACAGTAGTAAGGGAGAAAGGAAAGATGGCATGCTATAGAGATGGTTGGGTGGTGATTATAGAGTGACACTCTACATGACGATGTGAGAACTATGGGACCATACTGAAGATGGTAGCCTAAAATTGTAATGGATCTTCTAGATTGGATGTGGGAGCCTTTGAGGATAGCTTACGGGATAAGGACATTATATTATTCTCAAGGACTTATTAGGCCCTTGGATAGATGATGCGACATGTGACGGGAGATGGGAAACAACTTGCCGAACTAACATGAGATCTAAGCATGGGAGTAGAGAGTTGGGGGGGGGGGGTTGTAGCAATGTTATTCAGAGAGAAGGTACATCCACTTATACTGTACAAAGAGATGATAATGCTAGATACATGTGGGTGAGGTTGTGAGCCGACAATGGCTGATTTTTATACATTTCCATATGCTACTTTCCCGCAAGTACATCAGGCTGTGCGGGGCCTAGAGCGCACCCACCTTTATTTGTCCTAGACGATGACATATGGGAGTTTTCCAGGGATGGTGACATATTTCTCATGGGGGACTTCAATACCTGGATGGGCAATGCTTAGATAGTCTTCTATGACACTTCAAAGGACATGCTTAGAGAGTTGGATGTAGGATATTTGGGGTTTAAAAGACATTCACATGACAGCGAGAAGACAGAGTATGGGAGACATCTCACGGAGATTGTGACTACACATGGTCTGGCCATACTTAATGGCCTATAGCATTTTCCTAGAGCTTTTGATTTAACATGCTTTCCGCACCGACATGGGGCTGGCACAATGGACTATGTCATGGCTTATCCAAGATTCATCCCTTGCATTTAGGATGTCATAGTAGGACCCATACCAATTGGTGTAGTAGTGGATGATGCTCTCTTGACACTTTCCATCTCCTTTCAATACAATATAGCACATGTATCAGGACGGAGGACACAAACCCACTATACATTTAGGATGTCATAGTAGGACCCATACCAATTGGTGTAGTAATGGATGATGCTCTCTTGACACTTTCCATCTCCTTTCAATACAATATAGCACATGTATCAGGAGGGAGGACACAAACCCACTATACATTTACACCAGAGATTGAATTTGTTTATATAGAGGAGATCTATAGTCATCTATGTATGAATGGCATGCCACGACTCTCTATGGATGAGATACTGAGACATTGCGACGAGAGTGCCCATTGAGTGGATTTGGGGGATCATGGCTCCATACAGATCAACGGTGGGACATGTACACATCCTAGAGGGGATATCTGATTTAGTTCGCTCTACTATTGGAGTGAAGCAAGGTCGTCCATTTTCTCCTACTCTATTCGGTATGTATATAGGTGAGGTTTCTAATTACATTGACAGAGAGGGCGACAAAGGTGCCCAACTGGTAAGGCCATGGATTTCTTTGTTGTATTGTGTTGATCTCCAACTCACCAAAGGGTATGCAACGACAACACCTATATTCACTTAAGGTCAGAAGACTGTGGAGTACACATATGCATAAACTAATCTTGGAGTAGTCTTCACTCGAACAAGGTTTTCTTTGAAGAGAGCAGCAAATAGTAGAATAACCAGAGCGTATGCGGCCTTGAGAGGATTGGAGAGGATGTATTTCCAGGTTCAGTTCTAGGAACCCCGAACAAAGCTCTGGGCTATTGATACCTTGGTAGCTTCAACTATGCTCTATTTGGGGGGGGGGGGGGGGGGGGGGGGGGGGGAGAGAGAGAGAGAGAGAGAGAGAGAGAGAGAGAGAGAGAGAGAGAGCACTCATAAGGGGAGAGGCAGTGACAAGAGAAGAAGCATGGAAGACCACCATCATGGTTGGAGGAGGAGGTGTGTGCACCACAGATAGGGCTTCATCTCTTCTATTTTCTTTGTTTCTATATGTTTATTTGATTGTCCTCTTTGTCTTTGTGTGTTTTGCTTGTGTGGATGTTGCATTGTTGTGTTTTGTGGAGTGTGTTTCTATGGAAAGCATTTCATAGAAGCATTTTTTTAATAATCTCACGAGCAGATTTTTGAAGTCAAATTCTCAAAAGTCTTTAAAGGGAGGTATCAACGTCACCCTATTGAAATTGACTCTCTCTCAATATAAAGTCTTCTCATTACTCAAAATTGGACTTTCCTTTTTGATGGTTTAGAGTGCTCTAGAGTCATTACAATTGAAAACATAAAATGTAGCTAAGGGTATGAGGGTGTTGGACGTCAAAGGATCTCACGTTTCCAAAAGAGTTTACCGTTGCTACTTTAACTTATGCATTTCATGTAGCATATGATGTCCAAATTCAATCCCACATACGTTAGTTCCTCCTCATGTACAAGAAATGGCTTAGTGATGAACAATTGGGGCCATAACCAACATCCATCGAGAGCAAAGAGGATTGTAGGGACGAAGGGAGAGGGAGTGCTAGAGAGACAAACATATTGTTACAAACTTGAATAAATGGAAATGCAAATGACTTTATCATCCTTCCATTTAAATGATAGCAACTACACAATTCTCTCTCTCTCTCTCTCTCTCTCTCACACACACACACACACACACACACACACACACACACACACACACATTAAAAATGAAAATACCCTGACAATGTCATAAAAACTATAAATTGAGTGAAACCCCAACAAAAGTTTTCAACACAAAAAGGTTTACATCATAAATCATGGAATATAACGTGCAAAATACATCATGGTTGAAGGTGCGATTGTCCACAATGTGGTGGTGGTTGTGTGGATTCAAAAAGGAAGGGGAAAAAGTGCATGCCTATGTAGCAGTGGCCCATTATCCACAATGGGGGGGGGGGGGGGGGGGGGGGGACCATGCTTGTGTGATAGAGCTATTGTGGTGGTTGTATAGTAGCCAAGTTGTCATTGGAGGGTGGTGTGTGCCTAGGGACGTATAAAAAAGTATCATGTGTCTTGGAGGGCACAATGGCTGCATTGAGGATGGCTCCATCTCCATGGACAATGGCATATTACCGAATAAAAGAGTTCAACCAAGATCTCTAAGCAAGCATTGGTGAGGATCAACAACTGCTCAAAAAACCGCGACATCTATCTCGATGCTAATGTAGTGTCTCTATAGTGGCAAACAATGCCACCACAACTAGCAAAACAATGTAGCACTACCTCGCCGACTTGGGTGAACGTCCCTAAAGGCCACTATTTGGTCGATGCAGCTAACGAGCCTCCTCCTAGCCAACCACACCTCGTCCAAGCCCCAAATTTTGATATAATTAATCCTTTTTTTTGTGTGGAAAGCCTTGTAATTGGGAATAAAAAATTTCATACATTGAGCTTTATTATTTGATTATGAGACCAAATCCATTTATGTCAGCCGTTGGCCATTTCAAAAGCCCTAGGTATATATTTCTAAAACCTTAGTTTGAAAGGACCTTATCTTTGGATTTTGAGAGGTCTATGTACGTACAATTACAAGCGGCTACTCGGCTACAACCTCTAACTGAATTTTCTCATGATCTGGTAATCCAAAATTGATTCCAAAAGTTGCCTTGTGTTCCTTATCTCTTGCTCTTTCAATTAAGTACAAGCATTTCGAGTTTTCCTGTGATTTATGACTATGCATTTGTGAGTCTTATTTGCATATTTAAGTGTCAAAATGACTATTTTTTGACATTTTGACCATGGAAAAGTGTTGTTAGACCTTGAGCGACCTATTTGGACTGCTATGTTGCTTTTTTTTTTAACCTCGTTCATGATGGATCAGGATTTTGGTATCTAGACTTTGTAGACATGTGTCCTTAGACCTAATATAGCTTCCCTTAAAGTTTCGTGATGATCTATGTTTGTTTAGTCGATGAAAGGGCGTGATGACCTAGAGTGACAGAATAGAACATAGACATATTTTTAGATCAGAGAGTGGTGGTTTGTTTGTTGGCTTTTTATGTTCACTTGCTAGGTTCACTTCTTAAGGTTGACACCCTCAAAGTGTCTCCGTGCCCCATGCGAGTCACTTCCCTAAGTATTGACATTAAGTTAGTGCGAGATAGCTATGCTACAGACGTCCGTGTCATGACAACCTATTGAGATGATACATCTAAATTAAAAGTGACATCATTATTGACAACTCAAATTTTAAAGAAGACTATTAAAATAAGAAGCAATATGATCAATTCAAATTTTCCCACACTCTTTATTCGACGCTTTTCAATATCAGCATAACATAACCTATGCTTGATTGCAAATTATCACTAGCATAAATGGAAATTCAATCAAAAAATTATCAACAATAGGTAGAAGATGTAGGGGTAGGAAGTGAATAACCATGCAGAGTTTCAAATGATGACATACATGCATTAGAATGAGTTTTATAGCTATGAAAATGGTAGACTTTGCAGCAGGTGGTCATCCGATTTCTTTGGTTGAGAATACACTAAGCTTTAAGAAAGTCAATAATAGTACATTTAGTAACTTCTATTTGTCCAATTAATTTGAAAGAAAAAAAGAAATGAAATCAAGTGTAGTGACAAAATCTTGAAATAGAGGTCCAAAGCATTATAAAATCTTTATCAACAATCATTACCTTTTGTACACCATGATGTGGAAATACAAACTTGAGAAACAAAAAGTGCACTTAATGTGATGTGAGAGTTTTCTTGCAAAGTTTGATCTAAAATCACTTAAAACGATGAATAACAATCCGGATCCTATCATGCTTATGAATAGTAGGTGGAAAACCAATCACAAAATTCTTTCGAATGTGTTCTTGAGGTCTCTCAAGAACGGGAAGTGGATACAAATAACTGATTTTCTTACCTATGCTAGACTTGAGCTTTTGACATACCAAAAAAGATGAGACGTATTGGTTGGCCAACAAAAATCTTAACGTAGATTTTGAAAAGTAGTTGCAAAACCTCTATGACTAGTGTAGGGTGGTTTATGCAACTTCTTAAAAATCAAGGTGAAAAAAGGTTTAGTGACACATAGTTTATGCTTGAAATAAAGAAATTTGTGCTGACTAACATAGGGTGGCTTATGAAACTCCATAATAATCGAGGTGCATAAAGGTTTAGTGACACATAGTTTATGCTTGAAGTATGTACTCTAAAATGAGTGTCATATTCAATCATATGCATCCATGTGTTTTAAATTGTACCCTTAGTAGTTGATAGGTAATTAATATGAGGTCTTCTACTCAAAGCATCATCTACAACATTCAGTCTTCCAAGTTGGTATTGAATGGTAGGCTCAAAACTTGAGATAATAAACACTTAATTTTTTACTGCTTAGTTTTAATATTGAATTTTGCACTCACCATATAATATTTCCAAATTTTCAATGCATGAACGATAGTAGTCAACTTCTTTTCATGCATAATGTATTTAGACTCAAATTTAGGAAATTTTTGACTTTCAAATGCGAGTGGATGGTTCTCTTGTACAAGGATTGCACCAATATCTTTTTTTCTTGCATTAGTGATAAAAACAAATAATGGTTTAACAAAATCAGACATTAGTAAATCTGGTGTATTTATCAAAGTAGTCTTGAGTGCATTGAATGTACTTTCATGTAAATCAATCCAACTATATGGAGTATTTTTCTTCAACGAGAGATTCAAATAATGAGCTTTGTATGTAAGTTTATGCACAAACTTACTATAATAAACATAGAGACTTAAAAAAGAACATAAATAGTGCAAATTTTAGCTCTTGGCCATTAAATTATTGTTTCTATTTTGTTTGGATCGACATGAATACCTTCTTTAGAAACAATGTGACGAATGCCTTCTTCAAAAAAAGGTGTCCTAAGAGCTTAATTTCAGAGTGAAAGAAAGTACTCGATTCTGAATTCAAGTACAATTGATTCTAATTAAGTAAGTCAAACACATGCTTTAAATGCTAGTTAAGCTCTTTTTCAGATGTCTTAAAGACCAACATATCATTAAAAAATACAATGAAAAAACATTGGTGATAAAAAAATTTAAATTCATCATACATGTGAAAGTAGCGGTTGCATTTGTAAGAACAACAAGACAAGCAATTCACAATGCCTTGTTGCTATCATTCTATAGACATCTTGGTAGTACTCAGACTTAAGGTCAATTTTACTAAAAATAATAGCCCCTTTTAATTTTTCAAGTAGGTCATATACCCTAAGAATAGGGAATCTATTTTTGATAATGATCCCTTTTAAAGCATGCAATTAATACACGTTGGAGCCCCTATGGTGAGCTACTAGGCCGTATAAGTCTTTATCTACCCTAAGAATAGGGAATCTATTCTTGATAATGATCCCTTTTTAAGCCCTAGAGTCAATACACATTGGAGCCCGATATGGTGAGTTACTAGGCCGCATGAGTCTTTATTTAAGAAATCCTAAACTTGTATCTATTTCTCCTTGTGTGCGACATGATTTACTCTATAAGAGGCTCTACAAGGTGGGAATGATATCTGTCATATGCTCTTCACGTTGTGAATGTGGTACTCCAAGAGGCAAACCATGCATAAAACCGTCTCTAAATTGAGAGAGAAATACCTTATGGGAATCATCACATGGTTTTGTGGTTTACTAGACACTTCACTTACAAGCACAAGGTGTCTTTTATTTTGGATTTGGATAGTCTTTTTAGCTTGTGTGTGTGTGAGAGAGAAGTGGGAATCTCTTAGACTTATGGCTTACGTGTTTCAATGGTGGATTAAATTCCTGTTAAAAAGGCATACCCAAGATCATGTCAATTCCATGCAAAGGTGCAACCAAGAATGTGCATGTTTGTGAAAAAAACAATAGAAATTTCAGCTTCCACTTGATTCTTATAGTGTTGATTATTGAAAATAATCTTAATTGTGAAGAGACATGATGTAGAGAGAGCTATTGCAAGTTGTGTAGAAATAAACTCATGAATACTACCATCATCAAGAGAATTGCTTTGGTTATAATCATAGTTAGGATCAACCCCCGCATAGTCAGCTTTAGCTTCCCTATCTGTTGATTGGAGGATCTTCTTCAATTAGGTTGTTGAGTGTCACACCATTGGTATGGTTGTTTTTGGAGCCTTGTTGGTTTTGTTTGTTGTGGTTACCACCATTTAATTGAGCCTAGGATTGGCATTTAAATTTACCTTCGTTTGGTTAAACATTCATCAAAATATCGACCAAAGTGAATACTTCAAATATTTCATATTTTTGGAGCCATTGAGAAATTGATTGGGATGTTGAATCAAATCTGTGTCTCTTGAAGAAAATGCAACTTTGATTCCTACTCTTATCTAAATTTGAGAAAATTTAAGCTTGATGCCTATTATGGGAGTATAAAATTCAATATTATGTTGTTGTAACTCCATTCTTTTGATTATATTGCTCTCCAAACTTGTAGCTTGAGCAAATTCGTCAATTCTTGGGTCTACATTTTACTATTCTATAATTGATTCTTGGTGTTTGTTGTTGTTTCCTACATTGACTACCCTTTAGATGATGCTTCATTATAGCAAGTTGAATATATATCTTATAATTTGCACTCAAAAGTCTCACTTTTTTTTTTTGAAATTGATTCATCTATCTCATTAGGTAGTGATGTGTGATCATGCGAGATTATTTATGGAGATATCATGCTACTTGGCCGTAGATACCTTAATTCTACACTCTTGATACTTGACTACATCTTGCCTAAGAATGATGCTTTTGTGTTGTGCTATTACATGAACTATAATGCCAATTGTAGATTTCTCTATCTATGCCATTGGGCAATTATTGGATTTTGAATGCTTGTTGCTTTAATTGAATAGTCTGATGTAGTTTCGTGGACTTTGATCCTATAGATGCCTGCCTTAGCATTAAAAATTTGCTTTTCCCTATAGACTACACAATTTCCCATATCCTGCACTAGGATTTTAATATGATTCACACAAATCCATTTATGAATGTTCAAGAAGTTGGCAATAAGCCACATTAATTATGTCCTCCCAAAATTTTAGATGGTCAAATTACTGGCTACACCCTTGCAATTTCTTTTTGCAATCAAGCTTGGATTTTTTGTTGCTTTTGTTGTAGAGATATGGTCATTCTCATCTAAAAAATAATCATGCTTCTACGATTGGCAACATTGTCAAAGTAGATACTCAATCAATCCCACTATACCTTTTACACTATTATTAGTAAAAGGTAATTAGGTAAGTCCACTCTAGGTTCTTGCTCATATTTTGAGTCTAAATTGTCATAATAACTAATATCTAATTCTCTTAAATGGTTTTCTCATGTTAAACTGATCATTTAATATGGGGAAGTACCAGGGGAGAAAAAGCTAGATAATTGGTTAAGCTGGTAGACCAGCCACAGTAGGGATCCAAAGGAGGGAAAATAGGGATCCAAAGGGGGGGCCATCTGCAAAAGAGCAATGTGCAACAATGGGATCCAAAGACCTTAGGGTTCAACCCATTAAGACTTCCAAAATGCTAAGGTTCCAAAATTCAAAGGTAAGTTCAAATGGTCAAGCTTAGTGGAATTGGATGGTTTAGTGATGATAAAAAAGGCTTCCATGACTCCTAAAGAGGAGGGGGTGAGCCCTAAAGGTAGGGGAAGAGAGAGAAGCTTGTGAGATAACACACACACACACACTCAAATGCTTCCCTTTACACAAAGGGCATAATGGACACATGTCAGCTCCCTAGCCCAATTGCCCACAAGGTGCACTTAAATCCTATTGGATGGCCATATAGGTGGACCAATGAGAATTAGCCTAGATTAAATCTATATTAATTCATTTAAAAACACTTAATAAAATAACCAATGAGAATTAAGTTCTCTAAAAGACTATTGGACAATCTCCCAAGGGGTCCAATGAGCATTCAGCAGCCCAATGGCTTGCCAATGAGAGTTTCATTGCATTAATTAATTACCTAAAGCTCTCATAAAAGGGGAAAGGGGGAGACATGTCACAAGGCTATCACTTATGCTTCTCAATTTTCATTGGCTAAGCTTTGCAGGGTCCAATGGGGTGTCAGCATGAGTATTTTGCAAGAGGGGTTGACCAAGAGAGAGAGAGAGAGGGGGCTGATTTTGGCAAGGCATTATCACACACACACAATCTCATGTGTGAAGCAATAAGACTCTCTCCTTCTCAAGCTTTAATGGAAATCTCATCACCTACTCCAAGCTTGTGAGGAGGGAGGCCTACACCAACAACTCTTGGCTTTGTGTTGCAAATCCAACTAGGAGCCAAGCTTTAAAGCATGCTCATCTCCTCTACCATCCTAACTACTAAGCTACACTAAGCTATTATGGAGTGATTATGTGAGGAGATATACTTCTTTCTCGTAAGACTACTTCTTCCTCTCAATCTACTCTCATACCCCGCTAGCTCTCACCACCTTCGAAGGTGTGTGAGGTCTTGGGTCTGAGACCGTGAGGGAATTGATGTTGTGTTTTAAAGTATTTGCTTAGTGCTTGAAGTCTCCATCTTATTGCACTAGCTAGATATTGAAGGAACACAAAGTATTGTATTGTAAAATGTCTACCTTGATGGGGGAAACCTATAATACAAAGCCTTTTGGAGGGGGGACCGGCTCCATATAAGTCTGGTCCTCAACTGTTGTCAATAGCTTATTTTCTCTCTCTTTTGAAGTATTGTTCATGCCTACATAACTAGGTGTTATGATTTTTGTTGCTCTCTCCATCCAAGCACCCTTGCTATGCTCATTAGGAATCTATTCTAATGAAATGCTCACTATGTCTATGCTATTTTCCGCTATACACAAGTTACTAGGCCATTAAATGTTACATTGGTATCAGAGCACAAGGTTTCTATTTTCTTTCTCAAGAAGGGAGGTCCTCAAGCTAGCTATAAATGGTTGGAATTATTAATTGCAATTGAGAAAGTAGAATAAGGATTTTTCAGCCTTGCAGTGCGCCTGCCTTTGTGCAAATAACGGGGCATCACCGTCAAGAACTATGGTCTTAATAGTGGAGTCCTACAGGGCTATTAGAAGCTTGACAGGAGCCGATATTGTTTTGGTGTTCAAAGACCCTCTCTTCTATTCCTTGCAATTAATGATATTCGAGCCACGGGTACAGTAGCTTGAGTGCTTTTCTAAAGGGTAAAGAAGAGAGAAACTAGGGCTTGAAGTGCCAAAGTACACCTGAAAAAGTTTACACCTAAAAATTATTAGAATGGTTGACAATAGGAAAGAGAGTGAAATTAATGTTGAGAGCTTTGATTTTGCTAATGAGCAGGATACTAACGATGCCCCCATGCTTGTTAACTACCTTCTTTCTAGGCTTCAACAAGCCATGGACAATCCACCCCTCCAAAGTGAAGTGCAACGGCAGCTACGTGCTCATGGAATTCTCCAAAACCCAACCATGACGAGAGAGTACCTAGGAAACCTCCTAGCAAGACTTCCAAAGGAGGCCTCTCTCCGATTCGGAAAGAAGAAGAGGATCCGTACGAAGGGCTCAAAAATTTGGAACAGAACTCCCTTTGTTGTGCAGCTTCAGTGCATCTGCAATGAGCTGTGGAGTGATCTGTACTTCAACTGTTTCTCCATCCATGGCTGTCAATGTGGCTTTCCCATCCTTCTGAATGGATGTTGCCAACTCATACACTCTTCTTGTGTCTACACCTGATGGTCTCGAGGTGAAGAACCTGTGTAAGTCAGCCTTTTCCAGGTATCTTCTTATGTTCTCTGATCTGCTATAGTCCACTAATTCTCGTGGGATCATAGGTACATCGACCGATTGCCCTTGAGGATCTCTGAAAGTCCCCTGGTAGATCTTTATTCCCTCTTTTTCTAGTACTACTTCCTCCATCCAAGTTTTGGTTGGCTTGAGGGTTTCTGTTGGAATATCAAAAGGTTCTGCTTCTGCAAGAGCATCCTTGATGGTTGGTCTTTTTCTCTTAGTTGCCGATGACTTAGCGGAATCCATGGATCCTGTAACTCCAATTTCAGAAGTTAGCGTCTTTTTAGTACTGAAAGCCGAAATGAAGCTTTTAACTATTCAAATGACTTGAAAATTGAAACATGAGCTATTCAGGGCCTAAGGATGCAATGTAGGTGAAAAAATATGCAAACTGGGCTCAAAAACATGCTTGAGACATCATACGCGTATGATGTCTTTTGTGTCAGAATGACTTCATATTGGTTGTGCTTGTAGCTGATAGTGTATACATGAGTGTCATATGCTTGGATTTGAGTTTGGATCCCATTTGGTCAAGTTTTGGCCAGTTTTAGTCCAGTTCAGGCTCTTGGCAAAATTTTGAAAGGGAAATGGATTTTATGATCCAATTTGGGTAAAACTTGGTGGATTACTTTCAAATGGCATGTAGAACACTTCTGTTTGGTGGGTGAAGCACTGAGGTGCCAAAATCACATAGTGAGACATCATACGCGTATGATGTCTTTTAGTGCATTTTTGGACCAATTTTTCCAATAAGCTTGGATTTGGCTTTAGATAGGCTTATTCAGTGGATTTATGAAGTTTGGATAGATTTTGGGCTAAAAATGGCTCTGGAGACATCATACGCGTATGATGTCTTTTTCATCAATTTTTCATGGGATTGGTTCTGTGGACTCTCTATGTGCTAGTGAAGGATTGTTTATACTCAAATCTTGGTTTGGACTTGAATATGTTGGATTTGGGACAAAAATAGGCTTTGTATGAAGGATTTTCTCTTAATTGGGCTAATGGGGTGATCCACTTGACCAAATGGTTCCAAACTTCATATGCAGCATGTATTAGATATATATACTGGATGTATGATGACAAATGAGCATTTTTGGCTCTGTAAGTGCAAATAGACATTATACGCGTATGATGTCTTTTGTGTCAAAATGGTGCTTTTTGGTTCCAGATAGCTTGTAGAGGTGTTAATCAACAATCCTACAAAGTTTCAATGAGTTTGGAGTTATTTTGACAAAATTAGGACCAAAAATCAATTTTATGGCCTACTTTGCGTCTTTTTGGTTTTCCTTGAGTTTTCTAACTCCAATTCTCATGATACTTGGTTCATAGGATGTGATTAACATGTGGAATGAGGCTATGCACTCAAATGTTGAAATGGATGTGAAAATCATGCTGTGAGACATCATACGCGTATGATGTCTTTTCTTGAAATGTTGGTCTTTTTGTGCAAAGAATGCTTTGTGCTAGTGCCCTAAGCCCTGCTAACTAGTTTTCAACTTAAAAAGTCATCAGTTTAGCTAAAAAGCCCCCTTATAGGCATTTCAGTCTCCGAAGTCGTCTTTTTGCCTTGGAGTTGAATTTCTTCAACTTTTCTTCTTGAGAGTTGCATTTCCAGCTCATTGGATATGTTGCGAAGCCATCCAGTTGGTTGGACTTGACTTTGGCTCCCCGTTCTCCATCTTTATCCATTTGGTTGCTCGAAAGCGTCTTTTTCACCATCGGTAAGTGAATCAGCTTTCTTTTGGGTTTTGCTTGCAAACATAAGTCATCCATGTATAGTTGAAACTGCTCGTGAAGTTTCATGTCATTTGGTCGTCAATTTTAGCCGTTATGCCAAAATGACGCTTTGTGTGTCCGCAGCCGAATCGGTTGTTCCGACCTACTTTTGGTGATCCAAACCCGGAGATACTCCATGGTTGCATTGCCCTCGATGTTGTCAAGCTTCCTGAGAAGTTTTGTGTCGTTCCGACAACTTTTTTCTGTTTGCCTCTTGCAGGCTCTGTTGACCTAGGGTTTTTCCAGTCGTTCTTTCTGGAGCTTTGAGTGCTAGAAACTCATCTCCTATACTAGGGTAACCCACCTCTAAGTTCTTGCAAAGTTTGGTTAGGCGGTTGTGCCCCTACCTAGCGTTCTTTCCCATTCCCCGTCTGCTCTTGTTTCTTGGTTTTGGTGAGTTTTCGCGACAAAAGTTAACGATAAGCATCAAAAGCTTATGGCAACGAGCCTACCTCTCATGTCTGGTGTCCTCTGAGCTCTCGTAGCAGTCGTAGAAGGCGGTAGAAGGTCGGATGCTCCTGTGTGCTCTTTGCTCTCTCCAAGAAGGTAATAGTGGAAATAAGCTTGATAGTGAAGTGAAAAATACTTAACTTCGGGCTTCCCGGATCACTTGTTACCAAATTTGACATGTGCTCCTATCTCGTCGTGAAATGCACTTTAGGATTTGAAATTCCTCAAGTTGGACTCCGTTTGACCTGTTTCTGAGAAATCTGTCCACTTTGCCAAAATTCTGTCATTTCGGGCTTTCCGCAACTTTTTCAGAATTGTACCCAATTTTTATCCTGGGTTTCCCTTTTCATGAGGATCATCACCGTCTATTCTTTTCTTTTTTCCGATCTCATTTCACCTGCTTTTTTATTTTTCTTTTATTTTTATTAAGAAAATCATAAAAAATAAAGGAAAATAGCAAATTGAAGCCAAAAAATTCCAAACATACATGATAAATAGCTGGTAACCCTGTGTATATGAATATACACTTCTTTGTGATTTCTGGACTTGGATTACCATTTTTTTCCACTTTTTAGCTCCAAAAACACTCTTATTTAGTGATATTTACACATCTAGAGACCCAAATTCATCATTTGATCTCTTCTTGTTGCAAAACAAGGTATATAAGGGCATAAATATTATCAATATCCGCAATCAAACATAAAAAATTGCAAAATCATGTAAGACACTGCCCTTGTAATATAATTTTTGTTTTTCTTTGTTTTTCCCGCTTGTAGCTGCTTTGTAGCTCCTGTATACCTCCCCCCCTCCTAGTCTGAGTCCTCCCGGACGACTATGAAGTGTCTGTGGGTGAAGCATTGTAGTTGTTTTGGTCATAAGTTCCCAATGCAATTGTAGAGCGACGATACAACATTCTTTTCAATAAAGCTGCTCTTTGTTTGATTGAAGGATTGGTGGTCGGGTTTTGGGTTGGTTTTGGCACTTCGGTAGTAGAATCAGTAGATGGGTTCTTCATTACCTTGTTGTCTTTTTTCACAATCCAAATCTGCCTCCGCTTTGCTTGTGCTTGCCACCAACTCTTTGCGACCCAAACCTGTGTTGTTCTGTGTGTTGATTTCCTCGCCTTGAAATACCTAGGAGTTTCCGTTGATTGTATTGAAGTGAGTTCCTTTTTACAAATCTTTGGGATCCAAATTTGCTGGCTGTAGCTTTGTGCCGTCATGAACTTCTTTGGAATCCAGATCTGTTTCACTTTCCTTGATTGTCGGGGATCACTCTGTTGTCTGGTATTGAAGACTCTGTTTGTGTTTTCTGGCACCACCTTTTTTGGTCTCCATACCATCTTTGACTCCGTTTTTTTCCAAGGTTGAGCTGTTATAATATTGCTTGTCTTCCTTATCCACTGTTGAGAATTCCTCGTCGAAGAGTAATCCGGTTGTATAGAAACTTTTGGTTGCCATTGCTTCTTCTTTTTCTCTGTTTGTTGTTTGCCCTTGTCCGTGGATTCTTCCTTTGGAGTTGGCTCTGTTCCTTTGGTGAACTTAACTGATTGACTTTCACCTTCGTATTTGATAAGCACTGATTTAGAACTCCAGTCAATCATTGCATTGTATTGCTTCTGCCATGGTTGTCCTAGCAATAATGGATGTTGTGTAGCTTGGTCTTCAACCACGTATACATATGAGGATACACATATTGGTTAATCTGTATATGTAAAACTGTGCATCCGACAGTTTTGATTGCATTCTCAGAGTAACTCTTTAACTCTTGCTTGGCAGTTTGTAGTTTAGTGTCATTTGTCAATTGTCTATACAAACTGAGTGAAAGTAGGTTAGCTTGAGCTCCTGAATCCAATAGTGCTCTGGCTTTGATTTGGTTGGTTCCTACTTTGCATTCAATGATGGGTTCTTCTTTGTCATTATCCATTTCTGTTATACTGACTGCGTTTATTCGTATTGCTCCTTCATTGCGCTGTTTCTGACGCAGTAGTCTTCTTTTCTCCATTCTTTCCTTCGCCTCGGCTTGCGCTTCCTCCTCAATCTTTTTCTTTTTCTGGACACGCAGCTTTTCTTGATGTATTTTGAGAAGCATGTCTTGTGTTAGCGGCAACAGATACTTTTTCACTCTGCATCCACTAATCCAATTGGGCATTTCTTCTCCGTCTAATGTAGCAAGCTTGACGGCTCCACTTGGTGATAGATCTTTAATCACCAGAGGACCCATCCCTCGCTTTTTAAGCTTCTTAGCATGCTGTTTCAGAGTGTAAACTAGGACATAGTCCCCAACTTTAAACTCTTTAGTCCGCACATGCTTATCAAAAAATTCCTTTTGTCGTCTTTTTTGAGCGTAGATGGAAGCTACTGCTTTTAGGCGAAGCTCATCTAGCTTTTCCAGGTCATCTATTCTATCAGAGAGCTCGTGCCCTGTCCACTCTAGATCCTTAGCCACCCTTAAGGTTGAAATCAAGAATTCTATTGGCAAGATAGCATTTAGCCCAAAAACCATGTTATATGGGGTCGTTCCTATGGATGTTTTATACGCCACCCTATATGCCCATAATGTTGAATGCAACTTCTGGTCCCAGTCAATTCTCAACTCAGATACAATCTTCGTAAGGACTGTGCATATGGTTTTGTTTGTTGCTTCAGCTTGTCCGTTTGCTTGTGGATGATACGGGGCTGATTTCCTATGGATTACCATGAATTCATCTAGAAGGATCTCTATCACTTCATTTATGAAATGTCTGCCTCGATCACTCACAATTTCTATTGGCAATCCATATCGTACAAAGACGTATTCATACAGAAATTGTGCCGTGGTCCTGGCATCTGCTTTTTGAGTTGCCTTTGCTTCGACCCACTTTGTTAGATAGTCTGTAGCCACAATGATGTATTGTGTATGAGTCTTATATGCAGGAGGCGAAATGGGTCCAACATAATCAATCCCCCATTTTGCAAAAGCTCTTGCCCCCATCATTGGTTTAAGCGGCATATCATCTCTTTTAAGTGGTACTTTGGTCCGCTGACAGTCATCACACCTTTTAACGTATTCCTCAGCGTCCATATGTAATGTTGGCCACCATATTCCTGCGGCTAAGACTAGTTTTGCTGTCTTATCACCTGAGAAATGGCCTCCACCTACTCCTCCATGAGCTTGCTCCAGGATTATCACATACTCAGACTCTGATGCGCAAATCCTAAGCTGGTTGTCTTTACCTCTCTTATAGAGTTGATCTCCCATTAAAGCGTAATCTCTAGCTTCTGTCTCTACAGATTTCTGACGAGCTTTTGACGTTCCTTCTGGGAAAGTTCTATTTGTGAGATATTCAACAATATACTGACTCCATTCTGGAGCGATCATCATCTGATATAATGTTGAATACTCGGCTGGCGGTTTTGATGAACATACAATACATACAGTGACATATTCATGTACGCTTTCTTTCATTCCTGGCCAATAGACTCCCAATTGTAACAAATTCCTATATGTGTTCCTTCTTGAACAATGAAATGCACATTCCTGAACATGTGCTTCGCGCAGATATATGTTATATTCCTCAGGATTGATGCATAGTCGTAAAACATGATCATTTCCCAATTGATACAACCTTCCTGCAATCAATTGAAGATTCTTGGATTGCTGAATAGCAATATGTTTCAGGTTGTATGCTCTTCTATCGAACTCTCCTCCATAGGTTAATAGGTCAACGACATTTTGAGACCACTTAGGTATCATTTCTATGTTGAACAAGTACGCGTCTGGCATGTCGTCATCTACTCCTATAGGGTCTTCTCCATTCGTCAATCGCGAAAGATGATCAGCTCTAAGATGTGTTTTTCCTTTCTTTACTACTACCGTGAAGTCGAATTCCAGTAAGATAATGAACCATCTCACTATCCTCCCGGTATTGCATGGTTTATTCACTAGGTAGAGCAAGGCTTGGTGATCCGTAAAAAACACAAACTTGTTGGCTAGAAGATAATGCCGAAATTTCTTCACAGCATAGATCATTCCTAATCCTTCTCGCTCTGTTGTGGTGTAATTCTTCTCTGCATTGTTGAGCTGTCGACTGGCGTAACAGATAGGAAAATCCATGTTTCCTTCTTCTGGTTGAGCCAGAATACATCCTATTGCATATGCCGAAGCTTCTATATGCACATGGAATATCTTCTTCCAATCTGGTGATTTCAAGACTGGAGCAGTAATGAGTGCCTCTTTCAATTTCTTGAACGATTCCTCACACTCCTCTGTCCATTCAAAGTTCACTATTAGCCTGTAAAGTGGTTGACCTATTATAGCGTACATGTAAATGAATCGTCTATAATATCCACAATGTCCCATAAAGCTCTGTACTTGTTTCGCATTGGTTGGTCTAGGCATATCCACTATAACTTTTATCTTCTCTAAATCCGTGGATATTCCGTTTTGTGAGACAATATGTCCCAGAATTCTGCCCTGTCGGACCATAAACACACATTTCTCAGGATTGAGACAAATGCGATATGTCCTACATTTCTCAAATACTTTTCTTAGGTGTTCTAGATGCTCATCTCTCAGTAGAGAATGTAGACATAAGTCATCCATGTATATTTCGAGAAACAGCCTTAAGTATTCTTTGAAAGCATGCGTCATCAGCCTCTGGAAGGTTGCGGGAGCATTGGTTAGACCAAAAGGCATAACTCGATAAGCATAAATTCCCCACTCCGTTGCAAAAGCTGTTTTATGTTGATCTTCCAGTGCTATGGCTAGCTGGTTATATCCTGAAAAACCATCAAGAAAGGAGTATGCTGTTTTCCCTGATACACGCTCTAGAACATGATTAGTTATCGGCAGGGGATAATTGTCCCTGATTGTTGCAGCATTCACTTTCTTTAAGTTGACACACACTCGGAGTTTTCCGTTCTTCTTAGGTACTACCACAATCGGAGATATCCAATCAGTGTGTTCAATCTCGTATATGAATTCAGCTTCCATTAGCTTATCTATCTCTTCCTTGATTCGCTTAGCAAAAGTATCATTATATGTGTATGGTCTCTGTCTGCTAGGCTTTGCGTCTTGTTTCAGTGGGATTGAGTGTTGGCATATCGATGGGTCAACTCCCTTTAAGTCCTTATAAGACCATGCAAACACATCCCTATACTCTCTGAGAAGACTCAAAAGTCTCTCTTCCTCGCTTGGGGACAAATCTGTGGCTATGTACACCGGTCTAGGCGTCTCACCTGGAGCTGCTAAATCAATTTTTTTTGCATCCTCCGGTCCGTCGTAAGATTCGTTCTCCTTCCTCTCTCGAATAGGTGGGGTTAATATCACCTTCCTATCCTCTATTGTGAATTTCCTATAGTGAGAGGGAACATCCATGTTTTCCTTGATTTTGGCGTTTTTGTCCTCTCCACTCTCAATTTCTGTAGTCCAAACTTCTTTCAGAGTTTTCTTGAGCTCTCTGTACTTGTTTCTACGTTCTAGCTTGGACTCCGTGTGTTCTCTGTTGCGCTTGTTCTTTTCTGATTTTTCTGTTTCAGTTTTCGTTCCATTATTTTGAACTTGATTTCTTGAGCCTCTTTTGTCTTTTCGTAAGCTCTTTTGATCACTGCCTCTCATTCTTCCAGAAATCTTATCCTTAACACAATCTTCAGCCTTTACTAGCATTAGGAATTGATTTTTTCCTCTTATTCTAGGCATCGGATTGGTTCTAACCCCTTTTGTTTTTTTCTTTGCTCTATAGTGTTTCTGGCGTTGTTTGTTTGGTTCGGAAAATCATGAAATCGGACATCCGTTATAGTTTCTTCGTTTCCGCTTGAATTGTCCGTTGACTCGTTGTCTGCTTCATTTCCCCACTCTGGATGATTTGGAATGTCGTGAAACACCTCTTCTTCATCTTCTTTTTCCAGTGTATCGTTTTTTTCAGTTTCATTTTCGAGTACAGTTCTCAACATGAAATACGGAACCACGTCGTACCCGTCCTTGTCGCAAAATTTCGTTGTGGGACCATCCGGAATTGCACAAACATCTAGGGTTGCTAGAATGTGTGTCCATTCTAATGGTTCAAACGTGTCCTCTGGAAAGGGTTCTCTTACATAAGTTTCGTCTTCGATAGCCCTTTCTAAAACACATTCTTCTCGTTTCAGACTTCCACATTTCGAAGCTCCACACATCCATAACTCCTTGGGTTTACCTAACCAAGCTGGAAATTCGGATCCCGCCAAAGTAGCTGAATCAAACTCCTCTACCGGTGTTCGGTTCACATCTTTGTAGCTATGGTCTTTCAGGTTCACACGTGTAGTGGTTTCCATATTTCTCAGGTATATGTGATCGTAGCCCCAATCCTGGACCATTTTCAACTGTCTCATGAATGGTCTTCCCAGTATGATATCATAGTTATTCTCCTTGCCAAAATCGACAATAGCGAAAGTATGCTCGTATTCAATGCCGCAAGAAGTCACTACAACTTTCTCTAATAACCCCATAGGTTTCTCCATGTGTCCATCTGCTAATTGGAGTTTCAACCTAGTCTTCCTTATTGCTGGTTTCCCCCATTTTTTCCAGATTTCTTTTGTAGCTATGGCTACCCCAGCTCCGTTGTCTAGTATTGCCATTGTGTTCACTCCTTGGAATTCAACTGGTAAGGTTGTATTCCCCTCTTCACCTTCGCAATACTCTCCGACCTTGTTTAAGGGTACAGGCTTAGCGTTCTTTTGTGGCTTGCTCAGCTCCTCTATGCTCTCTTGCAATCTCGATGTTGGATCTTTTATCCCGAATTTCTCCAAGCATTTTCCTACAGTGGTCCACATATGTGGTCTTAGCCTCAAAAGCTCAGCTAGAGTGATAGTGCATGTCACTGGTGTTGACAAAATCTCTATCAATCCTTGCGAGTCCATGACTTTTTCTGATGAGATTTTTCGTGAGGGAAGTGCTCTAATCTCGGATTTTGCTTCATACTCTCCTAAGTATGAAGGTAAAGTTTTCAGTGAATGAGGTTTGCTCTCCATTGTTCTAACAGAGCCCCCATCTCCCCAGTAAGATTGCAGATCCAAGTCCACTTGAGATCCTGCCTCAAATTCCACTATGGGAGGATTCCTGATGTCCTTTTCCCAATTTGTCTGATTAGCTTGGCAACTTAGCTCGTTTGCAAAGTTTGCCTCTCTCACTTGTTTCCAAAATTCATTGTAATCATCATCTCTTTCGTAACTCCTCTGTATGACTGGATGAAAACTCTCTATCTCCTGATTGGTTGTGTTCAATACTATGCGATCATCCCTTTGTGTCTTTTCATTCTTTTGTGCACTGGGAGTCTTTTCAGCTACCCGTGAAACGATAGTCTCTTGCTGAATTGGGTTTTCCTTTCCACAATTCATTGTTTCTTTTGGTGGTTCTAATAAGGCTTGTGCAGTCTCGATCATTCGTTGGCACATTTCAAGTCTCTGCTTTTCCAATTCCGCGTTTGGGTATGTCAGCCACCTCTGTTCTTGTGTTTGGTTGTTCCTTAACCTAGCTTCGTAAGCTCTCATCAGTGCATCCAATGGTTCGTGTACCTTGTCGACTAGCACTGATCCCCCGGAGCTCAAGCTCGTTGTTTCTTTGATACTCTTTTGTTTCGTTCTTTCCGGGCTCATCTCCCGTTTCCCGTTTTGACTCTCAAGTTTTTCTAATCTAGCTTTAGTTTGCTTTAGTTCCTCAGCTAGAATAGCGTCTTCACGTTCTTTTCTCAACTTCATGCGTGCTTTTCTAGCTTTCCATGTGTTTTTCTGACTCCGCGGTCCTTGACTAACCATTTCAGTCGCTAACTTTCCATTCTCAGGTTCTCTAGTGGTTTTCTTAGTTTGAGCTCTAGTAACAACTTGCGTTGGTATCAGAGTTTCGTTTTCAGACCCACTGCTGGTAGGAATAGTTTCTAGCATATTCAATGTCGTCTTTTGCACTTTGTTTGGATTCTTTAAGCAATCCTCAATGAAGTGAGTAACCCCACACTCAGTGCAATAAGCGTTAATTCTAATGATTTCCGTATGTGGGCAAACATTCATCAGATGGTCACCTCCACACTTGTAACAGGGTCCTAGTGCTGGTCTTGGTCCCATTTGATTCGTCCTTTGTGGATAGGATGGTCTTTGTCCTGTTAACCGTCCATGAGCTATGAACATCAATGTTCTTGCGTCCAAATTGTATCTCTCTTCATCAGAAGCACTTGTAACTGTTGGTGTTCCAACATTCCCCATCATGCCCCATGGTTCTGGTTGTTTTGGTTCTTCTGGTGGGTAATAAACTGTCGGAGACATGTGTGCACCCGATTCTTCGTAATAGTGTTGAACAGGCACTAAGGCTTGTTCTTCCTGATTCTCTAAGGTTGGTGCATATCTAATGCCCACTGGTCTTGCTCCTGGTAAAGGTGGTTGTTGTCCCAATACCGGTTGCGGTCTTTCTATCCCCATAGGTCCTGGTACATTTCCCGTTGGGTATCGAGGTACTGGATGTACTTGAGGTGGTGCTAATTGAGCAGGAGGTGCATACTGGCGCTCCCTTACATACCCTTTGTTGTAATAACACTCCTCTGTTGGATGATTTGTCCATTTTTGTTCAATAGCACACCATTTCAGTGTTTTTGGCAATGGTTTTTGGTATGGTGCCATCCTTTTTAGAGCATCTTCTATCATTTGCTCTACATTTGGCATGGTTGTTGTTTGAACATTCTTTTTAGTGGTAGTCTCGCTCGCTACGGAGGAGGAGCTACTGGATGCAAAATCTGTATCCGCTGACACCTCTCCATAAACCGTACAGTTATCCACTAAGTACAATGCCTCTCTCGTTACTTGCTCGAAACTTGTACAAGCTTTCAAGTGCAAGTCCTTCTTGAGAGTGTCGTTCCTCAGTCCCTCAATAAAGAGAACAGATAGTCTGTCATCTTGTGGTCGTTCACGTACTGGACATCTCTCAATGTATTGTTTGAAGCGAAGTGAAGCTTCCTTCACTTTTTCGTGTTCTCTCTGTTTAAAAGCATATATTTGTGAGACCGTATTGTGCTTAATCCCTCGTTTTGAGAATTCCTCAGCAAACTCTCTTAGCAAATGGTCAATGTCATGGAATCCCCCTATGTTCATTGGTTGAAACCATGTCAATGCGGTACCTTCTAGAGTAAGACCAAATCCCTCGTATTGTGTATGGAAATCTGTTATCTGCTCAGCTCTTAAGACTTGCTTAAAGAGTGACACATGTGCATACGGATCTCCTGAACCACCATACTTCTTTGGCATACACTTGGCTACTTGAGATGGTCTCATACGTCTATGATCTGCTACCAATCTCATTGCTCCTGTGTCCCGGCTAAAGCTTTCTCTAGCATCATGGACTTCATGGGTTACCCTTGTCGGTTCCCCCGCCCTGAATCTACTACTAGGAGGTAAATGTGATGGTTCCGCTTCAAACCTTGGACCTAGCGTGGTATAGGTGAGGATTGGAACTGCACTACCTCGATTCGTCTCCATTGACTCTCTGGAATGTAATGATCCCATTGGTCCGAGCTTCGAGTCCCAAGGTTGACTGAAAGAGTCAGCGACCTGAGTTCTTTGTCCTCCTGTTGTCATTGAGTTTTGCACTCCAGTTGTTGGTGCTGGTCTATGTGAGCTAGAAGTAACATAATACTGATGTAGTGGTCCCCCAAAGTATGTATATCCTTCTAATTCTTTCTTGCCCATTGTTGAGTATTGCCTGCCATACTTATCGTACGCGGCAATTTTCACTTCCGATCCCTCTGTGTAGGTAAAGACATAAAGTCTTTTTTGGTCTGTCAACTCTCCGGTGTAGGGTTCTTCACATCTATAATAGAGATCTTGCTCCCCATTATTATATTTGTACAGCCCCACATAGATGTTATCAGTGTTGATCCTTGTAGTTTCATTCTCTCTTCTTAACCTCGCATTAGGGAAGTTTATTATTGGTGCTTTCTCCTCGAGTTCTTCATCTATTTTGGCTTTGGTGCCCATCAATCCCCACTTGTCCACAATGTTAGGGTTTAGGACTACCAAGTACATGGTACCCTCATCATCTAGATATCTATCTCCACTATAGCTCACAGGCACTAAGTCCTTGAACTCACTAGGTCTATCTTCTATCTTTACACAATAGCGGTCCATTCCATCTTTGTAGATCTTGGCACCTTGCTCATTGTCGTACTGGTATTTTATGAACAATAGCTTCATGGTGGCGGAAGGGTTTGATGATCCTGCTGCCATATTTTCTCTGTTGTTCAGGTTCAAGTGTTCCAAGTTTTCGGTGAAAATCTCGTAAGACCTCTCCGAAGAAGTATCAGAAACACTTCCTTCAAAGATTGGCTCTAATGGTTGCACCCAACTTTGGTTTACACTTCCCTCGGTTGATATGACACTTGCTGGTTCCCCTTGTTTTGGTTGATTATTCCGGAGAATCCTGCCCGATCTCAAATTCATCAATTCCCCTAAAGGACTTTAACTTTTCAGTCTCGGCAATTAGTTTTCCTCAAGTTTTTGTGGTTAGAATTGATCCAAACTGACTGATACTTGGTCAACTGTTTAATCTTGTCAGTTGGACAACTTCTGTTTCATCAAGTGAGAATTTTGTTGCAGTTATGCTGAAAAAGACATTATACGCGTATGATGTCTTTTTTCACATATTTTGACTATTTTGGTTATGCTCACTCTCAGTGACCTCTTTATGCTCTGTTCACTCACAAAATTCAGTTTGAACTCTGTTTGAGCAAGTTATGGCTAGTTCAGGCTTTTCTTCGCAATTTTCTGCTTTTGACTTGTTTTCTGGGTCAATTGTGATCCAAATGGGATGAAACTTGAAATATAACCTCTAGACAGCTATTACAATGGATCTGTGTTAGCAAAGTATCAAAATATGTCCAAAATTAGGTCAAAGACATCATACGCGTATGATGTCTTTTTCATCAAATTGGGTCCAAATTTGATATTTATGCTTCCAACAGTGATTGTAACAATCTTGTCAGGTCAGATTTCAAAAATAAGCAGTGGAAGTGCCAAAAGACATTATACGCGTATGATGTCTTTTGTCCCAGATTTTGACTATTTTTGGTTTTAAGCCTTCTCCAATGTTTATAATTGAGTTTCAAGTGTTTTTGTCAGGTTTGAATGTAAAAACAAGATCTGAATCCAAAATTTCCTATTCTTTGCGTTTCTTGGACTCCGACTTGTCTTTTCGGGTTTCTTTGAGTGTTAATGCTCTTGTTTTAAGTTGATCTTAGGGTAAAACCTCCCTTCTAAACACTCTGGCAATGCCAAATTTTCAATTTTAGTCTCTGTTTAGGTCCTAAGACATCATACGCGTATGATGTCTAAAGTTGCAGATTTCCAGTTTTTCAGCACAGAACTCTTCCAATAGCTCTTTTAAGTGCTCAGCAACAATCAGTTACACAGAAAATTTTTCTGAACTTTGTTTATTGCATATTTCACTATCAAAGCGACTTTTTCAGTGATCTAACATGCAATCAAACACATCAAGCAAATAGAACACCAATTGATAGCTCTAGATCAGGATCAAATCAGGCCCTACCTAAGCTACTTCTAATCATAACATGGATTTTTTGCAATTGAAAATATAAAGAGATTTACTACCACACAAGGAGTAGCAAATGCTTTTTATGTCAACAACCACTTAAACACCATCAAAAACAATCTAACCTAAGCTAAACTAAAAATACTGTCAACACGGAAGACCCAGGAATACCCCACTTCCTAGTATCTCTCGAGACCTTCGGAGTCCACCACTCCTAGATCTTTTCTAACTAAAGTATACAAAGTAGTTTATACGACTCACCTCGTAGGATTAGTCTAAGGTCACCTACTTAGGGCTCTCGTCCCCGGCAGCGGCGCCAAATGTTAGGGCGGTTACGCCGCTAGCGGAAGCTAAATAGCGAGAACTCAACCAACAACAGAATTTGTCAGACGAGGACGAAGCTTGACCCGCAGGCGCATGGAAACAACTAGGTGGGTGTCAAATCACCTACTCGACCTTCTAATGACAATCACTACTAAGGAAATCAAATCTAAGTTCTAAAATACGCAAGTGACTGAAATCCGTACTACGAACGAATGCTATACGAAACAGGATCTAGAATCATCGAATCGATCTCAAACTCAAGGGGAAGTCTATACACTAGGTAAGAACAACACCCTAAAGACTTGAACTGCAAAATCAACCTATAACCACTCCGTGCGGTAAACGCGTATGAAGACAGGCCGAAAAATACAGGTGACCGAAACTTGACCCCAATGGTACTAATGTGTAGCTCTACTCGTTGTGGTTCTATAGATATGCTGCACGCTCTATTCCGACACACGAGTTGGAAGAAAACTCACACCGAAGCTCGTAGGAACTTACCACACATAGAAGCCGATAGCGTGCACTCTTAGTATCTGTGCGTAGCTCTCACCGTTGCTAACACAATGGTGGTGTCGCTTCTCCAATGGCGGCCCCGTAGCTCGCGTAGCAAGAAGATAAGACTCTCTCTCACTCTCTCTCTCTCAGACACAGTCACGGCGCTCAAAAACTCACTTTGATTAATAATTGAATCTCCTTTAGGTTACCAAACTTTGGCTTATATACCTCAGCCTTGGAGGTGAGAACATCTCTAATTATTTACATCAGCAGGTGAAATTACGTCGGGATTACAAGCTGGAAACTCAATTGAGTCCCGTTACTTAATGAATGGCTCAAATCAAAATTAATGTCGGAAAGACATTTATTACAATCAATGGTTACAAAATGATGGGTGTGAGCAAAAATGCGGGTGTGATCCTCTGCTGGCTCAACATCCTCCATGTCCAAAGCTATGTGGACAAAGAGGACTTCTTTATCTCTCCTCTCAAGCACAAGGATGTAATCGTAGGGGCACCATGGTTTGATCGCATGGCTGCCAATGTTAAATTCCCTGAAAGAAAAATCTACTTTAGGTTCAAGTAAAAAGATATGTACATAGATGCTAAGGAGTTGGGTAACACCATACCCATTGTACATACACAAGCTTTCAATAAGTCAATAAAGAGCTCTATTTTTGTGTACATGATTTTTGTTAAAGATTCTCAAAATGAACCTAATGCTTTAGCAAAAGAAAATATAGACAATCACAAAGAATTAGAGTTATCCAGTTCTCTCAAGGGATTTCAAGATGTTTTTATTGATGACATCCCTTGTGAACTACCTCCCAAATGAGGCAATGTTGACCATGCAATTGAACTTCTTTCAGGAAGTTCGCCGCCTAAAAATCCTCGTTATAGAGTTTCTCAAGCTCAACAAGAGGAGATTATGTGTCAAGTGCATGAGTTAGTTGAGAAGGGCATGGTTAGGCCTAGCTCATCTCCATTTTGTTCACCCGTGCTATTAGTGCAAAAGAAAGATGGCACATATCGTATGTATGTCGACTATAGAGCACTAAATAGGATCACTATCAAAAATAGGTTTCCCGTTCCACGGGAAGAAGACCTATTTGATAAGCTACAAGGGTCAACCTACTTTAGTAGAATTGACCAAAAAAGTGGCTACCATCAAATAAGGATAGTTGATCAAGACATTGTAAAGACCGCATTTCGCACTACGTTTGGTCTTTACAAATATATAGTCATGCCTTTTGGCTTGACCAATGCACCAACCACATTCAACCGCTTGATGGAGAAGCTATTTAGGCCTCATCGAACCTTTTCTGGGGAGTGTTCTTTGATAATATTACCATCTACACTAATTCATTAGACGAACACACCTCCAGGTAATATTTCAAGTTCTACAAGAGAATAACTTTATATTAACCAAAAGAAAAGTGAGTTTTTCTTACAAGAGATTCAGTATTTAGGTCACATTATCTCTCAAGATGGATTCATCAAAGCTAGAGGTAATAAAAGGATGGCCTAATCCAAGGAATCTTCATGAACTAAGAAGCTCTATAGGTATGTGTGCATACTATAGACGCTTCATAGAAAAGTTCTCACTAATAGTAGGACCATTACATGATCTAACAAAGAAAAACGTTAGGTATACATGGTCTGCAAAGGAGAACAATCCTTTTGAAAAGCTTAAAGAAAAGCATATCTCTCAACCTGTGCTTACACTGCCGAATCTCTCAAAGCCATTCGAGGTCCAATGTGACGCTTGTGGTGATTGCCTTGGGGCTGTTTTGCTCCAAGAAGGTCACGCCATAGCCTATGAAAGTTGAAGGCTCGACCTTGTGAGCACGCTCTAGGCATATGAAAAGGAACTCCTCATAGTTCTACATGCCTTAGACTCATGGAAGCGCTATTTACTGGGGACTCCTTTCATTCTGCGGACGAATCACCAAAGCCTTAAGTACTTCATTCCATAGACCAAGCTCTCTGACAAAAAAAATGAGGTGGGCAAATTCACTTTCGTGATTTCATTTTCATATTGCTTACATTGCTGGCAAGCATAATCAAGTAGCCGATGCACTCTCAAGACGGCCGAGAGTGAATGCGGTTTCCATAGCATCTCACAATGATCTATCCTCTATGATAGATAAGTATGCTATTATCTCGATTTTAGAGATGTGATTTCAACCCTTGCATTAGGGAAGAAAGAGGAACCATTTACTTTACAAGATGGTTATCTTCTCTATGGCAATAGACTATGCGTTACTAACTCACTACGTGAGAAAGTAATGTATGAATCTCATGCTCCTCCTTATGCAGGGACTCGGTCTACCCGAAAAGGGATTGAAACATATTTCTATTGGCCTACCATGAAATCAAACATACAAGAGTATGTTTCTAAATGTGTGGTATGTCAAAAGACGAAGTTTGATAGAGGGAAGCAACCTGGATAGCTTCAACCCTTGCCAATCCCTAATTCACCATGGGAGAGCATATCCATGGATTTTATCTTTGGATTGCCTAAGTCTATCCATGGAAATAAGGGAATATGTACGATAGTAGATAGGTTCAACAAACAAGCTCATTTTATACCTATCAAAAAGATTATCAAAGCCCATCAAATGGCAACCCTCTTCATATCCCAAATCTTCAAGTACCATGGCTTGCCGATGTCCTTAGTGTCGGATAGAGATCCTAGAATGACCAGTAATTTTTGGAAGGGTCTCTTTGAGAATTTAGGGACAAGGCTAAAGTTATCTTCGGCCTATCACCCCCAAACGGATGGCCAAAGTGAAATAGCTAAACTAACAATCCTTGATCTACTAAAAGCCTATGTAACAGAAGTAGATCAAAGGTCCCAATGGGAGAAGTACTTACCCTTAGCGGAGTATGCCTACAATAACACTGTACATACTTCCACGAGAAAAGCACCTTTTGAGGTAATTGAGGGAAGATCCAAAAGTCCCCTGCTACTCAAAGTATAGGGGAAGATCTTCGCTGCAGATGAGTATAGCCGAGACCTACAAGAATCTTTCCAAAAGATTAAGGATGCTATCTCTACCTCAAAATGAAGGCAAAAGGCTGCTGCTGATAAGCACAGAAGAGCCCAAGCCTTTAAAGAAAATGATTGGGTCTTGCTAAAATTTCCCAAGGCTCGATTAAGGCACACCACGGGGAAGAATTCTATGGGACACCAAAGGTACTATGCTAAGTTAGCAAAAAGGTACTATGGTCCCTTCCCGATTCTAAGACCAGTTAATGAGATGGCCTATCAACTCAAGTTGCCCAGTCATTGGCTCATACACAATTCTTTCCATGTGAGCCTACTAAAGCCTTACAAAGGAGAGCCACCTCAAGAACCAACTAGAGAAGACCCACCGGAGATCGAGGACCAAGAAGAGGTGTTGGATCCCGATTCCATTCTCCGACATGAAGACAAGGTATTAAGAGGAAATTAGACTATCCGACAGTATCTTATTAAGTCGAAAAATTATCCGACTTAAAATTATCCTTCTGAAGATGCTAGATGGATGCAAGGCATACAACTAAAGGATAGCCTAAACCTTGTCAATGCTTACAATGCTTCCCTAGAGTAAACAAATGTACGAATGTTTAAAATGAACAAAGTTCTTTTGTCTTATAAGACTCTCTTTTTGTTATTTGTGCACAAATGTTAAGTAGTATGCATGCTTAGAATCAAGTTTGTGGAGACGACGTCTTCCAAACACCAAGTAGAGCTTGTCACTCTACTATGGAAGATCGATAGGACTAATGGGCAGACATGCTTGCGACAGCCTTAGGCTCTCA
The DNA here is from genome assembly GCF_014529385.1 of Adiantum capillus-veneris. Lineage (NCBI taxonomy): Eukaryota > Viridiplantae > Streptophyta > Polypodiopsida > Polypodiales > Pteridaceae > Adiantum > Adiantum capillus-veneris. The sequence continues at coordinate 109,963,098 of NC_140945.1, read as the reverse complement.
AGCGCCAAATGGATTAGTCATCCATTTTGGAATGATGTCGTAGGGTAAGATAGGGATCCTCTACCCGCTAGAAAAGGACTAATGAATAGGCTTTATCTTCTCTACCCCATACACAAGGACGACTATGATAATTTCAAGAGAGAGGTAATGTCATAATGACTAATATCTAATTCTCCTAAATGATTTTCTCATGTTAAACTCATCATTTAATATGGGGAAGTACCAGGGGAGAAAAAGATAGAATATTGGTTAAGCTGGCAGACCGTCCACAATAGGGATCCAAAGGAGGGAAAATAGGGATCCAAAGGGGGGGCCATCTGCAAAAGAGCAATGTGCAACAATGGGCTCCAAAGACCTTAGGGTTCAACCCATGAAGACTTCCAAAATGCTAAGGTTCCAAAATTCAAAGGTAAGTTCAAATGGTCAAGCTTAGTGGAATTGGATGGTTTAGTGATGACCAAAAATTCTTCCATGACTCCTAAAGAGGAAGGGGTGAGCCCTAAAGGTAGGGGAAGAGAGAGAAGCTTGTGAGATAACACACACACACACACACACACACACACTCAAATGCTTCCCTTTACACAAAGGGCATAATGGACACATGTCAGCTCCCTAGCCCAATTGCCCACAAGGTGCACTTAAATCCTATTGGATGGCCATATAGGCGGACCAATGAGAATTAGCCTAGAGTAAATTTATATTAATTCATTTAAAAACACTTAATAAAAGAACCAATGAGAATTAACTTCTCTAAAAGACTATTGGACAGTCTCCCAAGGGGTCCAATGAGCATTCAGCAGCCCAATGGCTTGCCTGATTCCTATTGGCCAGAAGACAAAGGGGTCCAATGAGAGTTTAATTGCATAATTAGTTACCTAAAGCTCTCACAAAAGGGCAAAGGGGGACACATGTCACAAGGCTATCACTTATGCTTCTCAATTTTCATTGGCTAAGCTTTGCAGGGTCCAATGGGGTGTCAACATGAGTATTTTGCAAGAGGGGTCGACCAAGAGAGAGAGGGGGCTGATTTTGGCAAGGCATTATCCTTCTCAAGCTTTAATGGAAAGCTCATCACCAACTCCAAGCTTGTGAGAAGGGAGGACTACACCAACAACTCTTGGCTTTGTGATGCAAATCCAACCAAGAGCCAAGCTTCAAAGCATGCTCATCTCCTGTACCATGCTAATTACTAAGCTATGCTAAGCTATTATGATTGATTATGTGAGGAGATATACTTCTTTCTCGTAAGACTACTCCTTCTTCCTCTCAATCTAGTCTCATACCCCGCTAGCTCTCAGCATCATTGAAGGTGTGTGAGGTCTTGGGTCTCAGACGGTGACGGAATTGATGTTGTGTTTTAAAGTGTTTGCTTAGTGCTTGAAGTCTCCATCTTCATTGCACTAGCTAGATATTGAAGGAACACAAAGTATTGTATTGTAAAATGTCTCCCTTGATGGGGGAATTTCAAAAATATGGTAAGATCAATAACGTGTCTTCACTAACATTGATGGTGTTCTCCATATGGTCATTTTACAAAGGAGAATGTCTCCTCTTCTAAAATGGCCTTGACTTGTTTTGATGTTGGTCACCCTTCTATTGTATGTGGTTAGCATTACAATTGGGATAGTAGCTAGAATTTCAATGGTTAACTATCGTCGCTATCTTTATTTTTTATATAATGGTGAGTTGATGCTATGAAGATTGGAATACAAATAATTGAAGATAAGAGTTTAGTGAAGTCAAGCAATAAATTCAATATTTCCATCTCACCCATTTCCTTTTAGCACAAGTGTCTTTAGATATATTCCTGCTCAATAAGCCTACATGGCTCACTTTGTACATTGTAGGCATAAATTGTGAGAACCAACCCTTATGGTTCATGCAAACTCTAGTCTAAAGGAGGGGCCTCTAATTTTAGCACTACCTACTTCAATAAAATATCAAACACCAAAATACTTAAGTGTGTTGTGGATTGCTGGGTGCTATGATTTTAGCCCTACTTAATGCAAGATCTCCTTCTCTCTCACTCTATGCTAATGCCAAGGCCACAACCAAGAAGAATTCAAGCCTTGCGGGTGACTAACGATTTTCATTTCTTAATTGTGCTCTGATTGTAGACTTCAATCAAGCACCAAAAGATATCTTGACCTTAAAAAAAAACTATAGCATTGCATTCAAGAGGTAGTTATAAAATTCCTCTGCACACATACAAACACACTTCACTATGGATTAAAAGACACATTTTCTCTGATAAATCTTTAACTTTTGAAAAAACTTTCCTTTTTTAACCCCTCTTGTACGTGTAAATTTGTAACTATTTGAAACAAAGATAACCCTCCGAGTCAATTCAAGTGCTACACTTCAATATATTGAGATGAACAACCCGAGGAATCCAATCATTTTATTTTCCCTCACCAACACACACTTTTGTATGCTCATGTGTTTATGTGTGTGTTTGTACAACATTCAAAAGGTGCAGTGACCCTGCAAACATATGCAAATTACCATATCCAAAATAGAAACAAGAATCCATCATACCTTGCACATGCGCAATCACCACATGAACAACAAGATTCAGAGAACAAGAGATGAAGAGAGATTGTTCCATGCGCACCTGCAAGACTGGGATGCTATGTATACCGTGAGAGACAAGAGAAGAGGGAGAGCTAGATAATAGAGGAGAAGAATGACACGAGCTCTCCCCATCCGTCCTGCATTTAACCCATGTGAGCATATCTACCTCTCAATTAATCAAACCATTGTCCTTAGTTGCTATGCTTTTATCTCACAAGGATGAGTTGTCCAAAATAGTTATTAAAATTACATATTAGAAACATAATATGACAAAATGAAATGCTACATACTTAAAACAATGTTATCTGCTTATGCCTTCACTATCCACATACTACATAATATATTGTCCTATATCAATAAACTAAGATCTCTGGATACCAAGTTCAAATCCATAAACAACGTCATCATCATATCCTTTTCATCATCATAAATCCATATCAATATAGCCCAAATCAATTCCATCATATACCTAAGTAACAAAATCACACAAATAATATTGGTGGCCAACCACAATATTGTATGAACTTTAAGTGGTGTTGCGTAAACCGACAAGTTGGCACCAAATGGGTATGCTATCTAACCCGAAAAATAATTCTATCTAAATTGATAAATATGCACTAGTGCTTCCTAAATTGATGAAGCGTGCTTAGGTTGCGCCATTTGAACTAGAAAATCTGTAGTCAGAATGTGCTACCTTAACTAGTGAATCTGCACTATTAATTGGTGTTGGCTAAACTGACAATTGACTGGGATGAAAAGTGGATGCAAATTGCCTATAAATTGGAAAACCTATGTACATGTGACCAATGGACTAGGCATGCCAAAATCTACAATACATTTGTTACTTGTTTGATGCAAAATTCAAGCTTAAGTAAAGCCATGCATACTATAGCTTCTCCCATTGTGTACTTTCCTTAGCCGATCTACTTACTTGAGAAATCTTCCACATCTCGTAGATTGAGTGAAAGGCCATAACAACAAGCTAACAAGCTTTAAGACCAAGCTGGGTTTGTTGCTGCTTATAAAGCATGATAGCCAATATCTAAATATTAAGGAGGAAATATAGAGTAGTGATTCGATGGGTATATCATATGTTAAATTGTCTTGGATTTTTGTTTGCATAGACAAAAAACATGTATAGAACGATTTTATCTAGTGTTGCAAATCAATCTTGCTCCTCCGTGTAGCTTTACCTCTGATTTGTTTTGACAACAAAGAAATTTATGTGTTATTCTACTTGAATCTAATGTGGGCCTATGTCTTGAGAGGTAGGTAAGAATGCCACTCTTAGACCATAACGGACATTAAATTTTCAAAGCTATACTAAAATCATGAGATATAATCCAAATACACTCAAATATGATCAATGGAAAATTGATATACTTTAACTATCTCTTATCTTAGAGATCCAAGAAAACCATAATGGTTATTTGAGAAACAAACAAGGTCACAATAAATGCATCCATTGATAAAACCACTTTAAGTTGATTGTATGTTGTTTTAAGTATTAAGCTTGTATGGTGATGTTACCAACATTTGAGAATATATAAATCTTGTATATGCAAGTTTCATTTCCTAGTTGTGAGCCTACAAGGTTATTAAGGAGTAGGGGATCTGAGGGAGCTTTTGAGAAAGCTTTTCTTAAAAAATAGAACAAATGATTATTTTTTTAAAAAGCTTTCTCTATGCTTGTTTTACTGTATTGAGTAAAAAATACAAAAAAAGCTCTCTCTCTGCTCTATGTAGCACCTACGTAGGACAACCATAGTGATTAGTTGTGCTTAGAAAATAGCGAAAAATACACGCAGTATCCAAGAAACAAAAAACAAGAAAGTTTGTACTTCCTCTTTCACTGTACATGATCTGGTTTACGCGACAACAAGCAAAAGCCATCTCTACAAGTATTTCCGAGCGAACAAAACACATCTATTTATTCTCAAAATGCTCAAAGCATCCGTATACAGTGGCAGACCACAAACATCGTCTAAAAAATGTGAGGTATCTTGTTGTTAGTCTACTCTATGGGATGGGCTGGTGGATCCAATTCCATAATGTTTAGATGCGGCTCCACAAGAGATGTTGCCTTCAGGGAACGCTTGATCCCATCTTCTAGTCTCTTATCTTGCTCCTGATTCTCTCATAGGTGATGGGATTACATCTCTAAAACATTGTTTAGTCTGATGGTGACATCCTCATTGCTCTCAAACACTGTCATCGTACGACCCATCTGGCTACCCATTAAGGCCAATGCACTGCAATCACCCCCGATTGAACGACAACGTCATTCTCATTGGTCTATTATGAAAGCAACTGCCAAAGGAACCAATGCCCACGTTCCATACCCCCTACCCAACAAATATTTGTCAAAGGATTTAGTAACAGGACACAGGAAAAATATACTTAGATCCAATGAAAGATGGAATGTACCTCACATTGGTGTCCCATCCTCCTCTTGTGTCCAATCATCCTCTTGGAGCGAATCGTACCAAGCATCGTCTGATGGAATGTCAATGGCCTCTGAAGTCCCAGCATGCTCTTTTCTCATAGATGACACCAACAACGTGCACACGGTTCTACTTTTTGTCTTGCATGCAGGTGTCTTACACACAACCACATTCAAGTGATCTTCTCGCCAACCAACAGATGATGCCATATCATGCACCATTCCATAATTATCTGACGAAAAAACAACCACAAATAAACCTTTGTCATTGGGCTGTTGCCAATGCAAGTCATGCGAGTTGTTCAAAATGGCATGCTTCCATCTTGTTCCAATTAGGGACTTTTGTTTCAGACAGCCCATACACATGCACGTTTGATGGTAGGAAAATAATAGATGCGTTCATCGATGAATCAACGACCAACCCCTCTCGCAATGGCATCATACACATCTCCACCGCGTGAGGCCTAACATTGCTCAGCAATGCATTTCTCAAGTCATCCTCTGTCTTGTCCCAGCCAAGATGCAGAATCTGGACACGCTTGCCAGTGTCGGCTACAAAACAAAAACATGAACTAAGCAAACAAGCGTGTGTATCATACTTGAACAACCATTCAATCGAGATTAGAAATTACCATTAGACGGTATTGTAATTATGGCAAGTTCGAGATATGAAATATTTCTATTTCCAAACTCGTGGCGAAGTTTACCAACTCCTCTACAGACATATCACTTCTTTTCCTTGAACAACAAGACCATATTAACAAGCTGAACAATCAAGACTATGATTCTTACGAAATTCAATAGAACTCACGTTTTTCTTTCATTGTAGCCTCTTGTTGTGAATCGGAAGAGCAACCGAACTGTTCGATCTGCATAACAAAGCTAAATTTCTTAGTGAAAATGAAATGCCACGATGACGACGGTGCTCATAAGTGAAGAGTCCACAGACGAAACAAGTGGAGATGGGATAACACTAACTGGCTGGCTACTAGTGTAGTGTCTGACAGTAGTGGATTGTGACATTTGTGTTTGTTCTGTCCTTGTAGTCTTGGTGATCCGCTATTTAACAAAAAGCGGAGCAAAGATCATTCAACAAGTTAAACCATTGCAGATGTACACACGACACTTTTCACTCAAGGATATCAATGACAAGCCATTAGTGAAATGAAACCAGAAATTACCAAATCACTTCTAGGCCATGCAACTAAATTGTTCTCCGCCTTCTTCAAAGTAGTCATCTCCTCATTTCCAGAAGGAACATGAGGTAGAGGAGTGTCCTTTCCTTCATATACCTCTACCACATCAATAAAGAAGCATCCAGTAGGAAATCTGCTTCCATGAAGCTTGGCTAAATTTGAAGTCTTGTCTATTTTTCCAACGCCAATAGCTTCTCCATTGTAAATAAATTCAACGTATGCACCAACATCAATTTTCTTGGCCACATTCCGCTTTAGACGTAATTTCAAAGATAGAATACTCTGCAGAATCAACCAAAAGAAAAAACATTATATCATTGTGCTTTTTATCATTATCTCAATAGAGAACAATCGAGACAAGGGGAGGGAGGTATGTCACAAGAGAGAGGGGGATAGTGGGAAATTCATTGATAAAGAGTGTATACATTGAATCTACTTTGTTTATAGCCGCTTGATACTTACTCAGAGTCTTACCTTACAAAGCGTCATTTATAACCTACTATCGTAACTACAAAAGCTTCCTTGCTACATCCCTTTTTACAGGCATTTTCCCTCACCCTATCTCAATCATCTCTTTCATATCTCTCCCTACCTAAGCTCTCTTATTCTCTGTTGCCACACTAATGTCTAGCTCTCTCTATATATCCAAGCTTCTCTCTATCACCCACAAACTCTCAATGTGATTATAAACTTGCAAACAATGGATGGTGTCATTTATCAAAATCTCTTAAGTCCCCACATACTCTCAATCACATCCATTGTGCCTTTATAAATTCACTCTCTCTCCCTCCCTCTTCCACCCTCCTCTGTTCCTCTCTCTCTCTCTCTCTCTCTCTCTCTCTCTCTCTCTCTCTCTCTCTCTCTCTCTCTCTCTCTCTCTCTCTCTCTCTCTCTCTCTCTCTCAAGGTCATCATGTGGGGTGAGCACTAGTGCTCATCGAGAGAGAGAGAGAGAGAGTGTGTGTGTGAGAGAGAGAGAGAAAAAAGGAACCGAGGAGGGTGAAAGAGGGAGGGAGGGAGGGTTTCAACATGATCATTACCTTATAATCAACTGCTCGATTGTCACCTTATTTTGCTACTCTCAATACATCCATGATGAACCCCTATATATAGGCAATTTCTTTCATGCTCCATATGCTCTCAATCAAATCCATTGTGCCTTTATGAATTCACTCTCCCTCCCTCCCTCTTTCACCCTCCTCTGTTCCTACTCTCTCTCTCTCTCTCTCTCTCTCTCTCTCTCTCTCTCTCTCTCTCTCTCAATGTCATCATGTTGGGTGAGCGCTACATGGTGATCTTGAGTGAATAGAGAGAGAGAGAGAGTGTGTGAATGAGTGAGAGAGAGAGAGAGAAGGAGTAGAGGAGGGTGAAAGTGGGAGGGAGGGAGGGATCTAACGCCTTAAAATCAACTTCTCAATTTTCACCTTATCTTGTTACTCTCAATAGTTCCATGATGACCCCCTATATATAGGCAATTTCCCTTGCTCTATTACCCTCTTATACTGCATTTTTCTCCTTGTCTCTCTCTCACCTCTTGCTCATCATGATGCCTGAGCGCATCACAATGAGAAAGAGGGCAAGAGAGAGAGAGAGAGAGAGAGAGAGAGAGAGAGAGAGGGAGAGAGGGAGAAAAACGTAGTATAAGAGGGTAATAGAGCGAGGGAAAATATCTTGCAAAGTGTAATTGAAGGCTTACCTGGAAATACAATTGTTGACTCCCCTTGCTTGCGAGCGTCCTCCCTCTACAGACTTGTGAGTGCTTCCTCCATGCATATTCGCTGGCTACTGTGATTGGTGCAAGCATTCATGAGAAGCTATAGTTAGTTGCTAGTTAAACTTATGTTAACATGCATAATTAAGGATTTGCAAATATCTCCCTCCGTCTCTCTCCCTCAAACTCATCATGAGTCTGAGCGCTACTGCTCAGACTTCATGATGATGAGTTTGAGGGAGAGAGAGGGAGGGAGATATTTGCTTGAGTTGACTGTGATAGAGGATCCCAGGAAGCTTTTAAATTAGTACTCCCTCCTAGCACTAGCATGGCAAAGTTTAGACTGTTAACAATTAACCATTGAATGTTATCTCTCTATCCATCTCTCCCTCTCTCTTTATCTCTCCTTCTCTCCAAAAATGTGCTCCCTCCAAGCACTAGCGCCCATATTTCATAGAGTTAAGGGTCATACCTCCAGGCGCTAGCGCTCATCCCGTGCTTGACCGCATCCCTGTGTTTGTGTGTGCGCGTGAAATCAAGAGAGAGATTCACCTGTGGCACTTGTCAATTCAACCTCCAAAAGTGAATTAAAAAAATGCAAGCTATTCTATTTATATAGGCCTTGCGACTAGACTTTTTTGGCCAAACACTAGACTCTCCCTCTCTTTCTTCTTCTTCTTCTTCTTCTTCTTCTTCTTCTTCTTCTTCTCTCTCTCTCTCTCTCTCTCTCTCTCTCTCTCTCTCTCTCTCTCTCTCTCTCTCTCTCTCTCTCTCTCAGTGCAATAACTGCCCAGTGCTAGTGCTCAACGTTGGCCCTCCTAGCATTGAACTCCCCCCCCCCCCCCCCCCCCCCCCCCTCTCTCTCTCTCTCTCTCTCTCTCTCTCTCTCTCTCTCTCTCTCTCTCTCTCTCTCTCTCTCTCTCTCTCTCCAGGCTCCAACAAAGCCAAGGGCAAGTGCCCATCTATTACGTTAGTTGTCGGACCTCCGTTACTGTGTGTGCACGAGAGTAAGAGAAAAAGATTCACATGAGGCACTTGTCAACCACAAATCATAAATTGAATAAAAATAATCAACTTTCGTTCTCTTTATATACGCAATGTCCTTATCTATCTCTCCTTCTCTCTAGGTTGTTCCCCTTCCAAGCGCTAGTGCCCATATTGCATAGCCGCAAGACTCGATTTGCGTTTGTGTGTTCTCTTTCTCTACAACATTCCTCCAATAATGGCCAAGCGCTAGCACTCAACATTAGCCAATTGCAAGAGCAAAAAAAATCACCTAGCAAAAATATGCAATTATGCATAGAAGTAATGAAGCAATTCATCTCCAAAACTTATAAAACGAACTCAAATCCTTCTTTTAGCATCTTCTATTGATGGACAAGCTGTCCTCTTATGAAAAGCTACAACTTTTTTTATTTTCAGAAATATATAATCTCGCAACCATTGGTATTTTGGGAATTTTGGGAATTTGAGACAAAATAATGGGGGAGAGAGAGATAGAGAGAAAGAGGGAGAGAGGCAAGGAAGAGAGTAGGGTAAAAGAGACTTAAGGTGATCCTCTTAGAGAGAGAGAGAGAGAGAGAGAGAGAGAGAGATACTTGATTCGATTGCTTGTAAAATTTTTGGAAGGGAAAATTACCAAATTACCCCTCTGATTTATGGAAATTCGCAAAATACCCCTCAAATTTCAAATTTTTCCAAAATACCCTTGAAGCTCTTTTCGTTGGATTCTTCAAGGTTTTCTAATCTTCATTTCTATTTGACAATTGAGATCTATTTTTTGAGTTTTTGGCAAGTAATTTGTCACAAATTACCTAGCAAAAAAAGGCAATGATGCCTAGAAGTAATGAAGCAATTCATTTCCAAAACTTATAAAACGAAATCAAATCCTACTTTTAGCATCTTGTATTGATAGACAAGCAGTCCTCTTATGAAAAGCTACAACTTTTTTTATTTTTAGAAATATATAATCTCACAACCATAGGTATTTTGGGAAATTGGGAAAATTTGAAGGGCATTTTGGGAATTTGAGACAAAATAGTAGGGGTATTTTGAGAATTTCCACAAATTAGAGGGGCATCCATTCATTTTCCCTTTTTGAAATGGAAAAATATCTTTCTCTCTCTCCATCACGCTCTACACTTCGCCACCAAATAAAGAGATTTTCTCAATAGAATATCGGACATAATCAATCAAAAATTTGATCTTAGTGTACTAATAAAGATAAGGTCAGATGTCAGGATTGATTGTGAAGAGATAGGGAAAAATTTAAAGAAAGGACCAGATGATAGAGTATATTGTGAAGAGAAATAGATAGAGATCGACAAGCTGGAGTGTTAGATATATAGAGTTAGGGTGGAAAATAGTGAGAGCTAGAAAAAATGACAGACAGAGTGAGGGAGATAGATAGAGACAAAGTAAAGGATGGTTGAAGTAGAAGGAGGATAGTTAATGAGTGTCAAATTGAGATAAAATTTAGGAGATTGAGGTTAAAAGAGTAGGAAGGAGGGAGAAAAAACCAAAATATAGGTGGGGGTAGACTAACTTATATGTATAGAGGAGGAATTGATCCTAATATGGTCTTTGATTTGCACATCTAATTTATGATATGATAGATTGAGCTTCCTAATCTTTGTTTGAGTAACAAAATTGCCTATAAATATACGGTAAGGGGAAAGATTGGACATTCATAGAAATCCATTTTGCATCTACTAGATTTGTTGAGCAATGGCTTCATCCTCGTCGAGCAATGTGAGTTTGTTTTTGAATAATGTTGGCGGTGTCCCGTTGTTGCTTGATTGCCCAGCAAGATATTCGATGGTGAATCTTGGGGACTACGGGGGTTGTGGTGATAGTAAGATGTTTGCATCATTTCAACTCCGGATGGTGACATTCAGACAGAGGTGAAAGATGGTGTGCAAGTAGGTCAACAATTTAAATTTGTGTTAAATTCAACCTTGTCTTCAAAGTTTCTATTGGTCACGCACGACATTAGGAAAATGTCCTCAACACCGAAGGTGACAATAGTAGAGTTGTCTGACAGCTCTATTGAAGAACAAGGAGACAGGTCTACCGAAATTTAATCTGATAAGAGTAAAGATTCCTTTTATGCCTGTAATGAAGGAAAGCCAGGCAAATTAAGAGAGGAAGATACCAAAAACAAAGAAAAAAGGGTGGATTCTGAGCATGTGGAAAAAACACAGAGTACATTAGAGTATATTGCATTAAATAGCCACAAGTACCCCAAGTTAAGACGAATGATCTCTAGATGTTCAATTAATAAGAGTGTCGATGAAGTTCCTCAAATATACAATGGAGATTACATTTATGAGCTCAACGTTGTGCTAGATGGCGTTCCCAAAATGTTGGGGATGGATCAGAAGTATGATGGCCATTGTTGGGTTAAGCCTATCCATTCTAGAATGAGGTATCCAGCTTTGATCAAGAGAAGTAAATGTGGTGGACACCTCATTTGCAAGAATAGCTCATGCTCAATAAATGCAATGTATGGGTTGCCAAAACGATACTTCTTGGACGGGGAAATTGCTAATATCAATCGCTTCAATAGGTATGTTTAGCTCAGAAAATGGAACACTATGTTGCTTTCATTGTGCGAGATAGCCGTGCCACCTGGTGTTTCTTAGCTCGTCTTGCCATCAATTACCTTGCTCTCCATTACCTAGTTTCCCACACATGCACAACCTTGCCCTTTCTCGTACGGTATCTTGCAAGCTTCATGACACAAGCGAGTGGCTACTGAGTCTTTAATCCTTGCAAAATGAGCTCTTTTGAAGTTCTATCTTTGCAATGAGTGCCTTCTCTCTCCAACAACCAATCAAAAAATTTACATTTTTCTAAGATAACATCTTCTTTTTCATTAGCAAAAAGGGGAGGCCTCATCCCTTTGGGGAAGTCCAAAAATGAGTTCTCTCTCCTCCGACCTTTACACACGTCAGTAAATATCTCTCTTTGTTTTTCTCTAAATTCTCTCTCCACATGCCATTCACTTTTCCTCTTCCATTCAAAACCAAAGTATCTCGCAAGATTCACATTAAAAAAATGGGTTCACAATTTAGCCAGCATATTAGCATTTCACTTTCAATATTATACTGAGTGTTTCCATTGCGTGTTTCTTATAGTGACTCTTAGTCCTACCAATAGCTCTAGTTTTTCAAGGTAACATCATGTGAAAGACTTACACATCTCATTAATCATTAGTTGTGCTAGTGGGTGTGCTCAATATTTTTTGAGGTGCTTAAGGGGAATCGGGGGAGATGCTCTCAAAGACTTGAGGAGAAGAAAGGAAAAATCATGGCTCGTGGAGAGGAGAAGAGAGAGAGAGAGAGAGAGAGAGAGAGAGAGAAGGGGGGGGGGGGGGGGGGGATGCCATGCGTCAACGAGCAGAGAGACAAAGAGAAGAAGAAGAAGAGGAAGAGTATTTGAACGTCGTAGGAAACTATCCCAAGAGACCTTAAAGATCTATCCGACGAGGAGAGTTGAACTCAAGACTTGTTATCCAAGAGGGAATGATCATCTAGAGAGAGAGAGAGAGAGAGAGAGAGAGAGAGAGAGATTATTGTCTACATCATCTTGACAATGTAGAGGATGGATCTAATTAGCAGGTGCATGCTGCATTGGGAGGTGTGAGGAACAAAGAGATGGTTTTTTTTTCATCTCCGAGGCTTGGTCGGACGTGATGGCATCTATTTGCCTCCTTCCTCTCTCGCAACTCCAAGGGGTGTGAAAGTAAAGTTGTGCAACGAGGGAAGATGAAGGTACAATGAGAGAGAGAGAGAGAGAGAGAGAGAGAGAGAGAGAGAGAGAGAAGAGCCATTTAGCTCTCGCATTCAAGTGTTCTCCTCCCACCCTCTCAGGTACAAGTCTGTCCCCCACGGACGGAGTTTATGCAGACAAAAAAAAAAGGACAAGCGGAAAAAGAAAAGAAGGGATGCCCCCCTCTCTCTCTCAGTCGGTTCTCCTCCCAAGCATGAGGCTTGTTGTGGGAGGCTGTGTGTGTGTGTGTGTGGGTGTGTGGTTTTTTGCTTTGGACGTGGAGCAGATAGAGAATGGTGAGGCTTTTCTCACCTCTTCCTTGCTTTATAGCTTCAACTGTGGAACCTCTTATCAACAGTCAAGCCTCACCAAGTTTGCATTTCACTACATCCCTATGATCAAACCTCCCATGAAGCCGCGTCAAAAAACTGTCTTGCTCACGGCCCCCAAGTCGATGGACAACGGCTGGCAGCAAGTCTCTGTGATTAACTGCAAGCAAGTAAAAACATAAGCACGGAGCAACTTTCACCACAAGGAGAACCCTCTAGATCATCAAGAAGCCTGCATCAATCTTGATAACGTCTTTGAGGTGCTTCAGGATTGGAGTCCAAAGAGCTTTCCTACCTTGGATCTGCCCCCCTCATCTAAATGTGGCGGACAAGGATAGCAAAAAAGAGGCGGCGAGGTATAGTTCTCTAGACGTGGAGGAGTTTGTCCCACTTTCCCCTTAACGAATGCCTTACATGTTCAGTCCTAGAATGTGAAGGGCATCAAGTCTACGAAGAAAAGCACTCTCTTTTGGGAGGAGGTAAAAAAGGCAGCTACAAATTGTTCACTAATTCAGGAGCACCATCTTGATGCTTCTGGCTGCAGGAAGCATGCTATAGGGAATAAGTTGGTGTTCTATGGAGATGGCACTTTGGGATTTAGTGGGGTGCTCTCCATTTTTTTTAAAGAAGCTGGAGCCGTAGGTTGTGTTAACTACACCTCAAGTAGAGTCCTTGGGGTAAGGATCAAGTGGGTAGGTCAATCCTTCACCATTGTCAACATTTAGGCTCCTTCTAATGCTAAGGAGAGAGCCAAACTTTGGGTGGATCTCAGGGAACAGCCTCTTGAAGGTAACAGCCTCTCAAAGGTGACTGGTGCATCATGGGAGATTCAAGATGGTTGAAGTTTGCAAGGACAAGACGTGATCGGCTAGTCTGTTAGTTGGCTTTGAAAAATCCAAATGGTAAGCACTCTATGAGAAATGGGTACTGCTCGATTTTTGGAATGCAGGTCCATGGAGTAGCTCTCCTGGCTTGACCTATACAACCCTCCAATATGCCAATACGGCATCCTATCTAGATAGGCTCTATGTCTCCGATTAGGCGAACTAGCTTCCCTCATCGGTGACGTTATGCGTTGATACTTCCAAAATCATGTCGGATCACTTTCCCCTAAAGTTTCACATAGTTGGGGCCAATAATAACGCGTGTTCTTTGGAGGGGAAGAAGAAGAATTTAGTCTCAGGGGATCATCTCTTTAAACACCCCATTTTTAGATCTTTCGCTAGAGACGACCCTTTGCAAGCTAAGGCAGGATGTGGGAGCCATTGAGCCTCAAGCACGGCCCTGTTTGGTGCGTAGAATCCAATTAGCGATAATACGAGCAGGTCCCAAAGTGAAAAAGGCTCAAGAGGACACAACCAAGGAGCTAAAGGAAGAAGCTGAAGAACTAGACAAAAGAAAGCGAGAAGGAAAAGATGGCTTGAGGCCAAAGTGCGTCTCACTAATTTGCAAGCTGAGGAGATCAATAAGACCTGACTGCTAGCGATCACTGATGAGAGAGAGGGAACGTAGTAAGAGACCATAACGCTATGTCCAAGCTCATGCTCGACCATCTAAGTCAAATTATTGGTCATCCAAAAGACTACGCTCAAGGGGTCGAGGAAGCTAGATCCATTCTGCTTTGTACGATCAAATGTGATATAGTGCTAAAGCATGGGAGATGCCAATCTCTATTGATGAATGTTGGATTGCCTTGCAAGTGATGGGGAAGGAAAAGTCTCCTGGGTGGGATGGACTAGCTACCGAATTCTTCAAAGAGTTCTGGGAGGATCTTAAAAGCCTGACAGTGCAGATAGCTAACATGGATTTGTTGGGAAGGGCAATTTGGATGCTAGCCTGAAAAGAGGGCTGATCAAACCTATTCCAAAGTTGGCATGTTGCTCGTTAAAGCACTGACAACCTATCTCCATGATGACAATTGCATACAAGATCATTGCTAAGGTGATTGCTCTAAGATTGGCTAAAACCTTGAATAGAATCATCACCCCCCACCAACATGGATTCATAAAAAGAAGGTCAATTTATGACAATATCTTAGCTGCCAATAGGCATTGAATATGCTTCTTTCACCAAGTAAGAATGTGTCTTCCTCCAACTTGACCTAGATAAGCCTTACGATAGAATCTCATGGTCCTACAATTAGGGAGTCATGAAGCCTTTGGGCTTTGGACCCAAAATTCATGTGTTAGTTTACACGCTTAGGGAAGGAAGTTACTCTTAGCTTCTCTTCAACAACAAGATAGTGGGAGGGTTTGAGGTCAAGCATTCAATCATGAGAGGTTTTCCCCTTGCCACACTAATTTTTTCTATTGGCTCTCACCAGTTGGTGACTTCACTTGAGGATAGTGCAACAAAAGGGGGAAATTCAAGGTCTTTCACTGCCTAGAGGAAAACAATTGCTTGCAAAGCTTTTTGCAGATGACTCTTTGCTCTTTCTTAAAGCCAAGTAAAAAATGCTAAGAAGAGCCCTTGACATTGTTCACTTTTGCTTCTACCTTCGGTTCAGTGTGCAGAAATCAAGATTGATATCTCTCTCAAAGAGTGACGGCTTTGACCGTGCGGAATGGTCTGGAGATTATATGCAAGGGCACTGTATTCAGGCACCTAGGTGCTCCACTTGGGGTGGGTATTATGGACAAACAAAGAATTGACTAGATTTTGTCCAAAATAAACAATAAAATGAAAAGATGGAAGTATTGTTGCAAGAGACCGTAAACAAACACGGTGAAGACTTACGGACACTTGCAATGGAGAATGGCATGTTGAGGGTTCTTATGGTTGAGAATGAGAATCTTAAGAGGACACTTGAGATGCAAACAACACATTTGATGCAACTTGAAGAGGAGGAATTCAAGGAATATAAATGCTCTCTTGTAGATTTGAATGCTTTGAAGGAGCGCATGAGAAGTATAGCATGACCATGTATTGAAAGAGGAGAAATTTGACACCATGAATGAGTCGGGATGTATGCGACATGAAAAATGTACGGACAAACAAGTCTTGGACTGATGTATGTGGTAGCAATGGGGTTCCTCGTTCCTCCCTCATGCAAGTTATGGCTCAAACAAAGGATGTTGAGAATGTGGACGTAGAGGAGATGAACGGGAGCAATGTTCCAAGAACATTGTTATTCGTGGAATTCCTAAAGAGAAGCTAGAGACACCTCGTTCTTTTGCCATTGTGGCATGTCCGGAGTTATGGTCCATGGAGCACATAGAGTAGGTAAGTAAGGAGCTCATTGCTCGGAAGAATGGCCAATTATATGCACCATGCCGGATGAGATCAAACGAACGATTATCCTTGATAATACTTGCGTCCCAAGGAGGACGCAAGTCCCTCGAGCAAATAAGAATGCACGACCTATGAGGTCGAGTTACAATTGAAAATATGCTTTTGGAATTGCAATGGAATACGGGGGTTAGCATTGATGAACTAACAAGCAACACCGATGTTGTACTTCTTGTTGAAAATTCGGAGCATAATACACAAAGGATTAACAGCTTGGACGATTACAATGTACATTTATTGATGTGGTCAAAGAATCTCAAGCAACGAAGAGGGCAAGGAGGGGTAGCATGTATGGTTAAAAAAGGATTGAAAGATTTTGTATCAATTGTGAAAGATGAAAAGTACAAACATTATGTATGGCTGAAAATTATGACACCAAAAAGAGCATCCATTTTTGTAGCCAATTGCTATATTCTTCATCATCATTACTCCTTTTATGCTTGCATGAATAGAGATCGGTCATCTTTTGATTTAGAAGAGGACATTGCTTATTTAAAGATGAAGGGGATATTATTGTCTTTAGCAATATGAATGCTCACACAAAAACATTGCAACATGATACTCAACAATTAAATATGCCATAAATTTCAGGGAAGTTGGAGGAGGTTCACTTGTACGATCGTGTGCTTCGGTTGAGAAAGAGCCGGATCACTATGGATAGTTACTTTTACACGTGTAATAGCACAGGTATACTCATTGCCAATGGTGTATCTTTGTGGAGTGAAACCAATGGATTTACTATATGGGGATAGTGTGATTGACTATATGCTACTATCCAAAGCCATCATGTATCGCATAAAGAGTTTTATGTTTGGTCAATGGACCCCGGAATTAGACCGTCGAGCCTTATGTATTAACCTTGCATGTGGGGAAGCAACTATGCATGATAATTTCAACCAAAGGGAAGAGAAGTTATCACTATGTATGGATTTCAAACGGGTATCATTGCACATTGAAATGATTGAGCAAAAGTTATGGATGACAAAGCTTCAATATGACGCACCATTGGAAACTAAATAGGAAGCTTTCAAAAAAGTTATTTATTATTGTGCCAAAAAATGCTTTGCCATAAAGCATGTCCATGGTATCAACAAAGATAGATCACACAGAAGGTGGTTTGATAAAGAATGTTAAGATGCTCAAAAGTCCTTGATAAAGCTTGATGCAACTATGAACAAAGATAACTATCAAAGTCATTTGCATACATATAAGGCATTGATTCAAAAGAAAAGAAGAAGATGGGAAATAAAGCAACAATTTTTTCAAGTCCTAGAAAAGGCACGTGCATGTGGAAGATTTTGGAGAAACTTGAGGGATAAGCGAGTTGAGAATTTTGATAACTTTAGTCTTGTGGATATGTACACACATTGTAGGCAACTATATGAGCAAACAAATGCTGAAAAAATATCATTTGATGGTTGTCATGTATGCCCTCTTTTTTTACAATTGAGGATGTATGTGGTGGACTTGAAAAGTTGGCCACTCGCCGCAAAGTGGGAGACCTTCAAGATATCAATCAGAGATGATTAAATGGACGGGAGATTTTACACATGAGTGGATGAATGATATGTTCAATCTTGCACTTCAACACGGTATGCTTTATGATCGGAGTACTAATAGAGTCAAGCATTTGCATAAAGGAGAGATGTAAAGAATGTAAACAACTATCGGACTATAATGATTTGGTCTCTTGTGGAAAAGTTTTTTGGGTGCATAGTGGAGATGAAATTGAGTGATTGAACTGAAGAGAATGACAAGCGTACAAAAGGACAAGCGAGTTTTCATCGATGCCATAGCACCATTGATCATCTTGTCATTCTTCGTGTTCTCATGGAGGAAAGTTGGTTGAAAGGCAAGCAATTGTATTATTGTTTTGTGGACTTTAAGAAAGACTTTGATATGATTCCGCATAACAATTTTTGGAGAAGCATAGAAGAATTCCAAGTTCCAAGTGAGTTTATGCTTACAGTTTCTCGACTCTATGAGAAGTGATGTGTCGATTGCGCATGGGAAGAGGAATTTCAAAAAAAATTGCAAGCACTATTGGGTTAAACAAGGATGTCTGTTGTCACCAACTCTCTTTGGTCTATGCATCAATCAATTGGAACAAATGGTACTTGACTTTATGCAAGAAGAAGGCATTGAAGAGGTCACTATTTGCAATGCGGTAATCATGTTTTTGTTGTATGCAGATGATGTAGTGCTTTTAGCACACAATTTAAAAGATGCACAAAAGCTTATGGTTGTCCTTGAGAACTTTTTCTTGTAAAGTGGATTGATTGTGAATGAATCCAAAACAAAAGTTTACGCTTGTGAAAACCAACCATAAGGAGAAGCCATGCATTGTGTACAACAATCAGACACTTGAAGTTGTTGAGAGCTTTAAGTACCTTGCCCTTGAGGTTCCAACCAATCACAAGTAACATGAATATGCTATGCGTCGTTTGGAAGTGGAAAAGAGAGCATACTATGCATTTGAAAACATGTGTAATGAAAACATCAAGTGTTGGGTTCTCAAGAAGTACGTTTTTTAACACATTGGTGACACCGGTTCTTCTTTATGGAATTGTTGAAGAGGGGTGGAAGCATCTCAAAGTCTACTTGGAAAGAGTTTGAGAATGTACAAGAGCATTTTCTTACAAGCTTTCTCCAATTTAAAACACAAACACCATATATGCTCCTACTTCTTGAGTAAGAATCTCTTCCAATTGAGGTTATGGGCATGGAAAGGGTTGTGGAGTACATGATAAAGATGTGTCAAAACTCCTCACATCGACTTCCTACGATTGTATGGGAAGCAAGCAAAGAAGTTCAAGATTTTAGAGCACGGGATGGATGCAAGACATAAAGAAATGGTTTGAGAGATGGGATGCATTACACTAGCTACTACATGATGCCTCAGTTGACTAGCAAGTGAAGCTTTTCTACGTCAATGTATTACTACTTGGGAAGAATCCGGTGGGTCACGCTTCATACATTACACCACCCATATTGCCCCCAACTACAAAACCATGTTCTTCGCTGAAAGAGGAAACCGTACTTACACTTACATGCTTGGGCCTATCCCCTTGTCAATGATATGCACTATTGCAACCATTCGGCTTAGTTGCTACTCCCTTCGATGTGAGACAAGGCATTGAGGCAATGGAGAAGAGTCAAATCAATTGTGCACATTATACTCATTGCAAGTTTGAGAGTCTGAGTACTGCACACTACTAGAGTTTGGTCACATCCGAACTTGCTTCCCTCATTGTTTTAGCCATGACTTAAGACCTACACACTTTCCTCTCCCAACCACAATGTGGGCTCTCCATTGTGACTCTCATCACCACAATTTTGGAGCATCGAGGGTCACTCATCAACCACACATCACATGTAACTTTGGTCCCATAAGTCATACTTGATCTCAAAGGATTATAATAAAATCTCTCTCTCTCTCTCTCTCTCTCTCTCTCTCTCTCTCTCTCTCTAACAAACTAAAGGCTTCTTCGTCTTCTTCAACATGCAAGCATAACACGGTTTAGGGGTTTGTGGATTGCAAGGTGAGAGGTAGACACCTTGGTAACAAAGAGCAAGCTGTTGGCAGAACTATACAGCTTTTATACAGTGCTTTGCTCAGACAAGAATGGAAGCTTTTCAAATTTTGCCATATACAATTTAAGACATACCTAGCATTAATTTGAGACATGGACTACCATCTTCCTCAGAAAAGCACTAGGGGATAGTCAAGACGCACATAATATAACACCATTAATGCAAAAGTGGATGCCCACACGAAAGCTCAAGCTATATCCAAACCACAACTGCTCAACTCAAACTTTAAAGTACTACCTAGTATTCCTTGATGCATTTCCTAGAGCAAAGTAGTGCATTTCCCTTGTTGTGTGCACGTTAGATACCGTCTCATAATTCACACAACGTTCCCCTCAAATCTTCATAAGCACTTTCGACTTTCAGAGCATTAAAATGGGATTTTTTTTTTTTCAATCCTTCATGTTTGAAAACAAACATTCTGCAGAAAAATCTATTGACTTACGAGTATTGCCTGGCATCCATAGAGGCATGCATGCAATCACAAAACATCTTTTAAGAACATTCATAAGCGTAAGACAAAAGAATGTTGTGGAGATAACCACAAATGACCTGCAACACGACAATCATGAAATTTCCATGCCATGATAATATGAAAAAACAAGTTGAAAACTCACAATGGCCTGCATCAGACAATAAGTGATGTGTGACCCACAAAATGTTCCAGGAATAGCAAAATAAATGCCGACTCTCTCTCACATGGCCGACATATTACATAAGACAAGCTTAGTTGATGCCCCTCTTGCAAGGAAAAGGACAAAAACAGGTTTTCCATCATTACCTTGCGATGTTTGTCCATTACCTTGCGATGTCGACAAACTTCACCCAACGGTCTACAATTGTTCCCAAGGATTTTATGGTTTACTAAGGCCTTGTGTAGGCCAATAAAAACACTTTCGAGGACAAACTTTTAAAATCACCTCATCAAGCTTCACAAACAGTTGGGCTGGTGTAAATTTTCAAATCACCCATGAAGTTTCACAGACAATTGGGCCGCATTTAAAGTCACTGCAACTTTTTGCCAAACTATGTTGATCCTCATGAAGCCTGCATTCTAAGGCAAAAGAAATCAAATCCTTGCAGCAGTGCAGGGACTACAACTCCTAATGGCAACCGGAGACAAAGCTAAGGAAAACAACTCTTCCTGCAGATATCAAGACAAAATAAAAGGGAGGCCACAAACTGATGAGAACAACTAATGATTCGATGAACAGAAATTCCATTAGTAAAGTTTGCATGCTAAAGAGATTTGGGAATGTGACGCACACCGCTTGAGACAACACCACAATTGTACTGCAAACCCACCTTATTGGTGAAACAGGGGCCATCATGCACCTCGAGCGCCACAGTAACTACTCATAATGTTATATGTACTGTACAGTATATGACAGCCAAATGGTCAAATAGCCGACAAGGTGCAACCCCCTCTCTATACAAAAGTAATCAATACGGATGAGGAAAACTCCGGAATAAAAAACAAGGTTGAATCAATTGAAGCATTAAAGAGCTGATTTGACTCTTCCAGATGAGTAGGCCAACTCATGGGGACCAACACAAAGGGGTATCATTCTGTTAGAATCGATGATTGCCTGCAATCCCACGACAGATGTGTCTCATTCTCCTGAATCATGTAAAATCTTCTTGATGCGCCAAGTCTTTCAATGCATTCTTTGCTTTCAACAGAATAGTTGTTTTCCACTGATCCTGCAGGCACATGCATCCACAAATAAGCCGGCTGGTGGTTAACTTCACTGTGAAACTCCTAATTGAGGAGTGGTGGTTTTGGGTGTTTGTGTGTGTGTGTTGGGATGTACGGGCGCATGATTAAGCAAATGATGCATGGTAAAGAAATTCTGCCTCCCAAAGAGATCTTTTACCGAAAGCACAGTTACATTCAAAGATCCAAAAAACCTACCAATCGGGTCATACTATCAAATTCCTTAACAGCATCGGTAAACTTATCGACATCCTCCTCCTCAATAGATGCTGCCAAGTCCTGATTCATGAAACCAACAAGATGGATGAAATCATTAAAAAACAAAGGGTCCCTCATATAAGCATTGAGATGATCAAAAGCAGATCAAGTCTGAGAAATTTACCGACAAAAGCTTACACTCCCGGCTATTTGAAAAGGACGGATCCATTTCCTGACCCCAAAACCATAGATATAAAAATCATACATTGGATGGAACATGGCAAAGTAATATCACCATTTCAATTAATCACCTGATACTTTTCGAGAGCATTTGATATAGCAATAGGATCACATCCAACCAGGCGACACAGACCTGCATTCAGTAGATATCCCTTCACGCTGTACCTTGTTAGGTTGTTGTTCATAGAGTGACTAGCCACTGCCTCAAAAATCTCAATAGCTTTTTCATACCTACGTGGGTAATAATCATCATTACTTTCCAAAATAGCAAAAACAAAATTCATTAGCAACTACAGTATGCTATTGTCACCCACTGTTCTAGCACAGCTGCAAACTGAGCAACCTTCAGCTTGCATTGATTTCCCTGACTGGTGGACTCTTCTCCTTCATAGAGCTCAGCTGCTTTCTCATAGAATTCCATTGCTTCTGCAAGGGAATCTTCCTTTTCATACGTCTCAGCAATTTCCTTGTTGGACAAAAAATAAGAAGAAAAATCAACAACACACTGAAAGGAATTATTTCTCATTCAAGTGAAAGGTAGCAATTAGGTTATCCCAAGTTAGGCAGTACTCCTAATTTAAGCTGAAGACTGAACACGCTAGAAATTTGAGTGAGACACATGAAACAGGCAACTAAGGGATGATCACTTCTTGAGAAAAAACAGCAGAAAATATATCCACATGCACGTGCACAGTACCAAAAAGAAGCATCACATGTTATTTATTTCAAAATAGATAAATTCTTGTATTCAAAGCTTCCCAATAGCCCCAAAATATGATGGAACCAAGAATACCTGAATGAATTTAGGTAAACCCAAATCGTCTCAAAAAAAGAGGTTACTCACAATAGTCATTTACAAATTAGTGAAGAGAGCCAACCAAAAGGGTGGTATAGATGTACTTGCCATCAAGGTTGCATCCCTTCGTGTACCTAACCCCTTGTTCCAATACCATACGTACCATCTATACCCTACGTATTCTATCAGTGGGTACATTTTTAAAAGTTAGAAAAGGTGTAGCGGCAGGGCCATACTTCACTTTTTCAAGTTCTTTCTGACAGTTTGATAGCATCATTGTAGCCTCACTTTAAATATTTGCTCTATGTATGTGGTTTATCAAAACTTTTATCTATGATCAACAATGTAGAAATATAATAAAAGTACATCTATACCCTACGTATTCTATCAGTGGGTACATTTTTAAAAGTTAGAAAAGGTGTAGCGGCAGGGCCATACTTTACTTTTTCAAGTTCTTTCTGACAGTTTGATAGCATCATTGTAGCCTCACTTTAAATATTTGCTCTATGTATGTGGTTTATCAAAACTTTTATCTATGATCAACAATGTAGAAATATAATAATTTAATGCCTTCGTTTCAATACATTGTGTACCTTATTCGGGAGCTTCTTTTGAATCTGTAGTAGTTATTTACTCTATCCTCCTTGTGCTACCAATGCAAATGAGGGGGTGATTCTTCCTTTATAACCATAAATAATAACCCCGTCACATGATTTTGCCAAATTCTGGCACATGAGAGACAGACGGGGCAAGTTGTTGCTGCAACTTAAGAGTTCCTTGAGCACTGTGAGTTGGTGATTCATGATAGCGGACTCTATGTTGGTGATTTAAAGTCATGATGGCAGGTAGTATCTGCTTCGATCTTGCTCCAATGATGGACTTGACATGTTGCTGAGTTTCCAATACGAGATGATTGCACTCTTGGATGATGGGACAATGGATTCAAAGGATCATTTCATAGATCTGGAGCTAGCTGATTTGTTTCGGGATTGAGGTGCTTGGATGACTGGTCGACTGGAGTTTCTTCCAGATCGTGAGTAGTTAACTATTCACTCCATCTTCCTCCAGCTACCAATGCAAAAGGGAATGAGGAATGGCTTATCGATGAGAGTTTCTTCCGGATCGTGAGTACTTATTCACTCCATCTTCGTCATGCTACGAATGCAAAGGGAGATGAGGGGGTGATTCTTCCTTCATAACCATAAAGTATAACCCTAATCACATGCTTTGCTAGATTCCGGCACATGAGGCAAAAGGGTTAAGTTGTTGCTTCAACTCCAGTACCTTGATCACTGTGTGTTGGTGAATTAAAGTCATGATGGCAGGCACTATCTGCTTCGACCTTGCTCCAACATGGATTTCATACGAGTCATCATCGAACTCGATTCCCCACATGATGTTGAGTTTCATTTACAAGATGATTGCACTCCTGGCTAATGAGATTCAGAAGATCATTTCATAGATCTGGAGATGGCTGATTTGTTTTGGGATCGAGATGCTTAGATGGCTGATCGACTCGAGTTTCTTTGAGCTTGAAGATACTTTTTCACAACATCTTTTCTCATGCTATGAATGAGGAGGGGAATGATGGTTCTTCCTTCATAACCATGAGTATAACAACTCACATGTTTTTGCCAGAATCCGGCACGTCAGAGACGAAGGGGGCAGGTTGTTGCTCTAACTTGAGTTCCTTGAGCACTGTGTGTTGGTGATTCATGATAGGAGACTCTTTGTTGGTGATTTAGAGTCATAATTGCGGGTTGTATCTGCTTCGACCTTGCTCCAACTATGGATTTCATGTGAAATCTCGAGGATGAAAAGGCACTGCTTCCACAGTCCATTGCTGCAATTCTGGACCGGATTGCTCTGAGAAGTGCAATTATCCTTCTTGAACTTGGGCTTCTCTTTAGTATTACGTAGCGAAGTAGTAGGAGTTTTCTTCTGCTTGTATATTGTATGAGAAGCAGATGTAGTAGTATAATTAGGAGAGTATGATGGAGAAGAGATAGAGACATCCTTGGAAAGCTATTGCAAATCCACGAGTTGAACTCATACTTGCCGAAGTTCGTCTTCAGCGCACACAGACAACTCGGGCCAAGGTTTCTTGGCAGGTCATTACTTTACCTTGCTCTCAGGGAGGGTTGAAGACCATAGACCCAACATGGCTGGGCAGAGCCCTCCTTGGGAAGTTGGTGATCAGAGGTCTTCTCCCAGGGACATAGCTCTCGAACGAGTTGTTGCTTCACAAGATTCGGGCCCGGGTCCCTCAGACAGGCGCCCCTATAACCGGCTCGGCGAGAAATCAATAGCAATACACGAGCAGAAACTTCATAATCACTGAACTTAAATGGGGAGAGAGAGAGAGACACGGCCCGGCGGAGTTCTGTGCCCAACGGTATTGGCCCCAAAGACTGGCGCTCTTTTCCGTATTTCATTTTGTCACAAGACGGGCACCACGTGCCAACGGAAAAGAACAGACTGAACAGACTTTTAGCACTTCCATTAAGACTGAAACTGATAGAGAGAGAGCACACGCGACACAGAGTGGCCCCAGAGAGTATTGGCCCCAAATCTTGGCACCCCTTTCGGTATTTCTTTATATTGCATCAACACAGTACAAGCCGGTACTCCACGCTTTGCACCTTCTCCCAGAAGAGTGCCAAAGAATGAGCCCTAGCCTCATATTTAAGGCCCTAGGCCCAAAAGCAATTTACATGAAAAGCCTTAAACTCAAAAGCAACTGGTCCAAAAGCTGACGGTAGAAAACTGCCCAACGTAGATCACAGAAATCTGTATAGGCTGCCACGTCATCACTATCAACGTGAAACGCGGAAATCCGTATAGTTTGCCAACGCAAAATCCAGAAATCTGTACAATCTGCCACGTCAGCAGGTCAACGTGAATTGCGGAAATCCATGCACCTTCTCAACAAGACCCCTTATTGGCGGTAAACCTAGCGTTTTCAGCCAAGGACCAAGCCTAGCGTTTTTCAGCATTGCAGAGCCTCCAGCGTTTTGGCATTGCAGATCAGCCCTGGCGACAGCAGTACAGCAGATCAGCCCTAGCGTTAGCAGATTCTCCCCACACGACCCCAAATCAGCCTAGCAATTTTGGAGCAGCATAACAGCCAGCGTTTTGATGTTCCGTCGCGACAAGACCTCAAGAAGGACCAGCGTTTTCAGTTTTCAGCAGTCACACATTGCAGTAGAAGTCCCGTCCTTCGCAGATCTCACCTTCCCGCAGTAGATTCTCGTCGCACAATCAGATCCAGCATAGTTGGCAGATTCGGCCCAGAAAACGCAGATTTCAGCATCTGCGTTTTCAGCGCGTCGTCGTCATCATCGACATAGAGTCAGAATTCAGCAGATAAAGATTTACAGATTTCAGCCCTTGGCATTCTCAGATTTCAGCCCGTCGTCGTCCTCATCGTCGACAAGTCCAAAGCATTGTAGAGATTTGTGCAATCAATAGTAGACCACTCTCGCCATAGAGAGTGGGGCCTTCGGAGGAGGGTTTGACAACATTCTGGTGTCGTATTCTTCTCTCTCTATCTCTCAATCTCAACACCTTCATTCACAGTGTTCACCACTTTGTTTGTGTCCATTGCACTCTTCACTAAAGGAACGGAAGGCTCTCCCTTCCGTAAGTAAGAAGGAACCTTGAGCACAGTTCAGATTGGTATCAGAGCTTTGGTAGTGTTCTGTATCACTCAAGGAAAGAACCACAAAAAAAAATTTGCTTGTTGCGGTCGCACGTAACCCAAGTCCTCTTGGGCGTGTCGATTCTTAATCGTGTTTTTGAAGACAGGAAACCCAAGAAAGGAGGGCTTGTCCAGTCCCCTCTTGTGCCTCTTTTCACTCATTGAGAGCGGACCGTGCAATTAGCGGCCGGCCAATCGATGTGAGGTGGGAAAAAGCAACCTTGATGTGAGCGCAAGGCCGCCAAGGCGTGCACCCGCAAGAAAGAGACGAATTTGGGTAAGAGAAGATCCTTCTCTAACATAGATTGCAAGCGAAAGAAGAAACCTCAAGAACTCAAGAACCTTCAGACCCTCAAGAACCCAAGAACCCAAGACCCACAAGAACCCAAGTTCCTCGTGAACTTAAAAACCAAAGATCTCAATGTATGGTTATCACCCGAAGCGGAATGGATACTTTGCATGAAGGTGATGAGCATGAAGAAGGGGAGAAAGAATTTTCCGCACCAGGCGGTTTTTCTGACCCTCCCCCTTCCCCATCTACGCCACGGTTTGCACCAAATCCTATGGAGGCTTTGGTCAAGACGATGATGGACATGATGGCACAACAACAAGAAGCGAATCACTTTGCGATGGCCAACTAGAAAGAAAAGCACAACGACAGGAAGCCATGGAGCGTGAACGCCAACACAAACAAGACACTTGGAGCGTGAGCGTGAGCAAGCGCGCTTGGCAGCAAAAGAAAGACAGGTAGAGCGTGAGACATAGAGAGAACTACGCATGCAAGAATTGGTTCGATAGGTTCTCACCTGGAATCCGAGCCGGCCAAAGACATTGGTAGTTCATCAAGTGGCGCAAGCCGAGATTCTTACTCCAACAACCCCGTCACAGAGAAGATCCCGTTCAGTAAGTATGATGGTAAGATGGATGCTACAATTATTCATTCTTGGTTACATCAATTTAATGCTTATTTTGCGACAACTAAGAAGACAGGAAATAGCAAGGTTTTGACGGCAGCTATGTACCTTGCCGGTGATGCCATTAATTGGTACCACGCATGGCAAGAGGCACAGTTGACCACGCACCTAGAGGAAGCCAAGGATGGCGCGCCCCTTTCCTTCAATTGAGCCGACTTCCAAGACAAGCTCAAGGCGCGGTTTATGTCCCCACAGTACCTAGCATGGTTGAAAGACGATTGGCGCAGTCTCAAGCAAAATGGTATGCCAGTTATGTGTTTCTCTAATCGTATTTTGCAACTCGGCACCCAATTACGCAAATCGGATGATGATCGCACGGAGGCTTTCATTTTCGGGTTGGACGACTATATCGGGTTTGATGTCGAATCCTCGACCCAATCGATCTCAACAAGGCAGTAGCGATTGCTCTTGCACATGAGATGAAGCGCAACAAGGGAAAGCCTAAGGAAAACAAGACTTCAACAAGTACCTCTCAAACCTCTCAGAACGGTAAGAATGGTAAGAACAATAACTCTTCTAACCAATCTTCCAATAGTCTCTCAGAAAAGAACTCTCCAAATGAACCTAAGGGTAAGGCTAACACAAGAGCTAAACCTAAGCTCACTCCAGATGAAAAGGTAGAACAAGAAATTTTAGAAGGATACATCACATCAGAAGAGCAAAGCACTTATTCTAAGGAAGGTCGTTGTTTTCATTGTCACATCAAGGGTCACATAAAAAGAACATGTCCTAAGCTTGAATCTAAGGAATCTAAAGAACCCACAAAACCCACTTCCTCTGTCAATGCAATAAATGAGAACACGAGTGTGACCCAAGCCTCTCATGATCCTCCCATTGATGAGTCTCTCATTAAATGTTATGGTCATGTGAATAGTCAGAGTTTTGTTATATTGTTTGACCCGGGCAGTATGCATGATGTGATCAGTGACTCTCTTATCGAAAGAGCCCGCTTGGAGGTTAGCAAGACATCTCCTTTCGAGGTGTCAAGCTTCGCTCCCGGTATGGACTCTCTCATCACGAAAGAGTGCCTTGATGTTTTGTTCACTGTTCAAGAAGCGTCCTTCCGCAGAAAATTTGTAGTCTCTCCTCTCTCAGGATGTGATATGCTTTTAGATATTCGATGGTTTCGTGAGCATAACCCTCTCATTGATTAGGCAGCTAATACATTCACTTTCAATGCTAAAAGTGACTCTCCCATTGTCATTCGTGGGGAGCAAGTTGTTCATTCTTCTACTCTCATTTCTAATGTGCAGGCGAAGATTGACATGATTCGGGAGAAGGAGACTCTTTCAGTCTCGTCTTCTCCAAAGCATGACACACATGATTTGGATGATAATGACAAGCATGATGAATTACATGATGATGATAAGCATGATGATTTGCATGATCACGATGTGATTACTCACAAACATGATGATTTGCAGGATAAAGATGTGATTGTTCACAAGGATGATGGTTTAGTGGATACTTTGTTTAGTGAAGCTAACCTCCTTGCCGATTCGATCAATCACGAAGAACCGATCTTGGCTCTCGAGCCTAGGTCCAAAGAACCCCCACAGGAAGTATTATGTGTTCGAATGATTAGTCAGCACGCATTGTTCAAGTGTTTCATTCGTGACGGTTTCCTGTATTTTAGTCACCGTTTTTATGTGTTCCCTTTTCATAGGCATGCCATATTGTACGATGAACACGATTCACTCATGAATGGGCACGAATGTATGCGGATTACTCATGAAAAGATAAATTGTTTGCATTCAAGGAATTCACATTCCATGTCTCTTCCTTGGCATGACACAATATCCGAAAGAGCACAAGAAAGATTGAGCGTCAAGCATCGGCATTTCCCTTATGATTTGCCACAATTGATAGATTTGGATCCGAAAGTCAAGATTCGACCCCATTGTTTGCGTGTGTTTGATGAACGGTTCGGCACTCCGTCTCTATGTTCATCTACATTGCATGCATAATCTTTTCGAAAGACTAGAATTTTTCCAGCCACTTTACATGGAATGGGTATGTTCATGGTTTTGTGTTAAAAGTGGTTTCAGGAATTTTCAGCCTTGGAGATTCTTAAAGAAGGTAGACGCGTGACTATAGACGAAGTTGAAGCATTGAAGGAGCCACTGAAGACTTTGTCGCTTTCGGCGCGGCCCAAAGAATCAAGCGTTGCAGACCTTTATGAAGTTCAAGTATCGCATGACCCACGTATCAGAGTGGGCCGGGCGAAGAGTCCTTTCCAGGATTTATCTAGACGCTGTTGGCGATCTCCCTCGACGCCATACAGTTCGGTGCCAATACCTCACTTTGAAAAGGAGGGGATGTCACGTCCACATCTAACCCTATGTGTACGTGGACAAGCTACTTCATGACATGGGTTCAATTTAGTTCAGTTCAGTTAGCTTAGGCAATGATCTGGCACTTTTGTGAGTCTGTTCGCAGACCGTGCATGCCCAAACACTTAGATTAGATGCATATCCTCTGGTTGCACACAGCATGATCATTAGATTTCCATCAGAACCCATCAGGAGCCTTTTTTACAATGCATAGACCTATTTTCCCTATTTTTAACATTTTTCACTTATTATTTTTAAGTGACTTTTGTTGGGAACTCGGTAGGGCAATTTGACTAGCCAAGTATATAAGCAAACCTAGCGCTAGCACTTTCTGGCAGAAGAGGCAACAGGAACTTCGCGTTCAACAGGCACCTTCTCAACAAGACCCCCCACTAGCGATAAACCTAGCGTTTTCAGCCAAGGACCAAGCCTAGCGTTTTTCAGCATTGCAGAGCCTCCAACGTTTTTGTATTGCAGATCAGCCCCGGCGACAGCAGTACAGCAGATCAGCCCTAGCGTTAGTAGATTCTCCCCTTAGGACCCCAAATCAGCCTAGCGTTTTTGGAGCAGCATAACAGTCAACGTTTTGCAGTTCCGTCGCCACAAGACCTCAAGAAGGACCAGCGTTTTCAGTTTTCAGCAGTCACACATTGCTCTAGAAGTCCCGAACCTCGCAGACCTCACCTTCCCGCAGCATATTCTCGCCACACGGTCAGATCCAGTGTAGTTTACAGATTCAGCCCGAAAAATGCAGATTTCAGCATCTGCGTTTTCAGCGAGTCGTCGTCGCATCGTCGTCATCGACATAGAGTCAGAATTCAGCAGATAAAGATTTGCAGATTTCAGCCCTTAGCATTCTTAGATTTCAGCCCATCTCGTCGTCGTCAACATCGTCGGCAAGTCCAAAGCATTGTAGAGATTTGTGCAATCAATAGTAGACCACTCTCGCCGAGTGGGGCCTTCAGAGAAGGGTTTGACAACATTCTGGTGTCGTATTCTTCTCTCTCTATCTCTCAATCTCGGCACCTTCATTCACAGTGTTCACCACTTTGTTTGTGTCCATTGCACTCTCACTAAAGGAACGGAAGGCTCTCCCTTCCGTAAGTAAAAAGGAACCTTGAGCACATTTCGGAGCACTCATCTTTAGCAAAGTTCAACATTCACTTCCGCTGCACCTTACACCGTTCTTCAGTGACTTGACACGTCAGCAGTTTGTGACATCCCCCCTTCTTGAAAGAAAGTAATCTTACAGCATAGCTGCAAAACAACTCAAGTTAGCTCAAAAATTTCCAAGGATCATTCTGAGAGACGATCAGTTTGCTCTTTTTGTTAAGGAGTTTGCTTCTCCTTTTGTCCAGATCGAAACTCTTGATATTTCAGCGTAATAAAATTAGCCATCACACACGAACTGCAATGATCTTCCATGGGGCTTGATGCACTAAAAGTACATACCCAAGCAATCTCATCGAATTAGGAATATTTAGTGGTTGACACATCACAATGCAACACAAATGCTAACATATGCATGTTACAAGACATATGAACATAAAGTCGCCGATGAACACTCCCACCGCAAACAACCATCGAGGTCCGGGCCATGAGCTGCTCAACGACTCCATCATCAATCCTCCCGCAAATAACCTAAAAAGGTCCGGGCCATGAGATATACAGACCTAAACGCCCCCCAGACCGCAGCATGCGTCGTTTGGAGGTTCTGAGAGCGACTGCTCAAACTTCTTAATACTCCTCCCGTAAATAACCATCGAACTCTGAGCCATGAGTAACAACAACAAACTCCCCTCGTAAATAACCACAAGGGTCCGGCCATAAGTAAAAACAGCACTTTTCAAACATTCAATACTCCCCGCGCAAATAACCACAAGGGTCCGGGCCATGAGTATGAATGAGCAAGTATTCTCAAACATTATTTGTCACTACTCCACCCGGAAGTAAAATCACCAATCATTGAAACCAATATTAAAACCACAGTCAAATAGTTCAAAGCGACATCTAGACTAGTTCAAAACAAATACCATCCATTTCAAACAGGATCACCAAACAAGTTCTCAAACAAAACTCAAAACTTAAAAAAACAATCTTGACATTAGTCAAGCTCGAAAAGTCGCCTGACTTTCCAACTTGAAACCTGCACCAAAAATTAGGGTTAGGTTCCTTCCATTACATCGTAGCCGACCACAATATGGTCCATCAGCTCTTGGACAGACAGTGTTCTTCCGGCGGCGATGGTCGTCCCAAGACATAGCAATCACACTGGACCTCCAAGCTTATCAACAAGAGACACCTGCTGAGAGATGTCTAAAGATTGCAAGTTGTAATCTTCTAGGGTTTCCATGGCAAGCATTTCAGGATACCTGTAAGGTGCAGCAGAAGTGAATGTTGATAATGCTCAAGATGAGTGCTCCAAAGTGTGCTCAAGGGTTCCTTTTACGAAAGGGAGAGCCTTCCATCCTTTAGAGAGAGAGTGCAATGATCACAAACAAAGTGAATGCTACTGTGAATGAAGGTGTTGAGAGAAAGAGGGAGAAAAGAATACGACACCAGAGCGTTCTCAACCCTCCTCCAAGGGCCCGCCCTCTCTATGGCGAGAGAGGTCTATGTATAGATTGCACAAATCTGGTGTAATGGTCTAGATGCAATGGACTTGCCGACAATCTACTAGTCTATGAGGAGGTAAAGTGCTCGGCAAATCATCAAGAAAAAGATCCAAGTATGGTTTATAGAAAGGTTGCTCAAGGTAAGATGTTGGCTTTGGTGTTGATTTGGATTGGATTGTATCAGTTGCGACATCTTCGGTGCTACATATCATTAAAAGTGTTGTGAAGTTATCGGTTTTTCGTACCATCCGTTTAACTTGCAATGCAAAAACGACAATCACTAGTTGTACGCGGAATAAGCCATTCAAAGTAATAAGCTGACCATCCTTGCAAAGGGTTATAGTATGTAATCAGAAGCTGATGAAGCTGATGAGAGGATCATATTGGTATAATCAACATTGGCCAAGAATCATATCATAAGTCGATAATGGCATTACTTTGAAAGTAAGGTTGTCCTGATAATCTTACATCAAAGGGCAATTGCTGAACAATTGTGTTGCACGTTAAAAATGAACCATCTGCTAGCTCAATATCGTACGGCTGAGTACTCTGGACAGTAGGCAATTGTAGTCAATGCACAATGTTGGTGCTCACAAAATTATTGGAACATCCGCTATCGACCAAAATGTTCATTGATTTTCCATGAATGAAGCCAAGGAGACTTAAGACTTATTAGACAAGCTGCTCGGTATGGACATAGTATTCTTGGCATTTTTCATTAGAAATGTAGCTACCTTGGAAACGTGTATTGTCTTAACAATACATTTTGCCTCTGCCTTGCTGTGAAGTAGAATCCGCAGATTGGTCAAAATAAAAGGTAACAATGAAGGTGTCTCTACATTAGCGTTTCGTCGTAGATTAGACGGTTGAGGCCGCTTATCACATTGGAACCATCGATGAGGTCCATCGCAAAGTGTGCATAATCCATCTTTGGACGGTTGGGAACTCGATTGTTGTGGAGGAGCGGCAGAAGTTGACGCTTATCACATGCACATCTAACCCTATGTGCATGTGGACAAGCTACTTCAGGTCCAAGGTTCAGGTCAGCTTAGGAAGTGTTCTGGCACCTTTGTGAGCCTGTGCGCAGGCCGTGCATGTCCAGGCACTTAAGAGTAGTTGCATATCCTCTGGTTGCACACAGCATGATCATCAGCATGACAGTCAGTACCAATCATTAGCATTTTACAGTGCACAAAATCCATTTTTCCTATTTATCCATTTTTCACTTAATATTTAATAAGTGACTTTGTTGGAAAACTGGGTAGGATAAAGTTGGAAAACTGGGTAGGATAAATTTGCTAAGTTAGTATATAAGAAACCTAGCGCTAGCACTTTTTGGCATAAGAGGCAACAGAAGTTCCAGCAACTTGTTGTGCACCTTCTCAGAAAGACCGGCAGGAGGCCTAGCGTTTTCCAGCCAACAAGAAGTAGATAGTGTTTTGGTTGCATATCAGCCTAGCGTTTTCTACAGCAGATTCAGCATAGCGTTTTCA
Organism: Adiantum capillus-veneris; assembly: GCF_014529385.1. Classification (NCBI taxonomy): domain Eukaryota; kingdom Viridiplantae; phylum Streptophyta; class Polypodiopsida; order Polypodiales; family Pteridaceae; genus Adiantum; species Adiantum capillus-veneris. The sequence continues at coordinate 109,929,128 of NC_140945.1, read as the reverse complement.
ACAGATGGCAGATCAGCCTTGGCGTTTTGCTACAGATATCCTGGCGTTTTTCAATTGCACTCTCAACCTAGCGTTTTGCAGTTCCGGCATTAGATCAGCCCAGTGCATCAGCATTTTTAGTTTTCAGCACTTAGACCCCGCAGATCCAATCTCTAGCCTCGCAGATCTCATCTACCCGCAGTAGATCCTCGTCGTACAGTCAGATCAGCCAACGTTTTCAGATTCAGCCCGCTGTCCGTAAATTTCAGCATCTGCGTTTTCAGCCCATCGCCATCGCCATCCTCGCCGACACAGTGTCATTATTCAGCAGTTAGCAGATTTGCAGATTTCACCCCTAGTGTTTTCAAATTTCAGCCCGTCCTCGTCGTCGTCATCATTGTCGTCGACATCATCGGCAAGTCCATTCCATCTAGACCATTGTACCAGATTTGTGCAATCAGTAGCATAGACCTCTCTCACCATAGAGAGGGGGGCCCTTGGAGGAGGGTTTGAGAACCGTCTGGTGTCGTATTCTTTTCTCTCTCTCAGTCTCAGCACCTTCATTCACAGTGTCATTCACTTTGTTTGTGATCATTGCACTCTCTCACTAAAGGAACGGAAGGCTCTCCCTCCGTAAGTAAAAGGAACCCTAGAACACAATTCGAAGCACTCATCTGTTCAACATTCACTTCCGTTGCACCTTACATTGGTAATAGAGCTTTAGCAATGTTCAGTATCACTCAACGAAAGAACCACAAGAAACTTTTTGCTTGTTGCGGTCGACGTAACCCAAGTCTACTTGGGCGTGTCGATTCCTAATCGTGTTTTTGAAGAGTGACAGATAACCCAAGAAAGAAGGGCTTGTGCGGCCTCCCCTTGTTCCTCTTTTCACTCAATGAGAGCGGACCGTGCCGGCCAATCGACGTGAGGTGGGAAAAAGCAACTCTGGTGTGAGCGCAAGGCCGCCAAGGGGTGCGCCCGCAGGGAAGAGTCGAGGTCGGGTAAGAGAAAAGCCTTCTCTAACACAAATTGCAAGCTAAAGAACCTCAAGCACTCAAGAACCTCAAGAACACAAGAACCTCAAGACCCCAAGTTCCTCATTAACTTAAGTACCCAAGATCTCAATGTATGGTCATCACCCGAAGCGGAATGGAGACTTTGCGTGAAGGTGATGAGCATGGAGGAGGTGGTGAAGGATTCTCCCCACCAAGAGGTTTTTCCGACCCTCCCCTTCCCCATCTACCCCACGGGTTGTACCAAATCCTATGGAGGCTTTGGTCAAGATGATAATGGACATGATGCTACAACAACGTTGCGCCACCTTGGATCGTGAGCGTGAAAAGCACGCTTGGCGGCCGAAAAAAGAAAGGCAGACTTGGATCGCGAGCGCAAAGAAAGACGATTAGCCTTGGAGCGTGAGTGCGAGCAAGCGTGCTTGGCAGCAGAAGAAAGAAGGGTAGCCTTGGAGCGTGTGCGCGAGCGTGTGCGCTTGGCGGCCAAAGAAAGACGAGCGGCCTTGAATTAGAATGTGAGGCGCACAGAGACCAACGCATGCAAGAGTTGGTCCTACAGGTACTCACCTCGAAGTCTGAGCCACTCAAGGACGTGGACAAATCATCAGGTAGCACAAGTCGAGAAGCGGATTCCAACAACCCCGTCACTCAGAAGTTGACGTTCAGTAAGTATGACGGTAAGATGGATGCTACTATTATTCACTCTTAGTTGCATCAATTTAATGCTTACTTTGCGACAACTAAGAAAACAGGATATAGCAAGGTTTTGACGGCAACCATGTACCTTGTCAGTGATGCCATTAATTGGCATCATGCATGGCAAGAGGCACAATTGACCGCGCACCTAGAGGAAGCCAAAGAAGGCATGCCCCTTTCCTTCAATTGGGCCGACTTCCAAGACAAGTTCAAGGCACGGTTTAAGCACCTCGGTACCTAGCACGGTTGAAAGACGATTGATGCGGTCTCAAGCAAAATGGTATGCCAGTTATGTCTTTCTCTAATCGTGTTTTGCAGCTCGGCACCCAATCACGCAAATCGGATGATGAGCGCAAAGAGGCATTCCTTTATGGATTGGACGAGTATATCAAGTTTGATGTCGAAGTACTGGATCCAATCGATCTCGACAAGGTGGTAGCGATTGCTCTCGCACAAAAGATGAAGCACAACAAAGGAAAGTCTAAGGAGAACAAGGCTTCTCACAGTACCTCTCAAACTCCTCAGAACCCACAGAACGGTAAGAACGGTAACTCTTCTAGCCCATCTTCCTCTAATCCTTCAGAAAAGAACTCTCAAAATGAATCTAAGGGTAAAGCTAAAACACCTGCTAAACCTAAGCTAACCCCGGATGAAAAAGCCGCACAAGAAATTATAGGAGGATACATAACGGCAAAAGAACGTCATTTATTTTATGCTAAGGAAGGTCGTTGTTATCAATATCACGTTAAGGATCACATTAAGAAGGCTTGTTCTAAGACAGCACCACCTAAAGAACCCAAAGCACCAACAGCTACCACAAGCACGTTAATGAACCATCTGAGACTCCACATGTTTCTGACACACACACTGATAAGTCTATCTTTAAATGTTTTGGTCATGTGAAGAGTCAGCATTTTGTCATATTGTTTGATTCAGGTAGTATGTATCATGTGATTGGTGTCTCTCTTGTAGAGAGAGCTCGCCTAGAGGTTAGCCAGACAACAACTCTCGAGGTGTCGGGCTTTGCTCCCGGTATGGACTCTCATCACGCAAGAGTGCCTTGATGTGTTATTCAATGTTCGACAAGCTGCCTCCACTTAAAATTTGTCGATCTCCTCTCTCAGGATGTGATATGATTTTGGGCATTAGAAGGTTTCGTGAGAATAACCCTCTCATTGATTGGGCGGACAATACTCACTCTAAATGCCAAAAGTGACTCTCCCATGATCATTTGTGGTGAGGAGGGTCTGCATTCTTTGCCTCTCAATTCTCATGTGCAGACGAAGAGGCGTTTTTCAATTGCAGACTCAGCCTAGCGTTTTGCAATTCCGGGGTCAGATCAGCCCAGTGCATCAACATTTTTAGTTTTTAGCACTTGGACCCCGCAGATCCAGTCCCTAGCCTCGCAGATCTCACCTGCCCGCAACAGATCCCCGCCGTACCGTCAAATCAGCGAGTGTTTTCAGATTCAGCCCGTTGTCCGCAGATTTCAGCATCTGCGTTTTCAATGCATCGCCGTTGCGTCATCGCCATCATCGCCCTCGCCGACACAGTGTCATAATTCAACAGTTAGCAAATTTGCAGATTTCACCCCTGGTGTTTTCAGATTTCAGCCCGTCATCCTTGTCGTCATCATTGTCGTCGACATCGTCGGCAAGTCCATTGCATCTAGACCATTGTACCAGATTTGTGCAATCAATAGCATAGACCTCTCTCGCCATAGAGAGGGGGGCCCTTGGAGGAGGGTTTGAGAACAGTCTGGTGTCGTATTCTTTTCTCTGATTTCCGGAAATTAGGGTTTCTTGCATAATAAGGGTTTCTGTTGTGGGTAGCCACGTCATCACTTTGTGACACCCCTAGTGTTTTTGCATATCCCAACGTCTACAGATTTGCAGCGTTTTCAGCCACAATAGTGCAACGTTTTCAGCAATGAATAACCTGCAAATTCAGCCCTAAGAAAGTAGCAGATTCAGCCCGAAAGACCATCGTTTTCACCCTTTAAGAACCTCAGTTTTCAGCCCTAAACCTGCAGATTTTCAGCGTCAAAGACCTACAGAAACAGCCACCAAAATCAGCGTTTTTGGACTAGTCGCAGATTTCAGCCCATAGCGTTTTTGGACAGCAGATACTCACTTGCAGATTTCAGCCCTTAGACCGGTGTCGTCATTCCCGTCGTCATCGTCGACATAGCCTAGACTTGCATCAATCTCGTGCATACCATTTGTACCAGTTTGTGCAATCATTAGTAGACCACTCTCGCCGACGAGAGTTGGGCTTTCGAAGGAGGGTTTTACGTCTCTGGTGTCGTATTTCTCTTCTCTCTCTATCTCTCCGTCTCATACACTTGCACGCACAGTGTCCGTTCACTTTGTTGTGATCATAGCACTCTCTCATTAAGAACGGAAGGCTCTACCTTCCATAAGAACAAAAGGAACCTTGAGCACAGTTCGGAGCACTCATCTTGAGCAAAGCGCAAACATTCATTCCGTTGCACCTAACATTGGTATCAGAGCTTTGGCAATGTTCTGTATCACTCAAGGAAAGAACCACAAGAATCACAAGGATTTTTTTTTTGCTTGTTCGCTTAGGCGTGTCGATTCCTAATCGTGCTTTTGAAGAGTGATAGGAATCCCAAGAAAGAAGGGCTTGTCCAGCCTCCCCTTGTGTCTCTTTTCACTCATTGAGAGCGAACCGTGCACTTACCGGCCGACCAATCGACGTGAGGTGGAAAAAAGCAACCTTGGTGTGAGCGCAAGGCCACCAAGGGGTGCCCCCGCGGAAAGAAGTAGAACTTGGGTGAAGAGAAGATCCTTCTCAAACACAGATTGCAAGCGAAAGAAAACCTGAAGAACCTCAAGAACCCAAGAACCCAAGACCCCAGTGCATGGTCATCACCCAAAGCGGAATGGATACTTCGCATACAGGTGGTGAGCATGAGAGAGGCGACGAAGAGTTCTCCCCACAAAGAGATTTTTCCGACCCTCCCCCTTCGCCATCTACGCCACGAGTTGTACCAACTTCTATGGAGGTGATGGTCAAGTCGATGTTGGAGATGATGGCACAACAACAAGAAACGAATCGAGTTGCGTTGGCACAACTAGCAAGAAAAGCAGAACAACATGAAGCCAAGGACTGCGAGCGCGAAGAAAGAAACGAAAGAATTGCCACACAACAAGAATCAAATGGCATTGCTTTAGAACGCGAGCGCGATGAACGAAAGGAAAGAAAAGCAGAAAGAAAGGCCGAGCGTGAAGCTCAAAGAGTGGCCTTGGAGGTCGAGCGTGAAACTCAAAGAGAACTACGCACTCAAGAATTGGTTCGACAAGTACTTGCCTCGAAGTCTAAACCAGCCAAAGATCGTGGGAGTTCCTCAAGTGGCGCAAGCCACGATGCGGATTCCAACAATCCAGTCACAGAGAAGTTGACTTTTAGTAAGTATGATGGTAAGATGGATGCTACGGTTATTCATTCTTGGTTGCATCAATTTAATGCTTATTTTGAGACAACTAAGAAGATTAGGAAATAGCAAAGTTTTGACGACAGCCATGTACCTTGCCGGTGATGCCATCAATTGGTACCACCATGGCAAGAGGCACAGTTAGCCGCGCACCTAGAGGAAGCCGACGAATTCACGTCCCTTTCCTTCAATTGGGTTGATTTCCAAGACAAGCTCAAGGCGCGGTTTATGCCACCTCAGTACCTCGCACGATTGAAGGACGATTGGTGCGCTCTCAAGTAAAATGGTATGTCGGTTATGTCTTTTTCTAATCGTGTTTTGCAGCTAGATACCCAATTACGCAAGTCGGATGATGAGCGCAAAGAGGCATTCCTTTATAGATTGGACAAGTATATCAAGTACGATGTCGAGGTGCTCGATCCAATCGATCTCAACAAGGCGGTAGCGATAGCTCTCGCATAGGAGATGAAGCACAACAAGGGAAAGCCTAAGAAGAACAAGACTTCCACAAGTACCTCGCAGACTTCTCAGAACCCTCAGAATGGTAAGAACGGTAAGAATGGTAAGAATGGTTACTCTTCTAACCAATCTTCCAACAGTCTCTCAGAAAGGAATTCTTCCAATGAACCTAACGGTAAGGCTAACACAATTGCTAAACCTAAGCTTACTCTAGATGAAAAGGTAGCACAAGAAATTGTAGGAGGATACATCACGACGGAAGAGCAAAGCACTTATTCTAAGGAAGGTCGTTGTTTTCATTGTCACATTAAGGGTCACATAAAAAGAACATGCCCTAAGCTTGAATCGAATGAATCTAAAGAATCCACAAAACCCACTTCCTCTGTCAATGCAATTACTGATAGCACGAGTGTGCCCCAAGTTTCTCTTGACCCTTCCATTGATGATTCTTTCATTAAATGTTAAAGTCAGGTGTCGAGGCAGCGTTTTGTCATATTGTTTGACCCAGGTAGTATGCATGATGTGATCAGTCCCTCTCTTGTTGAGAGAGCCCGCCTAGAAGTTAGTCAGAAATCTCCTCTCGAGGTCTCTGGCTTTGTTCCCGGTATGGACTCTCTCATCACGCAGGAGTGTCTTGGTGTTTTGTTTACAATTCATGTCAGGTGACACATCCAACCCTATGTGTCCGTGGACAAGCTACAGCACAACAAGGGTTCAGTCAGTCCAGTCAATCTAGATTTAGAAGTGATCTGGCACTTTTGTGAGTCTATTCGTAGACCGTGCATGCCCAGTCACTTAGATTAGATGCATATCCTCTAGTTGCACACAGCATGATCATAAGCATTCCCATCAAAATCCATCAGAATCAGTCAGGGAAATTTTCCAGTGATTTTAGCCTATTTTACCTATTTTTGGTATTTTTCACTTATTAATTTAAGTGACTTTCCAACAAAAGTAGGTAGGGCAATTTGGGTAAGAAAATATATAAGCAAACCAAAGTTAGCACTAAATAGCAAAAGATGCAACACGAGCCAAGCTCAGCAGGCAACTTCTCAGCAGAACCTTGGCGGTTTCCCTCTCCAAGCAAGATCCCAAGCCTTGGCGTTTTCTCCAAGCACCCGCCCTAGCATTTTCTGACATCAGCAAGGCCTAGCGTTTCTGACATCAGCAAGTCCTCGCCGCATTCCAACCATAGCTAGCGTTTTTGCAACACATCCTCAGCCTGGCGTTCTTGCATCTGATCTGCATCGCCAACAGAACCCAGTACTTAGCGTTTTTGGCAAGCATCCGTTAGCGTTTTGGATCCACAGCAAAGCAGCGATTTCAGCCATGGAATAGTTGCAAACTCAAGCCCTAAAAAGGTAGTAGATTCAGTCCCAAAAAGACCAGCGGTTTTCAGCCTAAAGACACCTCAATTTTCAGCCCTAAACCTGCAGATTTTCAGCGTCAAAGAACCACAGAAAACAGCCACAAAATCAGCATTTTTGGCTCAGTCGCAGATTTCAGCCCATAGCGTTTTTAGACAGCAGTAGAAAGATTGCAGATTTCAGCCCTAGTGTCGGCCTCGTCGTCGTCGTCGTCAACATAGCCTAGACTTACATCAATCACATGCATTCCATTTGTACCAGTTTGTGCAATCATAAGTAGACCACTCTCGCCGACGAGAGTGGAGCCTTCGAAGGAGGGTTTTACGTCTCTGGTGTCGTATCTCTCTTCTCTCTCTATCTCTCAGTCTCATACACTTTCACGCACAGTGTCCATTCACTTTGTTTGTGATCATAGCATTCTCTCATTACGAACAGAAGGCTCTCCCTGCCATAAGAACAAAAGGAACCTTGAGCACAGTTCGGAGCACTCATCTTTAGCAAAGCGCAAATATTCATTCCGCTGCACCTAACAATTCAACAACAAGCTGCCTTCACTAGAAGATCTTTTGTCTCTCCTCTCTCAGGATGTGATATGATTTTGGGCATTCGATGGTTTCGTGATCTTAACCCTCTCATTGATTGGGAGGCTAACACTTTCACTCTCCATGCCAAAAGTGATTCTCCCATTGTCATTCGTGGAGAGGACATTGTTCATTCTCCCTCTCTCATTGCTAATATGCAGGACAAGATTGAAAGGATTCAGGAGAAGGAGACTCTCTCTCAGTTCTTCTTCTCCAAAGCATGACACACATGATTTGCATGATGATGATTTGAATGACAATGATGAGCATGATGATTTGGATGACAATGACAAAGTATGATGATTTGCATGATCAAGATGTGATTTCTCACAAGCATGATGATTTGTATGAAGATGGCGTGATTGTTCACAAGGATGATGAGTTAGTTGATGCTTTTTCTAGCAAAGCTAACCTCGTTGCAGATTCGATCAATCACGAAAGATCGATCTTGGCTCTCGAGCCTAGGTCCAAAGAAACCCCCCAGGAAGTATTATGTGTTCGCATGATTGATACGCATGCATTGTTCGAGGGTTTCATTCGTGATCGTTTCCTATATTTTAGTCAGCGTCTTTATGTGATCCCTTTTCCTAGGCATGACATATTGTACGTTGAGCACGTTTCACTCATGAATGAGCACGAATGTATGCGGATTTTTCATGAAAAGCTGAAAAGTATGCATTCAAGGAAGTCGCATTCCATGTCTCTTCCTTGGCATGACACATTCGTAGAATGAGCACATGAAGTATGAGCACCAAGCATGCGCATTTCCGTTGTGAATTGCCAGAGTTGATTGCTCTAGACCAAAAGAGACAGATTCGATCTCATTGTTTGCGTGTGTGTGGTGAACGGGTCAGCACTCCGTCTAATTGTTCATCTACATTGCATGCACAGTCTATTAGGACGACAGGATTTTTTCCACTCACTTTACATGGAATAGGTATGTTCATGGTTTTGTGCTAGAAATGGTTTCAGGAATTTTCAGCCATGGAGATTCTTGAAGAAGGAAGAAGTATGACTCTCGACGAAGTTGAAGCATCGAAGGAGCCACAGAAGACTTTGTGTCGCTTTCGGCGCGGCCCAAAGAAGCAAGCGTTGCAGACCTTTATGAAGTTCAAGTACCGCACGACCCACACATCAGAGTGGGCCAGCAAAGAGTCCCTTCCAGGATTCCGGATGCTACTAGCGATCTCCCTCGACGCCATATAGTTCGGTACCAGTACCTCACTTTGAAAAGAAGGGGATGTACATGACACGTTCAACCCTGTGTGTCCGTGAACAAGCTACAACACGACAAGGGTTCAGTCAGTCCAATCAATCTAGATTAGAAGTGATCTGGCACTTTTGTGAGTATTCGTAGACCGTGCATGCCCAGTCACTTAGTATAGATGCATATCCTCTAGTTGCACACAACATGATCATCAGTATTCCCATCAGAATCCATCAAATTCCATCAGGGGAATTTTCAAGTGCATTTAGCCTATTTTACCTATTTTTGACAATTTTTTACTTATTATTTTTGAGTGACTTTTATCGGGACGTAGGTAGGGCAAATTGAGTAAGTTTGTATATAAGCAAACCTAAACTAGCACTATTCGGCAGAAGAGGCAACAAGAGCGAAGCTCAGCAGGCAACTTCTCAACAAGACCCCTTGGTGGACTTTCCTTCAAGCAAGACCCAGATCTAGCGTTTTCTTCATCCACAGCCTCAGCAAGCTAGCGTTTTTGGAAAGCATCATCGCCTAGCCCCTGCATCAGCCTTGCGTTTTTTGCCTCAACATCATCGCCACACATCCCCCATCAAATAGCGTTTTTGCAAAGCTACTCCCCTAGCGTTTTTGCATATCCTAGCGTTTGCAAATTTGCAGCACTTTCAGCCACAATAGTGCAGCGTTTTCAGCAATGAATAACCTGCAAATTCAGCCCTAAGAAAGTAGCAGATTCAGCCCGGAAAGACCATCAGTTTCAGCCTTTAAGAACCTCAGTTTTCAGCCCTAAACCTACAGATTTTCAGCATCAAAGACCTACAGAAACAACCCCCAAATCAGCATTTTTGGACTAGTCGCAGATTTCAGCCCATAGCCTTTTCGGACAGCAAATACTCACTTGCAGATTTCAGCCCTTAGACCGGTGTCATCATCCCCGTCATCATCATCGACATAGCCTAGACTTGCATTAGTCTCGTGCATACCGTTTGTAACAGTTTGTGCAATCATTAGTGGACCACTCTCGCCGACGAGAGTGGGGCCTTCGGAGGAGGGTTTTACAACGTCTCTGGTGTCGTATTCTCTTCTCTCTCTATGTCTCAGTCTCATACACTTGCACAGTGTCCATTCACTTTGTTGTGATCATAGCACTCTCTCATTAAGAACGGAAGGCTCTACCTTCCATAAGAACAAAAGGAACCTTGAGCACAGTTCGGAGCACTCATCTTGAGCAAAGCGCAAACTTTCATTCCGTTGCACCTAACATTCTTTCCTTGAGTGATACAGAACACTACCAAAGCTTTGATACCAATGTAAGGTGCAGCGAAAGTGAATATTGAACTTTGCTCAAGACGAGTGCTCCGAATTGTGCTCAAGGGTTCCTTTTACTTACGGAAGGGAGAGCCTTCCGTTCCTTTAGTGAGAGAGTGCAAATGATCACAAACAAAGTGGTAAACACTGTGAATGAAGGTGCTGAGACTGAGAGATAGAGAGAGAAGAATACGACACCAGAATGTTGTCAAACCCTCCTCCGAAGGCCCCACTTTCTATGGCGAAAGCTGGTCTATTGCTATTGATTGCACGAATCTGATACAAGGTGCGGATGCTATGAGTCCTAGATGATGCTATGTCGATGTCAACAGAGAGGATGACGATGACGATGCTAAGGCTGAAAACTGAATGCTGCAAATAGGTAATTGTTGCACCAAGTCGGGGGCTGATCTACTAGCTTGATGGCTGTGGGAAACGCTGCTTCTTAGTGTTGAACAACGTTGTTTCTTATGGCTGAAAACGCTGGACAGCAGGCTGTAAAAAACGTTGGTACAGCACGAGAAAAATGCTGATTTAACCTTGCTGAAAAACGCTGATGCAGATCTCTGAAAACTTTCTATGGACAGCTGGCTGAAAACGCCAGCAAACCAGGGCTGAAAACGCTGTCAAATCCGACTGAAAAACGCTAGTAGTTCAGGCTGAAAATGCTAGGGTTTTGTTGAGGGGTTCTTGCTTCAGAAGGGTAGCTAGAGGGCCTGCTCCAAGAGGATTTGCCTGTGATCTCTTTGCTTCTTCTGCTTCCACTAAGTGACTGCCGGTTTCCTTATATATTAACTTAGCAACTTTGCCCTACCCAGTTTTCCAACAGTCACTTATTAAACATGGCTAAAATAGGGAAAATATGTTCTGTGCACTGTAAAATGCTCTTGATGGATTCTGATGGTAATGTTGATGATCATGATGTGTGCAACCAGAGGATATGCATCTACTCTAAGTGTCTGGACATGCACGGTCTGCGAACAGACTCACAAAAGTGCCATAACACTTCCTAAGCTAGGTTGACTGAACCCTTGTCATGAAGTAGCTTGTCCACATGCACATAGGGTTAGATGTGCACGTGACATGTCAGGTCAAGTAGCTCACTACCTGAATCATCTTTCACTTGCACCTGTTGCTTACATCAACAGATAAAATATTCTTTACCTAATGCCTCGCTCAAAAGGATCTTGCACACAACAACTTGCATATTTTCTACTTCTACAAAAAACTTGTCCTTTTATTACTAAAAAAATAAAATTACAAAGAAATTTTGCAAATCCCTGAAATTGTGTCCAAAGGCACTTGAAGCCAAGGCCCCCCATGTCTAACCGTTTGTGGTATAAAAAATTAAGAGTAAAATATGTAGTCTCACATAAAACGTGAAAAGAAGAGTACAAAGTCTCACTTACTAATTACATATAAAAGGGTGTTTTACCCGTTCTCCAAGAATGAAGGTATGTATTATCATTGGCTATATCCATTGAAGTCTCTTCATACACACGAATTCTATTGTATTTGCAACTTTTTGATATTTGTGAAAGCTCTCTCCCTTATACCACTAAAATCATTCGCAATATGTGTAACCACTATTTTGTACAATCAAGTAAATCTCACAAATCCTAATTAAACATAGTGAGACCCGGCTCTTATTCTACCCAAGCTCTTGCTCTCTTCTTGTCTTTTCTTTGTTCAATAGTCCTATCGTCCTCCATGGTAGAACGCTGTGCAAAAATGTCCCAGTTCTTCACAAGTGAGACACCTTCCCTGCTGAAACAATTCCTACCTAGATCTTTCCCTGTTCTGTTCATCAAAAAATGTGGGGTTCTTCTATGCCTAGTTCTTTCGAACATTAGATACCATCTAGGAAAATACCCGATATCATACCCTACATGGATCCCTGTGGATATCCCTGAAAACCTGGGATCATGCCTTATCCATTGAAAACACCTTGTCCATATCCAAACCCCAGTAATCCATAAACAAATCCAACTTTCCTCCTTGAAGTCAATAATCCAACTTTCCTCTTTGAAGTCAATCGAGGCATGACTTTCCCCTTTTCGGAGGAACACAGGGTGCTTTCACTTCCGCTCCTTAAAAATCAATTTTTTTCGACTCCTTGAAAATGAATTTCATGCTCTCCTCTAGAATATGCATGACAAAACTGGGATACTTGGAGTAGCTACTCATACCTTTTTCCCTTGAAGGGACTTTGTCTGCTTCATTACTCCTATGTTTTCAAATCTGTCCATGTATAAAACCTTCGACTGTGCATGGCAAAACTCGGATCCTTGGAGTAGCTATCCATACCTTGGTCCCTTAAAGAAACTTTGTCTGGTTCAATATTCCTATTTTTTCAGATCCATCCATGCATAAAACCTTTGACAGAGTGCCTTTGGGTGTAATGAAGAAGGGGACACCTAGGTCAACACAAAGGCCTGTCTTCCTCAATTGGGCTTTGAGAACATCTATCTCTAGGATACAATCATCCAACTCTTCTGCAATGTCCTCCCTATCCCAGCCTAGAGAGAGAGAGAGAGGTGGGAACAAGCCCTGCTAGACACCTCTATACAAGAGCTATGGCAAATAAAACTGGGCTATACTATCTCTAGGGCTCCCCCAACCCCCTAATAAGAGGGGATTAAAATTGCTGCCCAACTCCCCTAAAATTATCGATGAACCCAAAGTCACTTCCCCCAAAACACAGCACCCCACTGGTCCCAGACCATATCGGACTAAATCTTGGACAAATCCAAAACCCAACCAAGGAGACTAGCATCACAAGACCTGGGCACAGCCACCAAGATCCCTAGATCTAGGCATAAACCCAGAAGATTATAGAGCACTGGCCTAGAAAAAAACACAGGTTTTCTTGCAACTAAAAGTGTAACAGACTTGGACACTCTAAGTCAAAAATCAATCGCGACAGCACCGAATAACCACTTCAAAACAATTCACCGATCACAATAGATTTGCACTGGCCCGACGGAATTCCGTGCCTAGAGATATTGGCCCCAAAGACTGGCGCCCCTTTCGGTATTTCTTTTTGTATTAATCAATCATCAAAGTACAAGAGAGCGGTTAGGGTTTCACTCTCAGACTCTGCATCCAGATGCTCTGAGAAGTGAGGCCCAACCCACTAATTTAAAGATTACAAGGGATGCCCAAAAGCAGAGCCCCAAAAGCTTTTAAAAATAAAAAGCATCAATTCTCTCTCTCTCTTAGAGAGTCTTTTCTCTTTTTTTATAAAAAAAAGCAAAATTCGCGTCGCTCATCATTTTTCTAAAAAAAAAAATCAACCTCCGCGATTTTCGAAAATTAGGGTTTCTGGCAAAAATTAGGGTTTTTGTTGTCCGTCACATCATCACTTTGTGACATACCCCCCTCTTAAAAGCATTGTAATCGACCGTGATTACGCCTGCAAAACCGACAAAAGCCATAAACCGTCTTAGCAGACACTGACTGTTAGTACCTACGTACTAGAAACACACATCTAGCACATGTACAAAATCGACAATCACATCACACGACATCACAGGACATCACCAGACATCACAGGACATCACATGACATTCAACATTCATTCAGATCTTAGACCATGATTTATTGGCAATGTAGCTAGCAATCACATCTAGGTCCAATCGGGACCTCAACAATGTCCGATTGACTAACCCCTATTGCAACCATGTCTATTCGAGATCAATCTGACCAAAATGCTGCAGTCATTTCGGCTATCAATTCATGCACTCACAAGAAGTCAAGAACAAATCAGTATCATTATCAGGAATTCCATTTCATAATGTCATCCAACAGAATACTGTCAGCTCTCAGTATCCCTGAAGCTCAAAGAGACATCAGTGACTTTAGTATCAAAATCAAGGCATCTGTTGACAAAGGAGCGGAGTGACTCCCCTCTTGTGCATCCCACTGCACCATATCTTCGGCCAAGCTGAATTTCTGGGTTCCGTTTGGAGTAGACTATGCTAAACCAAAACATCGAGGTAAAGTTTCACAATCCGAGGAGTATCTGCTAGGTCCTCCTCCTCCATCCACTTAGCATCAAATGCAGAAAAGTTCTTGAACTAAACCAAGAACCGCCTTCGGACTTTACCTTTCTTCGTATCATTATGTGCCAAAATCTGTTCAGGAACAAGGATCTCCTCATTTTCTTCCACTTCGGGTTGCTCATCAGGCTCCCCATCATCAGGCACATCACCCTTAACAGGTTTCAAGAGATTCACATGCAATGCATTGTGAATCCTCCAAGTATCTGGCAGTTTCAATCGGAAGGAGACATCATTTATCTTTTCAGTTATCTGGAAAGGTCCGTAGTATCGCATACTAAGCTTTGGAAAAAGCCTCTCCTTTCCCTTTTTCTTTCATAGGCGTGCCTTCTCAAAACGTAAGAGCACCCAATCATCCTCCTTCAATTTCAAGTCGCGACGATGGTGATCCGCTGCCTTTTTCTGTCGTTCTTGAGACTCCTGCAAAGTCTCGCGAACCTTGGCAAAAGCCGTATCCAAATCTCGCGAATATTCATCCACTTCCAATATCTAATCTTTCGTGCTCAGGAAGGATGGAACCTTCGCAGCACTTTCAACAATCGCACATGGCGTCTTCCTCGTCGAAGAGTGTATCGTGTTATTGTAGGCAAATTCCACCAAAGGTAAGTTCCTTTCCCATTGAGTCTTCTGATCCGAGATACAAGACTTCAATAAATCTAAAATCACTGAATTGGCAATCTCAGATTGTCCGTCAGTCTGCAAGTGGAACGATGATGAGAACTACAACCGCGTGCCAATGTTCTCCCAAATTGCCTTCCAAAACAAACTCGTAAATCTAAGGTCTCTGTCGGAGACAATTGTCTCAGGCACGCCATGTAATCGAAAAATCATCGTGATCATTCTGTGTTCTTGGGAGATCAAAAATGAAATCCATTGCAATACTTTCCCAGGGGTAGGTGGGTATGGGTAAAGGCTGTAACAATCCATGTGCCTTATGCCTGTCAAACTTGACCTTCTGGCATACCAAGCAACTGCGCACAAACTCTTCTACATCCTTTTTGAGTCTCGGCCCAAAGAAGTCTCCCTCTACCCCCTTCATGGTGGTAGCAATGCCGCGGTGACCCGTAAAAGGTGGACAATGGCATTCAGTCATAACCTTATCCCTCAACGGCTGTGTAACGCACAACTTAGTCTTTTTCATCAAGTAGCCTTCCCGAAGGGAGTATCCCGCTATTGTCTCCCCATCCCGTATCCGTGTGAAAATATCTGCAAAATCTGTATCTGTGGCATACTGATCGACCATATCCTCGAAGCTCTATGATGTATTACGAAAACAGCCAGAACCAACGGTTTCCGAGACAAAGCATCTGCCACCACATTCTTCTATCCCTGCACATGGACAATCTGGAAGTGGAACTATGACAAGATGTTCGCCCACCGCATCTGCTTTTCCGAAAGCTGCTTCTGTGACAAGAAGTAGCGCAAACTCTGATGGTCTATAAAGACAGTAAAAATCGCTCCGAGTAGGTAATGCCACCACTGAGTAAGAGCATGGATAATCGCCAAAAGCTCTCTCATAAATCTGTGCTGTCATCTCCGGCCTAGAGAACAAACGGCTCTCGTAAGCTATGACATGGCCTGCTTGCATCAAGACCGCACCCAGACTACGACCACAAGCATCACAAAATACTTCACATGACTTCTGCAAGTCCGGCAAAGTCAAATCTGGTCCTGTAGTCAATTTCTCTTTCAATGTCCGAAAGGCAGTCACCTCTGTGGGTCCCCATGAAAAAGGTACTCCTTTCGGTGTCAAGGTATGCAAAGGGGAAGCAACCTCTGCAAACTTTCGTATGAACCGCCTGTAGTACGAACACAGTCCCAAGAAGCTTCTAACTTCATGGACATTCCTCAAATCGGGCCAATCACGGATAGTCTCTATCTTGGCCGGGTCCATTTGCACTCCTGCTGCTGACACAATGCGTCCCAAAAAGTGTATTTTTGGTAGGAAAATTTCACTTTTCTTTGCATTAATCACTAACGTGTGATCTCGTAATGCCTGAAAGACTTGAAGCAGATGATCTCTGTGTTCTGCCTCATTCTTGGAGAAAACAATGATGTCGTCAAAGAAAGTGCCAACAAATAGCCTGTACTCTCGAAAAATCTTGTCCATCATCCGGTTAAATGTCGCAAGAGCATTGGTTAAGCCAAAAGGCATCACCAAAAACTCAAATAACCCAAAAGTCGTTCGAAAAGCTGTCTTGTAGACATCTCCTGGCGCTATCCTAATCTGATGATATCCACTCTTCAAGTCAATCCTGCTAAAGCACGAGGATCCCTGTAACCCGTCGAGTATATCATCGATCCTAGGAATCGGAAATCTGTTCTTGATGGTGATTTTGTTGAGAGCGCTATAATCGATGCACATTCTCCAAGATCCGTCTTTCTTCAAAACCAACAACACTGGAGAGCAATACGGTGAAGTACTAGGCTAGACAAGACCCTTTTCCAAGAGGTCTTTCACTCGTTCATAATCTTTTCATTATGTACTCGGCTCACACGGTAAGGTGGCCAATTCGGTGGCGTGCTTCCGGATATCAGATCAATGGTTTGATCTTCAGGCCCTCTGAAAAGCAATCGGCATGAGTGTGGAGAAAAATCTTGGCGTTCTTTTAATCAAGTCAAAACATATTCAACCTTTATCCAGCGTTCAGTTCTCTCCCAAAAGAATGAGTAACATCAAGTACAATCTCTAAGCCCTTCATTTATCAAAGTCGCTTTCTCGGCCCGGAAGTCAACCACGGCGTAGTTCTTGTGGTACCAAGTAATCCTGAGTAGAACGTCACTCGCGTGCCCTTAACACCCCTATCATTGCAAACAAAGTTTGCCAATGCTCGGTGTAATGGCAACATCCCATCCGGGTGCCAGTCAAACTACCTCTACCTGTGGCGTCAGTCTGTCGGGCGTAATTCCAAATCGAGCCGTCAATTCCAAGTGAAAAGAAGTTGGCCTTGGCTCCTTCAAAAGAGCTTCCTGATCCTTCACTTTGCCCCAAAAGCGGCAAAGTTTGTACTTTCATTCATTATATTCGGTGCAAGTCCCACGCCATGTGGTACCAGTTCTGCTTTTCTATCTGTCTTTTCTGCCACGTTTCTCAGCTGCTCTCGAACTCTCAAACCTGTCGTCGTCTTTATCATTCTGTTCTTTCTGTGCCTTATTAGGGCACTTCGCGGAGAGATGTCCCTATTCCCCGCATCCAAAGCACTTCCCCTCTCTAATGAAGCGAGCTTTCTCCTCGGGAGTAAGCTTGGGTCGTGCATCTTTTTCTCTGGGTTGCTCTTTGTCTTTCTACTTTCATTCCCAGAAGTCTGTTCGGCTCGTTGTGTCATGGCCTCATCTGTGGGGTAGGTCAGACTGCCATAGTGAATGGCAAAGCCCCGCTTCGCATGACTCATCAACTCCTGAATAGAAGCTGACTTCTGTTCCAAGCAGTGATCTCGGATCTCTGTAGGTAGACCCAAGGTAAACCGCTGAATCTGTTCTCTGAATGAGATCTTCTTGAATGAAGAGGCGGGTAGAAAAGAGCTCCAGAATCTTTCACAATAAGCATTGATTGTATCTTTCTTGGTCATCCGAAGATGGTTCCAAGCAGCTCGTAAATCTCGTTCATATTCTTGCGTCAACCAAGAAGAAATAAAAAGCTTCTTAATTTCAGCCATTTAACTGGCGCACTCTTGTTAAAAGAAGCGTGGACCACCAAGTACGAGCATTCCCCTTAAGGTAAGAGGTAGCTCTCCGAATCTTGGAGTGTTCTGAATAGCGTCCTCCCGCGAAAGCGATGTCAAACTGCTGTATAAAAGACAAAGCCTTCGAAGCATCTGAGTATCTTGAAAAGTATCAAACTTGATCGAGTGGCCACCTTCCTTAAACTCTCGGACTTTCTTGCTTTTATCTTCGAGAAAGTCATACTGGTTGGCTTTGTAAAAATTCTTCTTGTTCGCATAAAACTTTCCGTCATCGAAATCTGAGCTGTCTGTAGACGAGTCCTCAGTAGAACTGTCAGTCTCTGGGCGAGATGTAGCCTTCTTTGCCTTTTTCTTGCCCTTTCCGAAGCTTTGTTTCTTGCTTCGCTTTTTACCTTTTCTGTCTTCTTCGCTCGAATCCGAGGAGCTAGAAGAACTATCAGAAGAAGAAGAAGAAGAAGAAGAAGAACTGGGTACTCCTTCAAATCGAACACGCTTCTTCTGTTTCTTTGCCTTGTCAAAAGTCGACCGACGACCCAAATAACCAGGAATGTCAGTGCTTTTCTTCTACTTTTTGCCATGCTTTTTGGCTTTCTTTTGCACGTCAAAAAGCTGAGCAATCCGTGCATCAACCACGTTCTCCAATTCCTTCTCCGTATATTTTCTTGGAGGCAGAAGGTTTCTTGAGAGTGGGTTTCGGGAGTGGTGTTGTGGTTCTTTGCCACTCCATCTGTACCTCTTCCAAAGAGGTCTGGTTTATATATTTTGCAATCTTCGGGTCCTTGGCAAAATTGAGCATCATCTTTGTTGCATCGCCAATCAACTGGCGACGCTCCATCTCTCACCGCTCCGCCTAAGTAGGCTAAGGCGGGCCATACTCTCTGCCGGAATCTTCGTTGTGATCCCTGCCCGCATCTCCAGATGCAGAGGGAGTCGACTAATCATTGCCTGAAGCCATAGGTGCCACGGAAAAAAAAAATCGGGGATCGGATTTCCCGTAGAAGAGAAATCGGCCGTGCTCTGATACCACTGTAACACACTTGGACACTGTCAAAAATCAATTGCGACAGCACCAAATAACCACTTCAAAACAATTCACGGATCACAATAGATTTGCACTGGCCTAGCGGAGTTCCGTGCCTAGAGATATTGGCCCCAAAGACTGGCGCCCCTTTCGGTATTTCTTTTTGTATTAATCAATCATCAAAGTACAAGAGAGCGGTTAGGGTTTCACTCTCAGACTCTGCGTCCAGATGCTCTGAGAAGTGAGGCCCTCACCACTAATTTAAAGATTACAAGGGATGCCCAAAAGCAGAGCCCCAAAAGCTTTTAAAAATAAAAAAGCATCGGTTCTCTCTCTCTCTCTTAGAGAGTCTTTTCTCTTTTTTTATAAAAAAAAGCAAAATTCGCGTCGCTCATCATTTTTCCAAAAAAAAAAAATCAACCTCCACGATTTCCGGAAATTAGGGTTTCTGGCAGAAATTAGGTTTGCAGGAATTTTAGGGTTTCTGGCAGAAATTAGGGTTTCTGTTGTCCGCCGCGTCATCACTTTGTGACAAAAAGCATAGAGAACTCGCTCTGATCTTGTTGTAGTGCTAGGATCCCTACTACTGCTGCTTTTTCAGGCTGTAGGTCAACTTTCTCATGGGATAATTGCAATATGGCGGTTACCACATTAGTACTGATGACCCAGCAGCACTCCCTCAGCAAGTTTTGGTATCTTCTGTGATTTGTAAGGCATTTTGGTGAAAGCGACTGAATAAGCCTTTACTGCCGGGCAGCTGATTCAGTCACTTTCATCAGAAATACCTTACACAGCACAGAAGATACCAAAACTTGGCCATTGAATACTCTTGTTAATGCAAAAATTTTAAAACCATCAGTGCATCATCCAAGCAATTGTGCACCTACTGTCAGTAAAATCTCACCATCTGTGCTACAGATATCATCAACACAGTAAAGAACAATAGCTACATAACACAACACAAACAGCTATCTGATCTTGCTCCTGCATAGGGAGAGAAAAAAAATGACAAGTTTGATGCCTGCAAGTTGTTGAACCAAATCTCAAACCTTAAAATATTTTGCTGCCATTGATAGCCTTCCAATTTCCATATACATCTGAACTGCCAGATTCATGTATTTTATTGCTTCTGCAGGAGTAAAGCCATGAAGAGCATTATAATGTCAGAAAGCCTTTAAAGGTATCAGAGATGCTGGAGTAGATTCTTACCTTTAGAGTCAAACTTCTTGTAGCAAACAGAAGCATCAACAAATGCCGAAGCAGCTTCATGCTTGCTCTCAAGCTGCAGTTAGATGCAAAAACTAAGATTTCAAAGTCCAAATATTTCAAAGAGAACTGTACAAGCAGCCTTTAAGTGCATGTGAATGTCATTGTTCTCATTTGTCTGATTTCCAAGTAAAACTGTACAATGGATATCAGTCAAAGTGAAACACAAACAATGGGACAGATTTCAATCCTGCACCTTATTTCCACTAATGTCCGATAGACATGCACCATGCACAATCCACACTCGGACCATTTAAGCCCTTGATAAGCCAGGAGATGCCTAGATTCAAATCATAAGGGAAGCGCAAGTTCAAACTCATAGTAGTCATCCATCAGACTATATCGACTCCATAATGCATTGCTTTCCACTACTGTCCAGACAGATAGACATGCAGCATGCAAAATCCCACTTGACCAATTTAAACCCTCGATAAGCCAGAAGAAGCAAAACATAAGAGAAGTGCAAGTTCAAAAACTCATAGTGGTTATCCACCAGACTAGCGCAGATTTGCTTAGTGTTCCAACTTGTGTTAGTGGTGCCCAATATTGGGTGTGGAGCTCTTCACTGATTTGAGTGACCCAAAACACACTCTCTAATCCCTTCCACTTACTGCACCCCCTGGACAACAAAGTAAAAGTGCTGTCCCAAAGCAAATAAAGAAGGAAGCAATTACCTTCAGCACAAATGCAGCTTCAAAAAATCTAAAGCAAACATTACAAGGAGAAAATCTCAAGCTTGGAACAGACTTTTCAAGCTGTGCGCTTCTAACCTTCATGTGGCAATTTGCAAGTTGGATGTAGACATTTGCTGCTTTATCCCCTGAAACAAACACAGCCAGATCATTTATATTAAGAGGAAATCACAGCAACAAATATGACATCACATGTATGAGCATCGATTTCTTGCATGTGCACATTTGGATAACACAAGAAACACTACATCTCATGTTGCTTGAAAATTTTAAGGAGAAGATAAATCGCTAGTTCGCATCTATGTCTTCCATTTCGAGGTTGTGCGGGCATGAAAACCTGATGAAAAAATAGGCATTGATGAAGGAGAGACTTACAGGTTTTAGCGAGTTTGTAGCAGTTTCCCGCTTTCTCAAAAAGCTCGGCAGCATCATCGTACTTGGAGCCGAAGATCCCCCATCCTTTAAGCTTTTTCTCTGCTTTCTTCTCGTATTCATCCCCTTTCGCTTCCTGATCGCCCATCACCGATGCAGGCACGAGACCCACAGGCAGGAGAGAGAAAGAGAGATTCTGTGTGGCGCACGTATATTGGCGAACTTGAAATTCTCCCTGTATAAAACTTGACTATACAAGGCACTAGACCATGTCCGGCCGACAAAAGTGTGAATGAGTTTGTGTGCTGCCATGAAGAAGATAAGAGCTCCCAAAATGTGCGTTAGGGCTTTCAAAAGTCACATAACGACATACGTTGATGACACATTACTAACTAGGCCCTCCCTTCTTTAAAAATTTTATCCTAAGAGATAGCTTAGCTTGTTTGACACCTCAACAATTTGGTGGTGCAGCTGGGTAAAGGGCCCAAGTTAAGTCCGCCTAAGAAGAAGGACAATTTTCGAAGTCCTGCTTTGGAGATTTTCAATTTGAGAAGCTCAATTGGAAGAGTGTTGTAAGGCACGCACACAGTAAAAGCGACGCTTTAATCCAAGACGCGCGAACTATGCAGCACAACAGCTAAAAAATTTTGTGTATCAAAAATGGCCTTGTGAAGGGAGCCACACTCGGGTGAATAGAGAGCCAATGTGACCAGCAAGGTTTGAACCCAGATCTAATGGTCAAGAATTAACCTTCACGTGAGCTATCTATCCACTCCACCACTAGGCTCCTGTTGTCCCAATACCATTATAAACTTGGGGAGCCACATGTCCCTTTACAGGGACCTGGTTTTTAATAGCCCCTTTAACCCTATGTGATCACATTCCTCTCCTCTATATTTATTATACAAGCACTCAATGCATATATGGCTCATATAGAGGCACTATAGGGAAGCTTGGGTCAAAGCAAGCTTGAGAGACGTTAAACGGTAACCTAGAGATTTGTTGGCCATAACTTTGATTGAGTTCTTGTGAAAGCCATAGGAATATGGTATTAAAGAGAGGCTAAGAGATCATGAGCCACGAAACCCATGTTGTTATTGCTCCATATCTTAGTCTAACCTGAACATGATCATCACACATTGCAGCTTGCTCATTCCATCCAAAATTCTCAAAATTGTCACTTGGCTTGGTCACACTCAATCAAGACATGTGGTCATATATACGTCCCATAATCTACATGGATGTCACTACCACAATGCTCTCAAGCAAACAATGAGTAAAAGAGATAATCACTTTGGCAAAGAGCAATGGGAAAACATAAGTATCTCTCTATGAAAATCCTCTTGCTTAAAAGGTTATTCTTGTACACTTCACTAGAGATAGTTTGTTGTATTCATCCTTCTTAATCAAGCACAACATATGAGGAAGGTGGCCTTGAGCACAAGTATACTCAAACATTGCATGTGTTTCTTGTGCATGTTAAAATATGCAACTTGCTACTCTCCAAACAAAGTGTTTTATAGCCTCTTATTGTGGCAGCTGCTTCACTATGACTTAGTTTTGATGGGTGTGGGACTGAACATGTACATTGTGCTCACAAGATGCTTAGAGGATGAGGCAACTACATATAAAAAGAAGAAATTGCATCTTGTCATCGGCAAGTAAACGTCATCATCAAGGATTGGCAGATTCCTTTGCAACAAATGATTGCCAAAGGTCCCTTGGAGGGAGTTTGACAACTACATTGTTGTGTTGTAAGAAGATCCAAGGCGTGGAGCACAACTACCTCATAGAAGTTATGGACTCCTACCAAAAGTAACAGCCCACTTTGGTGGGTGATCATTGTGGACTTCAAACCAACGAAGCCCCAAGCCAGCTTTAGTGTGCGATAAAAGACGCATGGAGCTCTTTGGTAGGTCTCGCACGGGCTTGAAGCCTCATTGAAGCTTGTGTGAGCTTCATTGTCGTTGAGCTACTAGCGAACACTGCATTCAACCTACAAGTTGGCTACTACCTTTGTCCTTTCCTCGCAACGAAGCTTTGCAAAATCCAGCTCTGCCAAAAATGGCAGAGTAAGACTCTCAAAGGCATTATTGAGAAGAAGATGCCAAAAACAAGAACGTTAGCACAATGCTGCTAGTGGGTGCTCTCTTATCGGTGATGTGTAAAACAGAGCCGACAAAGGGCCCAATGTATTAATGTTTTTGTGTGTCTTAATATTGGTTGGCCATATTCAGACATCTTCGATTTTGCACAATATGAAGCATTTAAGCACCTGCACTATACTCTCTCTCTCTCTCTCTCTCTCTCTCTCTCTCTCTCTCTCTCTCTCTCTCTCTCTCTCTCTCTCTCTCTCTCTCTCTCTCTCTCTCTCTCTCTCTCTCTCTCTCTCTCTCTCTCTCTCTCTCTCTCTCTCTCTCTGCGTGTGTGTGTGTGTGTGCGCGCGTGCGTGTGTGTCTCTTTGCCTAGTGGGCCCACATAATGATAGATACTTGCCTTTTATCCTCTCTTTTCCCCTTTGCCTCTCTTTTCCTGGCTTCGTCATACAATTTCTGATACTGATCTATCTCTCTCTCTCTCTCTCTCTCTCTCTCTCTCTCTCTCTCTCTCTCTCTCTCTCTCTCTCTCTCTCTCTCTCACACACACACACACACACACACACACACATTGTATTACTTCAAAACCCCTAACTTATTAGGTCATGTACTTCCTAAGCTTCACTTTATTAGATCTCCACCATGGGACCTGACCTTTTGAAATACAAGGAATATGTTTTGGTCAAAAAAAGGGGTGGCGGGTTACTGCCTTGGTTAATATTCACACACACACACACACACACAGTATTACCCACCTATTAATGAATCCCTAGCTTATTTGGCACCTTGGATTCTACTGAAACATGCCTCCTATGGTATCCACCATGGGGCACGTCCCTTCTATAACATAAGTGATACGTCGTGGTACTACCTTGGGTTAACCCGGTCGTGAAGTCACTAGGGTAGTATCTTCATTACACTTTGTAGGCGGCCTCACCGTCTCAGCTGGGGATCTCTCCACTCATGGCGATCTACACACTATGCTGTAATGGCGACCTTCCTCCCTCCTTTATTTAAAAGGTGAGGGCGCAACTCTGCCCCTCACTTAGCTTTGTTTGTGCTCCTTTTTGTTTGCATAAAATAGAATTGCGTGTTTGTTCCTCTACTGCACCAAAGTATGGAGCTCACAACACAAGTAACACAGGTCGGCTACTTTTACTCATAAGTTTTTCATTTCGCTCCTACGTTTTTAGGGCAATATTACTGTGTTGCTTTAATGGTAGGGCACCTTGAGTGGTTTTCACACAGTATAATAAGGTACATTGGTGTTTTTTGCATAGCTTTAATCCCACTACAGGGATTTTGGTTGCTATCGATTCCATGTAATTTCTGTTCTAAAGGTTTTTTCAAGGTTTCTGTATAGGTGGTTTGGGGTATGGCTTACTAGCGGCTTCCGCTTTAACTCTGGTTTTTTAATAAAGAAACTTACCTACTGGCTATTGTTCGATAAACTGTTCAACTGGTTTTTTTATACTATCACTTAGCACGGCGAACGGGTAGGACCAGGCTTATTACTGATGCTTACTGATATGCTTGGAGGTTGGCTTGATACTGATGCTTTTTACATGGGTTATTGATCTTAGTCATGATAGGCCTTGTGTTTTGGATGGATATGGGAGCTTGAAAGGGGTGGTGTTTTCCCACCCTCTGCACACTGTCGTTGAATGTTTTATGGATAGTTGGGTGAGTTACTGTAGTAGTGTGTTAGTGTGTAACAGTAGTTATATTAGTTGTAAGTAGGTAGGTTAGGCGTGTGTGTGCTCGTGCGCACAGCATGGTCACGGCGACCTTATCCCAAAAAAAAAAAAGTAGGATCGGGACCGGGATCGGAAATATTCCCTAGACCCAAGCCCAAGCTCGCGCTTAGGCTCAGGCCTCAGTCGCCCTTTAAAATTACGTATTTTAGCCTCACACGTAGCTAAAAATCGATCTTTTTGAGGACCAACGAAGCTTCAAGTAACCGAACATTGTGTTGTAAAACACACCACAACCCTCTCCGTGATACGCTTGTTTCGAGCTATCACACACTTTAATAAAAAAATCGATCATTAAAAAACATAAAAAATGAGTGAAAACGGATGGCTCAAAAAGTAAGCGGTTAACCTTCGAGGTTATTCGCCGACGCTTGTAGGGTGCCAAAGGTACATGCATCTGCGCTCTGGTCGTGTGCTAGAGACGGAGCAACTAGAGATAATTTTGACTTACGCGAGTTCTCAATATCCACCTACCTTAGGTTCCGGGCCCTCGGCAGGGACCCAAGGTAGTATAAACCAAGACCCAAACATAGCGGCTAGGGACTCTTTCTCTGACTACGATGTCATGGAGGGTTTCCCAATGCCTAATCCTGATCGCTCAAGCCAAGACATGCATGCCATGGGCCCACGGTCCGGGCCGAGCGTGCTTAGCCGCTTGAAGGAAACCTTTAGTAGAGCCACTCGCTCCGAACATGGAGCTAATGATGTAAATGAGGGGGGTGGGGAAGTAAATTCTCCATTCATGACCAACGTAGACCCTATGCCCTTAGAGAATGTGCACGTGAATACTCCATTCATTGCACCCCCTGACTGTTCAGAGTTATTTACCTTCGAGGTTATATTACCTGATGGTAGAAGCCTTGCCGAAGTGCAAGAGGTTGAGCGATATATCATCGCGGCTAGGGAAAAGGAAATTGAGAGCTTACGCAAGGTGGAGCAACAAAGAGAGTTAAAAGAGAAAGCCCCTATGTCAATATCTTTGATAGAAGAGCAATCAAGTGCTCTTGAATTAGCCACCACTAAGGGTCAACCCATAGAGAGCCACATTGCATTTAGTTCAAAGACACCCCTAGCACCTCAAGCTTAGATGGAGCATTCCGAAATGAGAACTGGGAGTACGAACTACAAACGGAAACTCTAACTGACCTATACACAGGTCACACCTATCACGTGGGTTGGTTAGATGTCCTACAATCCACAACGGGTGCTACTAGTGTGGAGGATCAACAACAAAGAGTTTGTGAGGTCATCCACACGGTTATTGAGCTAAAGAGACAAAATAAGGGATCCACATGCCTTCAACGGGTCTCATGAGATTCTTGGATACAGGGAAGGCTAAACAACCGACCTTATCACAAATGGAGACTCGCTCGGTAAGTCCGATGGATCCTCCATATGTTGTTTCGCCAGGGGTCTCAGTGCAATCTGAGCCCACAAATGATAGCTTTACCTTTCCAAGTCTAGCTCATCTTTCCCTTGATGACACCACAACTACCATGCCTACCTCAATGATGAGCATGCCGAGAAACACGCCATGGACCTCATTTGTTAGTAAAGCACCGCTACATGGTAGCTCAATGCCTGCAACAGTACCTACAAGTGTGTACCAATCGTATACACCCATGGATCCTCGTACTTATGTAGTTCCTACCCCTCCCATTGTTTCAACAACCTATGCTCCACAACCACAACACCCAAGCTCTTATTTCCATGGGACCATATCGGCTAGCATTAGCATGTCACATCCGACATTTGTTATGCCCAAGGCCACCCATATAAACTTTGGGCCGCCACATAGCACAACACCATACCAAATGTGGAACCCAAGGGCTTCCTATGCGCCAAGCCCAATGCCAATACCTACTCCACATGTAGTCTTTGGAGCGCCTCCACCCATGGTTCCTGCTCACTTAGGTGACTTGGCAACATTTGCTCAAGCTATCAATCGATCTATTGATGAGAATATGCGTAACACGCCTGATAGAGAACCCAGAAGTAAGGCAGTACAAATAGCCAAGCTCACACAAAAATTTAGTGGAGACGGGGATGTGAGAAAGCATATCAAAGTGTTTGAACAAATATGCCATTCTCTAGGAAAACACAATGACCTGCATAAGAGTAATGCTTTAAGCCTAACCTTAAGTGGAAAGGCTAGGGATTGGTATAGAACCTTAAGGGTGGAAGAAAACCCTACTCTTAGGAGACTATTCTTGAAAGAATACATACAACAGGGAGTGCTTTGGGGTATAGCCTCTCAGCTCCAGAAAGCCCAACGAGAGGAAGGAGAGTCGGGGAGAGACTTTATTAGTCGCTTGAAGCATTTGAATTCTCGTTGTAATCCAAATGAGTGCTTCAATAATAATCAATTGCTTGATAGATTCATTAGGGGATTACGACATGAGGATATCTACAATGGCCTAGTCATTAGAGGTATCACCACTTGGGAAGCACTCACCACCAATGCGATCCAATTGGAGGATAATTTAATGATGCAAGGAGAAAGAATGTCTGTTGAGCCTAAATCTATTAGCTCGCAAGCATCGGGGCATCAGCCAATGGCCCTAAAGCCTATTGCTAAGGAGACAAAGATATCTGAAATGACTTTAGCAGATCTCACCAAGGCTATTCAAGAGATTTTTAGAGACAATCATGCTCTGCAAAACAATCATATGTATCCAAGAAGGGAGCAACAATGGTGCTTGGTATGCTATGGACCGCATAGTACCAATGAATGCCCTACTTTTAGAGTAAAAATCAATGGGAACTGCAATGCATGTGGGAGGTATGGTCATCAAGCTAAGGATTGCATAGTATTTAAGCGCACGATGGCCAATAGACCAGCCTTAGCATGAACGGACACACCTCGAGTGCTTGCATTGATGCCGGCCCCACCTCTTGAACAAACAGCGCAACACATGGTCCCTAGGGCCCAAAATGTTGTTCAAACAACACTCTTACCACCTCCAGTGCTAGGACCGCAACCACCACATCCGAGAATCACTTCTGTGAATCAAGTGGGTTGTGAGTCATCTATTGCTTGTTTGGAAGGATGTGAGGAAGATATAGATCCTAATATTGCCTATGGGATGGATGTGCTTGAAGAAAGTCCACAATACTACATGGAGGACTATTGGGGACAAGTCAAACATGTCTATCAAGTAGCTGCTCTTGCTGCAAGAGGCCAAAATATCAATTACACTGCTAAGAGACCACCTCCTCTATGCTATGAGTGTGGAGGTCCGCATCGTGTGGCTGTGTGTCCTATTAGGCTACAAAAGAACACCACACTAATGCAAACCAATCAAGCGAGCACGTCAACAATGCCGATACTCATGTGTAATCGATGTGGCATAGATCATTTGATTGCCCAATGTCCAAATAATCCAAATGCATCGAAGATCACGCCATTAAACTTGATTGAGGTTACCGAGGAGTCATCACAAAGTACACATGTGGTACTAGTAAACGTACTCACACGATCAATGCTCCAAAAACAAAATTATGTTCTTGAGGAAAGAGACACGACATCAATTGCCCAATCTCAAAAAAAGAAGAAAACACGAAGGAAGAGATCGCAAAAAGCAGCGAAGTCAGACCCCCGTTCAAAGACCAACATAGGGACTGGTGACGACCCCGTATATATGAACGATACTGAAGAGGATTCTGATTCAGGAGAAACCATGGAGACCAAAATGACCACTAAAATAGAAACCAACAAGGAAGATCTTCATGAGCCACAATGGCCAGGATCCAAGAAGAAGATAGAAACTTATCCAAACCATATAGAGGAGATTGAGCAAGTCAAGCAATTAAGGAATTTGATAGAAGATACCCAAAGGGATCTAGGCAAAGGGATCCAAGAAGAAGATAGAAACTTATCCAAACCCTATAGAGGAGATTGAGCAAGTCAAGCAATTAAGGAATTTGATAGAAGATACCCAAAGGGATCTAGAACCAGCACCTAGGCAGATCCAGATTACAGACACCGTGTTCCCTACGCAACAACAACCTCACCAAGTGCATAGACCCTTAGCCATACCTAGTGTCATCCAAGAAGAAAGTGACTTAAAGTCATGGGAAAGTGGGTGTACTCACTTCTTGATAGAAAGAATGTTTACAAAGGGACTAGTTGATCCTATCAAAGAAATGGAGATCCCATCTTCCCCATGTCAAGGGACTGAAGCCCAAAAGGTGCCGTTAAACATTGCCAAATTGATGGATTTCATGTCTTCAGAAGTTAGAACCACCATCATGTCCAAACTATATAAAGACCCTGAGCTAGTCTCAGCTCTTTGAGCTTTCCTCAATGGAGAACTGAAGTTTGGGCTACCACAATTTGCACAGATGGATGGAGCTGGGGAGATGCCAATAGAGGAGGAACACTTAGATCCACAACCCAACCTAGATGAGAACCTTGTTATAGAAATACATGTTAACAAGTTGGGACAATACTTTGAGGGTGATGAATCCAATGCGACCATACCAATCACTACTAAGAGATTAATTGTGAAGGGAATCCTTGATGGTGGCGCTGGGGTTAGCATTGTGACTAAAAATTGATGGGAAACTATGGGAAGACCTCACCTTGCGACCACAACCATAGTAGTGAAGATGGCCAATGGGTCTATTGTTAAACCTATTGGGATGCTAGAAGATCTCAAGATCAAGGTCTTTGGACATAAAATAAGAATTACCTTCATTGTTATGGATTTGTCCAAGCACACTATGGCATAGGAGATGATCTTAGGACGTCCTCTCATGAGGGAAGCAAAAATGGTGCATGACTGGTCTAAAAACTATGTCTACCTGCAGTTCCAAGATATTGTCATTCGAGTGGATCTTGTAACTAGTTGAGCACATCCTCTAGGAAACAGGTTTATAATTGATCATAGATCTGACACCACAACTCACTCGACCCCATTGCAGTATTGTTACACGTGTAAAGCGGACACTGATGTTTGAGAAGGTTCTGCTTATATGGATGTACTACCTGGGATGAATGAGTCGGATAATGTGGTCGATTGGGTCCACCTAGCAGCAATCATAGACACTTGGGGAAATAGGGGGACGACCTAGGTATCACCTGAGGGGGATGAAATGCCACCACTTGTACCCTTAAATATGCTAGAAGCAACACAAATAGCTTCTGAGAGGACTCATCCTCATGTAACAAAGAAAACATACAAGTGGGTCCCTAAAGCTTCTTTAGTGACCATAGCTAGTGCTAAAAAACAGAATCCTTGTAAGAAGCGTCCCACTCGCCCCAAAAAATGTAAGGAAACGTGGCAGTGGATTCCTAAACGACTATTGGAAGCCCAAAACTACTATAAAGGAAATGATCAAATCTGGGTGCCAAAACGTAGATTGTGTTCTTACTCATCACCTGACCCATGTGAGCCCAATCCCGTAGGTCCAAAATGAATCAATGACCGTGGAAAGAAAAAAATCACAAAATTCTACACATCCACTCCAGAGCTAGTTTGGGTACCGAAGAAAGAACGATTTGTTCCACCTAGCTCAGGAAGGGGGGAGTCCCATGAAGCTTCTAGCTCCTCATGTAATGCACCCATAGAGGTAAAAGCTTCTCCACATCCTCCACCTACAATAGTGGACCTCCATGAAGCTACAGAGGAATCCACACCTCCCAGTGTTCAAGAATCACCTGATGAACCACTTCAAGTTCGATGCTGGGAGAGTACCTTACCGCCCTTGCAACTCGACGAGGCACCTAAGGTAATAAAAAACTAATGGCAAAAATCCTCACCTAGTACCAACTGGAACAATTGGTTTCAAAGGGTGATGAGCACATTTCAAACGGTATGATCTACCCAAGGAAGGGGGGAGTGTTTGTTGACAGTCATCATTCACTCACTCCCCTCTCAACCTTCCTCCCGGACCTCTCAATCTCCCAGTCTTAGGGAATGTATATACAAAGCCTTATACTCACAAAAAACAAAAAAAATAAAGAGCAAGAGCAATTAGCAAACGAGTATGCACAATAAAAGTCAAAACATTGACCTAGACCTACACATTCACATCCGATACACTGAAACAGAAACCTATGTCATAAAACACCTTTGATCCTCATCACTGAGTGATGGAGCCTGGAGGGCAGGTAGAATTAGTACGATAGGAGTGTTTCTGTTTTAGAGTTTAGTGATTAGCAAAGTTCTTTTTTTCCCACTAATGTGCCTCCTAGAGGTATCCTTGTGTTTCATAGTGTGTACAGGAACGTGTTGCTGTGGTTAGGATTTGGACCTTCATGGAATCTTTCTCTCGTTCACCCTTCAAACCAAGCGCGATCATCAACACAAACAGGTGTTTCTTGTCCATTAGCATTGTCCCTTATCTTTTTTACATCTATGTTTGTCAGCTTTAATTGTGATTGGTAGCATAATATCCAGCACATTTGCTTAGTATCGAACATTAAAGTCGATGTAATTTTTTGTCATAATCACTTGTCTAAGTTTAAAAATCAAGCAGTCCGACTAAGTAATTTGACCAAGCTAGGCGTTAGAAATCTTCTCTTAATACCATGGGGAATGCCTTCCTAATAATCAATGGTTACTCAGGTTCTTAATCCAATTTAGGCAGCATTGTGTGAAATGTACCAGGGCTTTCTAGTGGGCTTAGTCCCTATTGACCTTTAGCTTAAGTATTATAAAGGGAGTTTCCTTATGGGAAAAGGTTATTGGGACTACATTGATGGAGAGCATGAGACAACACCACCATTGCCACAGGAAGGTGCGAGTCCTAGGCAAATTAAGACATTTAAAGTTGGAACCAGGGAGCTTGGAGGGTCGTGTATTGGCTTTTTATTAGTATATAGCACACTATGATGGGCATATACAAGATGCTCATAACCCTAAGGAGGCTCGGGACACTTTATTGTCATTGATGTGACCAACACAAAGGCAAGGAAGCTACAGTTGAAGATTGAATTGAATACTATGGTGAAGAGAAACGTGTCCATCAATGACTTTTGTTGAAGACAAAGAACATATGTGAATCACTTGCATTGATTGGTGTTACAATGTTGATGATAACAAAGTAGAAGTCTATTTGCGAGGTTTGGGTCCAAAATACAAACGGTTCAAAACTGACGTCTGTGTGCATCTGTCACACGTGTGGGAGCTAGGGACTTCTGGAGCACCTTGTGCGAGCCACGGATGGCTGCAAGCACACAGCCAAGCTAACGTAGCAAGCTCAAAGAGAGCAAGGGTGTGTCACTCATTGCTCTATGCTTGCCACCGTGAAGGATTCCTCACCTCGAAGAAAAGGGAGATGCCGCCATGCTCAACCGCCTCACCGTTGCTGATGCTGCCGCAATGCTCAATTGCACTCTCTCTCTCTCTCTCACTCTCTCTCTCTCTCACACACACACACACACACACATACAAGCATACACACATTACATACAGTCATGATGAGCACACAATGGAGAAGAAGATGTAGATAAGGCAAGAGCACTCTTCTTTAGCATCGTGCACCCTTCAGAATGAGGGATTTAGGTCACAATGGCCTTTTATATGGGTTTGGCCCATTCACACATAGACGTCCACACTAACCGATCAAAGTAAAAATACTGTCATATGAGATATGTGGTTTGTCTCTCATCGACGATCACCCAAGCACTTGTAGGACCGACAAGCCCAACTCATGACTCAAAACAATGTGATAAGGCGTTTGTCATTGGTTAACATGCCCCCCTTGCTGATGTAGATTCTGTCCTTGGAAGCTAGTGAGGTGAAGCCCGTTCATCGAGATGGTTTCATTTGGGATAGAATGTCTGCAAAGCAAACTCACCGTGAGAGTATGCAAGCTCAACATATGGTATTCTGTTCAAAAATTAAGCATGCAAGCACAAGCAAGCAATGGCAAGATAGAGATAATGTGAAATTATGAAAGTTACATTTGCCAAGTAGGTAGCATAAAATAGGAATCATTTAGTGAACCCACATAAATTAATGAGCTAGATTGTTGTTGTTATTACCTTGTCTCATAGTAAAGTTGTAGTATCATTGGCAAAGATATGTGTATCCACCAAGGAGTGCTAGTGATGATCGCTATTGGTGGCAGTTCATCAAGTAGAACTTTTTTTTTTGGAATTTTATATTTCTATAGTGATACCATTATTCTAGATTCCATGAATAGTCTATGCACTAGGTTCTTTCTTCCCATCATGTATATATTTCATATTTAAGAATAATCCTCCTCCATACACATGTTCATAATAACTTGAGCATCCTATGCCATGCTCTTATGCATAGGGGGGACTCACTCTTCGAGCCTCATAAAAGTTCACTCTTGGGGGGGCACTAGAAGACTTTTGCATTCACTCTTCAAACCTCACTCTTGGGGGGGCACTAGAAGACTTTTGCATTGAGAAAAGACATTTGTTCTGGTGGAATTTTTGGCATCCACTTCCACTCTAAATTTGAAGAAGTAATCAACATGAAAAAGATAGCCCACAAGCTCATCAATATGTCCAAAACTATTTTATGATTTTTTGAGCTCATGGTTTGAGATATGATTTTTTTGGTGGACCTCTTTCTCCCCACAGTTTCACACGAGGAGTCATCCTAGTCTCTTTCACTTCTTACACACTTTCACATACACATATCCACTCATTCTCTCCATCACTTGCTCAAACCTACAAATTCCATCTTCTCTATCACCTTCCTCACCCTTCCCCTCCCTCTTCACTTCCACAGCTTCAAATCAATGTCTCAGTACACATGTAACTCTATGTCTCTCTCTAAATCACTCTCATCTTACCATTCCCTCTTCTCCCATCCCAATACCATAGCAAGATATCCAAGTTAAAATCTACAAAGGGAGGATTTTTTGCATCCAACACTCCAAATTCTTCACTTTGACATGACTTTTGTCATAAAATCTAATACCTAACCAACCCAAATGATTTTCTCATATTAAACTGATCATTTTGTTGGAATTAGGGTTGCACAGAAACACACACAGCTTGGAGAAGACGAAGGAAGCTCAAGGCACACAATAGAGAGTGTTTTACTTAGTGTGCAATGGAAAGATGGATAGCCCTAGAGTGATGGGCGTATATACAATGCACGGGGGAAAAAACCTCCTAAAGAGGGAAAAAATGCCCCGGCGGTCCTAGTGTGTTCACACACATCACTACCACATGTATATGGTAACAAATCCCCCCTGGAGTGATGCGGTGAACGAGAGCTAGCACATGAGTAAAGGGAAGTGCCATGCCTTGAGGACAGGATCAGTCCACAAAGGGGAGTAAGCCCAAAGCTTTGCGGAAAGCTTCAAGCTTCTCACGAGACAATGCCTTTGTGAAAAGATCTGCAAGGTTGTCCTGTGTTGGCACATAAGCCAAGCTGATCTCTCCTGCTGAGAGCCTCTCCCTGACATAGTGGTAATGCACCTCAATGTGCTTTGTGCGAGCATGAAAAACTGGGTTCCTCGCAACTGCCAATGCGCTCTCGCGATTAAACAAAATAATTGACCGGAGAAAATTGAGAAGTTTGCCCATGGTATTAATAGTTGACCTCTAGTGTCTTTCGACCGTTAAATTAGCGACCCCATACTTGTTTAGTTTTTGACCTTCATAGCTGTTTATGTGTTTGATTATATTACAATTTAATGTTTATTGCTGACAAATGGTTTAAAATTCTGCTACCAATCAATTTGTCTGCCTAAAACTGCATATGCTTTTTGTATATGAGAATGCAATTACTGTGCCAATGTTGTTTGATTTTGAGGACATTTATCTCAAATGCTCTTCCACCTCAACGAACGAGCTTGAACTCAATAGTTTCCGAGGACGGAATCTACATCAAGAAGGGGGGCATGTTAACCCTCACGCACATTCTTATCACCTACAATGGACGTCGTATATTTTATTTGGTAGAGTCAGGTACCGGGCTTGTCGGTCCAATAGGAAAAGGGTAAGAGTGATCGCCGATGAGATGCGCACTCTAACTGGAACATTCAAGGGTTAGTTGGCTAAGCATGGGTGCCCAAGTGTGAATGGGGCGAGCTCATATAAAAGTCAACTAAACCTAAAATTCACTTATTCTTTCATTTGTGCAATTGAAGAGTGCTCTTGATCCATCTCCATCTTCTTCTTCTTCATCTCCTTGTGTGTGTGTGTGTGTGTATGCGTGAGAGAGAGAGAGGGAGAGAGAGTGATCGAGCATTGCGACGGCGGCACGACAACGGTGAGGCGGTTGAGCGTGGCGTCTCCCTCTTCTTCACGGCCAGGAATCCTCCACGACAGCAAGCGTAGAGCGGTGATTGACACACCATCGTCATCTTTGAACTTACTAGTTTAGGCTAGTTGCGTGCTTGGAGCCATTTGTGGCTTGCACACAGTGTGCAAGTCCCTTGCATTGACACGTGCGACAGACACGTGGGATAAGGGTAATACCTTGTACTATCTGCACGCACACTGGCGGATGTTGCTCCCTTTGTTGCTTGGTAATTAATTTGGTATACTGCCTACCACTGCTTAGGTTGGTTTTGTGAATTTAAAGGGGCAAAACTATTGCACACTGATATTGGACATTGTTTTGATTGGTTAGGGAGGTTGCCCTCACTGCATTCCATGACGTTACTGAATCTGTTCCGAGATTTTGGTTGAAAATGCTGCATAGCGTTATTTACATAGGTAGTAATGGTTTTTTGTTTATGGTGAAACAGAGCTTGGCCCAGCTGCATACGGGTAATAGATGATTGTTTCTGGCCCAACTACTTACAGTTACTGGATATATTACTAAACCGTCATGATAAAGTATTACACGGATCTTTTTTCATTCACATGAGGAATTGGTAACTTAAAAACATGATTCCTTTAATTTTCATGGTTAGACTCGTGGTCTAGCTTGATTCAACAAGGGCTCCTTGCCACCTAGGTTGGCCAAAATGTTGGGTAAGATAATTAACATACAAACTAGTGGATTTGGATTCCATGTACCGTGATGGGCCTAAACTATACCCGACTTAAAACAAACATTAACTAGCTTAAAGCTTGTTTGGAACTATAAAAGGAATTTTTGCAAAATACTTCTTTCATAAACCTCATATGATGGTGCTTTCATTGATTTAGGAAGATAAACTGAGATAATAAACGGGGGGATTCAGACACTTGGATTAGAAGGGGTGATGGTCTTCTAATCAGAATGATATAACTTTTCTGCTTAAAAACTTTGGGTTTCTGATTTTAAAAGAGAGAGAGAGGAAAACATTTGTCTGCATAAATACTATGAACTTAGCTTGTAAGGTTAAAAAAAGTTTGTAAGATGGACATGGATAACAACTAGTATAGTCCATTGATACTTGTAAAATACATCCAAGGCTAACATATTTGTTGTCTTGTTTGGATAGATGCAAGTAAGGACTCTATCTTATCTTGGAAAGTTTTTTTGGCTTTGGCAAGCTATCTTACACTGGATTACACATTCACTTACTGCTTGGGAAGTTCTTCTGTTATTTGTATACTGGAATGAGGCCTCGTTCTTACAAACATTGTACAGAATTAATTATAAGACTGAGTCATTTTTGTACTTATCATTTCCTTTTTTCTAAAGCCAGCTTTCTTTTGAATGTAAAAAGTTCACTTATGTCTTATTATTTATGGTAAAATAGCTCCACACACATCCTATACACTAGGATGCTGGCTTTGGAAACTCATTCTGAAACTTAACTCTACAATGGACCCATAGTCTATAATCCCTTGACTGGTTGACTGGTGTTAGGTGGTCCTTCATAGACTATTTTTCTAGTTTCCTGCTCAAGGCTATTATAGTCTTTCACTTTGCCGGTTTAAGGTTTGCAAGCCCAATCTACAGTAACTAATCATATTCATGTTTATATATTTCCTTTGAGGACCACAAACCTTTTAGAATGACAGCCCGCATGAGTGTAAAACACAGCCCTGAGAATCATACAAAGATTCTCGAGCAGATTAAGTTGTACCTTAAAGATCGTAAATCAAAAAATTATTTGGCTATTAGAACCTGACCCTTCCTTACTAGAAAGACCAAGGATTGTATTACTTACTACTATAAGTAATCGTAACCTCACTAAACTTTTTTGATATATTGCAGACTCTTTCTCTCTCAAAAGGATTGGAATTGACCTCTTAGCCCCTCTCTGTGGCCACGTCTCTTGTCCTCAGATGTATTAATGGCTTGGATGCTTCTCAACCAATATATGACTCGGATCTTACCTCGGACAAGAAAATGTCCATCTTGTACATGTTATCTTTTAATGATTGGTTTAAAGTTTTGGCTACCTTAGACAAGGACTCCAAGGTAGGGGTAAATTTGATCGCCCAGAATATAGCCCAACTTCCCATACTCTCTTTACAATACCAACAAGATCTTGCCCTATTCTCTTCCTCTGGGGTTGATCTATCTAACTTTTTGAGGAAGCTGTGCGGCCTCAATCCATCTTTTGTTTGTACCCTGGCTACCCCTACTATCCCTCAAACTGGTGGTATCTTTTGTAGGGATAGTGCGACTCTTGAAGCTGTCAAAGAATTTTAGAGTAATCTTTGTTCCCTCAATGACTCTAACCTCTTGGAAATGGTGCCAAAAATCTCTAAAGTTTTTCCGTTCTTACCTATTAGACAGATTGAAATCAAGTCTTTTGGGGTGGACCATCAACTTTGGGTCCTGCCCAACAAGGCTTTCTTAGCACCCATTTTAAGTGAAACCTGAGTGTACCTTGCCAACCTCCCTGCCTCTACTGTCGAAGACTGCAGGCTCAAGATCCTAAAAGGTGGACAATTTCTTGACAAAGGGGAGCTAATCAAAGCACCCTTCAACCTCAATCTCATTGACCATTCTAAACGCCCTTCCAATATTGGCCTCTACATCCGTACAAAAGGGAACATGGAGTTTGCTAAAAGTAACCTGGACTTCTACACAGAACCCATTTGGAATGTTTTTCGGCCCTATGTTAAATGTACCTGTAGATTTCTTGACCCTAAAGCCTCATGCAAATCGAACATCATGTAGTTTGATCATGCCATTTGGTTTATTCTCAACCATCTTGACCTACTCTTCCCAAAAAAACCAATGGATTTTCACCTCTCCCTTATTTGCTCTTGGTTGGGTGGCCAAGCTAAACAGATAGTAATTGCTCAGATTGCCTTTAAAATCTTTTGTGGATTAATGCTGGTGGATATCTTGAAAGAACTGAAATCTGATGAACCGAGATTTTACCTAGCCACTTATGATAACTACAAAGGTGTAAAGATCACTAGTTTACTCAAACCATGTATTGACGAGGATGATTCCCCTGCTCTGAAAAGACCCAATTCTCTTACTACTCCCAACCTTTTACTTCTTTTTTAACTCCTAGCTCTTCCTCCAACCGGGGGAAGGCTCGTAGCTATAATAGGGGAAGAGGCAGAAACTCCCCCATCAAGAATTTTCTTGAATTGTAATCCTTGGTGGAATTGCAGGTTACTACGAGCCCTTGCGGACGAAGGTCTCTCAACAAAGTTGCTCCAAACCAAGGCTATATCTACGTACACTATCTTTTCCACAATGTACTTGTCGTTGGATACAACCTAAAGCTCTTTTTTGTGAGTGCTTTGACCTACTTTTTGGCAATCAGAACTTACTCGATAATGTACTCATTGGTTGGATGTATCAACAACCCGTAAAACACTTGGTTTATAGTATGATTTTCTTCGGCATAAATCAATTCCCAAATGTACATGCTATCAATTTACCACATTCTGCAAGAACTTTGATACATATGGTATGCACGTTTGTGCTTGTGATCTTAGCATTATTGAAAATATCAAAATACGAAGAATCTTGGCCAACGGGCCCAATCACATACCTAACTCTCCCAAAAACATTTACCTCGCTTATCAGCTGTACTTAGCTGCCTAACTGACCTTGTTT
This sequence comes from Adiantum capillus-veneris, assembly GCF_014529385.1. Taxonomy (NCBI): domain Eukaryota; kingdom Viridiplantae; phylum Streptophyta; class Polypodiopsida; order Polypodiales; family Pteridaceae; genus Adiantum; species Adiantum capillus-veneris. The sequence continues at coordinate 109,890,209 of NC_140945.1, read as the reverse complement.
GTTCTCTCCAACTGGAGAAGACAGTCCTACTAGACTTAACAAAAGTGGTGGAAGAATGCTTCTTTCAGAAGTTATCACAAATTCCTAGAAATTGGTTATCCACTCATAACTCCTGGCTAACATCAAGCTTGCTCTTGATTTTCAAGATACTTATAATAAGTGGTTCATAGTCGGGTTTGATAAAAGCTCTAATTGTCCCACTCTTATCTGCAAAAACCTAGCTTGGAATGCTGCCTGCGATTGGGTGTTTGGGAAAGAATTCATTAGAATTAACTCTCCATTACAAACAATTACCAGTAGCATCTCAAGACACTTAGGGAATTTAAGCTATACTGTACAGGGCACTAAACTACCAGTACTTTTTCCCACCTATAAGATACATAAACATAAATTTAGATGGATATCTGACACTCCTAATGGTATCTTTATTGATATCACCAAGGATATCACTCTATGCCTTGACCTAATATTAGATGAGTTAGAACTTATTTGTGCCTCTGAATAGAAAATCTGCCACGACTTTCTACAAATACAGTACAACCCCTTTTGGATAACAAAAAACTCTAATGAGGTCTCTCTTAACCTCCCTAAACAAATCTTCCACATTTTTTCAACAGATATCACACAATGTTATGAAAACATCCCCCTTGATGGGGATCTTGGCCTTAAGAATGTTCTAGCCAAGGTGATTAAAATGGCTTTCTCCAATGCAAGAAAGAAGAGTCTTTTCTACATATCTCTTTCCAAAAAACCTAGGTGGTTAAAAAGACCTACTCCGTACACCCCTTACACTTCAATGAAGAGAAGCTTTGTCTTTACATCTCATGGTTGTTTAATAAATGTACCATTATTTCTGGTGGACTTTGTTTTAACCAATGCCTGGGCATCCCCATGGGGTTCTCATGTTAACCACTTATGTGTAATATTTACCTGGCCTTCTTTGAGTACAAATGGTTTCTCAAAGCCATGGAATGTAGGAATCATAAACTTTCACTATTCGAACATACTTACATATAAATGGATGACATACTAAGCATCAACAATAAAGCCTTCCTTGAGGAAACCTGCCTTATATATCCTCACTGCCTAAGGATTGAACCTACTTCTTTACACGAGTGCATAACACCCAATGGGACTTTTTGCACTTGGTACAGCTCCTTAACCTTTCTATCTCCCTTCATATTCCTTCTGTTGGAGGATACGACCTAAGGTATGTGTGGAAAAGAGGTCTTCTTAAACTGCCACCTTTGGAGTTCATTAAGAGGAATAGTAATAGGCCTCACAAAGCAGCAATTAGTACTTGTATCAGCCTGCTCTATTTGATCATCTACTCCTCCTCCAACTATCTCCTTGCCTGGGAAGATATAAAACTACTAAAAGGAAAGTATTGCCGTAATGGCTTTAGTAGAAACCAAATAGTCAACAAAATTATACAATCTCTTACTCAGCATGACTGGCGTGGGTTACACTTTAACTGAGAAAATCTCATCTCTCTAATAAGGTAGTAGGCCCATTCACAATGGGTCTACTATCGACTCATTGTGTTTGGTGCCTGGGATAGGGCGGGTACACACACACACACACTGTATTACTTTAAAACCTCTAACTTATTAGGTCACATACTTCCTAAGCTTCACTTTATTAGGTCTCCACCATGGGACCTGGACCTTCTGAAATACAAGGGATATGTTTTGATAAAAAAAAGGGGTGGCGGGTTACTGTCTCGGTTAATATTCACACACATACACACACACACACACACACACACACACACACACATTATTGCCCACCTATTAATGAATCCCTAGCTTATTTGGCACCTTGGATTCTACTGAAACATACCTCCTAGGGTATCCACCATGGGGCACGACCCTCCTATAACATAAGTGATACGTCGTGGTACTGTCTCGGGTTAACTCGGCCGTGAAGGCACTAGGGTAGTTTCTTTGTTACACTTTGTAGGCGGCCTCACCGCCTCAGCTAGGGATCTCGCCACTCATGGCGATCTACGTGCTATGCTGTAATGGCGACCTTCCTCCCTCCTCTATTTAAAATGTGAGGGTGCAACTCTGCCCCTCACTTAGCTTTGTTTGTGCTCCTTTTTGCTTGCATAAAATGGGACTGCGTGTCTGTTTCTCTACTGCAGCGAAGTTTGGTAAACTGTTCACTGGTTTTTTCTGCTGCCGCTTAGCCCGGCTAACGGGTAGGACCAGGCTTATTACTGATGCTTACTAATATGCTTGGAGGTTGGCTTGATACTGCTGCTTTTTACATGGGTTATTGATCTTAGTCATGATAGGTCTTGTGTTTTGGATGGATATGGGAGCTTGAAAGGGGTGGTGTTTTCCCACCCTCTGCACACTGTTGTTGAATGTTTTTATGGATAGTTGGGCCCGGAGGCACGTCATTGCTATATCTGATCATCTCTTTAGGTTGGGATAAGGGTAATACATTGCAATATCTGCATGCACACTGGCGGATGTTGCTCCCTTTGTCACTTGGTAATTAATTTGGTATATTGCCTACCATTGCTTAGGTTGGTTTTGTGAATATAAAGGGGCTGAACTGTTGCGCATTGATATTGGACATTGTTTTGATTGGTTAGGGAGGTTTCCCTGACTGCATTCCATGACGTTACTGGTTTCTATTCCCAGATTTTGGTTGAAAATGCCGCATAGCGTTATTTATATAGGCAGTAGCGGTTTTTTGTTTATGGTGAAATAGGGCTTGGCCCAGCTACTTGCGGGTGATAGATGATTGTTTCTGGCTTGACTACTTAAAGTTACTGGATATATTCTAAACCGTCTTGATAAATTATCACAAGGATCTCTATTCATTCATAGGAGGAATTGGTAACTTAAAAACATGATTCCTTTAATTTTCATGGTTAGAGTCGTGGTCTAGCTTGATTCAACAAGGGCTCCTTGCCACCTAGGTTGGCCAAAATATTGTGTAAGGTAAGTAACATACAAACTGGTGGATTTAGATTCCATGTACCGTGATGGGCCTAAACTATACCCGACTTAAAACAAACATTAACTAGATTAAAGCTTGATTGGAATAATAAAAGGAAATTTTTTAAAATACTTATTTCATAAACCTCATATGATGGTGATTTCATTGATCTAGGAAGAAAAACTGAGCTAATAAATGGGGGGATTCAGACACTTGGATTAGAAGGGGTGATGGCCTTCTAATCAGAATGATATAATTTTTTCTGCTTAAAAACTTTAGGTTTCTGTTCTTAAAAAAGAGAGAGAGAAAAACATTTGTTTACATAAATACTATGGACTTAGCTTGTAAGGATAAAAAAAGTTTGTAAGATGGACATGGATAACAACTGGTATAGTCCATTGATACCTGTAAAACACATCCAAGGCTAGCATATTTGTTGTCTTGTTTGGATGGATGTAGTTAAGGACTCTATCTTATCTTGGAAAGTCTTTTTGGCTTTGGCAAGGTGTCCTACATTGGATTACACATTCACTGCTTGGAAAGTTCTTCTATTGAGGCCTCATTCTTACAAACATTGTACAAAAATAATTCTAAGACTGAGTTGTTTTTGTACTTATTATTTCCTTTTTTCTAAACCTAGTTGTCTTTTGAATGTAAAAAGTTCAATTATGTCTCATTATTTATGGTAAAATAGCTACACACACACACACACACACACACACACACAAAAGCACCAAACTATGCATATACCCTTTGTTAAGAATTTGGATCCAAAAAATTGAGCAAATTTACCTCCTCAAACATGCAAAAGAGACACTTTAATTAACCAGATGAGGGTGGTGCACAATGTTCCAATGTAATGTACATCATTGCACAAAGAGAGAGAGAGAGAGAGAGAGAGAGAGAGAGAGAGAGAGAGAGAGAGAGAGAGAGAGAGAGATCACAGAGAGAGGGGGGGGGGCACTCAACAGTATTCTTGGCTCTCGTTAATGTAGAGTTGATTTTGAAAGAGGGGCCTTTTAATCAATAGATGCTTAAAGTCTATCTACTACAAGTTCGAGTCATGGGAAAGCTCGAATATTCTAGTGCTGAGGGAATAAGAGAGGCCACCATGAATGTTGATGACCTCTCTACAATATCCTTTTCCTATGCAAACATGAAGTACAATGTGCAACACCTCCATCCTTCAAGAGCTTGCATTTCACACTGATCATGGCCCTAAATCACACCCTGATCCTCTTTCACACAAAGGGGTCTTGATTAGAGATAGGCCATTGCACCCACTCTTTGTCTTTGTGTGTCTGTGGTGATCCCAACTCAACGTCTAAAATGCACGCATGAGAGAGAGAGAGAGAGAGAGAGAGAGAGAGAGAGAGAGAGAGAGAGAGAGAGAGAGAGAGAGAGAGAGAGAGAGAGATTACAATTTATGAAACCCGCATACTAAACAACCACCTTAGAAGAAAGAGATAGAGAGAGGTACATACACACATAAGAGACACAGAGGAGATAGATGATGCACGAGGATTCTCCGGAGTCCCAATCGTATTACAAATTTTGTAAATCTCCTTCCTCCTAGCACCCTGCTAACCCATCCGCTCTAGCCTACTTCTAGCCTACTCCAAAAGAAACATGGTTCGAAACGTGAAGATCCTTTTGTGAGGATGACCCCAAAAATTGTAAAGCATCACGTATGATTTCAAGGCAGGATTCACCACCACTTTGGCCCATCCAAAAATCTTTACGCACCCTTGTGCTTTGACCCCACACTTGCTCCTATAGGATGCACGAGAAAAGAGGACTCTATTTTCAAACACATTGAATGATAGAATCCTAAATAAACATATTATTTCAGTATCTTTTGAGAGAAAACATGAGATCATTACCCACTGAACAACCCACCACTGCCACTGTTAACTTTTCCTTGAGTACTCACTACAACACTCACAAATCAAAATTTTTTGTTCCAAAAAAACTTACTCCTATTTTAGAGAGCCAGAAAGAGAAGTCATCTCTTTCACCTTTGCCCTTTGAGTAGGCCAAAAAGTCTATAACTATATGCTACCACTTTACACACACACACACACACACACACACACACACACACACACACACACACACACACATCGGTACTTATCTCTTTGTTTATCGTTTTAAAAAAAAACTATACCACCCCCTACTACAGTCATCCTGGCTATGTATTTCCACTTAAATTATGGCTTTATATATTTCCTAGCTACACTAAGTCGGTATCCACCGTGGGAAGGAACCCCTATAGGGTCATGATGGTTGGAAGTCTTTTAGCTTGCAACTATTGATGTGGTTAAAAATCTTTTACTCTATAACTGGGCCTCACCTACCCTCCCATGCTAAAGGCGCTATGGCTGCTCTGCTCTACTATACCGGATTGCATCAGAGGCGACGACGTTTTTTGGTTTCCCCAGGAGAAAAAACACCTGGCCCACTCAATGCTTGGGGTGATAAGGATTGTGCATGCTACACGCCATGAGTGATCATGATCTACCTTCTTCTATTTAAAGAGGTGAGGGCGTATTCTGCCTCTCACTTAGCCTTGTGTGTGTTCTACTTGCATAAAAAGTTTGAACTGTGTGTGTGTGTTCACTTTCTGCTGCACCAATCATGGAGCTTGCAACAAGACCGACACAGGTTGGCTACTGTTTACTGAGCTTGCTATTTTGGTTTTTTCTCTCCTTGTTTACATATTTAGCTTTGGATGATATATGCACCCGGGCTTATAGGTTGGTGTACCCTGTCGCTTAGCTTGGTAAGGCCCACTACGTGGGTTGGCTTTGCTCGACAGTACGTGGCATTACTGGTTGTATGGTATAACACTTATATGATATTTGGATTTCGCTACTCGGTTTTGAGTAACACTGCAAAAACAGTTCACCGGTTTTTTTTATTTTTAAGTTGAACCTTAGAAATTGAGGTATATTATATTTGTTGATTGACTGGTGTGATAAAACACTACTCTGTTGATATATTAGATGATGGGATAACCTGCTGCGTATGCATACTGTTCATTAAAAAAATAAATAGATGGGGGGTATGTCCCGGTTGCTTACTGTCGTTGGACTGTTACTACCTGTGGCCCATAACATGATACAAGTCGTGTAGTATTTAAACTAGCTCTCCTAGAAGGGTGTACCATTTCGGGATGGCTTGGTAGCAACTCCGGTGCTTGATGTTGCTTGTTAGAAATCTATACGTTGTCTTGATGGGTTGTTACATTACACTTTGGCGTTCAGATACTGTTGAAAAAGGGGAAAAAAAGCCCCACACGACGATTGCACTTTTTTTCAAGGTTTAAACCTTCGTTCTGGCTAAATACCACGTTTATATTAGGAGTTTGGCCACTTGGTGGGCTAAACAACAAGGCACAAGATTTGGTTTTGAAACTAAGAGGAAGTGTAGTTAGTGTATTCTTCCCATTTGCCATACAAGTGTAGGGTGGTTGGATTCCTTTGAACCCTAATGAGCATCTACTATTCAAAGTCTGTCCTAAATAAACAGAAACAAGTTTGATATTCTTAAAAATATTAATGGAATTTTATGTTACTTTGTGGCTTATGGAAGTGGAGCTTGACTAATCTAGCAAAGGAAAAAAAACTCAAAGCTTTTAATAGGGATGAGACACTTGGATCAGAAGGGGTAGTGGCCTTCTTATCAAATTAATATGTATGCTATTATGATAAAATTCGAGAAATATAAACTTTGGGATAATAAAACATAAAATTTGGAACACATGAGTACTTTGGACTGTGGTTTTAAGCTTAAAAAGTTGTAAGAAGGACATGGATAACAATTGATATACATTCAAGGCTAACATATCTGTTGTCTTGTTTGGATGGACGCAGGTAAGGACTCTATCTTATCTTGGAAGTTTTTTTTGCCTTAAAGCAATTGTCTACACACGATTACACTTACACCTACTGCTTGGGAAGTACTTATGATATCTTGTGGTAGTGATGTGTGTGAACACACTAGGACCGCCGGGGCATTTTTTTCCTCTTTAGGAAGTTGTTCCCCCCGTGCATTGTATATATGCCCATCACTCTAGGGCTATCTATCTTTCCATTGCACACTAAGTATTACACTCTCTATCGTGTGCCTTGAGCTTCCTTCGTCTTCTCCAAGCTATGTGCGTTTCTCTGCAACCCTAATTCCAACAATTGGTATCAGAGCAGGTTGCATCCTCCCGAGCTTAGTCGCCAGCTGCTCCAGCACACGCCTTCTCACTTTCTCCAATTTCAATGAGCTTTGGTGAGCATTCGCAGGTCGACACAAATTTCGGGTAAGCTCGTAGAGCATAGTCTTCTCAGATTTCGTTCGGGCTCATTTCTGTCTCCGTTTCCACTATCGACAGTATTGCACAAGCTATTTTGTCATTTTATGTAGAATTTTTGTCAGTGTTGTTTTCTGCATAACAGGTGCCTTACAGTCTTCTACGGTTTGTGCTATATAACACGTGTTGTTCCCGCTTTGTTTCTCCTCTTTGCGGGTAGTTTTCACATCAAGTGCAACATTTACCATGGCTGACAACAACATAGATGTGTTCAAGATGTTTGCTGCTGAGGTCAGAATGGATGGGGACATTTACCCTATGTGGGCTTACATGATGCAACATGTTCTTGTGTCGAAGGACGTCTGGAATATTGTGCAGGGCATTGATGTACGTCCTGGTTCTGAGGATGCAGGCGATGTTGAGGATGTTGCGGTTCTTGCTGAAATGATTGCTGCTATGAGAGTTGTTTTGCCTACGGCATAAAAATCTCGTTGGAATGTAAAGGATGCGCAGGCTCATGCATTGATTGCGTTGTCTGTGAAGTGCACCATTGTTCCTCACATTTTGTTCATCAACAAAATCTACAAAACAGGCTTGGGATATTTTGGCTGGTCTTTATGCAAGTCGCAATGAGGCTAAAATTGCTCTGCTACATAAAGAGCTGGAATCAAAGATTATGCATGAAGAAGATGATATGGACACTTTCCTTGTTGGTGTCAAGGATATCAATGAGCAACTTATTTCTGTAGGTGAAGTCATTTCAGACAGTTCCCTTGTGCAGACTGTTCTTGATGCCTTACAATATTCTTACTAGACTTTTGCTAGTACTTGGAGACTTATGACCCAAGGAAATCCTGAAGTTGTCAAATTTGATGCATTATGCACATTGCTGTTGCAAGTCACTTTCCAAAAAGAAACAGGACTATACATCGTGCAATTGAACAGGCTTTTATTGCCTCTCAAAGAAAGGATGGTAATAACAATGCAACCACTTCTTATGGTTCTGCTGCGAGTGGCAAAACTTATGTTCCCAATGCTTTTGCTGGCAGCACTTCGTCTGGCAATTCTGGTGATAAGGGCAAAAAGAAAAATGCGCTGCCATTATTGTAAAGCTAATAATCACTTGATCAAGCACTGTCCTAAGTTGAAGGCCAAAGAGGCTAAGAAGAAAGAGATTGCAAATGCTAGTTCCACTACAAATGCAGCCATTGTTGAGTCTTCTGTGAAAGGAGACTGTGTTGCTGATGTTGATGCAGAATGGGCTTTTAGCGTAGAGTGCACTTAGAATATTGCTGTCCATGATGCATGCTTGTCAGTTGTTGCTGCAGATTCACATGTGTGGTATTTCGATAGTGGTGCTACAAAGCACATTACCTCACATCGTGAATTGTTCACCTCTCTCGAGTCTGTCCCTCATGGGAATTCAGTCACTTGTGCCAACAATGCCTCTTATCCGGTTCAGGGAGCTGGAAAGATTGTGCTTACTGCTGCAAATGATAGTTCTTTCACACTTGTTGATGCACTTTATGTACCTGGGATCAAGAAGAATCTCTTGTCTGTATCCGCACTTGCTAGACTTGGACTTGTAGTCAAATTTGTGGATGACAGATGTACAGTTCATGATCTCAGTTTTGGTGATGAAATTGTTGCATCTGGGCTTCTGTGCCGTGGGCTGTATAAGCTTACTTTGTATGATAAGTGTGGACAAAATTTTGCAAATCCAGTTGTTGATTCAAGCGCTATTTCATATGCAAAACTTTGGCATGCAAGTTTTGGTCATCTGAATTTTGCCAGTTTGCTACGTTTGCAGAAATCTGATATGGTTGCTTCTTTGCCACCTCTTGAAGCACCTGTCAAACATGTCTGTGAAGGCTATATTTTGGGTAAAATGCAGCGTTCTAAGTTTCCAAAGGATGGTTCAGTTAGGGCCACATGCAGGTTGCAGCTTGTGCATAGTGATGTTTGTGGGCCCATACAAACTCCGTCTTTTGGGCAATTACCTTTACTTCGTGACTTCTATTGATGATTACTCCAGGCATGCATGGTTATTTCCGCTTAAAGTGAAGTCCGAAATTTTTATGTGCTTCAAACAATTTTTGGCTATGGCTGAAAATGTATCAAAATGTACTATGGGCACCCTCCATTCCGATCGAGGGGAGGAGTATATGTCTCTGAATTTAATGCATTTCTGGCTAGTCGTGGGATAAAACACCAATGTACAGTGCCTTATACGCCTCAGCAAAATGGTGTTGTTGAGCGAAAAAATAGATCAGTTACGAAATTGGCACAATGTATGGTCAAAAGTTAAGCTTTGCTGCATTCTTTTTGGCTTGAGGCCATCATGTGTGCCACTTATGTACTTAACATGTGTCCTACGAAAGCTTTGCAGTCTATTACTCCATATGAAGCATGGCATGATAGAAAGCCTTCTGTTGAGCACATGCGTGTTTTTGGCTATTTGGCATATGCTTTGGTGCCACAAACACAATGCAGAAAATTGGATGATAAAGTAGTCAAATGTATTTTTGTTGGTTATAGTGCTGAAATCAAAGGTTACAAGTTGTATCATCCGCAAATAAAGCGTATTTTGGTTTCACGGGATGTAGTGTTTGTGGAAGGTTCTGTTCAGCCCTTGCTGTCATGTACTAGAGACAGTAATGTAAGCTCACAGGACATTTATGACACTTTGTTGCCTCTTTTTAGTGGTGGAAGTTCGAATGTAAATTCCAATGAGGCAAATGTACAGCCTATGGGGGTTTCAGAAAATGTTATAGATCAGCCTATTACCGATGCAGATGTACTTGATGAGGAAAGCGCTGAAAATGAGCAGGCTAGAGGTATGCCAAAATGGCTAGTGCACACTTTGCGTGACAGTAAATTGGATGCATCTTTGTCTAGTCATACTCGTTCAGGCTCTCACCATGCATCTTATGCATCAGATTGTTATGCTGTGGCTGTGTCTATCTTACATGATGTTGAGGAACCTTTGTCTTTTGATGAAGCATAGAATTCAAAAAATTGGATGGCTGCCATGCAATCAGAATATGATGCACTTATAGAAAATGACACATGGACTTTATGTAATTTGCCTCCTGGCAAAAAGTCCATTAGTACGAAGTGGGTTTACAAGTTGAAACAAAAGCCGGATGGTGAGATCGATCGCCATAAGGCTTGACTTGTTGCAAAGGGTTATGCACAACAAAAAGGCATAGACTATGAAGAGACTTTTGCTCCCACTTGTCGTATGACTACTGTGCGTTTTCTATGTGCATTGGCAACTCATTTTGATTGGGATGTACATCAATTAGACATTGTTATAGCTTTCTTGAATGGTGACATATTTGAGGAAGTTTATGTAACGTAGCCTCGCGGTTTTGTCAAGAAAGGACAAGAGGACAAAGTGTGCAGATGTAAGAAGGCTTTGTATGGGTTGAAGCAATCTCCCCATGCTTGGTATGAGAAAGCTGACACTCATTTGGTCAAACAAGGATTTTGTAACAGTCCAACAGAAAGCACATTGTATGTAAAGTGTGAGCGTGATGTACTTCTCATTGTGGTTCTTTATGTAGATGATTTGCTGATCATTGGACCAAATGAAAGACATATTGTTGAATTTAAGGCTGATTTGAATGCTACTTTCAAGATGAAAGATTTGGGACTGTTGCATCATTGCTTGGGTATACAGTTTAAGCAGTGTGCTGGTGCGATTGCCTTGTGTCAGAAAAGTTACATAGAGACATTACTATGTAAGTTTGGACTTGAGGATTGCAAACCTATTGCCACTCCCATTGAAACAGGTTTGAAATTGAGTCTTCATGATGCTGGTGATCCTGCAGATGTCACTCTTTACCAAACTGCTATTGGATGCCTCATTTATGTATGCAACACAAGGCCGGATATTCAGTTTGCAGTCTCACAGGTCAGCAGATTTATGCATAGCCCAGGGTCTAAGCATTGGTAGGCTGTCAAGAGGATTTTCCGCTACCTTAGTGGCACTTTACATCTTGGCTTGTTTTATCCCAAGGGGGGATCATTGCCGCCAGACTTACATGCTTTTTCGGACTCAGATTGGGCTGGTTGTTTTGACACGTGATTGTCCACAAGTGGTTTTTGTTTCATGCTTGGCAGTTCATGTATATTAGGGTTGAACAAAAAGCAACCTAATCTGGCCACTTCGAGTTGTGAGGCTGAGTACATGGCAGTCTTCATAGCTATGGTTGAGTGTGTATGGCTCAGACGCCTTATGGTTGATTTGGGTGTTGGACATGACACTACCAACACTATCTACACTGACAGTCAGAGCGTATTGGTAGTTGTTTGCGAGGAACCCAGTTTTTCATGCTCGCACAAAGCACATTGGGGTGCATTATCACTATGTTAGGGAGAGGCTCTCAGCAGGAGAGGTAAGCTTGGCTTATGTGCCAACACAGGACAACCTTACAGATCTTTTCACAAAGGCATTGTCTCGTGAGAAGCTCAAAGCTTTCCGCAAAACTTTGGGCTTACTCCCCTATGTGGACTGATCATGTCCTTAGGGCATGGCACATCCCTTTACTCATGTGCCAGTTCTTGTTCACCGCATCACTCCAAGGGGGATTTGTTACCATATACATGTGATAGTGATGTGTGTGAACACACTAGGACCACCGAGGCATTTTTTCCCTCTTTAGGAGGTTTTTTCCCTGTGCATTGTATATACGCCCATCACTCTATGGCTATCTATCTTTCCATTGCACACTAAGTAATCCACTCTCTATTGTGTGCCTTGAGCTTTCGTCGTCTTCTCCACACTGTGTGCGTTTCTCTGCAACCCTAATTCCAACATTTCATTCTTATAAGCATTGTACAAAGATAATTCTAAGATTGAGTTGTTTTTGTACTTATCATTTCCCTTTCTTTGGAGCCAGTTGTCTTTTGAATGTAAAAGTTCAATTATGTCTTATTATTTATGTAAAAACAACTATACACACACACACACACACACACACACACACACACACACACACACACACACACACACACACACACATATATATATATATATATATATATATAGAGAGAGAGAGAGAGAGAGAGAGAGAGAGAGAGAGAGAGAGAGAGTTGATGCAAAGTAGACTTAGATAACTCCATCATATTGTTTATACAAAGTCATCTATTTTGTAGAACTAGATAAAACACAAAATCAATATAGCTCAATTGGGTAATGTAACCATTTGAAGAGAGCTAGAGAAAGTTTCTTTGAGAGTGTGCAATCCTTGTGCCATTGAGAAGAACGGGTTTGATCAAGTTCATCTAGATATATCCCACCTCAAAATGTCATCAGATAGTCTATCAAGTGCTCATATGGACATACCAGCAATGTTTATTTCGCTCAACCACTAATTGCACGGATGATGCCAATGCTAGTGGTGGGTATCTATCTCAAGGGACCTCCCATAATCTATGGTGGAAGGTCACTATCAAAAATAGTGCTTTGACCACCATGAGTGATGCACTAATCTTGATGCCTTTGGCCATATCATGCCACATAGCATCATGACCAATCATCTATCCATATGATCACATGCACTTTAATACTTTCTTTTCTAGCCCACCACACTCTGTGAAAGGCTATGTCCGTGTGTGCTAGAGGCTTGGATCGTAGATAGGTCCCCTTCTTCCTGATTCCCATCTTCGATGCACGCACATACACTAAAACAGACCCAAAGGCAGAAAAGAATGGGTGATCACTGATGCATGCACACAGACACTCAAATAGACCCACAGGCAGGAGAGAGAGATTTAAGAAAGACTAATTATGTGTCACCCTCAATAGCACGTATATTATCGTCAAGGCACATTTTCCCTAATTGGTGAAAATAAGGACAAACTTGAAATTCTCTCGATTTCAAGATAACTTTGGATATAAATGCCAAAGCCTTACTTCAATAAATGAAATATAGAAGCAAATTGAAGTACTTAAACTAAACCTTGGAACTTGGAGTCTTGTAGTGGGCCGCAAAGTGGCTTAGGCAACTATAATGGCCCATGCCAAGATTTTAGTAATTTGAGCGTAACTTCTCAATATAGTATAAAATCTTCATAAAACTTCTTTCATGAAATTTTGATCTTTGTTTCGTATTTATAGAGAGGTTTTTCAAAGAAGTCTGAGCCTACACAAGAATTGTTTAATGTACCTTTGAGAGAATCTTGTTAAATTTTGTATGTATCAAAGTTGTGCTTAGAGACAACCATGAAAAAAAACTTTTAATCCTTGATTTATTTTTGGTCAAGTCATACTATGTGCTAGGCATATCTCCTGGTTAATATGTTTAGAACTCCTAAGAAGCAATGGAATTCTCTCTACAAAAGTCTCTTAAAGCGACAAAAATGGTTTTTTTCAATGGACCAGTGAAATGATGAAATAGTATAATTGACATATACACATATATTCTGAAAGACGATACCAAAGCTCAATATAGAGGGAAGCACCAAAAGCTCAACTTAATGGCTCTAGCTTTGTAAACTTTAGTCATGTTCATGATAAGAACTATCAATATCTCGCATCGTGTCTGACTCCCATGAAAAAGCTCTCGAGCGAGATAACGTTCTAATATGTAAGATGTGAGCAAGATAGTACTAAATTTGTAGGTGCGATCACATTTTGTGCAATGGAAAGGGACTAAAAAAACTATCATACACAAGGTGTGAGTCCAAACACTCAGGTCATCACCCTATAAGGCCTACATTTATGGTTGAGGTAGAAGTTAGAGAAGGCTTCAAGTGTAGATGTTGAACATGATGTAGAACACCAAAGGTTTGCACTAATCTTGCAAGAGGTAAAAGAGATATTTTGCACCAAAAATATCCATGTGAAGAACTTAGCTCATACCAGGTCAGAAAGGACTAGGACATACCAATACCATCATTTATTGTGAGGTCCCCAAACCCGCCGACACCAAAAAGCGGAATGGGATCCTTGACAGGTCTCTAGGCCTAATAAAATCTGAGTCCCTAAACAAGAAGAATCCAGGGAATTCACCCTTACCATTAATAATGGTTTAGGTTTACAGCCCTAGAAGGAGACCTAGTCCTGTCTCGCAGTGGAAACGAGACAACTTGTTGAATTAAAAAAAAACTATTCCGGCCCTATAACTTCCATCATTCGGATTAAGATTTTCTTAGCCAACGCTTTTGTCCCCCTAACATATGTGAGGGCACAGCCGCTGGTGGACTCCTCTTCCAAGTGGAGAAGTAACGTTTTCAGTGCGTGGGAATGGATAGTCACCTGACTACTCAGGTCCACCCATCCATGATTGACAACCTTAGTCAATCCCCACTTACCACCCCGCACTCACACACGTTGCTTTGTTATTTAATCACTACCACATTCTTGTCACAATTAAAACAATGATTTCTTTTAACTTTCATAACTGAATTTCATTAAAACAACCCTTGAAAACAGTATTGAAAACATTCTTTTAGCAAACAAACATCTTTAAACTTAAGACATAGTACTGTCATTCTGGAGTAACTCTGACCAGTTATGGCTTGTATCAAGACCACCTATACAGGGGTGAAAAAACGGCACCCATTCTTTATTTATAAAAATCGGGGTGGAAAAAGCCATCACCCATAGTCCGGGCGCCCATACGCCTACCGATTGTCCATACAACCGGGCGGTTCCTCTAGGATAAACTCAATATCCTAAGTAATATCTACAAGCACAAACAAGCATGGGATAAAGACTCCACCCGCACAGAGGAAACCGACTCATCCATGGCGGAGTCGCCATCATTACTCATTACCCGGAGTAAAATATCCCAAGGAATCAGAGGTGTCTTGAGACAAGCTGTCTTAAGGATGATCAAACATTTCTTTTCTAAGTCAATCAGTCGTAACCCAATCATTTCTTTCCTATTTACAACCATTGCTCGTTGGTTTCTTGGAAGTCACCTTCTGTTTACAGCCAGTTAACCCTTCCTAGTCCTTACGTATACAATGTCAATTTATAAATGAAATTTTAATCTAATTAAAGACTCAAGTGAACAAAATGGAAATCCATCTCTGACTGGTCAGCCATTTGCTGCTGCGCTGGTGCCTGCAGACTTTCCTCCGTAGGCCTATGACTAGGCCCAGCCTGATGGTCATGAGTTGCTCTAGTTCTTTTGTTAATTGTATCCTCTTCATCATAAAGAGGATTTCCTCTGGTTCTTTTTAGAGCCATATTGGCAGCTTTTATAAAAGGACTTAATCGATTAGAGAATTAAATGAATAATCTCTTTTGTTCCTTTTATAAAAAAAATAAGGATTTTTGGAGTAAATAGGTATCCTTGTTAAGTATTGGATGAGATATTTCTGCTTTAACTTTCTGGTACTATTATATTCTCCCATAATTATCGTATGATTATTGGAGCTATTTTACTAAAATTTTCCTTAGTTTATATTCCAAAAATATCCTAATTTTGGACTTAGTAAATTATGAGTTACCTATCTGCTAGTGGGTTATTTATCCTAGATGGAATTTGATATGTTATATCTCTAAGATTTTTTTGGCTAACTCATAAAATTGATTTATAACTTTTCCCTTCTAGGTTTATGGTCTAATTTAGGCAATATTGGTTGTCAGTAATTTGTTATACTAATTATTTGGGCTAAGGTAATTTTTCCAACCTTAAAAAGTTATTTCTAATCTCTGGTAATTATATAAATTCATTTACTAATTCCCTTTCCCCTATTTATACACAAAACCGGTTACTATTAGTTAAAATAATTAGCTAAACTAATTATTTGATGCTAAGATAATTATCATGGATTTCTTGAGATGTATTTTACCTTTGATAATTATCTCAAAGCTTTTTGGATTAGTTTGCTATTTTCCCCCTTTTATTTTTCCTTAAAAATAAAATTTTCCTTTTGAGATAATTAGTTTAACTAATTATCTAAGGTTAAGATAATTATCATGGGTTTTATAAGATATATTTTACCTCTTATAATTATGTCAAAGATTTTTGAATTAGTTTACTATTTTTCCTCTTTTAGTTTTCCTTAAAAATAGCGTTTTTCTATTGAGATAATTAGTTAAACTAATTATCTGAAATTAAGATAATTATCAAGGGTTTAATATAATGTGATTTACCTTTGATAAGTATTTCAAAGCTTTTTGGATTAGTTTGCTATTTTTCCCTTTTTATTTTTCCTTAAAAACAATGTTTTTTTGCGGAGATAATTAGTTAAATTAAATATCTAAGGTTAAAATAATGGTTTCATAAGATATATTTTATCTCTGATAAGTATCTCAAAACTTTTTGAATTAGTTTTCTATTTTCCCCCTTTTATTTTCTCTTAAAAATATTGTTTTTTTTGGTTGGGATAATTAGTTAAACTAATTATTTGAAGTTCTAATAATTATCACGGGTTTAATAAAATGTATTTTATCTCTGATAATTATCTCAAAGATTTTTGAATTATTGTTTTATTTTTCCCCTTTTATTTTCCCTTAAAATCAATGTTTTTCTTTTGAAATAATTAGTTAAACTAATTATTTGAGGTTAAGATAATTATCACAAGTTTTTTAAGATGAGTTTTACCTCTGATAATCATCTCAAAGAGTTTTGGATTAGTTTGCTATTTTCCCCTATTTATCTTCTTTTAAAAATAGTGTTTTTTTATTGAGATAATTAGTTAAACTAATTATCTGAGGTTAAGATAATTATCACAAGTTTTTTAAAATGTATTTTACCTCTGATAACTATCTCAAATCTTTTTGGATTAATTTGATCATTTTCCCCTTTAATTTTTTTTAAAAACTATGTAATTCTGCTTTAAATAATTACAATAATTACTTAAAAAATTAAAAGATAATTTTTCTAGCATTATGACAGTTTAACACAATTGTGATAATTATCTCATCTTAATCTAAATGTAATTAGTATAATTATCATTAATTTATGATTAAAAATGAGTAATTTTCGCACTAATAAAACATAATAATTAATTAGCTTAGTATTCCTAAGCTTAATCTCAATAAGCAAAGAATTTTGAATTAAGAGAGAATTTTAGAGTATAAATAGGTTTAATCTTCAATTAATTAAGAAAAATGTAAATAGGTTAACATAGTTCTACTAATTAAAAAAGGTTAGTGCTAATTACCGTTGATTAACCAACTAGAGCTTTGCTCTCTAGTGATTTTTGCGTAGAGGTCCCTCTAGATGAGAGAGAATTTGCCAAGGCTCCGAGTCTAATTTTTTTGTGAAGGAGGGGGGTTTATTTATAGCTTTTTAGGGTCCCTGGGCTGTTTCTGGCAGGTCCTGGAACCTCAAGCAAGCCCCCAGCTTCCAACTAGCGCCACCTGCTACTAGATTTATCCTGGGCAAGTTCCACACAGCTCCACACAGCCCCCCCAGCTTCCAGAAACGATTTTTTCTATATTCCCTGATTTTTAATGATTAAACTTGAAAATATCTGCAATTTCTAGAACCTTAGGATAAAAAGTCTTTAGCAGTGATAATTACTGAAACCATTCAATTTTACTTAACTAATTAAATTCATAGTGTAACCTTTTAGAGCCCGTAACTTTCCCAGATTTTATCGGAATTGAGTTTTGAAAAGTTCTAACCATAATAAAGCTCTAGTTACGGTTCCAAAAATACCAATATAAGCCATAGTTGGATCATTCTATAGTGTTTTCTTAACAACTGAGTTAATTTGATCAGGCTTTGTACAATTTCTAAGGCTTAAGAAACTGAAAACCTTACATTTGTACATTAGCAACTAATAGGCATTATGCCATTGGCAGTAGAAATTGTGAGAAATTTTTTTGCTTTATCAAATATTGTGCTCATATGGTTCATACATGCATTTAAAAACTATATCCAATCTAAGTATTCAAATATGTGTACATATATGTGTGAGGCATGTTCACACGTGCACACACACAAACACACACACACACACACACACACACACACACACGCACACACACACACACACACACACACACATTGGTACTTGCGTTTATGTTTATGGTTAAAAAAAAACTAAACTATCCCCTACTGCTGTCATTTTGGCTATGCATTTCCACTTAAAATATGCCTTTATATCTTTCCTAGCTACACTAAGTCGGTATCCACCGTGGGAAGGAACCCCTATAGGGTTATGATGGTCGGAAGTCCTTAGCTGGCAGCTATTAACGTGGTTTAAAATTTCTTACTCTATAACTGGGCCTCACCTACCCTGCCTTGCTAAAGGTGCAATGGCTGCTCTACTCTACTATTACGAACCGCATTAGAGGCGGCTACATGTTGTGGCTTCCCCAGTAGGAGTAGCACCTAGCCTACTCAATGCTTGGGATGATCACGATTCTGCGTGCTATTCACCATGAGTGATCGTAATCTACCTTCTCTTATTTAAAGAGGTGAGGGCGCATTTTGGGGGGCATTCTGCCCCTCACTTAGCCCTGTGTGTGTTTTACTTGCATAAAAATTTAGGGCTGCGTGTGTTTTTTCACTCTCTGTTGTACCAATCATGGAGCTTGCAACTCAACCGACACAGGTTGGCTATTGTTTACTGAGCTTGATATTATGGTTTTTCTCTCCTTTTTTCATACTTGTCTTACGATAATATAGACAACTGGGCTTATTGGTTGGTGTACCTTGTTGCTTAGCCTGGTAAGGCCCACTATGTTGGTTGGCTTTGCTTGACAGTTCAAGGCACTACTGGATGTGTGGTATCTTGATCCCCGTTGCTTAGCCTGGTAAGGCCCACTGTGTGGGTTGGCTATGCTTGACAGTATGTGGTAATGGTTGAATGTTCTAACACTTTTGGGCAAGCTATGATCCCACAACTGGTTTTCGGTTTTGAGTAGCTATGGATAAACTTTGATTAAGTTATACCTTAAATATTGGGGTACGACATAGTCGTTGTTACCGCTTAGCTTGACAATACAATACTCTGATGATTCAATGCATGAATAGAAGACATACCGTGTTTTCATACTGTTCAAAAAAATCTTTTGGGGATGGGGGGTATATCCCGGATGTTTACTGGTATTGGACTATTTACTGTTACTAGTTGTTTCCTCTAACTTGATACAGGTCACGCAAATACTGGCTAATTAGGAGTTGCCGGGTATGCCCCAACTGCGTACTAGTGTTGGACTTTTTTTATACTAGTTGTTTGGGGTTTGGGGTATGCCCCGACTGCGTACTGATGTTGGACTTGTTTGATACTGGTTGTTTTGATGGTGTGTTACAAAACACTTTTTTGGCATTCACAAGGTAGGGTATAGTTTGAAAAAAGCCCTTAAAGGCAACTCTTCCTTTTTGCTTCATGGTTTGACATTCGTTCTGGCTGAATACCACCTCTGCATTAAGGGTTCTCTGCCACTTGGTTTGCTAAGAGGTGTATAATTATTGTAATTGACATACAAACTTGGGAAGGTAGGATTCCATGAACCCTAATTGGCATATACTATATCTGTTCTAAATAAACAAAAATAAGTTTGACATTCTTGTACTATTAATGGAATTTTTAAAGATTTCTTAGGCTTCTTTACTTTATGGCTTCATGTATTGAAAAAAGCAAGAGGAAATGGAGCTTCACTGATATGGCAAAGAAAAAGACTGATAAGATATTGATGAGGGATGAGACACGTGGATTAGAAGGGGTTGTGACCTTCTAATCAGAATAATATTTATGCTAAAAGATCAAGAAATATAAACTTTGGGATAATAAAACATTTTTATTTAAAAAATATATATAGAACACATAAGTACTTTGGATTGTGCTTGTAAGTTATAAAAAGATGTAAGATGGACATGGATAACAACTGGTATAGTCCATTGATACCTGTAAAACACATCCAAGGCTAACGTATCTGTTGTCTTGTTTGGATGGATGTAGGTAAGGACTCTATCTTATTTTGGAAGTTTTTTTTGGCTTAAATCAATACTCTACACATGATTACACTTACACCTACTACGGGGGAAGTACTTTCGATATCTTTATACTGGAATGAGGCTTCATTCTTATAAGCATTGTACAAAGATAATTCTAAGATTGAGTTGTTTTTGTACTTATCATTTCCCTTTCTCTTGAGCCAGCTATCTTTTGAATGTAAAAGTTCAATCATGTCTTATTATTTATGTTAAAATAGCTACACACACTTATGCCTAGTTCTGGCATGTTGAATTTTCCTTGGGTATATTTTGTTGGGATTGTTGGCCGGGGGTGCCCTTGGTGTATAACCGGCTTGGATTCGACTATAATTTTTTAATAAAAATAAGTGGTACCTAATGGTATCTAAACCTTGGTGTTAGTTGGGGTGGACATTTTGCCTTGCTAGATTCTTGGTTTGATTTGGCTAAGTTTTGAACCTGGATGAAATGATGGCTTGAATTTACTAGAGGGTGGTACCTAACCCTTGTAGTTAATAGGGGTTATGAGCTTGTGGCAGGTTTCATGGCTCCACATACCCTGTCACGTTCCACTTAAACTCATGGTGGCTCCCCCTTGGCGGGTTTGCGCTACTGTTCTATCTCATTCCCTCTCTCTCTCTCTCTCTCTCTCTCTCTCTCTCTCTCTCTCTCTCTCTCTCTCTCTCTCTCTCTCTCTCTCTCCCCTCTCTGTATAAGGCGGCACTACTGGTTACCTCTACCTCTTGATGTTGGGCCCGCCTTACTGTGCAGGTGGAAGGTTGACACTAGCTCCAAACGCGCCCCCCCCCCCCCCCCCCCTTGTCTCTCTGTACTTGGTGGCATTGCTGCACCATTCACCTAATGAGGTTGGGCCCGCCTTACAGCTATGAAGGAAGGTGCTACCTGCTCCAAACCCTATAAAAAGGTGAGCTTTACATGCTCACTTATCATTGGTATTGTGTGTGTGTGTGTAGTTGGGTGTAGTAGTCTGTACATTAGGACTATGTACGTATTTTCCTACAAAGGGGCAGTGTTAAGTATTGGATTTATGGCAAAGGGCAAGGAGAAGTAGGCCATTGTGGAGATGACTGCTCTGACTCAACCTCATGTGATTTTTGGCATTAAAATGGAATGTTGTCCGACCATTTGATGGGTTGTAATTCTCTAGTTGGTATTCCTCATGCATATGCCGGTAGAGGTACTTGAATGTCAACTTATGCTGTACGATTTTTGTATTTACTGCACTGGGCGGTTTTATTCACCTTGTGAGTTAGGATGGGTGTTAAATGGCTTATCATATGCATGTGTATGTACACACTTTCGATGTCTTCAGCTTTGGGTTTTAACTTCCTTTTTAGGCTAGGGATGTCTATCAATACATTCCTACGGTTTGTCATAAGAATATAGAGTATCATTGATAGATTGTATCCTCTTTCAAACACTGGATAATGGTAACCTTTGTTGTGTGTTTTTTTATAAAAGGGGGGTGGAAGGATAGAAATTTTGATTATATTTTTGATGTATGACCCTTTATAGTGGGGTTAACCCACTTATGGGGTGTAAAACAACGGCCTGTATGTTCTAGTAAGGCTGTCGTGGTGGTTATACTTTGGTGGTTGTACCTTTGGGTTGGTTGCTGAGCTGACTATTCTCGTGCAAATACGGTCCTTTTTGTTTTTTTATTGGTCTTGGGTAAAATGGCTTAAATGGGCCCTATGAATGGTTGGAAACGATGACTGGTGGCCGCATATGGTTATGGTTAGGAAGAGTTGTGGAATATGGTAATCATGGCTGCTCATAAGGCCGTATGTGGTTTGTCATAGGCATGTAAATAAAGCATTGGAAGGTGGTACTCTCTTTCATTTATTCGATAATGGATGCAGTGATTGGTGTACTTCTATTGTTGAGACTATGGATTGGTTATTAAGCATACCTTTCTTGCCGTTTTTGTATATGTATTTAAAGTTTTGGTAGGATTGCTCATATTGGCCAAGTATGGTTGGTTGGAAACTTGGTTATGATTGAAGGTGGCTATTGTGTTGGGTTAGGATATATGGTTGATATGGTTGGATGTGGGCTGATTCTTGTGGCCGTAAGTGGCTACTTATTGCATCATTATTATGGACCTTGGTAACACACGCTTTTGGAACATTTGAGGAAATATGGAATAACAATCTATATGGACTATGTATTAGGGTATTAGTACTCATACTTATTACCTTACATTTGGTTTTCAACTCTGACTTAGGGTGTGTAGGACTTACTAACTTAATGTCTTTTTATGTTATAGGCGACTCCAAAGTATAGATTGACTGCATGTATGAGCATTGTAACTGACCCAAAAAAAATAGCAGCCATTAATGCCAAACTCTATAAAGTCTAGGAACAAGTATATGTGGCCCACTTTGAAGCTAAAATGCCTCATAAAACTCGTCTCTGGCCTTATCTCATGAGAGCTTGTAAAGCACAAGGGTCTTCATATGGTTTTTCCCCTTGTAAATGAATTTCTTGGAATATATGATTAACTTGACCTTTCTTATTATTTGTCTTTGAAAGCAATCTAGCTGGGTGATATCTATAACATGTGGGATACCCATGCATCACCTGCATACGGTGCCAACACTAACTAAATGTTGTGTTGTTTCCATGGGTGAAGGTGAGGGTTACCTTCTCAACTATGGTTTTCAAAGTTCCGTGGCTTGAAGATGGCAGAATTATATATCTTCAGGCTCTTGATTCTCTTATACTTGTGTATATGGTTCTCCTGGTCGGTTGAAGGTTGGAGAGGCTACCACTTCTTACAATTAGTCATTTATTTCTCAAATTAACACCTTGTTGGACCATGTAAAGCTTAGCACTATCTCAAGGGTTAGAGCTTCCTACTGAGCCTCTTTCTAAAGCCTCGCTTCAAGTTCTTAGATGCATTCATGACCCTTTGGCATCTGAATTAATAGTAGGAGCTTCTGCTGATCTAGCTAACTCCTTGGTTCAAACTATGTCATTTGATAAGTTTGTTCATACCCTCGTCCAGCTTGTCAACAACTCTAAAGAAGGGGTATCAGATCTGTCTGAATTCATAGAGAAGATTGCCACTCTGACTCTTGCTCACAAAGGAGAGAGAGCCAAATTCTCCTCTGAAGGTGCTGAACCGACCAACTCCTTGCGCAAATTATGTGGTCTCACCCCTGGGTTTGTTTCAGCTCCTTCAATTCCAATACAAATTGTATCCAACAATTTATTTTGCAGGGACCCCTTGGTCCTAGATGCTGTCAAAGCCTTTCAGAAAGAGATGTGTTCTCTCAGCGAGACCTCGCTTATGGAAATGGTACCTAAAGTCTCTCGGGTTTTTCCCTTCTTACCTTCCAAACAATTTGAAACCGAATCCCTTGATGTGGACCATCACCTTTGGGACCTTCCCAAAAAAGGCTTTTTAGCTCCTATCTCTATCGAAGCCTAGGTCTTTTTAGCTAATCTTACGGCATCTTCAATAGAAGAATCACGACTCAAAGTATTAAGAGGCGTCCAATCTCTTGATAAGGGTGACCTTATTAAAGCTCCTTTCACTATGCAGTTTCTTGATACAAAGAAATGTGGCTCAAACAAGTTTGTATGTATGTACCAAGGGCTTGATAGAGTTCTCCAAAAGTAACTCTGAGTACTACAGTGAGTCTATTTGGAACATCTACAGGCCTTATGTCAAATGTGCTTGTCGATTTCTTGACCCTAAGGCTTCTTGCAAATCAAGCATTATCTGGTTTGATCATGCTATATGGTATGCCCTCAAAAACTTGGATCTCATGTTTCCTGACACTCCTTCTGCTCACTACCTCTCCCTTTTCTGCTCTTGGCTTGGAGGCCAGGACTTGTGCTAGCTCAGATGGATTTTATTCAGTTTCGCACCCTTATGCTCTCTCTGCTCAAAGAGCTGGCGGCAAAAAAACCCAAGCTTCTTTTGGCTACGTTTGGTAACTATCTTGGTATCAAAACCCTTCTTGGCTTGCTAAAACCTAATACGGATGCTGAAGATTCCCCTACTCTTAAAAGACCAAATTCTCCTATATCCCCCACTTCTTCGTACACATCATTTTTGACTCTAGCCTCTTGGTCTGCTGAGTCTTATAGAGGGAGAGGGAAAGCAAGAAGCATGATTAGAGGGAGAGCAGAGGGTATCCTGTCAAACACTTGTTGGATTTGTAATGCATGTACCGTGTAATGGGGTTGGCATAATGCATCTTATATCTCATGAAGAAAATGGGCACGTAATCTTTGTTTATTGCGTCTTTGCCAACAAGATTTTAGAATTCTTTTCATCTCGTTTTATATTTAACAAATGCTTTCTCTCTATGTTTGCTAATTTGGTTCTACTAAGCCACGTTAGGATAGGATGGAGATTTATTGAATCTTTACTATATCTAGTATACTGTAATGAGTTTCTTAGGAAGGGGAAACCCTTGGCATGTGATTGTCATTTATGGGGTGGGTTTACAATGGATTTTGGCATTCTTGGAAAGCATGTATGTACCACGGATCTATCTATTATTGAGAATAGCTCTGTAAGATACCTCCTTTCCAAAGGCCTCAATCACATACCTCCTCTACCACTAAATCCTCACATAGCTTTAAAAGTAGTTAATAAAAATTTGGCCGACTTGGTCAGTAAACTCCAATTGGAGTTATCAATTCAACATAAATTGAACAAAACATTGGTGGTAGTCTTTACCAGACTATTTTCACAACTCCCACATGAGTGGTTACATACTAAGTCTACATGGCTTTCCACTGATCTTTGTCTATCCTTTGCAAGCTTAAATCAAAATGGTCCATTGTTGGTTTAGATAAAGCATCTAACACGGCATCTGTCATGTGCAAAAAGCTTGCCTTTGAAGCAGCTAAAAACCGCCTCAAAGGTGGCGAGTTCTGCTACATTGAAGAAGAACTGGATATTATTATCCAGAGGACATGCAAAAGTATGATTAAATTAGGACTTCAGGGGGATAATACCAAACTGCAGGGGGATAAAGCTAGAATATTGGTTAAGCTGGCAGACCGGCCACAGTAGAGATCCAAAGGACGAAAAATAGGGATCCAAAGGGGGGGCCATCTGCAAAAAGAGCAGTGTGCAACAATGGGCTTAAAAGACCCTAAGGTTCAGCCCATTAAGACTTCCAAAATGCTAAGGTTCCAAAATTCAAAGGTTGTGTCCAATGGTCAAAAGCTTAGGAAATTTGGATGCTTAGTGTGTGTGCCAAAAAGTCTTCCCAAGTCCTACAAAGGAGGGGGCGAGCCCAAGAAGTAGGGGATGAGAGAGAAACACACACACACACACACACACACACACAAGCCCCCTTTACACAAAGGGAATGAGGGACACATGTCAACTCCCTGCCCACAAGGTGTACTCAAATCCTATTGAATGGCCATGGAGGTGGACCAATGAGAATTAGGCTAGAGTAAATCTAGTTTAATTAATTTAAAAGCACGTAATAAAAGAACCAATAGGAATTAATCTCTCCAGAAGACTAGTGGACAGTCTCCCAAGGGGTCCAATGAGCATTCAACAGCCCAATGGCTTGCCTGATTCCTATTGTCCAGGAGGCAAAGGGGTCCAATGAGAGTTTAGTTGAGTTAATTACCTAAAGCTCTCACAAAAGGGGAGAGGAGGACACATATCAGAAGACTATCACTATGCCACTTAACTTTCATTGGCTAAGCTTGGAGAGGTCCAATGAGGTGTTAGCAAGAGCAAATAGCAAGAGCAAATAGCAAGAGGGGTCGACCAAGAGAGAGAGGGGGCTGATTTTTCAAAGGTAATTATCCACATACACTCACACAATCTCATGTGTAGAGTAAGAAGACTCTCTCTCTCTCTCTCTCTCTCTCTCTCTCTCTCTCTCTCTTCTCAAACTTTAATGGAAAGCTTATCACCTACTCCAAGCTTGTGAGAAGGGAGGCCTACACCAACAACTCTTGGCTTTGTGATGCAAATCCAACCAAGAGCCAAGCTTCAATGCATGCTCATCTCTCTACCATGCTAATTACTAAGCTATGCTAATATGAGTGATTATGTGAGGTGATGTACACTCGTAAGACTACTCCTTCTTCCTCTCAATCTACTCTCATACCCTGCTAGCTCTCACCATCTTCGAAGGTGTGTGAGGTCTTGAGTCTGAGACTGTGAGGGAATTGATGTTGTGTTTAATAAGTGTTTTTCTTAGTGCTTGAAGTTTCCATCTTCATTGCACTAGCTAGTATTGAAGGAACACAAAGTATTGTATTGTAAAATGTCTCTCTTGATGGGAGAAATCATAATATAAAGCCTTTTGGAGGGGGGACCGGCTCGATGCAAATACAGTCCTTGGTATGCATCCTACGTGATTCTGCACCGGGTGTTTTTGGGTAGGGTTTTGGGTCACGGACCTTAGGGAGAGTGGCCTATTGGTGTTGATAGGATATCCCTCAAGTTTTGTAATGTTTCGAGAACGTCTAATGGGCTTTTGGCTTGCGATAGCATCATAGGAGACTCTCACATTCACATAACCGAGGCATGTAGATTTGATATCTCTGTAGGAAGTAGTCATTAGTCGGTCGAGTAGAGGTTGACACCCTTTGCTTGCTTCCATGCGCCTGCGGGTCGAGCTCCGTCCTCAGTTGAAATTATATGTTAGGTGAGTTCTCGCTATGCTGACGTTCGTCCTCGTAGCAAATAAAGATGGATGCTGTAATGTGAAGATACAAGCTCATGGACATCATCGAATATCCCGTTATTATCATTTTGAGCCATTACGGCCACTTTTGTAATGTTTACAGGAACTTCATAGTCGGCAATTGTATTTTGGCCGCAGATGCTTGTTGGATGAGCAAAGCCAGCTCACAGTGTTGTAATTAAGCTCTATAGAAGCCTAGGGACAAATCAAGTCATTTTGGTCAGACATTAGGTTTTCTAAGGCTTAGTATATAAACCAAAACCTAAAGCTTTGTAAGGCGACTTCTAATAATCTTATCTTCTGTGTTGGGCTGGGAGACTACGAGAGAGTGAGAGAGAGAGTGTGTGTGTGTGCGCTATAAGATCTACGGTGGTCAGAATCACAAACGGAGGGCAGTAGCGTATTGCCCACGAGGAGAGCTACGCGTTGATGCTTACATCACGCGCGTTCGTTTGTGTGTTGGCAGATTCACCCGCGAGCTACTTTTGGAGTTTCGGTGAGTAAACGTTGTCCGTTTTTGCATTTCAACATATCCACGCGATCAGAGCGAGTAGAGCTACGCATTATGCATCTTAGTTTTTGGAAAAGTCGACCTACAGAAACCTGTCAGACACCCTACGTGATTCTGCACCGGGTGTTTTTGGGTAGGGTTTTGGGTCATGGACCTTAGGGAGAGTGGCCTATTGGTGTTGATAAGATATCCCTCAAGTTTCGTAACGTTTCGAGAACGTCTAATGGGATTTTGGCTTGCAATAGCATCATAGGAGACTCTCACATTCACAGAACCGATGGCATACAGAACCGATGACATTCACATTCACAGAACCGATGGCATGCAGATTTGATATCGCTGTAGGAAGTAGTCATTAGTCGGCCGAGTAGAGGTTGACACCCTTTGCTTGCTTCCACGCGCCTGCGGGTCGAGCTCCGTCCTTAGTTGACATTATATGCTAGGTGAGTTCTTGCTATGTTGACGTCCGCCGCGGCGTATCCGCCAACATTGGCGCCGCTGCCGGGGACGAGGGCCCTAAGTAGGTGACCGAGATTAGTCCTTGAGGATAGAGGTCCCTCTGGCTTGCCAGAGTATATTCATTCTTTTAGATAGGATCGGAGAGTGGTGGACTCTTTTGGTCTTAGAGGGAGTCTAGGGAGCGTGTGTCTGGCCTAGATCCTTCAACGTAGGTAGTATTAGGTAGGAGACAGGTGTGGATTGATGGGGAGTAGGTGAGGTGGAAGAGGTGAAAAGTCAGCTAGAGAGTCCGTGTGAGGCTAGAAAGCGACTTGAGCATCAAAAATTTCACCATCCCATGTGATGAGTAGGAGTAGAGTAAGTAGGACGTACTGATTTGCTAGTCATATTTGCTAGTAGGCTCATCAAAGTTGTGAAAACATAAAATCAAGGAAAAAGTAAAATTGCATTTGGATGCTTGCTTGATGATTGATAATTGCTGTGAGTAGTCCAAAGGGGTTGGCAGAGCTTAAGACAAAGTTAGAATTGAAAAAATCACAATTCTATCATTGGGGACATCCTACGTGCAGGATGTCTCTAGATGTAAAACTGTGAAGATTTTGAAAATTTTGAGGTCACCAATGTGTTCAGTGGGTATGTTTTACCCTAAGAACATGTTGAGTTAGTGTTTTTACATGTTTTTGGTGTCCAAAAGTCAAAAGGTGAAGCTAGAAAGCGAGAAAAATTCATAAAGTGCTTGTTTTGAGTGATTGTTGTGCTTTTGAGTGTCGTTGGTGAATGATATCAAGTGTAGAGACCATAAAGAAGCATAAAAAATACTCCAGTCATCAGGAAAACTATGCAAGAGACATCCTACGCGTAGGATGTCTCTAGGGCCATTTGGGGCAGGAATTTGGAAATTTTGAGGCTACCAGAGTGTTCATTGGGTGGGTTTTACCCTATGTACACCTTGAAACAAGGAGTTTGACCTTATTTCGGCTTGAAAAAGGCAAAAGACGGTGAATACCAGACAGCTTACCCATTTGATGTTGGGGAGTGATTGAGAGACCTAAAGCATAAGCTAACTTCATACACATGTTCTAAAAGTGTTTCTAAGGGTGTCTACCAAGTTTCATCTCATTTGGACACTTAAATTGGGGTGAGGTGGACTTTAGCGTTTTTGGAAAGATTGTGTCCGGAAGAGCCGTTTTGGATGATTTTGACATCAATTGAAATTCTGAGCATACCAAGGTGTTGCTAGACTTGAGGAGAATCTCTGGACTAGATCTTGCTTCATTCTTAGCAGAAAAGAATTTGGGCGTAGTATGTCTCCAGGGGGGTTTTGGGCAATAATTTGGGAATTCTGAGATCACCAGTGTGTTCAGAGGGTACCCTAGGAATGTGTTGACTTGAGTGTTTTCCCATGTTTTTGATGTCCAAAAATCAAAAGGCGAAGTTAGAAAGCGAAAAATTCATAAATTGCTTGTTTGGAGTGATTTTGACATTCAAATGAAATTCTGAGCATACCAAGGTGTTGCTACACTCAAGGGGAACCTTTGAACGAAATCTTGCTTCACTCTGAGCAGAAAAAAATTTGGGCGTAGTATGTCTCCAGGGGGTTTTTGGGCAGGAATTTGGGAATTCTGAGACCACCAGTGTGTTTAGAGGGTAGGTTTTACCCTTGGATCATGTTGGCTTGAGTGTTTTCCCATGTTTTTGATGTCCAAAAGTCAAAAGGCGAAGTCAGAAAGCGAAAAATTCATAAATTGCTTGTTTGGAGTGATTTTGACATTCAAATGAAATTCTGAGTATACCAAGGTGTTGCTAGACTCAAGAAGAACATTTGAACCAAATCTTGCTTCATTCTGAGCAGAAAAAAATTTGGGCGTAGTATGTCTCCAGGGGATTTTTGGGCAGGAATTTGGGAATTCTGAGACCACCAGTGTGTTCAGAGGTAGGTTTTACCCTAGGTATGTGTTGAGTTGAGTGTTTTCCCATGTTTTTAATGTCCAAAAGTCAAAAGACGAAATCAGAAAGCGAAAATTCATAAATTGCTTGTTTGGAGTGATTTTGACATTCAAATGAAATTCTGAGCATACCAAGGTGTTGCTAGACTCAAGGGGAACCTTTGAACTAGATCTTGCTTCATTCCGAGCATAAAAAATTTAGGGCGTAGTATGTCTCGAAGGGGTTTTTGGACAGGAATTTGGGAATTCTGAGACCACCAGTGTGTTCAGAGGGTAGGTTTTACCCTAAGTATGTGTTGAGTTGAGTGTTTTTCCATGTTTTTAATGTCCAAAAGTCAAAAGGCAAAATCAGAAAGCGAAAATTCATAAATTGCTTGTTTGGAGTGATTTTGACATTCAAATGAAATTCTGAGCATACCAAGGTGTTGCTAGACTCAAGGGGAACCTTTGAACTAGATCTTGCTTCATTCTGAGCAGAAAAAAATTAGGGCATAGTATGTCTCCAAGGGGTTTTTGGGAATTTGGGAATTCTGAGACCACCAGTGTGTTCAGAGG
This sequence comes from Adiantum capillus-veneris, assembly GCF_014529385.1. NCBI lineage: Eukaryota > Viridiplantae > Streptophyta > Polypodiopsida > Polypodiales > Pteridaceae > Adiantum > Adiantum capillus-veneris. Next base: position 109,859,880 of record NC_140945.1, on the reverse strand, counting down.
GTAGGTTTTACCCTAAGTATGTGTTGAGTTGATTGTTTTCCCATGTTTTGATGTCCAAAAGTCAAAAGGCAAAATCAGAATGCGAAAATTCATAAATTGCTTGTTTGGAGTGATTTTGACATTCAAATGAAATTCTGAGCATACCAAGGTGTTGCTAGACTCAAGGGGAACCTTTGAACCAAATCTTGCTTCATTCTGAGCAGAAAAAAATTTGGGCGTAGTATGTCTCCAGAGGGTTTTTGGGCAGGAATTTGGGAATTCTGAGACCACCAGCGTGTTCAGAGGGTAGGTTTTACCCTGAGTACGTGTTGAGTTGAGTGTTTTCCCATGTTTTTAAAGTCCAAAAGTCAAGAGGCGAAATCAGAAAGCAAAAAGTTCATAAATTGCTTGTTCGGAGTGATTTTGACATCCAATTGAAATTTTGAGCATACCAAGGTGTTGCTAGACTCAAGGAGAACCTTTGAACCAGATCTTGCTTCATTCTGAGCAAAAAAAAATTAGGGCGTAGTATGTCTCCAGGGGGTTTTTGGGCAGGAATTTGGAAATTCTGAGACCACCAGTGTGTTTAGAGGGTAGGTTTTACCCTAAGTACGTGTTGAGTTGAGTGTTTTCCCATATTTTTGATGTCAAAAAGTCAAAAGGCGAAATCAGAAAGTGAAAAATTCATAAATTGCTTGTTTGGAGTGATTTTGACATCCAATTGAAATTCTGAGCATAGCATAGGGTTGCTTGACTCAAGGGGAATCTAGGGTTCAAATTTGGGCCAAATTTTGACATCCAATTGAAATTCTGAGCATAGCATAGGGTTGCTCTGAGCAAAAAGACATCCTATCCGTAGGATGTCTCATGCATGATTTTGGACCCTAGACCAACATTTGACAATACCAAAGTGTTTCATAGCATCTTATAAGCCTGCCAGTCAATTTTGGTCCAATTTGGAGCTCATTTGACTTGAAAAATCAGCTGATAGAGTATCCAGCTTTTGAAACAGATTCTTGAGCATTTGACCAGCCTAAAGGTGTAAGAAACAAAAAGTGAGGATACTTATGGGTTCAACACACCAAGGGGAGTCTCTGGACCAAATTTTATTCAATTCTGAGCAAAAAGACATCCTACCCGTAGGATGTCTAGGAGCTTATTTTGAAATTTTGACCATACCACTGTGTTGCTAGACCCAAGGAGACTTTCTAGACCAAATTTTATTCAATTCTGAGCAAAAAGACATCCTACCCGTAGGATGTCTCCAGGCCAGTTTTAGGGTCCAACTGTAATTTTGACCATACAGGGGTGTTCACAGTGTCACAGAGATCGTAAATCTTCTTTTAAAATTGAATATGGACTCATTTTGACCATTCTAAACTGCATTTCACTATTTTGGCCATAACTTTCACAAATGGTATTGGATTGGAAAAGTTTTTATATCAAAACGTACCATGAGAGCGACACTATAGATCTTAAAGCAAAGCTTGAACTAATTTTATGACTTTGGCAACCATTTAGGTCAACTTTGAAAAAAAAACATAGTTTAAGGCCTCAAAATGCATCCGGAAGTCAGGTGTGTCTAAAACCGACAGTTCGAAAGAATTGTGAGAAAATGGTCACGGTTTTGAACATAGTTTTGACTTTTCCCTAGGAGAGGGGCTAGTGAGCCATAAGCGAGGTCATCAGCTAGAGTCAACCCAGGCTCTAGAACAGACCGCTCAAATCGACCTAGAGCGGACACGAGTGCATGTGAGATTTTCATCATCGAAAAGCTGAAATTTGAAACCAGATTTGGTCTCCAGGCCTTATAATTGACCATTAAAGACTGCTAAGTTAGCACATTGAAATTATCTTTTGGGAAAACCATTGGTCACCCCCGCGGGAAGGTGTAAAAGTTAACTACGGCCTAGTGTAAAATTTGAGCATCCATACACAAATCTGGTAGCAGTAAGACCATACACAAGGACTCTTGATTTTGCAACAAGAGTCGCAAGTTTTGGAGAACTCTAGCACAAGATTTTTGCTAGCAAATCACTCTAGCTTATGCATAATTCTCTTGTGCTAGCTTAAGTTTAGTTCAACTAAAAGCGAACTTGAAAGTCACTTCCGAGCCCCCGGAACAAGTGTGCCGTCAAAGGCACATCAAGAATTTTTGCATTCATAGTGAAAAAGTGTGCCAACTAAATAGAATTTGCAGATTGTGTGCTAAAGTGAACACAGGTTAGCTCGACTCAAGAATCGCTACGAAGGGAGCAATCGTTGTAGTATAGTGGTAAGTTGCATAACTTATCACAGTGCTTCCAATAGATCGAGGCCTGCTAAAAAGCTCTAGGCAAAGCAAGCAGCCAGACAAGTCAGTATCAGCCTTGGAAAGCAAGGGAGCTAAGAAGTTCAAGCAGTGCAAGCAAGCCCAGTTCAGAAAACTCAGAGATTAAGGCATCCACAAAAGCTGAAGGACCTCAAGCGAAAAAGACTGACACAAGGGTGGTAATAATTTTTATTAGCATTGAGGTAAGCAATTAGAGCTATCACTAAACAGGTACAACAAGGGAGTCAAGACGAAAGCAATGGCGTCTCAAAGGAATCAGACTAGCCGAGACGAAGCTTCAAGTACATCCACAGAAATTACAAGAGAGCAAATTTGGATCTATGTGATTGGCCACTACAAAGGACTGCGATGCTATGAGGATGTCAATCGGAATTTGTACATCAAGACAAAGAAAGATATAGAGGAAACTCAGACATCTCAATATGTGGAAGTTGAAACAGCGAAGAATGTACTACACCCACATCCAGATTTCATGGAAGATTGCTGTCTAGGATCAATTTACATGAGGCACAGAAAATACATTGACAATGAGATAGAAATGTTGTACAAGGATCAACTTACAGAACTCTACGCATATCCTCCAAGTATTTTTCTGTACAAAGCACAAGATGAAAAACGGAAAATTGGTACCCTCTATGGAGACGAAGACGGTCGATACTACAGGGCCGTCACAAGTCATGAAGTTCCTGTAGAAAACAATCATTATTTTGCAGCAGAAGCGTTTGGCTCAAGAGGAGAAGACTACATGTCTAAAGGTGGTAATGTATACCATCTCGTCATGGGTTTACCTCTAACTACGCACCTGGAAGAATTGACACTTACAGCTGTCACTACACAAATGAGTGACACACCACATGACACACAACAAGGCACAACACAAGACACCACATGGAAAGACACGACACAAGTCTCGTACACTGCACCAACACCAGACAAAGCACAAACACATCAAATTGCACAAACAGGGAATACGCTGGAAGTACCAGCTATGAAGATAGCACAACTTCAAAAAGAACTAGCTCGATCTCAAGAGCTACTTAACAGAGCACAACAAGTCATATCATCAGGCAATAACCAAAGTCCATTATCAGATATGGAACCCTCTTGGATGGGGGGAGTTCAAACTCAACAAAGAGACCATATATCTTCAAGAGTGGGATTAATAAGTCCAGTTTTACAAGAAGCAGTGTCCTTTTCAGGAGCCCAAGTGGAATTTCAAGAAGCATTGGAAGATGCCGAGCCGGAGGAGAGACCACTGGAAATTCACAATGCCAAATGTAGAAGGTCAGGTCAAGATGTCATTGTGATCGACAAGTACGGTAGGCACTATGAAATAGCCAATGTGAAAAATATGGATGAGTTTAGCATTTGTGGGCAACCTGTAAGTCACATACTTGGACCCCGTCCAAAAGCACAATCTAGGGAAACGAAAAACAAAGATTCGGTTCGATCTTCACCCTCGATGCAAACCTCGCCAAAATCAACTCGAAAACATAGCCCTAAGGCTATGCAGAAGCCCCACGTCAAAGACCATATGCTGATGGAAGAATTAGCATTACGACTGCTAGAAAGCATGGATAGTGATTTGATCTTGTATGCAAGCAATAATGGAAGCTATTTTCAGCTTCTCAAGGATACGACGATGGAGGATAAAGACACAAAGCGAGTGGATACACCTAGTCAGTCGTAATCTACAGGTTATTGCATGCAAAGAAGAGGTCACATCTGTATCTAGATACCACAAGAAACCATTATCAATAGTATTATGGGGAGCTGCCTCTTCCAAAGGGTGCACATGTTGAGATAGTGACATATTGCAACCAATGTGCCATTGGTCATTTAGTGAAGGATTGCCCAGCAAAGCTCTACATAGAAAAGAAGAGGCAACAAGCCAACAAAGTTCAGACAGTAATAACAAGGGGACGGAAGCAAGAATCCCCAACGAGATCTCCGAAAAAGAAGTAGATCTTGTCGCAGAGCACAAAAGATAGGCTTAAGACACAGTTGCTTGAAGTCAAGGGTGTCAACAACATTATCATAGAGAATCAGGCTTTCAAAAAAGATCAATTGAAGCAACTGATTCAAGATAGCTTAAAGAACCTCAGTGAGGACAAGTCAAAGCATCCACAAGGTGATGAAGATGAAGCTCGCAGTTCAAGGTTCAAGAGCAAAAGAAGCCAAGATTCTGAAGATGGTAAGAAAACCCAAGAAGAGGTGGCAGAGGTAACAACAAAACTTAGTGTCACCTCATGAGACAAAGACATGCAAGTTGAATCAATGGATGAAGCTGAAATTCTACAAGAGAATTCCTCTACTGTAGACTCTACAAGGATGATTTAAGAAATCAAAGAGCAAAAGAAGCTAAAAGAAGATGTGGCTGAACTTTTAGAACCCACAGAAGAAAGGGAAATGACCGACTCCAAAATTGACTACCAAGGACAAGCAATGCAAGATATGAATGATTATTTTCGAGAAGAGACTCTATAAAAACCCATGGAACGATGGGAACCAAAGGCCACGGCGACCGTTGCATCATGTCATAATAATCAATATCTAATTCTCCTAAATGATTTTCTCATATTAAACTGATCATTTAATGTGGGGAAGTGCCAGGGGAGAAAAAGCTAGAATATTGGTTAAGCTAGCAGACCGGCCATAGTAGGGATCCAAAGGAGGGAAAATAGGGATCCAAAGAGCGGGCCATCTGCAAAAGAGCTATGTGCAACAATGGGCTAAAAAGACCCTAAGGTTCAGCCCATTAAGACTTCCAAAATGCTAAGGTTCCAAAATTGAAAGGTTGTGTCCAAAGGGTTAAAGCTTAGGGAGAATTGGATGCTTTGTGTGCTCTCCAAAGTCAACACACATCCCTACACATGAGGGGGCGAGCCCTAAAGGTAGGGGATGAGAGAGAAAGTCACACACACACCACATAGGCTCCCTTTACACAAAGGGAATTAGGGACACATGTCAGCTCCCTAGCCCGGATGCCCACAAGGTGTGCGCAATTCCTACTGGATGGCCTTGGAGGTGGACCAATGAGAATTAAGCTAGAGTAAATCTAGTTTAATTAATTTAAAAACATTTAATAAAAGAAACCAATGAGAATTAAGTCTCCTAGAAGACTATTGGGCAGTCTCACAAGGGGTCCAATGAGCATTCAGGAGCCCAATGGCTGCCTGATTCCTATTGGCCAGGAGGCAAAGGGGTCCAATGAGAGTTTAGTTTAATTATTTAATAACCTAAAGCTCTCACAAAAGGGGAAAGGGGGACACGTGTCAGAAGGCTATCACTTATGCTGCTTAATAATCATTGGCTTGACTTGGGGAGAGCCAATGAGGGCTCAGCAAGAGCAAATAGCAAGAGGGCTCGCCCAAGAGAGAGAGGGGGCTGATTTTTGCAAGGTATTATCACACACACACACTCACACAATCTCATGTGTGAAGAAAGAGAAGATTATCTCTTCCCAAGATTTAATGGAGAGCTCATCACCTACTCCAAGCTTGTGAGATAGAAGCCTACATCAACACACTCTTGGCATGTGGATGCAAATCCAACCAAGAGCCAAGCTTCAATGCATGCTCATCTCCTCTACCAAGCTAATTACTAAGCTAAACTATGCTAATATGAGTGATTATGTGAGGAGATGTACATCTTTCTCGTAAGATACTCCTTCTTCCTCTCAATCCACTCTCATACCCTGATAGCTCTCACCATCTTCGAAGGTGTGTGAGGTCTTGGGTCTGAGAACGGGGATAATTCAAGTTGTGTTTGCTAAGTGTTTTGCTTAGTGCATGAAGCTTTCATCTTCATTGCACTAGCTAGTTTTGAAGGAACACAAAGAATTGTATTGTACAATGTCTCTCTTGATGGGAGAAACCATAATACAAAGCCTTTTGGAGGGGGGACCGGCTCCATGCATATCCGTTCCTCAACTGTTGTCATTAGCTTAATTTCTCTCTCTTATGAAAGTATTGTCGATGCTATCTAACTAGGTGTTATGCTTTTTGTTGCTCTCTCCACCCAAGCACTCTTGTAATTCTCATTAGGAATCTATTCTAATGAAATGCCCACTATGTTCATGCTCATTTCCGCTACACACAAGTTATTAGGCCATTAAATGTTACATTGGTATCAGAGCACAAGGTTTCTCTTTTCTTGCTCAAGAAGGGAGGTCCTCAAGCTAGCTACAAATGGTTGGTATTATTAATTGCTTGTGAGTAAGTAGAATAGGGATTTTTCAGCCTTGCAATGCGCCTGCCTTTGTGCAGTTAACAGGGCATCACTGTCGAGAGCTATGGCCTTAATAGTGGAGTCCTACGGGGCTTACCTACGGCTTAACCACTATTGAGCTATTAGAAGCTTGACAGGAGCCGGTGCTGTTTTGGTGTTGAAAGACCGTCTCTTCTATTCCTTGCAATTAATGGTATTCGAGCCTCGGGTACAGTAGCTTGAGTGCTTTTTCTAAAGGGGTAAAGAGGAGTAGCAACTAGGGCTTGAAGTGCCAAAGTACACCTAAAAAGTTTACACCTAAAAGTTGTTAGAATGGCTGACAATAGTAAAGAGAGTAAAATTAATGTTGATAACTTTGATTTTGCTCATGAGCAAGCTACTAATGATGCTTCAATGCTTGTTAACTATCTTGTTTCTAGGCTTCAACAAGCCATGGGCAATCCATCTCTCCAAAGTGAAGTGCAACGGCAACTCCGTGCTCACAGGATTCTCCAAGCTCATCACCATGACGAGAGAACACCTAGGAAGCCTCCTTGTGAGACTACCAAAAGAGGTCTCTCTCCGATTCCGGAAGAAGAAGAGAATTCATATGAAGGGCTCAAGAATTTACTTCTTGATGATGCATCTCCTTCCCAAAGGAGAACTCAAGAGCCCCCACCGAAGGAACGAGAAAGAAGCGAGTCTCCCGCCACCTTGGCGGAGATGGCTCCACGAAGATGGCGGGCTAAATGCTCTCCATCACCACCAAAGCGGAGAAGACCATCGTATTCTTCTTCTCACCACAATTCAAAGAGGGATGATAAAAAGCAAGAGAAGAAAAAGGCGAGAAAGAGGACACCGTCTTCTCCATCTTCTTCATCCTCTTCCTCTTATGAAAGTGATGGTGAAGACGACAAAGATCAAGACAAGAAAAAGGTGAGCAAGAGGTCACCCTCTTCTCCACCTTCTTCAAATTCTTCACCTTCTGAAGAAAGTGATAGTGCAACCTTTGAACCATCAAAAAGAAGAGGCCATAGAAAATCCTATGCCGCATGGAAGAGGTCGTCCAAGCTGAAGAAATTCAAAGAGGGAGGGAAGAGCATCTCTTTCCTTACTTATGATGGCACCTTTGGTGCTATGGACAAAGTCTTGGCCTTTATCCAGCAATTCGATGCGGCGTTTGGAGATGAGGGCTTCACGGAGTTCTATAAGCTACGCCATGTAGCTATGCACTTTCAAAAGTCTGCCAGACAATGGTGGTCTAGCCTACGAGCCAACGGTGAAGCTCCACGAACATGGAAAGCTTTAAGAGCTTCCATTATGAAGCAGTTTTTGGCCACCGATGCAAAAGACAAAGTACTCACCGAATGGCGAAGCTTAACGCTCTCCCCCAATGAATCCATCCACAAATATGTAGACAAGTTTTGGGACCTACAACTCAAAGCCACTGTCTTCAAAAAGTTGGATTTTGGAGAGCAAAAGCAACAATTTTGTGCGGGCTTAACCGAAGAAATGGCGGAGTATGTCAACTCCCAAAGGCCACGTACCATATCGGCGGTAATACACCATACTATGGTGGCCTCTCGAATCAATTTCCAAACAGGGGCTAAAAGAAATAATAAGCCCCCGGAAAACAAGGGTTCCAATGAGCCTAAGGGGAAGGACAATGTCCAAAAGTCTCCTAAGGGCAACTCCAACAAAGCTAAAGAGAAGGGAGTTAACAAAGGTAAGAACAAACTCTCTCCTAAAGAGCTTCAACGTTATCGCAAGGATAATCGGTGTTTCAAGTGCGGCGAACAAGGGCATGCGTACCGCGCTTGTCCCCAAAAGAACAACCGCCAAGATCCTCCTAGAGCTTCCTTGGTTGAAATCCAAGAGGAGGAGACTCACCAAACTCATCACAAAGGATCTCCTCTATGCCATGCTTGGGGAAAGGTAAGAGAACATGATGCTTTTATTCTCTTTGACCCTGGTTCTACTCACAATTTATATCTATAGAGTTAGCCACCAAGCTAGGCATACAATCCTATGAGATGGGAGATGTCCTACCCGCAGACAGTGCCTTCAAGGGGCAAGAAGCTTCAGTCACTCCCTTAATTGGGAAATTGAGGCTTCATGTCCAAGGCTATGTGGACAAAGAGGACTTCTTTATCTCTCCTCTCAAGCATGAGGATGTAATCCTAGGGGCACCATGGTTTGACCGCCTGGCTGCCAATGTTAAATTTCCTGAAAGGAGAATCTCCTTTAAGTTCAGGGAAAAAGACATGTATATAGATGCTAAGGAAATGGGTAATACTATCCCCATTGTACATACACCAGCTTTCAACAAGTCAATAAAGAGCTCTATTTCCGTGTACATGATTTTTGTTAAAGACTCTCAAAATGAACCTAATGCTTTAGCAAAAGAAAATAAAAGCAACCAAAAGGAATTAGAGTTATCCAATTTTCTCAAGGGGTTTCAAGATGTTTTTATTGATGACATCCCTTGTGAGCTACCTCCTAAACGAGGTAATGATGACCATGCAATTGAACTTCTTCCAGGAAGTTCACCGCCTAACAAACCTCCTTATAGAGTTTCTCAAGCTCAACAAGAGGAGATTATGCGGCGAGTGCATGAGTTAGTTGAGAAGGGTGTGGTTAGGCCAAGCTCATCTCCATTTTGCTCACTTGTGCTATTAGTGCAAAAGAAAGACGGCACATATCGTATGTGTGTCGACTATAGAGCACTAAATAGGATCACTATCAAGAATAGGTTTCCCGTTCCACAGGTAGAAGACCTATTTGATAAGCTACAAGGATCGACCTACTTCAGTAGGATTGACCTAAAAAGTGGCTATCATCAAATAAGGATAGTTGATCAAGACATTGCAAAGACCGCATTTCGCACCACATTTGGTCTTTACGAATACATTGTCATGCCTTTTGGCTTGACCAATGCACCAGCCACATTCAACCGCTTGATGGAGAAGCTGTTCAGGCCTCATCGAGGAGTGTTCTTTGATGATATTATCATCTACTCTAATTCATTGGAGGAACACAAGCAACACCTCCAGGTAATATTTCAAGTTTTAAGAGAGAATAAACTTTATGTTAATCGAAAGAAAAGTGAATTTTTCTTGCAAGAGATTTAGTATTTAGGTCATATTATCTCTCAAGATGGCATCCAAATGGATCCATCTAAATTAGAGGTAATAAAAGGATGGCCTAAACCAAGGAATCTTCATGAACTAAGAAGCTTTATAGGTATGTGTGCATACTATAGACGCTTCATAGAAAAGTTCTCACAAATTGCGGGACCATTACATGACCTAACAAAGAAAAGCGTTAGGTATACATGGTCTGCTAAGGAGAACAATGCTTTCGAAAAGCTTAAAGAAAAGCTTATCTCTCAACCTGTGCTTACACTACCGGATCTCTCAAAACCATTTGAGGTCCAATGTGATGCTTGTGGTGATTGCCTTGGAGCTGTTTTACTCCAAGAAGGGCATGCCATAGGCTATGAGAGTCGAAGGCTCGACCCTGTTGAGCAAGCTCTAGGCATATATGAAAAGGAACTCCTTGCAGTTCTACATGCCTTAGACTCATGGAAGCACTATTTATTGGGGACTCCTTTCATTCTGCGAACGGATCACCAAAGTCTTAAGTACTTCATGACGCAGACCAAGCTCTCCGACAAACAAATGAGGTGGGCAAATTTTCTTTCGTAATTTCATTTTCATATTGCTCACATTGCTAGCAAGCATAATCAGGTAGCTGATGCACTCTCAAGACGGCCGAGAGTGAATGCAGTTTCCATAGCAACTCACAATGATCTATCTTCAATGATAGATGAGTACGCTATTGATCTCGATTTTAGAGATGTGATTTCAGCCCTTGCATTAGGGAAGAAAGAAGAACCATTTACTTTACAAGATGGTTATCTTCTCTATGGCAATAGACTATGCGTTACTAACTCACTACGTGAGAAAGTAATGTATGAATCCCATGCTCCACCTTATGCGGGGCATAGAGGGATTCAGTCTACCTTAAAGGGAATTGAAACATATTTCTATTGGCCTACCATGAAAGTGAACATACAAGAGTATGTTTCTAAATGTGTGGTATGCCAAAAGACAAAATTTGATAGAGGGAAGCAACTTGGATTGCTTCAACCCTTGCCAATCCCTAATTCACCATGGGAGAGCATATCCATGGATTTTATCTTTGGATTGCCTAAGTCTATCCATGGGAATACGGGAATATGGACGATAGTAGACAGGTTTAGTAAACAAGCTCATTTTATACCTGTCAAAAAGACTATCAAAGCCCATCAAATGGCAACCCTCTTCATTTCACAAATTTTCAAGTACCATGGCTTGCCAATGTCCATAGTGTGGGATAGAGATCCTAGAATGACCAGTAATTTCTGGAAGGGTCTCTTTGAGAATTTAGGGACAAGGCTAAACTTCTCTTCGGCCTATCATCCACAAACGGATGGCCAAAGTGAAATAGCTAACCTAACCATTCTCGATCTACTAAAAGCCTATGTAACGGAAGTAGATCAAAGATCCCAATGGGAGAAGTACTTACCCTTAGTGGAGTATGCTTACAATAACACTGTACATACTTCCACGGGAAAAGCACCTTTCGAGGTAATTGAGGGAAGATCAAAAAGTCCCTTGCTACTTAAGGTACATGGGAAGATCTTCGCTGTAGATGAGTATAGCCGAGACCTACAAGAATCTTTCCAAAAGATTAAGGATGCTATCTCTATCTCACAGCAAAGGCAAAAGGCTGCTGCTGACAAGCACAGAAGAGCCCAAGCCTTTAAAGAAAACGATTGGGTCTTGTTAAAGTTTCCCAAGGCTCGATTAAGGCACATGACAGGCAAGAATCCTATGGGCCACCAAAAGTACTATGCTAAACTAGCAAAAAGGTACTATGGTCCCTTCCAGATTCTTAGGCCAATCAATGAGATGGCCTATCAACTCAAGCTGCCCAATCATTGGCTCATACACAATGCTTTCCATGTGAGCCTACTAAAGCCTTACAAAGGAGAGCCACCTCAAGAACCAACTATTGAAGACCCGCCGGAGATCGAGGATGAAGAGGGGGTGCTGTAGCCCGAGTCCATTCTCCGACATGAAGACAAGGTACTAAGAGGCGGTATGACTATCCGACGATATCTTATTAAGTTTCAAAATTATCCTTTTGAAGATGCTAGATGGATGCAAGGCATACAATTAAAGGATAACCTAAACCTTGTCAATGCTTACAATGCTTCCCAATGAGTAAGCAAATGTACAAAATGTTAAAAATGAACAAAGTTTTTGTCTTATAAGACTTTCTTTTGCTTTATTGTGCACAAAAATGAAGTAGTATGCATGCTTAGATCAAGTTTGCGGAGACGACGTCTCCCTAACACCAAGTAGAGCTTGTCACTCTATTATGGAAGACTGATAGGACTAATGGGCACACATGCTTGTGGCAGGCTCATGCTCTCAAGCACCAAATGGACAAGTCATCCATTGTGGAATGATATCGTAGGGTAACATAGGGATCCTCTACCCGCTAAGAAAAGGACTCATGAATATGCTTTATCTTCTCTACACCATACTCGAGGACGACTATGATTTCAAGAGAGAGGTAATGTCATAATAATAAATATCTAATTCTCCTAAATGATTTTCTCATATTAAACTGATCATTTAATGTGGGGAAGTGCCAGGGGAGAAAAAGCTAGAATATTGGTTAAGCTAGCAGACCGGCCACAGTAGGGATCCAAAGGAGGGAAAATAGGGATCCAAAGAGGGGGCCATCTACAAAAGAGCCATGTGCAACAATGGGCTAAAAAGACCCTAAGGTTCAGCCCATTAAGACTTCCAAAATGCTAAGGTTCCAAAATTCAAAGGTTGTGTCCAAAGGGTTAAAGCTTAGGGGGAATTGGATGCTTTGTGTGCTCTCCAAAGTCAACACACATCCCTACACATGAGGGGTGGAGCCCTAAAGGTAGGGGATGAGAGAGAAAGTCACGCACACACACACACAGGCTCCCTTTACACAAAGTCAACACACATCCCTACACATGAGGGGTGGAGCCCTAAAGGTAGGGGATGAGAGAGAAAGTCACGCACACACACAGGCTCCCTTTACACAAAGGGAATTAGGGACACATGTCAGCTCCCTAGCCCAGATGCCCACAAGGTGTGCGCAATTCCTACTGGATGGCCTTGGAGGTGGACCAATGAGAATTAAGCTAGAGTAAATCTAGTTTAATTAATTTAAAAACATTTAATAAAAGAAACCAATGAGAATTAAGTCTCCTAGAAGACTATTGGGCAGTCTCACAAGGGGTCCAATGAGCATTCAGGAGCCCAATGGCTGCCTGATTCCTATTGTCCAAGAGGCAAAGGGGTCCAATGAGAGTTTAGTTTAATTATTTAATAACCTAAAGCTCTCACAAAAGGGGAAAGGGGGACACATGTCAGAAGGCTATCACTTATGCTGCTTAATAATCATTGGCTTGACTTGGGGAGAGCCAATGAGGCCTCAGCAAGAGCAAATATCAAGAGGGCTCACCCAAGAGAGAGAGGGGGCTGATTTTTGCAAGGCATTATCACACATACACTCACACAATCTCATGTGTGAAGAAAGAGAAGACTATGTCTTCCCAAGATTTAATGGAGAGCTCATCACCTACTCCAAGCTTGTGAGATAGAAGCCTACATCAACACACTCTTGGCATGCGGATGCAAATCCAACCAAGAGCCAAGCTTCAATGCATGCTCATCTCCTCTACCAAGCTAATTACTAAGCTAAGCTATGCTAATATGAGTGATTATGTGAGGAGATGTACATCTTTCTCGTAAGATACTCCTTCTTCCTCTCAATCTACTCTCATACCCTGCTAGCTCTCACCATCTTCGAAGGTGTGTCCTCGTCTTGGGTCTGAAAACGGGGATAATTCAAGTTGTGTTTGCTAAGTGTTTTGCTTAGTGCATGAAGCTTTCATCTTCATTGCACTAGCTAGTCTTGAAGGAACACAAAGAATTGTATTGTACAATGTCGCTCTTGATGGGAGAAACCATAATACAAAGCCTTTTGGAGGGGGGACCGGCTCCATGCAAATCCAGTCCTCAACTGTTGTCATTAGTTTAATTTTTCTCTCTTATGAAAGTATTGTCGATGCTATCTAACTAGGTGTTATGATTTTTGTTGCTCTCTCCACCCAAGCACTCTTGTAATTCTCATTAGGAATCTATTCTAATGAAATGCCCACTATGTTCATGCTCATTTCCGCTACACACAAGTTATTAGGCCATTAAATGTTACACATCAGAAGAAGAGAGTCAACCTCAACATCTTGCTACACAAGCTTCAAAAGGTTTCCAAGAAGAAAAGTCACCATTGAATGACCTTCAAGTGCTAGAAGAAGTAAATAGTGATAGAGAGCTTTTGAAATCAAGAATCAAGGCGTCACAGTAAGAAACTAGCAACGAAGACCAACAAGCAGCTCAGGCTATAGACCTTCCCCAAAGCTATAAATCAAAAGATAGTAAGCACTTGGGACATGCTACAACCAGTCAAATGACAAAGAAGTTCAACATACAAGAGGACGACAAAGCTTCCAAGGCACAAAAGTCCAAGACAAGTACCAAAAGCAAAGAGGACATCAGTTACTTGGCAGCCAACAAGAAGATTAAATTCTCGTTGGATGGGCATGAGAAACTGAAATTCAATTTTACAGCAGAGATAGATTGCACTGCCATGACTAATGTCATGTCTTATGGGCTGTGGTTACTTCTAGATAAGCCAGAATTGTATGAAATTAAGGTACAGGTATCCCTATCAAATGGAGTTAAGGTCACAAGTTTGGGGATTGCAAAAGCTACCCTTAAACTACGGTCAAAGATAGTTAAAGACAAATTCTTAGTAGTGGATTCTTTCAAAATGAGTACACATTTGATTTTGTCCAAGCTATGGGCAAAAGCACTTGAAGAAGAATCTGAATCTTCAATGATGGTCATCATGACTAGCTCTCAAGAAAGCCAGCCTACTACCGCTCCAAGATTATCGGATGTCGACAAAGGCAAAGCCGAAATGAGCCCACAAATGTCCTACCAATAGAAGCAACCCCTTAAATCAGAGTCTTCAATCCAACCCAGAAAAGTTCAAGACAGAGCTTCTATATCAACTGACCACATGCTTACACATGAAAGGCAGACTCCAAAGAAAATCTTTCAACCGAAATACCCTACACTGCGAGATCACCGCCGCCACAGGTTTTCAAAGGTCTATGTTAAAGCTGAGGAAATAAAGGTCAAGGACCCAATATGGGTAAATGATCCTAGCCAATTGACAAAAGGTAAACACATGGGATGGATAGCCTCCCACTACAGCTTAGCAGAGCAAGGCTATTATGAGGGTCAAAAGAAACTTTGGTTACCAAAGCCATAGACCTCGGCTTATGTGGTGGATAAAGGTTTCAAAAAGCGTCCCCAAAAGCAACAAAGCTCATATTTATATCGCCAAAGGAGACCAACCAACAAGGCTCGTCAAAGGTACGCAGGAAATTTCAAATCCAGCTGGCCTTCATACCAACATAGGACTTCATCGGTAAATAATCCCAAAAATGGCACTCTTGTACATCTCAATACGACATCAAAAACATCATGGGAAGTGCCATCTACAATTCTTCAAGCACAAGGTTACTATCAAGGAAATCGGAGAATCTGGCTACCAAAGATGCCAGGTAAACATTCTTCAATCAAACGACTTCAGCTTGAAAATAATTGCAATTTCATGGAAGGAAAAATCAAGGACAATGTCACAGTCAAGGCAAAGGATATCTGCAAAGACACGCTAATCACACGATGCAGACACAAATGGATGCCAAAAGAATAACACATACTGAAGAAGATTGAAGTCATCTCTAGCTCTCAAGAAATGTCAAGACATGATAGACGAAGTGTTACGGAGAATGGAGTGAGCCAATCTTCTCAACCAAGGGCCCAACAACAACAAAAATAAATTTTGACAACCAAGGTCACCCAGGTATGGCAAAAGAAACCAATATTGCCAGTATGGTCCTTTATAAATCCTCTCTTTGAGGATGGGAATTTTGACTTTCAAAACCTATTCTTGGTCGAAAGCTCCCGAGAGTAAGTCAAGTCGCCATAAAAATCATGGCATAAGAGTCAAGAGTCGGGCAGCTGAGCCACTAAATGAGCCAGCGTCAGACCCAAGCTTCATGTCTTTATATTTTTTGTGGTCTATAAGTCTAGATATTTAGATTATAGCTCAAGCTGGAAGAGTTGAGCATATTGTAAAATTGAGTCGCTCATGCTGGATAAGTGAGCAGAAGAGTCAAAGTCTAACAATTCTATTTGGTGGAGAGGTAGAGTAATCCACAAAACACTCACGCACATGTACACAGTGAGGAGAGTGAAAAAACCTCGAGCATCAACAACCCTTCTTGTGAGTAACGACAGTTCTTGAAGTCAAATATATTTTTGCTTCTATAGCTACGTTCACTCCTGGAAGCACCCATTCAAACTCTTCTCGCACAACATATTGTTTCCCATGCATCTATCCGTGCAAGCATATATAATGTCCCATCATTGGACATTTACATTTGACACGATTTGTGTTCCACCCATGCACTTACACAACAAAATGACGATGACGAAGCGGTAACAGGTTTCATAAGCATTTGCTCAACAAAAACGACTCTGACTTCAAGCTACTAACACTTATCCAATGTATATCCAGTCAATAATAGTAGCCATTCGACCATAAGTACTTTAACTCAACAAAAATCGGTTACATCAAAACATAAGTACATATAGCCTTACATTTAATTGTGACTAAAGGCATTTTTTTCCCACTGGGTTTTTTCCTTTAGTCCTATCCAGGTATCCAAGCCCTTCATTTTGTAATATACGCCACATTTTATTTTTACTATTTTATTTTTTATATAAACACAGAAAAGCAAACCAACGACATCCCCAAACAACTACATGCTCATCAACTAGAAAATCAAAGGGGAGCGGCCCAGAAAAAATTCAAAAAGGCTTCAAGTTTACAGGTACACATGCAGGATGACACCCAAAGAACAAACAATACAGAGCTGCCAAGATAAAGACTTGCTATAACAACAAACCTCACTCAACCTATTCCCGATACAACAACCAATCGGAGGGGGAGAGCTATGGCTTCAACTCCACTACATGTACAAGAAAAAGGTACCTCTACAACATACAAAGCATATAGTAGAAGCAACTTCAACAACACAAGCTTCAACCAACACCACAACATGAAGCACTCGTCAAGGCCACTGCACACACATGGGGTCTTGTCGGGGACGACAAGAATTTGGAGGGGGAGAGTGTTGACAGGCCAACCTTTCAACAACGCTTTCACAAAGATTCCATGAAGATTCCTCAAATATTCTCTAAAGATTCCATATGAAGATGCTGATGAAGTGATGAAGATGAAGATGGATGCTGTAATGTGAAGATACAAGCTCATGGACATCATCAAATATCCCGTTATTATCATTTTGAGCCATTACGGCCACTTTTGTAATGTTTACAGGAACTTCATATTTTAAGTCGGCAATTGTATTTTGGCCGCAGATGCTTGTTGGATGAGCAAAGCTAGCTCACGGTGTTGTAATTAAGCTCTATAGAATCCTAGGGACGAATCCGATCATTTTGGCCAGACATTAGGTTTTCTAAGGCTTAGTATATAAACCAAAACCTAAAGCTTTGTAAGGCGACTTCTAATAATCTTATCTTCTGTGTCGGGCTGGGAGACTGAGAGAGAGAGAGAGAGAGAGAGAGAGAGAGAGAGAGAGAGAGAGAGAGAGAGAGAGAGAGAGAGAGAGAGAGAGAGAGAGAGAGAGAGAGAGAGAGAGAGAGAGAGAGAGAGTGCTACAAGAGCTACGGTGGTCGAAATTGCAAACGGAGAGCAGCAGCATGTTGCCCACGAGGAGAGCTACACGTTGATGCTTACATCATGTGCGTTCATCCGTGTTTTGGCAGATTCACCTGCGAGCTACTTTTGGACTTTCGGTGAGTAAACGTTGTCCGTTTTTGCATTTCAACATATCCACGAGATTAGAGCGAGTAGAGCTACGCATTAGGCATCTTAGTTTTTGGAAACATCGACCTGCACAAACGTGTCAGACATCCTACGTGATTCTGCACCGGGTGTTTTTGGGTAAGGTTTTGGGTCACGGACCTTAGGGAGAGTGGCCTATTGGTGTTGATAGGATATCCCTCAAGTTTCGTAACGTTTTGAGAACGTCTAATGGGCTTTGGCTTGCAGTAGCATCATAGGAGACTCTTACATTCACAGAACCGATGGCATGTAGATTTGATATCTCTGTAAGAAGTAGTCTTTAGTCGGTCGAGTAGAGGTTGACACCCTTTGCTTGCTTCCACGCACCTACGGGTCGAGCTCCGTCCTCAGTTGACATTATATGTTAGGTGAGTTCTCTCTATGCTGACGTCCGTCGCAGCGTATCCGCCAACATACGCCATGTAGCTATGCACTTTCACAAGTCCGCCAGACAATGATGGTCTAGCCTATGGGCCAATGGTGAAGCTCCACAAACATGGAAAGCTTTAAGAGCTTCCATTATGAAGCAGTACTCACCGGATGGCGAAGTTTGAAGCTCTCTCCTTGTGAATCCATTCACAAATATGTAGACAAGTTTTGGGACTTACAACTCAAAGCCACTGTCTTCAAAAAGTTGGATGTTGGAGAGCAAAAGCAACAATTTTGTGTGGGCTTAATTGAAGAAATGGTGGAGTATGTCAACTCTCAAAGGCCACGCACCATATCGACGTTTTACACCATACTATGGTGGCTTCTCGAATCAATTTCCAAACAGGGGTGAGGAGAAATTCTAAGCCCACGGAAAAAAGGGTTCCAATGAACCTAAGGGGAAGGACAATGTCCAAAAGTCTCCTAAGGGAAACTCCAATAACCACAAAGCTAAGGAGAAGGGAGTTTACAAAGGCAAAAAAAAACTTTCTCCTGAAGAGCTTGAGCGTTATCGCAAGGATAACCGATGTTTCAAGTGCGGCGAGCAAGGGCATGCGTACCGCACTTGTCCCCAAAAGAACACCTGCCATGAGCCTCTTAGAGCTACCTTGGTTGTAATCCAAGAGGAGGAAACTCATCACAAAGGATCTCCTCTATGCCATGCTTGGAGAAAAGTAAGAGAACATGATGCTTTTATTCTCTTTGACCCTGGTTCTACTCACAATTTCATATCCACAGAGTTGGCCACCAAGCTAGGTATACAAGCCTACGAGATGGGAGATGTCCTACCCGCATACGGTGCTTTCAAGGGGCAAGAAGTTTCAATCATTCCTTAATCAGGAAATTGAGGCTCCATGTACAAAGCTATGTGGACAAAGAGGACTTCTTTATCTCTCCTCTCAAGCATGAGGATGTAATCCTAGGGGCACCATGGTTTGATTGCATAGCTGCCAATGTTAAATTCCCTAAAAGAAAAATCTACTTTAGGTTCAGGGAAAAAGATATGTACATAGAAGCGCATAATGGTGAATCTGGTGGACACTTTTCCAACGAAGTAACCTATAAAAAGATTCTGCAAGCTGGTCTTTGGTGGCAAACACTGATCGCTGATGTCAGAAGTTTTTGTAAAACTTGTGACATATGCCAAAGAATGGGTCGACCAAGAGCTGCGACCAACAGCTGCAGATATGACTCCCTTGATGCCAATACAACCACTGGGAGTATTCATGAAATGGGGACTGGATTTTATGGGACCTTTTAAGAAGGTGACTCCCAAGAAGAACAAGTACATAGTAATGGCTACTTGTTATGTTACCAAGTGGGTTGAAGCTAAGGCTCTTCCTGACAACACAGCCAAGTCAACTGCAAGGTTTCTATTTGAGAATATTGTTTGCCGATATGGATGTCCAGTAGAGATTGTGACCGATCAAGGAACACATTTTATCAATGACACTATGGAAATCCTACTGGATATGCTTTCAGTCAAGCATTTGAAATCTACTCCTTACTATCCCAAATGCAATGGACAGGCTGAAAGTAGCAATAAGACAATAAAGACTATTCTCACTAAGGTGGTGCAAAAGGAACCAAACCAGTGGGATTTGAAACTTCAGACTGCTCTATGGGCTTATAGGACAGCTTATAAGGTAACTACTGGAATGACACCATTCAGAATGGTGTATGGTACTGAAGCTGTGGTTCCTATGGAGCTTGTGATCCCCAGTCTGAGAATGGCTGTAAAGTATGGGTTAGACTTCAACCATAATCTTAAAAAGAGACTAGATGAACTGATGCAATTAGATGAACCCAGGCAAAGGGCTATGTTGGAACAAGAAATTGTCAACAATGAAGGAAGCACTGGCATGATTGCCGAATTAAAGTTCGAGAATTCTAGAAAGGAGACTTAGTGCTTCTATATTAGTCTAGAATGGGTCCAAAGAAGCCGAACTTGAAAATTGCCTGGGCAGGACCTTTTGAGGTAGATTGGGTCTTCTCCAATGGCACAGTCAGACTGAAAGATTTATCTGGACTGATGTTGCCAGGAGTATATAATGGAGCAAAGATCAAGCTTTATTATTCAGAGACCAGAGAAACTAGGCCAGAACAAGGTACTAAGGAACTGGAGGTTGCTGATCAAGAGATACCGGAATCAGACATTTTTGGACTTTTTCATGTGCAACCAGTTTCAACTTCAGAACCAATACCAGAAGGACCAGATCAGACTGACCTTAGAATCAGTACCACTATGGTCAAGCCAGACTGGAAATCAGTCCAGTACTAGTGTGGACACACTTTCCAATTTTTAAGCGCCCAACGGTCAAATGGCATGCCAGTGGATTTCAAGGATGGGTTGCAGTCTTGTCCAATGCATGTCTGCCACGACAGCAACGACACACACAAGTCTAGGAGTGGTGAGTGGTGGAGCTTTTATGGCGCGAACACGTATAACAGTCAGGAGAGTTAGCATTTTTCCTCATAAATCCTCTGCGCGACGCTTTCCTCCTGTTAACCATTCGCCATCGCCAAGCTCCGAGGTTTCTTCGCTGCAGCCGCAAACTTCAACCTCTGACGAGATAGTTGACTGTCAGCTAGCCTTGCCAGCGACACCAGGAAACGACTTCAACACGACAAGTAAGTCATCTTCTCTTTTGCCTGTTTCATCGTCATCGACCTCACAGTGTATGGGTAGAAGGAAACGCTCAGAGAAGATGCAGGAGTCTCTTGAGGAAACCCAGGCCATAGTTGCTGAGGCAAAGGCAAGCCTTCCCATATCCCGTACAGTAAAATCCAGCGTTATGTATTTACTGATCAAGCAATGACTCTGCTACAACTCTGGGATCTTCGAGTTGTGTTGCAAGCTACAAGAATTGCTTTTGATGCAGACATCATCAAGCAAGTTCTTGATTCGTTCGAAGCTGAAAATGGCAGTGCCATGGTAAATAGTAGGAAGGTGTCAGTGACACCAGAAGCCATAGCATTTGAATTCCGAATGCCCAATGAGCCCAAACCTTCTGTGGCAACTGTGCAATAGATAAGTATAGCTTTGAAGGAGGATGAAACGGCTAGATGAAAGCGCAAAGCAAGTGTTCAAGGAGTTCCAGTAGGACTGGAAGCCTCCACTGCTTACAGGTTTGTAGCCGAAGCAGTGAGCCTTAAAAACAACCCAACATATGTATCCAAAAAATTTCTTGCTATGCTGTTGGCCAAGATATTGGATCCACAGGTTCCTATTAATCTTTGTCAAATTCTCTCGCACAATGTGCTCTAGCAAACTGCTAAGCTAAAATCTCAAAATGTTTTCAAGGCCTGGTATGTTTGGCAATTCCTGTATTGGGCTAGTGCAGTAGATGCTAATGAGCATGTGAAGAAGGCTTGGAGTGAGAAGCCAATTTCTGAGCCGAAGAACATTGAGCTTTCCTCAGACGATGAAGAAATGGACAGTCAAACTATTTCAACAGACCTGAAAAGGAAAGCAATTGCAGAACAGGCTGGCAGTTCAAAGAAGCCAAAGACTACACTGACAAAGAGCAGTGAGTTTTTGAAGCAGATAGAAAGCCAGGTCAAGACAGTAAACATTGATAAAGCTATAGTGAGTCAGACTGAGCAGCAATCTGCTCAGAAGACTGTGCCTGACCAGTCAGTCGTAAAAAATACAGTTGCTACTGGATCTGGGAAAGATCATGCCAAGCCAGACACTATTGAGAAGAAAGCAGACCAGTCAGGGGACAAAGGCAAGAGTCAACTGGACAAAGGGAAAGGTCGAGCGTTCTCGACTTTGCCTGGTGGAGTTCCTACTCCAATTACTGGAAACCTTCTGCAATTGGTAAAACATGACAAGTTGCAGCAAATGTAGACTAAGCAATTGAAAGGGCATCTTCTGCTCAGCAAAGCTGATTATGCAACTCTACCCTATGTAGCTCCAGTGGCAATATATGAGCCTAATGATTCTGATCCAACCACAGTCAAAGGCAGATGTTCAGTCCTTATACAGTCTTCTTGGAATACCATTGTCAGTTGTATGGGAAAACTTATGGAGGCTGCTGGATCAGAAGAGGAAGTGAAAAAGCTCAAAGATGACTTGACAGAGGCACAAGATCAGATTGAAAAGCTCCAGAAAGCCCAGGAAGAGCAGAATATACAACACAGGGTACCAGAAGCTCATTCAGAAATGACTAATGAGTTGTTGAACAAAAAGTTAGCTAAGGATGGATCTGAAATAATGATCATCAAGAACAACGAAATGAAGCACTGAGAGCTACAGAGTAGGCTGAAACAATGCTCAGGATGAAGCGGGCGGAATTCAAAAACCTGCTGATGCGCCATACAGCTCTGAAGGCTTCTCTGACTGAAAGATACATCTATAACAGCTTGTCTGAAATTTTAAATCCATTAGGCAATGCTGTTTTCAATTTAGAGAATTTAAAGTCCTTGATGGAAAGTATGCAGAGCGATTTGCAGGACAAGGTGACTAAGTACAATAATGCTCTAATGAATCAAGATATATTAGATTATATTGAGCAGCAGACTTCTCCAGATGAGGAAGAAGAAGACGAGGAAGATGAAGCTGATCAGGAGGAGGATGATCAAGAAGCTGGGCATACAAAGGATGATGATGATGTCCCACCACCATCTCCACCTCCAGGACCTGGTACTGGTGGGACAAGGCCAAATGAAGGAGGCCAGTCAGCCAGACCAACCAAGCCAAAATGAGGGCCAACAGGAAGGACAGGCTGAAGGGCCAACAAGAAGGACAGTCGGATAACCAGCAGACTGAAAAGCAGCAGCCCAGTCACACTGAGAATCAGCCAACTGATCAGTTCCATTTCAGAAGGGAGGCTAAAGGGAAAATGAAAGTACAGGATGAGGGGCCAATTGTTGATCATCACCATTCACTGCAACTCATTACCCTGAATAGGCAATTGAGACATCAATAGGCCTCCATAACTAGACATTATCTGGAGGATGATGATCTCTTGTCTGACTTGGAAAGATTTCAAAGGCTATATGTGGGAGCCAGGGAAATGGTAGAACATTGAAAATCAGCAGCTTTCCATGATAAAGAAGCTTGCCGACTACCTGCGCATCCCAGTACAGTCCAGCTGGCTGCAACGAGTTCCTGAATGGATACTCAATGCTGATGAGAGAGTGGCAAACCTGCACTGGCAAAGGCAGTCTACTGCAGATTGCCTCTCCCTAGCTCTAGAACTGGAACTTCTGTTGGGTAACAAACCAACTTACCGCTGTATGAAGGATGTTAGGGTACAACTCAAGGAAGTTTTGGTGCAAATGCAAACTGCCAGAGGTGTTTTGGATCAGAGAGTCAAAGCCATTCTTGAGGACTAGACAGCCACTAGCAGAGGACATGCAACTGCTCTCCGAACACTGTTCTAGCTAGTGAGAATCACCAGAAAGATGATGCAGCAAGAGAACCAGGATGTTCTTAATTTCTTAGAATTTGTGCCTGATTCTCCAGTTCTCTTGTATGCGGTTTCAGCAAGAGAAACAGAGATGCCAAGATTCTTTCCAGTGCTGTATCCTCATCCAGAACCAGTTGATCGTCTCACATACTTCAAAATTACTGATGAGCTTCAGGATTGTTATGAGCGATCAACTGTGGAATGGAAGACTTGGCAGACGTTGTTCAATGATGCTCTCCAAATCAACGACATTCAGGAACTGAAAGAGAGATGCATAGGATTCAGCTGTGTATGGGCCAGTGGAAGATTCAAGTGAGAGGACTGACCAGGATTACTAATCAGTTGCTACAACTTACGGTCGAATCTTCCAAATTGCCTGAAAAAGACATTGCAGCAAATCCGGGTCTGGCACCACACTACAGGGAGATGGCTGAGATTCTTTTCGAAGCTCGAGTCAAAACTAATCAGCCTCTTCCAGAAGGATGGATCCATACTGCTTCGCATTGTCATAAACTGGCCAGAACCAGATTGAGCAAGGGCAGGCGTACACTCTATGATCCTGACACCAAAACCTATCATTCTCTCATGCCTCATGAAGTAGAGATGACCACCAACCGACGGGATCAGCTTGAGCAGGAGGCCATTTACCGACTGATTCAGAAGGAGAATGTTGGTACTGGGACTTCTCACGCACCGTCCAGGTCAAAGGGCAAATGAAAGACGGTCCAATGGAAGGATAATGGGTAGTTCCATCTCAGAGTTCAGTGGCGACTTTTCTCCTCAGTAGGCAGGTGGAGATGACAGCTCTACCTTGGCCTGGTGAGAGCTCCACCTTGGCCTTTTTAGCTGCCTCTCGCAATCCTTGGCCTTTTCAGCTGCCTACTCGTAATCTTTGTATGGCCATCCTATCAGTGGTCAAGCCGGAATCCCAACATCAGAACCAGACGATGGATTTTTCAGTCTCACATCAAAATCAGATAGGGGAATTTTTCAGAAATTTTGGACTCTTGCCAAAATTCAAGAAAGAAGGGAAGGATGTAGACGGCTGGATAGTTCACTATGTGGGAACGTCTTCTTAGAAGATGGGCAGCGAATTACTTAGTAATTACTATGGTACTTACTACAGTAAACCCGAAGTGTATAAATAGGGCCCATTACATTGTAATCGGGTTGGCAATTATTATCATTTGGGCTAGTGCCTTGGCTATACTTGTACTTGAGAATCATTGGTAGTATTGTCGGCTATACTTTCTCTCTATAAACATATTCGCTGTAATCTTGATTTGTAATCCCAATCATGGCATATATTTCAGTTATACTTACTTCTCTTACAGTCTTCTGAATATGAATCTGAATTCAAGAACCTTATTTCCAGTACATAAGTCTGATTCTTATTTCAGTATCCACATTCCAGTCTAGTCTCTGATTCCTGTTCATCCTGTTGTCTGAAATCTTCCAACACTGGAATTAGCTGTCTTAAGAGATCAGCTCCAATTTCACTCACCTGTGCTATTAGTGCAAAATAAAGACGCCCGGGGAGGTCACCTAATAAAAATGTAACCTATCACGTGAGTTCACCGGAAGGATATTTAAAGTTCTTGAAACTTACAGAAATATATATACAGAAGGGCATTATTTTTTCAAATTTTAAAAAAACTTAGAGAATTTAAAAGAAAAGGGTACATTATATTCCTAAAAAAATTCACAGCAGATAAGGCAAACATGTCTTGCACGCACGTGATATGGTAGTTTTACACATAGTGAACCCCCCGAGGAAAGACGACACATATCGTATGTGTGTCGACTATAGAGCACCAAATAGGATCACTATCAAGAATAGGTTTCCCGTTCCACGGTGAGAAGACCTATTAATAAGCTTCAAGGGTCCACCTATTTCAGTAGGATGGACCTAAAAAGTGGCTATCATCAAATAAGGATAGTTGATCAAGACATTGTAAAGACCGCATTTCGTACTACATTTGGTCTTTATGAGTACATTGTCATGCCTTTTGGCTTGACCAATGCACCAGCCACATTTAACCGCTTAATGGAAAAGCTATTCTAGCCTTATCGAATCTTTACTGGAGTGTTCTTTAATGATATTATCATCTACTCTAATTCACTAGATGAACACAAGCAACACCTCTAGGTAATATTTCAAGTTTTAAGAGGAAATAAACTTTACGTTAATCGAAAGAAAAGTGATTTTTTCTTGCAAGAGATTCAGTATTTAGGTCACATTATCTCTCAAGATGGCATTGAAATGGATCCATCAAAGTTAGAGGTAATAAAAGGATGACCTAAACCAAGGAATCTTCATGAACTAAGAAGCTTTATAGGCATGTGTGCATACTATAGAGGCTTCATAGAAAAGTTCTCACAAATCGTGGGACCATTACATGACCTAACAAAGAAAAATGTTAGGTATACATGGTCTACCAAGGAGAACAATGCTTTTGAAAAGCTTATCTCTCAACCTGTGCTTACATTGCCGGATCTCTCAAAGCCATTTGAGGTCCAATGTGACGCTTGTGGTGATTTCCTTGGAGCTGTTTTGCTCCAAGAAGGGCACGCAATAGCCTATGTCGAAGACTCGACCCTGTTCGGCAAGCTCTAGGCATATATGAAAAGAACTCCTTGGAGTTTTACATGCCTTAGACTCATGGAAGCACTATTTATTGGGGACTCCTTTCATTCTGCGAACGGATCACCAAAATCTTAAGTACTTCATGACACATACCAAGCTCTCCGACAAACAAATGAGGTGGGCAAATTTCCTTTCGCAATTTCATTTTCATATTACTCACATTATTGGCAAGCATAATCAAGTAGCCGATGTACTCTCAAGACGACCGAGAGTGAATGCGGTTTCCATAGCAACTCACAATGATCTATCTTCTATGATAGATGAGTATGCTATTGATCCCGATTTTAGAGATGTGATTTCAGCCCTTGCATAAGGGAAGAAAGAGGAACCATTTACTCTACAAGATGGTTATCTTCTCTATGGCAATAGACTATACGTTACTATCTCACTACGTGAGAAAGTAATGTATGAATCTCATGCTCCTCCTTATGCGGGGCATAGAGGGATTCAATCTACCCTAAATGGGATTGAAACATATTTCTATTGGCCTACCATGAAAGTAAACATACAAGAGTATGTTTCTAAATGTGTGGTATGCCAAAAGACGAAGTTTGATAGAGGGAAGCAACCTGGATTGCTTCAACCTTTGCCAATTCCTAATTCACCATGGGAGAGCATATCCATGGATTTTATCTTTGGATTGCCTAAGTCTATCCATGGGAATATGGGAATATGGACGCTAGTAGACATGTTCACTAAATAAGCTCATTTTATACCTGTCAAAAAGACTATCAAAGCCTATCAAATGGCAACCCTCTTCATTTCACAAATCTTCAAGTGCCATGGCTTGCCAATGTCCATAGTGTGGGATAGAGATCCTAGAATGACCAGTAATTTTGGAAGGGTCTCTTTGAGAATTTAGGGACAAGGCTAAACTTCTCTTTGGCCTATCACCCACATGCGGATGGCCAAAGTGAAATAACTAACCTAATAATCCTTGATCTACTAAGCCTATGTAATGGAAGTAGATCAAAGGTCCCAATGGGACAAGTACTTACCTTTAGTGGAGTATGCCTACAATAACACTGTACATACCTCCACGGGACAAGCACCTTTTGAGGTGATTGAGGGAAGATAAAAAAGTCCCCTGCTACTTAAGGTACACGGGAAGATCTTTGCTGCAGATGAGTGTAGCGGAGACCTACAAGAATCTTTCCAAAAGATTAAGGATGCTATCTCTATCTTATAGCAAAGGCAAAAGGCTGCTGCTGATAAGCACATAAGAGCCCAAGCATTTAAAGAAAATGATTGGGTCTTATTAGTTCTTATTAAAATTTCCCAAGGCTCGATTAAGGCACACGACAAGCAAGAATCCTATGGGACACCAAAACTACTATGCTAAGCTAGCAAAAAGGTACTATGGTCCCTTCTAGATTCTTAAGCCAATCAATGATATGGCCTATCAACTCAAGTTGACCAGTCATTGGCTCATACGCAATGCTTTCCATGTGACCCTACTAAATCCTTACAAAGGAGAGCCACCTCAAGAACCGACAATTGAAGACCCACCAGAGATCGAGGACCAAGAAGAGGTGCTGTAGCCCGAGTCCATTCTTTGACATGAAGACAAGGTACTAAGAGGCGTAAGACTATCCGACGATATCTTATTAAGTTTAAGAGTTATCCTTTTGAAGATGCTAGATGGATGCAAGGCATACAATTAAAGGATAACCTAAACCTTGTCAATGCTTACGATGCTTCCCTAGAGTAAGCAAATGTACAAATGTTTAAAATGAACAAAGTTTTTGTCTTAAAAGACTATTTTTTTCTTTATTGTGTACAAAAATGAAGTGGTATGCATGCTTAGATCAAGTTTGTGGAGACGACATCTCCCAAACACCAAGTAGAGCTTGTCACTTTACTATGGAAGATTGATAGGACTAATGTGCATGCATGCTTGTGGCAGCTTAGGCTCTCAAGCGCCAAATGGACAAGTTATCCATTCTGGAACAATGTCGTAGGGTAACATAGGGATCCTCTACCCGCTAGAAAAAGGACTAATGAATAGGCTTTATCTTCCCTACCGCATAGTCGAGGACGACTATGATTTCAAGAGAGAGGTAATGTCATAATAACTAATATCTAATTCTCCTAAATGATTTTCTCATGTTAAACTGATCATTTAATATGGGGAAGTGCCAGGGGAGAAAAAGCTAGAATATTGGTTAAGCTAGCAGACCGGCCACAATAGGGAGGGAAAATAGGGATCCAAAGGGGGGGCCATTTACAATGGAGCTTTGTGCAACAATGGGCTCCAAAGACCTTAGGGTTCAGCCTATTAAGAGTTCCAAAATGCTAAGGTTCCAAAATTCAAAGCTTGTGTCCAATGGTCAAAAGCTTAGGAAATTTGGATGCTTAGTGTGTGTGCGAAAAAGTCTTCCCAAGACCTACAAAGGAGGGGGCAAGCCTAAGAAGTAGGGGATGAGAGATATCTCTCTCTCTCTCTCTCACACACACACACACACACACACACACACACACACACACACACACACACAAGCCCCCTTCACACAAAGGGAATGAGGGACACATGTCAGCTCCCTAGCCCATATGCCTACAAGGTGTACTCAAATCCTATTGGATGGCCATGGAGGTGGACCAATGAGAATTAGGCTATAGTAAATCTATTTTAATTAATTTAAAAACACTTAATAAAAGAACCAATAGGAATTAAGCTCTCCAAAAGGCTATTGGATAGTCTCCCAAGGGGTCCAATGAGCATTCAACAACCCAATGGCTTGCGTGATTCCTGTTGGCCAGGAGGCAAAGGGGTCCAATGAGAGTTTAGTTAAGTTAATTAATTACCTAAAGCTATCACAAAAGGGGAAAGGGGGACACATGTCAGAAGACTATCACTTATGCTACTTAACTTTCATTGGCTATGCTGGGAGAGGTCCAATGAGGTGCTAGCAAGAGCAAATAGCAAGAGGGGTCGACCAAGAGAGAGAGGGGGCGGATTTTTCAAAGGGAATTATCCACACACACTCACACAATCTCATGTGTAGAGTAAGAAGACTCTCTCTCTCTCTTCTCAAGCTTTAATGGAAAGCTTATCACCTACTCCAAGCTTGTGAGAAGGGAGGCCTACACCAACAACTCTTGGCTTTGTGATGCAAATCCAACCAAGAGCCAAGCTTCAATGCATGCTCATCTCCTCTACCATGCTAATTACTAGCTAAGCTATGGTCATATGAGTGATTATGTGAGGAGATGTACATCTTTCTCGTAAGACTACTCCTTCTTCTTCTCAATCTACTCTCATACTCCGCTAGCTCTCACGATCTTCGAAGGTGTGTGAGGTCTAGGGTGTGAGACTGTGAGGGAGCTGATGTTGTGTTTAATAAGTGTTTTGCTTGGTGCTTGAAGTTTCCATCTTCATTGCACTAGCTAGTATTGAAGGAACACAAAGTATTGTATTGTAAAATGTCTCTCTTGATGGGAGAAATCATAATACAAAGCCTTTTGGAGGGGAGACCGCTCCATGCAAATCCGGTCCTCAATTGTTGTCAATAGCTTAATTTCTCTCTCTTTTTGAAGTATTGCTCATTCTATCTAACTAGGTGTTATGCTTTTTGTTACTCTCTCCACCCAAGCACTATTGTTATGCTCATTAGGAATCTATTCTAATGAAATGCTCACTATGTTCATGCTAATTTCCGCTACACACAAGTTACTAGGCCATTAATATGTTACACTGTCAATGGTATTTCCTTCACTAAATGCACTAACTATCTATCCACTGAATTGAATATTGGCACATACTCTATTGGTGACTTTTCCACTAGAATTTTTTGGAAATGAGATCACCTTAAGCTTATTGCTGCTGTGTTTGTAATGAAAAAAAGCAACAGACCATTCAAAATTGCTCTACATACCTGTTTAAGTATTCTTCATTTATTATTTACTCATCCTCTAATGTGTTTTTAGCCCTAGAAGAAACGGGAGTCCTTATTAAGAAGTTTCAAGCTAATGGCTTCCATACAAGAGTCTTGATTCCTACCATAACGAGGGCTCTGGGTAAAAAAGAATGGCATAGAGTCAAGTTTGATGTTGCCTTACTTAGTCTTTTCATGAGGAAGTAGGCCCATATCTAATGAGCCTACAAGACTCATTAGTTATGGTGCTTGGGTAAGGGTGCACCCATGCGTGCACGCAGGCGTGCGCGCGTGCACACACACACACATGGCTAGTTTTGGCATGTTTAATTTTCCTTGGTATTTTTTCTTGGGATTGTTGGGCGGGGGGGCCCTTGGTGTATAACCGACTTGGATTGACTATAATTTTTAAAAAAAATAAGTGGTACTTAATGGTATCTAAACCTTGGTGTTAATTGGGGTGGACATTTTGCCTTGCTAGATTCTTGGTTTGATTTGCTAAGTTTTGAACCTGGATGAAATGATGGCTTGAATTTACTAGAGGGTGGTACCTTAATGGTACCTAACCCTTGTATCTAATAGGGGTTATGAGCTTGTGGCGGGTTTCATGGCTCTGCATACCCTGTATGTTTTGCTTAAACTCATGGTGACTCCCTCCTGGTGGGTCTTCGCTACTGTTCTATCTCATTCCCTCTCTCTCTCTCTCTCTCTCTCTCTCTCTCTATGTACGAGGCGGCACTGCTGGTACCTCTACCTCTTGATGTTGGGTCCGCCTTACTATGTAGGTGGAAGGTTGCCATAAGCTTGAAATATGCTCTCTCTCCCCCCTTCTCTCTCTGTACTTGGTGGCGCTGCTGCACCATTCACCTAATGAGGTCGGGCCTGCCTTACAACTGTGAAGGAAGGTGCTACCTACTCCAAGTCCTATAACTAGTCTTGCTTGGTGGGCCTTTGCCGTACATAATTTGATGGATTTTGGAACCTAGCTGGTTACTTGGTTAGTTGGTTGTGATTGTTGTCACCATGGGTTTTGTTGTGGTGACACGAGAAAATGTGTAGAAGCAATTGATAGGCACCAATAATAGCTCAGCTTGGGACTTGATGAGCATTGGGGGAAAGCAAGTTGAATCCCATAGTGATTGATATATGACAAAGGGCTACTAAAGAGGTTAATTGAATTGAGCAACAGGGTTGCAACTTAACCTACTTTGGTAGTTGTTTGTAGATTGCACCATTCAACCTAGTAGTATAGACCATTTAGTCTCTAAACCGTGGAACCATCTTTGAGGTGCCCATCTTATTCTCAATCAAGTGTAGTCATTTTCCTTTATTTGGATATATAGGTTGAATTGCCAAACTGTGAGAAAAGAAATGCATGTCTATTTGATATATAGATACGATGATTGAAATTGAGCATGCACAGGTGAGGAAAACATGTGGCTAACTAAACTTAAGGAAGATTTGACAAACTCAAAAATACATAAAGCATAAACAGACTATCAGAATTGAAGTACACTGCCGACCTGATAATCATGTACGAATGTCATCCAATTGTGCAAGCCGGAGGACAATGTTTGAGTCAAGCTACAAAAAATAAATGTGATAGTTAAACATATCGTCTTGTAATGAAACATCATAGATTGAAATTGCAAAGGATACAGTGCACATCATGCAAAGGTGCCATACAAATGTATGGTGGAGAGCTGGCACTGTGGTCTCTCCACAAATTATAAGAAACGAAAGCCGTGCCCTACCTTGTAGCGTTTATGTGTTGAGCCAAGAAAACGCATAGTCATGGGGTGCTAGATACAGATAACAAACCTTGTAGTGTTGTCGAGCTGGAGTCACGCTCGTGCAATTGAAACATCCAGTGCTGTGAATATAAGTCCTCCCTGCCAGACACAAAACATGCATTAAGACAAATACAAGAGATGTGCATATTGATTAAGCTTAAAGAGAAGCAGATTCAATTTTATATTCTATGTCTAAGGTTTGCTACATAAAGAGTTATGGGTGCTTTTCGATAGATTTTCCCTTGTTAAAACTACACACACACACACTCTCTCTCTCTCTCTCTCTCTCTCTGCTCTACTGTCAACTCTTTCTCCTGCCTTATGTTAATGTAGACAATTTCCTATTTGCAATGCACCCTCTCCTTATAGACCAAGCATGGCGTCTACTTAATTATGCAACTCGTCGGCCATGCAGTAGCATGCTATCATACATAGGGTCTGTCCTCAAGAAGTCTAGGGGTCCTTTGTTGAGGATGAGAGGCCAAGGTATCCAGTTCTAGCTGGTTGCAGAGGATCGATGGCACATACAGGATCCAAATATCTGCACGATGGTTAATAGCCCTTAATATCTTTAGGGGCTTGGTGGCATGAGGTCCCGACGCAATCCCAAAGAGTCTCTCCAGGAGCTAGGGTTGTCGCCAAGCCGAAATAGCAAGGACTGGATCTTGCATGTTGCTGTCGTCGATGTTGCAAAAGAGAATATTGCTTGGTTTGTTGTCACGATGGACGATATCATGGGCATGGAAACGTGCAAGGGTTCAAGCAAGACTGGTGACAATGGGAGCAGCCTCACGATCGTCAAGCTTGAAGAGGGGAGGGTGACAATCTAGCTTGGCGAGGAGATCACCAGCATCGCAGAAGGCAGTGAAGAGATGGAAGCATGTGTCATCTCCCTTGAAGGTAAACACAAGGGGGAGGATTCCGGGTACGTCCCTCAAGTACTCGAGCACTTGGGCCTTCCATCGGAATTGGGTGTTTGTAAAGTGCTCCTCAGCAACAATGAGCTTTGTTTTTCTTGCATAGGTTGAGAAATCATGATCTGATCCATCGTGTCCTAGTGATCTCTCTCTCTCTCTCTCTCTCTCTCTCTCTCTCTCTCTCTCTCTCTCTCTCTCTCTCTCTCTCTCTCTCTCTCTCTCTCTCTCTCTCCTCCAAAAGTATAACTAAATAGAACCAAAATGTCAAGCATAGAAAAGAACGCTACATGATAGTCTGGCTCAGAGCGTCTAAGAAGATTACCATTGATTAGGAACTTACGCAAAAGCCCTTTGCTCCATATATATTGAAAGGCTGGGCATATAAGCCTAACAACTTTAACTGCTAATGGAAGGGGAAATGAAAAAAGTGTTCAGCTTTAAGAGAAAGACTCAAATTTGGTAATCTCCCTTTGCTCCTAGACCTCTGCGTCCATGCGAGCTTAATTTTAAGCCACATCCATAGCAAATCCTAGTAAGTGGCAGCAAGTCCAGATGCCATGCCTATTTGCTCTTGAGAAAAAAGCACTTCCAAAAAGCATCAACCTCAAAGCCCTCGCACTCACAATTCTCGTGGCGAGTCCCCTGAATGGGCTGCTCTTGTGCATGCAGCTGCAAGGAAAAAATCTGTCTGGTAGCCCTAGAGATGCTCCTATGATTATCATACACTATCCTCTGGTCGAAGTTCTTGTCACACGCATGCGATATCCCCGTCAATTTGCAGAGGTATAAACTGCCCCAGACATGCTGAAATGAGCAGTTGAATCTTCCATTGCTACTGCAGCTACTGAGGTCTGATTAAATGTCATAGCTCTCTTCCTTCAGAAAGCGTGGCAGCTAATTGTTGTGCTCGACCTCCACACGGTGCAGGCACGAAGCAGAAGAAGTCCTTCGTGGGTGCATCTGCAATGTCATGTAGAGACTAGAAGAACACCAGGAGGAAGACAAAGAAGAAAGTCTCTCTCTCTCTCTCTCTCTCTTAAGCTGATACATTCAAGCAATCAAAGCACAGGGAAACAATAGAGTGTCCAGAGACAAACCTGGAGAATTTTGAACGCGATTGTTACTTATGCTTCTGTCCCTTGCTCGTG
This sequence comes from Adiantum capillus-veneris, assembly GCF_014529385.1. Lineage (NCBI taxonomy): Eukaryota > Viridiplantae > Streptophyta > Polypodiopsida > Polypodiales > Pteridaceae > Adiantum > Adiantum capillus-veneris. The sequence continues at coordinate 109,826,031 of NC_140945.1, read as the reverse complement.
ATTGGTTACTTGTTTATACAGCAGAGAAACATGAAAGGCTTTTCATGGCGCAACTGCTTTTCTTTGGTTGGACGCGATCTGTTTGTTTGTTTTTTTTAATGTTTTTTTTTAATAGTTGGTGGATTCCAGCTTTGCACGCTGATGAGATCTCTATTTGCGATTATGGATGGTACGGAGCAAATTTAGGGTGGACGACAGCCGTAAGACGATAAAAAATGGCCGTTCGGTGGCTAGTTGTCTGTGGTCTTTCACCGATGGCTGAGTTCTAGGAGGACTTGTCTACCCAAAAGTGGCTACACATGGGTGCATGGGAGAGTCCTACTTGGACTTGGCTATCTAAGGGCGGCTACACATGGGCGTTTAGAGGCTCCCTTACATCTATATAAGGAGGCCTTCTCATGAGCAATTCGGTAGAATGGTGTGCACTCTTGATGCACACACTCACATCCTTGTTGAAGGATTGTTAGTCCCTTGTTGTTAACCCTCACGGACACCCTATTACCTTTGATAAATGCATATTAGTTATTTGATTCAGTCATGGACTTGGCGTCTCGGTCCAATAGGTGTGTAGGTGATCGCCGATGAGAGGTGCACCACTTATCTTATTTTTACAGTAGTTGTGCAACGACCGACCACAGCGGCGCCCATGTGTGAATGGGTCAAACTCTTATAAAAGGTCCACATGATCTAGAAATCCTCATTCTTGGAGGTGTAAGCTAAGAAGTGCTCTTGCTCCATCTCTGTCTCCTTCTCCTTCGTGTGCTCACATCACCTTCTCATAGATTCAAGAAACCATAAGCATAAAATCAATTGGCACTTTGAGTTCCTCCATGTTTCTCCACAAATTGTTACGTGGAATCATATCAAAGGCTTTCTTAAAGTCCAGAAAGCAACAATACAATCGCTTTCCTTTCAACTGACTTTCTCCATGAGAACATGAAGAGTGACAAGATGATCAATGGTACTATGGTGTCGACAAAAACCCACTGCCATTAGCAGCAGTGAGCACAATCTTTCCAACTCCCTGAACTGGATAAGAGGCGTTGTTGGCACAAGTGACTGAATTCCCATGAGGGACAGACTCGAGAGAGGTAAACAATTCACGATGTGAGGTAATGTGCTTTGTAGCACCACTGTCGAAATACCACACATGTGAATCTGCAGCAACTGAAGCATGCATCATGGACAGCAGGATTGTAAGTGCACTCTGCGCTAAAAGCCCATTCTGCATCAACATCAGCATCACAATCTCCTTTCACAGAAGACTCAACAATGGCTGCATTTGTAGTGGAACCAGCATTTGCAGTGGAACCACCCTCTTTCTTCTTAGCCTCTTTGGCCTTCAACTTAGGACATGACTTGATCAAGTGATCATTGGCTTTACAATAATGGCAACGCATCTTCTTTTTGCCCTTATCACCAGAATTGCCAGACGAAGTGCTGCCAGCAGAAGCATTAGGAACAGAATTTTTGCCACTCGCAGCAGAACCATAAGAAGTGGCTGCATTACTGTTACCACCCTTTCTTTGAGAAGCAATAAAAGCCTGTTCAACTGCACGCTGCCTAGTCCTGTTTTTTCTAGAAAGTGACTCTTGCAACAATAATGTGCATAATGCATCAAACTTGACAACTTCAGGATTTCCTTGGGTCATCAGTCTCCAAGTACTAGCAAAAGTCTGGTAGGAATCTGGTAAGGCATCAAGAACAGTCTGCACAAGGGAACTGTCCGAAATGACTTCACCTGCAGAAATGAGTTGCTCATTGATATCCTTGACACTAGCAAGGAAAGTGTCCATATCATCTTCCTCATGCATAATCTTCGACTCTAGCTCTTTACGCAGCAAAGCAATTTTAGCCTCATTGCGGCTTGCATAAAGACCTGCTAGAATATCCCAAGCCTGTTTTGCAGATTTTGCTGAACGGATGTGAGGAATAATGGTGCGCTTCACAGACAACGCAATCAATGCATGAGCCTGCGCATCCTTAACATCCCAACGAGCTTGTTCTGCCGTAGGCAAAACAAATCTAACAGCTGCAATCCTTGCAGCAAGACCTGCAACATCCTCAACATCGCCTACATCTTCAGAACCAGGACGTACATCAATGCCCTGCACAATGTTCCAGACACCTTTTGACACAAGAACATGTTGCATCATATAAGCCCACATAGGGTAGTTGTCCCCATCCAACCTGTCCTCAGCAGCAAACATCTTGAACACATCTGTGTTGTTGTTGTCAGCCATGGTAAATGCTGCACCTGATATGAAAACTGCCCGAAAATAGGAGAAATGGAGCGGGAACAACTTGTGCTATATAGCACAAATCGTAGAAGACTATAAGGCACCTGTTATGCAGAAAACGACACTGACAGAAAATCTGCACAAAATGACGAAATAGCCTGTGCAGTACTGCCCGTAGTGGAAACGGAGGCCGAAATGAGCCCAAATCAAAATTCTGAGCAGACCAAGCTCTTCGAGCTGCCCCAAAATATTTGTCGACCTGCGAACGCTCGCCAAAGCTCACTGAAATCGGAGAAAGTGAGCAGGCGTGTGCTGGAGCAGCTGGCGACTAAGCCCGGGAGGACGTGACCTGCTCTGATACCAATTGTTGGAATTAGGGTTGCAGAGAAACACACACAGCTTAGAGAAGACGAAGGAAGCTCAAGGCACACAATAGAGAGTGTTTTACTTAGTGTGCAATGGAAAGATGGATAGCCCTAGAGTGATGGGCGTATATACAATGCACGGGGGAAAAAACCTCCTAAAGAGGGAAAAAATGCCCCGTCGGTCCTAGTGTGTTCACACACATCACTACCACATGTATATCGTAACACATTTAATGTGGGAGAATAGACAAGGACAATGGTTAATATATAGACGTGCTTACGGGTTTATCTCAATACGGGGCCAAAGATAAAGGGGTCCAAATGAGAGATGATCTATCAAAGAGCAAGGCTAGCCAAGGGAGCTTAAAGGCCTTAGGGTTAGATTCATTAAAGACCTCCAATGGTTTGTGTTAAAAGTCCTTTGACATTAGGTAAGCTAGGACTGAGCTTGAGGTGGGAACCCTGCCCTGCCTAAGCTTGAGGTGCTTGTCGTGTTTGCTGACTAAGATGCTTGAGGTGCTTGTTGAGCTTACTGACTAAGATGCTTGAGGTGCTTGTCGTGCTTGATGACTAAGATGCTTGAGGTGCTTGTCATGCTTGCCGATGACTAGGGATCTTGAGGTGCTTGTTGGAGCACTACCCAAGCTTGAGGTGCTTTGTCGTGCTTGCTGCTAAGGTGCTTGTGTTCCAAAAGTCAACAAAATCCCTAGAAAGGAGGGGGAAAACCCTAAATATAGGGGATGAGAGAGAACACATACCACACACACAAGGCAAGCCCAAGCCTCAAGAGGCAACGAGGACACATGTCAAGCCCCTACCCATGTTGCTCTCAAGGTGTGCCTGAATCCTAGTGGATAGGCTTAAAAGGGGTCCAATGAGCACTTAGATTAATTAAATAATTATCTAGGCAATTATCAAGCCTCTCTCCCTCAAAGGGGAACGAAGGACACTTGTCTAAAACCTACCCTTGTTGCTTGATATGCCTCTTGCATGTGATTGACTAGGCCTAGAGGAGGGGTCCAATGAGTTTCAAGCATGAGCTACAAAGGGGGGTTGACCAAAGCAAGCAAGGGGTGTGCTTGGGGGATATACTCCCTCACACTCTCTCTCATTTGCTCTCATCCTTCACTTGGTGAAGTGCAAGAACTCCATCTCCTTCTCCAATCTTGTTGAGAAGTTGAGAGCCTACACCAACACTCTTGGCTATGGAATGCAAATCCAATCAAGAGCCATGCTTCAATGCTTAAGGTTGCCATCTTCTCCATCTTCATTACTATTCTATTATGTATGCTAGCAAGAAGAGTGATGATAAGTGAGAAACTATTTCTTTCTCCTATGAATGTTTATTCTTCCTCTTCCCTACCCTCATTCCCCACTAGCTCTCTCCACCTTTGAAGGTGTTTGAGGCCTTGGGATTGAGGCTTGAGATAGTTAATGATTTTTGCAAAGTCTATGTTATGCTCGTGATGCATGAAGCTTTCCATTTTCATTGCATCACCTAGGTCACAAGGAACACAAAGATTGTATTGTACGAGGTCTCGCTTGATGGGAGAATCTATAATACAAAAGCCTATTGGAGGGGGGACCGGCTCCACATAAATCCGATTCTCAATCAAGTTCTCTAAACTCTCTCTGTTGCAAAAGTATTGTTTATGCCAAGTTAAATAATTACTATGATTATGTTGCTACCGTCAATTAAGCTCACCCTCTATGTTCTCAAAGTAGTCTCACAAAAATGCTCTCTTTAATTCTCATAATTTTTCTATCCTCAAAGTTCATAGGCCATTTCCATTACATTGGTATCAGAGCATTTGGTTTCTCTTTTCTTGCTTAAGAAGAGAGGTCCTTAACTAGCCTATTAATGGTTGATTTTGTTAATTATATTAGGGTAAGTGGGACTGGGATCTATTATAGGTTTTTTTGAGTCCACTATGCGGGATATGGTGCACACCTCGGGAGCTTTGGTTTTAATAATGGGGTCTTTTTAGACTTGCCTATGGATTTACCATTATTGAGCCATAAGAAGTCTGAAAGGAGCTATCCCTTGAAAATTCTGCAATATTAGACCCACTCCACTACTCTCTATAATTAACCAATTCGAGCCGTGGGTGTAGATGCTTAGGTGATGATTTTCAAAGGCTAAGAGGAGTAGCAACGAAGGTTTTGAATTGCCAAAGAATACACTAAGTAAACACACAAATTCTGTTAACATGGTTGACAATAACCAAGAGAGTAGAATAAACATTGATAACTTTGATTTTGCACATGAAGGTGCTAATGATGATGCCCCCATGTTTGTCAATTATTTTGTTACTAGGTTGTAGCAAAAGAGGAGATCATGAGGCAAGTATAAGAATTGGTAGTCAAAGGAATGATGAGGCCTAGCTCCTCCCCCTTTTGTTCTCTAGTCCTTTTAGTGAAAAAGAAAGATGCTACATACCATATGTGTATGGACTATCGAGCATTAAACCATATCACTATCAAAAATAGATTTCCCGTGCCTCGGGTAGAAAATATGTTTGATAAGTTACAAGGCTCTACCTACTTCAGTAGGATTGACCTTAAAAGTGGCTATCATCAAATAAGGATAGTGGATGAAGATATCCTAAAGATTGCATTTCGTACAACGTTTGGTCTTTATGAATATCTAGTATGCCTTTTGGCTTGACTAATGCACCAACCATGTTCAATCGTTCAATGGAAAAAATCTTTCGACCCTATCGCAAATTCACTGGAGTGTTCTTTGATGATATCATCATCTACTCCAAGTCCTTGGAAGAACACAAACAACGTCTCCAAGTGATTTTTCAAGCATTGAGGGAGAACAAACTTTTTCTCAGTCAAAAGAAAAATGAAATTTTCCTTCAAGAGATTCAATACTTAGGTCATATTATCTCTCAAGATGGTATCCGTATGGATCCATCAAAGTTGGAGGTAAAAAAAGCATGGCCTAATCTAAGGAATCTACAGGAGCTAAAAAGCTTTATTGGTATGTGTGAATACTATAGATGCTTCATAGCAAAATTCTCTCAAGTAGCAAGACCAATACATGACTTAACAAAGAAGAACGTTAAGTACTCATGGAATGCTAAGGAGAAAAATGATTTTGACAAGTTTAGAGAGAAGCTTACCTCCCAACCAATCTTATGCTTTCGGATCTCTCGAAGCCATTTGAGGTCCAATGTGATACGTGTGGTGATTGCCCTGGAGTAGTCTTGGTTTAAGAAGGGTATGCCATAGAATATGAGATCCGAAGGCTCAATACGGATGAACGAGTCTTGGGCATTTATGAGAAATAGCTTTTAGCTATTTTACATGCCCTAGACATATGGAAGCACTATCTCTTGGGGACTCCATTTATTCTACGAACCAACCACCAAAGTCTCAAGTACTTCATGATGCTAACCAAACTTTTCGACAAACAAATGAGGTGGAAAAAGTTTCTTTTGAAATTTAATTTTCATACTGCTCACTTTGCTGGTAAGCACAATCAAGTGGCCGATGCACTTTCATGACAACCAAAAGTTAATGCGGTGTCTATAGCAACTCATAATGATCTATCTTCTATGATAGATGAGTATTCCATTGACCCTAACTTTAAAGATGTAATGTTAGCCCTTGCTTTGGGGAAGAAAGAGGAACCATCACCTTACGGGATGGTTACCTTCTCCATGGAAATAGGCTATGCGTGACCCGCTCCCTTCGTGAGAAAGTCATGTATGAATCCCATGCTCCTCCCTATGTGGAGCATAGAGACATTCAACCTACTCTTTGAAGAGTAGAGACGTACTTTTATTGGCCTACCATGAAAGTAGACATATAAGAGTATGTTTTAAAATGTGTGGTATGCCAAAAGACCAAGTATGATAGAGGGAATCAACCTGTATTACTCCAGCCATTGCCTATCCCAAATTCACCATGGGAGAGTATATCAATGGATTTTATGTTTGGATTACTCAAGTCCCTCCATGGGAATACAGGAATAAGGACAATAATCGACAGGTTTAGCAAGCAAGCACACTTTATTCCTGTCAAAAAGACTATTAAGGCACACCAAATGGAAACCATCTTCATATCTCATATTTTCAAACACCATGGATTACCAACATCCATCATGTCAGATAGAGATCCTAAAATGACCAGTAATTTTTGGAAAGATCTCTTTGAAAATCTAGGTACAAGAATAAATTTCTCTTTGGCGTACCACCCACAAACGGATGGCCAAAGTGAGATAGCCAATCTTACGATACTCAATCTACTAAAGACTTATGTTACAAAAGTAGATCAACGCTCACAATGGGAAAAGTACTTACCTCTTGTAGAGTATGCGTACAATAATAATGTACATACTTCTATGGGAAACGCACCTTTTGAAATCATTGAGGGAAGACCTAAAAGTCCCTTGCTCCTTAAGTACATGGGAAGATCTTCGCTGCTGATGAGTATAGCTGTGACCTACAAGAATCTTTTCAAAAGATTAAGGAGGCTATATCCATATCTCAACAAAGGCAAAAAGCTGCTGCTGACAAGCACAGAAGGGCCTTAACATTGAAAGAAAATGGTTGGGTCTTACTTAAATTTCCTATGGCTTGATTGAGACAAACGACGAGCAAGAATCCTACGAGCCATCAGAAATATTATGCTAAACTAGCAAAAAGATACTATGGTCCTTTTCAAATCTTGAAGCCAATCAATGAGATGGCTTATCAACTCAAGTTGCCCAACCATTGGCTGATACACAATGCTTTTCATGTGAGCCTACTTAAGCCCTACAAAGGAGAGCCACCAAGTGAACCAATTATTGAAGACCCTCCCAAAATCAAAGACCAAGAAGAGGTGCTAGAACCCAAAGATATCCTTTGACATGAAGACAAGGTACTACGACATGGTGGAATTATCGGAGGGTATCTTAGTAAGGTCAAAATATCCTTTTGAAGATGCTAGATGGATGTAGGAATACAACTTAAGGATAGTATGAACCTTGTCAATGGTTACAATGCTACATTAGAGTAAGAAAATGTACATGTTTTTCTTAAAATGATCAATGTTCTTGTCTTATAAGACTAATTCTCTTTTTATTGTGCAAAAAATTAAGTAGTATGCATGCATAGAATCATGTTTATGATGGCGACGTCCAAGTAGAATTTGTCACTCTACTTGGGAGAATGAAATGAACTAAAGAGTAGACATGCTTGTAGCAGCTACATCTCCCAAGCACCAAATGGATTGGTTATCCATCTTGGAATGATGTTGTAGGGTAAAAAGGGATCCTCTACCCGCTAAGAAACATTGACTAAATGACTAAGGCTTTATCTCTTCTACCTCATAGTCGAGTACGACTATGATTTCAAGAGAGAGGTAATGTTAGAAAATTTGATATCTAACCAACCCAAATTATTTTCTCATATTAAATTGATCATTTAATGTGGGAGAATAGATGGGGACAAGGGTTAGAATATAGACGTGCTTACAGGTCTATCTCAACACGGGGCCAAAGGTAAAGGGGTCCAAATGAGAGATGATCTGTCAAAGAGCAAGGCTAGCCATTGGAGCTTAAAGACCTTAGGGTTAACTTCATTAAAGACCTCCAATGGTTTGTGTTAAAATTCCTTTGACCTTAGGTAAGCTAGGGTTGAGCTTGAGGTGGGAACCCTACCCAAGCTTGAGGTGCTTGTCGTGTTTGCTAACTAAGATGCTTGAGGTGCTTGTCATGCTTACTGACTAAGATGCTTGAGGTGCTTGTTATTCTTGATGAGTAAGATGCTTGAGGTGCTTGTCGTGCTTGAGGTGCTTGTGGGAACACTACCCATGCTTGAGGTGCTTTGTCGTGCTTGCTGACTAAGGTGCTTCTGTTCCAAAAGTCAACAAAATCCCTACAAAGTAGGGGGGTGATCCCTAAAGCTAGGGGGATGAGAGAGAGCACATACCACACACACAAGGTAAGCCCAAGCCTCAAGAGGCAGCAAGGACCCATGTGAGGCTAGCCCCTACCCATGTTGCCCTCAAGGTGTGCCTGAATCCTAGTGGATAGGCTTAAAAGGGGTCCAATGAGCATTTAGATTAATTAAATAATTATCTAAGCAATTATCAAGCCTCTCTTCCTCAAAGGGGAAAGAAGGGACACTTGTCAAAAACCTACCCTTGTTGCTTGATATGCGTCTTGCATGTGATTGGCTAGGCCTCTAGAGGGGTCCAATCACATGCCTCTTGCATGTGATTGGCTAGGCCTCTGGAGGGGTCCAATGAGCTTCAAGCATGAGCTACAAGGGGGGGGTCGACGAAAGCAAGCAAGGGGTGTACTTGGGGATATAATCTAGAAGGCAATGAGAAAAGTGAAAGAGGACATCCGCCTATTGTTAAAGCTTTGGCCAAGCTTGTCAAGGACGAATTGGTGATTGGTCTAAACTTTTACCTTTTGCTTTGTGGGCTGACAGAACTACTCATAACTTAGCTACAAGATTTATGCCATTTGTGTTTATGTATGGGCAAAAGCCAATCATGCCTACAAAGGAGACAATTATTTCTTGGACCATATTGCCATGGAAATCAGGTTTGTAAACTGAAGATTTCCTTGCTCTGCGCATCCGCCAGCTTGAAAGACGCCAAGAAGACATTGATGAAGCAAGAGGTAAGCTCAAGGAGGCACGTTAAAAGAATAAAGTAGCATTTGATGAGAAGCATAGATTGAGACCACATACTATCAAAGATGGAGATTGGGTACTTGTTTATGACAGCAGTCTAGAAAATCAATATTCAACCATGCGTAAGATGGTCAAGAGATGGTTTGGACCTTATGTTGTGATGCACATTTATTACAATGGAACTTACAAGCTCAGTGAACTTGATGGCACCGAGCTTAGAGCGCCCATTGCAGGGGAAAGAGGATCAAATTATTCAAGTAGCACAAAGGACAGGTGGTTTTTGGCGATCGAGATTCCAAAGAATGTCAAGAAGATGATGAGATATATTCGCTAGAAGTGCTTCAGGTGATACTTTTGCTTATGAAGATTAACAAATTGAAGATGGTTGCCACATACTGGAGGATGTGCAAGTCTAAAGGGGGCATGATGTCATGACACCCCGCATCTTTAGGAGAAAAACACAAAAAGAAAAGGATTTTTTAAGGTTTCCCAGACAAAGAATCGTTGTTTTTTTAAGGGGGATATTTTTTGGCGAGCGTTTTTTGGAAATCCGGCGAGCAGATTCCAAAAAGATTTTTTCCTCTCTTTGCAACTTTATTCTCTCTCCTGATCCTCTATCGGTCTCTGTCTCTTTCTCTCTCTTCTCTCTTGATCCTTTGTTGACCTTGGCCTCAACCCCCCCCCCTCTCTCTCTCTCAGGTTTTTTTTTCTTGGAAAACACACCTCGATCCCACATCGTCGTCACCATCACTTTTGCTCCTTTTTTTCTCTCCCTTGACCCTCTGTCAGCAGCCTCTCTCTCTCTCTCTCTCTCTCTCTCTCTCTTCTCTTCTCTCATGATCCTCTTGATTCTTTGTCGACCTCTCTCTCTCTCTCTCTCTCTCTCTCTCTCTCTCTCTCTCTCTCTCTCTCTCTCTACTCCCTACCCCATCCGTCTCTCTCTCTCTCTCTCCCCCCCCCCCCCCCCCCCCCCCCCCCCCCCAACACACACACACACACACACACAAGGAGAAGTATACACCTAAATCAATTTACATCAAGATTAATGCTAACAAAAAGAGAGATTAAAAGTTCTATAACCCAACATAATCCAAAACATCTTTGCCAAAGGTCAAATTCCTACCCAATCTATATCAACTACGCCAACTAAAATAAATGGCGGAAAATGTGTTGCAAAATTGTCCAATCTTGGGCTTTACTCTAAGTTTGGATATGTGCATTCACGGCTAGGAGCATTGTAGACATGTACCTTGCTTAGCACGGGTTGATGTCGCATGTCTAACCTCACCATCCTATCTTATTGCAGTATTAGCGAGAACCACGATTAATTTGTCAAACCATGGGACGAAGCTAACTCGACTAGTGCATAGAGGCTACAAGAGGTTGTCAATCTCGTGGAAAACAACTAACAACTCGCATCTAACTCAAGCTACAAGTGACTGAAATCACCAAATGCCAATCGCTCATCGGCAAGCAAATCACATCCGTTACAGCATCAAATGACATCCAAACGTAACGAAACTTCTAGGACAAGTTTATAAGACCTAAGCACACATGCCTATGGCCTCAAACCCCACTTTAGATTAAGTTCCAAAATCACGATTATTAACAGTAGTGGATTTTTGACCTGGTCGTTTTCGACCCATAATGCATCTAAATGCTTAGCAATGATGCCCCAATATTCCACCTATGCTTAGTTTTCGATTTAAAAGTGTAAATTTCTAGTTATAATGAAATTAGGCCACGGGTCGACGACGCCAAAAGCTACGAAATACTGTGAATGGCTTACCTCAATGCGTAGAGCTCTTACCTGTGGTTACAAAATCGCAATGTGACAACCGGAGAGGGAGCAGGAAGCACGAGAAGGAGAGAAGTGAGCGCCGTTAGCTCGTGCTGTGTATTTCTTATCCAAAAAACTTACAAAAATTGGCTTTTATACCTTAGCCAAGGTTTTTGAGTGGTCAAAACTAATAATGTAGAGTTCTACCAAAGCTGGGAATTGACTGACTGATACAATCTGGAAGCTTGTAGCCCCGACTCATTAATTACAAAGTTTACCAAGAAAATAGGAGTTACAATATTCTCGATTTATCAAAATAATAATTGTTTAACAAGGAGAACTCCGAAAAATGGTGCCCGCGTTAGCTTGCTGCTAACATAGGGGAACTGGATGGTCATGGGAAGACTAAAGTTTTCCCACATCCCTAGGATGAAGGGGGTGAGCCCATTTTGTAGGGTATGAGAGAGAAACACACACACACACACACACACTCCAAGGCTTTCCCTTTACACAAAGGGAATATTGGACTCAAGTCAAGCTCCTACGCCAGTTGCCCCCCAACCTCCCCCCAAATCCTATTGGATGGCCATAGAGGTGGACCAATGAGAATTAGGCTAGAGTAAATTTAATCTAATCAATTTAAAAATGCTTGATAAAAGAACCAATAGAAATTAAGCTCCCTAAAGAATATTGGACAGTCTACCAAGGGGTCCAATGAGCATCCAGTAGCTCAATGGCTTGCCTGAATCCTATTGGCCAGAAGACAAAAAGGTCTAATGAGACTTTAGATGAATTATTTAAATACCTAAAGCTCTCACAAATGGGGAAAGGGAGACACTTGTCAAAAGGGCTATCAATTATGCTTCTAATTACTGATTGGCTAAGATTTATAGGAGCCAATGGGAGGCCACCATGAGCATTTAGCAAGAGGGGTCGACCAAGATGAGAGAAGGGTGCTGCATTTTACTCATATACAATGCTACACACACACACACACACACACACACACACACACACACACACACACACACACACACACACCTCATGTGTGCAAGAAGAACTCTATCTCCTTCTCCAAGCATTGAAAAGTAGAGGCCTACACCAACAACTCTTGGCTTTGGAATGCAAATCCAACCAAGAGCCAAGCTTCAATGGCATGCTCATCTCCTCTACCATGCTAATTACTAAGCTAAGTTATGATATTGGAGTGATTATGTGAGAGAATACTTATTTCTCGTAAGATACATCTTCTTCCTCTCAATCTATCCTCATTCCTTGCTAGCTCTCACCATTTTTGAAGGTGTGTGAGGTCTTGGGACTGAGTCTAGGGACACTAGGTGTGTTTTTCAAGTATAATTTGGTGTATGAAGCTTCCATCTTCATTACACCAACTAGTTTTATCAAGGAACACAACAATTGTATTGTAAAAAAGTCTCCTTTGATGGGAGAAGCTATAATACAAAGCCTTTATGGAGGGGGCACCGGCTCCATGTAAATCCGGTCCTCAATTGTTGTCAATTGTTCTATTTCTCTCTCTTTTCAAGTATTTGTCAATGCCAAATTAGCTAGGTGTAAATTGCTATGTTGCTTTCTGTTAAGTATGGAGCTTGATTTACCCCTTGTAATTTTTTGTATTTAAAACACACATTTGTAAGGTCCTCTTATGAGGAGAAGCTATCGTGCATGAAGAAAAATCACTTGCTGGAAACTAAAAATTTCATGGCTAGTATTCGGAATATTCCTTTTCGTCGGATTATTATGGTCGGACGGCGGTCGAAAAGTGGTCGGAAAACGACCCGTCGGTTGGTCGGTGGTCCATTGTGAATGGCCGGTGGCCGGTGGCCAAATTCAATGGCCATTGGCCGATTTCAAAGGCGGACTTGTCTTCTCAAGGGCGGCCACACATGGATGGATTGGAGGGTCCGATTTGTACTTATCTACACATGGCTGCCTCTCATGAGAGAGGACAACCCTTTTGGCCTATAAAAGGAGGCCATTTCTACACACATTTCAGAGTGTGAAGCTGATGCAACAAGGTGGGTGTGAAGTGGTGAGAGTGAAGCAAGGCAGGAGCTCTATTAAGGGTATAATCCCTTTGTAACCTACTTCGTGTTTGAAGTACTAAAGCCATTGAGTGGCTGCTTTCCTGTGGATGTAGCCCACATTGGGTGAACCACGTATATTGTGTGTTCTCTCTCTCTCTCTCTCTCTCTCTCTCTCTCTCTCTCTCTCTCTCTCTCTCTCTCTACTCTACTCTATAATCTCGTGTGTGAAAATTTGTCTATCTCCATTAAGTCAGCTACTCAAATATCTATTTAGCTACGTCCTATATCCTAACAACTAGTATCAGAGCAAGGTTTGCTCGTAGCTAAAGTATCTCAGGCAAGGATTCCTTGAATTGAGTGGGAGTAATTGCGGAGGAAGGGAAGCTTAAGATCGAGAAGTTCAACGGCAAAAAATACAAAAACAAAAGATGCAGATTGAAGACTATCTCTACTAGAAGGACCTCTATTTGCCACTAGGCGGTCTTGCAAAGAAGCCTACAACGATGGCAGATGAAGCATGGATTGTCCTTGATCGAAAGGCACTGGGAACAATCTGGTTAAGCTTGGCGTCAACGGTGGCCTGCAATGTTTTGGAAATGAATACCACGAAGGAGTCACTTGACAGCCTCTACGAGAAACCATCGGCATCCAATAAGGTATTTCTTATGAAGCGCTTGTTCAATCTAAAGATGATAGAAAATGGTTCAGTTGTAGAGCACCTAAATGAATTTAACACAAACATAAGTCAACTTCGATCGGTGAAAATCAATTTCGATAAAAAGTGCGAGCTCTCCTTATACTATCGTCTCTATCGGATAGTTGAGACAGCCTTGTGATGGTTGTAAGTAACTCTTATCTCTGGCACAAATACTCTTAAGTTTGATAATGTTGTGGGTGTTCTTCTAAGCGAGGAAATGCAAAGGAGAAGCACATGAGAATCATCAAGTACTACACTGTCAGTGGAAATAAGAGGAAGGCCTAAGGAGAGGTTCAAAAACCAAAAGGGCTGTGATCGCTTAAGAGGCGGAGCAAAGTCACGCACAAAGTCAATTCTTGAATGTTGGAACTACGGCAAGAAGGGCCATGTCAAGAAGGATTGCTGGTCCAAGAAGAAGAAGGAGTCGAAATCTCAAGACAACAAGCCAACATCGAAGGCCAATGTGGCAGGTAAAGTAGAGCAAGATGCTCTAATTCTATCATTAGACAATGTGTCTAATTCCTGGATAGTAGATTGCGGGGCTTCATTCATGCGACACCACACAAGCAACATTTCCAAGATTACACCAAAGGTAATTTTGGGTATGTATACTTGGGAGATGATGAAACTTGTGAAATTGTCGGCAAAGGTACAATTTGTGTCAAAACTGCTAACGAAAATGAATGGAAGCTTAAAGATGTTAGGCATGTTCCTTCTCTTCGCAAAAAATTGATCTCTACAGGACAATTGGACGATGAAGGTCACAACATTGCATTCAAAAACAAACGATGGAAGATGTCAAAGGGATCATTGGTGGTTGCCTAGGGAGAAAAGGTCGGTACACTTTACTTGTGTACTGTCAGCATGCAATCTTTAACTTGTGCAATAGCTACAGAAGTTGACAGTGCGATGTGGCACTATTGGCTTGGGCATATGAGTGCTAAAGGAATGCAAATCCTTCAAACAAAGAAGCTTCTACTAGGTCTAAAAGAAGTGGAGTTAGAGTTCTGTGAAGATTGTGTTTATGATAAAAAAAGAGGGTAAAATTTCAAAAATTAGGAAATGAAAGAAAAAATAAAAAACTTGAGCTGGTTCATTCTGATGTTTGGGGTCCTGCAAGTACACCATCACTTGGTGGCTCATTGTACTATGTAACATTCATAGACGATGTGACTAGAAAAACATGCGTTTATGTCATGAAGAATAAGTGCGATGTGTTTTCCAAATTTCGAAGGTGAAAAGCCTTTGTGGAGAATGAAACAGGTACCAAGATTAAATGCCTTGGATCCAACAATGGAGGTGAATATTGAAGCCAAGCTTTTGAAAGCTTTTGTGCTAGCAATGGTATTCAAAGGCAAAAGACAACTCCAAGGACACCTCAACAAAATGATATTTCTAAAAGGATGAATAGAACAACTATGGAGCAAGCACGAAGCATGCGTCTACATGCAAGCCTACCGCTTGAGCTTTGGGTGGAAGCTGTGTACTTAATCAACCGGTCACCCTCAATGGCATTGGATGGGGGAGTTCCAAAACAAGCATGGACAGGTAACCCAGTGAATTATGCATTTCTCAAAGTATTTGGGTGTGAGGCTTTCATGCACATAGATAGAAGCCTAAGGTCAAAGCTAGATGCAAAGTATAGAAAGTGTTTCTTCATTGGCTATGGAGAAGGTGACTTTGGGTATCGCCTATGGAATCTTGAAGATGGTAAAATATTTAGAAGTAGATATGTAATTTTCAATGAACAAAATATGTACAAAGATTACTTGGAAAGAAAACGAACAAAAGAAACAGGTGATGAGTACATGGAGCTTGAGGACGGTGAAGACTCAAGGAGTGAAAATGGTGACAACGTACAACAACGTCAACCAAATGAGGAGCCTCAACCTATTCCACAAAGATCTACAAGAGCAAGTAGACCTCCAAAAAGGTTGATTCCTTCCTTCAACCATCTCTTGTTCTCAGATTTTGGAGAGGTAGAATCATACGAGGAAGCTATGCAACACGAATCCAAAGAAGAATGGATAAAGAGCATGCAAGTGGAGATGGACTAATTATATTGCAACCAAACATGGAAGTTGGTTGAGTTGACTAACGAGCACTTCAAAACAAATGGGTGTACAAGTTGAAGGAAGAAGAAGGTGGGAAGAAAAGGTACAAGTTTAGGCTTGTGGTAAAAGGGTTTTCTCAAAAGAAAGGTATTGACTTCAATGAAATATTTTCTCATGTTGTAAAAATGAGCTCAATTAGACTTGTCTTAAGCCTTGTGGATGCTCATGATTTAAACCTTGAGAAAGTGGATGTAAATACGGCATTCCCTCACGTTGACTTAGAGGAGGAAATTTACATGATTCAACCAAAGGGGTATGTAGTAAAAGGTAAGGAGAAAATGGTTTGCAGATTAAAGAAGAGCCTGTATGGCTTAAAGCAAGCATCAAGACAGTGGTAGTTGAAGTTTAATCGGTGGATGTTGGATCATGGGTTCAGAAGATGCAACTCAGATCATTGTGTTTACACAAAGAATTTGGGAGATGGGAAGTTCATCATCCTAAGGTTGTATATTGATGACATGCTGATTGCAAGTGCTAACATGCAGGACATCAAAGACCTAAAAGAGGAGCTGTCTAAATCTTTTTCAATGAAAGATTTAGGTGCTCCAAAAAAATTACTTGGCATGAAGATATCAAGGGACAGGACGAAGAAGACAATAAAGCTATCTTAAGAGGATTACATCAAGAAGGTACTAGAAAGGTTTGCAATGCAAGATACAAAATCGGTTTCTAAACCTTTGGATGGTCATTTTAAAATAACTAAGGAAATGTGTCCAAAGACACAAGAGGAGATAGCATATATGTCTAAAGTTCCATATGCTACAGTGGTAGGTTCTCTTATGTATGCTATGTTCCGGAGAAGGCCAGACATTGCACATGTAGTGGGAGTTGTAAGTAGGTTCATGGATAACCCAGGTAAAGAGCACTGGAAAGCTGTGAAGCGGATACTTAGGTATCTAAAAGGGAAAACAAAAAATGCTTTGTATTTTGGAGGAATTGATATTTTTCTAGAAGGGTATACTGATGCAGATATGGCAGGTGACAAAGATACTCGCAGGAGCACGACTGACTATGTCTTCACGGTTGGAGGCACACCGATAAGCTGGGCTTAAAAGCTGTAGAAAGTGGCCTCACTTTCTACCACTCTCTCTCTCTCTCTCTCTACACTCTATAATCTTGTGTGTGAAAATCTATCTATCTTCATTAAGTAAGCTACTCAAATATCTATTTACCTACGTCCTATTTCCTAACACTTTCTCAATCAAGTACTCTCTCTATGCTCATTAGGAACTTGTTCTTAATGAAATATCAATTTTCGCTACACACAAGTTACTGTGAATCATATGTTACATTGGTATTAGAGCTATTGGTTTCTCTTTTCTTGCTCAAGAAGAGAGGTCCTCAAGCTTGCTACAAATGGGTGGTGTTATTAATTGCAAAGAGTAAGTAGAATAGCGATTTTTCATCCTTGAAGCACGCCTGCTTTATGCAGTTAATGAGGACACCATTGAGAGGTATGGTCTTAATAATGGAGTCCTACGGGGCATGCTTATGTCTTAACCATTATTGAGCTATTAGAAGCTTGACAGAAATCGGTGCTCTCTTGGCTTTGTTGAACCCTCTCTTCTATTCCTTGCAATTAATAATATTTGAGCCATGGGAATAGATGCTTGACTGCTTATCTTTGAAGGTAAAGAGGAGTAGCAACTAGGGCTTGAAGTGCCAAAGTACAAGTAAAAGTTTACAACTAAAATTTGCTACTATGGCTGACAAAGGAAAAGAGATTGAAATGAATGTTGATAGATTTGATTTTGCTAATGAAAGAGCAACTAATGATTCCCCTATGCTTGTAAACTATTTTGTTTCTAGGCTACAACAAGCCGTGGACAACCCATCCCTCCAAGGTGAAGTGCTACAACAATTGTGAACCCATATTATTCTTCAAACTCCCCACCAAGAAGAGAGAGTAACTAGGAAGCCTCCTAGTGCGACTTCCAAAAGAGGACTCTCTCTGATAAGGGAAGAAGAAGAGGATCTGTACGAAGGGCTAAAAATTCTACTACTCGATGAAACATCTTCTTCCCAAAGGAGAACAATGGTAGAGCCCCCCCCATCAAAGGAACGAGAAATAAGTGAGTCTCCTGCCACCTCGGCGGAGATGGCTCCATGAAGACGGCGGGCAAAACGATCTCCAACACCCCCTAAACATAGAATACCATCGCATACTTCTCTGCACCATAATTCAAAGAGGGACGAGAGAAACAAGAGAAGAAAAAGGCGAGAAAGAGTTCACCCTCTTCTCCATCTTCTTCATCCTCTTCCTCTTCTGAAGAAAGTGATGGTGCATGCAAGGAGGAACAAGCAAAGAAAAAGGCGAGTAAGAGGTCACCCTCTTCTCCATCCTCCTCATACTCTTCCTCTTCTGAAGAAAGTGATGGTGCAGCTCTTGAACCACCTAAAAGAAGAGGCCATAGGAAATCCTATGCCGCGTGGAAGAGGTCGTCCAAGCTCAAAAATTTCAAAGAGGGAGAAAAGAACATCTCTTTCCTTACCTACGATGGCACCTTTGGTACTACGGACAAAGTCTTAGCTTTCATCCAACAATTCGATGCGTCGTTTGGAGATGAGGGCTTCATGGAGTTTTCTAAGCTACGTCATGTAGCTATGCATTTCAAAAGTCCGCCATGGAATGGTGGTTTAGCCTACGAGCAAACATTGAAGCTCCGATTTAAGAGCTTCCATCATGAAGCAGTTTTTGGCTACCAATGCCAAAGACAAAGTACTCACCGAATTGCGAAGTTTGAAGCTCTCTCCCTACAAATCTATTCACAAATATGTAGACAAGTTTTGGGACTTACATCTCAAAGCCACTGCCTTTCTAAAGATGGATTTTGGAGAGAAAAAACAACAATTTTGTGCAGGTTTAACTAAGGATATGGAGAAGTCTGTTAGCTCACAAATGCCATGCACCATATCTGCGGGCATACACCATACCATGGTGGCGTCATTAATCAATTTCCAACAAGGGGCTAAGAAAAATCTTAAACCTACGAAAAACAAGGACCGTAACGAGCCTAAGGGGAAGGACAATGTCCATAAGTCTGCCAAAGGCAACGCCAATAACAACAAAGCTAAGGAGAAGGGAGTTTATAAAGGCAAAAGTAAACTCTAGAGCGTTATCGAAAAGATAACCGTTGTTTCAAATGCGGGGAGCAAGGGCATGCCTATCGTGCTTGCCCCCACAAGAATACACATAATGAGCCTCCTAGAGCTACCTTGAATGAAATTCAAGAACAGGATGCTCATCACAAAGGATCTCCTCTATGCCATGCTTGGGGAAAGGTAAGAGAACATGATGCTTTTATTCTCTTTGACCCTGGTTCTACTCACAATTTCATATCCACAAAGTTGGCCACCAAGCTAGGCATCCAATCCTATGAGATGGGAGTTGTCCTACTTGCCGATGGTGCTTTCAAGGGGCAAGAAGACTCAGTCACTCCCTTAATTAGGAAATTGAGGCTCCATGTACAAAGCTATGTGGACAAGGAGGATTTCTTTATCTCTCCTCTCAAGCATGAGGATATAATCCTAGGGGAACCATGGTTTGATTCCATGGTTGCCATTGTCAAATTCCATGAAAGGCAAATCTACTTTAGGTTCAAGGAAAAAGATATGTACATAGATGCTAAGGAGTTGGGTAGTACCATACCTCTTGTACATAAGCAAGCTTTCAATAAGTCAATAAAGAGCTCTATTTTTGTGTACATGATTTTTGTTAAAGATCCTCAAAATGAATCTAATGCTTTAACAAAAGAAAATATAAATAATCAAAAGGAATTAGAGTTATCCAATTTCCTCAAGGGATTTCAATATGTTTTTATTGAGGTGGAGTCAGGGGCCTTCTACAAGTCACGAGGACACTGCAAGCCCCAAGGTTCATGTGATCAACTAACTAAAGAGGAAGTTGGAATTTTCATCAAGCACTGTCTGTGGGACACCTACAAATTGTAGCACAAAATAGAAGATGAAAAAGATACAAAAAGACTTTTATCGAACTGCATGTTCCTCCACAATGACTGTCTCTTTTTCATCAAGCAGTATTTGTGGGCCACCTACAAAGTGTAGCGCAAAAGAGAAGATGAAAAAGAGACAGTTATTGTGGAGGAACATGCAATCATTGATGAAAGGCTTTTTGACTTTTTAATATCTGCAAAAGTTGATGATAAGTTTCATAAGGTACGTGGCATATTTAATTCCACCTTTAATCTTGATGATATTCTAGCTCAGCACACCGATTTCTTAAAGCCTGAAAGAGAGAGTTTGAGTTGGAGGTGCAAAAGGCCAAGGTCATTCTTGATGACATGGTAGTTGTTCACTTTAGAAAATGTGATCCCAAAGGAGTTTCACACAGAAAATACAATGAGTTTCCATTTTCATACAGACCCTTCTGGTGTCCTATGCACAAAAAGGAGTGCAATCTTATCTAGGAGTCCTTTGGCTTTCTTTTCTATCTGAAATCCTATTTACTAGTCTTTTAAAAAACCCTAATGAAATCATGGAGGAATAAGATCTACCACCAAATGAATAAGAGGACACTGAGAAGGACTACAATGAAGTGGAAGAGATAGAGGAGGCTATAACTTTGAGACAGAAGCAAAGGAGGTTGAACAATGCAAAATGTTGTCTGTGATGAAAACATCAAAAATCAAGATACCGTTGAATGTGACTGGATTTAATGAGGAACAAATTGAGCTGATACTTCCTGGTGTGCCAGAATTTAGGCGACAAGGCATACATTTTCCTCCATGACATTCAAAGTATTTTTTGTCTGAGAGAAGACTTTGCACACCATCTCCAAATTGCATGAGGAAAGGAGTGACTTTGGCACTGAAGACAACAGTGATGATGAGGCAATGGAAACCTCCAACAACCCATTGGAGTGCCTCAAACTATGTTTCCAAAAAGAAGAGAAGTATAAGGTGACACTCCCTAATGAGGCCACACTCTTTTCTAATTTGAGGACATGTCTGACATTCTTGACTATGAATTCCAAGCCATTATGCAAAATGAGCTTGATGTCTCTAGCACCATGTATCTCAAGCTCATAAGCATCATTGATCTTCACTTTACCATTACTGTGTTTGTACGTAGAGAACCATTCTCTTCTATGAGGGCTCTCAAGGAGACTGGCTTTGGAATCTATGACCCAGTTTTGATCAAGCTAAAACTACAAGAGATGAATTCATTACCGATGCCAAATTACCGATGTCATTGGCGGGCATTGGTATATGCATTACTAAAGCTAGAGGGAGGCCAATTTTTTAAAAATCAAAATTTTAAATACTGACGCTTTTTTAATGATCATATCAACACCGATATCAAAACTAATATGGATGTTGATATTGTGTTTATTGCTATGGCTATACCAACATCACCTACAAAGTAGAACTTGCAAGTTCATATTTGCATTTTCACCCCATTTTTCTCCTCTCCTCTTGCTCCTTTGCTGCTAATCTTCACCATTGCTTCAGATATGCTATTTTGGGGCTTGCTTGGCTTAAGATATCCACTCACACACTCTCCTGCAAGAAGGTAAGTTTATTTTTTAGATTTATGCTAGATTATTGCATATTTGTGTGTGTGCATGACATATTATGTGTGTGTGTATTTTCTTGCAGGATTTACGAAAATCTCTCAAGCTCAAGCTCTTTGTGCTCACGTAGCTTGCATGTAAGTGCTCTATGTTTTTCTTTTCCTACACACACACACACACACACACACACATAATCACACACATAATCACACACATGCACATAACTAAACACACTACCCTCACGCACACACACAAACATTCTCAAATAAAATATTAAAATAAAAAAAGAAGGTTTTGTGGCAATCTCTCAAGCTCAAGCTCTTTGTGCTCACATAGGCCGCATGTGAGTGCATGCGTACACACGCACACACAAAATCACACACATGCACATAAACACATAAATAAATATAGATGCACATATATTTACACATAACCAAACACACTACCCGCTCACACACACACACACACACATGATTTCAAATAATAAATTTTTATTTTAAAATTTTGACTAAATGTTATCATTCACAAACAAATATATTGAAAATTGATAATAAAAAATATTTAGTTAAAAAATATATTGAGTTTTTTTGTTTAATTTTAGTTATAATTAATTGTTTTATTTTTATGCTGTTTTATTTAAAATTTATGCGATACTTTTAAGTTATGGCTTGTCGTATGTCAAATTGTTAATTATGACATATGGTTATATCCCAAATGCAAATTACGTGGTTGTAAATGTTAATGCTAGAATTTGATATGTTTGAGATTGATATAGGTTTAGGTTTTAGTGTTATGCATTAATTTGACCATCTTCGTTCGTTTAGACCTTTTTGTTTAGGTTAGATTATTAGGGTTTGATTGTCTAAACTATTTAGGTTAGATTATTAGGGTTCCCAGACTTTGATTTGGTTTGGCCACCTAGTAGTTGGTGATGTGTGTTATGACGCTTAGGGTGAAGTGACTTTTGGTTTGGCCTCTATGAGTTAGCCTTGTGAAGGTGCTTAGTATTGGCCATATAAAGATACTCTAAACTGATTTGGGAGATCTTTAGTTCTTGGCCATTTTGATCTGCAGTGTTTAGCCACTTAGGGATGGCCATGTTTGGCCGCTTAGGGCTAGAGCCTAGCCGCTTAGGTTTTAGTTCTTCGCACTTTGGCTGTTTCAATATGCTTAGGGCTACAAGCTCAAGGTTAGCGGCTTTTGATTTGGCCGCTCTAAATCGGCTTAATGTCGCATTAGTTTATCCATTTCCATAATCCGCTTTAAGGTTAGATGCTTAGGGTAAGCGGTTGGGCTGTTTCAGTGCGCTTAGAGTTAGCTACTTAGGGTTAGTGACGTTTGCTTTTGTAATGGAAATGGCCTATGAACATTGAGAATAGCGAAATTAAGAAAACTAGAATGAGCATTTTTATGAGAATACTTTGAGAAAATAGAGGGTGAACTTGATTAGAGGTAGCAACATAACCATATATTTAATTAACTTGGCATGAACAATACTTTGCAAGAGGGAGAATTAGAGAACTTGACAACAATTGAGGACCGGATTTATGTGGAGCCAGTCCCCCCTCAACCAGAATGCTTTTGTATTATAGTGTCTCCCATAATTAGAGACTTGGTACAATACAAGATGTGTTCCTTGAAACCTTTATGGTGCAATGAAGATAGAGAGCTTCATGCACCACAAATATGACTGTAACTTAGCTAAATGAAAGCTTTAACTTGTCCCCGGTCTTTGTCCCAAGACCTCAAACACCTTTGAAGATGGAGACAGCTAGCAGGAAATGAAGGTAGGGAAGAGGAAGAAGAAGAATTCTTATGAGAAAGAAATAGTTCCTCACTTATCATCACTCTTGTTTCTTAGCATAGCATAATAGCATAGTAATGATGGTGAAGAAGATGGCAAGCTTAAGCATTGAAGCATGGCTCTTGGTTGGATTTGCATACCATAGCCAAGAGTGTTGGTGTAGGCTCTCAACTTCTAAACAAGCTTGGAGAAGGAGATGAAGTTGTTGCACTTAGCACTTCACACAATGAGAGAGAGAGAGAGAGAGAGAGAGTAAGTATATGCCCCAAGCTAGACCTCTACTTGCATGGTTGACCCCCTCTTCTAGCTCATGCTTGTGGCTCATTGGCTCTCTCAAGACTAGCCAATCACAAGACTTGGTCACAACTAGTAATAGAGGTAGCCTTTGGACAAGTGTCCTCCTTTCCCCTTTGAGAGAGAGGGCTTGATAAATTCTTAAACAATTAATTTAATTAGCTCTATTCTCATTGGAATTCTAAAAGGTCAACCAATAGGCTTTAGGCACACCATGAGGGCAACTTAGCTAGGGGCTTGACATGTGTCCCTTTTTCTTCTTTGAGCAAGGGGTGTCCTTTGGATGAGGGAGTGGTCACTCAACCCCATTCCCTTCTCTCATGCCTCGCCCCCTCCTTTGTAGTCCTTGCTTTGACTTTAAGTACCTCAAGCACCTTAGCCCCCAAGTACCTTAAGCATTTCAAGCACCTTAATCATCATGCATGGACAACCACCTTAGTCAGCAAGCACAACAAGCACCTCAAGCACCTTAGTCAACAAGAATGACAAGCACCTCAAGCACCTTAGTCAACAAGCATGACAAGAACCTCAAGCACCTTAGTTAGCAAGCACGACAAGCACCTCAAGTTTGGGCCGGATTTCCACCTCAAGCTTAGCACTAGCTTGCCTAAGGTCCTAGGTTTAAGGACTTTCATCACTAACCTTTGTCGGTCTTTAATACAGCTAACCCTAAGGTCTTTCAAGCTGCATTATCTAGCATTCCTCTTTGACAGACCATCTCTCATTTGGACCCATTGACTTTGGTCCCGTGCTAAGATAGATCCATAAGCACATGTCTATATTCTAACTTTTGTTCCCGTTTATTCTCCCACATTAAATTATCAGTTTAATATGAGAAAATCATTTGGGTTGGTTAGATATCAGATTTTATCACATTGCCTCTCTCTTGAAATCATAGTCATCCTTGACTACTATGAGGTAGCATTAGGGGAATTTTGAGGTCACTTTTGTGCCCTGTAAGAATATGTAGAGAGAGAATATATACTTTATTTAAAAAATAGTGAAATGTTTGTAAAAAGGTGAGTTTGCGTCCTTTTTACCTCCACCGAAACATGTCATTGTCAAATCTTTCTAGGATCTTTCGTATTCTAAAAAATACTCCCTCCAAAACTAACGAAAACGTCAGTTCTGGCCCAAAATTCAAAATTTCCAAAAGCTGAAACAAACCTTTTCTGTGTCGTCTTCTTCCTCGTATCTGCACAGCTTTTTCCTATAGTACTATCTCTGACAAATACTGTTAACAGACTTCCATGAGGAAGAGAAGAAGCTTATACCATCTACACATTGACCTAAATGAAGAATATTGTCCAGTGCGCAAGAGAAACAAATGTGTAGAGGTGTCCTCGTCCATATTTGAAGCAATGCGGCAAGATCAAAAAAATCACATTGATCTCTGAACTGATGGAAGATTGTATCCAGTGGACCCAATGACAAAGAGCACTCCCCCATTCTCAAATTGTTCATCTTTGATAAAATTTGTGGGTGATGGTCAAAGAGGGTTGCTGGGTTATACACAGAGTCTTGCGGCAGAGAGAGATATTCTTAAGTTAGAAGATCATTTGACCAAACAAATGATAAATACTCTTAAACAACAACTTGAGGAATGTAAAGAGAGCAACGAAAAGCTACAAACTGAGCTCAAACAAGCTAGAAGCAAGAATACAATGTTAGGAAACAGACAAAGAGAAAAGAAGTTAAAGAACATTGAAGCCTTGAGACGTGGTGGAGGAGGTTGCAGCAGGAGAATCAGAGCAGCAAGGTATTGTTATTTTATATGATTCTGCTTATGCTTATTTTATATGATTCTGCTTATGTTAGGTTCTTAATCTTTTTGCTAAGTTGTATTATGATTCTGCTCCACATTATTATGCTTATGTTATTGTTATTATGCTATTGTTCTTTATTAAATGATTAATATTCAGTTAACTTTAATTTAGTTTGTTTATTTTGTTGGTGTCATTTGGACAATAATCAGTTAATTTTGTACCTTTTGATTTAGGACTTTGCTACAACCAAACTCTGCATCAAACATGGAAATGGCAGCTAAACATTATTGTGATGTTTTACCTCTCAAGGTTGCCAAAAAGATTTTCACAGAGAAGAAGTTTAAAAAGGCAAAGGAGCAGTGCATTGAGGGATTTTTGCAGAGCTCTTGCTTGGACAAGGAGGATGTGCAATATACTATGGATAAGGTAGGCATTAGCAGAGATGGTTATAGCAAGGTGTTCAGAAATATGAAGTCAAGGTTAAAGCAATGTAAGGTCAGGTCCTCTTTGCTTCCAAAGCCATCCATTGTGCAGCAGGCAAGGAAAAAGATCAATGAGAGGATAATGGAGATGTTGGGTGAGCCTCACCACATTCATGGTACCTATCATGGTAAAAAGAGGGATCTTCAATTTGACGAGTTCAATAATATTTTCCTTGACTTGAAGACACTTCAAAAGGAAATGATCAGATTCTATGAGATGGAGCATATAGAAGCAAATGGTGTTGTCAGTTTTGTGATAAAGCTTGATGAATGTGAGATTGTTAAGAACAAAAAAATTGAGAGGATTTCCATAACTTTGATGAACAGAGCATTGAAACCGAAGGATACCAAGTACTTCGACGTGCAATCGGAGAAGAATGTCTGGTGGCTAGGTGCTTTTGAAGTAGAAAGTGAAGACTTTGATGTTCTGGATTGGGTTTTCCATCAAACAACAATACCCGAAGTCATTAATGCACAAGAATTAGGGGAAGAGCTTGAAGTTGAAGGGTTTGGAAGTTACAGGGTGGAATGGCACATGGGAGGAGACCTTAAAACCCTTAAATGTATGTACAATGTCTCCAAAGGAGCTATGAAGAGCCCTTGTCTGTATTGTATGCCATCAACAAAAGAATGTAATCCTGCAAATTGGAACAAAGCACCCAATAGGCATACTCAAGATCCAAACTTCAAAGCAGTTTTAAATATTCCACTTGCGAATGTCCACATATGCACTCTGCATGCTCTTTGCAGAATTGTGGAGAAAATTGTACATCTGTATGTGGGGTTTGCCTGGAAGTTACAGCCAAAAGCAGCTAGAGATGCTGCAATCAAATGTATTGAAAGGGTTTTATCAGAAATTGGCCTTCACAATGGTAAGGTTAAGATTGAAACAGACCTGAAGACGTCTTCAAATGGAAACAATGTGCCTAGAAAGGTATCTGTTGGTGGTGTGAAGGCCAGAGCTTTCCTAGGGTTTCATGGCAAACTAGGAAAGGTAAATGCCAAGAAGGGTTCATCCAATGTGAAGTATAACCAGTGGAAAGCTCTCCACAATGCCATCAAAGATCATGGTCTTGAAGGTACATCAAGAAACAAAAAGGCAGAGGTATGGGAATCACTAGACAAAGTATTTTCCTACTGTGATAAGACATCCTGGGGCAAAAATGATCTGCCAAATTTCAAGAAAGTGCTCAATAACTTCAAAAGTGCAATGAAAGATGCTTGGGATCAGGAATTCACACATTACATGGTAAGTTTTTTATTCCTTTTTAATATGTACATACTTTTAGTTTGGAAGCATATGATTAATCTCATACTTACTAATTATTGACACACTTTTACTTTGCCAGCATATAATTTACAATCACACTCCCTGGTTTGTAAAGAGATGGGGCTCCCTGTCCATATGGTCTACACAAGGCATGGAGAAATCCCATTATCAAGCAAGAACCAAGTTTTTCAAGCATACAAGACATGGAGGAGGTGCAGTGAAGGCAAACAGCTTGCTTGAGGTTTTCCAATGGTTCTATAGACAAATATGGCATAGAACCAGATCAAAAATGACAAAGAAAGCACTACTGAACTCAGATTTAGCAAATGCCTTACACAGGAACAAGCAGAAAAGACGAAATTCATATAATAGTTCATCTGCAAATGAAAAATTCTTACAATGGCTAGCTACAAGAGAGAGACAAGGTAGAAAGTGGGCCAAAGTACAGGTTTGAGCAAAGTCAGTCTTTTGATGAAGGTACATCAACTTCACCCCTAAACTTCAGAAACTTCTGCTTATTGTAGCCTATCATTTGTCTCTTGAGGTCCCCAGAGTGGGCAAGCACATAGGATGCCATTGTTGCAAAATAACCAGATCTAGAACCAGTAAGGCCAAGGAAGAATCCAAAAATTCTGATGGCTTCCTCCTTTTCCACCAATATTAACTTCTCTAACCCTGGAGGAAGCTGATATGAACCAACAACCTTTGCAAGTGCTTTAATTGCAAGCATTGGCAGCAATGGTTCTCTTGTAATCTTGTTATGGAATATAATGACAGTCTCTTTGTTGAGCTTCCCAATAAAGTGTCCCAAGCTCAATCCGTGGTTGCTTATCCCTAGCTACATAGTATAGCACATTGTCTGCTATCATGAACTGACTATGATGAGGATTGAGCTCTGGTTCCTTCCTAAATTTAAGGGTCTAGAACCCTTCCCCCTGCCAAGGAATTTGTCTGTGTCCAGTATTTCAATCTGCAAAAATATGTCTTGGTTAATTGTTCAGCACATTAATAAGACAGGGCAAAATGGTCATTAACATACCTTAGGAGACTCATCCTCCTCAAACAAGGCAGGTTCCCATATATCAATGGATCTAGTTGGCCTTACTTCATAATCTCTGGTCTTTTCCTCTCCCATATGCTCTATTTTAAGCCTTTTCTGGATCTCATTGAACTCCTCTTCAGAAGGTACACCCTGTTGCTCATATCTCAGAACAATGTCCTGCACATGATTTCCAACACTTGAGCTGTCAATAAAATTTTCTGCCTCTGTGTCCAAGACTGCTAAGGGGCAAGTTGAGTAATCAATAAATCCTATGTCATTAGATCCCCACTCAGCCAAAACTACCAAAGCATAATCTTCCCTTAGATCAAAAAGATGCTGAATGTCATTCAGCAAAACATATTCCTTTTTGTTAACTTTGTATGTGGGAAATGTTGCTGTGCAATGCAAAGGATCAACATCTTCATCCTCAATGTCAACATTCTCCACTTTAGTGATGTTTTCTGCTTTAAATTTTGCAATGTCCAGCATCTCAGTGCTTTGTAGCTTCTCTTCCTCTTCATGGAACTCCATCTCTATCTCCTCTTTCTCCTGGTCCTCCTCAGCCTGGGAAATCTGCTTTGGAATCTCTTTGCCCTCTGGTGTTGCGAGTACACTGAAGAAAATGATAAGTCCAAGGTCATAATCTACCAACTGGCAATGCATATTACCATGAAATTTGCAAGGCTTTATGATCTTTTGCCAGTCTGGATGAAGGCTTGACCACTTCTTTGCAATACCTGTCCTTGACAAGCTACCTGCTTTGTATATATCAACAAAATGAACAAGATTGTCAAGCCTGTGATCTCTGATCAATTCTGTATATATCTCTTTCAAGTCACTAATTTGTGTAGAGAAGCCATCCACAAGTGCTTGAAGATCAAAGGCAGCATTAAAAATCTGTTTGACACTTTGAAATCTAGTAAGTTCATTAACTTTGTAAAGAAAAGACATCAGCCTGTCATCAATGGTCTCTTGTATATCCTCTGTATCCATTATGACAATCCACAAATGCTCAGCTGAAAAAGAGAAAAGAGAAGTCTATCAAGACATTAACCACCCTTCTTTATATCAAGTCTACAAACAAATTAAAAGCATAAAATTGTCAAGCAAATTAAGCGCACAAATTAAGCGCAAGCAAAAAAGAATTACATAAAATTGTGACATGCTAAGTTTGTCACTTGCTATGCGAAATGTGAGGGGTTAAGAGAAACTCGGCACTCACTAACTACGCGCACGGAGTGACACTTGGTACGCGATTTCCTATTGCTAGGAAGAGGTCGACGTCTCCCAAAATCGCGCACGGGTGTCGCTTGGAGGGTTGGAGGCTTAATTTCGAAGCCTTGTGAATGACAATAAGCGAAAAAACGGGTTGGGTAGGTTCCTTTTATGGCCAAAAACGCCGCCTCGGGGGGTGTGCAAATCGGTTGCCGCCTCCAAGTTTGGTCCAACGGCTAGTTTTTATGCGCCTAGGGACTTGCGCCATGCACCCTATGTAAACCTCCTCAGAGCCGAAACTAAGCGCATTTTGAAGGAGGTTTTACCCGGTTCTCGCACTTCCACAACCCAAAACTTCGAGCGCTTTGACCGTCACCCAGTGCGCGATATTCGTAAGTGAGAAGACTTTGCCTCCTTTGTCATTTCGCGTAAAGAGTTTCAAAGCAATGTGCTCCACTATGTCCACAAGTGTGATCATGTTTACGATGTGTACCGCAATGTGTGCCACTATTTTCACCATGCATACAATATGTGTCTCAAGAGGTTTAAGAGGTTTTCACCGCTTGGGACTCCCGTCACCCCATGCGCGATATTGGTAAGTGAGAGGAATGTGCTCCCTTCGCAGTTTCGCGTACGGAGTGTCACCGCCTCTGTGTACCGCTCTGTCACCCCGTGCACGATCACCGTAAGTGTGAGGACATTGGTCCCTTTGTGATTTCGCGTACGGGGTGTCACCGCAATGTGTTCCACTATGTACGGAAATGTGTGCCACTTTGTCGAAAAGGAGGAGTTTACTTTGATAAAGTAATAATAAAAATTAAATATACATCGTTTACTTTTTTTACTAATGTTTGTTGTGTAACAATCATTCCTATCCCTTTTGAAGATGGCAAGGACCAAGAAGACTGCAAGGAAGGTTGATAAGCCGGTTGATAAGCCTCTATCCAAAGATGAAGAAGAAGCTCAGCCTAGCAAAGCTTCAGCTGGTACTTCCAAAACAAAGAAGAGCACATCTCAGAGGAAGGACCCTAAACCAAGCACACCTGACCCTCAACCAAGCAAAAGAAAAACTACACATCAGAGGAAAGCTTCCAAGCCACTGCAGCTTAAGCCTCTCCTTACAAAGAGAAAGTTCAAGCAGGGGGTCAAATGTCTAAGAGAGATAAGGAAGGCCATAAAGGCCATCAATCTTGCAATTCCCAAACTGCCCTTCCAAAGACTATGCAGACAAGTTGTAGAGGAGTACAAGATTGACATGAGGTGGACTAGAACTGCATTGGCATGTATCCAGGAGGCTTCTGAGGACTTTATGATTGAGCTTTTCCAAGATGCCTATATCTGTGCAGCTCATGCCCATAGAGTTACTTTGATGGACAAAGACATGATCACTCTCAGGAGGTTGAGATACAGGTTTTCAAGAATGTTGGAGCCTGTCCCTATGCATGATATTAAGGCCTTTAATATTCTCAACATTCCTCCATGGAGGAAGCCCAAGGAGCCTGAAGTAGGAGTAGTTGATATTACTGAAGAAGAGGAAAAGGAAAGGAAAAAGAGAGCAAAGAAAGACAAGGAAATTGCAGAGAGAAAGGAGCTTGACCTGTTGGAACCTCAGCTAGTGCCCCTCTTGAGGAGTGTCAATCCTACTGGTTTTGTTGTCGCTCTATTCAGTGAGGAGGATCCTAGGGAGGATTACAATTCACTTGACTCTGAGACCTTGGAAATTCTCAAGGACTGGACCAAGGAGATGAATTCTCCACTCCTTATCACATGCCTCAGGTTGTTTTTGTTTTCCTATGTATTTTTGTTTATAGCAAGAACTCTTTATATAACAATATCTTGTACCAGGTTAATGATGCATACATATGAGCCAGACCTTCAACAAAAGGTGGAATTTTTAGACCCTTCTATCTCCCACTTTCTCAAGACAGAGACAAATATTAGAGAGCTCACAAAGTGGTTGATTCATGTGGACTTGGAAATCTGTGAAATTTTCTTGATTCCTTATCATGAGAGGTAAGTTTCCTACCTACACCTTGTGAAGAGAATTTACTAATTCATGTTAGAAGGCTAACTGAGGCTTGTTTTTATAGCTCACATTGGAGTTTAATTGCAATTGATATTGTGAAAAGAAAATGCTACTTTGTCAATTCTCTTGCTGGAGTACATGGTCAAGCAAAATTGTAAGTATAGTAGCAGACACATTTTGTAAACCACAAGCAGAACCTCAAGCACATACTTTTAATAAAGAATTTTGGACAGTGCTGCTACAAGATTTATAGAGACACTGGAGAATTGTCCACCCATGCCAAAGATGCTGACTGAAATCCAATTTTCAGTTGTGAAGGTTGGAATTCTTTATGCTTTGTTCACTTCAATGGATTATCCTCAAATATTTTTTCCCATAAATACATGTAATGAGTTGCAGGTCCAATCCAGCCTGAAAGCCATTCATGTGGATGGAGGGTAGTGACAAATGCCAAGCTCCTCTTGGACTTCATATACTGCAATGACAACCAGAATCACTACAAGAGGCTATTCATATTAGCGACGCTCACATAGCGACGCTCAAAAAGAAAATTCCCGGCGTCGCTATGAGTGTCGCTATGAGCGTCGCAAATTTACAAGTAAATTTGCGACGCTCATAGCGACGCTCATAGTGACGCCGGCTGGGCTAAAAAAATTACAAAGAGCGCCCAAAAACTCAGATCTCAGATCTGAGTTTTTCGGCGCCCTCAAGCAAGAGCAGGTAACGCTCTCCCTCTCTCTCTCTCTCTCTCTCTCTCTCTCTCTCTTTCTTCTCCACACACACACACACACACACACACACACACACACACACACACACACACACACACACACACACACACGAGGAGAAGAAGGAGAGCCAGGTATGCTCCTTCCCTCTCCTCACTCTCATGTTCCCTTCCCCTCTTTCTCTCTCCCTCTCTCTCTCTCTCTCACACACACACACACACACACACACATACATAGTGTTTTTGAGAGAGAGAGAGAGAGAGAGAGAGAGAGAGAGAGAGAGAGAGAGAGAGAGAGAGAGAGAGATAAAGAGTACAAATATAAACAAAAACGCACACACACATACATAAACAAAGAATGCACACACACATTGAGAGAGGAAAAGAGAGAGAGAGCATGCATAAACAAAAAACACACACATCGAGAGAGGAAAAGAGAGAGAGAACATGCATAAACAAAAAATTCACACATTGAGAGAGGAAAAGAGAGAGAAAACATGCATAAACAAAAAAACGCACACACATTGAGAGAGAAAGAGAGAGAAACTAATTTAACGTCGTAGGAAACTAATTAAAATTAAAAGACCTAAAGATCTAGCCGACGAGGAGTTGAACTCAAGACCTATTATTCAAGAGGGAAATGGCATAACCAATCTATCATACTTGGCATGGGTGATAGAAAGGTTATACCATTTATCTCTTTTTATTGGCACACACATCCACACACGCGCACACACACAAGAAGAAGAGAGTTATAACGTCGTAGGAAACTATCCTAAACGACGTTAAAGATTAGGTTAGATGTAGACTTACGTTAAATTAGATTTAGGTTTATTTAAGTTAAATTAGATTAGATTTAGGTTTATTTTTAATTAGATTTACATTTATTTACGCTAGATTTAGATTTATGTTATATTAGATTAGATTTAGGTCTCCATAGACTGCGATGCCTACATGAAGCGGGTGAAGAAAGCCCTCAATGGAATATAGGGTATTGCTGCCTTCACTCATGGTGGGCTCCGTCGATCCAAAAGTACTGGTGAAATGTCTTCAAAAGATAGGGAAGAAGGTGGATCTTCAGGGCGGCAAGAGTCACTACATCCCCGACACAATGACCATCTAGACAACCTCTAGTCATTCAACAACAACTTCAAAGTTAGTAACAAGAGCAAGAACGGTCTAAAGGGCCAACTGCTGTCGTCAAATGTGGATGGAGATGAGGCAGCGTCACTGCCGGAAGTTAACTCTCACATCTTTAGTGATGAGAATGCCAACTCTTGCCGAGTTATGTGAAAAATTATGTGTTAAATTAGTTTTAAGGTTCTTATAATCCCTGTTAGTTTAGTTCTTTGTTTTTAATATAACATAATTTACGTTAGATTTAGATTTATGTTATATTAGATTAGACTTAGGTTTATTTAGGTTTACCCACACACACACACACACACACAAGAAGAAGAGAGTTTTAACGTCGTAGGAAACTATCCCAAAAGACGTTAAAGATTAGGTTAGATGTAGACTTACGTTAAATTAGATTTAGGTTTATTTTTAGTTAGATTTACGTTTATTTAGATTTACGCTTATTTACGTTAGATCGAGTCCATGCAAGAATTACTTACGGTTTAGGGTTTAGAGTTAGACGAACAGTGAAAAGATCTACTGTGAAAAGATGTTAAGATGCTGTGAAGTGCTACAGCTAGAGAAGAGGCAAAGGGGTTTTGTCCACTACATGCAGTATCATGTAGACGTGGGTCTGTAGATTTCTTGTACCCACAAATATAGGTATTGACCAATAAAGACGAGATTATAACCCGGTGGTTCTGATCTCCGTGCACCTCTAGACCGAGGTGTGCGGAGATTGGACATGACTAGAGAATGTGAGAGAGAGAGAGAGAGAGAGAGAGAGAGAGAGAGAGAGAGAGAGAGAGAGAGAGAGAGAGAGAGAGAGAGAGAGAGAGAGAGAGAGAGAGAGAGAGAGAGAGAGAGAGAGAGAGAGAGATAAGACGAAGAATGCCAATAGAATATTAAATTTGTTGTCCAGGTTATAAGATTTTTATCCTCATTATGAGTAGTGACGAGGATGTGGGACCGTCCAACCGAAACACCTATCTCTCAACGAGGGTCTTATGTCCTTGTAATCAATGTAAGCATGCTGTGCGACGGACAAGACGCGTTTCTTTGCAACACGTTCGCGACTTTGGCGAGTTCGATCCATCTATTATAGATCGAGTTGTTGCCAATTATAACTCGTCGGACTCTGACGCTGGCCAACAAGCATCAATCTTGCAACCCAATAGACGTGTTCGCAGGCGCTTTGGTCAAGCAGCATATGTGAGGCCACAAGATGTAGCCTCTGACAGCTCGGGGGATGATCATGCAGAGCACATTCCCAACGAGGCAATGTTTGAGCCTGAGATTGATGAAATGATCGAGACGATCATGGATTCAGAAAGGCTTATCTATGATGATATGAAAAGTGAAGCCGATACGCCATTGTATAATGGAGCACGTATGTCTAGATTGAAAGCACTCCTGGTTCTTCTCAACATGCAGGCAAAGTTTGGATGGAGTGACACTAGCATCACAACGCTTTTCAGGGGATCTATTACAATTAGTTTACTTTAATAAAACTCTAAATGTATAATGATCTGATAGATTTTTACATGACTGTATCCTATTTTTATGTTGTGTAGATTGCTTAAAGAGCACATACTACCGGCTGACAATGTGATGCCAGATTCCTGAGATGAAGCAAGAAAGATTTTGCGAAACTTGGGGATGGATTACAATTCTATCCACGCTTGTCCTAATGACTGCATTCTTTTCAGAGGGGAATACATAGACATGGAGAAGTGTCCGAAATGTGATTCCGAAAGATATCGAGTAGATCTCCACGGGACAAAAATTCCACAAAAGGTTTTGCGACATTTTCCTTTGCTTCCTCGCATCAAGCATTTCTTCGAATGTAAGTCCATGGAAGCCCTAGCATCATGGCATGAGGAGAATAAATCTTCAGATGGTGTGCTACGAATTCCTGCAGATTGCGCAGCCTGGAAACATATAGATGGAACATGGTCGGATTTTGCCAGGGAAGCTCAAAATTTGCGCTTAGGCCTGGCTATGGATGGCGTAAATCCATTTGGTCATGGCAAAATTTGAACAGTCTAGTCGACGACGTTCCTCTGATGCAGATCCTGTGGTGGCGGAACTCACTTACTTCGGCACTCTGCAAGAGATTTTGAGGATCGATTACAGAGGATTTTTTGTCGACTTGTTCGACGTGCAATGGTTCAAGATAATCATGGAGGGTCGCAACGCTACTGTGCGTAGAGGAGAGTCTGGTTTTCTTGAGGTGGATTCTACTAAGAAATGGACTGACCTAAGAGACACTTTCGTACTACCCGAGCATTGTGAACAAGTAAGTATGTAAATAGTTAAGGAGAGCCTTTTACAAGTTATGTGCTTGAAAGCTCTCATGTAAGTTATGTGGCTCTGGCAGGTAATATTTCATCCTACAAAGTCTACATCAAACTGGTGGTACGTCATAGAGGTAGCCCCTCGTAGTGCAAGGACGTATGAAGGCTACCATGTGCCAATCACAACGGCATCAATGGAGGAGATCAGAGAAGATGCTCAATCAGAAGCTGCTGCGGTGGTGCCAGACGAGCATCAAGATGCTACTACTCTATATGGGGTGCATGCAGAGGAGCTAAAAAATGAAACAGAGGATATGTGTTTAAACGGAGAGCTCTATATAGATATAGGATGTTATGCTGAGTTATGCGAGGATGAGAGAGAGATCTCTTAAAGCCACAAATATTGTATTTGAACAATTTTGCTCCGTGTTGTAAAAGCTCTGGCTCTCTAAGTACCTTCCATGGATGATGAGGAGTTTAAATATTCATGTGTTTAATGATGATCCCGTCTACTCTATTCATTCAATATTAAGTTTAAATATTCGTGTGTTTAATGCAGGTATGGATGATGAGGAGTTTCTTTCTTCTTTGTCACCGCAGCAGAGACACTGGTACGTGGAGCGTATCGCTCAGGCGCATCATCGCGCGTTCCTACTCCATCCGCATCTCCCTCTCTTTCGGAGCATTCGGCGCGCTCCGAAGCTTCGGCGTCGACGAGACGAGCTTCACACTCATCTAGACACCGGCGCTCTAGTGGTGGCGGTGGCGGTTGTTGTGGGGATTCCGCCACCGATGCCTCCACACCGCCTCGTGTTCGACGAGGCTCTTTACCCTCCCCTTCTTTGCCCACCCCCACACCAGCCACAGCATCGCCATCTACACCAGGTTTTGCACGGCTGACTGTTCCTAGCAGCTACACACCTCTACCTACTCCGCCAGGAGCCACCCCACTCGACACTCCTCGCTTCGGGGCCCAGACGTCGGTGGAGACACCTGACGTCCGTACCCCCATCGACACGCCGCTAGAGACCCCTGCCGGGACACCCAGGTTCACGCGTCACCGGCCAGAGGGCTTGCCTTACTCCGTCGACTTCAGCGGTGGCATCATGATGGATGATGACGGCAAGAAGTTGATCTCGCGCACGCGTGGTCTTTGCTCTCAGCTGTTTAGACACTACATACTAAACAAATGGAGTGAAGTACCAAGTGATTTAAAAAACAGAGTCATCAGCATACTTCATGATGAGTTTCCCGTTCCAACACGGGATCAACGCTTCAATGAAGACCTGATGAAGATTCGAATGCGCGAATACTGCAAACACAAGCGTTCCGAAGTGCAAAAAGCAATCAAGCATGGGTGGAACATGCCAGATTGGCTGGCCAAAGAAGATTGGAAGAATGCGAAGAAAGCAGCGCGCGAGAATCCCGACAAGTGGAAGCAACAAAAGGATGCAGCCAGAGCGCGAGTAGAGGCAGGGAGCTCGCACCACTTGGGGAACGGTGGATGGGCATCATTTGAGGCCGATTTTGTAAGTGTTTTCGCATTGCTCTTTATGTTCCATAGTTTAGGGTTTATGAGTTTTTTAATTCTAACATAATGAATTCTTTGTATGTTTTGACAGTGGTCGATGACAGGACGTGATCCCACACCGTACGAGCACGAGTACGTAGGCAGGAAGGGCTTAAACGCCTTGATGGACATTCTCAGTTCTCGCGGCGGCATGGTTAGTATTAGGGTTTACTCTTTTCTATTTTTTGTATTGTTTTATAAATGTCGTTATATGTTTATACTTACTGAAAGCTGTCTTATTGTCTTTTTTTGCAGAATCCGACAGATACGCCGCTTGGACGCGATGAGACGTCTGACTAGACGACGTCAGTTTAGAGCATTAGTTTATGGTTTCTCATAGCTTATGTATCATGAGACGGATTTTATACGTCTTTTTGAACCATGTATATTATTACATTTGTCACCGCAGTTCATTTTGCCAATCAATTCTTTATGCCTATGATGTTGTACAATTGTCATTATTACATTTGTCAATCAATTCATTTTGCCTATGATGTGTGCAATTGTCAATTTTACGCTTGTCAATTTTGCAAACAATGCGTCTTGTGGGTGACTATTTTGGGTCTATTATCTACCCTTGCACTTTTTTTAAAAAGTGAATCAAGTACAATATGGTTGATGGGTGGCAGGGCATTCAATGCCCTGTCACCAAAAAAAAATTCTCTCGGGCGTCGCTATAACCGTCACTATTTATGGCTCTGTGTAAACGTCGCTATGAGCGTCGCTATGAGCGTCTCTATATTGCGACGCTTATAGCGACGAATATAGCGACACCTATAGCGATGCATATAGCGACGCTATTAGCGACGGTTTTAGCGACGCCGGGGGTTATAAAAACCCAGTGTATTTCCGTCGCTAACAGCGTCACAAGAGCACACAACCTCTTGTAGTGAATATAGAAGTATAGCATATTTCATATTTGCCAGCTGTATTTTTTCTCATTTTATTGTTCCTAAAACTTGCTTTCTATTGCCTTGTATAGATCAACAGAGAGTGCTATAGTGAGAACCATGTATGGTTGACAAGAGCAAAGATTATCAAGTATATGATTGAAGCAAATGGACAACTGCAAGAGGTATTTAAAGATGATGATGTTGAAGAGAAGGGGAAAGCAAAGCTAGAAAAGGCAAAGGGGAAAGCAAAACTAGAAGAGGAAAAGGGAAGTGAAGAGGAAGAAGAGAGTGGTGAGCAGGAAAAGGCAAGTGAAGAGATGGATGATAAGAGAAAGATGAAGCAGCTCTCAAGCCCTCCTGCCAAAGAGCCCACAAGAAAATCTCCCAGGACAAAAGAGCCCACTGCAAAAGCACCAACCCCTAGGGACAGGAAAACTCATGGCAGAAAACTATTCTAGCTTTTTGTAGCCCACTCTAATTGTAGCCCACTTGTATCAAGCTTCCCACTTGTATCCAATTGTCTATTCTATAGCCCACTTGTATCCAATTGTCTATGTAATTGCAAATATTTGAAATTGAATACATTTTGATCACCTTGTTTTAAGACTCTGTTACAAAATCAAATCATTGAAGTAAAATCATTGATGTTTGGAAAAGTTGCATTTCAATAACAAAATAAAGATCCTTTTAGATCTTTATTTCGATAAGATCCTTGCAGGTCATGTGATACAAAACAAGATCCTTGCAGGTCATGTGATACAAAATAAGATCCTTGCAGGTCATGTGTTACAAAATTGCCTTGAAGGATGTTCAAGGCACCAAATGTACAATGCCATCCAAGATGTCCTTGCAATGTAGCCTCTTTTCATTCCTTTTTGATACCTACAAAAACAGTCCAAGTTAAATAAAGAACCAATAAGAGAACAAGAGACTTTTAGGGATAACAGTTACCTTTCCACCATTTATTTGAAAGCAGAATGTTGTGGGCAGTTCAATTTCATCATTTTGCAGGTCCAATCTCAATTGATGTAAGCTACACATGCCTCTTATCTTTACAATTGACAGATGCTCATTGTTTACCCATATATCAATGTCTTCTATTGGGCTGTCAATGAAGTCCTCCATGTCTTGATCAAGTGGAGTTAGCTGACCACCAACATAGTGCCATCTTCTGTAATAAAATGACATAATGAAGTTTTGTGTCCCTATCATGTATTTGCAAGCAATTGAGCCAGCTTGCACATTACAAGTGATTCCATTCACTGTTTTGGTGTTCCAACCCTCATCCACAAATTCAAGTACATTTGCTGAGTCTAAAGTCTTCACTGAAAACATTGTTCTAGATTTTCTGGTATCTTTTTGCTAGTTTAGGATAATACTTTTGATGGCCTGTAGGATTTTTGCCCGTCGTTTGTCTCAATTGAGCCTTGGAAAACTTGAGTAAGACCCAATCAAGGCCCTTTTCTTTGAACGTTAAGGCCCTTTTGTGCTTATCAACAACATATTTTTTCCTTTGTTGAGAGATGGATATAGCCTCCTTAATCTTTTGGAAAGATTCTTGTAGGTCATGGCTATACTCATCGCGGCAACAAAGATCTTCCTATTTACTTTAAGTAGTAAGGGTCTTTTTGGTCTTCCCTCTATGTACTTTCCTGTACATTTTCCAAGCATAGGAAAGGGATGATCCTTTGCAATGATCATCCTCGTTTGGAGATTCAATTGTGGAAGCTCTAGGAGTCTCATTGCGGGAATTTCTTTTGGGTCAAGAACAATAGCCATGTCCTTGCTGCCCACACTTAAATCATTTGTGATCCTTGCGAAAAGATTCTAGCTCTTCAGGAGAGAGTTTGTTTTTACCTTTGTAAACTCCTTTCTCCTTGGTCTTGCTGATGTTGTTGTTGTTGCCAATATTTATCTTTGTTTTCTATGGGCTTGGCATTCCTTTCAGCCCCTTGTTGGAAATTAATACAAGATGCAACCATAGTGTGGTGGATGACTTTGGTGATAGAACTCGACCATTTCTTCAAGTAATCCCACTTGACGAAGTCTATCTTTTGAAATACTATAGCTTTGATATGTAAATCCCAAAACTTGTCTACATATTTGTGGTGGATAGACTCGTGGGAGAGTAGCTTCAAACTTTTCCATTCAGTAAGCACTTTGTCCTTGGCATCCCTTGGAAGAAATTTCTTCATTATGGAAACTCATAGAGTTCTCCTTGTCCTTGGCATCCCTTGCAAGAAATTTCTTCATTATGGAAACTCATAGAGTTCTCCATGTCCTTGGGGCTTGGCCATTCCTGTGGAGACTAACCCAACATTGACGAGACGATTTTTGAAAGTGCATAGCTACATGGTGTAGCTTGGAGGACTCTGTGAAGCCCTCGTCTCCAAAGGCCGCGTCGAATTGTTGAATGAAAGCCAATACTTTGTTAATAGCACCAAAGGTGCCATCATAGGTGAGAAAAGAGATACTCTTTCCTTCCTCTTTGAACTTCTTAAGATTTTGGGACCTTTTCCAAGCACGGTAGGATTTGCGATGTCCTCTCCTCTTGTATTCTCTACGAGAATAATCGTTGCCTTTGTTGGAAGAGGAGGAAGCCTTGAAAAAGAAGGAGAAGAGGGTGACCTCTTTCTTGCCTTTTCTTCCTTTGTTTCCTCTCTTCCCTTTCAAAGTGACGAGGAGAAGGACTATAGGATGATCTGTTTTTCTTGGGAGGAGTTGGGGATCATCAAGACTGCCATCTTCGTGGATCCACATCTTCATAGGAATTTGAAGATTCACTTCTTCCTTGTTCATTGGATTCCTCCTCTTCTCTTATTGGAGAGAGTATTCTTTTGGAAGTTTCAACAAGAAGCTTCCTAAGCTCTCTCTCTTCTTGGAGAGGAAGGGAAATCCCATAATCACGAAGTTGTTGAGTAACTTTCCGGGGGATTCACTCTATATACAAAAAGGGACGCCACCTGCAAGCGAACAACTTTGATAAAACCCCCAAGTATGACACATATGAGGCCCCTTTCTACACTTATATGACAATCAATGAAGAAAAATATCATACCCCTATCTTACAATATAAAATTTAGGTCTCACATGATCTAACTAAGTAAAACTAGTCAAAGAGTTTGTAGCATAGTGACGTCCAGTTTTGACCCATCCAAAGCTGGTGTAAATCAACCCTTGCCTTGCTCCAAATCAGCCCTTATCTATGACTGGCTTGATGCAAAATTTGATGTGTGACCTGATAAAAACCGTCCCCAAAGTTCATCCGAGTTCTAGTGCACACCGATGACCAATTGTTACAAGTAATCAACCCGGATCAGCCCCCCTCCCCCCCCCCCCAAAATAACTATGATACCCCCTCCCTTATTTTTAAGCTGGGGAGATAAATTTTTGGGGGCTGGCTTATATGCTTATGTAACTTGTAAAGAAACCCCCCTCCCCTGCACTTACGTGGTGTGGTAAGTTTTCCGTGGTGAATCCCCTAGGAGTAACTTTGGATTGCAAGACAGGGTTGCCCATAGCTTGTTGCAACCTAGTAACAAGATAGTTCACAAACATTAGGCCATCATCAGTAGCACCTTGATGTGCAAAATTAAATTTTTTGGGGGCCTGCCCCTAACTTATACGCTTATATAACTTGTAAAGAAACCCCCCTTTCCTACACTTACGTGGTGCGGTAAGTTTTCCATGGTGAATCCCTTGGGAGTAACTTTGGCTTG
Source organism: Adiantum capillus-veneris (assembly GCF_014529385.1). Classification (NCBI taxonomy): domain Eukaryota; kingdom Viridiplantae; phylum Streptophyta; class Polypodiopsida; order Polypodiales; family Pteridaceae; genus Adiantum; species Adiantum capillus-veneris. The sequence goes on along the minus strand of NC_140945.1, from coordinate 109,784,392 downwards.
CAAGGCAGGGTTGCCCATAGCTTGTTCCAACCTAGTAACAAGATAGTTCACAAACATTGGGGCATCATCAGTAGCACCTTCATGTGCAAAATCAAAGTTTTCAATATTCATTATACTCTCTTTTATTATTGTAAGCCATGCTAATTAAACTTATGTGTATGCTACTTTGTACTTTGGTACCCTAAAAAATCTTAGTCGTTATTATTCTTTACCTTTGAAAATTAGTTCTCAAGCAACCACACCCGTGGTTTAGAGACTTTTGATTGCAAACAATAGTGGAGAGGGTCTAACATTGTTCGGTTGATTATGGTTCCTGTTGAGCTTGCTAGTACTCAATAATGGTTAAGCCAAAGGCAAGCCCCGAGAGACTCCATATATTAAGTCTATAGTTCCCAATGGTGTACCTTGAACTAAGTCCTTTTCAACCAGGATAATAGATCTTTGTCCCACTTACCCTCTTGCAATGAACATGTCCAACCTTTCATGAACAACTTAAGGACCTCTCTTCTTAAGCAAGAAAAGAAAAAACAATATCTCTGATACCAATGTAATGGAAATGGCCTATAAACATTGAGAATAATGGAATTAAGAAAACTATAATGAGCATTTTTATGCGAATACTTTGAGAAAATAGAGGGTGAACTTGATTAGAGGTAGCAATATAACCATTATACTTAATCAACTTGGCATGAAAAATACTCCGCAAGAGAGAGAATTAGAGAACTTGACAAGAGTTGAGGATTGGATTTATGTGGAGCCGGTCCCTCCTCCAAAAGGCTTTTGTATTATAGTTTCTCCCATGGTGAGAGACTTGGTACAATACAAGCTTTCTGTTCCTTGAAACCTTGATGGTGCAATGAAGATAGAGAGCTTCATGCACCACAAATATGGCTGTAACTTAGCTAAATGAAATCTTTAACTTGTCTTCGGCCTCAGTCTCAAGACCTCATACACCTTCAAAGGTGGAGAGAGCTAGCAGGGAATGAGGATAGGGAAGAGGAAGAAGAGGAATTCTTACGAGAAAGAAATAGTTCCTCACTTGTCATCACTCTTGTTGCTTAGCATAGCATAATAGTATAGTAATGATGATAAATAAGATGGCAAGCTTAAGCATTGAAGCATGGCTATTGGTTGGATTTTCATTTCATAGCCAAGAGTGTTGGTATAGGCTCTCAACTTCTCAACAAGCTTGGAGAAGGAGATGAAGTTCTTGCACTTAGCACTTCACACAATGAGAGAGAGAGAGAGAGAGAGAGAGAGAGAGAGAGAGAGAGAGAGAGAGAGAGAGAGAGAGAGAGAGAGAGAGAGAGAGTATATGCCCCAAGTTAGACCTCTACGTGCATGGTTGACCCCCTCTTCTAGCTCATGCTTGTGGCTCAGTGGCTCTCTCAAGCCTAGCCAATCACAAGCCTTGGTCACAACTAGCAATAGAGGTAGCCTTTGGACAAGTGTCCTCCTTTCCCCTTTGAGAGAGAGGGCTTGAGAAATGCTTAAACAATTAATTTAATTAGCTCAATTCTCATTGGACCTCTCTAAGGGTGAACCAATAGGCTTTAGGCACACTATGAGTTGCCGTCATGGTGTGCCTAAAGCCTATTGGTTGACACTTAGAGAGGTCCAATGAGAATTGAGCTAATTAAATTATTTGTTTAAGCATTTATCAATCCCTCTCTCTCAAAGGGGAAAGGAGGACACTTGTCCAAAGGGTACCTCTATTGCTAGTTGTGACCAAGGCTTGTGATTGGCTAGGCTTAAGTGAGCCAATGAGCCACAAGCATGAGCTAGGAGAGGGGGTCGACCATGCAAGTAGAGGGCTAGCTTGGTGCATATACTCTCTCTCTCTCTCTCTCTCTCTCTCTCTCTCTCTCTCTCTCTCTCTCTCTCATTGTGTGAAGTGCTAAGTGCAAGAACTTCATCTCCTTCTCCAAGCTTGTTGAGAAGTTGAGAGCCTACACCAACACTCTTGTCTATGGAAGGCAAATCCAACCAAGAGCCATGATTCAATGCTTACGCTTTTCATCTTCTTCATCATCATTACTATGCTATTATGCTATGCTAAGCAACAAGGGTGATGATAAGTGGGGAACTATTTCTTTCTCGTAAGAATGCTTCTTCTTCCTATTCCCTACCCTCATTCCCTGCAAGCTCTCTCCACCTTCGAAGGTGTTTGAGGGCTTGGGACTCAGGTGGTGGACAAGTTAAAGCTTTCATTTAGCTAAGTTATGGAAATATTTGTGGTGCATGAAGCTCTCTATCTTCATTGCACCATCAAGGTTTCAAGGAACACAAAGTTTGTATTGTACCAAGTCTCTCTTTATAGGAGAAACTATAATACAAAAGCCTTTTGGAGGGGGGACCAGCTCCACATAAATCCAGTCCTCAAATGTTGTCAAGTTCTCTAATTCTCTCTCTTGAAAAGTATAGTTTATGCCAAGTTAATTAAGTATAATGGTTATGTTGCTACCTCTAATCAAGTTCACCCTCTATTTTCTCAAAGTATTGTCATAAAAATGCTCATTACAATTTTCTTAATTCCGATATTCTCAATGTTCATAGGCCATTTCCATTACATCTTTGCTCACTCAAAGTTGTCCTTGTAAAGGCACCTACGGCTGGTCATATAAAGACGCTCTAAACTAATTTAGGAAATATTGAGTTCAATCATTTTGGTCTGGAGAGTTTAGTCGATTAGGGTTGGCCGTGTTTGGCCGTTTAGGGCTAGCTGCTTAGGTTTTAGTCCTTTTCACTTTGGCTATTTTAGTTTGCTTAGGGCTAATCGCTCAGGGTTAGTGGATTTTGATTCGGCCACTCTAAATCAGCTTAGTGTTGTATTATCCATTTCAATAATCCGCTTAGGGTAAGCGATTGGACTATTTCAATCCAGTTAGGGTAAGTTGATTAGAATTAGCTATATTTGCTTTGTCCTCTCAGACTTGGCCTTGTAAAGACACTAAAGGCTGGCTGTATAAAGATTCCCTTAATCGACTTAGGTTCGCTTCAATTCCTCCATTTCAATCCTCTTAGGGTTGGTCATGTAAAGACAGTTGGCCATGTAAAGCCGCATAGAGTGTTAGAGTGTTAGGGTTTGTCCTCTATATGCATTTTCATGTAGACGTGGGTGTGTACTTATGTTGCATCTACAAATACAGGCATTGACCAATAAAGAAGATAATATAACCCAGTGGTCCTAATCTCCGTGCACCTCTAAACGGAGGTGTGTGGGGATCGGGCATGGCTAGAGAATGTAAGGTAGTTTACATTGTGCCAATGTAGAAATTGTAAAGGGAAAACGGCTTCTGGTTTGGCCAGTTAGGCTTGGTCGTGCTTGGACGTTTATGGTTGGTGTTTGGTTTGGGACGCTCTAAGTTGACTTGAGGTTTGACCGCTGTAAATGTACTTAGTATTTGTAGCTTTAAATCGACTTAGCTGATCAACAAATAAAATCGACTTATTTTGGTTGATAAGAGTATTAGGTTAGACTGTTACAGTTTTAAGATTTGTCCTTGATCTACATGCATTGTCATGTAGACATGGGTGTGTACTTATGTCACGCCCACAAATATAGGCATTGACTAATAAAGACATAAGTATAACCTGATGGTCCTAATCTTTGTGCACCTCTAGACTGAGGTGTGCAGGGATTGGGCAAGGCTAGAGAATGTGAGGTAGTTTACATTATTATCTACTTTTGGTTTGCAAAGACGTTTATGGTTTAGCCGATCAAGGCTAGGGAATTTTGGTTTGGCCATACGAAGACGCTTATGGTTTGGATGATTAGGGCTATTGGTTTTTGGTTTGGCCAATTAGGGTTGGTCGTGAAAAGACGTTTATGGTTGATTGATGGTCCGCTTAGGGCTAGCTAGCTATTTTGTTCAAGCTTATGTGTGAACTATTATACACTATAATAACAGTCTAGCCATGTGCACTCAATATTACTTGTTAATTTGTTTTGTAATCTTTAGATCAATTATGGACGATAGGATGGCATGTTCTTGTTTGCTATGTAAGCATAAAATTTTTCAAAAATAAAAATCTATGATCAACATATGTATGCAACAACGATCTTTTTTCCGTAGAGAAACTACAAGGCCTGCCTTATCAATCTAATGGTCATGAGAGAATAAGTCATTTCCCACTCTTAGATATTGCTCCAATTTCATCAGGCACTCAAAAGAGGAGGCAAGTATCAAATGAATCATCACCGGTGGAGTCTACTACATGAACACGTGATGCCATGTTTCAAGAAGTTGAGATGTAACAAAAATTGGATTTCTTCTTTGACATGGACCCCATCATGAAAAGCCAAGGTGGAGAAGCGCTAGCAGTCAAGGCAACACTACCTCTCAATCTCAATCATCCCATCCACAATGATGGCATGAGAATGACAAAGAGGAAGGAGAGATGACCTTGCTCGCATGCCGCTTTACAATGGTGCCAAAATTTATATCCTTCGTACAGCTTTGGCAGTGCTTAACCTACAATCTATTTATGGATAGTCCAAAATGAGTGTTATAGAGCTTTTCAGGTATATATATATATATCTATATACATACATATATATATATATATATATATATATATATATATATATATATATATATATACATATATACATATGCATATATATAAATAAATAAATAAATAAATAAATATATATGTCATATTAATTTACCTAAAAAGATAAAGTTCTTGTTTAAATTGTTTAAGTGTTAAACTTTCGTATCTTGTAAATGTCCTTCTCAATAGAAGAGGCCATTATTGCAACTCTTGAATACTATGGAGAGGATGCCAAATAACTATCGCAAGAAATCTGGCAAAATTTGCTTTCAAAAAGATTCCCTCAATCTGCCAGCATTGCGTAAGATTGAATCTTTCCCACATTGAAGTTCTTGGTGATAATTTGCAAGGCTCATCTTTTCATATATCAATGCACCCCATTCATTGAATTGCTACCTTGCGAAGTCGAAAAAACATTGCTCTATAGTTTTACATACCCGTGAGCTGCTCAATTTTGTTTCTTTCATATTCTAGCACTACCTTATTGATTTGAAGGTTACCCAATTGCATTAATTTTAAAAAATTGAAAGTCCAACTATGTGAGCTGTAGATTTCCTTACTTTCCAAACCTTTGGAATCTTTGTAACCTGCTTCCCTGCTTTTACAACGCCAAGGTTGCTCCCCTTCTTTTGCCAATGGTCCCTTGCAACTTTCTGTAGATTTCCAAAAGCCTTCATTTTTTAATTTTCTCCCAAGGCTTGAGTTTTAGCTCGCCAGGAAGTTGTTGCATGCACAGGGCAGATGCTGACACTTCCAACTACTGCTTTGATACCAAAATGAAAGGTATTGGTGTGCCCGTGCATGAGTGTGGGAAGAAGAAGAAGAAGAAGAAGAAGAAGAAGAGAAGACACTATTGGGTGAACCACACTCAAGGGAGAAGAGAGTGGGTTAGGTTCCTTTTTAAGGTATATGTATGAAGGGTAATGTGTTAATGAGTTAGTAGTTATAGGGCGTCATAAGCTGGCAACCACGGGCCTTTACCCCATCATTGAAGTGTTGGGACTGGATCTTTCTTCTCAAGAATATTGACATGTAGGCGGGAGTGCACTTGAAATGATGACCACTTTGCCAATATTTGGGGACTTCATAGTTGATGTAAGTAAGTTAATCGACGATGCTCTAAGCCTATTGATTAAGTGAGCTATCTGATCCCCTGCACCTAAGCATGTTGATTAAGTGAGCTATGTCCTCCCCTACACCTATTGGTAAGTTTGTATAGATTCCTTTTAAAGCTAACTTTATTCCTTTTAGCTCTAGCCCCAAAGTTTTGCTCAAGGACAACCCAACCTTCACATTCACTTTTGCACTCAACAATGAAATGAACATATTTGTCATGAAGTGGGGTGTTTTTGTGAAGTGAAAGTAGCTTTCCTGAAGTGGGGTGATGATGATGCCTAATGCCTGCTCATCTTTTTCTAGGTTTATTGCGACCATTTCCTTAGTTTGTGTGCCTTGTTGATTGGTTGGTGGTGGTTTGACTCTGCTCTTATGGTCTTCTTCAACAAATATCATTTGAGCTTGGTTTGCGAGAGGTATACAAACCCTTGCCCTTATATTTGGCAATACCCTTCTCCTCCATTGTGCCCTAAGGATGGTCTTATCTTGGAGACTCTCCAAGAAAATATCTTTATCCTCTTACAAGCACAAAAGTACCTCAATAGAATAATATCAAGTATACATTGCAAAGCTGTGCAGGAATGAAATTCTTTTTAATACAAAGTAGGGAGGAGGGGGAGATCAATTTTTTTCCCTTCAATTATCTATGTAAAGTACCTCTTCGCTTGAGGGTGAAGCTACATTTCACATGAGAGCCATGGGAATACTTTCCTTTCTTGCTTGTGAGTGTGAGACTTTCCTCTTGTCTACCCCTTTCGAATCCTTTGAAGCTTTTGTCTACTTTTTGTTGCTTGTGGGAACTCCCCCTTAATAGAGGTTAGCACTCTTAAAAACTTTGCTTGCTATCTTTGAAGGCCCATGTAAAATAGCCCTTAGGCAGAAGGGGTTGAGCATTTGTTGAGGATTCCCGAATGACGAGAAGTATGGGAATCGTTGCTAACAGACCCAAAAAGGTCTTATAGATTGATGTGAACTCGAGCTGCACATTTACCTCGTAGCAAGAAAGCCTCGCGGGTAATGACCATTGCTAACACAAATCCAAGAAATCAACGCGTGTTGGGTGCCACTTTCGAAATTCGCTATCTTCTCCTACAATAGGCCACTGTCCTTGACCACAAAACTTGCGGGTCAGCAAGAACCGAGTTGGGCGCCTCCTTTTAAATCCACCACCTTCCCCAACATTGGCCATGGGCCTTGACCGTCGTGAAACCTATGGGTCAGCAAGACCCTATGCATGGTGGGGAGCTAACCATGTTGCCAACCATATTTGGTTGTGAGAGAGCCCCACAAATCATAGTTTTGTGTTTAGTTGTGTAGAGCAAATCCCACACACACCATCCAAGGCTGAGAAAACTAGTTGGATGGGCTAATTAGGTCCAAATCAAGGACTTGAGGGCTCTATTGAGATATGGAGTAGAGTAGAATGACACTAAAACAAAGAGATAATGTAGAGTGATTCCTAATGTTGGCTTTCTCCATTAGATTAGTCATTAGGAAAGAAATGGACTCATTTTCGGACCTTTTAGGTCTAGTGAGAGAATGCTCCGTAGCCAATAGGAAGAAGGCTAACGTTACGTAAAAAAAGCCTTTTTTCTCATTTTGAAAATGTCCATGAAAACCATTTTGGTGAAATTGTCACTATCACCAAAAAAGTAAGACGCTTGATAGTGACATCTTGCACAAGCGCCGAACGCCTTTTTATGACCCGCGTTGCTTTCATATAAAGTGAAGTTCTTGTACGTGTACATCTTGCACAAGAATCAATTACCTTTTTATGAAGTACTCGCAATTCAAATTCAAACGGATCGTACTTTGATAGCGATTGATAGGTACTATTTAAGACTATGAAGGGGTCAGAACCAAGCGAATAGAGGCCCTTGAGGGATCTTTGGGACCTCTATTCGCTTTTTTCTGACCTCATGAGACCCCAAGCTTAAGATATAACATTTAGAGTTCTGACCTCATGAGGCTCAAGGCTCAAAAATGCTATATCTTGAGCTAGAGACGTCAGATTTCAACGTTCTAAACTGCTAGCTATCCTAAGGTTTTTGGATGTTTCGAATGCATTTGTGGTATTGTTTTTTGTATTTTGAAAACATCTTTTATGTGTTTGTCTCATTGCACATCACATCACTCATTAAGATTCACAGAAATGTGTTTTTGCGTACACTTAAGTTGGGGCTCTCAAAAAGCATTTTGTACGAGCATGCATTTAAGTGATCGAGCAAACTTTTACGTATGTACTATGAGAAATAGAATTCCAAAAAACTACTTTTGTATTTTCCACAATTACCTCTCTCTATGCTTAGTTGGCGTTTCTTACAGGGCCCATAATTGAGTCCAAGTTTCTCCTACTGAATGTGGATAATGGCACATCCTTCAAAAGTATACATATCCCATCATTGATAGACTTCAAAAGAGGGATTAGTGTAGGTCTAATATGCAATGCAAAAGGAAATTTAATTGGCAATTACAATTAGCAAGAGAGAGTGCTAACATGGCCTAGCATAGAGGAGTGCTTATGTGCTTAAGATCCACAATACGATTAGGAAGTGCTAATCAATTGCAACCTTTGACATCATATGTGAAGTTTAGGGTGGATAAAAAAGAGTTGCATTCATATTAATGACATGCTAATCACAACACTAATTTCTCATGAAAATTTTCTAGAGTGTAGGCACAAAATGAACTTGATTACTTGGTGGAAATGAGTACAAAAGAGGTGTTTATCTAGCGGTTGGCAAGTAGCATCTGCTTTTTACCTCATGCATGACAATTTGGAACAACCCATTCTAAGAGCCAAAGTTGAATTTGCATATTTTATTTATGCCTACATGACTCCTACATGTGATATTATGCTCTAAAAATGCTCCATATGGGACAACTTATGATCAAGGCCTCTTTTTGCAATGCTACAAATGCCCTATGCCACTTTGGAGACTAAGGACATGCAACCTCTCTTTCTCTCTAAGTCTATGGTATGCTATGTGTGTGTAATTTTATGGTTGTCCTTACATCTTTCACTATCTTCTTCTATGTTTATGCCCATGTATGCTTATGTGTGTTATGACAAGAGGTGTGAAAGGTGTGTGTGTGTGCACGCACACGTGTTGAGGGCTTGTAATTTTGGCTGTCGTCCTCCCCTTCTTCGAACACCTACCTAGCAATTCCTCGTGGGCCTTGTCACCCATGTCAATAAGGCCACATGCCTTCAATGTGCAAGCATATGTGATTGCATCAAAAAGAGGGCTTCCCTTTAAATCTAGTGAAATATAGCACATAGCTTCCTAATTGGGCATATCCTAAAGATCTGCGGAGGCAAAATTTTCAAGAGAAGGTCATGACTAACTTTTTGTGCAAGGGCACCAAAGCACTACATCTTTCACATAAGGCTGTAGGCCTATAAGGTGCAAACATAGGTGAAGAAAGACCTTCCCTTTGCATTGGGTTATACCAACTCAGGGCTTCCTTGCCACAACCATGTTGGGCATATCTTGCAATCAGCACATTCCAAGTGATGACATATCGAAGAGTATGCCTAATAAGATTTTTTTTCGTGCTTTCGTGAGGGCACCATATTTGGCGTACATTATCAACCAAAGCACCACCAAGCACGCCATCTTTCTCCAATAGCCCCTCACTAGAACTCTCCTTGTGAATTCTCTCACCTGTGTCATCATCTTGCATAAGGCCACAATTGCATCCGAAGTGAGGCCTACCCTTTGCATCTAGTGCACTTCATTTGGAAAACGTTGACTAGCATTCTCATAATGAATTTTCCAACCCATGTCAAACATTTTGCATAAGGACACAACTGCATCTGGAGAGAGGCCCTCCCCACAAATTCGCAAGATAAGGAAGCCCATCGAGCACTTTTCGTGAGCACAAGCTTTTAGTCAGATCAAAAAAGTAAAACTCACTGCTTTTGACTCCTCATCATGCTCTCTATGCATGACTTGTTTCGCAAATATTGTTTCTTCCTTACGTGGCCGCTCTAGGGACACAAAACTGCTAATGCTCACACGACCTTCGTCAACCATGAAAATTGATGTGTAGCTAGGAAGCAAGGTTGAGCGCACACGAAAATAGCCAAAAAAAAAGTTAAAAAATAGGTGAGCAAAGTGATAGTCACATAGCCGCTTATAGGTTGAGGATTTGAATCAGTCTTAGAAAAAACCCGAGGTCTAGTGTATTTTAACCGGCTGAAATTATGAAATCCCGGTTAGATTTTGAGCTTGCCTTTAAGAAAACCGGCAAATTTACACCAGTTTTAGTGTAATTATCGGCAAAAGCTTCAAATTTTGAAAATTTCAAGTTTCCCCTTATTTTGTTCGGTTAGGAAAGCCCTGCTTTGAATGGAGCTTTATAGCTAACAAAGTAAAAATGTGGTCATAAGATTATGAACATTGTTTGATAGTAAAGTCTAAGGTCACCGACAACTAAGAAACTTACCACTTTTGGCTTTTTCCTAAAGGCATCTAGATTACACTAAAGATTCGTATTTCCTTTCCTAAAAGGCATCTAGATTATGCGAGAAAACAAATCTTATCCCCTTTCCGTAAGCGATTGTCATGTACCTAGCAATGTAGTTGTCACAAAAAACGCGCCTTCAAATCTTCATTCACGAAATCCACAATTCCTGTTGCGCTCGTGCAAAATAGGTGCTAACTAGGTTGTAAATTTGCCTTTTGCTTTTGTTGTTTTTGATAGAGTCACGGTCCTAAGGGTTAGTTCAACTAAGCCATTCCTTGCCTTACGCCAATTAATTAATTGCTCGGGCCTTCGCATACTTCAAATTCTCATCTCAACTTTTTTTTTTTTTCAAAACTCACAATTGTGAGTGAATTATATTAATCAACCCAAAAAATTAGGTCTTGTCATGCTTGTGTTGAGCCATGACATCATGCAGGGACCAAAATTGAATCGGCTATCAGGTCAACCACCCCTACCAACCCGCCCCCTTATCCTTGATACACAAGGTCCATTATCATGTTCTTTTGATATCTTTTAATCCCTGATGGCCAAGATTTTCCTCCGTCTTGACAACAAGGCACAAGTAGTCCTAGACCAATCCTCTGAGTGTTGCTTGCGCCTGGCGTCCATATTAGCACTTTGCTTTCTTGTATAATTTTTTCGAAGTTTGCCACCTATTTCTAATGCACCTCGGAGGCCCACGTGACATAAGGAGAGGGATTGGAGGGGAGTGGAGGCCAAGGCAAAGAAAGAAAGAGAGAGAGGAGGTCCACGTGACATAAGGACAGGGATTGGAGGGGAGTGGAGGCCAAGGCAAGAGAGAGAGGCTCTAACATAACATAGGCCTAGTAGTGGGGAGTGGATTGGGTGCCAAGAAAAGGGACCCCCCCCCCCCCCCCCTCTCACGCTGCGCACATGCACGCCATCGGCAGGTAATTCCGAATGGAAAAGGCTGATGTGTCCACCACAGGCCGCCACGCCCCTGTCAAAACAAACGGTTACCTCACCTCCTACAATCGGCACGCCAGTGGCTTTGCCTTCGCGTTCACCGCGGATTGTAGCCGTTCGAGTGGCGGGAGCATTTGTGATTTGGCCTAGCGCTCTCCAAGTCGTTGACTGCATCTCTTTCTTCATTTCTCTCACTAGAATGATAGGCATGTGCGCGTACTGCCGATCGACTCCACTCGTTCATCCTCACTGCTACCTCTCACCGTTGCTGGTGCATATGCGCACTCTCTCTCCCCCCCCCCAAAAAAAAACCCCACCCACGCACACAGGGGGAGCCTCCCTCCCCCGTCCATAGGACAAACTACGCACTCGTTCAGATAATATGGAAAGTAAATTTTCATGTTGAAAATGATAAATTGTTGTGATCTTAGTTTTCACGGTAAAAAAATGGGCACCTTAATCATAGATCCTTGTAACTACCTTGGATTTCAGCTTAGAGCCGTGTCTCGCATTCAGTAGTTGATTTAGGGTAAAGGAGTCAGTTGTACCAGAGGTGCCTTTTAAAAGTCATACATGCCCCAATTTAAAGACACAAAATTTGAAATATACTAAGAATTTTGCTTATGTGTCAACTTGTGATTTGCTGAAAAGTGTCCCACTATTGAGCCTTGGGTGTCTCTAACCCCTAAAAGACCTCAAAATTTAAACTTTCTCAGATTGACTACCCAAATTAAATTAAAAAAATATCAATTTTGGTATAACCTAATCCGGCTTTGCATGAGGAATCTCATACAACTTTCAAAATTCAAATCTGACCAAATTTACAAAGTCCTGCCCAAAATTACACTTTTTTTCTTGAGTGTCTCTAAACTGCTCCTTTACCCTAATCGTATTACCTTATTTCCTAAATGGGAAAATTGTGCAACTTGCATTGCACTTTTCTGTTATACTTAGTAATGTTCTCGATACTCAAGTGAGTATTACGGAGATTAAGAACCACAATTCGACCACCTGTTTAGGGGATTGTCCTCGCTATGTTTGGATTGAGGAAGTCAAAAAGTACAATTATATTCTACGGGCACAAAACTTTAATTCTTACCCAACTAGGTGGGTGACCAGAGTTTCTTCAAAATATAACTAAGATATGTTTTGCACGCCCTCTAAGGTTTATCACGTTAGGTTGCTTTGTCCTTTTGTGGAAACTTAGCCTTGTTAAAGCTAGCACTGTCAAAAACAACAGAGGTGGCTCTCATTAAGTGGCTCTCATTAACAACATTTTCGAGGAAAAGACGAAGCAAAAATTCTCTTGCAACTTTTCCAACTCCTACATTGCACAAATTTGATTACGCATGATAACTTTGTCCTCACTTGTGCGCTTACGAGCAAATGCGCTCCAGAGTCCTTCGTGCAAGTGGGACTAGGCTCTTAAACCAGGTTATTTGATTGATTTGGCCTAATGGACTTTTTCTGGCGCTGTACTGTTCTTGAAAGCCACTTTGTCAATGAGTTTACTTATTATATTGTGCATAGCAATATTCTTTTGTGTCCAACATACCTAGTGGCATGATGCTAATAAGAATTGTTGGCTTTGGCCTAGAATCTCGGTTAGTTACTTTATTGAGCCACATCATGCGGCATGTGCACTTTTGTTTTCAACGTCTTACTTTATTGTTTTAGCTTAGGCATGTTATACTATTTAAGCAACGTTCATGACAAAATTAGAGTCAAAACATATTTGTTTAACAATGGCTTTGTCATATAACCAGTTTAGGTGGCCAATTGTTTTGTGTTGTGTGTGTGTGTGTGTATGCATGCACGCGCTACAGGGTGCGCGACGTAGACAGAGAACTTTGACAAGCTCACTTCGCATATGGTTGTCGCGTCACTGAAAGAATTAGAGGAAACAATTGTCTTCACGACATGGTGCAAAGTGTTCCCATACCAATAAAATTGATCCACTAAGCACTTCTTCGTGTTAATATAGAGTCCATTCCTTGCATTTGTACACAACACCTATCACATGCTATGGATAGCTTTCCTTGACAATCAAAAGTGAGCCCCAAGTCCCTAGGTCAATGGCTCATTAAACTAATTTTTATGTAAACAAAAGTTGTTGAATTTGTCCACCAATTGGCACATGCTTGGCTTTTGTGTGTGTGTGTGTGTGTGTGTGTGTGTGTGTGAGAGAGAGAGAGAGAGAGAGAGAGAGAGAGAGAGAGAAGTTCTTAACGTCGTAGAAACAATCCCAAGAGACCTCAAAGATCTCTCTGATGAGTCTTGAACTCAAAACCTCTTACTCAAGAAGGAAAGAGAGAATCTTATATATTACATTTGAACTTTCATGTTTACAACCACATGTTGTCTGCATGCAAGCACATTCATCAAAAGTAAATATCACCGTAGGAGATCAAGTAGGCAACATCATTAACAAAATGTGCAAAAACTAAGTTGCCTCTATGGAGAGATAGGAGGGGGAGAGAGCCCAAAAAAGTGGTTGAGTCCTACTAACCTTGGGAAGGGTCGAAGTGAGGATAGAGATAGAAAAGGAGTAATCTAAGGGTTAGCAAGAAAGCCGTGGGACAGTCGAGAGCGTGAAGCGACTAGGTCGTCGAGATTGTGTGAAGAGAGCCAAGAGGAGGTAGATGCACTAGAGATCAAGAGACACTATTTCGAGGATTTGGTTTTTATGTGTGTCAATGCAAAGTGGATCACATACAAATTAACATTGCACATAGGCATGGACGCATACATGCATACACATGTGCATGGATTTGAGGTTGTGTTGTGCATAGCGGGGGGGCTACGCGGCACGTGTCCATTCACGACGTTGAGGGGCCCAAAAGGGTAAAGAAGGGGAGAAGCCTTTGAGGATGACCTTGGAGTTGAGGAGGTCTAGAGCAGGGGAATGGGGCTTGATACAACGGGGGGTCTTGTATTGGTTAATAGAGGAGCCATGCTGGACGCAAAAGTCCATGAGGAGGTCAAAGGTGCCGGGTTGGACGATGCGGATTTCAAGGGGGCCGATCGAACGGTCGCAATTGCGACACTGGCGGTAGACGGAGTCGAGGGAGTCTTCGAGGGAGAGGCAGCAGGATTCGAGGAGGGAGAGGGTGGGGAGGGAGAGGCAGGTGGCGGAGGGGGATCGGAGCTCCCAGAAGATGACGTAGTGGCCGGGGATGGAGGAGGTGTCGGCAAAGCTGGTGTATTCGACGAGGTGCCAGGGTGGGGAAGCGGCGGGGGGGGAGGCAGAGCGGAGGCGTTTGGCGGCGGCGCGCACAGCGCTGTGCAGGCAGTCCTCGTCCGTCTTGTCGGCGTCGATGCTGAGAACCACATTCTTCCTGCAAATAAACTGAAATTGCGGAGCCTGATGGTGGTAGCCCGTCACCTTGAGCACATCCCCCACCTTGTATCGGTACAATCCTACACAACACACACAAACGTAAGAAAAGAACCACCGTTCCAAAAGCCAAAACCAAAAAGAACTTAGAACTTGCAATACCTAGAGATAAGTTAACTATCTTTGAAGGTCTTTCCACTACTACATTCCTCCAAATTTGAAGGTTTTCTCACCTTCTACCTATTTTTTGCCATAATAGCACGGGAAAGATTTATATTAAGAGTACATATGGCGTGCCCTCAGGTCACCCCATACTTTGAAATTCGAACGTAACCTTTGGGTGGGATTCAATGTTCATAATACATCCTTTTTTAAAACATACATAGATCCCACAACAACGACATTAGCAAGATGGTTAGTATATTTTTGCATATATACACTATTTTTACTCGTATTCAGAGCAGAGTGATACAAAAATATACACTATTTTTACTCCTATTCAAATCAGAGTGATACAACTACCCTCATTGTTCTTCAAATTTCCCTCTAAAATGAGGGATAACTTGTTGGGTGACTCACGTTTCTCTTTTTGTATTGCTTTTGTTGAACTTTGGACCACCTATTGCTTTTTAATGTCTAGTGTATGGATCCTTTTATAAGTGGGCAAAATCCTTTTACAATTGTTGGGCCCTCAAAGGGTTAGGGGACTATGGGGCTTCACTCTACGTGAAAGTGCTATCAACTTTGCTTTCAACTTTCATGGGAAAATTAGTGATGTACTATACTTGTGGGGACCTCTAGGAGAAGAGGGATAGTCCCGACCCCCCAACCCATGCAAACCCTACAGACACTTGTGTTATTTGTCTGGAACTTCAATTCCCATATAAAGATGCACACAGAGACCAACATGATAACCATACAAGATGCATTTTCATTTAAAGAAGAGATGGAACTAGTACACATTTTAGTTTAAAAGCTAGAGGTACAATGCCAAAGAGAGTTACTAGGTGAAGGCCCAATGGGGTTGCTCTCTTAGAATGCATAGGCAAATACCTACTAAGCACACTAGGGTCTTCTTAGAATACAAGAGTTTTCATAGGTTCTTAATTGTGGACTAAGAAACTGCATGATATGTTTACATAAGAGAACCGATTGACCACTTGAGAGAAGTTGAATGTAGATTTCGGCTGATGAAGGATCACCCTTTAAGTGCACCTTTTTTATAAGTGGTGTGGAATCCTCGTATGGTCATCGACAATAATCTTCAATACCATACGGAAGGTGGCGAACTAAGAAGTTCAAGGGCATAGAAAGAACTCATTTCCTCTTTATATAGAGAGGGAGATGCACCTAAGACTAGTTTCATAAATGGAACTACCATGCCCATTTGTGGCTAGTCATGTGCATCGCTACCTACAACCACAATACAGCTCTCTCTACGATGGTTACTTCACCATGGCCACCCACGTGATTCATAAATAAATATGGAGGGATTTCCTAAATATGTGCATCATAGAGTTCAAAATGTATCCAAATATGGTTTAGTTTCAAGTTTTTGAGTTTTGAACAGGGGAAGGGATTATCATATACCATTTGATTGTGTATTGTCGACTCAAGATGCATTTGGCAAGGAAATAAGTCAGTAGTTATCGATGCTTAAGCCCTAATCAAGATAATTAGCTAGTTTGGGCAGAAAGAAACATAGTGCTCACTACAATGATGCATTGGTATTGCAATACAAAATTGAAGCGTAAGCATCTTGTAGTAAAGTATGCCAAGTACATTATAGCACAAAAGCAACCATTACCAAGAAGCTTCCATGTTTTTTGTCCTTACTACAATGATGCATTGGTATTCTAATAGAATATTTCACAAAAGCATCTTGTAGCAAAGTATGCTAAGTACATCATACTCTCAAAAAGGGAACCATTCCCAAGAAGCTTCTTCTTAATGCTCATCAAACTCATTTACTCCATAAAGTACATAAAAAATACTTGACCAACAATAGAGAAAGCTATACATAAGTACATGGTAATTAAAATGGTTGTCTACCACTTTTCTAATTGTTTTCTAGAAATCCCTAATCAAGTAAGTAGGAATAACTTGTGTATCTCAAACTCATGTCAATCAAATTCATTAAGATTACATTGTGCAAAATATACCCTCCTAGGAAAGTTTGCAAAGGTTCTAAAGTTAGTACCTATAATGTAAATTGCATACCTAGAAGCTACAAACAATTGCATGAATAAGTTTAAAGAATAAAGTAAGCAAAAGCCTTCATCACCTTTAAGGTTGTAAGTCATTAGATATGCAAAAGAGTAGGCTCCTCAAAGTTGAATCCTACTATAATACCATGCAACGTTGGCTATAAAAGAACTTCTATCCACACTTTCACTAATGAGGGTCATGATGGGAAAGATTTGATTGTCTGAGTGAACAAACTCTTTCTTAACATATGCCAAAACCTTTAATAATGCATTCTCAATTATTCAATGTTGATGATGAACTATTTTCCTTAATCTTATCCCTTGCCCCACTTAGCACCTAGGTAGCATTTAATCATTGAAATCTAAGAAAGACATAACTATGTTGGGGGACATGTACAATGCACACCACTATATTGCACCAAGTCCTTTGAAAGGAATCTACAGTTCTAATTATGCAAAGCGGATCACAAGGTAATCTCGACCGTCCGGCTCAAATAGTGACCTAAGGGTGCTAGGAGCTAGTAGCATAGATCACCCCTAGTTGATTGATCAACCCGACAACCAAGATTGTCATGCGATTTGCAATGTCAATTTGAACCATAGATCCCCCACAAAGACCCCATCACACTTAGAGTTGAGCATCAGCAATCACGGTTGAGAAGCAAAATGCTCTAATGGTGCACGCTATATTAGAAAGGATAAGTATGTGGTCGCATGTGCGCCATTTACCAGTATTATATAATTGGTGTAACTATGCCAAATCGACATAGTTACAATAAGACTTGCATAGTTGTATATAAGACAAAGAATGGATGTGCGACCATGCAAGTGACATAGCTACTAATAACTATGCATTGCGTGACCACTATCTAATACTACCACACCATGGTAAAGAGTCCATAAATTTGGTTATCCATGAATCCATGTACAAAAGGAGAAGACATACACTGATGATGCACATGCATACATATCTACATGGATACTTATATAAAATATATAGACACCCTCAAAATATATAGACACCCTCAGGCACCCTCTTAGGAAATACACACACTTATCTAGATGCATCCAATGGCATACACAATATAGTACTCTCTCTCTCTCTCTCTCTCTCTCTCTCTCTCTCTCTCTCTCTCTTCACGGGTGTGTGTGTGTGTGTGTGTGCGGGCTAATAAAAGGAGGAAAATGGTATAACCTTTCTATAACCCAAGTGTGGTAGATTGGTTATGCCATTTCCCTCTTGAATAACAGGTCTTGAGTTGAACTCTCCTCGTCAGATAGATCTTTAAGGTCTCTCGGGATAGTTTCCCACGACGTTAACATACTCTTCTTCTTCTTCCCCTCTCTCTCTCTCTCTCTCTCTCTCTTTATGTACGCTCAAATCGTATGGGTCAATTTGAGGAAATTCAAATCTTCCCAATTCAATCTCCCATGATATTCCATGATTCTGAATCAAAATGATGTCAAAAGATAGCTGATGTGAAACTTTGTAAGTACAAAATGTCTACATGACCAGTATAAAGAAGATATGGTGGATTTATTCAAATGTTGTAGTAGTTTTGAGACCAATCCTTTTATGGGATCCTCTACTCTATGTATGTATGTATGTATCTATCTATCTATCTAATGAAACGTGACAATAGGATGCAGAAAATTTGAATGTAAAAAAGATGGAAGTCAATATGCAAGGTTGACTGTAAAGTGATTTGTGCATCATTAAGGAATTGAAGCTGGTGGCCCTTCAGTTCCTCCCATTAAGAAGAAGCCATGCAGATTATTGGATTGCTGTGTAAAGTTGAACCAAAAGAGTACGGCTTTCTACTTTCAAAGCACATAAGGTAACCAATCAATTCCCACTCTCAATTCTCCAGTTATTGGCTGAAACACATCAACATAAATGCAGAGATTTTCCTTGCTGTGCTTACTTGGCACATTTCCTCTTTGCTTTTGTTTGGTGATTGTCTTTCATGATGGGCATTGATGATGCAAGAAGGGATGTCCACTGTGATTGTGTGCCTGTGTGTGTGTGTGTGTGTGTGTGTGTGTGTGTGTGAGAGAGAGAGAGAGAGAGAGAGAGAGAGAGAGAGAGAGAGAGAGGTACCGGCGTAGGTTGTGACAACAAGCTCGTACTCCTCGCCGACGGTCAGCTCAGTCAGGTCAAGAAGGCGGGTCGCAAGCTCATCATCGGCACGATTTCCGTCAGTGTCTGTATGAAGATGGCCATTTTCATGATGGAGCCCATGATGATCTCCATTAACCTTGTTATGAGGGGAGCTCTTAGTCATGGTATTTGAGCCTCTTTTCAAGGGGATGAATTCAAAATATCCCATATTGGACAACAGAGTATAGGAAACCTCAGAAGGCCTGCTTAAAGGCTTCAAATTGAGGCCAAAATAACACTCAGAGGAAGCATACATGGTGCATGCTAGGGGTAGCCCTCCACTATAATGGTCCAAAGTGGGTATGTATTGAGACATTGTCCCTGTGACCACCACCTCTATGTACCTCACTTTTGGCCATAGCCTGCTGATTATGCCTTGCCATGAATCCTTTGCACACTCTCTCTCTATCCTCTCTGCTAGCTTTGGGTCTCCCCCCTTCAATATCTTCATCACTGCCTCTCTTGATACCACATCACTCACCTTGCTGCTCAAATCCCCCCTCCTTATATCATGGCATAGCTCCTGCCAATTCTCCTCCAAGAACTTGATTGCCCTCAAGAACCCCGACGCAAACACCGCCCCCATCCTCAGCACCTCCCCATACAGCACCAATCCACATAGCATTTGACAATACATGCTCTGATATGCATCCGGACATAGAATCGTCTCAGTTGGACTTGTGTACACGTTGAACGGATCGTAGACAATGTCTCTGAATTGGCTGCTCTTGTAGTAGCTTGTTAGCACTGGCCGCGCAAGGAGACCCCCCGGGGTCTTTGTCTCTGCCTTGATGAAGAGGAAGTAGAGACCCTTGCCTTTGTCTAGTCCTGGAAGATATCTGCCATATTCATGATTAAGTTAAATTAAGTGATCTAGGTATTACTACTGGAAGATGCAGAGAAATTCAAGAAAGCCCTTTGAGCTTAAGAATAGAAGAGTTTAACAATTTCAGAGAGAGGAAATAGAAAGCTTGTGTGCTGATCCCTATGTCTTCTGCTGTAAAAGCAGGTTTAATTTCATTCCAACGTAGCCATGCGGTATAGCGAGCACTTTGCGCTCAATTGGTAGAGCACTTTGCGCTCAATTGGTAACGACTACTGCCTTCAAAATGCAAAGACGATCCTAAGCACCGTAAAATGGAATTCGTGCGTAACTGTGATCGACACACCGCATTGTGCGCATGGCATTCAAGAGACAGTACTACACCATGTGATCTTGTGATGACTAGTAGCCCATGTTCAATTGCAGAGTCGATTACTAGGGCAGGGCTATGAGCACCTGCCCGACGCGAAGGCAAACAAATGAGTTAAACTTTTGATACATTCAGGCCTGCTATCATTTCAAATTGCATAGAGACTATGCCGTGATCATGGCAGCTGATTTACAATATCAATGTTTGAGTAAGTGCATATAATGCTTCACTCAACTGGTTCATGACTGGCATGAGAAGGCTATAGAGAAACTTCTTTCTCTCCAATTCTTCTGGTATGGTAGGCATCAGCTTGCGTTCTCCGGCCGACGTACCCGAACTGCAAAACATTGAAGACTATGAGCTCTTCTATAATATAGGCAGTACATTAAGGTGTACATGTGTAGTACTCAGAGCTAGAGAGTGAAGCTCAAAAGTTTCATAAAAGAAGCCAAATTGAAGGAAGCACACTAGATCAATCATTTACAGGCATATACAGTTAGATTTTAGTCAAGTCAACCTTGTCAAGAACTCTGAGATGGGCTCTGCAGAGAGTATGGGTGCCTTGTCGCCGTTTGCAATTCGGTTGATGTAGGGCTCAACGTCCTCATAGCTCACCACAGGGATGAGTTTTTTGAAGGAGGCCTTGTCTAGCACCCTCCCGTCCAAGGAGTACCTCGTGAGATACTCAGTCTTAGCATTTCTTGTTAGGATCGTTGCTAAAACTTGGTTTTGCACCTTCTTGGCATTGGTGGTCAAGTACTCTATCATCTCAAGGGGATCCACAGACCCATTACATTCATGGTTAGTGTCATTGGGCATATTGTCCATGCTCTGTGTGTGTGTGTGTGTGTGTGTGTGTGTGTGAGAGAGAGAGAGAGAGAGAGAGAGAGAGAGAGAGTAGAGATGGTGGAATTGTGTTTATAAGCTAGCAGCTGGTGAGGATGTATAACCTGTGCATGCAAAGCTAAGCTAATTGGCTAGCTTAGCAATGCATGTTTGTATGTGGATGGAACATGGGCTGTGGAGGGAAGTCTAACAAGCGTATTGCTAATTTGAGAGGGGGCAGAGAGCTGTGTATGTGTAGGCTATGTGCGTGCGTGCGTGCATGAGTGAGTGATTTACTATAAACCAGAAGGAGCTAAAAGGAAGAGGTTGAGAGAGAGGGAGGGAGAGGGAGAGAGAGAATGGCGTTGTGGAGAAATGACTGAGATTCAAATTTAAAGGGGGATGGGGAGACGACGCTGGATTGGTGAACTGTTGGAGGTAGCTTTCTAGGGGAGGGGAGACAACATGGGAGTAGGGGGATCTCAGGGGTAGTAGTAGGGTGGGGAAGGAAGAAAGAGAAAAGAGAAAGGCGGGGAGGAGGGGGGGGGGGGCTATCAGCTATGGCTATCTCTCAAGGTGGGGGTCCTTGTGTGTGGGCTATATAGTATAATAAACCGGTTCTCAAGCCTTCAAAGAGAGAATATGGTTTTTCAAAATGGGGCTTGTTGACAGTTGTGGCTCGTGTGTGTGTGTGTGTGTGTTTTTTTGTGCAGTAGTATAGAGAGAGAGAGAGAGAGAGAGAGAGAGAGAGGGGGGGGGAGGGGGGGAAGCCCTCCATATAGTAGAGTGCCCAGAGAGGGAGGGCCTGGAAGGCCTCGGAAATGTGTTTGTGAGAGGGCCACCCGCACGTGGTCATGTCTCCGCACGAAGCACCCCCTTCCCCCACCTACGTGGAATTTACCTCCCCCTACTCCGACCCACACAAAGAAAGTTAAGCCTAAAAAAAGAGAAAAAAACGCTACTAGATAAATGGCCATCCTATTAATAGGGCACCCAACAGTGCTAAAAAAAAGACCTAGGTTTTACAAATTCTAGAGAAATTCAGTAGGTTTTAGTGAGAAAATCTACAAAATTTAGAGAAATTTAGCGTAATTTCAATGTAAAAACCTTCAGATTTAGTCAATTTACCTCTAATATTGTTCATTCCAAAGTTTTTGGAAACAAAAAAAAAATCGAGCATTGGGAGCCACAATCTTACCTCATTTAGAAGATTTTGTCTTCCAACTTTAGACATTAGGGAAAATTTGGACTTTCAAAGAGGTCCTATAAGGATATTTGACTTTGTATCTCTTCTCCAAAGTGGGCAACCACGTGAAGTCCATGAATGCTTCGTCAAAACCCTATCATTCAACATATCTCGACAGGTGTTCTCCAACTTTGGGAAATCCAATTACTAGAAGCTAGAATCCAGTAGTTCTCGAGAAGTTTCCAATGGATTTTTGAAGCCGATGTCACCCCATCAGCTAAATGCATTAGATGGAATGGAGGGAGTGCTCTTAAGAACCCTCCAGATTTCATTTATGAGCCAATCTCTCAGTGTGAAATCTTTGTTTGTCGGGTGCTCTGTGCAGGACGCCAACCCAAAGCTCGAGCAAATGAGGATTTACCGACAGCGGGTGGCCGTCCTGAGAGACTCCCTTGATTTGTATATAAGGAGTGCCGACAACCTGCAGAGCATGCTGGCTGACAACAATTCACTGGATACCATTCACAATTGGGTGCAGGAAATGAGGAATGAAGTGGCGGAGTTGGCAATTAAATATGAAGAAGCAGTGAACTTCGCCAACAGGTTGCAGGACGAGATCGACTGGCTCTAAAGACTGCTCCGAGCCCCCGTAGTAGAAAATATGGCCCCTTTTTTTTGTAATCCTTTTTTGTTATCATTTTGGCAAAAGGCCCGTCATTTACCCCTTCCCTGTCTATCAAGGGTACTACTCCACAAATTCCGTTGTATACTCCCTATTTACCCCTTCCTTGGGTGAATAGTTGTAACATTTTGTCTCTCTAATTAATGCAAATGCTTACTTGGTAAAAAAAACATATCATTGGAAATATCTTAGAAATTAGGTTCTAAATCCACAAACTCCGACAAATTTGGAGTTGATTTATAGAAGTTGTGGCCTCCCCATTGAAGTTGAAACTTTGGGGAGATATTCCATTTATAAGACACAGTTGTTACATCAAAAAATGGAATCTTCTAGAATATAAAGAATTTAAGGGCATGTTATATATCAATGGATAGAGCTCAATGAGTACATTCTAATTCCAAAGGATCCGACAAGTTTTGATTTCATTTGTAAAAAAATTAGCGTGCGGCCATTCTGGACAAGGGAGAGAAAGTCAAAGTCCTTATAGGGTCCCTTTGAGAGGCCAAATTTTCCCTAGTAAATGAAAGGTAGAGGAGTTTGCTATTTTTAAAAGTAGCTATTGTTGACTTGCTTGCAGCATTAAGAACAATAAAGAGAGTGCATGCCGGTGCTCCTATCCCAAAACCTCCTCCATTCACTAAAGGGCAGGGGATCCATCATGAGACAACATTGGGCAATGAAAGCATTCATCATGAGATGGACTAACATTCACAATAATTTATGCTTCCAAGAGCGTCTACAGGGCTCGACCTCTACCAACCCTCCTCAAATTAGCCTCCTGCTTTAACCAACTCTAGCATGCATGCTTCTTAACATTAAGGCTAAAAATAACCTATACTATAAACTAGCTAGGAAAAACTCAAAGCTAAGTAAGTAAACTCGAACATGGGACGACTCCATCTGATAAACTCTTTGCGTTGTGGTTTTTGAGAGGATAAATGGTATGACATGTACTTGTCCAAACAACCTTACTTATATAGCATCTTGCTACTATAAGTCCCCTTTCCAAGTCATGTGGGCTCTTAGCTCCTTGCCTAGGCCTTACTGAGGACACGTCCTCACACTATTCCCCCCTTTGAGAATAGTTTTAGTCGTAAAAAACAAACGTGGGAAATTGTTTCTTAATTACACTAATGTTCTCCCAACTAGAACCCTTCAAGTCTGTCCTTCCACTTAACCAAAACTGGACGGCATTCATGATGCCTTGTATATAAAACATGAAACTCTAGAATACATTCTGGTTCATGAGACGCATTTGGTGGTTCATGAAAATCGACTAAAGCATTTGTGTCCACAACATTGTTATCAGTGCCTGGTCATTTCCTCAAACAACTAACATGGAGCATTGAAGAGGATGGTATATCAAACTTATAGGCAACTTCTCCAATATATTTATGGCTTAAATGGATCACGTACGATGTTCGAATTAGGGTTACAAGAAAACACATACAGCTCCGAGAGAAGACAAAGAAAGCTCAAGGCACACAACAAAGAGTGTATTACTTAGTCTGCATTGGAAAGATGGATAGCCCTAGACTTCACACACATCACTACCACATGTATATGGTAACAAATCCCCCCTAGGAGTGATGCGGTGAACGAGAGCTGGCACATAGAGTATAGGGAAGTGCCATGCCCCGAGGACATGATCAATCCACAAAGGGGAATAAGCCCAAAGCTTTGCAGAAAGCTTCGAACTTCACACGAGACAATGCCTTTGTGAAAAGATTTGCAAGGTTGTCCCGTGTTGGCACATAAGCCAAAATGATCTCTCCTTCTGAGAGCCTCTCCTTGACATAGTGGTAATGCACCTCAATGTGCTTTGTGCGAGCATGAAAAATTGGGTTCCTCGCAACTGCCAATGCGCTCTGACTGTTAGTGTAGATAGTGCTGGTAGTGTCCTATCAACACCCGAATCAACCATAAGACGTCTGAGCCATACACAGTCAACCGTAGTTGTGAAGATTTATTTGTACTTAGCCTCACAACTAGAAGTGGCCACAATAGATTGCTTCTTGCTCAACCATGGGATTCATGAACTGTCGAGCATGAAACAAAAACCACTTGTGGACACTTTGTGTCAAAACGACCATCCCAATCTAAGTCCGCAAAACCATGTAAGTCTGGCGTCAATGATCCTCCTTGGGATAAAACAAGTCCAGATGTAAAGTGCCACTCAAGTAGCGAAAAATACTCTTGACAACCTGCCAATGCTCAGACCCTGGGCTATGCATGAATCTGCTGACCTGTGAGACTGCAAACTGAATAGCCGTCGGTCTCGTGTTGCATACATAAATAAGGCACCTAACAATAATTTGGTAAAGAGTGACATCAGCACGATCACCAGCATCATTAGGACTCAATTTCAAACCTGTTTCCATGGGAGTGGCAATAGGTTTGCAATCCTCAAGTCCAAACTTACATAGCAATGTCTCTATGTAACTTGTCTGGCACAAGGCAATGCTACCATCACACTGCTTAAATTGTATGCCCAAGTAATGATGCAACAATCCCAAATCTTTCATCTTGAAAGTAGCATTCAAATCAGACTTAAATTCATAAATATGTTTCTCATTTGGTCTAGTGATCAACAAATCATCCACATAGAGGACTAATACAAAAGTCTCATTTGGTCTAGTGATCAGCAAATCATCCACATAGAGAACGATAATGAGAAGTGCATCACCCTCATGCTTTACATTCAATGTGCTTTCTGTTGGACTGTTACGAAAGCCTCGTTTGACCAAATGAGTATCAGCTTTCTCATACCAAGCACGAGGAGATTGCTTAAACCCATACAAAGCTTTCTTACATCTGCACACTTTATCCTCTTGTCCTTTCTTGAAAAACCGCGAGGCTATGTTACATAAACTTCCTCAAATATGTCACCATTTAAGAAAGCATTAATAATGTCTGATTTACATCCCAACCAAAATGAGCTACCAATGCACATAGAAAACGTATAGTAGCCATACAACAAGTGGGAGAAAAATTCTCTTCATAATCTATGCCTTTTTGCTGTGCATAACCCTTTGCAACAAGTCGAGCCTTATAGTGATCAATCTCACCATCCGGCTTGCATTTCAACTTGTATATCCACTTCATACCAATGGCTTTTTTGCAGGAGGCAAATCACACTGAAGCCCATGTGTCATTTTTTATAAGTGCATCATCATATTCTGATTGCATGGAAGCCATCCAACTTTTTGAATTTTGTGCTTCATCAAAAGATAGAGGTTCCTCAAGATCACATAAACTAGACGCATCCAAAGCATAACAATATGATGCATGATGAGAACTTGAATGAGTACGACTAGACAAAGGTGTATCCAATTTACTGTCACACAAATTTTGCACCAGCCATTAGGCATACCTCTAGCCTGCTCATTCTCAACCTTTTCCTCATCAAGTACATCACGTACATATGCATCAGTAATAGGCTGATCTGTAACATTTTCAAAAACCTCCATAGGGTGAACATTTGCCTCATTGGAGTTTACCTTCGAACTTCCACCATTGAAAAGTGGCAGCAAAGTGTCATAAATGTCTTGTGAGCTTACACTACTGTCTCTAGTACATGACAGCAAGGGCTGAACAGAATCTTCCACAAACAAAACATCCCATGAGACCAAGATACACTTTGTTCGTGGATGATACAACCTGTAACCTTTGCTTTTAGCACTATATCCAACAAAAATAAATCTAACAGCCTTGTCATCCAATTTTTTTGCAATGCATTTGTGGCACCAAAGCATATGCCAAACAACTAAAAACATGCATGCGCTCAATAGAAGGCTTTCTAGTATGTCATGCTTCATATGGAGTCATACACTGCAAAGCTTTTGTAAGACGCCTATTAAGTACATAAGTGGCACACATAATAGCCTCAAGCCAAAAAAAATGTGGGAAAGCTTGACTTTTGACCATACATCTTTCCATTTCCATAAGAGACCTATTTTTTCTCTCAGCAACACCATTTTGCTGAGGCGTATACAAAACTGTACATTGGTGTTTTATCCCACGATTAGCCAGAAATGCATTAAATTCATGAGACATATACTCCCCCCCTCAATTGGAACAGAGGGTTTTTATAGTACATTTTGAGACATTTTCAGTCATAGCCAAAAATTTCTTGAAGCACAAAAACACTTCGGACTTGTCCTTAAGCGGATACACCCATGCATGCGTGGAGTAATCATTAATGAAAGTCACGAAGTAAAGGTAATTGTGCAAGTATGGAGTTTTCATGGGCCCACAAACATCACTATTCACAAACTGCAACTTGCATGTGGCCCTAACTGATCCATCCCTTGAAAACTATGAACGGTACATCTCACCCAAAATACAGCCTTCACAAACATGTTTGATAGGTGCTTCAAAGAAGCGGCAAAGAAGCAACCATATTAGATTTCTGCAAACGCAACAAATTGGAAAAATTTAGATGGCCAAAACGTGCATGCCAAAGTTTAGCATTTGAAATAGGCTCCAGGGATTTCAAATTCACGTGATCACGTGTTTTTTTTTGTAATAACACTGTTAATTAACAGAATTCTCAATTCACAAGTCTTCACATTTACAAAAATTGGCATGGTGACTTGAAGAAGACCAGGAGGCTCGGTGAGATTTGCCCGTCAGGATATCTTCTTTTCCCGTCGGCCCCAGCGGGATACCTCAGATACCCAGAGGGCTACGGCCTGGGGCGGTCCCACTTCGTTGCCCGACGGGCTGCCAGGGTATCTATAAATAGGGCCCCTAGGGGGCCCATTCTCCTCAAAATTCTATCCTTTGAGTTTTGATTTGCACAGGTGTCCTCACAAGGAACAAAGAAAACTACGGTATAAATTTTAGTTAACTTTTGTACGCTACTTTACTATTTTGTTTTTAAAATGATATACTTTTTTTAAATAACTATTTTTTGTAGTTTTAAAAGTAGGTTGATCTTGCTTTTCACGTCGGCATCGGTCCTAATATTGGATCGGAAGTGTCATCGTGAAATGCTAGACCAGCCAGCACTGATTTATAATGCGTCAATTGTGTTCACTTCGGCATCGGTTCTATTTTGGACCGGAAGTATCGTTGTTGAACATAGTTGGTTACGTTTAATTTATAGGTAGTTCTATTAACCTTGTTGAACATAGTTGGTTACGTTTAATTTATAGGTAGTTCTATTAACCTTGTTTTCGACATCGGTTCTATTATTGGACTGGGAGTGTCATTGTACAAACTAATAGACTAGTCGCTTTTTGTGTTTTATTAGTGATGTACGTGCCGATAGGCTAGTTCAATGTTTCTTTTGGCATTAGTCCTACTACTCGATTGGAGGTGTCGCTAGATTCATTGAATGATGCCCTTTCTTTTTAGGCTAGTTTGGTGTTTCTTTTGGCATCAGCTCTACTATTGGGTTGGAGGTGTCGTTAGATTCATCGAATGATGTCTTGCTTTTTAGGCTAATTTTAGTGTTGCTATCGGCATCAACACTATCATTGGGTTGGAGGTGTCGTAAGTTGCATTGAATATCAGCCCTTGCTTTTAGGCTAGTTTGGTGTTTCTTTCGGCATTAGCTCTACCATTCGGCTGGAGGTGTTGTTAGTTTCTTCAAACGATGCCCTGCTTTTTAGGCTTAGTTCGATGTTGCTATCGGCATCAACCCTACTATTGGGTTGGAGGTGTTGTTAGTTGCATTGAATGATGCCCTGTCTTGGTCTCGGCATCAACTCTACTACTGGGTTGGAGGTGTTGACACTCTCATTGATGATTGCCTACTCTTTAAACTAGTGTTGTCGTTAATTTCAGTGCATGATGCATATATTTTTTATAAAATTTAAAGTTACGTTGTCTTTAAAAATCATAAAACATGAATCCTATGGAAATGAAGGATTTAAAATCCAAGATCAGATCTCTATTGGTCACGTGCAAATGTGCCCTGACCACGGAGAAGATCACCTTTGTATTGGAGAATGAGACTCGTAGAGATCGTTTCTTTGATACGATAATTGCAGCAGTTCAGGCACACTTCTTAGTTGTAGAAGCAAAGACTATTTGTAGGCTAATAGATAGCATTGTGGGCAACATGGCACAATGCTTAAGAGACTTGGGTGTTGATGCACCAGCGGATGCAGATCTAACCAAGCTACAACATTGGACTAATATATGGTGTGTAGAGAGGTCAAAATAAAAAAGGGCGTGCAATATTGATGCTCAAGATGTCCATAGCCACAAAGCTAGAACCATCTTTTATTAAACAACCTCCTCTCAAGATACAATAGGTGCAAGATCAGATTGAGAAGCTGGGGCGGATCATTTGCTATACACCCACTTTTTGTCTCAGTGTGCCATTGGTGCTTACCTCACACTCCAATCTATCAAACGTGGTCGAAAGCTTGGGAAAGGATGCTATGGAGTTGTGTCAGAGTGCACAATCGATGGAGTCACTTGGTTGCTACCAGAGGTGCAGTATGTGATCAAAGACTTCAAAGGAGATGCACCAGAGAGTTGTCAATCTTTCGCTCTAGAGGCGAGCGTGCAATTGTTCCACTGGGGCATCGTTAGATGCATTGCACAAACACACCAAGACCCACGGTCCCTTGTTTTTCCTTGCTTCAATGGAATGGATCTAGGTGACATGTTAGAGTGTGTTCCACCACCCAAAGGAAAATTCTCTAACATACTAGTGGCTCAAAAAGAAGATCCTAGACGCCCTTCCACAGACCAAGAGTTAGAGATGTGCAATCATATGCTCAATTGGGTGCCTTCTTTTATGGATGGTCTGGTGAAGACCATGGCACATGCACACAACAAAGGATTTATACACTGTGACTTGCACCCATGGAACATCATGACTAACTTCACTAAGGAAGGTGTGCCACGTGTGAGTGTCATTGATTGGGGGTTGGCACTGCAAGTTGGCATTGAGAAGTGAGCAACCAAAATCAAAGACCCCACAGAGCATGCCCTACATCCTTGGAGGGCCCCCGAGCTTTGCAACTCAAAAGGTACTCGTCCGTATTCAAAAGCCACTGACACCTATGCAGTTGCTTTCTGCATTGAGCAACTATGTGATTGGTACAAAGATTTTTCAGAGCATTACAATGTGTCATGGCAAAAGCAAAAGAAAATTGATTGCGGCATGATTGCCAACATAATGCGGAAAAACTACTTACAACAAGGGCCTAGGCAGAGAAAGACATTGCTGAATATGAGTGAGCATTTAGATATGTTAGAGCTCAACTCAGAGGTGTGTTTGCGTCCGTTGTGAGATGATGCCTAGATTTTAGTTTACTTTGCTCACCTTTGAAAACAGTAGTCTCTTTTGGATTATCTGACATGTAAATGGAGCTTTTTGTATATTCATGGACCATTGACTTAAATTGTACCATTTTATAATGATGTAGTCATGGGGCAAAGCAATTAATACACAATGCAATGTGTCGTGATATTTTCTGTTGAATTTGTAAATCTGTATTCAAAAGTAAAGTCTTTTTGTAATAATGGAGCAAAGCGATCAATGTGGTGTGTTGTTATAGTTTTAGTTGAAATCTGGACATTGTTATTTGCAAATAAAGTCATGGTGCACAATGATTAATACAAAGTGTGGTGTGCTGTGATAACTTAAACCAAGGTGTACCAGTGGATTTGCAAACGTATCTGTGATGCAAACTTAAGTTCTATCGCACATTGAGATATTGTAATTATGATCGTGACAAGTATGGACGAGCGTGAAAAATCTAAAAAAGCATACGATCGCTTGCGGGCACTTGCTGATGCAACTGGCACGAACGACCAAGCAAGAGTTGCTGCAAGGACTGATGAGTGGGCGCCGGTGAATGGCAAAAAATGGAAATACATCAACAGAGACGTCACCACAGAGATGGTGAAGGAAGCATGGCCAAATGTGTCTGACTTCTCTATCCGCAAGGGAATATGGAAGCTGGATAAGTGGGTTGTGCCAACCATACGCACGCATGCCAAAGCTATATACACACGCATGCCAAAGCTATATGGTGAAGGAAGCATGGCCAAATGTGTCTCACTTCGCTATCTGCAAGGGAGGATGGAAGCTGGATAAGTGTGTTGTGCCAACCATATGCACGCATGCCGAAGGTATATACCTTGCCTGCACAGGGAGTACACTAAACCACATAGACTGTCCCTTGTGGTTTGCAAAGATGATATACGTCCAATTTGTTGGGAATGAGGCAGTAGACTTCAGTAGCAGAGCCCCCAATAAGAGTGTAGTGGATATCCAAAGTGAGACAGTCACAATATCACGAGAGGAGCTTAGATATGCATTGGTTGGCTCCTCTATGCAAAAAAATGATGCTACCATGGAGGAATTGCAAACATAGCTTCGTAACTCCACACAAACGACGGGGGAAGGGGACTCAAGCAATAACAAAGAGTTATAGAGAGATATCAAGCTGCTCAGGCGTGAACTCCGTGAAATGGAGGGATGGGTTCAACAACAATAAATCATGACAATGATCGAGCATCCTAACACATTGCGTCCACCTCTAGGTCACACTGAGGATGCAGTTGGCCCTTGCCCACCAGTTTGCGAACACTTTTTCCATAGTTGGAGTAGACACTGCAGAATAGCTTGTGGCCACATGTATCATTTGCCATGTCTCATGCAAAACATGGTAAATAAAAAATAATGCCACATTTGCAAGGCTCCGATTGACGAGCTTATTCCATATTCCAAATGGAGAAAGACTATCAACGCTTATTGGTGGCAGCACAGCAGTTGCAAGGGAGAGAGACTCTATTTTGGATAGTTTAAATTTATCATTGTAAATTGTAAACATCTTAGCCTGGAGTGGGCTGCAATGACTCTTATGACCCTTGTATATATCTCCCTTGTGTTGAAAACTTACTGTGACTTTTTGAATGTTGGTAAATTGATCCATGAAGGTTTCATAGTATTCCTTGGTGCATAAAGTAATGTTATAAATTCAGAGTGTGTAAAGTTTTTCATTGGAATTGCAAACAAAATTTATGATACTTTTTAATTTTGAAAGTGAAAATGCTCAGACTATCGTCTTAAATGGCAATAAAATAAAAGTTGTGGTATGGCACTTGGTCCACAGGCCACAAGCCACAAAAAAAGGGTTGGCATTACATTCACCTACAATGTTATCTGTGTCTACATCATTGCTCCGCAATGCCGTTTGTTGCCGAGGTAAATCATCCACCTCAAGGTTCGCATTCAATTCAAGCAAAGAACATCCACCAAGCTCACAGAACCTCAGTTCTTTGACTGTCATCTCTCCCCTTGCTCTTGGTCATCTTCATTCATATCCACAGTCCACCGTGGTCTATCTTCTTCATACCTTTCAGATTGAATATTGCTAAGTAGCCTTTGATTTCAATATAGGTAAACCAATTTCTCGGCCCGGTCGAGTGTACATAGCTGTACTTACTCCAATTTCTCTCAGAACTTGAATGGCAGCACATTGTGCAAGAACCCTGACAGCCAATCAATGCAATGTAGGCGTCAAAGCACCATTCATGAGCCACCATCTCCACGCTGGTTGTTTCGATGCAAGGTTTTGCACAAACTCCAAATTGAAAAGGCCATCCTTTAATCTGTACTTTGTCAAGTCGGTAACTGCTTGGGCTTGATCATCTGGATTGCTATAGAAATTACTTACCACATCATAGAAGTCTTCAACCACCTCCTCATCTAAATCATCACAACTCATGTTATAGTACTCTGGATCAAGCAGAAAAGCAACATTATGTAGTGGGCTATGTGAACTAACCCATAGAGCATGTACATACTTATTTAAGATATCTCTTTTAGACTTATTAAAAGGTTCTCTCCACGGCTTGATCAAGCAATTTTTTGGCTCCGAAGGAGATTTCAAGCTCTCCTGAACATTATACCAATCCATGTCCCCAACATTAGACCAAAAGTGTCTATTGTCAATAAGCACTTTCATAGATCGAACCTTTGTTTTTACTCGTACTGGTTGCTCTGCTTTCCACTCATAGAAGCCTGCACAAATAAATGTCTCCAAAACAACATTTTTATTTTGTAAAAGACTCTCCATAATGTAGAAGTTAGTGCACCAGCATTTTTATTTTGTAAAAGACTCTCCACAGTGTAGAAGTTAGTGCAAAATCTGGTTTCACATGGAAGCTTCATTATTGTGGACATACGTTGCCGATACATGTCCAACACACGTTGTATATTCAAAATAAACTTCAACACCTTCCTCACATTATCTATACTGATTTTGAACCAATCAGTGTCCTGTTTCTTATACCAATCCTGCAGCACAAGATTCAAGCTATGTGCATTGCAACCAAACGTGTACATTGCTATGTGCATTGCAACCAAACGTGTACAAGCTACGAAAGCGCTCCTCCAAGAGACGACCCACTGCACTACAATTCTTGGCATTTTCCATTATCACCTGTACTACATTGTGGACACCAACTTCATGAATTGTTGAACTATGATTATATCGGCTATATAGCTCCCTGATTTTATCTCACCTGATCTGTCAACCGATTTAATGAAGCACTCCCCTCGAGGACTGAATATCATAACATTGATCAACGGCCTGCGTTGGACATTTGACCCTCCATCACGGACTATAGTGCATCCTGTTTGATCAACTGATTTCAAGATTAATCTATCAACTTCTTTTTGGGTGTTGTCAAACCATTTATCCAAGAAGGTTGTCCGCATTTGATGATATGATGGACGGGAAAATCCAGCCCCATACTCAGCAATCTTCTTCCATGCATGCTTCCATGACTCTCGTGTGACCATCAACATAGAACCACCTGTAAAATAGATAGCTTGTGCAAGAGAAAATTGTGCCTCTTCAACAACAATTGATCAAAAGTTTTTCTCTAGACTTACTTGCCTTGTTCTATGCATTTCAACCCTAAATTCGAGCGATCCATCTTGAGTGCTAGCTCTTTGTGTGTGTGTGTGTGTGTTGGTCGGCATGTAGGGTGCACCACTATTTTCTCCGCCTTGTGTTGAGGTAGCATTGCCTTGGTGCTTTGAAGCATGACGGCTTGGAGTCGGTATTGTAGGTCGCCTTGCCATTAGGAAGAGGATGGGGTGTAGGAGGGCCTCTTTATCTGCCATGAGCTTATGGAGGTGATTAACATTTTGACGAATAGGGCCATGTGTGCAAGAATGGTGGGTGTGTAAGAGATGTGTAAGAGTAGTCAAAGGATGCACTTTTCTCCCCAAAAAGGAGGTGGACAATTTTATGATTTTTGGCCTTCCATAACTCCTACATATCATCTCCGATTTGAGCACAGATCATAGATCTGCAATCTACGCATAGATATGCTACATGATATCGTTTTACCCGCTAGATTTTGAATTCCATTTTGGGGGGAAACTTTGAATTCAAATAAATTAGCCGTTTTGTCTGTTTTAATTCAAAAACTGATCTTTGATTACCCTTTGCAAGGAGGCTCCCTACCCAAACATGTTTCCAGGCGGATAGACACCCAAGGGAAAGTCAGTCGCCGTAACAATTTGTGTTGTTAAAAAAACATAGGAATCAAAACTACCTGAATGAAAACCAAAACCTCAAATAAGCCAACAAGTGTGCCAAAACAAACGGAGGCAAGTATGAGACGTGGTTTATATAAACACCTCCAAAAATGGGGGGCAAGAGGAGGATATAGCCAAGCTCGCCGGGTATGACAACTCGCCTGCCAGGCCTTGCCGGGCCAACCAAAAGTACCGTTGAGCTAACAGGAAAGGCCAGTTCCAATAGGTGCTTGTGAATTTGATGTTATTAACACTCTTATGGAGTGTTAATAACATGAGTTATTATCACTTCGCACTTCACGTGAAGACGTAAATGAAATCCCAGGATATAGCCTTAGAATCCACAACTGTATTTGCAAAATTCTGCCCACACTTGTCATACAAAGTGAGCTTATACAACCTACAATATAAAACACTTGAAGCAACAATCTCAATACTAAAATTGAGATCGTGGACTGTACATCTGTCATCCACAAATTTCACAACAAGACCAAGTCTAGCAAGTGCAGATATAGACAAAAGGTTCTTCTTGAACCTAGGTACATACAATGCATCAACAAGTGTGAAAGAATTACCATTTGTAGTAGTAATCACAATCTTTCCAACTCCTTGAATCGGATAAGAGACATTGTTGGCACAAATGACTGAATTCCCATGAGGGACAGACTCAAGAGATCTCAACCACCCTCTCACTCTGTTTGTTTGTCTTCCTCTCTGCCTACATCCTAAAACCAAGACGTACATCAATGCCCTGCAAAATGTTCCAAATGCCCTTTGACACAAGGACATGTTGCATCATGTAATCCCACATGGGGTAATTGTCCCCAACCAATCTATCCTCAGCAACAAACATCTTGAACACATCTGTGTTGTTCTCAGCCATAGCGAATGTTGCACTTGATGTGAAAATTGCCCGAAACGAGAAGGAAAGAAAAAGCAAAAACAACACATGCTATATAGCACAAACCATAGAAGACTGTAAGGTATCTATTATGCAAAAAACAACACTAACAAAAATTCTGCACAAAATGACAAAATTAACTACAGAGTACTACTTATAGTGGAAACGGAGGTCGAAATGAGTCCAAATGAAATTTTTAAGTAAACCAAGCTCTATGAGATTTTCGAAAATATTTTTCAACCTATGGACACTCACCAAAGCTCACAAAAATTGGAGAAAGTGAGCAGGCGTGTGGTGGAGCTGCCGGCCGACTAAGCTCGAGAGGATGCAACTTGCTCTGATACCAATTGTTGGAATTAGGGTGGCAAGAAAACACACACATCTTGGAGAAGATGAAGGAAGCTCAAGGAACACAACAAAGAGTGTATTACGTAGTGTGCAATGGAAAGATGGATAGCCCTAGATTGATGGGCATATATACAAGGCACAGGGAAAAATCCCTCCTAGTGAGGGAAAAAATGTCATGGCGGTCCTAAGTGTGTTCACACACATCACTACCACATGTATATGGTAACACACGATAATCCCGGGGTGTCCACCTCAAAATATGTGAGCACAACATGTGAGTTCACCCAGAGGGGTTTTTTATATACCAAAGAATTATATGTACAGAAGGGGTTAAAAATTGAAAATTGGAAAAGAGTTACAAGTTTATGAAGGAAGAGGGGTCTTTTAATTCATGATGAAGTGTGTGTGTGTGTGTAGAGGGGTTTTACAAATACCTCTTGAACACACGTGCTATGGGTATTTCTAAAAGGTAAACCCCCTAGGATGATAATGAGGAGATGGCGTCAAAACTCAACCAATCTTGAGACTTTCGAAATGTTCTAGACTTTAGTATACGTGGAACACTTGATCATCTTCTTTAAACGTAACCAATCTTCATTTTTCATTAGCATACTTTTTATACCTACCTTGTGTTTGTTTAACATTTAGACGAATATCACGTAACATGGACATGTGATCTCAGAAGATTTTGTTGACCTGCTGGATCTTTTTATTGGCAATCCCATTGAATTTGGTCAGCGGGGTTGAAAGTTGTACATTAACATGAAGGGATTGAACCCTATGGGAGCATGCTTGGAGCTATTGTAAGAAAACTCCAAGATTGGTATATAATCTTGCCAGTTTTCTTTTTTCTTACTTTCATAGGTACATAACATATCCTCTATGACTTGATTTATCCTTTCAGTTTGACCATCACTTTTGGGACGTTCAACCGTACTTAGACTCAACTAGTACCCATCTTTTGGAATCCTACTCGTGAAAAACGGGTATTGAACTTATGATCGTGATCACTTACAACAATGGTGGGTAAACCATATAACTAGTTATAGAGATTTTTCATGAATGAACTTGCTAATTCGGGAGGATTGATCATAGTATTCGTAGGAATAAATCCCAAATACTTTCCCAGTTGTTGCCATCAGGGATCTGTAAAGGATAAAGTAGTACTCATGATTTTAATGTTTTTGCCTTATTAACATGGAATTTTTGGCAATTAATCACATAATATTGTACATTTTTATCCAAAGTTGGCCAATAGAATTGGCGAGTTTGAGTGCATAGGTCTTTCTTATTTGAGGATGACCAACACTAAGACTATCATGATACTCAAAAAGTATTTGGAGCTTGATGTCATTGTATGTCGGTACGCATACTTTCCCCTTGTGGAGCAGGTAATCCTCATTAATGGAAAAATGCTTCCATTGATTAAGTTAATCAGTAATAAAAGTGGATCTTTGTGTAGAGTCTTCTTGAGCACTAGCTTGAGTGTTGGCAAGATCTCTTTTCACACCATGAGTCCAGACATTGGAGTAAGATTGATCATTCTTGCATTCTCATTTAAGAGAGTGCAAGGTTCACTTGATTGTTTTTTAAATGCAAGAGCATTGATCTCAGGCTCACCTCAGGCATGGGATTCAAGTATCAACTACACCAATAGAGGGAACTCCTTGAGCCCCTTTACCTTTCCTACACGTAGTTGGAACTTCTTGAGCCCCTACATGTGGAATTCGTGATAGTGTACCTTGTGGAACCATATTTTCCATAAAATGATTAAATAATGTAGTTAAAGTAGTGTCATTAGTATTCAATATTGAAACATTATGATGTATTGTGATTTGGTGAGTCAACAAGCTATTGAAATAGTGATGATCAACCAACCCATGATCACTAGCCAATGGTGCGTCCTCATCGACATGCCTCATATACACGTCGGGAGGGTGTTGTATTGATCAACGACCAAGGGATTGATGCACAAAGTCAAATTCATACCCCTTAAGAAGATCTTGTGCCATGCCATACATGTTAAAAATGTTAGAAAAATACATTTACCTTAACCTAGCAGTTGATGTCCTTGACAAATTGTCGTATGTAGTTGTGAAAGCATTGTAAAAGCCTTTTTGTGTTAAGATTTCCATGATCATTGTAGGTGCATGCCTTGCATGCACCATCAACACATGTAGCAACAACAAATCAACATCGTATGTGCAAGTCGTAATGTTTTGTGTATAGCAAAAACAGAGTTTACATGCAACACATGCACCACCTTAGTTGCGCTTTTGCGTTTTTGAGACACCTTGGGTGTACCTATTGGAGTACTCGGTGAATTGGCAAAGTCAAATCAAATGTCTATAATGCTCGAAAACAACTTCTTGTTGAAGTTCTTGAAATACCTTGCTTTGAATATGAGTCAAAGGTAATGCGATGCAGACATGTCTTTGCTTGGATTCTTGAAGAAATTGGAAGTTTCATGCAAAGAGGAAGCATGATCGATCAACATTGGTAGAAGACAATCTCCAAGATGGTCTTGATGATTAGAAAAGAATCAAAGAATTTGCAATGAGCTTGTTCACTTTGTTAATCATAGTACAAAGTACCTTGATATTGCTGCATGGTGAAATATTTTGAGAAGGTTTGTCAACCATTCATCCCTTGCATACCTTCAAAATGGCACTAATGACACAATGCTACTTGAAGTCATACATAGCACATTTCAGAAGAAAAATACCAAGATAATTAGTGTTGTTTTTTAAATGGTTCATCATTACCATGATTATGAACAAGTTATGAACATGGAGTGCAGATGAACCTTTGAAGTTAAAGCTTTTGTAATTTCCAAATTGTTGACCTTGCACAAGACAAACTACCTAACAATTAGGAATCAGCTAAAGGCAGCTAACAATTGATATTTGCAGATCTCTCTATGTGTCTGGATTGTGGTTTCATAGTTTCTACTGAGGTGAAGGACATGGTCTCCTCTTTTCGGGTATCTAACAACAGAGGTTTTCCCAATAAAAATGTGTGAGTGCTTCTTGAACAATCTAAGGTAAGACCCATTTGTTTATATTTTTTTTAAAGCTCTTACGTTACCTTTTTGTCATATGTTTGTGGTGCATATACAACACATGTAAGTACTATATTGCGATTCATCTATAAGATATTTGCAAACCCTGATTCAATGTCATTATGAAAGTTGTCTTCTCTCTCTCTCTCTCTAAAACATTGATCTTTAGAATAAATAGAAGAATAATCATAGAGCTCTCTAGAATAGAAATAAGACCAATAATGCAT
Source organism: Adiantum capillus-veneris (assembly GCF_014529385.1). NCBI lineage: Eukaryota > Viridiplantae > Streptophyta > Polypodiopsida > Polypodiales > Pteridaceae > Adiantum > Adiantum capillus-veneris. The sequence continues at coordinate 109,745,643 of NC_140945.1, read as the reverse complement.
TTCAGCTTTGATTGATTATTTCACACATGTAAACATAAATTTTATGCTCTCAACAATTTATAATAGTATAATTATGTGATGAACACTTCTCATGCAAATAAAAGTCTACTTCAACTACATTGTGCATAACAAGCTTGACTTTTTTGGTAGCAATCATCATGCTCCGAAGAGTCTGCAAGGAAGACAAGTGACCCATACCCAGAACATCTTGAGTAGGTGATGTGATGTTTTAGACTCATTTCAAAGCAAAAAAAGCACTCAAAATCTTTACCAAAAGTTATACTTTTGGCTCTTTGGAAGTGGTATTCAAATCTTTATCAAATATGGATATTTGGCAACTTCTTTTAAGATTCAAATAAGCCATAAAAAATTGACAAGTTTGACGAATCTGGTTTTCACACATGACAAATCAAAGTTAAGGGATATTTGATGCGAACAACTTCTAGAGTGTTGTCAAGTATCTTTCAATAGACAAAGCGAGTACAATGGCTATAGTCACTGGAGCTTTATCTTTCAACAATAGAGGAAAGATGAACATGGACTGGGTATTATTTTGACTTCTCTTTAAGATGATTTTATTCATTAATTGGATGATATTAAATCTTTGAGTGATGCCTAGATAGAATTAGAAACTCTTTTTGGTGCCAAAGCCAAATATTCAAAGATGAGCTTAAAGATGAAATTATATTCTCTAACTCTGCATGCTTATAAAAATATAGTAGCACTACCTAACAGGTTAAAGAGCATTAGAACATAGTTAGTTTATGTTGAAGCTCCAATACTTGATATCTTATAGTTGATTCACTTAATAGCTTACCTATACTAAATTTCACCAACTTGTGACCGTCTTAAAGGAGAAATATCCTCTTCCTTCTTTGGATGGTATTGTTAATTTGTTGCAAGAAGAGTAGAAAAGAGCATCTCGTCCTACGTCTTCCATAGTTCCCACTGCATATAAAATTAGTGGTTGCCCTTCTACCTCAACTTCAACCGGAATGTCAACTAAAACTAGATCTTATGCAATTTGTGGATGAAACAATCATCAAACAAAGAATTTCTTCACCAAAAATCCTTGTGCTCATTGCGGTAACACAACTATCTTTCCAACAAGTATTTCAAGAAGAATAAAAGTCAGATAAACATTGTTGATGTTGATGATGATGCACATATGGTCTTAGTAAAAAAGGACATCCTTTAGTTTTGAATTCTTTTTTTTTCTTAATGTTGGTCAAAGTCGATAAATCTTGTACGGGTTATAAACATTGCCACAATAAAAAGTGGGTAAATCTGCCATACTTGTCAGTTTGGTTAAGTTCTTCTTGTCTCCACTCTGGGGGGAGGGGGGACAGGGCTTCCACTCATTGTTTTAGGTATTCTATGAACTTTTCCATGTGTCTGTTTCAAGCCTTTGTTAGTGGATTGGGCTTGATGGGGATGGTTGGGTTTCAAGTCCTTTTATCTTCAATCTAGCCCATGGGATCAATTCTTATCAGTGAATTGATGCACACCACCTTTTATTGTGGATTTTTCATGGTAAAGGGCATGGCTAATATTAGTCAAGTTTTCTATATAGGCAATGATTTTTTAATAATCAAACACATAGAATTTTTCATAGCTCACAAGTCTCTTCCTCTCTTGTTGCTCTTTTTTGTGCTCACCATCTCCCTCCTGCCATGGCTCTTCCCCAACACCACCCTCCATAGCCCCATTGTGTATCTCAACACAAAGGGAGTACGCTTTGAGCAGCAAAGTGAAGGATGTCTGGAAGTCAATTGACATAGATATTCGATCATCTTCTTTATTGCAAGTTTTCTTCACCTCATTGTGTAAAATAAAAAAGTACCCTTGAAAATAGTACAACCAAATCACTACAACTCACTCTATTAGCTCTACATATATGTGTATCATCTTCTTGGCTGCAAGTTTTCATGCCCACTGTGTAAAATAAAAAAGTACCCTTGCAAATAGTATAACTAGAGCACTACACCTCACTCTATCAACTCTACACATAAGTGTATTAAACTACCAAATTATTGAATAAGAGTGAATTCTAAATATGGGTATGTCTATTCCACAATGCATATCAATGAATATACCATCAGTTGATGTCTATACGCTTGTGATTGATTTATTTTTGTCAAATTCGCTTTGGTGCAGTATATCTTGCGCGTCTCACTATCATTAGAAGATGGAGAGTTGAATGTATTGTGGTTCCACCAATATTGAATGTTGCTTTTCTAGTGTGTGTACGCCATTAGTAAAATTTAAGCAGATTCAATGTTTGTGAGCAATTTAAAATTGTAGTGTCACAGTAAGCCTTAAACCAACAGTAACAACAGAAACTTTTTACTAGTTCCAGCACCTCCAGTAAGAAATAGGTGTATTGCTTTGTCTGGGTTTGTTCATTTTCTTAGTGTAATATCATTAAAAAAAAGGCATTGCTTAGTATTTAACATTTGTAAGCCTTCGTGAAATTGTTTATTTGAAATCGCGGTCAACTTTGTTTCTGTCGTCTTTCTATTGTTGGCAACGTTCAAGTCTGGAAGATTTGAAGTGATGTTGTCGTATTTTTAGTTGAAGAAGCAGAGGAACGTGATGTCGATGCTGTTGCACTTTGTGAGATACTGTTTTCATTTATAATGTCTTTCTTATTGTAGGACACACAATCTAAATGAAATTTATATATATCTTTCCATGTTTCGGGGTAATAAAGGTGCTGGTTCTCATCGTTGTGCCAAGGTAAATATAGCAAGCATTGTTCATAGTAAAAGTTGTTAGGATGGTTTGTCGTATCGATCACTATATTGTTTGCATTGGCATACCCTTTACATTGACATTTATAGATTATACGTTTCCATCACTCTATCAGCTCTACACATAGGTGTAAAGGAAAACTATCAAATTACTAGATAAGAGTGAATTTTAAACGTGGGTATGTTTATTCCACAGTGCACATCAATGAATATACTATCAATTTATGTCTATACGCTCTTGATTAATATATTTTTGTGAATTTTTCTTTGGTGGCGCAATATATCTTGCACATTAACAATCAATTTATCGTCAACCACTATACTGTTTTCATTGGCATGACCTTTACATTGCCTTCATAGATTATAGGTTTCCATCACTGCTAATTTGGAGTTAGGTTTAGAGACTGGAAATTGCCTTCCTCTATTGCTAATTAGTGAAACTCTTAACACTGATAAATTTTATCTCTTTTAGATTGAAGTTCACAGTTTTGAAGATAGATGTAATTGAGAGAGAGAGAGAGAGAGAGAGAGAGAGAGAGAGAGAGAGAGAGAGAGAGAGTTTGAATTATTAGAGTTTTTTTTGGCTTCTTCTCTTCTTTCTCTTTCACAAAAACACACACTCCTTCTCTTCTTTCTTGTAAGATCGTCTATTTTCAGGTCTCAAATAAGAAAAATAGGTTTTCACTATACGATACTTTGATTCTTGATCATTGTGCAACTCTAGGAGGTTTTAAAGTGGAAAGCAAGGTCGCTTTTATGTTATGCTAGGTCAAACGAATGATTGGTTCAATTTTTCTTGCTTTTGATGATTTTTTGTGAAAAGCAATGCCGTCTCCTTAATGTAACTTTCTTAAATTTTGAAACTAAAACCTAGCCGTTGTGTTGTACATGCTATTTCTAGACTAATCCCAAAGTTTCATCTCATTTGGACATCAAAACCCAAGTCAAAATCCCAAAATTGCCAACTACTTTGAGAAAGTGCAAGAATTGACCTAACTTTCAAACCAGAGGTCCAAACCTAGGAAGTTTGATACCATAGCATCTACATCTAAAGAATGGAGTACATGCTTGGTAATGTGATTTCTTTATTCTTTGCAAATTCCATGCTATAATCACCTCTCCTTTTACAAAAGAAGGACCAACAAGTAGAGAATACACTGCAAAATTTAAAAAGTGTTATTTCAAGAGTTCATGACTTGAAGTCTCATCTCAAATACTACTTTAAAATCTTACCAAGTAATAAGTGATATCTCTTTCACCCCATGCCTTTGTAATTGATGATATCAAACGTTTTAATTCCTTCTTGAATCTTCTGTATGTGTGGTTGTACTTACTTGAGATATAGATGACCAAAACATGAATGCCAAAGTTTTGCATCTAAAATAGTCTTTGAACCAAAAAATATGCATGATGCTAAAATGTTCCCTTTCGGGGGGGGGGGGTTCATAAGAAATCACATATATCACCTGCATTCAAATGTTATTTAAAACCCCTATACTTACATGCTATAAGGTAATAAAACAATACCCTTTCCTTAAGAAACTTGCATATGTTTTTCCAAAATGCAATAAAAACCCTCTTCCATAAATGTAATTTTGTTAGCTTTGAACAATTTTTCTCGATAAAAATCCCTTTATTTTGAACTCATGTGTTATACTTGTAAGCATTGAGCTTATAAAGTCCATGAAACAAAGTGCTAGATTCCACAATAGTATCACCAAAACTATGACTATGCACAATGTATTTATCATCCATAAAATTGACTAGTTTTACAAGTATAGATATAGACAAAAGGTTCATCATGATCCCCTATACATACAAAGCATCCAAAGAGTACCACGTGTAGTAGTAAACACAATGTTTTCAACTCGCTAAACAAGATAAGAGGTAATGTTGGCACATGTGACAATAATTTTTCTAAGGATAGTCTCAAGAGAAGTGAACAAATCATGATGAGTTGTAATGTTCTTAATTGAACCAATGTCAAAGTACCACACATTCTTCATGGATCTTGCAATACATACATCATGAATAAATGGTTCATATGGAAATTAAGCACTAAAAGCACATTCTAAACTTTGTACACTATTTGTAGAACTGCATTGGATCAAGTATCTATGCCTCTTACTTATTACGAGTCTCTTTAGCCTCAAGCTTAGAACATTACTTAATGAGAAGATCATTTTTCCCTATCGTTAAATAATTTCAGCTTCTTTATTTTATTACCAAACTTCTCAATCCTTCCGGTTTGAAGAAATAGCTGTGGGGGACAACCCTGCTACTTGCATAAGCATTGGAAGTGGAAACAACGATATGCTTATTTTAATTTGGAGCAACTTATTTTTCTTTGGAGCCACAAATGTCTATTAGAAAACACATAGATTATCCCTATTTCTTTTGAATTTTGTCTCTAGCAATTGTTGCTCCATGGGTCAACAGTACGTCATAACTCAATTTTCGTACCAAAGTCTTATTTTTTGAGAGTTATAAAATGATGCGGATTATGGTTTAAAAAATCATTTGCAGTGGGTAACTATTCTAGTCACAGAAGCCAAGGTGCGATGGCACTTCCAGATTGTAAATACAAAGCCATTTGACCCATTGAACTCTATTTTTTGGTTTAACCTATGGTATCCTTAGTCTATAAGGTACCTAGGTCATTTTGTAAAGAGAAATTTAATCTTAATCAAGGTTTTGTGCTACCGTCGACTATGTGTGAGAGAGAGCATGAGCTTCATCCTGATGACACTCCCTGCTCGCTCATTGCATTGGAGATTCAATTGCACCATTGTGATAGGCTTGGCAAGAGTTACACAACAACACCAAGCATTCTGCACAAAACGAAGCACACATACTAACGTATCTACGAGCTATTTGTGGTCGTGAGTGTGCCAAATGATGTTTATTTTTTGCGTGCAAGTAGTCATTAGAATCATGGAAACATAAGCTATGCATAGGTACTCATAGATTTCAGTTTTGGACACTTTCAAAATTTTGCTTTGCCTTCATACGCGTTTTCCGTTGATGGGTTTGGAGTGAGGACTTTGAGTGTAGAGGTTTGGGATAGACGTATCCTAGTGAGGGGATAGTGTTCCTTAAGTTTCATACGATTTTCATATGATTTGATGAGTTTCCTTCCATTTGTGTGTATGTGGGTTGGGTGGTGTAGTTGAGAGCTATGAGATTTTTGTTTTTGATTTAGTTGGCCTTCCAGAGTGTTGCATATGTGGGATGGTCTCAGCCTGACAAGGTGTAGAGATTTCCTTCGTGCACCTATCGTGTCATCTGTGTCCTTCATTGACATTATGTTGATCTAGGTAGTGTTGCATGCGCTTTATAGGTGGTGTGATTTGCTCCGGTCCACAACATTGGCGTCATTGGCCGAGGACACAAGGACTTAAGTAGGCAATCCTACTAACACTAGTGTGATGGTTGCTTCCTTTGATTTCCACTAAAGCGAGAATTTTTCTTAAGTGGATCTCGAAGAGAATATTTCAAGATCAAGTGGATAGCTAGGAAGCATTTGTCTTGCCGAGAGGGTCTATGACTAGATAAATTTAGTTAGGATTTGTAGTATTAGTTGTAGATTAGAGTAATTGTTGTTGGTTGAGTAATTGTTGGTGGTTGAGTGATTTGTGAGGTGATAAAAGCGTTTTCTAGTCCGTGTGTGGCAGTGAAGCGTTTTTCTATTCACAATTGCAAAACCGCATTTGATGAGTAGGAGTAGCTTTAGGTAAGTGATCTGATTCTGATCTAGAGCTATTAATCACTGATTTATTTGTTGAAGTGCATGTTTTCATTTAAAATCACAAAAACGTTTGATTTTGAGGATAAAAATACAATAAATAGGTTTCTGCTGACATTTTTTTCACAACTGATTGATGACGTGCATATAAGAGGGATTTACAAGAGTTCTGTGAAGAAAAATTAAAATTATGAAAACCTGGACATCATATGCGTACAAGGAGGCACCTGGAAACCAAATTTGACTACACCATAGTGTTCAAAAGGGGTGTTTTACCCCAAGTACACCTTGAGACTAGGGTTTTGACCAACCCTTGGTACCCAAAAGACAAAAGTCGGAATGTCGAAAACAAAAAAATACGGAACTTGTGATTCTGAGAATATTTTTGTATTGAAATTGGTAGAAGTGCTTGAAAACCAGTTTTGGAGACTTGTGGATGATTGTGAATGAATTCTAGACAAAAATCCATCAGTAGACATCATACGCGTATGATGTCTGAAGGGTAATTTTGGCAATACAATTGAATTTTTTACTTTACACCCCTATTTTGCATGTTGTGTTGAGCACATACACCAAATTTCATTTCAGTTGGGCATATAAATTGAGTATTGAGAGGATTTCACTCTTTCTGGGAAATTCCTTGTCAAAAAGTGGGGAATGTGTGCAAGTTTGAGTTTCAAAATTTGTTGTGAGCACATGTGCATGTTGTATATATCAAGGAGCTTCAATTTGACTAGAAAGACATTATACATGTATGATGTCCTAGAGGCCAGATTTGAGTTCAAAAGATACACCTAAGTGCACCCTTGTGATCTAGAGTATTTAGGAAGAAAATAGGAAAATTTGAATTGAATTTGAAGCATTTTTGGGCTTATAAAGGCCACAAGATGGATCTAGGCAAAGTGAATGCTTGAATTGATCATATCTAGCACAAAAAGTGTTGAAATTGAGTTTTCAAAAGCTGTTCTGAGTTTCTTGTGAGGTGGGAGACCTCTGCAGCGAGTTTCACTTTAATTTGACCAGCTACACATCATACACGTGATATGTCTAAAGGGAAATTTTAGGGACCAAAGATGACATCAGAGTAGACCAGGGTGTTTAGCACCATATAACAAGCTTAGAGACCAAGTTTCATCCAATTTGGAGCATTTTTTAACTCAGAAGACCTCCTAGATATACTGATAGCAACTAAGAAAAAATTAGGGGAGATTGCGATGCCTACATGTGTCTGAATCACAAAGTAGGATTTGGAGTCAATACAGCATCAAGGAGAGTCTAAACTTCAAGTTTGGGCTAATTCTGAGCAAATAGACATCATACGTGTAAGATGTCTCAAGTCAAGATATAAAAGTCCAATTGCACTTCTGACCACATACGAGGTTTGGAAATGATGATTTAAGCTAGTTTGCAAACTTTCATTAAAAAAATAGTGATTTTGTGCATTTTTGACATCCAAATGTTTTTGTGAGTACATAGTCTTGCTGTATTCATCAAGGAGCAGCTTGGCTAGAAACAGAAGTGAAATCTGAGCCAAAAGGGCATCATACGCGTATGAATATTTTTAGGCCAAATTTGAGGTTAAATGAGACATCTGAGTATATCCTAGTGTCTTTAAGCATAAAAGAGGTCCCTAGCCAAAATTTCATTGCATTTGGAGCCAATTTGGGCTAAAAAGTAGCAGAAGATGGAAATTGGGCAAGGTTCATGCTTGTATTGACCATAACTTGCACAAAAAGTGTTGAAATTGAATTCTGAAAGTTGTTGAGAGTTGCTTGAGTGATAAAGAGTCTTTAGGATAAAATTCACTTCATTTTTCCACAAAAGACATCATACGTGTATGATGTCTAAAGTTTCAAATTAGAGGCCAAAAATTACATATGAGCTTACAGAAGTGTTTACCATCACAAAGTAGGCATAGAGATCACCTAGTTTAATTCAATTTGGATCATTTTTGGCTTAGCTAACCTCACAGGGAAGTTGCAGGCAACCAAATAGAAAAAGGAGTAATAAACCTGACTAAAAGTGTCAAAATCACAAACTGAGACTTGGAGTGGTTAGAGTACATCAAGGAGAGTCTAGAATTAAAGTTTGGAGCAATTCTGAGTTAGGAGACATCATACACGTATGAAGACTCCAGACACAGGTTGAGGCTAGACAAGAACTTTGACTAGTGAAAGGACTTTCTTTGACCCTAGAATCCCAAATATCATTCCAAAACAAAGTTTGGACACCTATAAGTGGACCAAAGCATGTATCCAGTGTTGACACTTTGGAATCACCAGAATTGACCCACAAGAAGACTGAATGCATTAGAAGATTGTTTTGGCCATAACTTGAGCTACTAGTATCGAATTAAGAAACTTTTTTTATAAAACGAATCTCAAGAGTAGCTCTACAACATTTAATGCAACTACTGAAAAACAATCAAAGACCCTTTGGGTCATTCATTGTTGGTCAATGTTTAAAAAAACGTCATTTAAGGCCTCAAAATGCATCTGGAAGTTAGGAGTGTCTAAAAGCAACAATTTAACAGATTTGTGAGGATACGATCGCAGTTTTGGACATAGTTTTGACTTTTTCCTTTCAAAGCACTTGAGCACATTAAAATAAGACTGCTTACATCCAGCTAGAGATGTTAAGCTTAGAAATCATGTCTACTTTAGATTCAAACTCAGCTTATACAAGCTCCAGGATCCCAGCAATAGAGGAGCATCCGCCCATAATGGCCCTTCCAAACTTGCAGTTGAGAGATTTTGGATGACAAATCATCAAAGTGAGGGATTGTATAAATAAAGTAAAGGCAGTGAGTTCAATGTTTTTAAGTGCTCAGAGACATGTCTAGAAGAGCTGATGGATTACAAGCTCTTATATGTCTATACATACGAAGTCGACTGTCAATGGAAATCTATAGTTGTTGACAAGTATGGACAAGAATGCAAAGCTCTAGAAAGAACAAATCCATAGACTACATTAGACATAGATGGATATTTGGTCAATGAAGGACCACCAATAGCTCTACCAAACACGAGAATTCCTATGAAAATTCCAAAAAGGAAGCCAATTGGATTCCCTCTTGGAGTGATAACGAGAAATGAAATGACTAATCTCCAATAGAACGACCAATTTCTTTGAAGAAGGCCAATATACAATCATGTATCAATCAAACCGGACAAGGAGAGTGGAAATGCCGATCTATCCATCAATGAACAACATGGGACCAAATACACCGCAGTCTAGTCTGGGTTACATCAGCTACATGGTTTGACTCAATGGAATTTTGAGACTCTTGATGAGCTGTTTGAAGGAATTCATCGAAGAATTATCGCAGAAAGGCATAGCTCACAATATAATCTCGCAAACTCATAGATTCAAGCAGAAAAAGGGTGAATCGTCGTGCAAAGTGGTATTACGGCTCAAGAGATATGTCAAGTTCCATCCAAGAGTGGAACTACCTATGCAGTCTCATGATAGATGTTGATCCTTATCCAGGGAATGAGATATGCAGGCCTTCAAAAGGATCTACATATGATAAGGAGCCTAACACCGCTAAACAAATTGATCAAGAAGCTCTTTATCTGGTGGATAATTGTGAGAAATATAAAGAAAAGGATTGTAAGAGTCAAGATGAGGACACATCCAAAAAAGAGGCACCTATCGATCCAAAAAAGTTTATCGATGACATAGTCAAGAGGTTAACTCCTCTTGTAAGGTGTAATTTTGGGGAGCCTAAGTGGTGCAAAATTGAGAGAAAATGGACAAACCATACAAGGGAAGAGTGCTACTATAGCATGGAATATGCTAGGGAGAGGTATGTACAACTTGTTCTAGTAGCACCTACTCCACCTAGATACATTACGGGGAATGCACAGGTCTAGTAGGAGTTTCAAGCCCACAACTTGTGTTAGGACAACAACCTTTGTTGCCAGGTTCTAGAATGCCTGTAGACATGACTCAGACATGAGATACACATCGATGATGAAAACATCTAATAAATAAGTGCTAGTACCAACTACAATGTATTATAACAACCAAAATGGGTACTGCCCTTTGAAGCAACAAAAGATGAGAGACATGTAGTGGTGAGGCCGGTACAACCTCCACCTCTTGCATTTCAAAGAAGGTATGAGATGGTCAAAAGGACATTATGGTTCATTGTGAATAGTGGCTTAGCTAGGTCAGAGCAGCCAAGAGGAAACTCAAGAAGAAGCCCCTCAACCAAAGACAAATTGTCACAAAAGTTATGACAACCACTTGGTCAAACAATGCTCTCAGACGGAGATCACTCAAGTAAATGCATGTTGTCTTGACTATGGTGTCATTCACTTGATCCTTGACTGTTAAAAAAACACAAACCGAGTCATAAAGATCACAACAAATGTCTCACGTATTGTTCAGCTAGCCAGTAGCTTGAAAAACAAAAATGTTGTACCAGTTCAAGTAGTTACAAGAGCGAAAGCTCAAAAGGAAGCTAATGAGAACCCATAGACAGAGAAAATGAAATCTGACACAAGATGAGAGACGGACAATGAACCAAAGAATGATGCACCTAGTCAAAAGCCAAGAGCAAACAAAATAGTTGGAAAGCTAGAAAAACTAGGAAAGCCTATGAAGTGCAGTGGCAGATCTCTATGCAGAACTAGAAAAGAAAAGGCTTGAATGTGCCAAAAAATGATTCAAATAGCCCAAGTTTCACTAGAACCACCACTTAAAAAACCTGAGGATGTGATCCTCATCCCACCTACACCAGTAACCCCACCAAACCAGGAACAAATATAGCCAGATCCTTTTCACAAGCACAAACCAAGGCTCAAGGACCCAACATTAGAACCAATGATAGTGTTGAATACCACTCTTTCGAGGGATTTCACCTAGCTATGCCTGAGGGTTGTAGAGAAATAGATGGCCTTGATGAATTGTGGAAACAAGTTAGAGAGGCCAAATGAAGCCAGTGAGCTAAGCAGATGAGTAAGCCATACTGGTGATGGGAAGAACAGTGTTTCTTCCACCACTAGAGGAATTTGAGGTTGGATCTCAAGTGAAAGTAAAAGTGCAATGTATAGGAGAGACCAAGGATCTATACAATCTATGGACAATCAATCCCATCCTCTAAGGACACTACCGTCCTATATGGGGTAGCACGAGGCCAAGTCAGATGTTATTTCAGTCTCATCACAGAAAGTCATTAACGAAGACTGATAGACATTTTGTGGACAGTTGTGACCTATACGATAAAGTTAGCCGAGTTTCTCAGAATAAGACCAAACATGTGGACTACTGTGGGTAATTTCTAGAGAAATTTTTTGTGAAAGACCCAATGACTCAAATACAAGAAGGGATTACAAGAGGTAGAAATCCAAAGTCCTTATAGGGCCCATTTGAGAGTCCAAAATTTTCCTTATGTAGTCAAGTAGATCAAGGTACCCACAATCTTTCTGTATTGTAGCATTATCAAGCACTTGACATCATTTTCCAACTTCAAATTTTGATTTAAGGGCATTAAAATTGGTTTACAATCATCCACACCATACTTTTCAACATATCCAAAGAATATTGCATTTGTGATAGCTATACACCTTTTGTACGAATAATTTCAATGCCCAAGAAATACCGCAAGTCTCCCAAGTATTTCATGTCAAATTCCTGCATAAGTAGAGCATGCACACCCTCTACTTCAACCACATTATCACCTCCACAATATCATCCACGTCGATACATATTACCACGATTCCTACCTCATTCTTTTGACATACAATGAATGGTCTGCATCAAACATCTCAAAGCCCAATGAAATGAGAAATTCCACAATCCTCTCATTACAACCTCTAGGTGTTTGCTTCATCCCATACAATTATTTCTTTAACCTACATACAAGGGCACATTGTAACATTTAATGGCCTAAAAACTTGTGTGTAGCGGAGATTAGCATGAACATAGTGGGCATTTCATTAGAATAGATTCGTAATGAGAATTACAAGAGTGCTTGGGTGGAGAGAGCAACAAAAAGCATAACACCTAGTTAGATAGCATGAACAATACTTTCAAAAGAGAGAGAAATTAAGCAATTGACAACAGTTGAGGACCGGATTTGCATGGAGCCGGTCCCCCCCTCCAAAAGGCTTTGTATTATGGTTTCTCCCATCAAGAGAGACATTTTACAATACAATTTCTTGTGTTCCTTCAATACTAGCTAGTGCAATGAAGATGGAAACTTCATGCACTACACAAAACACTTATCAAACACAACATCAATTCCCTCACGGTCTCAGACCCAAGACCTCACACACCTTCGAAAATGGTAAGAGCTAGCGGGGTATGAGAGTAGATTGAGAGGAAGAAGGAGTATTCTTACGAGAAAGATATACATCTCCTCACATAATCACTCATATTAGCATAGCTTAGCTTAGTAATTAGCATGGTAGAGGAGATGAGCATGCATTGAAGCTTGGCTCTTGGTTGGATTTGCATCACAAAGCCAAGAGTTGTTGGTGTAGGCCTCCCTTCTCACAAGCTTGGAGTAGGTCATAAGCTTTCCATTAAAGCTTGAGAAGAGAGAGAGAGAGAGTCTTCTTACTTCCACACATGAGTTGTGTGTATGTGAGAGTCAATAATTCTTTGAAAAATCAGCCCCCTCTCTCTCTTGGTCGACCCCTCTTGCTTATTTGCTCATGCTACAGTCTCATTGGACCTCCCTAGAGCTAGCCAATGATAATTAAGCACTATAAGTGATAGACTTATGACATGTGTTACCCTTTCCCCTTTTGTGAGAGATTTAGGTAATTAATAAATGCAACTAAACTCTCATTGGACCCCTTTGCCTCCTGGCCAATAGAAATCAGGCAAGCCATTGGGCTGCTGAATGCTCATTGGTCCCCTTGGGAGATTGTCCAATAGTCTTCTAGAGAGCTTAGTTCTCATTGGTTCTTTTATTAAGTATTTTCAAATTAATTAAAGTAGATTTAATCTAGCCTAATTCTCATTGGTCCACCTCCAAGGCCATCCAATAGGATTTGAGTACACCTTGTGGGCATCTCGGCTAGGGAGCTAACATGTGTTCCTCTTTCCCCTTGTGTACAAAGGGAGCTTGTGTGTGTGTGTGTGTGTGTGTGTGAGTTTCTCTCTCATCCCCTACTTGCAAGGCTCGCCCCCTCCTATGTAGGGATTGACAAAGACTTTTTGGATACACACAAAGCATCCAATTTTCCCAAAGTTTGACCTTTGGACACAGCCTTTGAATTTTGGAACCTTAGCATTTTGGAAGTCTTAATGGGCTGAACCTTAGGGTCTTTTAAGCACATTGTTGCACATAGCTCTTCTGTAAATGGCCCCCCCTTTGGATCCCTATTTTCCCTCCTTTAGATCCCTACTGTGGTCGGTCTGCTAGCTTAACCAATATTCTAGCTTTTTCTCCCCTTGCACTTCCCCATATTAAATGATCAGTTTAACATGAGAAAATCATTTAGGAGAATTAGATATTGATTATTATGACATTACCTCTCTCTTGAAATCATAGTCGTCCTCGACTATGGTGTAGAGAAGATAAAGCATATTCATGAGTCCTTTTCTTAGCGGGTAGAGGATCCCTATGTTACCCTACGACATCTTTCCACAATGGATGACTAGTCCATTTGGCGCTTGAGAGCCTGAGACTGCCGCAAGCATGTCTGTACATTAGTCCTATCAATCTTCCATAGTAGAGTGACAAGCTCTACTTGGTGTTTGGGAGACGTCGTCTCTGCAAACTTGATCTAAGCATGCATACTACTTCATTTTTGTGCACAATAAAGAAAAAGAGAGTCTTATAAGACAAAAACTCTGTTCATTTTTAACATTATGGATAGACTTAGGCAATCCAAAGATAGAATCCATGGATATTCTCTCCCATGGTGAATTAGGGATTGGCAAGGGTTGAAGCAATCCAGGTTGCTTCCCTCTATCAAATTTTGTCTTTTGGCATACCACACATTTAGAAACATACTCTTGTATGTTCACTTTCATGGTAGGCCAATAGAAATATGTTTCAATTCCCTTTAGCCTTAGACTGAATCCCTCTATGCCCCGCATAAGGAGGAGCATGAGATTCATACATTACTTTCTCACGTAGTGAGTTAGTAACGCATAGTCTATTGCCATAGAGAAGATAACCATCTTGTAAAGTAAATGGTTCTTCTTTCTTCCCTAATGCAAGGGCTGAAATTACATCTCTAAAATTGAGATCAATAGCATACTCATCTATCATTGAAGATAGATCATTGTGAGTTGCTATGGAAACCACATTCACTCTCGGCCAACTTGAGAGTGCATCAGCTACTTGATATGCTTGCCAGCAATATGAAAATGAAATAGCGAAAGGAAATTTTCCCACCTCATTTGTTTGTCAGAGAGCTTGGTCTGCATCATGAAGTACTTAAGACTTTGGTGATCCGTTCGCAGGATGAAAGGAGTCCCCAATAAATAGTGCTTCCATGAGTCTAAGGCATGTAGAACTACAAGGAGTTCCTTTTCATAGATTCCTAGAGCTTTCTCAACAGGGTCGAGCCTTCGACTTTCATAGCCTATGGCGTGCCCTTCTTGAAGCAAAACAGCTCCAAGGCAATCACCACAAGCATAACATTGGACCTCGAATGGTTTTGAGAGATCCGGTAATGTAAGCACATGTTGAGAGATAAGCTTTTCTTTAGGCTTTTCAAAAGCATTGTTCTCCTTAGCAGACCATGTATACCTAATGCTTTTCTTTGTTAGGTCATGTAATGGTCCCGCAATTTGTGAGAACTTTTCTATGAAGCGTCTATAATATGCACACATACCTATAAAGCTTCTTAGTTCATGAAGATTCTTTGGTTTAGGCCATCCTTTTATTACCTCTAACTTTGATGGATCCATTTGGATGCCATCTTGAGAGATAATGTGAACTAAATACTGAATCTCTTGCAAGAAAAATTCACTTTTCTTTCGATTAACATAAAGTTTATTCCTTCTTAAAACTTGAAATATTACCTGGAGGTGTTGCTTATGTTCGTCTAATGAATTAGAGTAGATGATAATATCATCAAAGAACACTCCAGTGAAGGTTCGATGAGGCCTGAACAGCTTCTCCATCAAGTGGTTGAATGTGGCCGGTGCATTGGTCAAGCCAAAAGGCATGACAATGTATTCGTAAAGACCAAACGTGGTGCGAAATGCGGTATTTACAATTCCTTGATCAACTATCCTTATTTGATGATAGCCACTTTTTAGGTCAATCCTACTGAAGTAGTTCGATCCTTGTAGATTATCAAATAGGTCTTCTACCCGTGGAACGGGAAACCTATTCTTGATAGTGATCCTATTTAGTGCTCTATAATTGACACACATACGATATGTGTCGTCTTTCTTTTGCACTAATAGCACAGGTGAGAAAAATGGAGATGAGCTAGGCCTAACCATGCCCTTCTCAACTAACTCATGTACTTGCCGCATAATCTCCTCTTGTTGAGCTTGAGAAACTCTATAAGGAGGTTTTTTAGGCGGTGAACTTCCTCGAAGAAGTTCAATTGCATGGTCATCATTACCTCGTTTAGGAGGTAGCTCACAAGGGATGTCATCAATAAAAACATCTTGAAACCCCTTGAGAAAATTGGATAACTCTAATTCCTTTTGGTTGCTTTTATTTTCTTTTGCTAAAAGAACATAAGCATCCAATGATCCATAAACCATCATGAACACCAAATGGATCATATGGCATATAAATCAACCGCCCCAAACCATGCACATATACATCTCCTTGTGGAACAAACGATAACACTGAATCCCCTACAACATCAAGTAACATTAGATACTACCATATCCCTTATGAAACGTGCTCAATTGATTGTTTGTCGTCTATCACAGGTAGGAACATTGGTAATGTTGATTCAAACCTTCTAGCATTAGAATCCTGGTCATGCATATATAGCTACATCAGTTCCCTAGCAAAACCCTCTCCAAATGGATCCCAAGACCCATTAGAAAATTCCTTTTTTTCACATGCTCGATATCTAGTAGAGCCTCATCCAGCAATTTCCTAAGGTCAATATGAACCGCATCTAGGCAAACTAGCTCTCACAAAAAACCAAATTGCTCGATAATTTTAGCATTCGCAATTGAGATCCTTCAAAAGCTTTGTCCAATAAGCACAGAAGCTCTGGGTCTACCACTTTATAAGAATCTTATATTCTGCATGTCTAACGCTGCAAGCTCATCTTTCCACATATGACATGCATATTAGCCACACATGTTGTAGAATACTCTTCAATTTTCTCACCCTCACCCAAATAACTCTAAAAATTTGTGGCACAAAGTTCAGCATGCTCATGGAAAATAGGATCTAATTCCCTATCCATATCCTCTCCATAATGAATCCAATCATTTGTGACACCAAAAACTTGGAGTTCATTTTGCACCCCCTCGAAATAGGCACTAGGGAAGTTCAGGATGAGTTTGCCACATTGTGACATCTGCATCACAAAATCTTGCTAAAGAAGGAGTTTGCACCCCCCCTCTAAATCATCACCTTGTAGATCTTCAAACACATACTCTTGCACATTCGATCCCTATAAATGGCCTTGTAAATGATCATGTACATCCACACCTTGTGAATCCTCATGTGTGTATAGACCTTATAAGCCTTCATGCCTTCCCTGACCCTGTAAGTCCTTATGTGTGTCCAAAATATTTCAATACGCATGAATTTTTGGACCTTGTAAGTCTTTGGCTTCAGCCGTCGTAACTTCAAGCTTTGCATAGAAAACTTTGGCAACTTCTTCATCATCTTTAACTTGTAATAACATGTCATTCTTAAGCAAGCACTCACCTGATTAGCCTAAATTTGATTGCAAACCTTTGCATAGGTAGGAACATAAGGTACGATCCAATTCAACTTCATACATGCTTAGATTCCACCAATGTTCTCGGATAAAAACAACTAAACTTGCTCAAGCTTTGGATATTTTGTTGTTGAAGCTCTCGTACTCGGTCAATAAAATCTGGAATCGCAAACCAATCAAACTATAAAAAAAATTTAATTGTGGTATTCCATGCAACTCTAGATCCTCTTCATAGCACTCCAATTGTCTTATTGGATTGTAGCCATTGAAAATACTCCACTTATCAAGAACTGAGTTTTTTTCATTCTCAAGAGCTAATTGTTGCAACATCTCTTGCTTCCAACTTTCTAGATCTTTGATTCCCTTTTTCCCATTGTTGACTCAAATAATTTATTTATTTTTGTTTAATCCTACTCTTCAAATCCACCCAATTCACCTTTTGCAAACTACTACAATTCCCAATTCTCGACTTTAAAACCAGTATCCAAATTTTAATCCTTTACCTGCACTTGATTTGCATACTGCTGCTACAAAATAGAATCCATTAGTCCCATAATCTGCTCCAACTCTTTCTCTTGGTTTGTTGACATGGTTGATTCCATCCACCCCCGTCAATTTCATATTGGGTTCACCAAATTTAACAGAGTACACGGTTCTCCACCAGGTCGACCAAGAAACTGTCGAGCTTTTGGTTATAGATGGATAATAAGTGTAGGTTCAAACCAAGCGACATGAGTGCGGTTAGGGGTGATTTTAGTGTCAATAAGATTGTATACTAAGGATTAGGGATTACTTATGAGAGATAGCTAAGGAATAGAGTAAAATTTACGGCTAATAGCAATAGACTACTAGCAAATGACACAAATTTTGATGCCTCAAAACAAGATAAGATTTTAAATTTATGATCTATTATAACCCTATTACAACTCAATTACATACACGAAATTTGAGATGCACCTCAATCTGAAATCCCTAATAGAAAATTCTTAATTGTTAGAGAAATCTACAATTATCGAGTGTCCTATTCTTGAATCCCCAACATTTCCACAAAAAGGACTATACAAATGCCCTTTTTCCCTTCCTCATAACATTCTCCAATTGTTTGCTCTTCAACGAGTTCTCCAAGAGAGATCAACCTTTCTTCTCTTGTTTTTCCCCTATGCCCGATTCGTGAGAGAAAAAAAGATCAAGAGAAATTTCTACCGTGCAATCATCCCCTACTTCTTATGACCTTGCTCGCTAATACCCTTTGCTCGTCTCATAGTTTGCATCATTTCCTCCTTCTATCTTGCTTCTTTGTGGTCAAGATTGCTTCCCTCTTCTTGGTATTTAATCTTGTCTAGAGAGAGAGAGAGAGAGAGAGAGAGAGAGAGAGAGAGAGAGATATAATGGTTTTAGCATAAAGATTAAGATTACTAAAGATAAAATATATATGGGGATCTTCCAAGGTCAAGGTTAAGGCTACATATTATGAAGATCAAAGAATACATAACATGAGCAAGTTTTTGCTTGGTTTAATAACTCCCCCCTTTGCTTGACAAATCCACTTTCTAAATATAGCCAAGTCTTGCCCCTCTTACCATTGGGATTGTTGCTAGTGCTCAGCATGGGGAGGGCCTCTTAATGATGTGGTAGCAGCTAAACTCTTGCTCTCTTGCGTGAAAACCACAACGGCTGATATCGAACGTGGCGCTATGACCTGCTAGCTAATTCTCGATTCTTCATCACCTCCTTCCTCACGCTGCATCGCTCGCCCAAGCCCATCTCCCCCCCCTCTTGTTGCTCACTACACTAGTCTTGCCTTTTCTTCTCTTTCTTTTTTTCCTTTATTCACATTATGACCCCCCCCCCCCCAACCCCCCCCCCCCCCCCCCCCCCCCCCCCCGCACCCCTGCCGACCAACAACAACAACTCCCAACCCATGTAATGGAATTTGCCTATTCAATTTGAGAGTAGCGGAATTTAATGAGAGTACTTTCAAGAAATGATTTTGTGAGCATAGCGGGTTGACATAATTGAAGATAGCAACATAATCATAGCAATTAGTTAACTTGGCATAGACAATACTTTTGCAAGAGAGAGAATTTAGAGAACATGACAACAGTTGAGGACCAGATTTATGTGGAGCGGGTCCCCCCTCCAATAGGCATTTGTATTATGATTTCTCCCATAAAGAGAGACTTGTTACAATACATTCTTTGTGTTCCTTGTGACCTAGGTGACGCAATGAAGATGGAAAGGTTCATGCATCACCATCATAGCATAACCTAAACTTGAAGAAAGCTTTAACTATACCAAGCCTCAGTCCCAAGACCTCAAACACCTTCGAAGGTGGAGAGAGCTAGCAGGGAATGAGGGTAGGGAAGAGGAAGAAGAAACATTTCATACGAGAAAGAATTAGTTCCTCACTTATCATACTCTTGTTGCTAGCATACATAATAGCATAGTAATGAAGAAGAAGGAGATGGCAAGCTTAAGCATTGAAGCATGGCTCTTGGTTGGATTTGCACTCCATAGCCAAGAGAGTTGGTGTAGGCTCTCAACCTCTACTTGCTTGGAGAGGGAGCTCTTCCACTTTGCATAGCACACAATGAGAGTGCTTGTGAGTGTGTGTGGGTGAGTATACCCCCTAAGCACCCCCCTAGATTTCTTGGGTCGACCCCCCCTTGTAGCTCATGCTTGAAGCTCATTGGGACCCCCCAGGCCTAGCCAATCACAAGCAGAAGCCATTACAAGCAACAGGGATAGCCTTGGGACAAGTGTCCCCCTTTCCCCTTTGAGAGAGAGGACTTGATAAATGCAAAAACAATTAGATAATTCAAGTAATTTATCATTGGACCCCTTTTGAAGCCTAGCCAATAGGCTTCAAGCAACACATGAAGGTAACATGGGTAGGGACCTGACATGTGTCCTTGCTGCCTCTTCAAGCTGGGGCTTCCCTTGTGAGTGTGAGTGTGTGTTCTCTCTCTAATCCCTAGGAAAAGGGCTCGCCCCCCCTCTTGTAGGGATGATTTTGACTTTAGGAGCTCAAGCACCTTAGTCATCAAGCATGACAAAGCACTTGGACTAGGGGGTATTCCCACAAGCATCTCAGGCAAGCATGTCAAGGCACCTCAAGCACCTTAATCAAGCGGCAAGTCAAGCACCTCAAGCATGGAGTAAGTCAAGCACCTCAAGCACCTTAATCAAGCACCTCAAGCAGGAAAAACACCTCAAGCACGACAAGCACCTCAAGCAGGACAAACACGAGCTTGGGCCGGGTTCCCACCTCAAGCTCAGCCCTAGCTTACCTAAGGTCAAAGGACTTTTACACACATTATTGGAGGTCTTCAATGAAGCTAACCCTAAGGTCTTATGCTCCATTGGTTAGCCTTGCTCTTGATAGACCATCTCCCATTTGGGCCCCTTTACTATTGGCCCCGTGTTGAGATAGATCTATAAGCACATATCTATATCTTAACACTTGTTTCCGTTTATTCTCCCATATTAAGTGATCAATTTAATATGAGAAAATCATTTGGGTTGGTTAGATATTAGATTTTATGACATTAACTCTCTCTTGAAATCATAGTCGTCCTCGACTATGAGGTAGAAGAGATAAAGCCTTAGTCATTAGTCAATTGTACCGGGTAGAGGATCCCTTTTTTACCCTACAACATCTTTCCAAGATGGATGACTAATCCATTTGGTGCTTGGGAGACATAGCTGCCGCAAGCATGTCTACTCTTTAGTCCATTTGATTCTCCCAAAGTAGAGTGACAAATTCTACTTGGTGTTTGAGAGACGTCGTCATCACAAACATGATTCTAAGCATGCATACTAGTTAAATTTGTGCACAATTAAAAAGAGGATTAGTCTTATAAGACAAAAACATGATTCATTTAAAAGAGAGTTGTACATTTGCTTACTCTAATGTAGCATTGTAAGCATTGACAAGGTTCATACTATCCTTAAGTTGTACTCCTTGCATCCATTTAGCATCTTCAAAAGGATAATTTTTGAACTTAATAAGATACCGTCGGATTATCTTACCATGTTGTAGTACCTTGTCTTCATGCCGAAGGACAGCTTCGGGTTGTAGCACCTCTTCTTGGTCTTCAATTTCGGGAGGGTCTTCAATAATTGGTTCAATTGGTGGCTCTCCTTTGTAGGGATTAAGTAGGCTTACATGAAAGGCATTGTGTATAAGCCAATGGTTGGGCAACTTGAGTTGATAAGCCGTCTCATTGATGGGCTTCAAGATTTGGAAAGGACCATAGTATCTTTTTGCTAGTTTAGCATAATACTTTTGATGGCCCGTAGGAATTTTGCCTGTCGTTTGCCTTAATCGAGCCAATCATTGCCTTAATCGTAGGAATAGGCAATGGCTGGAGTAATCCAGGTTGCTTCCCTCTATCATACTTGGTCTTTTGGCATACTACACATTTTGAAACATACTCTTGTATGTCCACTTTCATGGTAGGCCAATAGAAATACGTCTCTACTCCTCGGAGAGTAGGTTGAATACCTCTATGCCCTGCATATGGAGGAGCATGGGATTCATACATAACCTTCTCACGAAGGGAATGGGTAGAAAATAGCCTATTGCCGTGGAGAAGATAACCATCCTGCAAGGTGAATGGTTCCTCTTTCTTCCCCAAAGCAAGGGCTGACATTATGTCTCTAAAGTCAGGGTCAATAGCATACTCATCTATCATAGAGGATAGATCATTGTGAGTAGCTATAGACACCGGATTAACTTTTGGTCATCGTGAAAGTGCATCGGCAACTTGATTGTGCTTACCAGCTATGTGAGCAATATGGAAATTAAATTGCGAAAGAAAATTTGCCCACCTCATTTGTTTGTCGGAAAGTTTGGTTTGCGTCATGAAATACTTGAGACTTTGGTGGTCGGTTCGTAGGATAAATGGAGTCCCCAATAGGTAGTGCTTCCATGTATCTAGGGCATGTAGAACAGCTAAAATCTCTTTTTCATAAATGCCCAAGACTCGTTCATCACTATTGAGCCTTCGGCTCTCATATGCTATGGCATGCCCTTCTTGAAGCAAAACCGCTCCAAGGCAATCATCACACGCATCACATTGGACCTCAAATGGCTTTGAGAGATCCGGAAGCACGAGGACTGGTTGGGAAGTAAGCTTCTCTTTGAGTTTTTCAAAAGCATTTTGCTCCTTAGCAGTCCATACAAACTTAACATTCTTTTTTGTTAAGTCGTGTAGTGGTCCTGCTACTTGAGAGAATTTTGCTATGAAGCGTCTATAGTATGCACACATACCAATAAAGCTTCTTAGCTCATGTAGATTCCTTGGGTTAGGCCATGACTTTATTACCTCTAACTTTGATGGATCCATACGAATACCATCGTGAGAGATAATATGACCTAGATATTGAATCTCTTGAAGGAAGAATTCACTTTTCTTTTGGTTGAGAAAAAGTTTGTTCTCCCTCAAGGCTTGAAAAATCACTTGGAGATGTTGCTTATGTTCCTCCAAAGACTTGGAGTAGATGATGATATCATCAAAGAACACTCCAGTGAATTTACGATATGGTCTAAAAAGTTTCTCCATGAGACGATTGAAAGTAGCTGGCGCATTAGTCAATCCAAAAGGCATGACTAGATATTCATAAAGACCAAATGTTGTGCGAAACGCGGTCTTTAGGATATCTTCATCCACTATCCTTATTTGATGATAGCCACTCTTAAGGTCAATCCTACTGAAGTAGGTAGAGCCTTGTAGCTTATCAAACAGATATTCTACCCGAGGCACGGGAAATCTGTTTTTGATAGTGATATGGTTTAGTGCTCGATAGTCCACACACATACGGTATGTACCATCTTTCTTTTGCACTAAAAGAACAGGAGAACAAAAGGGAGAGGAACTAGGCCTCACCATCCCTTTGTCTACCAATTCCTGTACTTGCCTCATAATCTCCTCTTGTTGAGATTGTGAGACTCGATAAGGAGGTTTGTTAGGCGGTGAGCTTCCTGGAAGGAGCTCAATACGATGGTCATCATCCCCTCGTTTTGGAGGTAGGTCCATAGGGATATCATCGATGAACACATCTTGGAATCCTTTTAGAAAAGTAGACAAGTCTAACTCTTCTTGATTCCTATCATTTTCATTTGATGAAACATTATTAGCTTTTAGAGACTCTTTGACATAAATCATGTACGCAAAAACTGAGCTCTTCATTGATTTATCAAAAGAAAGAGGATTTACAAGTGGAATAGTACGACCACGCTCACTAGCATCTATATACATGTTCTTTCCCCTGTAGGTGAAGTAAATTCTTCTTTCAGGGAACTTCATGTTGGCAGCCATGCGATCAAACCATGGTGCCCCTAGGATAACATCCTGATGTTGGAGAGGAGAGATGAATAAGTCTTCTTTGTCGACATAGCTTTGGACATGAAGCCTCAACTTACCAATCAAGGGAGTAACGGAGGCTTGTTGTCCCTTGAAAGCTGCATCAGCTGTTACTATATCTCCCATCTCAAAAGCTTGAATGCCCAACTTGGTGGCCAACTCTATTGATATGAAGTTGAGAGTAGAGCCAGGGTCAAACAAGATGAAGGCATCATGCTCTCTTACCTTTCCCCAAGCATAGGAGAGTGATGATCCTTTGCAATGAGCATCCTCTTTTGGAGCTTCGATGGTGGAAGCCATAGGAGTCTCATTGCGAGTATTCTTCTTGGGGCAAGAACGATAGCCATGTCCTTGCTCCCCACACTTGAAACATTTATGGTCCTTGCGAAAAGCTTCAAGCTCTTCAGGAGAGAGTTTGTTTTTACCTTTGTAAACTCCCTTCTCCTTGGACCGATTGTTGTTGTTGTTATTGTTGTTGTTGGAAGTGCCTTGGGAATTATTTTATGCATTGGATTTCCCCTTTGCATCATTTTTATCTTTGTTTTCCATGGGCTTGACATTACGTCTAGCCCCTTGATGGAAATTGATGCGTGAAGCAACCATGGTGTGATGGATTACTTCGGTAATAGTACCAGGCCGTTGAGAGTTGATGTATTCGGCCATCTCTTCAGGTAATCCCGCACAGAATTGCTGTCTTTTCTCGGCAAAGTCTATCTTTTGAAAGACAGTAGCTTTGAGATGTAAATCCCAAAACTTGTCTACATACTTGTTGATAGACTCATGAGAGAGAAGCTTCAAGCCGCGCCATTCGGTAAGAACCTTATCTTTAGTATCGCTTGGAAGAAATTGCTTCATGATGGAAACTCGTAGAGTTTTCCATGTCTTTGGGGCTTCTCCATTGCCACGAAGGCTAGCAGCCCACCATTGATGAGCTGATTTTTGGAAGTGCATAGCTACATGGCGTAGCTTGGAGGACTCTGTGAAGCCCTCGTCCCCAAAGGCCGCATCAAATTGCTGGATGAAGGCCAACAATTTGTCGGTAGCACCAAAGGTGCCATCGTAGGTGAGAAAAGAGATACTCTTTCCTCCCTCCTTGAACTTCTTTAGCTTTTGTGACCTTCGCCATGCAGGAAATGATTTGCGATGTCCTGCCCTCTTGTATTCTCTAGGAAAATAGCCATAAATTTCATCGGAAGAGGAGGAAGGTGAAGAAGAAGGAGAAGAGGGTGACCTCTTCCTAGCCCTTTTCTTCCTTTGTTTCCTCTCTTGCCTTTCAGAGTGATGAGGAGAAGGACTATAAGTTGCTCTTTTCCTCTTGGGAGGAGTAGGCGATCGTCGAGACCGCCGTCTTCGTGGAGCCACATCTTCAGAAGAACTTAGACTATCATTGCTTTCTTTCTCTTTGGATTCCTCCTCTCGAATGGGAGAGAGTCTTCTTTTGGGGGTCTCTTCAAGGGGCCTCCTAAGCTCTCTCTCCTCTGGGAGAGGAAGGGAAATTCCATAAGCACGAAGTTGTTGAGTAACTTCGGCTTGTAAAACAGGGTTGCCCATAGCTTGTTGCAACCTAGTGACGAGATAATTCACAAACATGGGAGCATCATCATTAGCACCTTCATGTGCAAAATCAAAGCTATCAATGTTCATTCTACTCTCTTGATTATTGTCAGCCATGTTAACAAAATTTATGTTTATACTTAGTGTATGCTTTGGCAATACAAAACCTTAGTTGCCACTCCTCTTAGCCTTTGAAAATCGGCTCTTAAGTATCTACACCCACGGCTCAAAGTGGTTAATTATAGAGAGTAGAGGAGTAGGTATAACATAGCAGAGTTGCCAAGGGCTATCTCCTTTCGGACTTCTTATGGCTCAATAATGGTAAAGCCGTAGGCAAGTCTAAAAAGACTCCATTATTAAGTCCAAAGCTCCCGAGGTGTGCACCATCCCCCACATAGTGGGCTTAACAAAACTGATATTAGATCCCAGTTCCACTTACTCTATTATAATTAACAACATCAACCATTTATAGGCTACTTAAGGACCTCTCTTCCTAAGCAAGAAAAGAGAAACCAAATGCTCTGATACCAATGTAATGGAATTTGCCTATTCAATTTGAGAGTAGTGGAATTTAATGAGAGTACTTTCAAGAAATGATTTTGTGAGCATAGCGGGTTGACATAATTGAAGATAGAAACATAATCATAGCAATTAGTTAACTTGGCATAGACAACACTTTTGCAAGAGAGAGAATTTAGAGAACATGACAACAGTTGAGGACCGGATTTATGTGGAGCCGGTCCCCCCTCCAATAGGCATTTGTATTATGATTTCTCCCATAAAGAGAGACTTGTTACAATACATTCTTTGTGTTCCTTGTGACCTAGGTGACGCAATGAAGATGGAAAGGTTCATGCATCACCATCATAGCATAACCTAAACTTGAAGAAATCTTTAACTATACCAAGCCTCAGTCCCAAGACCTCAAACACCTTCGAAGGTGGAGAGAGCTAGCAGGGAATGAGGGTAGGGAAGAGGAAGAAGAAACATTTCATACGAGAAAGAATTAGTTCCTCACTTATCATACTCTTGTTGCTAGCATACATAATAGCATAGTAATGAAGAAGAAGGAGATGGCAAGCTTAAGCATTGAAGCATGGCTCTTGGTTGGATTTGCACTCCATAGCCAAGAGAGTTGGTGTAGGCTCTCAACCTCTACTTGCTTGGAGAGGGAGCTCTTCCACTTTGCATAGCACACAATGAGAGTGATTGTGAGTGTGTGTGGGTGAGAATACCCCCTAAGCACCCCCCTAGCTTTCTTGGGTCGAACCCCCCTTGTAGCTCATGCTTGAAGCTCATTGGACCCCCCAGGCCTAGCCAATCACAAGCAGAAGCCATTACAAGCAACAGGGATAGCCTTGGGACAAGTGTCCCCCTTTCCCCTTTGAGAGAGAGGACTTGATAAATGCAAAAACAATTAGATAATTCAAGTAATTTATCATTGGACCCCTTTTGAAGCCTAGACAATAGGCTTCAAGCAACACATGAAGGTAACATGGGTAGGGACCTGACATGTGTCCTTGCTGCCTCTTCAAGCTGGGGCTTCCCTTGTGAGTGTGAGTGTGTGTTCTCTCTCTAATCCCTAGGAAAAGGGCTCGCCCCCCCTCTTGTAGGGATGATTTTGACTTTAGGAGCTCAAGCACCTTAGTCATCAAGCATGACAAAGCACTTGGACTAGGGGGTATTCCCACAAGCATCTCAGGCAAGCATGTCAAGGCACCTCAAGCACCTTAATCAAGCGGCAAGTCAAGCACCTCAAGCATGGAGTAAGTCAAGCACCTCAAGCACCTTAATCAAGCACCTCAAGCAGGAAAAACACCTCAAGCACGACAAGCACCTCAAGCAGGACAAACACGAGCTTGGGCCGGGTTCCCACCTCAAGCTCAGCCCTAGCTTACCTAAGGTCAAAGGACTTTTACACACATTATTGGAGGTCTTCAATGAAGCTAACCCTAAGGTCTTATGCTCCATTGGTTAGCCTTGCTCTTGATAGACCATCTCCCATTTGGGCCCCTTTACTATTGGCCCCGTGTTGAGATAGATCTATAAGCACATATCTATATCTTAACACTTGTTTCCGTTTATTCTCCCACATTAAGTGATGAATTTAATATGAGAAAATCATTTGGGGGTGTTAGATATTAGATTTTATGACAACCCATTCAACGGCTATTCCTTTGGAATCTGGACAGTCAATGCCCTAGCCACTCAGGGCATACATGTTCATCAAAGCATTTCCTAGCATAACATTTCTTGCCAATAGTCCCCGGCTAGCATAAGGGATCGCAATGGAGAAAGGTTTTCCCTTCAGGTCAATTTAAAATAGCTCAAAGGACCCCTATCATAGCTATGTTGGGCACATCTCAATTAATACATTCCAAGTGATGTCATTCCAAGGAGAATGCTCATCAAGAACTTTTTATGCTTTTGTAAGAGCATCACATTTGGCATATTTGACACCCAAAATCATTTGGGGTGTTGACATTCTGGAGTGGAATCCCTTTAATAACTATTTGTGCTTTTGTAAAGATATCAACGAAAGTAAGCCAAGCACAACTTTAATTGCATCCACATCAATTTTATGACTCATGGATGTCTAAAACTACAAAGAGAATTGAACTGATTGTAAGTTGAGTAGTTAATGCCCGATTCGAGCATTGTAGAGCACATATTGTATCCCTTTCCAAGAATTAGCAACCAAACCCCTATTAAACTTGATTCAATTTCTTGTAGCATATCTCAAGATGGGTCTAAAAATAGCAGAACTAGCCCTAAAAAATTCTTGTACTACCTAGATCTTCCTCGTTTGCATTTTGATTGATAAGCCATAAAGACAAGCATGGAGAGCATGTCCTACACTTTTGGCCTAAAAAAGGCATTTTGAAAACATCTCTTCATCTTGGTCTGTAGGCATCAAACCTCATTTAATGGTCCCAAAACCCACAGTTAACATACATTTCAATCAACCTAATGTTATAACAGGTTCTGGCATTTATCATAAGGAATTTAAAAATCCAAAGCGCATATAGATTTTCATCTTTCATCTCGAATCCACAAAGCGGCACAACATTGTGTGTATTGGAAAACATACCATCCATGCAAAAAAATTGGTGTCTCATATGATCAAAAGTGTGATGGACAAGTAATACCCTGACATAATTCCATTGCATCTAGCTATCTCATAGCATCTTGGCATCCATACCACCAAAAATGCATAAACCATTGATTTAAACTATGAAATCATGATTGGTGGCAATTCAGTAGGTTGCACATTTTTTTTAAAGATGCTTTCATTAGAGGGAATTTACATAGATGTTGTTGTGGGTTTGAGGAGGAAAAAGGGGCAAATGACATGAATAATACATTTTTATAGTTGAAGTTAGTCACACGACACTAACATTAGGAGAAACTTGGACTCAATTTTTGGCCCTATAAGAAACGCCAACTCAGCATAGAGAGAGGTAATTATGAAACATGCAAAAGTTTATTTTTGGAATTCTATTTCTCGTAGTACATACATAAAAGTTTTCTCAATCACTTAAATGCATGCTCGTACAAAATGCTTTTCGAGAGCCCAACTTAAGTGTACACAAAATTCCATGTCTGTGAATCTTAATGAGTGATGTGATGTGCGATGAGAGAAAACACATAAGAGTTGTTTTCAAAATACAAAAATAATGCCACGGAATAGAGGCACAAGTATCAAAATCACCTTTTTATGAAGTACTCGCAATTTAAATTCGAACAGATTGTACTTGATAGTGATTGATAGGTACTATTTAAGACTATGAAGGAGTCAGAACCAAGCGAATAGAGGCGCTTGAGGGGTCTCTGGGACCTCTATTCGCTTGGTTCTGACTCCTTCATAGTCTTAAATAGTACCTATCAATCACTATCAAGTACAATCTGTTCGAATTTAAATTGCGAGTACTTCATAAAAAGGTGATTTTGATACTTGTGCGAGATGCACAAGTACAAGTACTTCACTTTATATGATAGCAACAACGGGTCATAAAAATGCATTCGGCGCTTGTGCCAGATGTCATTATCAAGCGCCTTACTTTTCTGATGATAGTGACAATTTCACCAAAATGGTTTTCATGGACATTTTCAAAATGAGAAAAAATGTTTTTTCAACGTAACGTTAGCCTTCTTCCTATTGGCTAAGGAGCATTCTCTCACTAGAGTTGAAAGGCCCGAAAATGAGTCCATTTCTTTCCTAATGCTTGTTCTTATTTCTAGCAAGAAAATCTAGACATGAGAGTTCTTATCTATAATGCTTAATTATCTTAATTCTAAATTGGTTTGACACGTCTTACATTGTGACATCTAGTGTTGGACATGCATTAGTCCTTTGAATCACGAGATGACCTCAACTTGGCTACCACCCATCTCAACAATGATATGGCACAAAAAAGCTTCCAGTATAAGGGACACAAACTCTACGCTTGATAAGATGGGAGGCTTATATGCCAACATAGCATGGAAATAATGATTCATGCTTTGTAGCACTATTTGACTATGTGTAAATGTGATGTGCCATGGACACGTGACACTAACTTAGTTGGATCCTAAATGTCCTTACCACTGAAACCCCATGTGTAGTCTTACCATTTGATTCAAATCCCTTCTAAAATCATTACAAAACACTCAACACTTCTCTACCACATAACACATATTGAAACTATAATTGCATCACAGGCTATAAATCATGACCATATTTTTGTTGATGGTTATTTTGAGTGTGAACTATGGGCACCATAACATATGTTCCCAATGCTACATCCATCAAGTCAATTGAGAACTTCAAATACCATGTACACATGCATGATGGTACAAGGAGACATTGACTATAATACTAAGTCAAAATTCATGTAGGAACAAAGCTTTTTGAGTAGTCACGTACCCTTGCAATAGCCAAAGGTATGGTGCCCTAAATACTACATGAAAATGATGAACAAAACTTGGATGCCTTGAAAACATGTGAACACAATGAAATTTTGAGAGAGAGAGAGAGAGAGAGAGAGAGAGAGAGAGAGAGAGAGAGAGAGAGAGAGGCATGCACTCATCTACAACTAGAGTGCTACATATGGATGTGAGAGAGGCAAAGGAGAGAGAAGAGATGTGAAACACCAATAATAGGGTAAAATCGCCCCCTTTTCAAAAGTGAGATTCTTTCTTCTGCACTAATTTAATCTACAAAAGAAGAGTCCATCTCAAAATAGATACAAAGAACTTTAAGTTAAAATAAGAGTTAACTAAAGATTCTAATTATGATAGACACCTAAGTTCTTCTCTATTAACAAATGGTGTATGTCCATTGTCATTTGCATACACAATTTATGCTTAAAGTCATTGCCAATACGTCCTATGCCTAGCCACTCAATGATCTACTAAACAACAATGTGATTATAATAGGCATATTAATCCTCATTGAATCATTAGTAAAACCAATTCCAATTAAGCAATAAATAACTATGATGCTATCAATTTCTAATACATACCTCAAGGTTGAAAGATGGTTTTTCCCAATTGTATTTGAAATCAAACTATCAATAGGCACTTATAAAATGTGTAGTTATTGGTGTTTCCTAAATTAGAAAATCTACACAAAAGGGCATACTACCTAAACTAAAGAATCTACACTTGTACTATCTAAAGATGAAAATCTACAATATGGTTGTGCTCCATGAACTAGCAAATTTGCACTTCTGCTACCTAAACTGATGAATCTACACTATATTTGTGTTACCCAATGTGAAAAATTTGCAATAAGGTCATGCTACCTAAACCAATGAATCTACATAGAAAGGGAATCACTACCTAATTTGGAGTATATGTGACCCTAGGTGTGTGATAAATTATAAGCAAGTATCACATGGTGGTAGTGCAGAATTAGCAATGCTTCTACTAATGGGGAGTTAGAGCACCATATTAGTGAATTTGGGAATTTTCCAATTACCACTTTCAAAAAAATCTTAAGGTTTGACCCCATTGTTAGCGGGTCACCACGATAAACGTCTCTAGCATAGCTATCTAGCACTAACATTTCAATACTCAGGGAAGTGACTCGGATGGGACACGGAGACTCTTTGAGGTTGTCAATCTCAAGAAGTAAACCTAACAAGCAAACACATCAACTCAACAAACAAACCACCACTCAATGATAAAAGAAATTGCATATGTCCTACTTCACTTCTCTAGGTCATCACGTTATTATTGGCACTCAAAGAAAGTCAAAATACAATGAAACTTTAGGAGGAGGCCTAAGACACCTAGGGGTATTATCCTACCAAGTCTAGTCACAATTTGACAAGGTACCAAAATCATGAGCCATCATGAAAAAGGTCCCAAAAACTGTAACAAAACTATCCAAAAAGGTCGCCCTATGATTTAGGAGCACTCTCCTATGGTCAAAGCATCTTGAAAATAGTGATTTAAGCACTCAAATTTTAATATTAGGCTCACTAACATGTAGTCATAAACCTCAACAAAACTAACAAGGCTTACACTTGAATGAAAGAGTAAAGAGAGAGGAACATAATGCAAGTTTCAAAATAAAAAACGGATTACCCAATCATTAGTTACGATGATTACAAGTTGTAACTTCATAATCGCTTGAGCGTACGTACGACAAAGCACTTTCTTCTTCCAAAGAGATGCCTCCTTTCATATTAAGGCTATTGACTTTTATACCTAGTTCTTTTACATGGCTAGTGGACAACTCACATAGACCTTTACAAATATCATGACAAAATTATAACTTAGGGAATTGACTTGCTACTTTAGAATCAAGATTTACACAGAATATCACTACGCTAGCTCGAAAAAATAATAGAGCACAAATGTGGTGTTTTGCTACGTGTTCGGCCAGTTGGGTGCCTATTTAGTCAATCCACCAACATTACCCCCTTCCTAGCTCGTTTGGTCCCTTGACACGACCATGTGCGATCTTGTTGTTAGGGTTGTCTTCAACTATGTCTTCAAGTTGGTCTTTAGCTTTGGATTTGCTTTGTAGTTGATGACGCTCCCCCCTTCCTTGAGTGATTTATGTTTGTTATCTTCTAGTTAATGTGTGTGTTGGATGCCAATTGTCAAGATAACTTTGCATCTTGTTGCTCATTCTTCTCTTTCTTGTCACTTTTGGCCATGAAGATGGCGATTGATGTGATCCTCTTTGTGGAATTGATCCTCTTCGTGGAATGGATCCTCTTTATGGTGTTGACTTTATGATGGATTTCTTTCTAGATCCACTACAATGCGAGTTGTTTGCAATAGGTCCCCAACTTTGGAGCACTATGTTAGCTACGTACATTTGTTGTGGATTGATCTCTTATTGAATTTGTCATTGCTTGTTGTTGTAGGCCATATTTAACTTGCCATTTTTATTGAGCTTTGTTGTCGCCCTTGAAGCTAAGAGATGCTCTTGACAAGCATGTAGAAATCTGCAGTTGTTTCTCTCTTTGATGATTGATTTGGGTATCCATTTCCTTATCGCTAATGTAGAAGAAATATACACAAGAGGACGATGATGTGTGTTTGTAGATTAGGGTCTAGAACCTAGATGACCAAAAGGAAAAAAACCTGGTGGGAAAAAAGTGCCTTTGAAATACGCTCTTATTGGAGTTGAGAAACTCTACTTGAAGTACCTATTATGCAAGGTGAGTGCTTTGGAGAAACAAGGAAGAGTGCCTAATTTAAGTGCCAATTATGGGACACTCTATATGCATATGAGATAATGTTGAACAAAATCATGCAGTGTAAAAAAATGGAGTTGATGGTTCCTGCAAGAAATACATGTAGCCTATGTGACATTAAAGGACACTACAATAGCTTCCATGTTTCCAAGAAGGATGTTTTATGTAGAAGCTTCTCCACTCATACCTCATTGCACTCAATGTGTGAGTGTCTTTCGGAATATCCTCCTTCACTTTATCAGACTTAGAATACATAGACTTTTGACTCTTATGCTCACTTATACTAGCATGAGCAACAAAATGTAATTATGCTCAACTCTTCCATCTTGAGCAGTACTTAGAATACCTAAGACGCTTAGAGCACATAGAATATTACTTGAAGCTTTGGGACTAACACCTCGCTCATTTAGTGGCTTAGCTACCTGACTTTGACTTTTATACGATGTATTTTTAGAGGCAACTTGGATGTA
This sequence comes from Adiantum capillus-veneris, assembly GCF_014529385.1. Lineage (NCBI taxonomy): Eukaryota > Viridiplantae > Streptophyta > Polypodiopsida > Polypodiales > Pteridaceae > Adiantum > Adiantum capillus-veneris. Next base: position 109,712,215 of record NC_140945.1, on the reverse strand, counting down.
CCTACTCAAGGCCAGAAACCCAATTCTATAAGTTTTTGAAGATTTAGGCCTCTTTCATTGTGTTGGTCTATGGATGCACGATTTTTTTGAGTAGGTTGGCATACTTCGGCTCCTCTTGACTTGTTTTTCAAATGTTGATCTTTCTTTGTGAAACAAGTTCCTCAGTTGTTGTAGTGACTGAGGAAGCCTTTGTTTTATCTCCCATGAGAAGCGGTTGTTGATGTGTGTGGTTTCTTTGTGATTGAGTTTCCACTAGTGATTTTTGAACCCACCTTGTCTTTGGTCCGTGTGTGACCGTCTTTTTCATTTGCTCTTTTTTCTTGATTACTTGATGGATTGTGGTATCCATATCAGATTATTTTTGTTGTAAAAGCCTTGCTTTTGTTGTTGAAGATGAGGTATCCATCTAGAGGTTGTAGCACCCTTGGTTATGATTAGCTTGTGTTGGCTTTTAGTTGTCATTGCTTGCCTTTGGGTGGAGCATTGTGCTACATGACTGTTGATCTTTATTGTTCCAGGTTGAGCTACTACTTTTGGTAACCATGTTTGAGTGGTACCTTCATAAAATCCTTGTGCTTTGAGTAGATTGACTGGAATCGTTCTTTGGTTCAACTGTCTTGGTTAGGTATCTTTTGACTTTGATATCCATACTTACAACATTTCTTGTGGATTTGAAGGTCTCTTTTGATGTCCTTTGCGGTTTTTCTTCCTCCTGCTTGAGGTGTTTGTCTTCCATTGATAGCTGAGCCTTGCTTTGTAGAACTTCTTTCTTGAGGTGAGTAGGTCCAGGATATTACTTTAGGCTTTTTGGCCCAAACATGAAAGTTCCCTTGAAAGTAGCCTTGGGTAGTGATTGGCTCATTTGATGCTATCCACCTGATGACCTTTGGTTGTTGAAGTTGAACCTGTGTTTGATATATCCAAACTAGATATTTGCCTTTAATATGCTCTTTGGATACCAACACTTGGTTGATTCTTTTTGACTTCTTTTGGAGGCTTTTTTGTGGTGGAAACTTTGGTTGATAAACTTTTTGCTTCGGTTTCCATTGCATTATCGATGGTGTGGCTATTAATGTAGAGGCTAGGTGAGAAGATTGGTGGAATCTCATTGAAGATAAAGTCATCTTATGAGGTTGATCAACTTTGGTGTTTGCCTTAGATTTATCTTTCTCTTTGATGGTTGTTTGTTTCTTGTTTGCATGTACTTGAGGTTCTTCTAGGGCTTTTGATGGTGTTGATGATGATTTTGGTTGTTGTCAAAAGAAGACATTCATCCAGCTTTTAGTCAAAACTAGACTCTCATTGATGTGATGCGAGTTGATTATGTAGAAACTATCCTTGAATTCCACAATACTCAACTTGAGTACAGCTTCTGCCACTCTAAAGCTAGGAATGGCCATTTTAGAACTTGTGTACACTGTTTCTTTTAGTTGGGTGATTGGCCGCTTTCCTGTCATTATCCACGTTCCATAAGACATTAGACTCTTTGTCGCTTCTAAATCTATCACAGTTGAACATGTGATTTTAATTCTTTTTTCTTTGTATATGCTCAATTTGAGCTTCATAGGAGATAATCGGTCTTATTTCTTATCTTGGTTCTTCTCTTGATCTTTTGTTTGTTGAACATTTGATGTTGAACTTGGAAAATTTCTCCTTCAATTGCGTTTGGTTTTGCATTTTTTGGAGTTAGGCAACTTTTATTGATTCTTCAAGTATGTCGATGATGACAAATTCTCATGGTTGCTTTGCTTCCTTCGCTTGCACTTTGGCACCATGCTCCATGACGTAGCTATATGTCTCAGTTTTTTTGCTTCATACTCACAAATCTCATTAACTTCCTTCAACACCTTTATCATAAAGCATGGAGTTATCTCATAGCCATTCTTGTCACCAAACTTTGTAGTTGTTATTTTGTTTACGCACACATCTAGAGTAGCCCGTATTTTCTCCCATCCAAAGGGTTTAAAAAAATCTTCTAGAAATGGTTCTTTTATGTAAGCCTCATCGTCTACTGATCCCTCTAGGATACAATCTTTCTTGCTTAGGCTTTTGCATTCAGATGCTTCGCACATCCAAACATGCATATCTATCCAGTAGCCAAGCATGCAATTACATTCTTGAATCCATAGTCACGGCAAATTCTTCCACTGGGGTTCAATTTACATCCTTGTAACTTTATTCCTTCATGCTAACCCTAGTTGTGATACATTTATGTTGTAAGTAGAGATGGTCCCCGGGGTGGTCACTTTTTAGAATGTGTATGCTATCACGTGAGTTAACCGGAGAGGATTATTAAAAGATCAAAATGTATACATACAGAGGGGGGTGGGGGTTTTTTAAATAGGCACGTAGTGTAAATATAGTATGTATATTGAGGTATTATTAATAACCTCTTGAACGCACGTGATATAGGAAGCTTTTGATAAGTGACCGCCCCGGGAGATGGTCATAGCCACAATCTTGAATCATTTTGAGTTGACGCATGAATGGTTGCCCCAAAATAACCTCAAAGTTGTTGCCTTTTTCAAAGTCAACTTTAGCAAAAATATGCTTGTATTCTATTCCAAAATAGGGTACAATAATTTTTTCTAGCATCCCCGAGGGTCTCTCCACATATCCACCTGCTAATTGCAACTTCATGTGCATTTTTCTTAGATATGGTCTTCCCCATTTTTCCCAAATTCTCTTGGTTGTCAAGTATGGCCTTCGTTTTTACTCCTTTGTACTCTAGTGGTAAGGTGGTGTTTCCTTTTTGCCTTTGCAAAATTCACCTACCTTATTCACTGGTATCGGCCTTGCCTTTGGATTCTCAGATTGAGTTGTATCTTATTCTCATTTGCGAGTTTGTCATGTGAAGGGATTTTCAACTACATCTTTTTTAGGTGTTTTTCCATTTGGCCCCATAGATGTGGCCCTAATTTTTAGCAACTCTAAGAGAGTAAGATTTCATTATATATAAGAAGACATCAATTCGTGAAAGCTTCTGGTATCCATCATTTTTGGTGTGGCTTTCCACTGGGATGGTACCTCTCCAACCTCAGATTTTGCTTCGTGTTTCTCTCTTCAGATGCTATAGACCCAACATCTCCGTATAGAGATTGTATATCTCCAAGATAGAGCTTGTGATCCATGTTGATATCAGGGATAGGTGTTGAAGTAGCACTACCATCTTTGTGGTTTTCAATCATTTCCCATAAGGATTGTGTCCATGGCTCATACACTTCAAGAATTGGCAGCATCACATGAGATTTGGCCCCATCCGTTGTGTTTTCAACAACCCTCGTATCCAAAAAAAAAATAAATCCACTATTATTGGTTTGACCAAAGCAAGCTAGGGGGTTGCTTAGGGGGTATACTCTCCCACACACACACACACTCTCATTATGCATTGTGAAAAGTGCAAGAGCTCCCTCTCCTGCTCCAAGCAAGTAGAGGTTGAGTTATGGTTACGGTTATGGTTATGGTTATGGTTATGGTTATGGTTATGGTTATGGTTATGGTTATGGTTGTGCAATAATGATATGGCTGTTATGGTTATGGTATGACAAGCAAGTTATGGTAATGGTTATGGTATGGCAAACAGAGCCTACATGGTGTGCCTGAAGCCTATTGGTTGGCCACCCAAGGGATCCAATGATAATTTAGGAGATTTAATTAATTATCTTTGCATTTATCAAGTCCTGTCTCTCAAAGGGGAAAGGAGGACACTTGTCCCAAGGCTACCCTTGTTGCTTGTAATGCCTCATGCTTGTGATTGGCTAGGCCTGGAGGGGTCCAGTGAGCTTCATGCATGAGCTACAAGGGGGGGGGGGGGGGGGGTTGACCAAAGCAAGCTAGGGGGTTGCTTAGGGGGTATACTCTCCCACACAAACTCTCATTATGCATTGTGCAAAGTGCAAGAGCTCACTCTCCTTCTCCAAGCAAGTAGAGGTTGATAACCTCCACCAACACTCTTGGCTATGGAGTGCAAATCCAACCAAGACCCATGCTTCAATGCTTAAGCTTGCCATATTATCCATCTTCATTACTATTCTATTATGTATGCTAGCAAGAAGAGTTATGATAAGTGAGGATCTAATTCTTTCTCCTATGAAATGTTTCTTCTTCCTCTTCCCTACCCTCATTCCCTGCTAGCTCTCTCCACCTTCGAAGGTGTTTGAGGTCTTGGAACTGAGGCTTGGGATAGTTAAAGCTTTATTCAAAGTTTAGGCTATGCTTGTGATGCATGAAGCTTTCCATTTTCATTGCATCACCTAGGTCACAAGGAACAAAAACATTGTATTGTAACAAGTCTCTCTTAATGGGAGAAATCATAATACAAATGCCTATTGGAGGGGGGACCGGATCCACATAAATCCAGTCCTCAATTATTGTCATGTTCTCTCAATTCTCTCTCTTGCAAAATTATTGTTCATGCCAAGTTAACTAATTGCTATGTTTATGTTGTTATCTTCAACTATGTTCACCCACTATGCTCACAAAGTAATTTCTTAAAAGTATTCTCATTAATTTCCGCTAGTCTCAAGTTAATAGGCCAATTCCATTACATTGTCTAGATTCTTAGCGTAGTGTTTGAGCAGGTGATCCCATCCACATCCATCATAGTGAAGTCGCGGAGCGGAGCGTGGGTCGACTCTCTCTCACACACACACAGTGAGCTTACACAGTACAATACGCAGAGAACTGCTAGAAGGGTTATCTCCCAATAACTTAGTATTCACAAAGTATAAGTTAGTATATACAAAGAGTTAGAGGGAAGTGAGTTAGGCGGGCGGCCAGCCATATCCGCATAAGAGGCCACTTGGGCTTTAATCCCAACAACCTCCCACTTAAAGTCGAATGTGGCACTTTAAGTAACTGTAAATCTATGAACATAAATGTACAAAGATTTACATGGCTGCCATCTATCCAATGCCCAATAACTCACGACAATGCACAAAGCCCTCTCTTGGAAGTCCCTTTGTGAGTAGATCAGCAGGATTGTCCTTGGTGTGGATCTTCAGCAGTTGTATCTGCTTGTCTTCAAGTACTTCCCTAATGAAGTGATACTTGACATCAATATGCTTAGTCTTCGAATGGAACACTGGATTCTTTGCCAATTGTATAGCACTTTGACTATCACAATATAACTCTGGCATATCTACTTTGATTCCCAAGTCTGCAACCAATCTACCAAGCCAAATAGCTTCTTTGCATGCCTCATTTGCTGCCACATACTCAGCTTCTGTAGTAGACTGCGTAACACAATCTTGTAATCGAGATCGCCATGATATGGCACCTCCAGCCAATGTAAAGACATAGCCTGATGTAGATCTCCTCTTATCCAAGTCTCCTCCATAATCTGAGTCAGTGTATCCTCTGACACTCAAATCCTGACTACCATAGCATATGCGCATACTCTTTGTATGTTTTAAGTATCTCATGATACCTTTCACTGCCTCCCAATGTTTCTTGCTGGGATTTGACATATATCTGCTAACCACTCCCACTGCAAATGCAATATCCGGACATGTAGCAATCATTTCATACATCAAACTACCCACTGCAGACGCATATGGAATCTTATCCATTTCAGCCTTTTCTTCCTCAGACACAGGACAATCTTGTTTGCTAAGTTTCACATATGGTGGCAATGGAACACTCAATGCCTTTCCCTTCTCCATATTGAAACGTTGCAAAACCTTGTCAATATACTCTGTTTGAGATAACCAAATCAACTTCTTTGATCTGTCTCTCTCAATGCGCATACCAAGTATATGACTTGCCTCACCCATGTCTTTCATGTCAAACGATTTTGCCATCTTTGACTTCAAAGCTGAAATTTCTTCCAAGTGTTTGCCAGCAATCAACATGTCATCCACATACAAAATAAGGATCAGCCAACTGCCATCCTTAGCCTTCTTTGTATATAGACAGTGATCGAACTCACTACGTTTGTAGCCTTGAGAAAGCATAAATTGGTGGAACTTATGGTACCATGCCCTCGGTGATTGTTTTAAGCCATAAAGACTCTTTAACAACTGGCATACCAAATGTTCCATGCCTTTCTCAACAAACCCTTTTGGCTGCTGCATGTAAATTTCCACATCTAAATCACCATGCAAGAACGCTGTCTTGACATCCATTTGGTGCAACACCAAATCCAATATAGCAACCAATGCAAGAAAGCATCTCAATGTAGTCAACTTGACCACTGTAGAGAAGACTTCATCAAAGTCAATGCCTTGTTCTTGCTTAAAGCCCTTGGCAACAAGCCTTGCTTTGTACTTTGGCTGACTATCATGAGCGGTGATCTTATACCTGTAAACCCATTTACAAGGTAGAGCCTTTTTGCCCTGTGGTAATTTAACCAACTTCCATGTCTGGTTTTTATGCAGAGCTGTCATCTCTGACTGCATGGCCAACTGCCATTTTTTCGAGTCAACCACTTGTAATGCTTCCTTGTAACAAGATGGTTCTCCGCAATCTGTGAGCATGACATAATTTAGAGATGGCACATAACGATCAGGTGGTTTGGAGACACGCTCAGAACGTCTCACCACAACGGATTCTGCCTCTCTAGCCACTATAGGCTGTTCCTGAGCCTGACCATGCTGTCTTGATGTGCTAGCACTAGGTCCATCTTCCCTGAAGACAACTCTTCTGATCTCCTCTGTCTTCTCTGGCTTAGCGTGAAACTTGGCTTCATTGAAATGCACATCATTGCTACGAATAAGCTTTCTGGACTCAGGATCCCAAAGCCGGTAACCCATCTCGCCCGATTCTCCGTAGCCAAGAAATATACACTTCTTGCTCTTTGGTTCTAACTTATTTCTGAACTCCTTAGGAATATGGCTATAAGCTTCACAACCAAAGACTCTGAGATGCTTACACAAAGGTGCCTTGCCTGTCCATAGCATCTCGGCCACTGCACTCTTATCCAGAACCCTACTAGGAGACCTGTTGATCAAATGGACTGCTGTAGCCACTGCTTCCGCCCAAAATCCATCAGGCAACTCAGCATTTGACAACATGCTTCTGACCTTCTCTTGTATGGTCCTATTCATACGTTCTGCAACCCCATTTTGTGAAGGATTATATGGTGCAGTAAGTTCCCGCTTAATCCCTTTTGCTTCACAAAAGTCTTGAAAAGCTTTGGAAACGTACTCTCCACCATTGTCAGTTCTCAAGCACTTCAGCTTCTGACCACTCTGATTCTCCACCAGCTGCAAGAATGTCTTAAAGACCTTGAGCACCTCATCCTTGTGCTTCAAGAAGTAAACCCATACTTTGCGAGAATAGTCATCTATGAATGTACAAAAGTACGCTGCTCCCCCTAGTGACAAACTAGGCATTGGTCCGCATAGATCACTGTGTACAAGAGCTAACCGTTCGTCCCTACGATTCCTCTTTGATCTGTGCGGTTCCTGTGTTTGCTTACCATAAACACAATGCTCACAAAACTCGAAATCTTGAAATGAAAATCCAGGCAAATAACCATAATGAGAAAGTATTTCCATTCCTCTTTTTGACATATGTCCCAACCTACGATGCCACAGTGACACACTTGGCTGCTCAATCACATTAATTACATGGTTTTTAACCTCTGAAACATGTAAAGTGTACAGAGTTCCTGACTTGCTGCCATGTGCTACAGTCATCGAACCTTTGGAGATCTTCCAAGCGCTGTTCCCAAAAACTGTCACATAACCCGCATCATCCAACTTCCCTGTACTAATCAAGCTCTTTCGGATTGTTGGAACATGTCTGACATTCTTGAGCCATAAAGAAGAGCCATTCTGAAACTTCAACTGCACATCTCCCACTCCAAGTATGTCACAAACCTGCTCATTGCCAAGTCTGACATAATCTTTAGTAGCCACATATGATGTAAACCACTCTTTGTGCGGAGAAACATGTAAAGATGCCCCTGAGTCGATAATCCAATCACTCATAGCATGTCCATCCTCTGCAGTCAAGAAAACAGAATCAAGATTGCTTGTAGGGAAGATGTCACCAACTGCTATACCAGAATCACTGTCTGAACCAGATCCTGTGACATTCACCTCTTCAATCTTCACTGAACTCTTCTTTTCATCTTGCTCAGAACTCTTTGTTTTTCCTTTTTCTTGTTTCCACTTCGTACAGTCTCGCTTCATGTGACCCTTCTTGCCACAATGGTAGCATTCTATGTCATCCTTTGACTTCGAATCACGAGACTTACTTCGGTTTTGTGCCTTCTTACCCTTCTTCTCTTTAAACTGTTGTCTCCCTCGAACGACCAAAGCACTATTGCCTTTGCCGTTGTCAATGTTCTTCCTGTTCACTTCCTCTGTGAGCAAGCTGCCTTCTACATTGGCACTTGTAAGACCTTCTAGCGCGACAAAATTACTTAACGCTGTACGAAAAGTATCCCAACTGTCTGGCAAAGTGATTAAGAGAAACATAGCCTTCACTGAATCTGGAAAGACTATCTCCTGTGTTGTTAACTGGCTGAAAATTGTCTGAAATTCATTCAGATGATTTGACATGGCTGTCCCTTCCTTCATCTTCAAATCCACCAATTTTTTGAGCCAGTAAATCTGAGAAGCAGCACTTTGTTTCTCGTACATACCACATAGCTTTTGCCATACGCCATACGCTGTAGCTCTTCTGCTACGTTGAAGTAAACATTTTCTGCCAGTGTCAGCATGATTGTGGAACAAGCTAACTCGTCAAGCTCTTCCCACTCATCTTCAGCCATACCTTCTGGTCTCTCCCCTTTGAGCTTCAGTGGCTTCACTTGTTTTTTCTGCACCAAAACCTGCCAAATCTGCTTCTTCCAGAATGGAAAGTTTGTGCCATCCAGCTTCTTTATGTTGTAAAGAGTCTCACTTTGAGAAGATGCCATATCTGCCAAACTGCTTACTCCTGAGAAAAATCCGGCAGAGTGTCCCCTGTAAACTGGCCTCTGTACACAGTAAACAAGCTGTAATCAACAAGCTGAACACCTCTCCTCAGGAACTGTCAGTATTTTGAAAATTTTTGACAGAGTCTCCCCTGTAAACTGAGCTCTGGGAACCAAAAGATAGCTCAAAAAACAATCATAAATAGCTGACCAGTGACAAATCTAAAAAATCTCTGTAATATGCTGTCCTGTAAGCATACACTGTCTCCTCTCTGAGCGATGACAGAACCTGTATCTGTCTCAAGACTGAACCCTGAACAATGCCTCAACGGCCTGACGCATAAGATGCAATCCAGTGTCTACACAAAGTCATACATCCTAAGGGATAAAAGTCGCCGAAGAGGATGCGTGTAGAGGGGAACTCCAGCAACCTAATCCACCTCACACTGGGTAACCCAGCCCCCAGTGCTTGGCTTCAAAAAACCTCACACACAACCCTCTCAGATGGCTCAGCAAACTGCCCAGAACTAGCATACATCCTATAATAGACCAATCACTGTCCTATGACCACTGCGGCGGTCTGTCTGCTAGCGTGACTCACAACTAGCAGACCCACAATCACAGTACATCAATCTGCAATACATGCCAGTGGTGTCAAGCCGTCGTATGGCCACACCTCCCCTGGAACCTGGCAAGCACAAGAAGTAGCAATGCAGACTGCAATATATATATCTGATGATATATATGTGTACCTGGTCTATAGATGATGCTCTGAAGACGAATAAGTGATGTATGTCGATGTCGATATTGATGTCGACCACCTCCTGCTTGCCAATCTACACAAGACGGATTTCTTTGCGGCTGAAATCTATCTTCTGCTGTAGTGCTCAGAACGAAATTCTGAGGGCATAAACGGCTTCGAAAGGGGGGTAAAACCCTAGGTCGCATGCTGAAAATGCTCCCGGAACGCCGAGTGTGAATTTTCGAACTCCGGATCCAGAATGTGCCGGAAAAGTGCGCGCGCGTGATTGCGCAAAACCGCACTGAACCAAGGCTCTGATACCAATTGAAGTCGCGGAGCGGAGCGTGGGTCGACTCTCTCTCACACACACACAGTGAGCTTACACAGTACAATACGCAGAGAACTGTTAGAAGGGTTATCTCCCAATAACTTAGTATTCACAAAGTATAAGTTAGTATATACAAAGAGTTAGAGGGAAGTGAGTTAGGCGGGCGGCCAGCCATATCCGCATAAGAGGCCACTTGGGCTTTAATCCCAACACATAGAACCCATAGATTTTGAATTGTTTGCCTACGTTTTTTTCCTTGAGCACATTTGAATTTACCTTTTTAGGCATAGGCTTTACCTGCTCTAGAGTTTTCAAGATGCTTGGCTATATTAGAGCTTGAGCTTTCTCTACGAGTTGTTTGCACATTTCCATCCGTTTAAATTTTGGATGCAAATATATTTGCAATCTTTGTTCAAGTGTCTCGTTGGGTTTCAATCTAGCCTCGTAGGCTTGTAACATGGCATCTAAGTTCTCATTCACTTTCTTAACCAAGACTGAAATTCCCAATGATATTATGGATGATTTCTTTTTTTCATTCGTTCCCTGTTTTTCTTTTCTTGTTTTAGCTGATTTTTGGCTTGTTGCAGCTCAACTTCTAGGGTGGTTTTCTCCTTTAGCCTTTTTAATTTCATTTTGTCTCATTTGGACTTCCACAATTCTCTTCATGTTCTGACCAATATTTTTTTGATGTCTATTTGATAGGCAATATGGGTTCCTCATCCGGTTTGTTTTTGGAAGCTTCTTGAGCTTGAGCCTGAGTTAGAACCTTTACAGGAACTGTGGATTCTATCTCGGATCCACTTGAAGAAGATATCACTCTAACAACGTTCATTGTTGCTTTCCCCTTGTTGTTTGGGTGTTTTGGACAATCAAAAATCAAGTGTGTAACACCACATTCTAGACAATATCGCAATATCTCCATGTTCTTTACCCAACGAGGACATTCTATTGGCCAATGATTACCTCCACACTGATAGCATGGTCCTACGTTTTGTGTAGTTGGGGTTGTAGAGCCAATGGTTGTTCTTGATCGGTAAGAATGGTTTTTGAATCGTACTCTTGATTGGCTATGAACATGAGCGTTTTCTCATCCATGGAGTAATGATTTTTTTTCGCATTGTGGTGCATACTCTAGTTGAGTGTAGTTGACTACTACTCTACCATCATTCACAAGAGGTGGTTGTCGCCCTAGCATACGTTTCAATCTTGGCAGAGTGTTACACCATGGTGGTGATCCCCACCACAACATATGTCACATCTTTTTGTGGGTTGTTGTCATTCCTTCATCTCCTGTCTATAGCCTTGGTTTATTATTTTAATCACCTCCTCAACCACTTGATCAATGCTTTGATTTGTAGGAGTTTGAAAATATCGCTTTGCTGTGGATTTTCTCTTCAAAGATGAGGCACCACTAGTCATGTATTCTACGTCTTTCATCACCTCTCTGTAGGCCTCACAGTTGTCAACTAGATATATAGAGCATCTCCAGTGACTTGCTCAAATGTTGTGCATGCTTTTAAATGCAGTTCCTTTTTGAGATTCTTGTTCTTCAAGTCCTCAATCAAGCAAAATGACAGTCTCTCATCTTGTGGTCACTCTCTCATAGGAAACCTCTTTATGTACTATTTGAAGTGAAGTAAAACTTCCTTCACTTTCTCATTCGCTTTTTGTTTAAAACTATAGATATGCGACATCGTTTTGTTCTTGATGTCCCTTTTCAAGAACTCCTTTGTGAATTCTTGCAAGAGTTGTGCTATGTTTGAAAAATCATCTTTGTTCAGTGGTTGGAACCAAGTCAACCCGAATCCCTCATCTTGTGTATGAAAATCCCCGATTTATTCAGCTCCCAAAACTTGTTTGAAGAGTGAGACATGAGTATATGGATCCCCGACCTATCGTACTTTGTCTTGACACATTGAGCCATTTGAAACGGTCTCAATTCTTCTGGTTCAGTCACCCTTCTAGCCAATTTTGGGTCTCTTGCAAAGTTTGCTCTTGATCTCTCCTCTCATTGTGGAGAAAACCCTAGAGGACTCCTCTTTGATGTGTGCTTTGGCATCATTTTTGGCTAAAAGTAAGTAAAGTTTGGAGTACCCTTGTATGTATATCATTCTAGGTCAATTGGATCGACAAGTTTTTACTCTTGTCCAGACTTATGTACCATCAATACTTGCACTCCATGGACATTTGCATATGTAAATGCATAGAGATTCTTATGGTCAATCAACTCTCTCACATTGGTTTGTACACACTTGTAGAAGGTATATGGATCTCCATTTGTGAACCTATACAATCCTCATGAGCGTAATCCATTCTAACTCTCATGGCTTCATTGGTTTTGATGAATCTCACATTCACTTTTTTTTATTAGAGGATGCCTCTCCTCTAGGTCTTCAACAATTCTCACTTTTGAAGATATTGTAGTGTTTCTTGTGGTTTGAATGTATTTGAGCAGAGTAGAAAACCCTTGGGTGGATGATATTTCATGGTTAAGGCTCACTCAAAACTCTCAAGATAGTCTATGACAAGCCCACTTTGGCTTAGTGCACTTATCCCTTTTTGCCCTTGGTCCGGTCTCTTAGGTCCATTCTTCTAGTAAATGGTAGGTGGGGGAGGGATGAGAAATGGGGATGATTAGAAAGAGCTACGCTTAAAGGTTTATTAATGGTGCGGGTTAGGTCAAGCTTACAAGTTATTGGGGTAACAAGGATTTTGACAAAGGCTTGAGGGAATTTAGGCAAGGGTTGAGATAGTAGGAAGAGGTGGCATTCTTTATATGAAATACATTTAAAGCAAGGAAAATAAAGCGATATGGATAACCCTTAGCTCAAAGTCATTTGAAAAAAAGAGAACAAAGGTGTATCGTTTGTAGGTGCTCTTGCAAATAGTGTATCTCTTGAGTTCTCCAAGGACAAAGAAAACCTTTTGGTGGGTAGGATGCCAAGATTTCCAAGGGATGTAATGATAAGTAGTAAGGGGTTTTGAAAGCAAAGAGAGCTAAGGAGGTGAGAGGAGTCAAATGACGGTCCTTAATGTGATCTTTTGCAGGAGTACCATATGTGTTAAGATGATTGGTGAGGGCTATATGAGAGACAATCCAAAGTCCAAAGGAGTTATCAATAAAACTCTTGTAGTAGATAAAAGAGGGATGTGGGATGAAGTTCAAGAATTCTTCCAAAAAGCATAGAAAAAGGCATGTACATACTACTCCAAAATTTAAACCCATGGAAATGCCTTTAATTTGGCACCAAACTCTATCATCAAAGGTTAAATAATGGTGGTTAAGGATGAAAGAAACCAAGGAGAGAATGAAATGAACACCTAGTTCGATAATGGGTTGTGAGGACAATTCAGCTCCTCTACCCAACAATTTATTCAACAATCTTTCCCTGAAAGCTGGAACCAAAAAAAGCATCTGATTTAGGGACAATTGCAAAGGAGAGTTGATCAGTTCTTCAAACCAATCCCTTGCTTCACCTAAAACCTGGACTTTCTCATTTTTAAGAGATGAAGACTCTTCTAACTCTGAAACTCCCTTATCCAAAACCTGATGTCTTTGTTCCTTTTCCACATGTTGGTGTACCCTATCTCTGATCCATTTTTGTTGTTCTCAGTCAATAGGACCCTTGGCCTTGGACCTAGTTACTATCAAAACCTCAATTCCCTCAAAGCTCAAATTTGAATAACTGTTACCTGCATCCTCATCAGGTATCTCCTCAATAATCACAGAGGAAGATGGTCCATTTACAGGTGCTGTAAAAATTGGAATGTCAATAATGATAACATTAGCTTGAGCCTGAGGCTGATTCTGAGGAGCTGGTTGTGGTCTTGACTGCTGATTGTCCTAATTATAAGGTACAACAGGTATCCCCCTTTCTTCTTTGTGTTTGACCCATAAGTCACATCGGATTCCAACAAAATGATTAGGATCTCCACAATACACACAAGGCCTGACCCCCTGTGGTCTCCTCTGATTATTATCCTGATTTCTGCCAGGGTGTCTGGGAGGTCCCTGAAATGGTGTTCTTCCCATTAAAGGAGCCACCTGATTTACATCAGCCATAGCTCTACCCCTACCCACATTGGGAGGTGGTTTATTTCTTTGCTTTGGATTGTACCAACATTGGGCAGTGGTATGCCCATCCTTTTCACAAATTTCACAAAACCTCTTGTCATTAGGAGCAAGAATAGAATAACCTATACCGTTCAATTTTTGCACCAATTCATCTTTAGCATCCTTCTTATCCTTTTTCTTACCACTGCTTGGAGACCCCTTTTTCTTCCTCACTTTACTTTTGCTATCTTCACTATCAGATGAAACTTTAGAGTGAGAATCCGACTCTGAGTGTTCAGCTAATGCAGAATCACCTTTGGAATCAGAACTCCTCCTGCTTTTGGACTTAGTCATGCCCAATCTTTTCTCAACTCTAGATGCAGCCACCACCAAATTGTCAAAACTCCCAACAATATAAATACTTGCCACAACATTCTTCAAACCTTTCCTTAACCCTTTCAGAAAGTACCCTGCCAACATTTCATCAGTGGGCCTCTCATTACCTTGAAGTCTCTCAACCCAAATCTTGAATTTTTGGGCAAAATCTTCCACCAACATTGAACCCTGTTTAATTCTTTTGAGTTTACTCAGAATAACAGTAGGAGTTTTCTCCTTTCTAAATCTTTGCAAAAAAGAAAATTTCAACTCATCATAAGTTGTAAAGTGAGCAACACCATATTGGCTAAACCAACTTATAGCCTTACCTTCCAAACTTGCTGCAAACTGTTGTAATTCGATATTATCACGGAAGATACCCTGATATCCACTAGCCTGCCACCTTGTTTCAAACTGAGCCACATGGCAATTTTCCTCCTCCTTAGACCTGACCTTGAACTTTGCTGATTTGATCTTTAGATTAGGGGGTGGTTGAGCCATCGGAATAGGTTGTTGGAGCCTCCTAGGTCTTTGCTCGACAGCTAACAACAGTGGGTCAAATCTTAGTTGACATCTACTTCTAATTGGTATTCTTGCCAAGAGTAGTGCCCCCAAGAATTGCCTCACTGACCTTTCCTCTGATGCTCCTTCACTCTCCTGTCCTTGATTCAACAATGGAACTTCAGGTGGTGAAGTAGGTGCATTATCATTACTGGCATAATCATAATGAAAGGGATCTATATTTACTGCTTGAATCTGAGCATGGGTATAGTACACCCTTGGCCTTTTCCTACCCCTCTCGGACATGCATCATCTCTGAATAATACACAAAGCACAATACAACCCTTAGAACTTGAATTACAGCCTCAATGAGAGGTCTGTAAACAGCAGGATCGCCAAATGTGTTGCTGGATAACCACACATGTGATGAATAATCACCAAAAGATTGAGTTCTGACTAATTCCGGGCTAAGTAGAACTGTGTGTGAGAGAATTAGAAAATCAGAGAGATAGTGAGAGAGAGAGAGAGACTCAAACAAAACTCAGAGATTGTATATCAATAAATCACTACTACAAGTTTTCTAAGCAAGACTCGATACAATCCCGACTTCCCAAAGTTCCCCATTCCCAAATATAGAGCTACGCCCTGAATTCAATTAGAACTGCCTGATTCTTGGCATACACTAACAATATCCGATTAAGGTCTTCAAGCTTACAATATCCGACTAGCTACTAATAATCAGACAGTAGATCCGATATCCGATTTGCTACATATTCGACTTTGTATTTACCCTTCGCCAACGCACACAAACGCACACACATGCACACACACACACATACATACACACACACACATAGTACTAGTACTGGTATCGATTCTACTACTGATACTGGTAGTACTGGTATTGGTACTACTGGTACATTTACTGCTATACTACTAGACTAGTACTGGTACAATATATACTGGTATTGGTACTGGTAATTACTAATACACACACACACACACACACACACATAGAGAGAGAGAGAGAGAGAGAGAGAGAGAGAGAGAGAGAGAGAGAGAGAGAGAAGTTGAAGGACATGTTTTAATAGGGATAAAAGACCATCAATGCACTACTCAAGGGAGCTTGCAACATTTCATTCTTTCATGAGTGTAAGATGTATACATAATGCTTTGTCAAGGCCACAAAAAGAAGGCATACAAGTGACAAATGAGGAGTGGGAGTAATGTAACTCTTTACTCTCAAACTCTTAGACGTAACTCTCTCTAGACTCTAACTCTCTAGCCTAGATGGTTATCTTATAACAATCTGAAGAGAGTACAACTAAAGGCCTACACTTCTTCACGGTAGAGTAGGTTGACACAAAGTGATTGACTGTGTATTTGATTGTGGGCCCAAAAAAAAGGTGTACAAGTGACAATTGAGGGTCGACACAAAGGGATTGACGTGTTTCATTTTGGGATCATGGCTATATTTATGATGGCAATCGCTGTCATTTGAGGATCCGATTGTGGCAAAAATTTGTATTTGAGACAATGCAAGAAATATTGAGGGAGGATTATACAGGGATCAACATGGATATATTTGATGTGCAATGGCTTACAATGAACATTGTGGGGCAGGCTACAACAATATGTAGAGGAAAGTTGGTGAATTGAAGAAAAATGGAGCAATTTCCAAAAAGACATATTCGTCCTTTCCAAGCAATGCAAACAAGTACGTCCATTTGGTTGACAATGCATCCTTGTGAAAATTTGGTACAAGTAATCTCATAAAGAGAATTCTTTGCATGTGATTTCTTATTCCAAGACTTTGGAGCAAAGATGGTGGTACGTCATTGAGGGCTCCCCTCAAAGTGTAGGAATCTACAAGGGCTACAGTCTCCCAATCATAGTGAGAGAGTAAAAAATCTAGATATTTAGAAAATGTTCATGATAAGAGGCTAGAAGCTGATGGTTTCAATTGTGATGGAAAACATAGAGAGAAGCGATGAGGATGACCTCCGATGAGGGTATAGATGTCTCTATAGTAGGATATCTCTTTATTCAAAAGGAGGAGATCATGTTCTCCAAGATTCAATGGTGAGCTATCAAGCAATGCATGGTGTACCCTTAATCTCACCATGGTGTTAGGGTTAGAGTAATGAAGATTAGAGTTAGGGTTGCCCCTAAAGAAAGAGCATAAATTTCGAGTGTAGACAAAATGATAAGATTCAAAGTGCAAATGATTCATTAGTGAAAAAACTCTTTAATAGCCTTAGTTATTTACAACCATTAGGTACTCAGGTTGCACCCTTTTCTCATTGGACCACTTTAGGACCACTTCATCATCTCATCCATCCTAAATGGCTAGAGGGGTTTCGCACACAAGCCACCAGTTGGGCTTATGCCAACAATCACCCCCTTAAGCCAAACTTGGGGCTTTTACAAAAATTTCATCTTTTTTTGTTTTTTCATGTGTTCCTATCATGGTGTCATAGTGCCGAGGTCTCTTGTTGGATACATCTACTAGACAATGTCTAGAACCCATATGGAAGCGTGTACAAGTGCTTTCATGCACATATATTGCATACATGTGCCTGATGTGAATAAGCCCTTAGTGGTAGTGCAAGAACAGGGCCAAGAGAGGCTATTTCAATTGCAGGAATCAAGCCTGTGTGAAGGGGATCTATAACCCCTTTGGGGGCTTGGGATTTTGAAGCTAAAAAATGCTCGTATGAACAAGGGTTCGAATGGATTATTGAATTTTGTAGGTGATGATGAGCTAGGTCAACAAAAGGAAAACGAGCACATGCACTGCAGCAAGTGGATCCAATAGGTTCGTGGGTAGCATGGGTTGACAATGGAGGGCCGCACAATAAGGTGGGGTTTATAACGATAGCTGACATCAACAAGTTGTCTTTACAACAATGGACGAAAAACCGGATGTAGTTGTGGGTTATGTTGCGAGGATATATGATGGCATATGACAAAGGTAGGAGTCAAGAGTAGTTAGTGGTTTGTTGCAGCTGTGATGATGAGGAATAATGATGAAGTTGCATTTCTCTTTTGAATGTTGTTCCCACCACTAAGACACACACAAACACATAGACTCAAACACATAAACAGACAAACACACAAGTGCACACTCCTGGCATTAAAAAGACATTAATGAGTACTAATTTTCTCCAACAAAAAGTGATTGATCTATCAACAGGTCTTTGAACACACAATTTAAGAGCTAAATCTTAAGCAATTTTCACACTTACGAGATCTATGTGATGCTGTTATGAAGCACACTACACACACATAAATAGAAAAATACAATGTAATCTATGGTGCAAAATATTTGGCTGAAAATTAACACGATAGGTGAAACTTGATTGAAATTAGACACAAAATAACAAAACTCCACTAATCACAATGTCATTCATCAAGAAGGGTAGTGGTTCATTGGTATTGCCAAGAGCATGCCCAAGCTTAACTAATTACTCTAATAATTAGGGGGAGAGAGACAACTAATAGAGAGCATCACCTTCCCTGTGATACCAATTGAAAAGGAACGGGTCACACTCTCCAAGCTTTAATGGTCAGCTAGCAAGCTATGGAGGGTGTAGCCTCAAGCTCACCATGGTGTTAGGGCTAGAGTAATGAAGATTAGAGTTAGGGTTGAACCTAAAGCAAGAGCATAAAAGTAGAGTGTAGACACAATGATAAGATTCAAAATGCAAATGATTCATTAGTGAAAAGCCTCTTAAATAGGCCTAGTGATTTACAACCATTGGGTACTGAGGATGCACTTTTGTCCCATTAGACCCCTTCTTCATCACATCCATCCTAAATGGCTAGAGGGGTTTCCCACACAAGCCACTAGTTGGGCTTACCCCCACATCGATCAATATAGGGATTTATGTTGAGTTGTACCAAGATGAGATGAAGGCTTCTTGAAGCCAAATCATAGTACTTTAAAGAATTTTCTCCCAATGAAACTATACATATTTTGGTGGAATAAAAGCATTATATATATTTTTTTCTTGTTTTTTAAACTATTGATTGAGTTGATCATATTGTGAAACGTAGGTATTTCTCTAGTCAAAAAGTTTATTGTTGACCATGGACGTTATGGTTATGGTTATTGTTTTGTTTATGGTTATGTTTAACTTTATGGTTATGGTTATGGTTATTGTTTTGTTTATGGTTATGGTTATCGTTATGGTTTTGATCAATATGGTTATGGTTATGGTTTTAATTTGGTTATGGTTTTGCACAAAGTTCGTTATATATGAAGTTTGTTATGGTTATGGTTTTGCACAAAGTTCGTTTCATTTCTTGCATCAAGTTGTGCCTTAAATCTCATGTGAGATCCTACATGGATATCATGTAGGAGGCGTATACATATGGTTTTTTTTTTAAGTTTATGTTAAAACGAAGGGAACTCTGTCAAAATTTCTACGAGAGCACGGTTGATTTTGGTGCTGCTTGCTTTCTTGGGCAGAGGAAAGGCAATCTGGCTCTGGCTGTGTCCATCTTTTCAAAAGGCACAGGCCAGGCTCGCTGTCCTCTGCCCAAGAATTTTTTTTTTTGATATGGTCATCGAATACGCTTCGATACAGACATCGAAATATGCATCGAAAACAAGTGCCTTCGACGTAGATATCGATGCGTATTTTGACTGTTTCATAGGGACAAGGATTTCGACGCAGTTTCCGACGGTTTGCATCGAAATCTGCGTCGAAGGTACCTGTTTTTGTTGTAGTGTCTCTTGCACTTTCTCTTTTATTCACACATATTCATGGATGGGGAAACCTCAATGATGAGCATATTTAAATGCTTGGTATGCAACTCTCTTTCCATAGCATTGGGTATACCTAGAGTCTAGATAGCCATACTCACAGCCATCCCCTCCATTTATAAGATCGTTGCAGTACTCTAATTTGTTGATATCTAGAAACCATTGATGTGAGACATCATGGCTACGACACTCTAGAGGTGGTGGAGATGAATGTATGAAGATGGTACCACCAATTCCACATCCCTACCACACAGCCATAGAGGGCATATTCCCTCACCATCTTGCAAACAACATTGAAGACCTCTACAAGGACCACCCATCTAGACCCTTGCCTCTATTGAAGGGAGCCACATGAGAGGGTTTTTATGAGAGAATACACCCAACGTGAGGTGAAAGTTGTGCTTACCTACATGCATGAACTCTGTAACTAGATCTTTAGGCACAACAATACGAATAAATGGAGACAATTTGACAAATCAAAGGAGCGAGTGGTTTCTATGCTTATTTTGAGTTTGTCATTCCTTTCCCTAGTAATCACTTTGCCACCAAGGAGAGGATGCAATACCTCATGTCACACAAGCGTTTGGATGCTCACTGGGCCTATAAAAATTCCTTCCCCTAGTAATCGCTTTGCCACCAAGGAGATGATGGAGCGGATGAAATACTTCATGTCACACAAGCGTTTGGATGCTCACTGGGCCTATAAAAATGGATTGGGCAAGCTAAGCTCATCAAGGAGTAGGGTTATAACTCCTTCACCTATGACACCAATGGAGGGATGCCATGAGGGTGCGAATAGAGGTACGATTTTGCATAAACTTGGGAGCACATGAATTGAGAAGGATTTTATACGTGCTACTTCATAAATTAAAACTTTTAAGATTTATTACTCACTCTAATTTTTGGTTGTGTTTAATGCTTAAAACAATGCTCCATTACTAGATGGGGTATCAAACCTCATGGCACAAAGAAACTTGCCTATATCTACTTATCAAGATATTGATATCATGTGTTGGATCAATGACCTACTTCATCTCTTAATACAAATTATACCATTGGTTGTTTCTTTGTAATCATTGTTGGTTTCTAACTATTGTTTGTTAACTCTTCCTGTTCCAATTTCCATTATAGGATGAGTTAACATGGGATGAGCTGTTCCAATTTCCATTATAGGATGAGTTAACATGGGATGAGCTGTCATCACTTGAGTAGTGTACTAGATAGCCATGTACATATTTGGTATGACATAATGTCCCATTTCGGAATCAAACCTTTTATCTCAGTTGACATATGGTTTTGTACTTTGCAAGTCCCTCTATGCATGGCATTGTATCGTATCAAGCATCACTTTTGCATGTACAATTACAAAGTAATGAAGTAGATAATTTATTTGAAGTCACAATCTTGTAAATCTCTCACTTTTGCATTTTAAGTTATGCATTGTTCATGTTTACATGCAAAGTGTATGGCTAGCTAGGAATTTTTTCATGTTTACATGCAAAGTGTAGGGCTAGCTGGGAAACTTGATGAGGCATGGCCTCCATTAAATTGTGGTTGATGGGATGGCAAAGCTAGGAGTATTCTCCACCAAAATTCCTAGCTTTTCCACCAATTTTTTTTCTCCAAATACTGTTATCATTTTTGTTTTTGTAGCATCAATATTCTCATTACTATAAGCATTGGTATTACTGTCATTTTTAAAATTGGTATATATTGACTGTGATATTAACAGTAACACCAAAGCTTCTAGAGATGGTAATATGGGTGGTTTCATGCCAATTGTCATTCTGGCCCAAATAATGACTATGGGGGATTAAATTAACATATAGAATTAAGTGTTGGCATTTTCATTGTTTGCTTGAAGAGCTTCATGTAGTCCAAGATGTAGTGTACAGAACCTAATCACAAAAGCAAGAGTTAGGTGAAAGGTTTGGATCATTTGGTCCCTTATTTTAAAACATAGCTTTGATACCATGTGTAATATACCTCCTTGTACCTCACTATCCAACATAGACAAGGTATCCCACTTGCTGGTAATTTCTCACAAATTGAAAGAGTCTATCCCTTGCTCTCTCCTTGAGGTAAGGGAGAACAAGCTAGTCTTCTAGAGTGAGAAGTCTACATTGCAATCATGCTACTACTATTTTCATTAAAGCATCTACCTTGATGAGTCCATCAAGTGACCTATATTCTAGGAAAATTATCTATGAGTTTAAAACAGCATACTCTTACACATGCAATTCACAATACATATAGTTCCTTGGGGTGGTTTATTTTTCGATATCTTAGCACATGTTTATAAATTTTTTTGGAGTGTAGATATTTGAAAGAGGTTAGCACAAGCAAGTGAAAATAAAACGAAAAAATCCATTTGAAACTAAAAATTTGATGTACAAACCCTCGATTGGCTCTCCAATTGGGTTACCTTTGAAATGCTACGTTATTTCCTATATAGGAAGTCCAATTAGTGTAGCATGAGCATCTTGGTCTATAGTCAACTAGTACATTTTGCCTCATTAGTGCACTTCAATTACCTACAAGTTAACATGTTTCTTACATCAAGTGACATCCAAGTTGCAAGCCCATTTGTAGTCCCGTGTCATGCTACTATAAATAATGGAAACTCAATAATTTGTAGTGTAAGCACCTCGTCCTGCTACACTAGCTGGTTGATCTCACGAACCCCTCCTCTTGGCCAAAAGTATGCATTCAACTACACATTTCTAGCATCCACATCTATCCTAAAAACTTTGAAAATGCCCTCACACCACGTGACATTCTTGACACTTGGTAGTGCGCAATATAACAAATAGCTACTTGCTATTCATAGCATCTTCACCCTCAACCTTTTAAAAGCACCCTCGGTGCTTCGTCCAAGGATTCGATGATTTTGCTTCACATTGCAACAACTTCTAAGAAAGCACACAAGTAACCACACAAGGCTCGATGACTAGCTTGAAGAAGGAGAACAACATATCGGTGAACTTTCATTTATAGAAAATTAGAAATCACCTTCGTGAAATCAGTGGGCCATAGGAGCTCGTCTAGTGGCTATTTGCTATTCTAGGGATCATAGCCCTCAATTTTGGTAGAAAGAAGCAAGATCAATTGTGTCAAGTCATCTTTAAGAATTCTACCACATCTCTTCATCAAAGTATGGGGTCCACACACACAAAAGAACTTTGGAGGCATTTCACCTATTGCCTCGGGTAAAAACATGGTCATTCACATATAGCTTTGGTCTGAACAAATTTTTCCTTTTTTCTCATTTAAGAGATCTTTAATACCCAACCTAGCTACACAAGTATTTTATGAAAGTCTTTTTCACAGAATGAGCACCAGATTTGCCATGTAAGTTTTTACACCTATGACCAAGGATATGTGCAATTGTGAGGAGCTTAGACACTAAACTTGGAACAATTTCCTAGAGCAAAGACCCTCCAAAGCACTACAAGTTATTGGAATTTGAAATTTCCAATTCAAGGGAGGCTACTTAAGCATGTTTTTAGTTTTTGACATCTTAGGCATTGCATTTGCATTTAATAAAAATGGATATGATCTTCATCAAGATCATGAGAGTGGCACCGTGAAACAAAATGGATAAAGGTAGAGAAGGAAGAGCAAAGGTCAAAAGTAGCAAAAATGTCTTGAGGATTGTTACCGTGGCATATTTGTATATAGATCATTTTTTCTTCACCTTTTGCAATTCATACATGTTGAATATATCTTGGAGCGGAAGGCTAAGCTTACAGGGGTGTAGCAAGCTATTGGATTAGAGACTTCCAGTGTGTTTTTTGGGATGAGGATGTTAGATTATTGTGCTCCGTGATTGGAGTGTGCATGTCTCCTAGATTGGGTATGTCATATTATTTTTGCTTCTGGATTGGAGTGCTATGAGTTATGGACGTTGGCCTATACGTATGCATTTTCATGTGGTCTACTAGGATGCCTGCATGGCATTGGGCATGTGTATTCTATGTGGATCGTGGGGCCTCTTTCCACGTAGAACTTTTGAAACAATGGATGATGTATTATCTAATGATGTCACCCATAACATCATAGGTTGTATGCATATATAAGAGGAATTGTGAATTCTTATTTTAAGTGCTCAAGTTCAATAATTTTATAATCGATTACATTGAGTCTCTCTCTCTTTCCATTACGCGCGCACACACACACACACACACACACACACACACACACATACAACATTGAATCGATTATATTGAGTCTCTCTCCCTTTCCATTACGCGCGCGCACACACACACACACACACACACACACACACACACACACACACACACACATACAACATTGAATGCCACTCTCTTGAACCCACCTTGATCCGATAGATGAGAGTTGCAATGGAGAGCCACATTATGGTTGTGTGTGTGTGCAGTGGTGGTAATGGTAATGAAAGCTGGTGGTAATGGTAATGAAAGCCAAGAAAACTAGAAGTTTAAAAAAATAATGTCAAGGGGAAACCATGGCTTTTTCAATTGAGCATGTTGTCACTTCGCACATATGATGATGAAGTATATGGTAATTTTTTACCCCATGATGTGGGCCCTCTATGAGTGCTTATATAAGACTCTTGCAATCTCTCTTTTCTAATGCATAATCAAGAGTTGATTTATTGTTCACATTATGTCTCTATCTCTTTTTGAGATCTCTCTCTCTCTCTCTCTCTCTCTCTCTCTCTCTCTCTCTCTCTCTCACACACACACACACACACACACACACACACAATGCTACACTCACTAATCCACCCTAATCATAAAAATACTTGACACAAAAACATAGTCTAGATTATAACTTATAATGGTATACCATAAAAGTGAGGGAAGCTATATGCAATACTATAGGAGAAAGACACCTTTGGTATTAAAAAAAGTGTGCTTGCAAGCTATATAAAATTGTGTAGTGAGTTGCTTTAAAAGCTCTGGCTTCAATTATTTTTTTCATTCCATGGTTAGCAAGGATTGTCAAAAGAATTACTTAACTTCCTCTAAGAAAGGCCGTCATTAAGTCTCACGCTGAGTATTATCTATCTAGTATAACTGGATGTATGTACAAAATTTATCACTTAGTTTAAGGCCTCCTCTATCTAAAAGGTTGCAAACACTGGTAGTCTAGTTTAGAAATTATCAAAACCAAGAGAGTCATGTAATATAGTCCAGTTCTTTAATCCGATCAGCTATTTAACCTAGCTTTTCATGTATTACTATCACTACGTATTCTACGAAATAACATCTTCTATTACACATATGTTTCAAAGGCATTTGGAATGGCAACCATTTTTGTTATAAAATGAAGGTTACCCTTTCCTATCACATGGTATCCTAAACTAGTGAACAAAAAGCAAAACCGTACTCTCATGGCTTCAAAGGTATCCTTGTGGTATTGTATTGAACTTGATTTTTTGTGTCACAAAAGGTCAAGGGAACAATATGTGGATTGCGATGTCAACCAAACATAAACTAGGTGTAATCCCATAGAAAAACATTAGTTCAATACAAGCACTAGGACCAAACCTATTTATGAAGTAGTTTAGAACAAAGATGAATGTTTGCTAATCATGATTGGTGTTGCTTACATTTTATAGACATGATTGGTGTTTATTCATTCATTAATGAATGATGTCCAATTTCCAAAGAATATGATAGCAAATGTCTACATGCAACCTTTTAAGGCATTGCATAACACGTGTAAAATGGCAATGTATGACTCTTAATAAGATATTATGAGAAGAGCATTCACGTTTAGAATAAATTTTTGTCTCCCTTTTGAGATCTATAAGACATAACTTCTCTATTAAGCCAAGAATCAGACTTATGAGCTCAAAGTTTTAAACAATATAGACAGCAAACATGATGTGATGAATCTTGGGAGTAGCCTGTGTATACAAAGCATGCAAGTTTATTATGTGAACTTTGAGAATGCATTCAAAGGTTACTTTCATAACCATAGTTCCAAGCCATACTTTAGCATATTGTCTGGTATGATATCTGCAGCACTAAATTCATAGATTTAAGTAGATCAACAATGTGTGAATAGTTATCCATTTTTTGGAATTCATAATACTATACAACATAATACTTTATATATGCGGTCATCCATTTTGTAGAAATGGGTACTGCATGTCGTACTTGAATTCTCTCATCAAAGGTCCATATTTAGATCTAGTTTTAACATCTCAATCCTAGTTTATCTAGAGTCAAACTTTTTTATTTAAAAAATTAATTCTTTTATGACTTTTGGAACTAATAAGCTAGTGGGAATCTAGTCACATTATTGAGAATGTAGACCACATTGAAAGGATTTTTTCTGCCATGCAAATCTTGGCCAAGATAAGGCTACTTATAGTAAGGAGTAGCTTTGCTTATAATTTTGCAAGGTCTAACAAATCTGACCATAATTGAAGGTTAATTAACCTCAATTTTCAAAAAAAAAAAACACTTTTAGCAAGGATAGGTCAACATAGATGCTATAGAAGATGACTAATCATTGCCGTATTTTTCTTTAAGATGATAAATTTCTATAACATTTCTATAGATTGTTTCAAGCTCTTTGAATTTATATTTTGTAAAAAAAATTTAAATGGGAATATAGCATTCACTTTTTCATAAGAAGTTAGTGTAACAAATGTTATAGCTGCTACTAATATCATCATCAAGGTGTTTCAGAGTTGATAGATATCCAATTTTTTCCTTCTTGCATTTTTTTCATTTATGAAAAAAGGATGGCATTGATATCATGACAAAACTCAAAGGAATGATTGTTCATTACTTTTTAAGTTTGATTATTAAGGTTTTGTAAAGTGCCATTGTCATCCTTTATATAGTCAACCTCAAGTACAATAGTAAGTAGAGAATCATTCACATGAAAGTGGATTCTCATTTATACTAATTATTTTTCATACTATATGGCATTCATATCAAAACCACAATCTTTTAGAGAGTTAGAAGAGTGTTCAAGCTGTAATGTTCAGATAAGAAATATGTTTATGCCTTTTGCATTTCATCTTTCACAAAAAACGTAAATTATGATGTAGCGTACTAGATTGCTATGTAAATACATGCTATTAGGTCTCCCCAATCTCGAAAAAATGAAAAACCTTTCAAAACATCAAAGTGAAGGGTGAGTTTAGGAAATGAAAAGACCCATGAAAATAGAAATTCAAAAGACTTTTTGTGGCAATATAAAGAGATGATAGAGTGCGCATTGATACATATGTGTTTATCTTTTGCTTATATTCCCTTTAGCATTTCTTCTATGTAGACTGTATCCTTGCACAATATAGGTAGTGAACACATATTTTTTGAAGCAATTGGGCGATATATATATATATATATATATATGCTAGTACACTACATGCTATGTAAATTTGAAGCTACTTTAACAGCATTAAAAACATGGTGGATGAGCTAAGTGTCGGTAGTAATGTGGCACATTTTGTTTTTTTTGCATCGAGGACATTGTAACAACATTACAAACATGGTGGGGATGAGCTAATTGTCAACAGTAATATGAAACATTTTCCTTAAGATTTACTAGCGCATCAAATCCGAGAAGGCTTTATTGCAAGCACTTTCAAGATGAGCAAAAATTCTTAGGGCAAAGTAATATATGGTGCATGTATGTATATATGTAGAGATATCATGCGCATAGGTATAAATAGGAAGAAAATTTATAAACTACTAAATAATAATATAATATTGCAGAGCATGCATAAAATGGGAAGCATATTAACGGAGGAAGCATAGCAAATCTTCTTTTAACAAAACCATTATTTTATCTCAATTTAGAAAAAGTTTTATTTTATTTTAGAAAAAGTGCGCGCGCACACACACACACACACACACACACACACACATTTAAGGACTCACGTGCAAGCACATTTACAAATATATACTCACTATATGTACCATACAAAAGCAATATAAATCTTTACATATTTGCTAAGGTACTAAGACTACTCAATGCTAAAAGAGATCTAAAGATTTGTTGTCAAGCTCAGACATGCGAGCAAACAGAACACATGACATTTAAGTGATGGAGAAAGATATAATGTGTATAAATATCTAGCATAGCTTTAAAAATTGCTAAGTTTTCTTTGGCTTGGTCTCAAAGTGCTAGTGTTTAAGTACAAAGGAATCAGGATGTCTATTCTTAAGCACTTGCAAATCTAAGGAGGTAACTTGTAAGAGCCAAAAAATAAAAATAAATTAACAAAGGGTTGATTTCTTTATTGTGCTACAATAATTACTCATCTCACAATGTTCTCCACATAATAAAATTGTCATATCATCCAAATTGATTAAGTGTTGCATTGAAATGTAAGATTAGTCACTCATAAACTATTCTTATTACAGTCTAGTCTAGTAGTATTACTTCAAGTCAAGTTTTGAGTAGTTATGACATTATTTCTAAAAACCGTTCTTGATCAAAAATCTATTAACGTTGAAAGCATGTTAACTTGACAAATTTTTCATGCTTGTTGGCAAGTCTATTATCTCAAAATGGGCATCAATTTTTTTTCCAAATTTTGACTATCTTTATGCATTTGGATTCCCTTGATTCTCTTGCTTAATAATGACGTATAGCATCATAGTTTTGAAATGAGTTTGCATATTCTCAATATGTGCTATTTAACATTGTCGTGAACATGAAAAAGTATGCTACGTTAACATGCTTCTAGCCTTAGTCTTGAGGAGTCTAATAAACCACTTACAACACTACAAGAGGTACTTCACATTAACGATGCTCGTAGTGCGATGCTCAAAAGTGAAAATCCACGGCGTCGCTATGGGCGTCGTTAATTTATTTGTTTTGAGTTTTCGACGCTCAAGCAAAGAGGTAACCTGCGCTCTCTCTCTCTCTCTCTCTCTCTCTCTCTCTCTTTCTTCTCCACACACACACACACACACACACACACACACACGAGGAGAGGAAGGAGAGCCAGGTATGCTCCTCGTCACTCTCATGTTCCCTTCCCCTCTCTCTCTCTCTCTCCCTCTCTCTCTCTCTCTCTCTCTCTCTCTCACACACACACACACACACACACACATTGTGTTTTTGAGAGAGACAGAGAGAGAGAACATGCATAAACAAAAACACACACACACACACGCATAAACAAAGAATGCATACACACTCATTGAGAGAGGAAAAGAGAGAGAGAGAGAGAGAGAGAGAGAGAGAGAGAGGAGTCGAAAACAAAGAGAAATAGAGAGAGAATAAAAAACCAAAGAGAGAGAGAGAGAGGGAGAGAAGATGAAAGAGAGAGGTAAGGGAGAAAACAAAGAGACGGAGAGAGAGATCAGGTTAAGATTTAAATTAGATTATGTTAAATTACATTTAGATCTATGTTTATGTTGAGTTTAAAATTATGTTAGATTTAGATTTACGTTAGATTAAGATTAAGTTAAATTTAAAATTAGGAAAGTATTAAAGATTAGCTAGCTATGTTAGATTTAAGTTAGATTACATTTAGGTTTAGGATTTAAGATTGGATTAGATTTAGGTTTATGTTGAATTTAATATTAAATTAGATTTAGATTCAAGATTAAGACAATATTTAAAATTAACTAGATTAAATTTAGATTTAAGTTAGATTACATTTAGGTTTATGTTAGATTTAAAATTATATTAGATTAGGTTTATTTTGAGTTTAAGATTAGATTAGATTAGATCTAGATTTATGTTTGATGGACTAACTCTTTTTAGATTTTAGTGTATGTCAACGAAGGCGCGCTTTGCCCAAAGAGCAAACACTAGTTACACAACAGTATGTATATTCCCATCAGAATCTGACACCTATTAACTCACACACTAGCCATATTCAATAAGCCGCGAATCACCACATGTTCAATTATGTTAGATTTAAGATTAGATTTTGGATTGAGCATTTATATTAGAGTCTACCTTTGGGATTACGGTAAAAAATTTAGAGTTGGATGAACGATGATCCTTCTCTTTCTCTCTATGGATGCGATCTTAAGTTGGAAAGCTTTCAACGACATGATACTCAGATTGGAGGCCAACATTTAATGTGCTAAGTAATCCCTCGAACAAAGATCTACTATGAAAAGATGTTAAGATGCTGTGAAATGCTACAGTTAGAGAAGAGGCAAAGGGGTTTTGTCCACTACATGCACTATCATGTAGACGTCGGTGTGTAGATTTCTCATACCCATAGATATAGGCATTGACCAATAAAGACGAGATTATAACCCGATGGTTCTGATCTTCGTGCATCTCTAGATCGAGGTATGCGGGAATTGGACAGGACTAGAGAATGTGAGGTAGTTTACAGTGTGAACAAAGAGAGAGAGAGAAAGAGAAAGAGAGAGAGAGAGAGAGAGAGAGAGAGAGAGAGAGAAAAGACGGAGAAATCCAATAGAAGATCAGATTTATGTCTAGGTTATAAGGTTTTTACGCTCATTATGAGTAGTAACGAGGATGTGGGGCCATCCAACTGAAACACCTATCGCTCAATGAGGATCTTATGTCCTTGTAATCAATGCAAGCATGATGTGCAATGGACAAGACACGGTTCTTTGCAGCATATTTATGAATTTGGCGAGTTCGATCCATCTATTATAGATCGAGTTGTTGCCAATTACAACTCATCAGACTCTGACGCTGGCCAACACGCAGCAATCTTGCAAGCCAATAGACATGTTCACGCAGGCGCTTTGGTCAAGCAGCATTTGTGAGGCCACAAGATGTAGCCTCTGACAGCTCCGGGGATGATCATGCAGACCACATTCCCAACAAGGCATGGTGTAAAGGTTGACATTTTAGGGTGGGATGGATCGACAAAAAGCGTTTACTCAAGATTGTGAAATCATGGCAAAATTTGAACAGTCTAGTCAATGACGGTCCTCTGATGCAGATCCTGTGGTGGCGGAACTCACTTACTTCGGCACGCTACAAGGGATTTTGAGGATCGATTATAGAGGATTTTTTGTCGACTTGTTTGACCTGCAATGGTTCAAGATAATCATGGAGGGTTGCAACGGTACTCTGGATAGAGGAGAGTCTGGTTTTCTTGAGGTGGATTCAACTGAGAAATGGACTGACCTAAGAGACACTTTCGTACTACCCAACTCCCGAGCATTGTGAACAAGTAAGTATGTAAATAGTTAACATCCAATTTTAGAAGGTGTTTGCTTGGAAGCTCTCATGTAAGTTATGTGGCTCTGGAAGGTGATATTTCATCCTACAAAGTCTGCATCAAACTGGTGGTATACCATAGAGGTAGCCCCTTGTAGTGCACAGACGTATGAAGGCTACCATGTGCCAATCACAGCAGCAGCAATGGAGGAGATCGGAGAAGATACCCAGTCAGAAGCCGTTGAGGTGGTTCCAGACGAGCATCAAGGTGGTTCCAGACGAGCATCAAGCTGCTACTCTCTATGGCGTGCATGCACAGGATCTACAAAATGAAACAGAGGACATCTATTTAAGCGGAGAGCTCTATATAGATATAGGAAGTTATGCTGAGCTATGCGAGGATGAGAGAGAGGCCTCTTAAAGCCATAAATATTGTATTTGAACAATTTTGCTACGTTTTATAATATATATTGTATTCACATGGCTTTTTGTCCATTCCTGTCTATATGCATCATTGCGTCATTGTATTTAATGGTCTTTGCGTCCACTCCATGTACGTATGCTCTAGGTATGTTTTCACAAGCAGGGATGACGAGCACTACGCTCTGAGTGCGATGGAGACTAAAGCCGCAATTGTGAAGGAAGTGATCTGTCTCTGCTCAGAGATGTTGGTCGTCCCACCGCTAGATCTAGTTGATCGGGTGAAAGAGACGCTAAGAAGCACTACTACTGCTTCTTAGCGTCTCTTTCACCGGATCGACTAGATTTAGTGGTGGGGCAAGCAGCATCTATGAGCAGACCTTCATGATTGTACCTTCAGTCTCCATTGCACGTGGAGCGCAGTGCTTTTAAAAATTCACAAAAATTCGACGAAATCTCTCTACACAAGAATCCCTCCCCCTTTATGAGTCCTCTCTCTCTCTCTCTCTCTCTCTCTACTTGTCCATGTTTTCTTCTCCATTCATTCAGTATTAAGATTAAATGTTCGTGTGTTTAATGCAGGTATGGATGATGATGAGTTATTTCTTCTTTGTCACCCCAGCAGAGGCAGTGGTACGTGGATCGTCATCGCTCTGGAGCACCATCAGTCCTATTCCTTTAGCGTCTCCCTCTGTTTCGGAGCATTCGGCACGCTCCGAAGCTTCGGTGTTGACGAGACGATCTTCACACTCGTGTAGGCACCGACGCTCTAGTGGCGGAGGCGACGGTTGTTGTGGAGATGCCGCCGCTGATGCCTCGACACCGCCTCGTGTTCGATGAGGCTCTTTACCGTCCCCTTCTTTGTCCGCCCCCACAACAGCCATGGCATCGCCATCTATGCCAGGTTCTACGCGGTTGACGGCCGTTCCTAGCCGCTACACACCACTACCTACTCCTCCAGGAGCCACCCTAGTCGACACTCCTTGCTGCGAGGACGAGACTCTAGTGGAGACACATGACATCCGTAACCCCCATTGACATGCCGCTAGAGACCTCTGCCGGGATACCGAGGTTCACCCGTCATCGGCGAGAGGGCTTGCCTTACTTTGTCGACTTTAGTGGCGGCATCATTTTGGATGATGAAGGCAAGAAGCTGATCTCGTGCATGCTCAATCTTTTCTCTTAGGTGTTTAGACACTACATAGTAAACACCTGGAGTGAAGTACCAAGTGATTTAAAAGACAGAGTCATCAGCATGATGCATGACGAGTTTCCCGTTTCAACACGGCATGACCGCTTCAATGAATACCTGATGAAGGTTCGAATGCGCGAATACTGTAAGCACAAGCGTTCTGAAGTGCAAAAAGCAATAAAGCATGGATGGAACAGACCAGATTGACTAGCCAAAGAAGATTGGAAGAATGGAAGAAAGCAACACGCGAGAATCCTGACAAGTGGAAGGAACAAAAGGAGGCAGCCAAAGCACGAGTAGAGACAGGGAGATCGCACCACTTGGGGAGCGGCGGGTGGGCATCATTTGAGGCTGATTTTGTAAGTGTTTTCGCATTGCTCTTTAGGTTTGAAAGTTTAGGGTCTAGGGGTTTTTAAATTCCAACATAATGGATTCTTTGTATGTTTTGACAGTGGTCGATGATGACAGGACGTGACCCCACACCGTACGAGCGTGAGTATGTAGGCAGGAAGGGCTTAAACGCCTTGATGGACATTCTGAGTTCTCACGGCGGCATGGTTAGTATTAGGGTTTACTCTTTTCTATTTGTTGTATTGTTTTGTAAGTTATAT
Organism: Adiantum capillus-veneris; assembly: GCF_014529385.1. Classification (NCBI taxonomy): domain Eukaryota; kingdom Viridiplantae; phylum Streptophyta; class Polypodiopsida; order Polypodiales; family Pteridaceae; genus Adiantum; species Adiantum capillus-veneris. The sequence continues at coordinate 109,679,234 of NC_140945.1, read as the reverse complement.
GTTTATACTTACAGAAAGCTTTCTTATTGTTTTTTTTTGCAGAATCTGACAGATACGCCGCTTGGACGCGATGAGACGTCTGTTTAGATGACGTAAGTCTAGCCGTAGCTAGATAGAATTAGTTTCCTTTTGTCATAGCATATGTATCATGAGATGACATTTATACGTCTTTTTGTAACTATTGGAAAACCATGTATATTTTCTCAATAATGACAATGGTGTTGTAACTATTACATTTGCAAAGTTTAACAGTCAAGTGATTTTGCCTATGATGTGTACAATTGTCATTGATTTACTTTTATCAATTTATTTTTGTCAGTTTTGTATCTTTATTCTGTAAACAAAACTATGGATGATGGAGTTAATGGTTATATTGTCTTGTGGGTTGACTACTTTGGGTTTATATCTAAGCTTGCACTTTCTTTCAAAGGTGAATATGGGCTTATTTTGGATTCATAACCAATGTATTTCAGTCGCTAACAGCGTCACAAGTGCACACAACCTCTTGTAGTGCAAGTTGTGCTATGTCCTCAATAAACTTAATCTCGTTACATTCAAAGTGTATTCTATCTCAAAATTTCTTTTTCTGTTACTAAGACAAGAATTTTAAGTCTCCCCCATGGTTTCATTTGAGAAACACATATAACAAAAACCATTGCATCATTTATAGTTATCTAGTTTGTTTTCATACCCTCCCCATTACATCTATTCCTTCATACAGGCTCCATTTTCAATTTCTATTAGCTGGAATCTCAAGAGATTCCTTAGTAACACTGTGTGTTACTGAGAAAAGTAGTTAAAACTACCATGAGTTGACAGAAATAAACCCAACACCTCACGATTAATAGGATAATATCTCTATGCTAAGACACTCCACCTCAAGACCTGTGAGAGAGAGGGATAGCAAGATTGTCCCTCCCCTATCAAGAAAGACTTTGATTTTCTCCCACCTGTCCCTCGTGCAACCTTCCATGCACCTTGCCACTTGCCTACCCCATTGTCAAGCTCCTCTGATAGCTACCCTCTTTATCGCTCGACACCTACACACAATGTTTTTCTTCCCATTAAGAAAAATTTGGACTCTCAAAGGGGCCCTATAAGGACTTTGACTTTCTCTCTTTTTGTCCAAAATAGGTACGGTAAAATCTTTGCAAATGAAATCAAAACTTGTCTGGCCTTTTCGATTCAAATTGTACTCATCAATATCTATCCATTGATATATAGCATGCCATTAGATTTCTTATATTCTAGAAGATTCCATTTTTTGATGTGACAACTCCGTCTTATAAACGAAATCTCTCCCCACATTTCAGCTTCAGTGTGGAGGCCATAACTTCTACAGATCAACTCCAAATTTGTCAGAGTTTGGGGATCTAGAACCTAAATTCTAATATCTTTCCAATGATATATTGGTTGATAGGGTTTTGACAAAGCGTTTATGTACATCACCGGGTTGCCCACTTGGAGAGGCAAAGATAAACCTCCTTATAGGGCCCCTTTGAGAGTCCAAATTTTCCCTAATGCTCTTTAAGAAAAAGGAATGTGGCAAAGATTCACTTGAATTTTTTTATTTCCAAAAATTTAATGATATTTCTAATGGCTTAAAAATTAAAAGATATTCTTAATTCAAAGATTCCCTCAACAACAACGCGCTAGTCTATAGAATGTAGCAATTGACAATGAAGAAGCACGTAGATTTGCAACAATATTAGTTGGGAAGGATGGATACAACATTGAGAGTGAGAGAGAGAGAGAGAGAGAGAGAGAGAGAGGGGGGGGGGGACACTTTAAAGAGAAGAAAACACTAAAGGAGAAATGAAGGAGAAGAGAAATACCTCTTTATATGGACACAAAAAGTCTTTTGACTTTCCACCTTCATATGTCTTTTGACTTTTCATCTTTTTCTATCTTTTCATTTCCTAAACTCACCCTTCACTTATGCACTTAATCTGTTTTGAAAGAATTTTTATTTTCTAAGATTGGGGAGACCTAATAGTTCTAAGATTGGGGAGACCTAATAATCGCTACACACTTTTGGAAGTATTAGAATATATTTTCCAATATTGATGCCAAATAACATTACAAAATTTTGGGTGTACCTCTCACTGCCTAGTTAGCATGCAAGAACACATGTTGCAAATGTAAAATTTTTTTGTCTAAGGAGTTGATAATTTTTAAACTCAATAACTATTTTGTAGATTTCACTATTGTGAAGTGATCTCATTCTAGCTCTCTTATTTTGAAGTGCATTTGTATACAATACCCTATGGATGCCATTCATTGACAATGTTAAAAAAAAAGAAGAAGATTAAGATTGATGTCACAAAAAGCTTAATTAGATTGCCAATTGGTGTATTTATTACCCTTTGAATATATCATAGCTCGTCACAAGCATGGCAGGAATTTATAATTGTTTTTGTTATGTTAATATAATCCACTCACGATTGTGAGTTCTACAACAAAAGAAAATATTGATGTCACATGAAAACAATTTATAAAATAAAACATCACTCAAATTGGCTACATCAATGTTTTTCAATCCTTCAGGTCTAGAGTTCCAATGGCTCAAAGGGTTCGAGCATCTTCTACTAAGTTTTAATGATAGTATGAAGATGAGTTGTAATGGAAAACGATGTCTGAATGATCTCTTCTTTGGAATTGATTTTCTTGATGATAAAAGAGGATTGATATGCCTATTATGATCGCATGGTATGGTGTTGTTGTTTAGCAGATCAACGAGTAGCTAGATGTCGGATGTGTTGGGGATGCCTTTAATTCTAGATTTTGTAAGTAGGTTGCATACACCAACATTATTAAACTAGTTATGTGTCTATTGTAAATAGACTCTATGGTGAACTTTTGTTGTTACCAACAGAGTCTATGTTCGACTTCTTTTTTAACCCAAAGTTGATTGTATCTATTTTGAGGTAGAACCCTCATCTATAAGTTAAATACATGCAAAATAAGGAAGCTTACCTTTGCATGGGAAAGATTGTACCCAGTGCTTTATGTCACTCATCTCTCTCCTCTACCTCTCTTGCATCCATGCATATCACACCGCTTGTGGAGGTGCATCCATCTCTCTCTCTCTCTCTCTCTCTCTCTCTCTCTCTCTCTCTCTCTCTCTCTCTCTCTCTCTCTCTCTCGTGCTTCACTTGTCACCGCATAGGTTCCATTCATCGTTTGCATGTAGTGTCTATGTGTTTCTGTAGGTTATTGCACCATCAACTATTGCAATATTATCAAAGCCTTGGTTACATCTTGGGGACACAAGGATCTGCATGGCCATGGAAATCATTCATATGGTCATTTATAAAACTTTGTTTAATACCATTTGTACTTGATTTTCTTTTGTCTCTCTTTTTGATATGTTGTGTTTCTTTTTAACCCTCTTATGCAGTGACTCAACACTCGTATTGTACATAGAATTTTTATTAAGTCCAATTTTTCCATCTTGAATTGATTTGTTGAGTCAAGCTTATTAGGTTGCAATGAAAGTCAAAGTTATTTATTGGGATCAATACATATCTTATAAAGGATTGACCCACCATCACCCTTTTGTCAATATTACATATTAGCGACAATCATGAAACCCAACAAAGTCTTTTGTTTCCTAGTGCACTAAAGGCCATGCATTGGTTGTACTTTGGTATTTTCATTGTAAAATTTGACAAAAGAATGGGGGAGTGATGGCTTTGCTTGTGGATGTATATATAGTTCAAAAGCTTATGAAATCATTTTATGCTATAAAATGTTCTTGGTGGTTGAGATTCTCTTGTGCACATTGGCTATGTCTCTCAAATAAAGATAAGAAGAGAACCATAAGGCACAAAAAGATATGCTTGTTAGTTTTTACCTACAAAATGATAGCATATTGGCATAATTGACCTTTATCTCTAAGCTTGATAATGATTACCATTAATGAGCTATTCTATTTTTTATGATGTTTTAAAATTCATGTGGAATAAAATCTATGACTAACAGTGACTTCTTAGTAGTATACATGCAACAAAACAAATGATGATGGTTGTATAATTTACAAAAACCCTCCTAAACTAGATTCAAGTAATATAAAGAATGATTGTCTCATTACAAGTTACAATTCTTCATTTTCTGGAGAGCAACATCACAAGCCATGTCTTAGAACACAAAGACTTGTATATAAAACTAAATTAATAATGTGTACCTTGGAAAGTGTGTTGTCAAGGTTTGTTCTTTGTAGGAAAATCCACACATAATCAAGAACAATCTAAATGAATCTCTTTGTGATAAGTTTGTTCCTTCTTTTATTGTATTTTTATGCAATTTTATAAATTTGTGTAGGTATCACATATTAATAAAAATGACCTAAAACATCATATTGGAAAGTTTGGGACTTTAGAGACAATTTGGAAATCACCAATGTCTTGAAGATTTAACCATATGGACAAATCTCAAACTATTTGTTAACCCTGAATCCTTCCGTAGTAGTTGCAAAAATATTCTCAACTATGTTCTCAAAACCTTGGCTAAGATTTGACCATGTGTGTTGGTGGATTGGCTGAACGGATGCCCACCTGGCCGAACACATAGCCAGACACCACATTTGTGCTCTATTATTTTTTTGAGCTAGTGTAGTGATATTCTATGTAAATCCTGATTCCAAAGTAGCAAGTCAATTCCCTAAGTTGTGATTCTGTCATGATATTTGTAAAGGTCTATGTGATCTGGCCACTGGCCATTTAGAAAACCCTAGATATAAAAGTCAATAACCTTAATGTAAAAGGAGTCTTATCTTTGGAAGAAGAAAGTGCTCTATTGTACCTAGGCCCAAGCAACTATGAAGCTCCAACTTGTAATGATCGTATTAATGATTGGTTAATCCATCTTTTAATTATGAAACTTGCATTATGTTCCTCTCCTCTTTCATTCAAGTGTAAGCATTTTCAATTTTGTTGAGGTTCGTGACTACGTGTTAGTGAGCTTAATCTTCAGATTTGAGTGCTTAAATCATTGTTTTTTGACGTTTTGACCATAGGAGAGTGTTCATAGACCATAGGGCGACCTTTTTAGACATTTCTGTTGCAATTTTTTCATGATGGATTGTGATTTTGGTACCTTGTCAAATTGCAACCAGAATTGGCAGGATAGTGCTCCTAGGTTAGTAGACCTCCTCCTAAAGTTTTGTTGCATTTTAACTTTGTTTGAGTGCCAAAATGGCATGATGACCTAGAGCCGTGAAGTAGGACATATGCAGACTTTTTGATCATTGAGTGGTGATTTGCTCGTTGAGCTGATGTGGTTGCTTGTTAGATTCACTTCTTGAGATTGACAACCTCAAAGAGTCTCCGTGTCACTTCCCCAAGTATTGACATATTATGTTAGTGCCAAATAGCCATGCTACAGACTTCTGTCATGGCGACCCGCTAACATTGGCGCCATGCTAGGGAACGATCCTTAGATGCTAAGTGACCTAGTGTGTATTTAGAGAGTTCTTTTCTAAAGATTTTTCTTTCCATTCCATTTATACCCTAACAATGAAGTAGGTAGACACGGGATTCAGTGCTTGATAGAGTCTAGAAATCGTGGATTTGCTAGATCTATACTCGAGAGGTAAACAAAGTTGTGAGTAAGATAGCCAAAAGCATTTCATTCTTTGAATTTCTTGAAACTTTCAGAGCATTTTTCCATTTTTTGTTTTGAATTGATTTTGTACCAATTTTTTCATTTTTGTTGCTAATTTTATTTTAGTACTTAGGAGTAGGGTAAGTAGAAACTACCACCATCAAATTTGGGCTAAAATATCAAAGGCAAAAATTGTTGAAAACCATATTTTGGCCAAAATGACCATAACTCTAAAATTTTGAAAATTTGATGGGAGAGACCTAAAATCTCATCCAAATTCAACAATTTGTTGATCAAGGGCATTATTTGACTTTCTAGAAGCAATATGGAAAGTTTCAACTTATTTGGTGCAGGAACATGGATGGCGATCCATGTCCCCCTATGACTTTTTGAACAAAAACTAATACCATTGGGTCAAGTGTGGTTCCTAATCACTGGCTATACACTCTTGGTGAGGAATTGACACTGAAAACTCACTCAGATCAAGAAATTGGGCCAAAGACACAAAAAACTTGGAAATTAACCAAAATTTGGGACGTTTTTCAACTTTTTGAGATCCAAATCCAAAAATAAGTGAAAATTTGACATCCACAGAGTGTAGGCATATAACTGACCAAATTTCATGTTCAGATGTGGTCAAACATGGATCGTGATCCATGTACCCCTTAACCATCTGGGACTGAGATTTCACCAATAGGTAGCTAATACCATTTGGAACAACTTTCCCAAAAGCACCATAAAAAAAAACCAAAAAGACTTGGTCAAAAGTGCCAAATATAGAAACTAGACAAAAACCACATGGAAGACATAAAAACTTTGCTTTTGACTTACAAAAAGTTGTCCAAATCTAAAAATAAGTGGTGGAGTAGACTAATGACACTGCAAGGAACCAGGGGGCCAAATTCGGTGTTCAGGTCTGATGAAACATGTCTCCAATCAAAAATTTTGGTTGAATGTGAGCAGTAGGTAGCTGAGACATAGACAAACAATTTTCCCAAAAGAAGCATTGGAAAAGAAGTTGAAAAAAGTGGTCAGAAGAGCCAAAAATAGAACATTGTCAAAATTATCACAACATACTCAAGATTTCTCCGTTGTTTAGTCAAAACTACGCCAAATGCAAATTGTTTTTGGGGGATAGGCTACAAACATCATGGTCTATCACAACACCAAATTTTAGACCCAAAAGCACAAACATGGATCGTGATCCATGTCCCCCATGTGAAGTTTTGAACAAAAACTATAACAGCATGTAGCAGATACCATTGTGAACAAAACTTCCCAAAGGATGTTTGTCAAAAAAGTCTTAAAAACTCATCAAAAGTGCTAAAAACAATTCAAAGAGAAAAATTATCAAAAGAGACCTAGGGATTGACTTTTGATTGACCTAATCTCCAAATCACTAAAAACCATATAACAGGGATCAATGGACCAAGGACAAGCTGTGTGTCAAGTTTTATCACCTTTTGACACAAGGGTACGTGGATGGCGATCCATGTCCCCCTATATCACAGATTGATATCAAACTTGTACTATAGCTAGATCAGGTCACAAGGAGTCTAGTGGTCTTTTCAAAATTAAATTTGGACATTAAAACCCTAGTCAACATCCTAGAACTGTCAAGAACTTCGAGCAAGTGCTAGCATTGACCTAATTTTCAAGAGGTCCAAATCCAAATTTTTTTGACACCATAGATTTTACTAATCATGTTGATCCTAATGGTACCTAGAAAAGTTAATTTAACCTCCAAACATGGATCACAATCCATGTACCCATAGTGACAGCTTGACCTAAAATTTTCCAGATAAGTACTGCATACATAAGGAAACATATCCCCAATTCCTATTTTGGAGAAAAAAACAACAAATTTGGGTCAAAAGACATCCAAACAAGTGACACACTGAAAACCGCAAAGTAAACCTACCGTTGGGCATTTGACCTATCAAACCAAGTTCAAATTCAAAAAGGTTTGAGATTTAGCTTTTGAACATAGTTAGTAACAAGGTGCCAAGAGATCAAGTCCAGATGTGGTTGATGAATCGCAATCCATATCCCCCAACCTCAAAATTTGACAAAAATTTCAAGTGAAAATTTGACAGGGGGTCATGGATCACGATCCGTATACTTGTTCATAATGGAGGCATCTGACTTGATGAGCTTGTAAATATATTTGAGTACATCTCAGATCTCAAGTTGAGCTAAAAAAACCTTCGAGAGACCAAGCTACAAGCCAAAGTTCTTGTGTCCTAGTCGTGAGATTGTTTGAGTGTTGTTTCAAGTGCAATTCACCAAAATTGCTTTAAATTTTGATAGGACAACTCCAAATTGAGGCAAGTATAGCCATGTATTTTTTCCTTACCGAAGCTTCACAAACCCTCTTCAGTGGCTAGGCCTATTTATTCTTACAAAGGCTACCTTTTAGAGAACACCTCTAAATGATTCAACCTCTAATTGTATCCCATACTTCGTGAGAAAAAAAAAAACATTTTTTAGACTCCACCTCCTTGATTCGGGACCTCTCCAACCCCTCCCCCCCCCCCCCCAACCCTTCTCTTCACCTTTGACATAGAGTCATTATATCCAAGTATTCCAATCGATTTGGACCTTCGTGCCCTATACAACTCTATTATGGGACACTTTGATTAACCAAAGATCAATTTTATACTCTCCTTGGATTCTCTCGTACTTAACAACCATTATTTAACCTTTGAGGATAGAATTTGCAGCCAAATTAAGCGCATGGTCATGGGTTCACATATTGGACTAGTATATGCATGCCTTTTTTTGTGCTTTTTGGAAGAATTCTCAAACTTCATCCTCCATCCCTCTCTTATCTACAACAAGCATTTTATTGATGACTCCTTTGGACTTTGGAGTGTCTCTCATAAAGCCCTCACCAACCATCTTAAAACCTATGGTACTCCCACAGAAGGTTACATTAAGATCTCCTCACAAATCTCCTCTACCTAGGCTACTATCTTGGATATCACAATCTAAAAGGACCCCCATTTGACTCCTCTCACCTCTTTATCTCTCTTTGCTTTCAAAAACCCCTTAATACTTATCATTACATCCCTTGGAAATCTTGGCATCCTACCCACCAAAAGGTTTCCTTTATCCTAGGGGAACTCAAGAGATACATTATTTGCAAGAGCACCTATGAGGGATACTTACACCTTTGTTCTCTCTTTTCCAAATGACTTCGAGCTAAGGGTTATCCATATTGCTTTCTCTTTCCTTGCTTTAACTCTATTTCATTTAAAGAACACCTCTTCCTACTATCTCAACTCTTGCCTGAATCCCCTCAAGCCTTTGTCAAAATCCCTTTTACCCCAATAAGTCATAAGCTTGACCTAACCCGCACCATTAATAAAACTTTAAGCTTAGATATTTCTAATCATCCCCATCCCTCATCCCTCCCCCCACCTACCATTTGCTGAAAGAATGGACCTAATGTTGGAGCCCTTTTGTCTTCTTGATAATCGTGTTATAGCAAGTTGTAAAGCAAGAATATTCTTAGGTACTACTTGTATGAAATTCCTCCCATTTTTTGTACTATCTTGGACCACCACACTGGTTTTTCAATCACTTCCATTTTTTCTACACTTAGACAACCTTGAAACCTCCACCCATCAAATGTTACCATCTACATTTGGAATTGTAAGGATGGTCTTGACCCAACTCATCCCTCTTTGAAACTCTTGTATCAAACCATCCCCACCCTTAGTCTTTTTATAAGCACCACTAATGAGCAATTACAAAGTAAAACATGTTTGGTGTTTATACAAGATTGCCACAAAAACCCCTACTCCACCTCTCTTTCCCCTCTTGTGTGATCCATGTCTCTCTGCCCTTATTTTCCAATGATTTTTTTATTTTCATGATATGTATAAACTTAAATCTTTCTCCCCTCTCCTTTTCACCCTCAAGGAGCAATTATTAAAATTTCAAAAGCATATGTTTAGACTTTTGCATGATGCTCACTCCCCTAGACACAATAACTCTCCTTCTGTCTACTTATACTTTTCAACTTGTTAGGCTTGAGCCTGAGAATACTTTGAGTTGCTCTCCTCATTAGTCATCATCTACCATCATAACTCTTTCCTTCTCAAGGTATGTGGGACCTAACCCTCTATCCTATAAGTGGTTTAATAGAGTCCTTTCAAGCCTCAATCTGTGACAACATAGATGGTGAGATATAGGGTCTACTTTTTTCAAGCTCTCTTTTTTATGTTGCCTCTATCAAATTGTTTCCTTATTTTTTCCATTGTGGGTACAATAGTGTCCCTTCTCTTACATCCACCCTCCACCTCTCTACTCTCTCACAAGCTTTTGATTCAAAATACTTTGTTGCGTAGCTGCCTTGTTCTTCAAGTCAACTGTAGAAGCCTTCACCATCACTTACTTGCTGCCTCCTTTTCAACTCTCTCTCTCTCTCTCTCTCTCTCTCTCTCTCTCTCTCTCTCTCTCTCTCTCTCTCTCTCTCTCTCTCTCTCTCTCTCTCTCTCTCTCTCTCTCTCTCTCTCTCTCTCTCTCTCTCGGCACAATATTTTGTGCACCTTGTTTACCAAGCTACAAGGGACATCTTGTACTTGTGAAGGCTACAACCTCTTTTGCATGACTATGGCTATTGTTGGCATCAAACATTTGTATGCCCATGAGGGTCTAGACTCTCCTCTCATACAAGCGGGTAGCAACAAACTACCCTCAGCAACCTCCACCTACAAATCAAAAAGCATCCACATACTGTAGTCCCAACCAAGTGTGTATCCCATCATGGGACAGGGGGGTCTGCCTTCTATGGTCCCATGGATTATTCCTTGTTAGTCTACCAAACCGGGGCCATCAAACGCACCAAGATTCTGGGTGTATTCAGCCCCAACTTCAGGGCAGGTAGTCCATGAGTCAACGAGAAAAATATGGCCAGCCCTAGCTCTTCCTCCACGAGCTGTACAATTGGAGTTTCAACCACCCTACCTGCTACCTCCTCTAGTAATCTTCTTGGTTTCATTTCAGCATCCTCCTTGCTTTCACTGCAACAACCAACCAGCAACCCCCAAAACATGTCTCGGATCGGTATAAGCAAAAGTTTGCTTACTCAGGAATCCATTTTAAATCTTACTGCCAATATAAACATCAAAAATTTGGAGTTCTCCTTCAACTCCAACCCTACTCAATCTGGAGTTCTCTCAAGCCCTCCCCTTACCCCGTCAATTACCTTTGGCTCATTCAATCCCTCCTTAGCTTCCTCCTCCAAAAATCCTATACCAAAATTTAATCTCCCCTTTTTGTGCACCGCCTCTTATCCTTCTTCCTCTACAACCTAAATTCTCACCCTCTCAATGTCGAGTGAATCTGAAGCCATCACCAAAGCATCCGTGGAGGAATTTTTAGCTCTACATGCTAAGCTTATCAAGTTGAGTTCTTTCTTAACTCACCTTAATGATCTATGGGAACATCAAGAAGCCCCTGTTAGTCTACACATGAATCCCCTTGCCTTACTATTAAGGATTTGAAAGCCCAAGCACTTCTAAGTGCTAAGCTAGGTTCCCTTTCAATCCAATATCTTCTAGATGACACCAAAATTTACATTGAAGCCAATCTATTTAAGTCAAAAAGCTTCCACAAGCCATTGAATATTATTGTGACTTGGTGGAAGAGAGACTCTCCAATCTTATTGTCATGGTTCAATCTATTTATTTCTCTCAAATTACTACATCCGCTTGGAAGGAATCTGCTTTTGGGTCCTTCAATGTGCAAACTCAAGCCGCTATTCTCAAGGAACATCTCTTTGAGTCCATTCTAAAAGAATCGCATCTTTCAAGAAAGAGGAATCAAGTCTCCCTCATAGAATAAGTGGAAACCCTCCCCAAAGAAGAGACCATTTCCCAACTTGTACAACATGAGGTATCCAAGCATCTTGCAAGGCATAAATCTTCTACTAGCATTGTTCCCTCTTTTACTTCCCCCAAAGAAGGCTCATACCCTAACAAAAGGATCAAGTTCAACCCATTACCTAAGCCACCTCAACCCAAGACCCCCCAAATACCCTCTTCAATCCTTGCCACCTCTCCTTACCTCTCCCTCTCCATCCCAAACTAATTTATTATGCTTTCCCAATAGAAAGACTACCTTCTGAATCCCCATCCCCTTTACCCCTCCTCCTTAACCCCTCCTCCTTATACCAACCCTAAGACGGCTTTAGCATCTACAACCTTAAAGCCAAAGACATCTTATGCTCTCTCCAAAAACCGCAGCCATCCCATATGTTTCTTCCACCAAAAAACTTCCAATGGAGGAGACATAGGGCTAGATCACTCCCCCGGAATCCACTTGCTCTTTTAGAACCCCCCCCCCCCCCCCCCCCCCCATTTTTGGGTTCCCTTGTCCCCACCCACCTCTCAATGTTATAGGCCTAGAAGAAAATATTGGTTTTCCCCTCATAAATCCTCTTCTCTTTAAAATCTTGCAAGCCAAAAAGCAAACCCCTTTGATCCTTGATAAGAAGCTCACAAACCTTGACCCTTGAGAAGAAGCTATACACCCTTTTGATGTTGATTTTGTAGTACCAGTGATTAAGGTGACTTTTCAAGGAAGACTGTTTGAAGAAGTGTTGCTTGATGGAGGATGTGGAGTGAACATATTACATGAATCTGTGTATCTTGCTATGAAGGGGGAAATTAGAACCGGCACCTTTCCAGGTTAAGATGGCTGATCAAACAAGGGTGCAACCAGTTGGAATTTTGAGACAAACTTCTGTGCTAATATTAGGTATGCAATTTTTGGTGAACTTTGTGGTACTCGGGATGAAAGAAGGGCATAGTTCTTATGAGATGTTGTTGGTCAGACCTTGGTTTAGATTAGCCAAGGTGAAACAGGATTGGGGGGAGAATCAGGTTGTTCTTACCAAAGGTAACAAGTTCTTACTATTCATATGCTTGGGAGGAAGCAAATTTCAAGCAAGGAGAGACCAATGCTTGCCCAATCAATTAACTTAGCAGATGAAGTTGAGGATGATGAGAAAGAAGCATTCTTGCACGCTAATCCTACAATTGTACCAGTGTTTGAAGTGGATGTTGAGGGTATTTTGCAGAAAGATGAAGGATCGGAGTCTGGGGAAGAAGCACCTATTTCAGGTTAGGAAATTCAGGGAGATGATGTATTAAGAATGATGGATTAGAGTGCAGCTTCTAGCTCTAAGGAGGTAAGTCTTCAGGAAGAACAGGAGGCTAAAGATATGGTGGAGAAGTTGTACAAAAGGTTTGGGCAATCCAAGAGAGGTGAACAGGATGAGTTGAAGGAGCTTAATTTGGGCACTGAAGAGTATCCTAAAATGGTGAAGTTCAGTGTACATGTGGATGATCAGTTTTTGCAGGACTTGTTGCATTTGTTACAGGAATTTAAGGATGTATTTACTTGAGATTATTCTGATCTTAAAGGGATTGATCCTAATTTGCATCAGCATCATATCAACCTCAAGGAGGATGCAGTTCCTATTGTTCAACAGAGGTATAGAATGAACCCTAATTTTGTAGCTCAAGTAAAACAGAAAATTGACAAGTTGTTAGTTGTTGGGTTTATCCAACCTATCCATGGAGTCACATGGTTGTCTCCTATTATTGTGGTTCCCAAAAAGAATGGGAAAGTCAGGGTTTGTGTTGACTATAGGAAATTAAATGCAGCAACCATTGTTGATCCTTTCCCTATGCCTTTTTGTGATGCTATTTTGGATGCAGTAGCTGGACAAGAAATGTTTAGTTTTTTGGATGGGTTTTTTGAGTACAACCAGATTCAAATGGCTGAGTAAGATCATCACAAAACAGCTTTTATAACAGAATAGGGGGCTTATGCTTCTATTGTCATGAATTTTGGGCTGAAGAATGGTCCACCATCTTTCAATTACACAGCTTATAAGACTTTTGAGCCCTATTTGCAAGATTTCATGAGGGTGTTTGTGGATGGATTTTCAGCTTTTGGCAAAAAGGACTTACATTTGTAGCATTTGAGGTTATGATTTGAAAGATGTAGGATGTTCAGAATGTGTCTGAATCCTTACAAAAGTGTGATTGCAGTCAAGACTTGTATTCTATTGGGTCATGTAGAATCTCATCAGGGGATTTCCATTGATGATAAGAAGATTGAAGTGATTCAAGCAACAAAGGCTCCTACAAATGTTAAGGAGTTGGGTAGATTTGTTGGCCAGGTTAAGTGGCATAGCAGGTATATCAGGTATTTAGCCAATGTGTGCATGCCTCTTACTCATTTGACTAAGAAGCATGTACCTTTTGTGTGGTCTGATGCTCAGGAAAGATCCTTCCAACTATTGAAGAAGATGATATGAGTTACTCCTATTTTACAGGTTCCAGATTGGAATTTACCTTTCCATGTTTTTGTGGATGCTTCAGATGTGGTTGTTGGAGCTGTATTGATGTAGGAAGGTGTCAGGGGTTGGTTTAGACCTGTATATTATGCTTCTCGTGTGTTAACCTCTGCTAAAAGAAACTATGTAGTGACTGAGAGGGAAGCTTTGGGCATGGTGTATGCTTTGACCAAATTCAGGCATTACTTGTTGTGCAACACTGTGATCTTTCATGTAGATCATTAGGCTTTGCTTTACTTAATCAGAAAACCATTCCTTACAGGAAGGTTGGCGAGATGGATGTTATTATTGCAAGAGTTTGATTTTGTTATTATTCATACACTAGGCAAGGAGCATTCTATTGCAGATTACTTAAGTCAGATTGAGACAGGTGTAAAGTCTACAGGTGTTATTGATGATCTTTCTGATGCTCAGTTGTTTGATGTTCAAACTGTCAATTCTGATTATTGGTATGATCACATGTTAGTGTTTTTGATGGATGGTACAATGCCATCAAACTTTTCTGTAGATCAGAGAAGAAAGTTTGGACTAAAAAGTATAACTTTCTTAGTTATTGTTGGAGCTTTATATAAGAAAGGAATTGATCAGGTCATTAGAAGATGTGTCCCTCATTTTGAACAATCATCTGTTTTACAAGAAGCACATTTTGGGGCTGCTAGAGGACATTTTTTTGGAGATATTACTGGAAAGAAAGTTTTACAAGCAGGATTACGGTGGCCCACTGTGTTGAAGGATGCTCACAATTATGCTAAGAGTTGTGTAATATGTCAGAAGCTGGGTCAACCTGATTCTACAGAAAGAATGAATGATCATCAAATCTTGCCTCTAGAACCTTTTCAAAAATGGGGTCTAGATTTTGTGGGACTAGTGAAGCCAACTACTGGGAGAGGATGCAAGTACATATTGGTGGCTATTGATTATTGTACTAAATGGGTGGAGGCTGTAGCATTAAAAGACAATACAGCTGCTAGTGTGGCAAGGTTTCTTTATCATAATATCATGACCAGGTTTGGTTGTCCTGTGGAGTTGGTAAGTGACAGAGGATCTGAACTTATTAAAACTCGTATGATCATGCACAAAAAATCCACAGCTTATCATCCTCAGGCCAATGGTCAAGCCGAGAGTACTAAGAAGATATTGATTAGGGTTTTGAAGAAGATTGTGCAAGACAATAAGAAGGATTGGGATGAAAAGTTAGATTCAACTTTCTGGTCCTTTAGGATAGCTTTCAAAGTGACTACAGGTATGACTCCATTCAGGTTAGTTTATGGGCTTGAAGCAGTTATCCCTATGGAGTTTGTGGTACCTAGTCTCAGGGTGAGTGCTGAGAAAATGACACCCAAAATGTCAGTTCAACATAGAAGCGGGTATTTGTTGCAGTTGAAAGAAGATAGGCATGTCAGTTTTTACATAACTGAAATAATTCAGAGGAGGAGAAAAGCTGGGGTGAATCAGAATATCAAGTTCAAAGTTTTCAGGTGGGAGATTGGGTTATGCTTTATAACTCTAGATTGGGACCACATCCTGGCAAAATTAACTTTAAGATACAAGGGACCATATCAGATTGTTGAGGATAGGGGTCAAGATACTTTTATTGTTGCTGATGTGTATGGGACAAGAGTGGATTCTCCAGTTAATGGTTTCAGATTGAAAAATTTTGTTGGTAAACCACCTCATTTAGATTGGCATACAGCAGCAGTTGTCCAAGTAGATGAGTTGATGGATGAAGCAGTGTGCAGAGATACTAATAATCAGAGGGAGGATATTCAAGTCTTGGGAAATCAAGTGCAGTTTGGTGGAGATGTCGGAATTCGGAATTTGTCCGATTTTTGGATCAGATTATTGGAGGTCGGATATTTTTTTACTACAGCTTTTCAAAATTTTCTTGAGAAGAGTGATGATTGTCCACTAAGGTCTATTTTTAATGAGTGCCTTGAAAAGAGTAAGGTGCACTTAAATGACATTTCCAGCGCGCGAGTTGAGAGTCTATTTCCTTCCTCGTTTCCTCTTCACGCACTGTGTACGGGCTAATTATCTTCGTTTGTTCCATTCTATTCTCCAACCCTCTACTCTCTTTCATCATTCTCTTGCTTGCATGATGGGCAAAAAAAAGGGGGAAACTAGCCAACCCTTTGACGTGATTCTCTTTGGGCACGTCCTTAAACATATGAAGCCCTTTAGCATGTTTATAAATCACTCTAGGAAGAATATCCATCTGGAATTCACATTCAGCACTATCTCCACTTTGTCAACTATGTGCACTAAGAGATACATATGAATGGTAAGCATTGTTGTGGGGAAGTGCGTCTGAAACATACAAACCACTTTTATTGTGTTTTGCTTTCATGGTGGTTATAGAAGCTACATATGTCAATCTCCTTTTGCAAAATCCAATGAGAGAATATAGCAAGCTTGTAAATTCTGGTGAGAATACTTACAAACAAAGAGCTTTCAATGGCCATGAGTAAAATAAATTGAAAACAAAAAAGTGGGAGTAAAATCCAATGCACGTTTAGAGAAAAATCATCATTGTAGTCGTCTAATTTTTTGACAAGTTAAGCCAAGACAAACCTAGTGTGTACATCTTATGCCAATTGTGAAATTGAAACTAGTTTTCTCTTTTTTCATGAATGTCATACAAAGAGAGGCATCAAACATATAGGCATTTTCACAACTCATAAAATCTCTCTCATCTTTCATACTTGGGCCGTAGATCCAAACCCAAGGGGCTTGAGGAAACTTTGTAGAGCCATTTGTCCACAATTGTGTGCAAGTAATAACAATCCATCTTGCCACCATCTCTCAAGCCTACCCTAGTGCCAAGCATATATATCCACATTTTCAAGGAGATAATCCCACAACAAGCTTCCCACATTCTTGAATATGTGTATTGGCCTACTATATTTTCAATATGTTTCAATAGAGAAATTGAAATAGTGGTGAGAACCTTATCATTCCTTATAGAAGATCCACATCATGCAGCTCCATTTTCCCCAACCACTCTTGCGTAGATATCCTGTAAGACTCATATGCAAAACAACCCTCTTTCAAAATCATGGGGCTCTAAAAGAAATGCTTGATGGCCTTCATAGACTATCATTTTTGCTATTATATATAGTTAAGATATCATTGTAGTAGAGTTTAGCTATATTGGAGAGATTGTGCAATAAAATTTTCATTTATAGATCAAAGAGTAAAAGGATGGGGCATATGCCATAGGTAATCTCTATATCAAAGTCAATAAGCTATGATACACAAGAAATAACAAAAGTGAGATACATTTCTATAGCCATATTAAAGTCAACATGATCTATATAGCATACATGAGCTATATGGTTGTACCCATAGTCTAGCCAAGATTATTGGCAAACACAAGCTATTCAAGTACACATGATATAGAACTAGCTTGTATACATTTCTCTAGTTCTCTAATGCAATTTGAGTTTCATTATATAAATTTTTGTTCTCTTGTCACTATGACATTTGGAGCACATTACCGCTCAGATAGACGCACAAAAACAAAAGAAAAGTTCAAGCCAAGAAATCTCGGGAGCGGTAATGCTCGAGTCAATGCTCGCGGTAATGGTCCTTAATTAGCAATGCACGCGGTAATAGGGCCGGCTATATTTCCACGCTGATTTCCGTGAAACTTACCGCCAGTATTATCGCGACCATTATCGCACACACGGGTATTTTTTTAAAAAAAAGTAGATGACCATTTGGATGGTCCTTGGTAGGACCCATCCAAATGGTCATTTGCCTTTTTTTTCCTATACATTTAATAAATAAAAAAACAATAATTTCATTGCACAAAAACTTTGGACCAAAATCAAATGTTTAATTATATTGGAGAAACTGTTCATTACAAAATTGCCCAAATAGGCGATGCATGGCTGCTATACAACTGTGGCCAAAAGAAGACTTTGGGCCAAAATCAAGTGTTTAATTATATTGGATATTACAAAATTGCCCAAATAGGAGATACATGGGGGCTATACAATTGTGACCAAAAGAAGACGGGCCCAAAAACACTTGGAGGATTGAGCTACTCGGATCTTGGGACTTCTCGAGGAACTCCTTGACTCTGGAAAAGAAAAAAACAACAAAACCTTTAATTAATACAAATGGATACATAATTATGCATGCACTCATTTTTTTTTTAAAAGTTCACACTTACAGGCTGTAGTGTACGACATGCATTTTCAAATTCTTCGCGATTGATTTTGTTGTTTTCATACAGCCAGCACCATGTCAGATATTCTGAGTGGCTCTCTCTATATCTTTGGATCTCTCGGCTTGGCCGGCGGGTCATAGTAATATTTTGTTGTATATCAATTAAAAAATATCACAAACCTAACCTTATTACCACAAATTAAATCAATTCAAATGAAAATACGCACACTCACAAATTTATCTTTCCATGCTACTTTTCCGCCCGAGCCGTAATGCGTGGGCGTTTGCTGCGCCCTCGCCTCCACCTGCCGAGTGTGCGCCCTAGCACCTACCGCTCTCTCTTCCTCCAGCTCGCCCTGGGCTTTCTCCCACTCCTCGTCGTGAACATTTCCAGGGCGATAGTTGTGACCCTCACATTCAAATGTTCGCTTTGCCACCCTCCGCACACTGGACTTCTTATTTTTCAAGAAATTCTTGGCGTACTCCTCGAGCCACTACCTGCAGAACTCTTCCACTTCCGGATTAGGGAACCGCATGAGCAATGTCGTGTGAATGTACGTTAAGTCGGCTGGGTCCTGATCTTTGAAAGATTTAAAGCAATCTTGGTATGTCGAGTGGATCAGCTGGTTAAGGTGCCCTCAAAATGTCCTCCCCAAAGAGGAACCTAGATCCACCTCCCCCCCTTGATGTATATAATAGTAGTAGCCACAAGCGTCCGAGGCAGGCGCATCGCGATCCTCATCCTCATGTGGAGCTCCAAGGGGTGAGCAAGGAGGTCGGGGTGTAGGAGGAGGTGAATCTGTAACACTACCCCCTCCACCACCAAATCAGCACAAGCCACTACCTCGACAAGAGCGTGAACCACCACTACGGGAAGAGCGCTGGCCACCCGAAGAGCGTTGGCCCGAGCCCAAACCGCTGGGTGGTGTAGGCGACGGATAACTCGACGGTGTGGGCGTGGATCGCTACGAATGCAAGGTGGAGGGAGCTGCGGGTGACGAGAAAGTCGAGGGTAAGGTGGAGGGAGGCCCACTGGTAGCCACACTCTGCACGATCGGAGTGCCGACGCTCGGTGTCGCAAGCGGTGAGAGCCCATAGGCAGCCAACTGTGCTGGTGTGTACCACCGATGAAGACTCTGCTGCGAGGATAGCCACTCTGCCTGGGCGCGGTATGCCCTCTCCAGGTCGGGGTCGTGTACTGCATCTCGAAACCATCGAAAGCCAAAGGTGGATTGTGACTAGTGGGAGGAAGACTGCGAGTAGTAAGCATCACAAGCGTCCTCGTAAGAGAGGCCCTCGGCGAGAAAGTCCTCTATGGATCGATAGCCGGGCGTGGAAGAGGATGCCATATCCTACAATTTCACAAAAAAAGGGACCCTAATTAACATTGGATTCTAGTCAAAGTGAGATTCTTTATTGCATAGGATTCCTCCTCGCATAGAATTCCTGTAATGGAATTTGCCTATTCAATTTGAGAATAGCGGAATTTAATGAGAGTACTTTCAAGAAATGATTTTGTGAGCATAGCGGGTAGACATAATTGAAGATAGCAACATAATCATAGCAATTAGTTAACTTGGCATAGACAATACTTTTGCAAGAGAGAGAGTTTAGAGAACATGACAACAATTGAGGACCGGATTTATGTGGAGCCGGTCCCCCCTCCAATAGGCATTTGTATTATGATTTCTCCCATAAAGAGAGACTTGTTACAATACAGTCTTTGTGTTCCTTGTGACCTAGGTGATGCCATGAAGATGGAAGGCTTCATGCACCACAAACATAACATAAACTTGAAGAAAGCTTTAACTATCCCAAGCCTCAGTCCCAAGACCTCAAACACCTTCGAAGGTGGAGAGAGCTAGCAGGGAATGAGGGTAGGGAAGAGGAAGAAGAAACATTTCATAGGAGAAAGAATTAGTTCCTCACTTATCATACTCTTGTTGCTAGCATACATAATAGCATAGTAATGAAGAAGAAGGAGATGGCAAGCTTAAGCATTGAAGCATGGCTCTTGGTTGGATTTGCACTCCATAGCCAAGAGTGTTGGTGTAGGCTCTCAACCTCTACTTGCTTGGAGAGGGAGCTCTTGCACTTTGCATAGCACACAATGAGAGTGATTGTGAGTGTGTGTGGGTGAGTATACCCCCTAGGCACCCCCCTAGCTTGCTTGGGTCGACCCCCCCTTGTAGCTCATGCCTGAAGCTCATTGGACCCCTCCAGGCCTAGCCAATCACAAGCAGGAGCCATTACAAGCAACATGGGTAGCCTTGGGACAAGTGTCCCCCTTTCCCCTTTGAGAGAGAGGACTTGATAAATGCTTAAAAAATTAGATAATTCATGTAATTTATCATTGGACCCCTTTGAAGCTTAGCCAATAGGCTTCAAGCAACACATGAAGGTAACATGGGTAGGGGCCTGACATGTGTCCTTGCTGCCTCTTCAAGTTGGGGCTTCCCTTGTGTGTGTGAGTGGGTGTTCTCTCTCTAGCTCCTAGGAAAAGGGCTCGCCCCCCCCTCTTGTAGGAATGATTTTGACTTTAGGTGATCAAGCACCTTACTCATCAAGCATGACAAAGCACTTGAACTAGGGGGTGTTCCCACAAGCATCTCAGGCAAGCTTCTCAAGGCACCTCAAGTACTTTAATCATGCAGCAAGTCAAGCACCTCAAGCATGGAGCCAGTCAAGCACCTCAAGCATCTTAATCAAGCACCTCAAGCATGAAAAACACCTCAAGCATGACAAGCACCTCAAGCAGGACAAGCACCTCGAGCTTGGGCCGGGTTCCCACCTCAGGCTCAGCCCTAGCTTGCTTAAGGTCAAAAGGACTTTTACACACATTTATTGGAGGTCTTCAATGAAGCTAACCCTAAGGTCTTATGCTCCATTGGTTAGCCTTGCTCTTTGATAGACCATCTCCCTTTTGGGCCCCTTTACATTGGCCCCGTGTTGAGATAGATCTAAAAGCACATACCTATATCTTAACACTTGTTCCCGTTTATTCTCCCACATTAAGTGATCAATTTAATATGAGAAAATCATTTGGGTTAGTTAGATATTAGATTTTATGAATATTCCTCCCTGCATAGGATTCCTTTTATCTCCTATTTAAGAAATGGTTTGTGTGCTTATTTTTTTTGCATCCATTCAGTGTGTGTGTGTGTGTGAGTGTGCTTCTAATTAATCTATTGTGTGTGTGCGTTAGTGTGTGGCAAAGAAATTAATCTAGTGTGTGTGTGTGTGTGTGTTGGACCTTAATCTACCGTTGGGCTTCTCGGTGACCATTGGGGTCTCAATCAACTTCATCGCACACCCACATGGACGTATGTTTTGGTATGCTAATGCTAATGGAGGTATGTTTTGGTATACTAATGCATGCCCAAGCACACACTAATGCTAGTGTTAGTGTGTGCTTGTAACGCGTGCACACACTAATGCTAGCGTTAGTGTGTGCAATTTTTTCACACACCAATGCTCACAATAGTCACTACAAGAGGTTGTGTGCTCTTTTGACGCTGTTAGCGACGGAAATACACTGGGTTTTTATAACCCCCGGCGTCGCTAAAATCGTCGCTAATAGCGTCGCTACGAGAGCGTCGCTATATAGAGACGCTCATAGCGACGCTCATAGCGACGTTTATAGCGACGTTTACACAGAAGTCTATAGCGACACTTATAGCGGCGCTCCAGAGCCATAAATAGCGACGGTTATAGCGACGCCCGAGAGAAAATTTTTTTGGTGACAGGGCATTGAATGCCTTGCCACCCATCAACCATATTGTACTTGATTCACTTTTTAAAAAAAGTGCAAGGGTAGATAATAGACCCAAAATAGTCACCCACAAGACGCATTGTTTGCAAAATTGACAAGCGTAAAATTGACAATTGTACACATCATAGGCAAAATGAATTGATTGGCAAATGTAATAATGACAATTGTACAACATCATAGGCATAAAGAATTGATTGGCAAAATGAACTGCGGTGACAAATGTAATAATATACATGGTTCAAAAAGACGTATAAAATCCGTCTCATGATACATAAGCTATGAGAAACCCTAAACTAATGCTATCTAGCTACGGCTAAACTGACGTCGTCTAGTCAGACGTCTCATTGCATCCAAGCGGCGTATCTGTCGGATTCTGCAAAAAAAGACAATAAGACAGCTTTCAGTAAGTATAAACATATAACGACATTTATAAAACAATACAAAAAATAGAAAAGAGTAAACCCTAATACTAACCATGCCACCGCGAGAACTGAGAATGTCCATCAGGGCGTTTAAGCCCTTCCTGCCTGCGTACTCGCGCTCGTACGGTGTGGGATCACGTCCTGTCATCGACCACTGTCAAAACATACAAAGATTTCATTATGTTAGAATTAAGAAACTCATAAACCCTAAACTATCGAACATAAAGAGCAATGCGAAAACACTTACAAAATCGGCCTCAAATGATGCCCATACACCGCTCCCCAAGTGGTGCGAGCTCCCTGCCTCTACTCGCGCTCTGGCTGCATCCTTTTGTTGCTTCCACTTGTCGGGATTCTCGCGCGCTGCTTTCTTCGCATTCTTCCAATCATATTTGGCCAGCCAATCTGGCCTGTTCCACCCATGCTTGATTGCTTTTTGCACTTCGGAACGCTTGTGTTTGCAGTATTCGCGCATTCGAATCTTCATCAGGTCTTCATTGAAGCGATGATCCCGTGTTGGAACGGGAAACTCATCATGAAGTATGCTGATGAATCTGGCTTTTAAATCACTTGGTACTTCACTCCATTTTTTTAGTATGTAGTGTCTAAACAGCTGAGAGCAAAGACCACGCATGCGCAAGATCACCTTCTTGTCGTCATCATCCATGATGATGCCGCCGCTGAAGTCGACGGAGTAAGGCAAGCCCTCTGGCCGGTGACGCGTGAGCCTGGGTGTCCCGGCAGGGGTCTCTAGCGGCGTGTCGATGGGGGTACGGACGTCAGGTGTCTCCACCGGCGTCTGGGCCCCGAAGCGAGGAGTGTCGAGTGGGGTGGCTCCTGGCGGAGTAGGTAGAGGTGTGTAGCTGCTAGGAACAGTCAGCCGCGCAAAACCTGGCGTAGATGGCGATGATGTGGCTGGTGTGGGGGCAGGAAAAGAAGGGAAGGGTAAAGAGCCTCGTCGAACACGAGGCGGTGTGGAGGCATCGGCGGCGGAATCCCCACAACAACCGCCACCGCCACCACTAGAGCGCCGGTGTCTAGACGAGTGTGAAGATCGTCTCGTCGACACCGAAGCTTCGGAGCGCACCGAATGCTCCGAAAGAGAGGGAGATGCGGATGGAGTAGGAACGCGCGATGATGCGCCAGAGCGATGACGCTCCACGTACAATTGTCTCTGCTGCGGTGACAAAGAAGAAAGAAACTCCTCATCATCCATACCTGCATTAAACACACGAATATTTAAACTTAATATTGAATGAATAGAGTAGAAAATCACGCAAAGACCATTAAATACAATGACGTAATGACGCATATAAATACAATGACGCAATGAATTGAGTGATAGAAGAGGCAAGTCGAAAACTCAGAATTTTCAATCAAAAGATGTGAGCGCGAGTAGAAAAGAGCGTTATAAACCATGGAAGGTACTTAGAGAGCTAGAGCTTTTACAACACGGGGCAAAATTGTTCAAATACAATATTTGTGGCTTTAAGATATCTCTCTCTCATCCTCGCATAACTCAGCATAACTTCCTATATCTATATAGAGCTCTCCGTTTAAACACATATCCTCTGTTTCATTTTGTAGCTCCTCTGCATGCACCCCATATAGAGTAGTAGCATCTTGATGCTCGCCTGGCACCACCGCAGCGGCTTCTGATTGAGCATCTTCTCTGATCTCCTCCATTGATGCTGTTGTGATTGGCACATGGTAGCCTTCATACGTCCTTGCACTACGAGGGGCTACCTCTATGACGTACCACCAGTTTGATGTAGACTTTGTAGGATGAAATATCACGTGCCAGAGCCACATAACTTACATGAGAGCTTTCAAGCACATAACTTTTAAAAGGTGGATGTTAACTATTTACATACTTACTTGTTCACAATGCTCGGGTAGTACGAAAGTGTCTCTTAGGTCAGTCCATTTCTTAGTAGAATCCACCTCAAGAAAACCAGACTCTCCTCTACGCACAGTAGCGTTGCGACCCTCCATGATTATCTTGAACCATTGCACGTCGAACAAGTCGACAAAAAATCCTCTGTAATCGATCCTCAAAATCTCTTGTAGCGTGCCAAAGTAAGTGAGTTCCACCACCACAGGATCTGCATCAGAGGAACGTCGTCGACTAGACTGTTCAAATTTTTCCATGATTCCACAATCTTGAGTAAAACGCTTTTTGTCGATCCGTTCCACCCGTGGAGATCTACTTGATATCTTTCGGAATCACATTTCGGACACTTCTCCATGTCTATGTATTCCCCTCTGAAAAGAATGCAGTCATTAGGACAAGCGTGGATAGAATTGTAATCCATCCCCAAGTTTCGCAAAATCTTTCTTGCTTCATCTCGGGAATCTGGCATCACATTGTCAGCTGGTAGTATGTGCTCTTTAAGCAATCTACACAACATAAAAATACGATACAGTCGTGTAAAAATCTATCAGATCATTATACATTTAGAGTTTTATTAAAGTAAACTAATTGTAATAGATCACCTGAAAAGCGCTGTGACACTAGTGTCACTCCATCCAAACTTTGCCTGCATGTTGAGAAGAACCGGGAGTGCTTTCAATCCAGAAATACGTGCTCCATTATACAATGGCGTATCGGCTTCACTTTTCATATCATCATAGATAAGCCTTTCTGAATCCATGATCGTCTCGATCATTTCATCAATCTCGGGCTCAAACATTGCCTCGTTGGGAATGTGCTCTGCATGATCATCCCCCGAGCTGTCAGAGGCTACATCTTGTGGCCTCACATATGCTGCTTGACCAAAGCGCCTGCGAACACGTCTATTGGGTTGCAAGATTGCTGCTTGTTGGCCAGCGTCAGAGTCCGACAAGTTATAATTGGCAACAACTCGATCTATAATAGATGGATCGAACTCGCCAAATTTGAGAACGTGCTGCAAAGAAATACGTCTTGTCCGTCGCATGGCATGCTTGCATTGATTACAAGGACATAAGACCCTCGTTGAGAGATAGGTGTTTCGGTTGGACGGTCCCACATCCTCGTCACTACTCATAATGAGGATAAAAATCTTATAACTTGGACAACAAATTTAATATTCTATTGGCATTCTTCGTCTTATCTCTCTCTCTCTCTCTCTCTCTCTCTCTCTCTCTCTCTCTCTCTCTCTCTCTCTCTCTCTCTCTCTCTCTCTCTCTCTCTCTCTCTCTCTCTACCTCACATTCTCTAGTCATGTCCAATCCCCGCACACCTCGGTCTAGAGGTGCACGGAGATCAGAACCACCGGGTTATAATCTCGTCTTTATTGGTCAATACCTATATTTGTGGGTACAAGAAATCTACAGACCCACGTCTACATGATACTACATGTAGTGGACAAAACCCCTTTGCCTCTTCTCTAGCTGTAGCACTTCACAGCATCTTAACATCTTTTCACAGTAGATCTTTTCACTGTTCGTCTAACTCTAAACTCTAAACCGTAATTAATTCTTGCGTGGACTCGATCTAACGTAAATAAACGTAAATCTAACTAAAAATAAACCTAAATCTAATTTAACGTAAGTCTACATCTAACCTAATCTTTAACGTCTTTTGGGATAGTTTCCTACGACGTTAAAACTCTCTTCTTCTTGTGTGTGTGTGTGTGTGTGTGTGTGTGTGTGTGTGTGTGTGTGGGTAAACCTAAATAAACCTAAGTCTAATCTAATATAACATAAATCTAAATCTAACGTAAATTATGTTATATTAAAAACAAAGAACTAAACTAGCAGGGATTATAAGAACCTTAAAACTGATTTAACACATAATTTTTCACATAACTCGGTAAGAGTTGGCATTCTCATCACTAAAGATGTGAGAGTTAACTTCCGGCGGTGACGCTGCCTCATCTCCATCCACATATGACGACAGCAATTGGCCCTTTGGACCGTTCTTGCTCTTGTTACTAACTTTGAAGTTGCTGTTGAATGACTAGAGGTTGTCTAGATGGTCATTGTCGGGGATGTAGTGACTCTTGCCGCCCTGAAGATCCACCTTCTTCCCTATCTTTTGAAGACATTTCACCAGTACTTTTGGATTGACGGAGCCCACCATGAGTGAAGGCAGCAATACCCTATATTCCATTGAGGGCTTTCTTCACCCGCTTCATGCAGGCATCGCAATCTATGGAGACCTAAATCTAATCTAATATAACGTAAATCTAAATCTAGCGTAAATAAACGTAAATCTAACTAAAAATAAACCTAAATCTAATCTAATTTAACTTAAATAAACCTAAATCTAATTTAACGTAAATCTACATCTAACCTAATCTTTAATGTCTTTTATGATAGTTTCCTACGATGTTATAACTCTCTTCTTCTTGTGTGTGTGCGCGTGTATGGATGTGTGTGCCAATAAAAAGAGATAAATGGTATAACCTTTCTATCACCCATGCCAAGTATGATAGATTGGTTATGCCATTTCCCTCTTGAATAATAGGTCTTGAGTTCAACTCCTCGTCGGTTAGATCTTTAGGTCTTTTAATTTTAATTAGTTTTCTACGACGTTAAATTAGTTTCTCTCTCTTTCTCTCTCAATGTGTGTGCGTTTTTTTGTTTATGCATGTTTTCTCTCTCTTTTCCTCTCTCAATGTGTGCGTTTTTTGTTTATGCATGTTCTCTCTCTCTTTTCCTCTCTCAATGTGTGCGTTTTTTGTTTATGCATGCTCTCTCTCTCTCTTTTCCTCTCTCAATGTGTGTGTGCATTCTTTGTTTATGTATGTGTGTGCGTTTTTGGTTATGTTTGTACTCTTTCTCTCTCTCTCTCTCTCTCTCTCTCTCTCTCTCTCTCTCTCTCTCTCTCTCTCTCTCTAAAACACTATGTGTGTGTGTGTGTGAGAGAGAGAGAGAGGGAGAGAGAAAGAGGGGAAGGGAACATGAGAGTGAGGAGAGGGAAGGAGCATACCTGGCTCTCCTTCCTCTCCTCGTGTGTGTGTGTGTGTGTGTGTGTGTGTGTGTGTGTGTGTGTGTGTGTGTGTGTGGAGAAGAAAGAGAGAGAGAGAGAGAGGGAGAGCGTTACCTGCTCCTTGCTTGAGGGCGCCGAAAAACTCAGATCTGAGATCTGAGTTTTTGGGCGCTCTCTGTTATTTTTTTTAGCCCAGCCAGCGTCGCTATGAGCGTCGCAAATTTACTTGTAAATTTGCGACGCTCATAGCGACGCCGGGGAAAAAAAAATTTGAGCGTCGTTGAGCGAGCGTCGCTAATATGAATAGCCTCTTGTAGTGAGTGTGTGCTTGTGCAAAAATTAGTGTGTAGACACACTAATTAGTGCACAAGCACACACTAATGCAAGCATTAGTGTGTGCTAGAGAGGTATGCACACACTAACGCTCGCATTAGTGTGTGCTTGGGCACAAATTAGTGTATGGAAACACACTAATGCTTGCATTAGTGTGTGTGTGTGTGTATAATGCATGCATTGTGCACAAAATAGTGTGTGAAAACACACTAATTTGTGCACAATCACACACTAATGCTTGCATTAGTGTGTGTGTGTGTGTGTGTGTAATGCATGCATTGTGCACAAAATAGTGTGTGAAAACACACTAATTTGTGCACAATCACACACTAATGCAAGCATTAGTGTGTGTGTATAATGCATGCACACACTAATGCTTGCATTAGGGTGTGCTTGGACACAAATTAGTGTGTAGAAACTAACTAATACATGTGTGTATAATGCATGCACAGACTAATACGGGCATTAGTGTGTGATTGTGTGTTATAGGGGTTATCTAAAAGCATTGCAATTACATTCTTCACCCACAACATCCATGAAACATGAAGATAACCTCCATAACAATGTTCAAAACGCTTTCAGACTCATTTAGGATGTAAACAGAATTATAGGTAACACATAGGAAACATTCAGGGCATTAACCAACAGCCTGCTTCATCTTCATCATCATTCCCATGTTACAGAACAACATTTCGCCTCAACAAGGCGTCCAAAAATGAGGGTAGTTACAAACCAAAAGTCACATCCCTTAAAACATGCCTTTTAAAGTGTCAGACATCAATCAGAACTCTGATTAGTCCATCAGTTCCCTGAATGCATCCTGATCACTACCTGACATTTTACTGATTGCCCATTACATAAATATCCTTCTTTACTAACTTAACTAGGTAACTTGTGGTCAAGGTCCCCCCTTTTACATTGTGCACAAAATAGTGTGTGAAAACACACTAATTTGTGCACAGTCACACACTAATGCAAGCATTAGTGTGTGTACAATGCATGCACACACTAATGCAAGCATTAGTGTGTGCTTGGGCACAAATTAGTGTGTAAAAACTAATTAATGCATGCACACACTAATGCTTTCATTAGTGTGTGATTGTGCACAAATTAGTGTGTGAAAACACACTAATTTGTGCACAATCACACATTAATGCAAGCATTAGTGTGTGTGTGTGTGTGTGTGTGTGTGTGTGTGTGTGTGTGTGTGTATAATGCATGCACACACTAATGCTTGCATTAGTGTGTGTTTGTAACGCATGCACACACTAATGCGGACATTAGTGTGTGATTGTGCACAAAATAGTGTGTGAAAAAACACTATTTTGTGCACAATCACACACTAATGCAAGCATTAGTGTGTGTATAATGCATGCACACCCTAATTCTTGCATTAGTGTGTGATTGTGCACAAAATAGTGTGTGAAAACACATTAATTTGTGCACAATCACACACTAATGCAAGCATTAGTGTGTGTATATAATGCATGCACACCCTAATGCTTGCATTAGGGTGTGCTTGTGCATGCATTAGTGTGTTTACATACTAATCCATGCACAAGCACACCCTAATGCAAGCATTAGTGTGTGCTTGTAACGCATGCACGCACTAATGCGGGCATTAGTGTGTGATTGTGCACAAAATAGTGTGTGTGTGTGTGTGTGTGTGTGTGTGTGTGTGTACAATGTGTGTGTGCATGTGTGTGTATGCATTGTGTGTGTGTGTGCAATGTGTATGCATTGTGTGTGTGTGCATGTGTGTGTGTGTGTGTATGTGTTTGTGTGTAGAAGAACGAGAAGAAAGAGAGAGAGTTCGAGCACTTATAGTCGTGACCTCGATCGCTTGGATATGGTGGAGATGGAGATGAAGAGAGTAATAGAGGTTGGAGATGGAGAGGGAGAAGGAGAGAGAGCTTGGAGATGGAGAGGGAAACAGACCCGTGCAGAAGAGGAGCTCGTTTTTGAATTTTTGGCATTCAATTTCGCGGGGGCACGCAGGTGCCCCCTTTATATAAAAAATTTTGCTGGAGATTTTACCGTGGGTATTACCGCGCCTGTTCCCGCTGGTATTACCTCGTGTATTACCACGAAAATCTCTAATGAGACATTAAGGTTACGCCGACTGCATGACCTCTTGTACCCACCTCCCCTCTATCTTTAATGAGTGTCAGTCATGTCAGTACCAACATGCTTGATTTTTCTTTTTCTTATTTAATTTTTTCTTATTTAGTGTTTGGTCGTGTGTGCAGGTCGATTGGGATGACGTGGGTCCGTCGGTTGGCGCGAAACGAACTCGATGGTTGAGCGAGCGACTACCATGTCCATGTACGCGATGTAAGCGTGTGATTGCACGGCTTCGGCATATATGCTTGGCTCACGTGGATGATTATGGACTATGGGACGATCCGATAAAACGCACTCGAATGGAAACTAGCGATCCGAGGGTTTTGGCATCCATTGATGTCGCTCCTCATTGGAGTGTGATCGAGGGCAGAGGCGGGAGGACGACAGAAGAGCGATTGCGCCAGGAAGCAGTCATGGGAGGGGGGTCACACCCGCCGTCCAATGTGGGTGGGTCCACATGAGCGCATGCGCATCCTACATCCACCACATATGGGGGGTCACACCCGTCGTCCGATGTGGGTGGGTCCACATGAGCGCATGCGCATCCTACATCCACCACATATGGGGATCTCCCCACCACCCCGCCCCACATGGAGGTGGAGGAAGATCATTTTCACAATATGGTTGAGGATCTTCTTGCACGTGAGGCCGCGAATGAGTGTGAGCCTGAGTGTGCATGTGAAGAAGCCGCCCAAAAAACCAAAGATTCATTGCTAGAGGCAGCACACACCGCTCTTTACGAGGGATGCTCCTACTCCATATTATGAGCGTCTCTTGAGATCTTGAATATTCAGCAATGTTTGGATGGAGCAATGCAAGGGTTGATGCACTATTGAGGTGCGTTTAAGTGTAATAAGTGTTAGTTGTGAGTTTTTTTCGTGGTTATATGCAATAACGAATGTTCTTTAATTATGTTATAGGCTATTAGGCAAGATGATGCCTAAAGGAAATCATCTTCCAGAAAATCGAAGGAAGGCACGACAGGTGGTGACAGGGCTTGGATGGACTATGATCGCATACATGCATGTCTCAATGATTGCGTGTTATTCCGCAATGAACATGCAGGGCTTGATGCTTGCCCCGATTGTGGAGAATCAAGGTACAAAGAGGGAATGCAAGGAACCACAATACCTCACAAGGTTCTTCGTCATTTCCCCCTCATTCCCTGCATCAAGCACATGTTCAACACTAAAGGAACAAGCGAGCTTCTTACATGGCATATGAAAAATCACTCCACAGATGGGGTTATGAGAGTGCCGGCTGACTCGCCGGCATGGCAACACATTGAGCAGACATGGCTAGAGTTTAGAGAAGAGCCTCGTCACTTGAGGCTTGGTCTGGCTAGTGATGGGATAAACCCATTTGGGCATCGGTCTACCTCATGGAGTACTTGGCCAGTGGTTGCTGTGAACTACAACATTCCACCATGGGAGTCAACCAAGAAGGGGAACATTTTGCTCTCTCTTCTAGTCCCAGGAAAACACAAGGTGAAGAACATGGATGTATATTTAGCACCTTTGATTGAAGAGCTTCAAGAGCTATGGAATGGCATAGATGTTTTTTATGTATCAATACCACTTCATGATCGACGTACAATGATCAAGTGCATTCTCATGTGGACCATGCATGATTACCTTGGGCTTGGAGAGATTTCTGGTAAGCTTATACTTTGTGATGCTCTTTAATGTCTTTGCATTGGTCACTTATATGCGGTTATGTCTTTTGATTTTTTGTAGGACTATCGACATTTGGACATAGGGCATTCCCAACTTGTGGACCCTCACTCGTGACAGAGAGACCCGCTCTACTTGGTAAGGTGATCTACCCCAATAACCATCGCTTCTTGCCTCCCACACATCAATCTTATGCTCCACCGTGCAATGGGGTGGAGCCACTCCATTGGACCATGGCCGATTGGGCAAGACATTGGAACGAGCATCACAACACATTGCCTCCTCCCAATGATCCACCTAGGGGTATGTCTAGGTACTCTATTTTCTTATCACTACCCTATTGGGCTTCATTGAAAATCCAACTCCTATTGGATCCAATGCATGTGTTCAAAAATGTTGGGCAAGCTATCTGGGATCACATAGTAGGCAAGAAAGATTCATTGGGGGCTAAAGAGGACATGAGGGCCATAAGGAGGCTCCCTCCTTCGGCCACACCTCGCATGGGGCCTGAGGGGAAGATGGTTCTTCCACAGGCACCTTGGATTCTATCAAGGGTGTATCAAGAGCGGATGAAACAAGTCATTGCATCCATCCATACTCCAACAGGTTATATGCGTTCGCTCAAGGGTGCCTTCACTAAAACTAAGAAAGGAGGATCCACACAACTGTGGGCTCAAATCCCATGATTGGCACAAAATTCTTTAGGTAATGTGTGTGTGTGTGTGTGTGTGTGTGTGTGTGTGTGTGTATGTGTGTGTGAGTGTGTGTGTATTTTTGAGTGTGTGTGTATGTGGTTTAGGGTTCTGGATACTAATAAGTCTTTTTGTTTGTGCAATAGTTTGTGCTTCCAATTAGCATTAGTGGATTTGCGGACACGAAGGTAAAGACTGCAATATTCAAGGTGGGAGAATTTGTCAGGTATAGCACATTTGATCCTCCCTCCTAAACTTTACTTTGGAGACTAACTTTACTATGAAGATTATGAAGGGTTTTTTGGTTACAGATTTGTGAGTTCCAAAGAAATCGAAGTTTCAGCCATTCCAACAGCTTGACTTCTAGCAATTGAAGCAACAGCTCGACTTCTAGTGATTGAAGCAACTTGTGCTATTGAGGATGCATTCCCACGTTCTATCCTTGTTAGCCAAGTTCACCTATTGATCCATCTTGTTGAGGAGATATCCATTTGTGGTGTGGTTCACTCTAGGTGGATGTTCTTTCTTGAGAGGTTCCTAAAGACTTTGTAAGGCTACGATCACAGCCAGAGGTATTCATCGATCTTAAGCCTTAAACCTTATTAGGATTGGATTGTATTCACAACGCTTTTTATTGGTTACTTTAATCACTAATGGTTTCATGTGTTCAGGCAAGCATGGCAGAGGGTTGGATTGTACAAGAGGCTTTTGTGTATGTCTCTCAATATCTTTTCACAATAGACCCATCATTGCCTCGTTTAAAGATAGAGGAAGAGGATCCAAAAAAACACGCAAACATTCCAAGTGGGAAAGGTTCTCTCTTGATTTTGGATAGGGAATTTCAAGCCATAGTCAACAACCATTGTCTACTCAATGCTCCCATCATGGACAAATGGGTGGATATGTATGTGGAGGTGCGTACAACGAGAGAAAGGGAGAGGGAAGCATGGAAGAGGTCGCATGGCGGTAGGCGAGAACCTCCCTTTCCTAAAGAGCTTGCCAAATACCCTGATCTAATTCCAGTTGGGTGGATACACAATGCCATGACCAAGGCCAAGGCACAAGGAGAACAAATAAGCCCTAAAGAATGGGAGTACGCGCGAGGATGTCTACCAAGGGTAATATACTCAATGTGTTTAGTGTGTGTGTGCGAGTGTGTGTGTGTGGGTGTGTGTGTCATCTCTCTCTCTCTCTCTCTCTCTCTCTCTCTCTCTCATCTATCTTGATTGCTTTTTGCAGGCCTTCACATTCAACTCTATGTGGTCCGAAGGACGTCATTTTCGAACCCGCAAGATAGATGAGCGTCGAACCACTCACGATAGTGGAGTTATGGGCAACTTTGACACGACAACACAAGAGGTGAGGGAATGTGGAACAATAGAGAGGATAATCAAAGTGGATTTCAGAACATTTCACAAATATCTCTTTGACTCCGATGGTTTGCGGGTGAGGTTAAGAGACATGAGAATGGGCTCTATATGGTAGAGTCCGGGCAATTTCATCGCGGGAAGACCGACAACTTGGTGCAACCTAGTAGTTGTGAGCAGGTAAAGTCCATGTGCAACTCACTAAAACATTATATGATACATATAAAACTACATTCATGTTGTTGTTTGCTCTATGACCTACAGGTGTTTTATGTGCCTTGTATGTATCGAAGACGACTTTGGTATGTTATTCCAGTCACACCACGGAGCATATCTATCTTTGCAGATACGAACATAGAGACTTTGGCAGATCCCACCATACCATCTCAAGAGGACGCCAATGACGATGATGCAGTTGAGGTCGAGGAGAACCAACCATTCCCAATAACCAACCATAGTGAGGAGGAGGACGAGGATGGAGAGGATGATGATGATTCAATAGGAGAGGCTGTAGAGGATGAATCAATAGATTTATTTGTTGATTTAGCTACCATGGGGTTGGACATGGATGTAAGCACTTGTAGAGATCTCTTGGAGGATGAAAATTAATAAATATCTTTTGGATTTTTTCTTCTTTCTCTACTTATGCTGTACAAAAGGGCTATTTGTTTATGAACGCAAGACAATACAATTTTGATCATCGTTCGCTTGCCATTTCCATATGAATGCATAGTTGACATAAGATTTTGAGGTGGAAACAAAATAATTTTCTGTTTATAGAATCTCATGGAGTACAAATGAGTAGAGTAGGAGAATCATACCAATAGATGAGGCAAGCAAAGAGAAGAGAGGTACTAAAAATCCCAATGAGAATAGGATTTCTTACACTCCATGAAAAAAGGGGATGATAATACAATTTTGATCATCGTTCGCTTGCCATTTCCATATGAATGCATAGTACGTTGACATAAGATTTTGAGGTGGAAACAAAATATTTTTTGATATAGAATCTCATGGAGTACAAATGAGTCGAGTAGGAGGATCATACCAATAGATGAGGCAAGCAAAGAGAAGAGAGGTACTAAAAATCCCAATGAGATTGGGATTTCTTACACTCCATGCAAAAAGGGGGTACCAATTTCTGAAAAGTAACAAAATAGAATAGGATTTATAGAAAGGGAAAAGTGGGAGAGGAATGGGCCGCGTGGATTCTTTTTCCATTGCGGTAAGATGTGCGGCTATATGTGCGGTAATAATTGCAGTAATGCTCGCGGAAAAATCAAAAAATGCGCCGGCGGGGCTGTAGCATACAATCTCTCTCTTTCTTGAAGCTCTCTCTCTCCTCTTATGCGGTAATGATGTGCGGTGACAGCAGCATTCTCCCATAGTGTGTGTCCATTGACTATTCCCCTAAGCATCGTGAATGGCACCATAAGGTCAAAAACACAAATATTACTTCTTCAAACGCTCTTCCCAGAATGGTTGAAGGGTATAACGTAAGACGCATCAATGTATAAGAAGTATAGTAGAGCTCCCACCAATTTGGATCCAATCAACAAAGCCATGAGGATTATATGAAACTCAATTGGATCTTCTCACAAAAGAGCTAGAAGCTCAAGACTAAGGTTGGGCCTTTTGTCTTAATCTTAAACATGCATAGTTCCTCTAGTTCTTCTTTTATGAGGTTGTTTGGATTGTTTCTTGAGCTATAAGAAATGGATTTGGATATGGCTACTACCCAAGATGCCATTCTTAGAAGAATCCCCAACACTTCATTGTTCATGGTTTGTGACATAGTTGATGCACGTGTAATTTGCTATTTCCGTATACATGCCCCCCTCTTGTAGTTGTATCTATGCATACCTTTTAACATTTGGGACCACCCTCTCTCTAGCGTTTTCCCTCTCTAACATTTGTGTGTGCAACCTCTCTCTTTCTAGAGTTTTTGCTTGGCACCATCTCTCTCTCTCTCTCTCTCTCTCTCTCTCTCTCTCTCTCTCTCTCTCTCTCTCTCTCTCCAACATCTCTCTCTCCAACATGTTTGCTAGTGATACCTCTCCCTCTATCTAGAGCTCCACTTCCCCTTGGCGGTGAGCCCCTATGTGCGCATGTGAACTTGCATATTGCTAACCATGACCATTCAGTGGGTGGTACACAATTGGAGTTTGTCTATGAGAATATTTTTCATGATAGATCAAGATTCATTTGTTGTTCATTCTCAATTTACTTGCGGTTGCAGACGAGATCATCTCCCAATTCACCCTTTTCTACTGCTACAACTTTGGCATGCTATTAGAGCCACTTCATGCTCTTGAATTGTATTGGTGATCTGTGACAACTTTTGGTGCTAAATGTTTCTACTACTGCAACTTTGACATGCTATTAGAGCCACTTCATGATCTCAAATTGTATGGGTGATATGTGCCAGCTTTTGGTGCTAAGTTTTTGCGAGATAAAAAGAGATGGTTTGCTATTTTTTCTGTTGTTTTCACTCATTTGGGGCTAATTTTGGCTATAGTGGGCATATTTGAAAATTCCTTTTTCTCTGTCTTGACCTAGCCTCATCACAAGCCCAAGTGCTCGCACACGATGGAGAAGAGTGATTATTTTGGCATGAACTCGATCCGTGATCAAAAACTACAACCTGAGGTTGCTATCAGTGGTGGTGGTGAACCACCTTTCAACAAGAAGCGGGGAGATTGGTCTCTAGTTCTACTCTGACATAGGTGATCAACCAATCAAGAAATCTATTCTCCCTACCTTTCTTTCAGATCAGCAATTGAATGGTGAGAACTATGTCATTTGGAAAGCGACCACGATGGCAGTCTTCAACTCTTACAATCTTGGAGGGTTTGCTACAAGAAACTTTCAAAAGCCAAAGGATCCCGCATGATCAAAGTTATGAGAGCATGATAATGCTCCAATCTAGTATTTCATAATCCTCAATTGTACTCCATTAGTCATCAGTCGCATTTGATTGATGAAGGATGCAAAGTTGTTTTGGTATCAGCTTTCTTCAATATATGATCGAAATTCTCCAATGAAATGAATAGCCTTAGAGGTGTAGTTGAGGAACCTGGACACAAAGAACTCATCCATGAGGGATCACATCAAAAAGATACAGGAGGTTCAACAGGAGATACTTCATATGGGAAATCTTATTGGTATAGAGGACATGGCCATCCATCTTTTGGATCGGTTACCTCATTGGTATACCATTTTCTATTCTTCGCTGTTTATTAGTTCTCGTCTGAATACTATTTCTTGGGACAAGATTGTTCCAATGGTGGTGGACTAAGAGGGGCCGTTCAATATGGGGAAGGAGTTAGGCTCCAAAGCCTTGACCGGTATTTCCAATAACAACAACAACACAAAGAAGAAAGGTAAAAAGAAAAGAAACAATAACAAAGGAAAGAAGAGTGATGCCAAAAAGGAAGCCTTCAAGGTGGATTGGTATTGGCCATCCATCTTTTGGATCATTTACCTCATTGGTATACCATTTTCTATTCTTCACTGATTATTAGTTGCTGTCTGAATACTATTTCTTGGCACAAGATTGTTCCAATGGTGTGGGCGGTTCAATATGGGGAATCAGTTAGGCTCCAAAGCCTTGACCGGCTTTTCCAATAACAACAACAACAAAAAGGAAAAGGGTAAAAAGAAAAGAAATAACAACAAAGGAAAGAAGAGTAATGCCAAAAAGGAATTCTACAAGGTGGATTGGTATTGCAATCATTCTAAAAAAAGGGCTATTATTGGTAGAAGTTCCCAAAGCAAGTTGGAGATGCTTTGACTTCTTTGGTGTTGGTGGTGCAGTGACTAGCCGTGTTTCATTTAGTGATTCTACCTTTAAAGGACTCTCCAAGGACATCAGAGGCTGCAACAGGCACATGACACCTTCAAAGGATCTTTTGTCCAACATACAACGACATTGTGGCACTATTTCATTGGCAACAAATCTAAAATTCTTATTCACAATGAGAGATCTATGGAGTTGATACTCAATGATAGTGGGTGTATGCATACCTCCAAGGTCCTTTATGCCCTGAAACTGGGATTTCATCTTATGTATGTGCATGAGGTGTGCAAGCTAGGCATAAAGGCAATTTTTACAGAGGATATAGTGTCTATTTAGGATATGCCAGATCAAGATCACTTTACTTGTGATGTAAAAAATGTACACAAGTAAAGTGGTTGAAATCATCCACTAGCAACATGAAATAGAGAGCTTTGCCGAGGGAAAGAGTGTGCATAGGTTCACATAGGTCGGTGTGAACCAACTCCAAAGCGGCAATAGCTCAGTGTGTAGCAAGACTTTGAATAACATATCAATGTTGCTATATAGTATCAATGTGGCCAGTTTTTCAGATGGATGTAATTTTGGCTTTTCTCAATGGCGACTTTGAGGAGGAGGTGTATCATGTATGTGGATCAACCTCCAAGGTTTGAGAATCTTGATTTCACAGACATGGTTTGTAGTTTGCTGAAGACTCTCTACGGCTTGAAGCAAGCCCCTTGAGCATGGCACCAAAAGATTGACTCTTTCTAATTTCTACAGCACTCCTTTCGACGTCTTCAGACTTCTACGGACCTAGATTAATTTATACATTTATCATTTATGGTGAGGGAAGGCTGACGGATCTTGGTATCCTATAATTGGATGATCTTGTGATTACATGTAGCCATGTTGAGAACATCCACAGTATTATGTAGACCATGTCTAAGGAGTTTGAGATAATAGATCCTGGCTTGCTTCAGTACTTTCTTAGCTTGGAGATATGGCAGATAGATGGGGGCCTCTCTCTCAAGAGCACCATATCCAAGAGTTGTTGGAAGCATTTGGTATAACTGAGTGTAAACCTCCCTCAACCCATATGTATCCCAATTAGAAGTTGTCACAATTAATATGACCCCTCATATGTAGCAAGTACTACAAAGTATCAAGAATTGATCGATTCTCTTATTTGGGTTCTCAACACCCAGGTGTATGTCAATTTTGCCATGGGACTTCTCAGTGCTTCATGCAGAGACCCTCCAAGTCACATTTGGAATAGACTCTTCAAAATAGGTAGTATTTAAAGGCGATCAAGTCACATTTGGAGCAGGCTCTTCCGAATAGGTGGTATTTAAAGGCGATCAAGTCATTAGCCATTCATTATGCAATTGGAGGTGCAGACTCCAAGATCACTCTATGAAGATGGAGTGATTTAGATTGGGGTGGAGATCTAGATGAATGACGATTGATTACAGGTTACACCTTTTCTTTTGGCTCCGGAGCAATTTCATGGAGTAGCAACAAACAACCTACAATTTCCTTATCAATGATAGAGGCAGAGACTAGGGGTTGTTTGTAGTGCTATATGTGAGTCAATGTGGTTACGGAGGCTACTTTTAATTGGAGATTGGATTTCCCCAACAGACGACCACGATGTACTCTGAAAACCAGATTTGTATAGCCAATGTGAGGAACCCGGTGTTTCATGCATAGACCAAGCATATAGAGATACACTACAATTTTTTCGTGAGAAGACCAAGGATGGCTCTATTCGACTAGAGTATATGTTGATGTTAGATACACTGCTAATATCTTCACCAAAACTCTTCCACAGTATATGTCGCTCCCTTGGACTGGTTTCCCATCCAGGAGTGGCGAGGAGTTATTAGAGTTCAGGTGGTGGCTCAAGTATCTCCCAGGAGTACATTAGGGAGTGAGGGTTGTTTTGTGGTTGTGCCCGGCCGTATCTAAGGTAGACGTACCTTTTCTCATTGATCTACTTACTCCACGGTGTTTCCCAGCATAAGGCAAGACCCTTGTTCCTAGGGTTACCCGAGGTTAGAGTCTCCGATGTAATACAATTCTACTACTAAATATGTGTTTTGCAGTTCTATTACTAAATATGTCTCCTAGGTCACTTTTAGTGAGTTTACATGTTTATTAGTGTTTATTGGCCATTTTATGGATCACGGGTTTTTTTACACTGGGTAGGGTAATTTGCCTATTGCCCTATATAAGTAGGTGTCCCTTGTAGTTTTGGCATGTTCTAGAGCTTCTAGCATTTAGGCTCACCCTCTCTATAACATTCTTTCTCTCTAGTGTCTGTGTGTGCAGCCTCTCTCTCTACATTTTTGCCTGGCACCATCGATCTCTCTCTTTCTCCAACATTCTTGCCAGCAAACCTCTCCCTCTCTCTAGCGCTCTACTTTCACTCTGCAAATGAGCCCCTACATACACATGTGCACTTGCATATTGCTACACATGCCCGTTCGATGATCCGTACACGATTGGAGTTTTTCTATGAGGAGATATGTCATGATAGATCCGAGACCCATCGTATATCCATTCTCAAGTGGAGGTTTGCTCACGGTTATAAACGAGATCATCACCCGACTCACCCTTTTTTGTTGCACCTTTGACACTTCTATCCTCTCTCCTTCACATGGCAAGCTATCATCTTAGAGTGATATATAGGTCGTGTCATATAGCTAGAGCAGACTTCGTTTGGAATTTATGGAAGTAGAGAAACGCACTAGTTGATGGATATTCGGAGCACCGTTTGGCACACTTGCATAGCCTTGATATCAAAATTATAAGGAACTTGTTGATTATCCCCAAGAAGGAAGAAATAGAGAGAAAGGTAGCAAATATTATTTGGCTACTATGGATGTAAATGGCAATGTTGGCAGTCTAATTAGATGTGTACAATTTACATCCCCAAAGAAGAATGTACTGTCACACCTTATGGGGAACTTTGGCCAAGCTTTCTAGCTTTGAGCTGCCGTAATGAGGTTTTAAGTTGTTTGACAATGCCCAAATTAAGCCATTTGTACATCTTATTAGCATCTTGTGACCTGTCCAATCTAGCCAACATTAATGGAGTGGATCTTTCCATACCTTTGAACCCCGTGTGTTACCCTTTCCTATTTCTTTTAATCCAATCCTGAATTTCTGAGAAAGTGAAACAAAATTGTTTGCCATGACTTAAGTTGTTGGAGTATATCTATTCATAATTCGAGATCCTTTAGGATAAGGTCTGCTAATTTTTTTCTATAGTCATAGTGGAGTAGGTCCAAAAGATGTACATTAGTGTCTAAAGGAGAGGGCTTTTCCTACTTCATGTTGACACTGGACAAGCACATAAAGGAGTAATATGCATGGTGGACCTACTCTAGATTCCACAGAGGGCCCCCTGGCCCTCTAGACCCAGCTTCCAGAATGGAGTGTTCTAGAGCTTTTTTTTCCAAAAACTTGGCAGACCTGCATATGAGAAATAGGAGAGGTAAATTGACTAAATTTGAAGGTCTTCACACTAAATTTCTCAAAATTTTGCAGGTTTTTTCGCCTTCAAATTCTGAATTTAGAGGAAAGGTGGGATAATGGATTTTGCTAATGTCTAAATGTATTTAAAAATCTTAAAGAAATTCGATTTTTTTGGAAGAGCCACAGTCCACTATTTTGTTGTTGCTGGGCAAGCTCCAAGCGGAGTAGTGGTAGGCTGCGTGTACAGAAAAAAGGACGTAAGGTAAGGGATGAATCATGAGAAAAGGGACATTGAGAGAGAGAGAGAGAGAGAGAGAGCCGCACGAAGAGCTGCAATGGGCCATGCATGGCGACTGAGAAGGTGGCGTCCGGTCAGTAGTGGGACTGGGCTGCTGTTTTGTGCTTCTTCTTTGTCCATATCCTCTTTCTAAAATATTCACAGAAAAGCTCAACGCAGCCCCACACACAAGCTATAAAACTACTCATGAATCACTGATGACTCTTCGAGCGATGCTCCTCTTCCTTCTCTCTCTCTCTCTCTCTCTCTCTCTGAGACCGATCAAAAACTCTCTAGTTTCTGTGTGTGTGTCGACTGTTTGTGCGGGCTAGCTTTTTCTGATGGCCTGCAACTTTTGTCCGCTCTGCTGTACTTCACCTTATCTTGATAATTTTTTTGTTTTGACCAGCGACTCGTCTCTCTCTCTCTCGTCTCTCTCTCTCTCTCTAAACGCAACCGACAACAGAGCATATTTTGTGGAGC
The DNA here is from genome assembly GCF_014529385.1 of Adiantum capillus-veneris. Taxonomy (NCBI): domain Eukaryota; kingdom Viridiplantae; phylum Streptophyta; class Polypodiopsida; order Polypodiales; family Pteridaceae; genus Adiantum; species Adiantum capillus-veneris. The sequence goes on along the minus strand of NC_140945.1, from coordinate 109,637,761 downwards.
CTAGCAGTCGCTGGACGCACTCTAGACCTAAAAAGCTCGCTTGCTCTCTCTCTCTCTCTCTCTCTCTCTCTCTCTCATAGTGCACATCTCTCTCTTGCTTTCGCAAAGTTTCGCTGTCTAAAAATGACTGTAGGTTGTACTTCCTCGCAGGCGACTCCGCGCAGCTGCCCTCGCCCCCCCCCCCACCCCGCCGGCTCTCTCGACTCTCTCTCTCTGTGGGTCTGTGTCTCTCTCAACAGACGCCACACACAAGCTGCTGCCTGGTAAATCCATTGGCAAAAGTGACCCTAGCGCGTGGTTGGCACAAGGCGGGCGCTTTTGTGCTTTACAGGCTTTGAGGAAAAGAGTGTGTGTGTGTGTGTGTGATGCCTGCTGGCCCCAAAAAGCGCAGGACCACGAAAGCAAAAGCAGGTGGAAGTGGAAGAAGAAGTTGTTACTGCCGCTGGTGAGAGAGAGCGACACGCTGAGTTGCCCGTATCCTCCTCCGTAACGCGGACCATCATCATTCGTCATCCTCTCTCCTGAGTCCCCCTCTCTCTCTCTCTCTCTCTCTCTCTCAAGTGCTATTATTAAACTAGTCGAACGACAGGGATACGACCTTTCTTTCTCGACTTTACAAAGGTACATGATGCATCATGCTCGCAGCTCATTGCTCGCTTTTTGGCCCGCCGTCGCTTTTTGGCTCGCTTTTTGCCCCTCGCAATTAAAATGCAATGCAAGTCACTACAAGGTACATAAAAAAAACCTTACTTTGCCCAAACAAAGGCTACAATTTCACATCTTTCTCTATGGAAAAGACTGTGATCATTGCTCAATTGGTAAGACTTCGTTGCCGAATGGGATAGAGCAAATAAAAGGCATGCTTCCTACGGTGTGATTGGTAACACTTCGCATTCCACCATTGCCGAATGGCATAGAGCAAATCAAAGGCATGCTCCCTACGGTGTCACAAATTATACATGCTTTGATACGCACAATGCGGTTTGCTCACGAGGGTTATACCCACAACAACATGCATGCATGGAACTTTATGATTGATTTCACCAAAGAACGGGTGCCACAAGTGGCAACATCGATTGGGCATTAGAGAGATAATGGCATCGAGCAGAGGCCTACCAACTAAACACGCATAAATTGATCCATGGAGCAAGGCATATGTTTATTCTTTGGCAGGGATGATCAAAATGTTTGCCATATTTTGCGTAGAGTTTGTCAATATCCATAAACTAACCTCTGACAGTCGTGTCATCATCGAAAATTGTTTAACAACAAATTGGATGGCAACCTATAAGATGGATCCCCAAGAGGGAAAGAAAACAATGGCCAACTTGGATAAGCACTAAGTTCAAAATCTCACGCCAGGGATATCTTTGTGCAATGTACTTAGAAATGGCTCTTTTGATGTTGTAGAAATATCTTTATCCCCTCTCTTGTTATATCTTTGTGTAATGTACTTAGAAATAGCTCTTTTGATGTCGTAGAAATATCTTTATCCCCTCTTTTGTTATACGAAACAATGGATTCCTTTCAATGACAAAATAGTTTTGACACTCTTTTGTTGTTATAACAATTTATTGTTACTAGTATGTGACCAGCACGTTGCTGTGGCATTTTAGAAGCAAGGCTAAGCACGTTGCTGTGGCATTTTAGAAGCAAGGCTAAACTCTCTGATACTTAAACTTGAAACTGAGAAACCTACAAAATTTAGTGTAAAAACTTTCAAGTTTAATCAATTTATCTCTAAAATTTCTCATATAAAAGTTTGTCAAGTTTTTGGGAAAAAATTTGGTTTTTAGCATTCCTCTCGTCCCTCATCTTTTTCCCAAGGTGGCAACATGTGTAAACATTCTCTATGCATCAATAAGGTAGTGCCAAATATATTGTTAGATGCTAAGCTATGATAAAGCAACTTTAGCTAACTATCAATAGCGAAATCCAAAAAATGAAGGAGATGACATTTAAAACATCTCAAATACGTACAATGCAAAGAAAATTCACACACATCAATGTGTTTATCCTTGTAGCCTTCTTAAAACTGAAGTAATTGTTGGTAAGTATGGTGGGGAGGTCAATTTTGGCACTACGCAAGGCTAGACATTTTGATGCCGCTTGCAAATTCTTATACACTCGACGTATAAGAATTGGTTTATTTAATTCAAAGACTAGTTAGTTGCTCGATCATGCATGCTATGTTGAAGAAGTGTTGCATGCTTGCCTCCAATAATCATTTCTCGATGCAATGGTTGGAGGGGTATACCATATATCACAAAAAATTTGGAAAACAAGCAATCAAGTGTATGACACATCGTGGCCAACTAGGTTGCAAATTTCGAAGAGGAGAGTGGCGGCAACATGTCAGATGTAGAGTGGGAGTAGACCAATTAGCAAGAAAAGGGCGAGGAAGAAGTAATGGACTCATCCAACAGTCAATAGCACGAAGCTTGAGCCAGGTAAACTCCCATGCACTCCAGCTTTAAACATTCAAATTTTGGTATTTATCTCTATTTTTCTTGTGAATAAAACTTAAAGAACATTAATTAAAATTTCAAAAAAATAAAAAATGATATTAAAACATGAAACAATAGCTATGTGGATAAACATGAAACTACGAAGAGCTTGCTCCATCATAAAGTTATGCATGCGCCTCATGTAAAGCAAGCACTATCAGAGATGAGAAGGTCAATCATGGATGACATCTTCTGTCAAGGCATGGACATGATAGAGTGCAGTATGCCCACATTTTACCAGATGGTAGCACCTATCTTAGTTTCTTCAAGCTCTATGTTGCAATAATGTGCACGTGGCCTACACTTTTGCAAGAATCTTTCTCATTCTCTTGCTTAGATATTTTTACTTTTATTATTACCTTTATTATTGCTTCTATTATCGCACACACATTTCACCCGAGCAACTGCATCCATGCACTCTTTGCATATTTTGGAAGCTTTATGTAACGGTGCCAAAAGGTGTTGAGCAAGGATCACAATAAAGAATCTCTTCTTCAAAGCACTCTCGGATTGTGCACAACACAAAACGCTAGCTCCACTTGCACCCATAACGCTTCATAATAACAACGCTAGCTTCTTAGAAAAATTCAAAGCATTTGTTATTTCTCATAAAAAATTGTTCCAAAAAATTATAGACATTTTGTTATCAATTAAATTAATCACTCTCACTTAATTAACATAACTTAGCATGCTTCACAAAACTAGAGAGAGAAAGAGGGGAGAGAGAGAGAGAGATGAATGGATGACACGACAAAAAAATTTCATAAACTTAAAGTATACAAAATGTTTATGAATCATCTTCCAAAAGATCTCTACAAGAAGCACCATCCAATTCTAAGCCCATGGCTCCTAAATCAATAAAGAGAGAAATAGAACTGTTGTTTGTGGATGTGTTGGCTTCATCATCTTCGAATTCTTCATCCTCCATCTCATCATCATCATCATCATGAAAATCATCCTCGCTGAGACTTACGGCCGTGGGACTTAAATCATCGATCTCTCTCTCCTCTGTCTCCCCCTCATCCAAAGTAGTAGGTGGGAGGCAAAAATGGTTCTCCCGCGAGGTGTTACGAGAACTACGAACCAGACTTTTAGTTGGTGGATTGTTGGGATATAGATGACCTATAGAAGAGAAGTTCAAAGTGAGTAACATTGGTGTAATTAATGTTCCAAGTAAATAAGGGTAAAGAAGGTAGTCCCTCACTTGCTCACAATTGAGTGGCAAAACTAAATTGTCGTACATTCCTGTGTGATGCACACTAGAGTCCACCATGTAGAGGCCACTAATGCCGTCTAGACACATTTTCAAACCACTTGCACTTGAAGATGAAGGTATGAAAGGTTCTAAAATTAACCTTTAGTATCCTTTCAATAGTCCCACAGTACCTGGATTCATCACCGTCTATGCCAAATTTTTCCATGATGCCACAGTCCATGGTGCTTCTACTCTCGTCAATATGGCGTGATAAAAGTGTCGACCCTTTGACCATATAGAGTTAAAGAAAAGGCACTACAAAATAAGAAAATATCTTTTATCAATTACAAAGATAAAATCAAGAAAAAACTATACAATATGGTTTAAGTAAATGAGTACTCTACCTTTGGTATGCAACCTCGTGCATACTCCCATTCTTTGCCGGTGATGTCTTCTTTGTGTGCTTTTGCTTATGTCATTCTCTCATGAATCCACTTGGCACTAATGAGATCTGAGAAACATGCAAGGTGTCTAGATCTAAGGCACTGGGGGGGCCTCCTACCTCCATGAACTTGCTTCCATGCTTCCCTCTCCTTCAAATGCCTTGCCTTTGACATTGTTCACAAGTCCACCCACGTTGTCATAACCTTTGCATTGAGGATACAAAAGTTATTGAACACTCGAGATAGATCCATATCCATGTTAAATAAAGTTTCCTTTCCACTTGGCAAGTGTGAAGTCATCCTTGCATCCTCCTCATCTGACCATATGCAAGGCATTGAGGGACTCAAGTTTGAAATATAAACAAATGCCTCTTGCACAAATACTTTGAAATATAAACAAATTCCTCTTGCCAAATACTTTAAAATATAAAAAAATGCCTCTTGCACAATCCACCCTTTCGCCATACATGCCTTTTGCTGGGACCATGGCCGCACAAAATATTTGAGAGTCTTTAAAAACCTCTCAAAAAAGAACATCCATCATGCATGCACTACTCCACATATAGCGATCTCCTCAACCACGTGAACCAAGAGATAGATTTAACTAAGAAGAACTAATCGAGGAAATGCATCCTCAATGGTACACACGGTTTCCACTATAAGTGTTTGAGCAGCAAGAATGACATCTATTTCAATTTCTTTGGAGCTTACAAATCTACAAGAAAACACAAAAGAGTACACTAAGTGCTTGTTGAGAGTATTGTGTACATAGAAAAGTTCACTTGAGTGGAGATGTGGTGTATCTTACTAACTCTTCGAGTTTGAAAATAGCTTCCCTCACTTTCTTGTCCCGGCATATGCACATACTCATCGGCAAAATGAACTACAATGTCATACACACAAATCTATATCTAGACAAAATGAGGGAGAGAGAGAGAATAGAGATAAATAATTACCTATATCATCTTGTGCCAATCATGGGACTTCAACCCATACAATTGAATGCTTCCACCTTTCTTTGCTTTTGTGAAAGCTCCCTTTAGTGATCTCAAGTATCATGTTGACACTACAAGAGGTTGTGTGCTCTTGTGACGCTGTTAGTGACGGAAATACACTGGGTTTTTATAACCCCCGGCGTCGCTAAAACCGTCGCTAAGAGCGTCGCTACAAGAGCGACGCTATATGCGTCGCTATATAGCGACGCCTATAGCGACGTTTACACAGAAGACTATAGCGACGCTCATAGCGACGCTACAGAGCCATAAATAGCGACGCTTATAGCGACGCCCGAGAGAATTTTTTTTTGGTGGCAGGGCATTGAATGCCCTGCCACCCATCAACCATATTGTACTTGATTCACTTTTTAAAAAAAGTGCAAAGATAGATAATAGACCCAAAATAGTCACCCACAAGACGCATTGTTTGCAAAATTAACAATTGTACACATCATAAGCAAAATGAATTGATTGGCAAATGTAATAATGACAATTGTACAACATCATAGGCATAAAGAATTGATTGGCAAAAGGAACTACGGTGACAAATGTAATAATATACATGGTTCAAAGAGACGTATAAAATCCGTCTCATGATACATAAGCTATGAGAAACCCTAAACTAATGCTATCTAGCTACGGCTAAACTGACGTCGTCTAGTCAGACGTCTCATCGCGTCCAAGCGGCGTATCTGTCGGATTCTGCAAAAAAAGACAATAAGACAGCTTTCAGTAAGTATAAACATATAACGACATTTATAAAACAATACAAAAAATAAAAAAAAGTAAAACCTAATACTAACCATGCCGCTGGGAGAACTGAGAATGTCTATCAGGGCGTTTAAGCCCTTCCTGCTTGCGTACTCGCGCTCGTACGGTGTGCGATCACGTCCTGTCATCGACCACTGTCAAAACATATAAAGATTTCATTATGATAGAACTAAAAAACTCATAAACCCTAAACTATCGAACATGCATAAAGAGCAATATGAAAACACTTACAAAATCGGCCTCAAATGATGCCCATCCACCGCTCCCCAAGTGGTGCGAGCTCCCTGCCTCTACTCGCGCTCTGGCTGCATCCTTTTGTTCCTTCCACTAGCTTGTCGGGATTCTCGCGCGCTGCTTTCTTCGCATTCTTCCAATCTTCTTTGGCCAGCCAATCTGGCCTGTTCCACCCATTCTTGATTGCTTTTTGCACTTCGAAACGCTTGTGTTTGCAGTATTCGCGCATTCGAATCTTCATCAGGTCTTCATTGAAGCGCTGATCCCATGTTGGAACGGGAAACTCATCATGAAGTATGCTGATGACTCTGTTTTTTAAATCACTTCGTACTTCACTCCATTTGTTTAGTATGTAGTGTCTAAACAGCTGAGAGCAAAGACCACGCATGCGCGAGATCACCTTCTTGCCGTCATCATCCATGATGATGCCACCGCTAATGTCGACGGAGTAAGGCAAGCCCTCTGGCCGGTGACGCGTGAACCTGGGTGTCCCGGCAGGGGTCTCTAGCGGCGTGTCGATGGGGGTACGGACGTCAGGTGTCTCCACCGGCGTCTGGGCCCCGAAGCGAGGAGTGTCGAGTGGGGTGGCTCCTGGCGGAGTAGGTAGAGGTGTGTAGCTTCTAGGAACAGTCAGCCGTGCAAAACCTGGTGTAGATGGCGATACTGTGGCTGGTGTGGGGGCGGACAAAGAAGGGAAGGGTAAAGAGCCTCGTCGAACACGAGGCGGTGTGGAGGCATCGGTGGCGGAATCCCCACAACAACCGCCACCGCCACCACTAGAGTGCCGGTGTCTAGACGAGTGTGAAGATGGTATCGTCGACGCCGAAGCTTCGGAGCGCGCCGAATGCTCCGAAAGAGAGGGAGATGCGGATGGAGTAGGAACGCGCGATGATGCGCCAGAGCGATGACGCTCCACGTACCACTGTCTCTGCTACAGTGACAAAGAAGAAAGAAACTCCTCATCATCCATACCTGCATTAAACACACGAATATTTAAACTTAATATTGAATGAATAGAGTAGACAATGACGCAAAGACCATTAAATACAATGATGTAATGACGCATATAAATACAATGACGCAATGAATCGAGTGATAGAAGAGGCAAGTCGAAAACTCAAAATTTTCAATCAAAAGATGTGAGCGCGAGTAGAAAAGAGCGTTATACACCATGGAAGGTACTTAGAGAGCCAGAGCTTTTACAACACGGAGCAAAATTGTTCAAATACAATATTTGTGGCTTTAAAAGATCTCTCTCTCATCCTCGCATAACTCAGCATAACTTCCTATATCTATATAGAGCTCTCCATTTAAACACATATCCTCTGTTTCATTTTATAGCTCCTCTGCATGCACCCCATATAGAGTAGTAGCATCTTGATGCTCGTCTGGCACCACCGCAGCGGCTTCTGATTGAGCATCTTCTCTGATCTCCTCCATTGATGTCGTTGTAATTGGCACATGGTAGCCTTCATACGTCCTTGCACTACGAGGGGCTACCTCTATGACGTACCACCAGTTTGATGTAGACTTTGTAGGATGAAATATTACCTGCCAGAGCTACATAACTTACATGAGAGCTTTCAAGCACATAACTTGTAAAAGGGGGATGTTAACTATTTACATACTTACTTGTTCACAATGCTCGGGTAGTACAAAAGTGTCTCTTAGGTCAGTCCATTTCTTAGTAGAATCCACCTCAAGAAAACCAGACTCTCCTCTACGCACAGTAGCGTTGCGACCCTCCATGATTATCTTGAACCATTGCACGTCGAACAAGTCGACAAAAAATCCTCTGTAATCGATCCTCAAAATCTCTTGCAGCGTGCCGAAGTAAGTGAGTTCCGCCACCACAGGATCTGCATCAGAGGAACGTCGTCGACTACACTGTTCAAATTTTGCCATGATTCCACAATCTTGAGTAAAACGCTTTTTGTCGATTCGTTCCACCCTAAAATGTCGACCTTTACACCATGCTGCTGTGTATGACTTATACTACAACGAACAAAGATTATGAGTGGCTGTTCAAACGTTTATAAATAAAGTCACTTTCTAGTCGTACATTGCAAACTTACCTTGGTCGCGCAACCCCGAGAGTACTCCCACTCTTCTTCACTCACTTCGTCACCGCATTGTTGTGCGCTTTTCAATTGGTTGTGCAACCATCTTAAGCTCATGAAGGTTGGTAGGCTCTCCAGAACCGCTGGATAGTGCATCGGTGGTCGTCTTCCCCGTCTCCACTCGATTCGTGCCCTTTGTCGCTCTTGCTTTGCATCCTCATATTGTGAAATCCACTTTTGCATCACTGGATTGTGAAGCATGCAAAATCGGTTGATTTTAGCCTCTAGATCTTCCGTCATCTTCTTCTCAACACCGAGATTACACATGAAAATCCCAGATATGCGCTCATCATCTATGGTTCGCCATAGCGTGTCCTGGGATTTATCAAATCCATCTAGCCACTCTCCAATGTACACTAGGGACTCTGATACCAACCAACCTTCTGCCATGCTACCCTCCGGACGTGCCTTTTGACGCACATATCCCTTAAGCGTTTTCATGAAACACTCTAAGAAGAACATCCATCTGGAATGAACTCTGCCAGCTATTTCCACCTCATCAACTATGTGAAAAGGAAGATGCACCTGAATGGTTAGCATTGTAGTAGGAAAATGTTTCTCAAACATGCACACAAGCTTTGCAAGTTTGTAGATTGTGTTACGGATGTCGAGAGACAAACATCCCTCAATGGCAACCGGTAAAATAAACTGTAAAGTATGTGCAGCAATGATATTAAAGTCCACATTTTATGCAATGATATTAAAGTCCACTATGAACGTACCTGACACATTTTATGCCAATCGTGTGACTTCAAACCGGTAAGCTTTCCTTCTTTAGTAAAACACGTTCGGAGCGAGTGCATTACGCCAGTGGGGGTCCGCAAAGATCGAATGGTCTCTTTTACTTTGCGGTCTTGGGCTCCTGTGAAAATCCACGGTGCTTTAGGGAGTTTTATCGATCCATCAGACACTGTTTGCGGCCAATATTGCTCCATACAATCCACATTTCTAAGGTCAACTCTGGCTCCCAAAGTATCTTTCTTGCCGGTCAAATGGTCCCATAGTAGATTACCCACATTCTTGAATATGTGCATTGGATCGGGCAAGTGATTGATCATGAGTCGGGGCCAGTATGGTAACTCGTACCATAGAGATAGTCTCTTCATCCCTGGAGGCAATCCGTCATCGCACATCTCCTTCTTCTGCTCTAACCATGCTTGTGCAGACATCCTTGGTGGCTCTCTTCCCAAAAAGCCGTCGCGTAACACATGATTCTCTGGAAGATACGCTTGATGACCTTCGTAGATTTGCTTCTTCAGTGAGGGTGCCCTACGTGCATTCAGTCTAGGTCCACATGTGACACATACTCTGTATCCGCTTGTTTGAAGCCCTGCATGTATACACATGATAATAGATCAACTATGGGAAAAAACAAGATTTACAGTGTCTGAGTGAGGAGTGTCAATAGATCACCTGAGCATTCTGTTAGCCCGGGATAGTCATGCATGGTCCACATTAGAATGCCTCTGATCAAAGCATTCCGTCGTCCTGTGTGTCGGCTCATATCCACCACCTCTATGCCAATCCACAATTGTTGTAGCTCTTCCAATAGTGGACGAAGATACACATCCATATTCCCCACTTTATATCGCCCTGGCACAATCAAGCTTAGCCATAGGTGCCCCTTCTTTGTAGTCAACCATGGGGGAATGTTGTAGTTGACGATGACAACGGGCCATACACTGTAAGATGTTGATCTTTGACCAAATGGATTTACGCCATCCATAGCCAGGCCTAAGCGCAAATTTTGAGCTTCCCTGGCAAAATCCGACCATGTTCCATCTATATGTTTCCACGCTACGCAATCTGCAAGAATTCGTAGCACACCATCCGAAGATTTATTCTCCTCATGCCATGATGCTAGGGCGGCCATGGACTTACATTCGAAGAAATGCTTGATGCAAGGAAGCAGAGGGAAATGTCGCAAAACCTTTTGTGGAATTTTTGTCCCGTGGAGATCTACTCGATATCTTTCGGAATCACATTTCGGACACTTCTCCATGTCTACGTATTCCCCTCTGAAAAGAATGCAGTCATTAGGACAAGCGTGGATAGAATTGTAATCCATCCCCAAGTTTCGCAAAATCTTTCTTGCTTCATCTCGGGAATCTGGCATCACATTGTCAGCTGGTAGTATGTGCTCTTTCAGCAATCTACACAACATAAAAATATGATACAGTCGTGTAAAAATCTCAATGTGTGCGTTTTTTGTTTATGCATGTTCTCTCTCTCTTTTCCTCTCTCAATGCGTGCGTTTTTTGTTTATGCATGCTCTCTCTCTCTTTTTCTCTCTCAATGTGTGTGTGCATTCTTTGTTTATGTATGTGTGTGTACGCGTTTTTGTTTTTGTTTGTACTCTCTCTCTCTTTCTCTCTCTCTCTCTCTCTCTCTCTCTCTCTCTCTCTCTCTCTCTTTCTCTCTCTCTCTCTCTCTCTCTCTCTCTCTCTCTCTCTCTCTCAAAAACACTATGTGTGTGTGTGTATGTGTGTGTGTGAGAGAGAGAGAGAGGGAGAGAGAAAGAGGGGAAGGGAACATGAGAATGAGGAGAGGGAAGGAGCATACCTGGCTCTCCTTCCTCTCCTCGTGTGTGTGTGTGTGTGTGTGTGTGTGTGTGTGTGGAGAAGAAAAAGAGAGAGAGAGAGAGAGAGAGAGAGAGAGAGAGAGAGAGAGAGTGAGTGAGAGAGTTACCTGCTCCTTGCTTGAGGGCGTCGAAAAACTCAGATCTGAGATCTGAGTTTTTGGGCGCGCTCGGTTATTTTTTTACCTCAGCCGGCGTCGCTATGAGCGTCGCAAATTTACAGAGAAATTTGCGACGCTCATAGCGACGCCGGGAAAATTTTTTTGGAGCGTCGCTGTGTGAGCGTCGCTAATATGAAGAGCCTCTTGTAGTGTGATGTGCGAATAGACGCAATGGTACCCTTCACTTAATCTAGCTCTTTTTTGTTTAACATCTATGGCACTTTAGGAAGCACAATATTCCCATTGGGGCTCGACGTGGAGTGACAGAGGTAGGGACACGTTTCAAGGCCCTCAAATCCTCCCTCGCCTCTAGTGAGTCTTTTTTGACAACAATGTATTCCCATAGGGTGTGAGCTATATTCTTGAGTATGTGCATGGGATCCAGGAGGTGTTGTATTTTTAAGTCCTTCCAATATGGAAGCCTTAAAAATATGGATACCTTGACATACCTTTTGGTGGAGTAGTCGGGGCCAGATCACTATTGTAGTGCTCATCCCAGCAAGTTTCCAAATTTTCCATCGTTCGCTTTAGAGGCATCTTCCCATTTGCTGGAGCCTTGTATTTTCTATGACCTTGGGGTAAGAAATAATGGTTGTTTGGATAGATTACCTTGTGCAAGGCATCTGGCCTCTTCGCCACCAATGAGTGTCTTGCAAGTAGGGCAGGTATTGTGGCCCAATGTGGACAACCTTGCACACATATCACATCGTTAGAGAGAAGCTTCAAACTACAAATGGTAGCTAGAGAGGAGAATGAAAATAACATACCAAAATCTGTCCAAGCCTAGGATAGTCGTGGATAGTCCACATAAGGATTCCCCTCACAATGGCTTCTCTCCTCTCCTTTGGAAGTGAGACATCTACAACGGGGATGCCTCTCCATAACTCCTCCATCTACTCAATGAGGGGCTTGATGTAGACATCAATACTCGCCACCTTGTACTTCCCTGGCACAAGCAAGGAAGAAGTATATTGCCCTTATTGGTTGTCTCCCATGGTGGAATATTGTAGTTGATCATCACCATAGGCCAAGTGCTCCATGAAGTGGACTTGGTGCCAAAGGGATTGACATCGTTGCTTGCCAACCCAAGCCTCAAGTGTCAAGGCTCTAGTCAAAATTCTGGCCACTGAGTCTCTATGTGCCTCCATGCAAGTGAATCGGTAGGGAACACATCATTCCATCATTTGAGTGGTGGTTGGCATGCCATGTGAGAAGTTCCACCGTAAGCCTGTTTTTAAACATGTGTTGAATGCAAGGGAATGGTGAAAAATGTCGCAATAGCTTACGAAATAGGTGCACCCCGCTCATTTCAGTCTTGTAGCCTGCTTCCCCACACATGAGACATGAGGTAGCATGTGTGTGCTCGTTGTGGTATAATATGCAACCGTTGATGCACTCGTGAATGCACTCATACTCCATGCCCAGTGCAGTGACATCCAATCTAGGTTTTCGGTGATGAGAGGGCCTGTGGTGATCTTTAGGAAGCATTTTTTCCATCAAACTACACGAAAAAAGATTATTAATACAAATGCAAGCCCACGCCATGAAGGGAGTGCCCTATATAAAAATCCAAGGATAGAACTTACCCAAGGAGTGCATCTACATTTGCATTGCTCCAACCGAGTTTTGCTTGCAAGTTGAGAACTTCCAACGATCCCCTGAGAACCAAGTATTGTGCACCATTGTAAAGAGGTGTTCGGGCACTCAACAACAACATGTCCTCTGTTGTTTCTTCCTGTCAAGTGCATAGTCTACAATTCTCCTCGCACATGTTGCCTTCATGAGTCAATAACTCATCAACCATGCCAAACATGTGCTCATCCTCAAGCTCAAAGTGTCCCTGAGACACGTGTGGAGGAGTTGTCAAAGTAGATCTAGAGGAAGAATAATCATGTACCATGCCTTCGCCAAATATCTCTTGTCGTTTTCTTTCGGCCTTGTGTGCCAGAGTACCACCATCAAACACATACCAATAGAGGGGTGGGTGGCGCTCTCATCTACTTGAGCTCTTTTTTTACGATCCCAAAGCTCTTCCTTCTCCACATGCTCCAAAGCAATGCACCTCAATCAAGGGATTGCCCATTTGCACTTGATGCAAGGATAAGGGAGTCTGTCCTTGTGCCATCGATCACGTTCAGAGCTGTTTCGAGGGCCACGATCATCCTAATTATCGTCATGCACACACGTGGAAATGTATTAAGATTAATTCAAAAATCTACAATAAATTTAAAATAATCTCTATTTTTTAAAAAATACATGTGCCATATAGTTAGAATAGTTACTAGAGTAGATGGCTAAATTTTCAATAGTAAGTGGTACAAAAGGAATAAAAGATTTGTAAAATCTCTAAAATTAGTAGAAATAAACATGTGCTCTATACATCAAATAGTTACTAGAGTAGATGGCTAATTTTTCAATAGTATATTGATACAAAAATAACTAAACTATCAAATTCTTTTTAAAAAAAAATTTATTAAAAAAATTAAAAGAGTATAGAAAGGATATCATAGAATCTAAGGGTAGAGAAAGATGGTTTGTACCCCTTGGATACTTTTTTATTTGTTTGAAAATCCTTGAAGATAATAATCGCAATAGTTATCGCGATAATAGTAGCTGTAATATCCCCATTAATATAGCTAACACCTAAAAACGAAAAGGAGAGCAAAGTATGCCATGTATTTGTAGCATACTCTACTCAAACTCTCCCATGCCATTGCACCTGCATCCCCAAGCTTCTCCCCTATTCTACCTCTCCCCAATCTCTCTCTCTCTCTCTCTCTCTCTCTCTCACACACACACACACACACACACACACACACACTAACACATATAAACACATATACACACACACAAACACACACTAACACACAAACACACACACACACACACAAACTATTTAGGACCGCTTTCAAAGGAGTTTTTGTGTGGGGGTGCTTCCACGAACTACTTTGGACACTCAACCTAATTGTCTACCGGCTCTACAAGTCAAGGTAAACACATAACCCCCCCCCCCCCCCCTTTCCCTATTATTTTCTACTACACACACGCACAAACACATAAAAATTTAAAAAAAAAGAGATAGAGAAAGTGTACATACCTTGTCGATTTTCCCTCATGATTAAATTAAGATTAGGGTTTATGGTTTTTTGTTGTAGGTTATTTGGGTAGAGTAGATTAATCTCCCCGCAATTGTTGTAGACTTCAAAAATGGCGCTTTATTTGTAAATGGATATGCTCAAGTAGATTAAGTTTGTTTGAGATTGTGTAAAATAGTTAAAGATTAGAATAGAGAAAAGAAAGATTAGAGTAGAAAAAATAATAGAGTAAAAAAAAGAGTAGATAAAAGGAGTACAGTGGAGAGAGAGAGAGAGAGAAATAAGTAAGGGAGAGAAGGAGAGGGAGATTAGAGAGAAAAAGAGGAATTATAAAATAGTAAAAAATGTAGATTTAAATAGATATAGTGGAGAGGGAATATGGAGTAGAGAGAGGTAAAAATAAAAAGGTAGAGAGAGATAGATAGATAGATAGATAGTTCTATTATCGTCCTGGGAGGTCAAATATGACCTATGGGACCAAATGAACATGTCACGTGGTGTGAGTGGAGTTCATAAGTGAGAGGGACGGAGAGAGAGAGAGAGAGAGAGAGAGAGAGAGAGAGAGGGGCGGGGGGGGGGGGGGAAGGAAAGAGAGGGAGAGTAGAGAGGGAAAGGGATAGAGAGGGAGAGAAAGGGAGAGTAGAGATAGAGAGGGAGATACAAAGAGAGTTAGAGGGAAAGAGAAACAGAAAGAGAGTAGAGAGAGAGAGAGAGAGAGAGAGAGAGGAAAACAGAGGGAGAGGGAAAGGGAGAGAGGGAGAGAAAGAGAGAGAAAGGCATAGCGAGGGAGAGAAAAGGAGGGAAAGGGGTAGAAAGGGAGAGAAAGAGAGAGTAGAGATAGAGCAATAAGAGTATATAAATCTCCTAAACCCTCTCTAAACTCTCTCTACACCCTCTCCACCTATGCATTACATAGATCGATAGAGGAAAATAAGAGTAGATAAATCTCTTGTTGCTTTTTCTCTACTTCTATTGTCTTCATCCTACCCCTTTCTACATCCCTATAAAGAGAGTCTAGAGATAGGTAGTTAGTGATTAGAGCTTAGGTTTATTTTTTCTCTACCTAAGAAGAGATGCACTCTTTTAATCTATGAAAGGTTGGAGTTGTTCATTGCAATAGGGATTATCTCGGTTGGTATGCATGTTTACAAGGTTCGAGGGACACCATCAAAAACTATGGTCTTAATAATGGAGTCTTTTAGACATGCCTACGGCTTAACCATTATTGAGCTATTAGCAAAGCTCGATAGGAACCCTTGCCAACTTAGCACTATCAAACCCACTCCACTACTCTTTGTAATAAACAATATTCTAAACCATGGGTGTAGTTACTTGAGTGCCTTTTTTCAAAGGCTAAGAGAAGTAGTAACCAAAGTTTTAATCTCTATCTATCTCTACCCTCTCTATAAATTAGAGAGAGAGAGAGAGAGAGAGAGAGAGAGAGAGAGAGATGAAAAGGGTAGATATAGAGAGAGATAGAAAGGGGTAGATTAATATGTATGTTTAGATTTAGGTATAGGTATGTTTATGTGTAGAGGGAGGATTGGATGTAGATATGTAAAGGTATGCAGATTAGATATAGCGCTAGGTCCTGATACTCATCAACCTTTAATATAGATGTCAGAGGAGAGACCATTTGGTGGGGAGCATCCATCTCATTCTTTTTTTGGTTGGTTCACGTCCAAGTTTATTTCCTAGATGGGCTTCCATCCAAGGTGGACGTCGCCTCCAATGAGCCCAAGTCTTGAGGCAGTAAGTCCAAGCATTGAAATTAATCTTATCTGTAGCTATTCTTTTGTGTGCATGAGTGCTCGCATGAGTGTAGGTTTCTCTTTGTTATTTTCAAGCATGTCCCTCCTACATCTACAAAGGCGCCGGTCCATCTACCCAGGTTCCTCTATCGGTGGTAGATCTGGACCTCTACCGTGCACTCTCTTTGAGAGACGAGTACGTCCATTTGATGGAGGGATTGTTTGGCCACTACACTTCACAGTAGCTTACGATCTACTATCTTTCTCAGTATACCACACCATGGGGGAGTCAAGGAGTGTCTCCCTACGTCCAGAGCCTCGCATCGATGGCACCTCCTTCTATGCTCCCTTCTTACCAATCTACTCCCCTTCCATTGCGGGTCCTTCCATTGCAGGGCCCTACTCCCCTTCCATCACAAGGCCCCATGCCACTTCATTTCCCTCCTGCATCACCCAAGCATCGTTGATAGTACACAGCTGCTTGACGTACTTCTTCTAGCATGCACATCGATGTTCATCTCAAGGCAGCGAGCACCAAGAGAGGTGGAGTGGCGAGGGGATCATGTGGCTTTGCTTGTTTTGGTTTGGGGGGGGGGATGGGGGACGGAGTCCCTTATTTCAGAGTGTGACGCCCCAGATGCAAAGGATGAGGATATTGGTGCACCCATGCCAGACGCGCATGGGTGTTACTATAGAGTAAATTATGATGGCAAAATGGACTTTGGTATAGCACAGGATAGGGCGTTTCGATGCCATCTTCACATTCTTATACACTATATGAATTGTTTTGTAAAATTCAGAGACCAACAACCCAATCATGCATACTACATCGAGGAAGCATTGCATGCTTGATTCCCAAATGCCCCCAGTGAGCGTTTTTTAGCAAAGTCGTTGGAGAGCTACATTTAAAAAAATTGAAAAACAAGCAATCAAATGTACGGCGCGTAGCGGCCACCCAAGTCGTAAATCTAGATAGGAGATATCGTGGAGACAACATGGCAGATGCGGAGTGGGAGTAGGCCATGCAGGAAAAGGGCAAACAAGCTGCAACGTCTCATCCTATAGGCAACAGCGTGAAGCTCGGGCCAGACAAACTCCCGCACACTATGGTTCGGGACTTGGAAGAAAAAATATGTAGCTTATTTAAATTGGAGCTTAAAGTGGTTCAAAAAAGGTTTTAGTTTATGAATTGCTTTTGTTATTGCTAACTTAGGAAAATATCACTCTAAGTCACTTGACCAGAGAGATAGTCAAGTATAGAGAGCGACACACAAAATTTGATACTTGGCGATGGTTATTGGAGAACCATCACATCTCTCGCAAGCCATTCGACTCAGCAGATGGATCTCTACAGGTAGTAAGTCTTAAAAAATCATAATGTATTAATTGTTTTGAGTTATTAATCTGTTTAATTTGGTTTTGGTTAATGTAGAATTAGGGTGATCAAACGTATGAACCTATGGACTATGACGAGAAGGAGGAGGAGGAGAAGGACTTGGATAGATAGAAAAGTATTTGTAGTCCTCTCTCAAAGTCTCAATGTGGCACAAGAAAAACTCTATGAACATATGTATATACATCTCAACTAAAATTTCCATCTTATTTGTAATTTGTTAATATTATTGGTCTTTTGTACTTTAAATTGTCAAGGTAAGGTATATTCAAACTCTATTGTTTATTTTTTTGTGCATTTTTCCAAAATAAAATTTGATGTTTTGATTGTTTTATACATGTCAAAAATAAAGGTGCTCATGTGGGGGCCAAATGAGCACCTTTATTTTTAAATAGGCGCATATTGTTGACAAACCATTGTTGCGTCTATTGCCACTCCTATTACGGCCAACACAATTTTTTTCCTCTCCTTTTTCATTTGTTACTCCACGGTAATAAGGGGGTTTCTCAATTTTTTCTCTTATAGTGTACATTGGCCATTTCCTTTCCTTTGCCTTTCTTGATGCCCTTAAGGACCAAATTTCAAAACCATGTCCCACTTGAGATATTCACTATTGAGGTTTCCCATGTTGACATCCATGAGTGTGCCATCCGCCTCTTCTCCATGTAGTCTCTCTAGCTTAGACACTTCAACCTTCTCATTAACTTGCACCAAAATTTATTGTCCACATTGGTTGGGGAGATCTACAACCACTCGCAACGCCTCTTATATCTCAAGCTTCAACATGTAGGTTTTCATGTAACTTATGAGCTCTTAGAATATTTTAGCTTGAATGTTTCCTCCAGGAGCTTCTGCACTAAGCAGAGGGATAAAAGTTTCTTCATTGTGAAAGAAGAGCATCCATAAGAATGGCATTGCATTAGGAAAGAAATAGACTCATTTTCGGGCCTTTTAGCTCTAGTGAGAGAATGCTCCTTAGCCAATAGGAAGAAGGCTAATTTTACGTTGAAAAAAACCTTTTTCCTCATTTTGAAAATGTCCATGAAAACCATTTTGGTGAAATTGTCACTATCACCAGAAAAGTAAGACGCTTGATAATGACATCTGGCACAAGCGCCGAATGCCTTTTTATGGCCCGTTGTTGCTATCCTATAAAGTGAAGTACTTGTACTTGTGCATCTGGCACAAGTATCAATCACCTTCTTATGAAGTACTCGCAATTTAAATTTGAACAGATTGTACTTGATAGTGATTGATAGGTACTATTTAAGACTATGAAGGAGTCAGAACCAAGCGAATAGAGGCCCTTGAGGGGTCTCTGGGACCTCTATTCATTTGGTTCTGACCTTACGAGGTCCTATGATTAAGATATAGCATTTTTTAAGCCCACGGATGTATTCGGAACGTCCAAAAACCATAGGATAGCTCTTTAAAACGCTGAAATCTGACGTCTCTAGCTCAAGATATAGCATTTTTAAGCCTGGGGCCTCATACCAAGCGAATAGAGACCCTTGAGAGGGTCTCCCTCAAGGGCCTCTATTCGCTTGGTGCTGACCTCGCGAATAGAGGCCCTTGAGAGGGTCTCCCTCAAGGGCCTTTATTCGCTTGGTGCTGACCTCATGAGGCCCCAGGCTTAAAAATGCTATATCTTGAGCTAGAGAAGTTATATTTCATCGTTTTAAAGAGATATCATGTGGTTTTTGGACGTTTCGGATGCATCCGTGGCATTATTTTTGTATTTTGAAAACAAATCTTATGTGTTTTCTCTCATCGCACATCACATCACTCGTTAAAATTCACAGACATGGATTTTTGTGTACACTTAAGTTGAGCTCTCGAAAAGCATTTTGTACGAGCATGCATTTAAGTGATTGATCAAACTTTTACATATGTACTATGAGAAATAGAATTCCAAAAAAAAACTTTTGTATTTTTCATAATTATCTCTCTTTATGCTGAGTTGGCGTTTCTTACAGGGCCCAAAATTGAGTCCAAGTTTCTCCTAATGCATGGGGTTCACATGGCTAGGAGGTGGCGTTTGTTGTTCATGTGAGAGGTATAAGAAAATCATGAGATAGAGATGAGAAAGTGTTCTAGAGAGTGTGACTTGAAGACTAAAGTGATATAAGAATTACCTATTATGTTGAAATCCACTTTCAAAGGAGTTTTAGACACCCTTGCCTTATTTGCAACCACTAAGAAAACAAAATGGTCATAATACATACTCTAGGGCATAATTTATTTTTAGGGAGCACTACAGATACCAAGAGAAAATTTCCCACACAAAAATAAGAGCTTCTTTCTCTTTCTAACAAAGCTCCCATTCTTAGGAAATGTTTAGTCTTATCTCAGAAAACAAGAAATTGCGGGCTTCAATAGGGCATGGATTGCTTCACAAATGCCTTTAAATTTTGAAATAATTGTAAGTAAGCAAGCCCTAGGTATTATCTGATTTGAGGCATATTGTGCATACATAATAGAATATGTATAATACACTAGAATTATGAGTTTCAATCGATAATACAGCATTCTATACATTTTTGGAAACATTGACTGCAGTATAGGTGGCGCTGAAAAGACTCTCTCTGTAAAGTATTTGTGCTCTATTGATAGTCTACTGATTAACCACAACTACCTCTACTTTTAGCATCAAAGAGTGCCAATCTAGCACTATGAATAGTGTGGTGCTGGTAAGTAGCTAGTGCAAAGATATTGAAGATTTAAGAGGGTTAGCCCATTAAATGTAGTTGTGCCATTAAGTAATAAAGGTAGTGGTATTTTGAGTCATGATCTGGTGCCTCGGAAAGGTCACTACAATAAAAACATGTCTATCACATGGGTTCAACAATAAGGATTTTATTATTTTATTATTTCTCACATTTTCACATATATAAGGGCCGTGGGAAAAAAGTTACAAATTTATTAGAGAAAAGATCCCTTTTATTGGTGAATTTTTCATAGCTAAGGGTTTTAATAATTAGTCATTGAACGCATGTGATATATAGGTTTTATATATAATGACCCCTCCGAGTCTGATGTGTGATATCGATACAAACGGTTCAAAAGGAGGTCAACAAAGTGTAATTTTCATCAGAGACAAGAAGAATAACTCTCCATGTGTTGAAAAAAGAGATAAAGCATAGAAAGAGGGAGAATAAACACTACTCAAAGAAGCAAGCTACTTGTAGGATAGAGGAGATAACACATAGAATTGAGAGTGAATGACACACTACTACGGGTGATTTTAATACAATGTGGTGGCATGAGAGGCTTAAGTGACACTACAAGAGGTACTTCACGTTAGCGACGCTCGGAGTGCGACGTTCAAAAGTGAACATCTACGGCATTGCTATGGGCGTCGCTATTTTCTTTGTTGCATACACTACAAGAGGCTCTTCACATTAGCGACGCTCACACAGCGACGCTCAAAAAAAAAAAATCCCGGCGTCGCTATGAGCGTCGCTATAAGCGTCGCTATAAGCGTCGCTATGAGCGTCGCAAATTTCTTTGTAAATTTGCGATGCTCATAGCGACGCTTATAGCGACGCTCATAGCGACGCCAGCTGGGGTAAAAAAAATAACCGAGCGCGCCCAAAAACTCAGATCTCAGATCTGAGTTTTTCGGCGCCCTCAAGCAAAGAGCAGGTAACGCTCTCCCTCACTCTCTCTCTCTCTCTCTCTCTCTCTCTCTCTCTCTCTCTCTTTTTCTTTTACACACACACACACACACACACACACGAGGAGAGGAAGGAGAGCCAGGTATGCTCCTTCCCTCTCCTCATTCTCATGTTCCCTTCCCCTCTTTCTCTCTCCCTCGCTCTCTCTCTCACACACACACATACACACACACACACATAGTGTTTTTGAGAGAGAGAGAGAGAGAGAGAGAGAGGGAGAGAGAGAGAGAGAGCGAGAGAGAGTGCAAAAACGCACACACATACATAAACAAAGAATGCACACACACATTGAGAGAGAAAAAGAGAGAGAGAGCATGCATAAACAAAAAACGCACGCATTGAGAGAGGAAAAGAGAGAGAGAGAACATGCATAAACAAAAAACGCACACATTGAGAGAGGAAAAGAGAAAGAAAACATGCATACGATCCAAAAAAACGCACACACATTGAGAGAGAAAGAAAGAGAAACTAAGGGAGCGTCGTAGGAAACTAATTAAAATTAAAAGACCTAAAGATCTAGCCGACGAGGAGTTGAACTGAAGACCTATTATTCAAGAGAGAAATGGCATAATCAATCTATCATACTTGGCATGGGTGATAGAAAGGTTATACCATTTATCTCTTTTTATTGGCACACACATCCACACACGCGCACACACACAGGAAGAAGAGAGTTATAACGTCGTAGGAAACTATCTTAAAAGACGTTAAAGATTAAGTTATATGTAGACTTACATTAAATTAGATTTAGGTTTATTTTTAACTAGATTTACGTTTATTTAAGCTAGATTTAGATTTACGTTATATTAGATTAGATGCGGGTCTCCATAGACTGCGATGCCTGCATGAAGCGGGTGAAGAAAGCCCTCAATGGAATATAGGGTATTGCTGCCTTCACTCATGGTGGGCTCCGTCGATCCAAAAGTACTGGTGAAATGTCTTCAGAAGATAGGGAAGAAGGTGGATCTTCAGGGCGGCAAGAGTCACTACATCCCCGACACAATGACCATCTAGACAACCTCTAGTCATTAGACTTACGTTAAATTAGATTTAGCTTTATTTTTAGTTAGATTTACGTTTATTTAGATTTACGCTTATTTACGTTAGATCGAGTCCACGCAAGAATTACTTACGGTTTAGGGTTTAGAGTTAGACGAACAGTGAAAAGATCTACTGTGAAAAGATGTTAAGATGAAGTGAAGTGCTACAGCTAGAGAAGAGGCAAAGGGATTTTGTCCACTACATGCAGTATCATGTAGACGTGGGTGTCTAGATTTCTTGTACCCACAAATATAGGTATTGACCAATAAAGACGAGATTATAACCCGGTGGTTCTGATCTCCGTGCACCTCTAGACCGAGGTGTGCGGGGATTGGACATGACTAGAGAATGTGAGGTAAAGAGAGAGAGAGAGAGAGAGAGAGAGAGAGAGAGAGAGAGAGAGAGAGAGAGATAAGACGAAGAATGCCAATAGAATATTAAATTTGTTGTCCAGGTTATAAGTTTTTTATCCTCATTATGAGTAGCGACGAGGATGTGGGACCGTCCAACCGAAACACCTATCTCTCAACGAGGGTCTTATGTCCTTGTAATCAATGCAAGCATGCTGTGCGACGGACAAGACGTGTTTCTTTGCAGCACGTTCGCGAATTTGGCGAGTTCGATCCATCTATTATAGATCGAGTTGTTGCCAATTATAACTCGTCGGACTCTGACGCTGGCCAACAAGCAGCAATCTTGCAACCCAATAGACGTATTCGCAGGCGCTTTGGTCAAGCAGCATATGTGAGGCCACAAGATGTAGCCTCTGACAGCTCGGGGGATGATCATGCAGAGCACATTCCCAACGAGGCAATGTTTGAGCCCGAGATTGATGAAATGATCGAGACGATCATGGATTCAGAAAGGCTTATCTATGATGATATGAAAAGTGAAGCCGATACATCATTGTATAATGGAGCACGTATGTCTAGATTGAAAGCACTCCTGGTTCTTCTCAACATGCAGGCAAAGTTTGGATGGAGTGACACTAGCGTCACAGCGCTTTTCAGGTGATCTATTACCATTAGTTTACTTTAATAGAACTCTAAATGTATAATGATCTGATAGATTTTTACACGACTGTATCATATTTTTATGTTGTGTAGATTGCTGAAAGAGCACATTCTACCAGCTGACAATGTGATGCCAGATTCCCGAGATGAAGCAAGAAAGATTTTGCGAAACTTGGGGATGGATTACAATTCTATCCACGCTTGTCCTAATGACTGCATTCTTTTCAGAGGGAATACACAGACATGGAGAAGTGTCCGAAATGTGATTCCGAAAGATATCGAGTAGATCTCCACGGGACAAAAATTCCACAAAAGGTTTTGCGACATTTTCCTTTGCTTCCTCGCATCAAGCATTTCTTCGAATGTAAGTCCATGGCCGCCCTAGCATCATGGCATGAGGAGAATAAATCTTCGGATGGTGTGCTACGAATTCCTGCAGATTGCGCAGCCTGGAAACATATAGATGGAACATGGTCGGATTTTGCCAGGGAAGCTCGAAATTTGCGCTTAGGCCTGGCTATGGATGGCGTAAATCCATTTGGTCAAAGATCAACATCTTACAGTGTATGGCCCGTTGTCATCGTCAACTACAACATTCCCCCGTGGTTGACTACGAAGAAGGGGCACCTATGGCTAAGCTTGATTGTGCCAGGGCGATATAAAGTGGGGAATATGGATGTGTATCTTCGTCCACTATTGGAAGAGCTACAACAATTGTGGATTGGCATAGAGGTGGTGGATATGAGCCGACACACAGGACGACGGAATGCTTTGATCAGAGGTATTCTAATGTGGACCATGCATGACTATCCCGGGCTAACAGAATGCTCAGGTGATCTATTGACACTCCTCTCTCAGACACTGTAAATCTTGTTTTTCCCCATAGTTGATCTATTATCATGTGTATACATGCAGGGCTTCAAACAAGCGGATACAGAGCATGTGTCACATGTGGACCTAGACTGAATGCACGTAGGGCACCCTCACTGAAGAAGCAAATCTACGAAGGTCATCAAGCGTATCTTCCGGAGAATCATGTGTTACGCGACGGCTTTTTGGGAAGAGAGCCACCAAGGATGTCTGCACAAGCATGGTTAGAGCAGAAGGAGATGTGCGATGACGGATTGCCTCCAGGGATGAAGAGACTATCTCTATGGTACGAGTTACCATACTGGCCCCGACTCGTGATCAATCACTTGCTCGATCCAATGCACATATTCAAGAATGTGGGTAATCTACTATGGGACCATTTGACCGGCAAGAAAGATACTTTGGGAGCCAGAGTTGACCTTAGAAATGTGGATCGTATGGAGCAATATTGGCCGCAAACAGCGTCTGATGGATCGATAAAACTTCCTAAAGCACCATGAATTTTCACAGGAGCCCAAGAACGCAAAGTAAAAGAGGCCATTCGATCTTTGCGGACCCCCACTGGCGTAATGCACTCGCTCCGAACGTGTTTTACTAAAGAAGGAAAGCTTACCGGTTTGAAGTCACACGATTGGCATAAAATGTGTCAGGTACGTTCATAGTGGACATTAATATCATTGCATAAAATGTGGACTTTAATATCATTGCTGCACATACTTTACAGTTTATTTTACCGGTTGCCATTGAGGGATGTTTGTCTCTCGACATCCGTAACACAATCTACAAACTTGCAAAGCTGGTGCAATGGATCTCACAAAAGGAGATCGACGTAGACTCCATACCATTCGCCAAACTAAATGCTGCGGAGCTTGTGTGCATGTTTGAGAAACATTTTCCTACTACAATACTAACCATTCAGGTGCATCTTCTTATTCACATAGTTGATGAGGTGGAAATAGCTGGCACAGTTCATTCCAGATGGATGTTCTTCTTAGAGCGTTTCATGAAAACGCTTAAGGGATATGTGCGTCAAAAGGCACGTCCGGAGGGTAGCATGGCAGAAGGTTGGTTGGTATCAGAGTCCCTAGTGTACATTGGAGAGTGGCTAGACGGATTTGATAAATCCCGGGACACGCTATGGCGAACCATAGATGATGAGCGCATATCTGGGATTGTCATGTGCAATCTCGGTGTTGAGAAGAAGATGACGGAAGATCTAGAGGCTAAAATCAACCGATTTTGCATGCTTCACAATCCAGTGATGCAAAAGTGGATTTCACAATATGAGGATGCAAAGCAAGAGCGACAAAGGGCACGAATCGAGTGGAGACGGGGAAGACGACCACCGATGCACTATCCAGCGGTTCTGGAGAGCCTACCAACCTTCATGAGCTTAAGATGGTTGCACAACCAATTGAAAAGCGCACAACAATGCGGTGACGAAGTGACTGAACAAGAGTGGGAGTACTCTCGGGGTTGCGCGACCAAGGTAAGTTTGCAATGTACGACTAGCAAGTGACTTTATTTATAAACGTTTGAACGGCCACTCATAATCTTTGTTCGTTGTAGTATAAGTCATACACAGCAGCATGGTGTAAAGGTCGACATTTTAGGGTGGAACGAATCGACAAAAAGCGTTTTACTCAAGATTGTGGAATCATGGCAAAATTTGAACAGTCTAGTCGACGACGTTCCTCTGATGCAGATCCCGTGGTGGCGGAACTCACTTACTTCGGCACGCTGCAAGAGATTTTGAGGATCGATTACAGAGGATTTTTTGTCGACTTGTTCGACGTGCAATGGTTCAAGATAATCATGGAGGGTCGAAACGCTACTGTGCGTAGAGGAGAGTCTGGTTTTCTTGAGGTGGATTCTACTAAGAAATGGACTGACCTAAGAGACACTTTCGTACTACCCGAGCATTGTGAACAAGTAAGTATATAAATAGTTAACATCCCCCTTTTACAAGTTATGTGGCTCTCATGTAAGTTATGTGGCTCTGGCAGGTAGTATTTCATCCTACAAAGTCTACATTAAACTGGTGGTACGTCATAGAGGTAGCCCCTCGTAGTGCAAGGACGTATGAAGGCTACCATGTGCCAATCACAACGACATCAATGGAGGAGATCAGAGAAGATGCTCAATCAGAAGCCGCTGCGGTGGTGCCAGACGAGCATCAAGATGCTACTACTGTATATGGGGTGCATGCAGAGGAGCTACAAAATGAAACAGAGGATATGTGTTTAAACGGAGAGCTCTATATAGATATAGGAAGTTATGCTGAGTTATGCGAGGATGAGAGAGAGATCTCTTAAAGCCACAAATATTGTATTTGAACAATTTTGCTCCGTGCTGTAAAAGCTCTAGCTCTCTAAGTAGCTTCCATGGTGTGTAACGCTCTTTTCTACTCGCGCTCACATCTTTTGATTGAAAATTCTGAGTTTTCGACTTGCCTCTTCTATCACTCGATTCATTGCGTCATTGTATTTATATGCGTCATTACGTCATTGTATTTAATGGTCTTTGCGTCATTGTCTACTCTATTCATTCAATAAGGAGTTTAAATATTCGTGTGTTTAATGCAGGTATGGATGATGAGGAGTTTCTTTCTTCTTTGTCACCGCAGCAGAGACAGTGGTACGTGGAGCGTCATCGATCTGGCGCATCATCGCGCGTTCCTACACCATCCGCATCTCCCTCTCTTTCGGAGCATTCGGCGCGCTCCGAAGCTTCGGCGTCGACGAGACGAGCGTCACACTCGTCTAGACACCGGCGCTCTAGTGGTGGCGGTGGCGGTTGTTGTGGGGATTCCGCCACCGATGCCTCCACACCGCCTCGTGTTCGACGAGGCTCTTTACCCTCCCCTTCTTTGCCCGCCCCCACACCAGCCACAGCATCGCCGTCTACGCCAGGTTTTGCATGGCTGACTGTTCCTAGAAGCTACACACCTCTACCTACTCCGCCAGGAGCCACCCCACTCGACACTCCTCGCTTCGGCGCCCAGACGCCGATGGAGACACCTGACGTCCGTACCCCCATCGACACGCCGCTAGAGACCCCTGCCGGGACACCCAGGTTCACGCGTCACCGGCCAGAGGGCTTGCCTTACTCCGTCGACATCAGCGGCGGCATCATCATGGATGATGACGGCAAGAAGGTGATCTCGCGCATGCGTGGTCTTTGCTCTCAGCTGTTTAGACACTATATACTAAACAAATGGAGTGAAGTACCAAGTGATTTAAAAAACAGAGTCATCAGCATACTTCATGATGAGTTTCCCGTTCCAACACGGGATCAGCGCTTCAATGAAGACCTGATGAAGATTCGAATGCGCGAATACTGCAAACACAAGCGTTCCGAAGTGCAAAAAGCAATCAAGAATGGGTGGAATAGGCCAGATTGGCTGGCCAAAGAATATTGGAAGAATGCGAAGAAAGCAGCGCGCGAGAATCCCGACAAGTGGAAGCAACAAAAGGATGCAGCCAGAGCGCGAGTAGAGGCAGGGAGCTCGCACCACTTGGGGAGCGGTGGATGGGCATCATTTGAGGCCGATTTTGTAAGTCTTTTCACATTGCTCTTTATGCATGTTCGATAGTTTAGGGTTTATGAGTTTTTTAGTTCTAACATAATGAAATCTTTGTATGTTTTGACAGTGGTCGATGACAGGACGTGATCCCACACCGTACGAGCGCGAGTACGCAGGCAGGAAGGGCTTAAACGCCCTGATGGACATTCTCAGTTCTCGCGGCGGCATGGTTAGTATTAGGGTTTACTCTTTTTTATTTTTTGTATTGTTTTATAAATGTCGTTATATGTTTATATTTACTGAAAACTGTCTTATTGTCTTTTTTTGCAGAATCCGACAGATACGCCGCTTGGACGCGATGAGACGTCTGATTAGACGACGTCAGTTTAGCCGTAGCTAGATAGCATTAGTTTAGGGTTTCTCATAGCTTATGTATCATGAGACGGATTTTATACGTCTTTTTGAACCATGTATATTATTACATTTGTCACCGCAATTCCTTTTGCCAATCAATTCTTTATGCCTATGATGTTGTACAATTGTCATTATTACATTTGCCAATCAATTCAGTTTGTCTATGATGTGTACAATTGTCAATTTTGCAAACAATGCGTCTTGTGGGTGACTATTTTGGGTCTATTATTTACCTTTGCACTTTTTTTAAAAAGTGAATCAAGTACAATATGGTTGATGGGTGGCAGGGCATTCAATGCCCTGCCACCAAAAAAATATTCTCTCAGGCGTCGCTATAAGCGTCGCTATTTATGGCTCTGTAGCGTCGCTATATGCGTCGCTATACTCTTCTGTGAGAGCGTCGCTATCTGCGTCGCTATAGGCGTCGCTATGAGCGTCGCTATATAGCGACGCTCATAGCGACGCCTATAGCGACGCAGATAGCGACGCTCTCGTAGCGACGCTTTTAGCGACGGTTATAGCGACGCCGGGGGTTATAAAAACCCAGTGTATTTCCGTCGCTAAGAGCGTCACAAGAGCACACAACCTCTTGTAGTGATAGCCACGCCCATAGCAACGCCAATAGGGGTAAAAATTAAAAGAGAGTGCCAAAAACTCAGATCTCATATCTGAGTTTCGGTGCTCAAGCAAAAGAGGTAAACTCGCGCTCTCCCTCTCTCTCTCTTTCTTCCCCCCTCCCCCCCCCCCCCCCCACACACACACACACACACACACATGAGGAGAGGAAGGAGAGCCAGGTATGCTCCTTCCCTCTCCTCTCTCTCATGTTCCCTTCCCCTCTTTCTCTCTCTCTCCCTCACACACACATTGTGTCTTTGAAAGAGAGAGAGAGAGAGAGAGAGAGAGAGAGAGAGAGAGAGAGAGAGAGAGAGAGAGAGGGGGCGGGGGGGGGGGAAGACGAAAAGAGAGAGGTAAGGGGAGAAAACAAAGAGAGAGAGAGAGAGAGAGAGAGAGAGAGATTAAAAAAAGTAGAAAAATATGAAATGAAATGTTATATTAAGATTTAGGGTTAGGCTAGATTTAAAATTAAGTTAAATTAAAATATAAGATTAAATTAAATTACATTTAACTTATATTTAAAATTTATGTTAAATTTAAAATTAGGTTAGACTTAAGATTAGGTTAAGATTTAAGATTAGGTTAGATTACATTTAGGTTTAAGTTAGATTTAGGTTTATGTTGAATTTAAGATTAGGTTAGATTTAGATTTACGTTAAATTTAAAATTAGGGCAAGATTTAAGATTAGCTACGTTAGATTTAAGTTAGATTACATTTAGGTTTAAAATTTAAGATTGGATTAGATTTAGGTTTATGTTGAGTTTAAAATTAGATTAAATTTAGATTTAAAATTAAAACAAGATTTCAAGTTAAATTAGATTTAAATTTAAGTTACATTACATTTAGGTTTATGTTAGATTTAAGATTAATTTAGATTTAGGTTTATGTTGAGTTTAAGATGTGTTTGATTTAAAATTAGATTAAATTAGATTAGATTTAGGTTAGATTTTAGGGCATGTCATATCAATGAAGGCTTTGTCCGAAGAGCAAACACTAGGTACACAACAATATGTATATTCCCATCAGAATCTGACACCTATTAACTCACCCACTAACCATGTTCAACTAGCTCAGAATCACCATATGTTCAATTAGGTTAATTTTAAGATTAGATTTTGGATTTAGTTTTTATATTAAAGTCTACCTTCGGGATTACGAAAAAAATTAGAGTTAACGGTGATCCCTCTCTTCCTCTCTACGGATGCGACCTTAAGTTGGAAAGCTTTCAACGGCATGATAGTCAGATTAGAGGCCAACACGTAATATGCTAAGTAATCCCTCGAACAAGAATCTGTTGTGAAGAGATGTCAAGATGTTGTGAATTGTTACAGCTAGAGAAGAGGCAAAGGGGTTTTGTCCACTACATGGTGACTATCATGTAGACATGGGTGAGTAGATTTCTTATACCCACAAACACTACAAGAGGTTGTGTTCTCTTGTGACGCTGTTAGCGACGGAAATACATTGGGTTTTTATAACCCCCGGCATCGCTAAAACCGTCGCTAATAGCGTCGCTACGAGAGCGTCGCTATAGGCGTCGCTATATGCGTCGCTATAAGCATCGCTATATAGCGACGGTCATAGCGACGTTTACACAGAAGTCTATAGCGATGCTACAAAGCCATAAATAGCGACGGTTATAGCGATGCCCGAGAGAAATTTTTTTGGTGACAGGGCATTGAATGCCCTACCACCCATCAAGCATATTGTACTTGATTCACTTTTTTAAAAAAAGTGCAAGGGTAGATAATAGACCCAAAATAGTCACCCACAAGACGCATTGTTTGCAAAATTAACAAGCGTAAAATTGACAATTGTACACATCATAGGCACAATGAATTGATTGGCAAATGTAATAATGACAATTGTACAACATCATAGGCATAAAGAATTGATTGGCAAAATGAACTGCGGTGACAAATGTAATAATATACATGGTTCAAAAAGACGTATAAAATCCGTCTCATGATACATAAGCTATGAGAAACCCTAAACTAATGCTATCTAGCTACGGCTAAACTGACGTCGTCTAGTCAGACGTCTCATCGCGTCCAAGCGGCGTATCTGTCGGATTCTGCAAAAAAAGACAAAAAGACAGCTTTCAGTAAGTATAAACATATAATGACATTTATAAAACAATGCAAAAAATAGAAAAGAGTAAACCCTAATACTAACCATGCCGCCGCGAGAACTGAGAATGTCCATCAGGGCGTTTAAGCCCTTCCTGCCTGCGTACTCGCGCTCGTACGGTGTGGGATCACTTCCTGTCATCGACCACTGTCAAAACATACAAAGATTTCATTATGTTAGAATTAAGAAACTCATAAACCCTAAACTATCGAACATAAAGAGCAATGCGAAAACACTTACAAAATCGGCCTCAAATGATGCCCATACACCGCTCCCCAAGTGGTGCGAGCTCCCTGCCTCTACTCGCGCTCTGGCTGGCCTGTTCCACCCATGCTTGATTGCTTTTTGCACTTCGAAACGCTTGTGTTTGCAGTATTCGCGCATTCGAATCTTCATCAGGTCTTCATTGAAGGGATGATCCCGTGTTGGAACGGGAAACTCATCATGAAGTATGCTGATGACTCTGTTTTTTAAATCACTTGGTACTTCACTCCATTTGTTTAGTATGTAGTGTCTAAACAGCTGAGAGCAAAGACCACGCATGCGCGAGATCACCTTCTTGCCGTCATCATCCATGATGATGCCGCCGCTAAAGTCGACGGAGTAAGGCAAGCCCTCTCGCCGGTGACGCGTGAACCTGGGTGTCCCGGCAGGGGTCTCTAGCGGCGTGTCGATGGGGGTACGGACGTCAGGTGTCTCCACCGGCGTCTGGGCCCCGAAGCGAGGAGTGTCGAGTGGGGTGGCTCCTGGCGGAGTAGGTAGAGGTGTGTAGCTGCTAGGAACAGTCAGCCGCGCAAAACCTGGCGTAGATGGCGATGTTGTGGCTGGTGTGGGGGCGGGCAAAGAAGGGGAGGGTAAAGAGCCTCGTCGAACACGAGGCGGTGTGGAGGCATCGGTGGCGGAATCCCCACAACAACCGCCACCGCCACCACTAGAGCGCCGGTGTCTAGACGAGTGTGAAGCTCGTCTCGTCGACGCCGAAGCTTCGGAGCGCGCCGAATGCTCCGAAAGAGAGGGAGATGCGGATGGAGTAGGAACGCGCGATGATGCGCCAGAGCGATGACGCTCCACGTACCACTGTCTCTGCTGCGGTGACAAAGAAGAAAGAAACTCCTCATCATCCATACCTGCATTAAAACACACGAATATTTAAACTTAATATTGAATGAATAGAGTAGACAATGACGCAAAGACCATTAAATACAATGACGTAATGACGCATATAAATACAATGACGCAATGAATTGAGTGATAGAAGAGGCAAGTCGAAAACTCAGAATTTTCAATCAAAAGATGTGAGCGCGAGTAGAAAAGAGCGTTATACACCATGGAAGGTACTTAGAGAGCCAGAGCTTTTACAACACGGAGCAAAATTGTTCAAATACAATATTTGTGGCTTTAAGAGATCTCTCTCTCATCCTCGCATAACTCAGCATAACTTCCTATATCTATATAGAGCTCTCCGTTTAAACACATATCCTCTGTTTCATTTTGTAGCTCCTCTGCATGCACCCCATATAGAGTAGTAGCATCTTGATGCTCGTCTGGCACCACCGCAGCGGCTTCTGATTGAGCATCTTCTCTGATCTCCTCCATTGATGCCGTTGTGATTGGCACATGGTAGCCTTCATACGTCCTTGCACTACGAGGGGCTACCTCTATGACGTACCACCAGTTTGATGTAGACTTTGTAGGATGAAATATTACCTGCCAGAGCCACATAACTTACATGAGAGCTTTCAAGCACATAACTTGTAAAAGGGGGATGTTAACTATTTACATACTTACTTGTTCACAATGCTCGGGTAGTACGAAAGTGTCTCTTAGGTCAGTCCATTTCTTAGTAGAATCCACCTCAAGAAAACCAGACTCTCCTCTACGCACAGTAGCGTTGCGACCCTCCATGATTATCTTGAACCATTGCACGTCGAACAAGTCGACAAAAAATCCTCTGTAATCGATCCTCAAAATCTCTTGCAGCGTGCCGAAGTAAGTGAGTTCCGCCACCACAGGATCTGCATCAGAGGAACGTCGTCGACTAGACTGTTCAAATTTTGCCATGATTCCACAATCTTGAGTAAAACGCTTTTTGTCGATTCGTTCCACCCTAAAATGTCGACCTTTACACCATGCTGCTGTGTATGACTTATACTACAACGAACAAAGATTATGAGTGGCCGTTCAAACGTTTAGAAATAAAGTCACTAGCTAGTCGTACATTGCAAACTTACCTTGGTCGCGCAACCCCGAGAGTACTCCCACTCTCCTCAGTCACTTCGTCACCGCATTGTTGTGCGCTTTTCAATTGGTTGTGCAACCATCTTAAGCTCATGAAGGTTGGTAGGCTCTCCAGAACCGTCGGATAGTGCATCGGTGGTCGTCTTCCCCGTCTCCACTCGATTCGTGCCCTTTGTCGCTCTTGCTTTGCATCCTCATATTGTGAAATCCACTTTTGCATCACTGGATTGTGAAGCATGCAAAATCGGTTGATTTTAGCCTCTAGATCTTCCGTCATCTTCTTCTCAACACCGAGATTGCACATGACAATCCCAGATATGCGCTCATCATCTATGGTTCGCCATAGCGTGTCCCGGGCTTTATCAAATCCGTCTAGCCACTCTCCAATGTACACTAGGGACTCTGATACCAACCAACCTTCTGCCATGCTACCCTCCGGACGTGCCTTTTGACGCACATATCCCTTAAGCGTTTTCATGAAACGTTCTAAGAAGAACATCCATCTGGAATGAACTGTGCCAGCTATTTCCACCTCATCAACTATGTGAACAAGAAGATGCACCTGAATGGTTAGCATGGTAGTAGGAAAATGTTTCTCAAACATGCACACAAGCTCCGCAGCATTTAGTTTGGCGAATGGTATGGAGTCTACGTTGATCTCCTTTTGTGAGATCCATTGCACCAGCTTTGCAAGTTTGTAGATTGTGTTACGGATGTCGAGAGACAAACATCCCTCAATGGCAACCGGTAAAATAAACTGTAAAGTATGTGCAGCAATGATATTAAAGTCCACATTTTATGCAATGATATTAAAGTCCACTATGAACGTACCTGACACATTTATGCCAATCGTGTGACTTCAAACCGGTAAGCTTTCCTTCTTTAGTAAAACACGTTCGGAGCGAGTGCATTACGCCAGTGGGGGTCCGCAAAGATCGAATGGTCTCTTTTACTTTGCGTTCTTGGGCTCCTGTGAAAATCCATGGTGCTTTAGGGAGTTTTATCGATCCATCAGACGCTGTTTGCGGCCAATATTGCTCCATACGATCCACATTTCTAAGGTCAACTCTGGCTCCCAAAGTATCTTTCTTGCCGGTCAGATGGTCCCATAGTAGATTACCCACATTCTTGAATATGTGCATTGGATCGAGCAAGTGATTGATCATGAGTCGGGGCCAGTATGGTAACTCGTACCATAGAGATAGTCTCTTCATCCCTGGAGGCAATCCGTCATCGCACATCTCCTTCTGCTCTAACCATGCTTGTGCAGACATCCTTGGTGGCTCTCTTCCCAAAAAGCCGTCGCGTAACACATGATTCTCTGGAAGATACGCTTGATGACCTTCGTAGATTTGCTTCTTCAGTGAGGGCGCCCTACGTGCATTCAGTCTAGGTCCACATGTGACACATGCTCTGTATCCGCTTGTTTGAAGCCCTGCATGTATACACATGATAATAGATCAACTATGGGAAAAAACAAGATTTACAGTGTCTGAGTGAGGAGTGTCAATAGATCACCTGAGCATTCTGTTAGCCCGGGATAGTCATGCATGGTCCACATTAGAATGCCTCTGATCAAAGCATTCCGTCGTCCTGTGTGTCGGCTCATATCCACCACCTCTATGCCAATCCACAATTGTTGTAGCTCTTCCAATAGTGGACGAAGATACACATCCATATTCTCCACTTTATATCGCCCTGGCACAATCAAGCTTAGCCATAGGTGCCCCTTCTTCGTAGTCAACCACGGGGAATGTTGTAGTTGACGATGACAACGGGCCATACACTGTAAGATGTTGATCTTTGACCAAATGGATTTACGCCATCCATAGCCAGGCCTAAGCGCAAATTTCGAGCTTCCCTGGCAAAATCCGACCATGTTCCATCTATATGTTTCCAGGCTACGCAATCTGCAGGAATTCGTAGCACACCATCCGAAGATTTATTCTCCTCATGCCATGATGCTAGGGCGGCCATGGACTTACATTCGAAGAAATGCTTGATGCGAGGAAGCAGAGGAAAATGTCGCAAAACCTTTTGTGGAATTTTTGTCCCGTGGAGATCTACTCGATATCTTTCGGAATCACATTTCGGACACTTCTCCATGTCTATGTATTCCCCTCTGAAAAGAATGCAGTCATTAGGACAAGCGTGGATAGAATTGTAATCCATCCCCAAGTTTCGCAAAATCTTTCTTGCTTCATCTCGGGAATCTGGCATCACATTGTCAGCTGGTAGTATGTGCTCTTTAAGCAATCTACACAACATAAAAATACGATACAGTCGTGTAAAAATCTATCAGATCATTATACATTTAGAGTTTTATTAAAGTAAACTAATTGTAATAGATCACCTGAAAAGCGTTGTGACGCTAGTGTCACTCCATCCAAACTTTGCCTGCATGTTGAGAAGAACCAGGAGTGCTTTCAATCTAGACATACGTGCTCCATTATACAATGGCGTATCGGCTTCACTTTTCATATCATCATAGATAAGCCTTTCTGAATCCATGATCGTCTCGATCATTTCATCAATCTCGGGCTCAAACATTGCCTCGTTGGGAATGTGCTCTGCATGATCATCCCCCGAGCTGTCAGAGGCTACATCTTGTGGCCTCACATATGCTGCTTGACCAAAGCGCCTGCGAACACGTCTATTGGGTTGCAAGATTGCTGCTTGTTGGCCAGCGTCAGAGTCCGACGAGTTATAATTGGCAACAACTCGATCTATAATAGATGGATCGAACTCGCCAAATTCGCGAACGTGCTGCAAAGAAACACGTCTTGTCCGTCGCACAGCATGCTTGCATTGATTACAAGGACATAAGACCCTCGTTGAGAGATAGGTGTTTCGGTTGGACGGTCCCACATCCTCGTCACTACTCATAATGAGGATAAAAATCTTATAACCTGGACAACAAATTTAATATTCTATTGGCATTCTTCGTCTTATCTCTCTCTCTCTCTCTCTCTCTCTCTCTCTCTCTCTCTCTCTCTCTCTCTCTCTCTCTCTCTCTCTCTCTCTCTCTCTCTCTCTAGTCATGTCCAATCCCCGCACACCTCGGTCTAGAGGTGCACGGAGATCAGAACCACCGGTTATAATCTCGTCTTTATTGGTCAATACCTATATTTGTGGGTACAAGAAATCTACAGACCCACGTCTACATGATACTGCATGTAGTGGACAAAACCCCTTTGCCTCTTCTCTAGCTGTAGCACTTCACAGCATCTTAACATCTTTTCACAGTAGATCTTTTCACTGTTCGTCTAACTCTAAACCCTAAACCGTAAGTAATTCTTGCGTGGACTCGATCTAACGTAAATAAGCGTAAATCTAAATAAACGTAAATCTAACTAAAAATAAACCTAAATCTAATTTAACGTAAGTCTACATCTAACCTAATCTTTAACGTCTTTTGGGATAGTTTCCTACGACGTTAAAACTCTCTTCTTCTTGTGTGTGTGTGTGTGTGTGTGTGTGGGTAAACCTAAATAAACCTAAG
This sequence comes from Adiantum capillus-veneris, assembly GCF_014529385.1. Classification (NCBI taxonomy): domain Eukaryota; kingdom Viridiplantae; phylum Streptophyta; class Polypodiopsida; order Polypodiales; family Pteridaceae; genus Adiantum; species Adiantum capillus-veneris. Next base: position 109,601,488 of record NC_140945.1, on the reverse strand, counting down.
TCCAATCTGATATAACATAAATCTAAATCTAACGTAAATTATGTTATATTAAAAACAAAGAACTAAACTAACAGGGATTATAAGAACCTTAAAACTGATTTAACACATAATTTTTCACATAACTTGGCAACAGTTGGCATTCTCATCACTAAAGATGTGAGAGTTAACTTCCGGCGGTGACGCTGCCTCATCTCCATCCACATCTGACAACAGCAATTGGCCCTTTGGACCGTTCTTGCTCTTGTTACTAACTTTGAAGTTGCTGTTAAATGACTAGAGGTTGTGTAGATGGTCATTGTCGGGGATGTAGTGACTCTTGCCGCCCTGAAGATCCACCTTCTTCCCTATCTTCTGAAGACATTTCACCAGTATTTTTGGATCGACGGAGCCCACCATGAGTGAAGGCAGCAATACCCTATATTCCATTGAGGGCTTTCTTCACCCGCTTCATGCAGGCATCACAGTCTATGGAGACCTAAATCTAATCTAATATAACGTAAATCTAAATCTAGCGTAAATAAACGTAAATCTAACTAAAAATAAACCTAAATCTAATCTAATTTAACTTAAATAAACCTAAATCTAATTTAATGTAAGTCTACATCTAACCTAATCTTTAACGTCTTTTAGGATAGTTTCCTACAACGTTATAACTCTCTTCTTCTTTTGTGTGTGCGCGTGTGTGGATGTGTGTGCCAATAAAAAGAGATAAATGGTATAACCTTTCTATCACCCACATGCCAAGTATGATAGATTGGTTATGCCATTTCCCTCTTGAATAATAGGTCTTGAGTTCAACTCCTCGTCGGCTAGATCTTTAGGTCTTTTAATTTTAATTAGTTTCCTACGACGTTAAATTAGTTTCTCTCTCTTTCTCTCTCAATGTGTGTGCGTTTTTTTGTTTATGCATGTTTTCTCTCTCTTTTCCTCTCTCAATGTGTGCGTTTTTTGTTTATGCATGCTCTCTCTCTCTTTTCCTCTCTCAATGTGTGTGTGCATTCTTTGTTTATGTATGTGTGTGTGCGTTTTTGTTTATGTTTGTACTCTTTCTCTCTCTCTCTCTCTCTCTCTCTCTCTCAAAAACACTATGTGTGTGCGTGTGTGTGTGTGTGTGTGTGTGTGTGAGAGAGAGAGAGAGGGAGAGAGAAAGAGGGGAAGGGAACATGAGAGTGAGGAGAGGGAAGGAGCATACCTGGCTCTCCTTCCTCTCCTCGTGTGTGTGTGTGTGTTTGTGTGTGGAGAAGAAAGAGAGAGAGAGAGAGAGGGAGACCGTTACCTGCTCCTTGCTTGAGGGCGCCGAAAAACTCAGATCTGAGATCTGAGTTTTTGGGCGCTCTCTGTTATTTTTTTAGCCCAGCCGGCGTCGCTATGAGCGTCGCAAATTTACAAGTAAATTTGCGACGCTCATAGCGACGCCGGGAATTTTTTTTTTAAGCGTCGTTGTGTGAGCGTCGCTAATATGAATAGCCTCTTGTAGTAAAATATAGGCATTGACCAATAAAGACGAGATTATAACCCGGTGGTTTTGATCTCCGTGCACCTCTAGACCGAGGTGTGCGGGGATCGTACATGACTAGAGAATGTGAGGTAGTTTACAGTGCAAACAAAGAGAGAGAGAGAGAGAGAGAGAGAGAGAGAGAGAGAGAGAGAGAGAGAGAGAGAGAGAGAGAGAGAAGACAGAGGATGCCAATAGAAGATTAAATTTATGTCCAGGTTATAAGGTTTTTACATTCATTATGAGTAGTGACGAGGATATGGGGACGTCCAACCGAAACACCTATCTATCAACAAGGATCTTATGTCCTTGTAATCAATACAACCATGCTGTGTGATGGACAAGACGCGTTTCTTTGCAGCACGCTCGCAAATTTGGCGAGTTTGATCCATCTATTATAGATCGAGTTGTTACCAATAATAAATCGTCTCTGACGCTCGTCAACACGCAGCAATTTTGCAAACCCAATAGACGTGTTCGCAGGAGCTTTGGTCAAGCAGCATACGCGAGGCCACAAGATATAGCCTCTGATAGCTCGGAGGATGATCATGCAGACCCACCATGAAAATTTCCAAGTGTTTACCGCGCTGTTTTATCGCATTTTGTAGAGAGAAAGTGTAAATTCAATGAGAAAAACAAGAGAGAGGAGGACCGGGGGGGTTTTTTGTGTTTAAAGTATTACCACGATTGTATCTGCTGTTATTACCGCGTTCATTACCGTCGTTATATCCACTGCCCAAATTTAGCACCTAAACTTTCAAATTCTGGATTAACTCCCCTCCCCCCCCCCCCCCTTCAAATTTTGGTGTTTCCCTCCTCTCAATAAAAATTAAAGAGTATTGTATATAATTTTGAAATATAAAAAAGAAGAGAAAGAAAGAGAGAGAGAGAGAGAGAGAGAGAGAGAGAGAGAGAGAGAGAGAGAGAGAAAGAGAAAGAGAGGGGAGAAGGAGGCGGAGGATATAAGGCCCGGTCCAGACGCTACGGCGGAAATGCTTCCCCCACAGGGGCATCTAAGTTGCGTGGCAAAATCCTATTTACTGCAGTAGATATCACCTTCCTCCAAGCCTGCCATTTTTCTTCCGGCACCCCCCCCCCCCCCCCCCCCCCCATCCGAAGAGCTGCTGGCCTCTCTCCACCTCTCTCTGTTTTTCGCTCTTCTTCCTCCAACACCGTTTAGATGAGGCGGCGGTAGACCTGCAAAAAGCCTTTCTTCCTCCAGCCTCGTCTGAACCCAGCCTAAGATTACCCTTGTTTACAACTAAAATAATCATTGTCAATTGATTAACATAATTGAGCATATTCTCAAATCTAAAGAGAGGAAGAGGAGGGAGAGAGAGGTGAATGGATTACACTATCAAAAAACTTCATAACTGCAAAATGTTTATGAATCATCTTCTAAAAGATCTCTACATGAAGCATCATCCAATTCTAAGCCCATGGCTCCTAAATCAATAAAGAGAGAAACGGAATTGTCATTTGTGGATGCAATTCCAGCTTCATCATCTTCGAGTTTGTCATCCTCCATCTCATCATCTTCATCATCATGACAATCATCCTCGCTAAGGCTTGCTGCCACCGGACTTGATTCATCGACCTCCCTCTCCTCTGTTTCCACCTCATTCAAAGTCGGAGATGGAAGAGGGTCGAAGATAGTCTCCACTTCATTAGTGGAAAAAATGGTTCTCCCCCGAGGTGTTACGGGAATTACGAACCAAAGTTTTGGTTGGTGAATTGTTGGGATATAGATGACCTATAAAATAGAAGCTCAAAGTAAGTAACATTGGTATAACTAACGCTACAACAAGTAAATAAGAATAAAAAAGGTACATGTCACTCACCTGCTCACAATTGCACGGTAAAACTAAATTGTCATACCTCCCTGTGTGATGCACACTAAGTCCATCATGTAGAGGCCATTCTCATGTCGTCTAGACACATTTGCAAACCACTTGCACTCGAAGATGAAGCTATAAAAGGTTCTAAAATTAACCTTTAGTATCCTTTCAATAGTTTAGCAGTACCTAGCTTCATCACTGTCTATGTCAAAATTGCCCCTCATGGCACAATCCATGGTGGTTCTACGCTCGTTAATGTGGCACGTACGAAAGTGATGACCCTTTGACCACATAGAGTTAAAGGAAAGGCACTTAGAAATAGAAAAATATATTAATTTATCAAATACATATTAAAAATAATTTCAAGAAATAGCGAGACAGTATGGTTTAGGTATATGAGTACTCTACCTTTGGTATGCAGCCTCGTGCATACTCCCATTCTTTGTTGGTGATGTCTTCTCCGTGCACTTTTGCCTCAGTCATTCTCTCATGAATCCACACTGCACTAATGAGATCTGGGAAACATGCAAGGTGTCTAGGCACTGGGGGTGCCCTCCTTTCTCCATGTGCTTGTTTCCATGCTTCCCTCTCTTGCAAACGCCTGGACTTTGCCACTGTCCACAAGTCCACCCACTTGGTCATAATCTTTGCATTGAGAATGCAAAAGTTATCGACCACTCGGGATAGATTCATATCCATGTTAATTAGTTTCCCCTTTCCACAAGTGTGAAGTCATCCTTGAATCTTCCTCGTCTGACCACATGCGAGGCATTGAAGGATCAGCTTGTGCCAAATACTCTAATATGTAAACAAATGCCTCTTGAACAATCCACCCTTCGGACATACATGCCTCTTGTTGAGACCGTAGACACACAAAATCTTTGAGAGTCTTTAAAAACCTCTCTAAGAAGAACATCCATCGTGCGTGCACTACTCCACATATAGCTATCTCCTCCACCATGTGAACCAAGAGGTGAATTTGACTAAGAAGGACCGATCGAGAAAATGCATCTTCAATGGCACACACAATTTTTGTTGCAAGTGTTTGACCAGCAGGGATAGCATCTATTTCGATTTCCTTGGAGCTCAAAAATATGCAAGAAAACACACAAGGATACAGTAAGTGCTAGTTGAAATTATTGTGTACAGGTGTAGTCGAGTGGAGTCTTGTGGTGTACCTTACTAGCTCTCTTAATTTGAAAATAGCATACCTGACTTTCTTGTCCCGACATATACACATACTCACCGGCAGAATGAACTTCAATGTAAATCAGGAAAAGGAAAAGTGAGTGATAGTCATACACACAAACTATAGATAGAATAGAGAGTATGAAGATTACCTGAAGCATCTTGTGTCAATCGTGGGACTTCAACCCATACAATTGAACGCTTCCACCCTTCTTCGCTTTTGTGAAATCTCCCTTTAGCGACCTCATGTATCCTGTTGGTGTGCGAATAGACGCAATGGTACCCTTCACCTTGTCTAGTTCTTCGTTTGCTAGCATCCATGGTGCTTTAGGAAGCACAATCTTTCCATTTGGGGCACGCCGTGGAGTGGCAGAGGCTGGGAGACGTTTTAAAAGCCTCAAATCCTCCCTCGCACCCAAAGAGTCCTTCTTGCCAATAATGTGGTCCCATAGTGTTTAGGCTACATTCTTGAATATGTGCATGGTATCCAAGAGGTGTTGTATTTTTAAGTCCTTCCAATATGGAAGCTTTAAAAATATGGAATACCTTGACATACCTTTTGGTGGAGGACACGGAGCCGGATTGTTGTTGTGGTGTTCCTCCCAAATGGTTGCCCAATCTGCCATTGTGAGCTTTAGAGGAGCCTTCCCATTTTTTGGAGCCTTCTGCTTGATATGCCCTTGGGGTAAGAAACGATGGTTGTTTGGATACATTACCTTGCGCAAGGAATCTAGTCTCTGCGTCACCAACGATGGCCCGCAAGTAGGACATGCATTGTGGCCCGATGTGGACAACCGTGCTTACATTTCATATGGTTAGAGAGATGAGTAAACTAAAGTGAGCTAAAGGGAGAGAGGTAATTAGGGAAAGAGAGATAGAGGGCAGGGGGTTACCAGAAATCTCTCCAAGCCCAGGATAGTTGTGCATAGTCCACATAAGGATTCCCCTCACTTGAGACTCTCTCCCCCCTTTGCAAGTGAGACATCGACAACAGGAATGCCTCTCCATAACTCCTCCAACTCCTCGATGAGGGGCTCGAGGTAAATGTCAATATTTGACACTTTGTACTTCCCTGGCACAAGCAAGGAAATAAGTATATTTCCCTTCTTGGTTGTCTCCCATGGTGAAATATTGTAGTTGAGGATCACCACAAGCCAAGTGCTCCATGAAGTAGACTTAGTTCCAAAGGGGTTGACACCATCACTTGCTAACCCAAGCCTCAAGTGTCGAGGCTCCAACCCAAACTCTGGTTATTGAGTTTCGATGTGCCTCCATGCAGGTGAATCGGTAGTGACACGCATCATCCATCATTTGAGAGATGGTTTGCGTGTCATGCGAGAAGCTCCAAGATAGACCTGCTTTTAAACATGTGTTGGATGCGAGGAATTAATGGAAAATGTCTTAATACCTTGCGGGGTAGGTGTGCCCTGCTCACACCTGTCTTGTATCGTGCCTCCCCGCACACGGGACATGAGGTAGCATGTGCATACTCGTTGCGGTATAGCATGCAATCATTGACGCATGCATGGATGCGCTCATACTCCATTCCAAGTGCAGTGACATACGATCTAGCTTGTCGACGATCTGGAGGCATGTGGTGATCAGCTGGCAACATTTTGCCCATCAAACTACAACAAACATGCGTATTAGTATAATTCCTAGAAGACGACACCATAAACAGAGAGGGAGAGAGTATATAAAAGCCACATTCCATACTTACAGAAGTAGTGCATCGACACTTGCATTACTCCAGCCGAATTTTTCTTGCAAGTTGAGTACTTCCAACGATGCTCGGAGCACCGAGTACCGTGCACCATCGTAAAAAGGTGTTCGAGCACTCGTCATCAATCTATGCTCCGTTTCGGCAGCCCGTTAGTGCAGGGCTGACAATCTTCTTCGCACACGTCACACTCATGAGCTAGTAACTCATCACACATGTCAAACATGTACTTATCCTCTACCTCAAAGTGTGAAGAAGACGCCGTAGGAGTTGCCGACGTAGAGCCAACGGTAGGATCACCATGCAGTGCACCCAAATCGCCTAGTTGATCTTGCCTCTGTCGTTTGGCCTTGCCCGCTGGTGCACCACCACCGAACACAGACCAATAGGGCACCCCCTCAAGCAACGGGTGAGTCGTGCTATCATCTCTCCAAGCGCTTTTTCGAGGATGCCAAAGCCCTTCGTTCTCCACGTGCTCCAAAGCAATGAGCCTCAAGCGAGGAATCGCCCTTTTGCACTTGGCACAAGGACAAGGTAGTTTTTCCTTGAGCCAACAATCTCGCTCTCGACCTCCAGGAGGACCACGATCATCCCCGTCGATGTCCTACACACGCGAAAGGTTGTTTATATAGTCATGTGTTGTAAAAAATAACTAATTAAAAAAACACTTAATTTAGAAAAAATACATATAGTTAAAGTCAAAGGGAATAAATGACAATGAGTGTTAAAATTATTTTTTAACTAAAAGAGATTTTTAAAATTCAATTAATAAACATTTAAAAGTACTACAAAATAAAGTATCCATAAAAAATTAAAAATCTTCATTAAAAAACTCAAAAGACTAAAAAATGAAATAATGTATAGCTTTAAGGGTAGGGGGGGTGGCTTTTACCCCCTCCCCCCCCCCCCCCTCAACCTCGGATTTGCATGTATCGATTTGAAATGATTGGCCGTGGTAATACGAGCGGTAATAAGCGCGGTAATAGTCGTGGTAATAGCCGCTGTAATAACTGGCGTCTAAAAAAAGGAAAGAAGACACAGTATGCCGCGTTCTTGCAGCATACCGTGCCTTCCCTGCGTTTCTTGCTCTCCGCCGTCGTCACTCCCAAGCTTCCCCCCCCCCCCCCCCCCCCCCCCCCCCCTCCCTCTCTCCTTCTCCAAGCTTCTCAAGTTTCGTCGAAGAGGGTTTCGTCCAAGTTTCGGCAAGGGGACATTCCTCCATCTTCTTTGGACGCTCAACCTATTTGAAGCTCAACCGCGCTACAAAGAAGAGGTAAACACAAAAGCACATCCTCCCTCTTCCCCTTTTGTTTTCTACTACACACACACACACACACACACATAAATTAAAAAAAATTTAAAAATAGAGAATCCATTATAACATACCTCGTTCATTAGGAAACGGTTGTTTCGCACGGCTTGTTTGAAATGGTTGTTTTGCTAAGCACGTTTAAAAATGGTTGCTTTACTACGCACATTTGGAAATGATTGATTGGTCACGCAAGTTTTGGAAATGATTGTTTGGATAGTGCTAGATGAAATAGAGAGAGAGAGAGAGAGAGAGAGAGAGAGAGAGAGAGAGAGAGAGAGAGAGAGATAAATGAAGAAAGAGAGAGAGGGAGAGAAATGTTAGATAAAGAGAGGTAAATGTTAAATAGAGAGAGAGAGAGAGAGAGAGAGAGAGAGAGAGAGAGAGAAATAAATAAAGAGGGAGAGAAATGTTAGATAGAGAGAGAGAAATAGATAAAGAGAGTGAGAGAGAAAGAGGGAGATAGATAGAGAAAGAAAGAGAGGGAGAAAGAGAGGTAGAGAAAGAAAGAGAGAGATAGAGGGAGAGAGATAGAGGGAAATAGGGATAGGGAAAGAGAGAGAGTAGATAGAGAGAGAGAGAGAGAGAGAGGGAAACAGAGAGACAGAGAGAGAGAGAGAGAGAGGTAGAGAAAGAAAGAGAGATAGAGAAAGAGATGGAGAGAGGGAAAGAGAGAGATAGAGCGAAAGAAAGAGAGGTAGAGAAATAAAGAGAGAGAGAGAGAGAGAGAGAGAGAAAGCAAAGGGCAGCCCGTCCCCAAGCTTGGAGGGTGTAGGTAGAAGACGATGGGTTCCACTTGTAAAACATGTTGATCTATGTTTAGCAATAACGAGATGAAGCGGCTGCCTCACTTGGTGAGGCCATTCTAGGATATGGTGGATGTCCCTGGGGTCGCTCTTGTGGACATACGCGAAGCCCGAAAAAGTGGTGCCCAAGTCCAAAGCCACCATGACCTTCGCCGAGACCTCCATGCCTCGGCAAAAGATGTCGTCCACGTTTGGCTTCTCATCTCTGAGAATGCTTGCTTTACATGGAGGCGCAGACATAACTCTGGGATGGAGAGAGAGAGATAGAGTGAGAGAAATAGAATGGGAGCATAGCATCCGAAGGTTAGACGCTTCCTCTTGGGTATAGTCCTTTTTTAATCGTGGCGTTGTGGTCATTGATCCACTCATGCATGGATTACCACAATATACCTTTGGTTTTACCACAGTTGAGACTGCAATGATATCTAAAGAGGTGCAGTTGACCTTTGGCACTACTAGCCTCTACTTAGGTCTACTAGTATGTGTATGTATCTACGTGTTTGTGTGCTAATATATATATCCTCTGGGAGAGAATTGTAATGTTACGATCAATTGATCACTTAGACGTTGAATTTAGGTGCAGTCAACACAAAACGATGGCTACATTTACAACCTTAACATATATATGTGTGAACATATATATCTGTTTATGCATGTATGTAGGCACTAAGTACGGGAGCATAGCATTCGAAGGTTAGACGCTTCCTCTCCCGTACTTAGTGCCTACATACATGCATGTATGTAAGCACTAAGTACAGGAGCATAGCATTCGAAGGTTAGACGCTTCCTCTTGGGTGTAGTCCTTTTTTAATCGTGGCGTTGCGGTCATTGATCCACTCATGCATGGATTACCGCAACGTACCTTTGGTATTACCACGGTTGAAACTGCGATGATATCTAAAGAGTTGCACTTGACCTTTGTCACTACTAGCCTCTATTTAGGTCTACTAGTATGTATATGTATCTACGTGTTTGTGTGGTAATATACTTGTGTACATAAATTTAGATGAGTGAGTAGAGTGGAAAGTTTAATCTTATATTTCTCTTTGTAATGTAGATGTCAGACGACAGACCAACTGGTGAGGAGCAGCCAGCTGGCTCTTCTTTTGGTTGGTTCATATCTCAGCTGGGCTCCCATCCGTGGGCTCCCATCCGGGGTGGACATCGCCTCCAGTGGACCCGAGTCTTGAGTCGGTGAGAACAAGCAAAGAAATAAATAATGTTTCTACATAATTAACCATAAACCATGAGTGTCATAGGGTTTTTTTTTTTATTTGTAGGCATGGCCATCCTACACCTACCCTTCTCAGATTCTTGCACTGGTCGTAGATCCTGACTTACAGCGGGCTATCTCTTTACAAGAGCAGTACCTTCGTTCAACGGAGGATTTGTTTGGCCGCTACACTCCACAGCAGCTTGCCACCTACGGCATTTCTCCGCAGACTACACCATGGGGGAGTCAGGGAGGGACTCCTTACCTACAGAGCCTCGCACCGACGGCACCTCCCTCTACTCTCCCTTCCTATCGTCCTACTCATATTCCATTGCACGGTCCTACTCCCCTTGCATCGCAGGATCCTACTCCCATGGCATCACAGGGTCGTACGCCACTCCATTCCACTCCGGCTTCGCCAGAACATTGTCGACGGACTTCCTCTGGCAGCGCGCATCGACGCTCGTCTCAAGGCAGCAAGCGCCGTGAGAGACGAAGCGGTGGTGGATCTTGTGGTTTCGCATGTTTTGGTAGTGACAAGGGAACGGAGTCCCCACTTTTAGAGCGTGCCGCCCCTGACGCAGAGGACAAGGTTACTGACGCACCCATGCCAGACACGCATGGGCGCTACTACAGGTTTAAATATGGCGGGGAGGTTGATTTCAGCACAGCACATGGCAGGGCATTTTGACACCATCTACAAATTCTTATACATTCAACATATAAGAATTGTTTTATAAAGTTCAAAGACCAACTGCCCAATCATGCACGGTACATAGAGGAAGCTCTGTTAGCTAGATTTCCAAACGCCCCCGATCAACGTTTTTCACAACAACTGTTGGAGGGCTACATAAAGATCCAGACAGGATTTACCATAGTGGCAACATAGCAGACGCGGAGCGGGAGTGGGCAATTCAAGAGAACATCGATCAAGCTGCGACGGACTCATCATATAGACAACAACGCGAGGCCCGCGCAAGACAAACTCCCATGCACTATGGATCAAGAGGCAAGGGAGCTTGGAAGGATAAATATGTAAGATTATTTGAATTATAACGTCGATCGTTGATTATAAAGATTGTAGTTGATAATTTGGTATTTTTATTGCTAACTTAGAAAAATGTCACTCTCTCTCTCGACCAACCAGAGAGATGGTCAAGTATCGGGAGCAACATACAGAATTTGATACTTGACGATGGTTGTTTGAAAACAACCACATCTCTCGCGAGCAATTTGACGCGACGGTTGGACCACTACAAGCGGTAAGTTTAAACAAGTAATTTTTGTATCAATTGTTTTGAGTTGTGGATAATTGTTTAATTTGGTTTGGGTTTATGTAGAGTCAAAGTGACCCAACATACGTGCCTCTGGAGGACGACGAGGATTAGATAAAAAAATGTTTTGTCAAAACTTTTGTAAAGTCCAAATGTGGCACAATGTATATACAAATATTTACTTTTTATTATAACTTTTTTAAATAGTTGATCTTCTACATTTTTAATTGTCAAGGTAAAGTAAATTCAATTTCAGTTCTTTGGTATTTTTTATACTCTTCCAAAAAACAATTGATGTCTTATTGTTTTATGCAGGTCAAAAATAAAGGTGGTCATTTGGGCCACCCAAATTTAGGTGGCCCAAATGAGCACCTTTATTTTTGAACTGACATTTAGCGGTAATATACGCGGTAATAGCAGTGGCAAAGGTCGCGGTAATAGCAGCGAGTATATTGCCACGACTATTACCGCGCTTATTGCTGATAAACAACTACCGCAGTTATTGCTGTCCACGCAAATGTTTCTCTCTCCTTTTTCCTTTGTTTTTCCGCGGCAATGGTGGCGGTTATAGACAACTCCTCTTATAGTGACGACATTCCCAACGAGGCAATGTTTGAGCCCGAGATTGATGAAATGATCGAGACGATCATGGATTCAGAAAGGCTTATCTATGATGATATGAAAAGTGAAGCCGATACGCCATTGTATGATGGAGCACATGTATCTAGATTGAAGGCGCTCCTGGTTCTTCTTAACATGCAGGCAAAGTTTGGATGGAGTGACACTAGCATCATAGCGCTTTTCAGGTGATCCGTTACAATGTGTTTACTTCAATAAAAAACTCTAGATGTATAATGATCTGATAGATTACTTACACGAGTGTACCGCATTTTTTTCATTGTGTAGATTGCTCAAAGAGCATATGCTGCCAGTTGTTAATGTGATGCCAGATTCCAAAGAGGAAGCAAGAAAGATCTTGCAAAACTTGGGGATGGATTACAATTTGATTCACACTTGTCCTAATGACTACATTCTTTTCAGAGGGGAATACATAGACATGGAGAAGTGTCCGAAATGTGATTTCGAGAGATATCGAGTAGATCTCCACGGACAAAAAATTCCACAAAAGGTTTTGCGATACTTTTCTCTGCTTCCTCCCATCACGCATTTCTTCGAATGTAAGTCCATGGCCGCCCTAGCATCATGACGCGAGGAGAATAGATCTTCGGATGGTGTGCTACAAATTCTTGTAGATTGCGCAACCTGGAAACATATAGGCGATACATGGCCGAATTTTACCAGGGAAGCTCGAAATTTGTGCATAGGCCTGGCTATGAATGGTGTAAATCTATTTGGTCAGAGATCAACATCTTATAGTGTATGGCCCGTTGTCATCGTCAACTACAACATTTCTCCGTGGTTGGTTGACTACCAAGAAGGGGCACCTGTTTCTAAGTTTGATTGTGTCGGGGCGGTATAAAGTGAAGAATATGGATGTGTATCTTCGTCCACTATTGGCAAAGCTACAACAATTGTGGATTGGCATAGAAGTGGTGGATATGAGCCGACACATAGGTCATGGAATGCTTTGATCAGAAGCATTCTAATGTGGACCATGCATGACTATCCCGGACTAACAGAATGCTCAGGTGATTTACACTCAGACTCAAACACTATAAATCTTGGTTTTCTCAAGCTTATCTATTGTTATGTGTATACAAAAGAAGATCAATGTAGACTCCATACCATCCGCCAAACTAACGTTGCGGAGGTTGTGTGCATGTTTGAGAAACACTTTTCTACTACCATGCTAATCAATGTGCATCTTCTTGTTCACATAGTTGATGAGGTGGAATAGCTGGCACAATACATTCCAGATGGATAACGTTTCATGAAAATGCTCAAGGGATATGTGCGTCAAAAGGCACGCTCGGAGGGTAGCATGGCAGAAGGTTGGCTGGTATCAGAGTCCCTAGTTTACATTGGAGAGTGGCTAGAAGGATTTGATAAAGCCCAGGACACGTTATGGAGAACCATAGATGATGAGCGCATATCTGGGATTGTCATGTGTAATCTCTGTGTTGAGAATAAGATGACGAAAGATCTAGAGGCTAAAATCAATCGATTTTGCATGCTTCACAATCCAGTGACGCAAAAGTGGATTTCACAATACAAGGATGCAAAGCAAGAGCAACAAAGGGCACGAATTGAGTGGAGATGGGGAAGACGACTGTCGATGCATTATCCGGCGGGTCTAGAGAGCCTACCAACATTCATGAGCTTAAGATGGTTGCACAACCAATTAAAAAGCGCACAACAGTGCGATGAAGAAGTGACTGAGGAGGAGTGGGAACACTCTCGAGGTTGCGCGACCAAGGTAAGTTTGCAATGTACGACTAGCAACTTTCTAGATGTTTGAAAGGCCACTCATAATCTTTGTTGGTTGTAGTATAAGTCATACACAGCAGCATGGTGTAAAGGTCAACATTTTAGGATGGAACGGATCGACAAAAAGCATTTTACTCAAGATTATGGAATCATGGCAAAATTTGAACAGTCTAGTCGACAACGGTCCTCTGATGCAGATCCTATGGTGGTGGAACTCACTTACTTCGGCAAGCGACAAGAGATTTTGAGGATCGATTATAGAGAATTTTTTGTCGATTTATTCGACGTGCAATGGTTCAAGATAAACATGGAGGGTTGCAACGCTACTGTGCGCATAGGAGAGTCTGGTTTCCTTGAGGTGTATTCAACTAAAATATGGACCGACCTAAAAGACACTTTTGTACTACCCAAGCATTGTGAACAAGTCTTAAATAGTTAACATCCAATTTTAGAAGTTATGTGCTTGGAAGCTCTCATGTAAGTTATGTGGCTCTAGCAGGTGATATTTCATCCTACAAAGTCTGCATCAAACTGGTGGTACGTCATAGAGGTAGCCCCTCGTAGTGCACGGACGTATGAGGGCTACCATGTGCCAATCATAGCGGCATCAACGAAGGAGATCGGAGAAGATGCACAATCAGGAGCCGTTGAGGTGGTGCCAGACGAGCATCAAGCTGCTACTTTCTATGGGGTGCATGCAGAGGATCTACAAAATGAAATGGAGGGCATCTGCCTAAATGGAGAGCTCTATATAGACATAGGGATTTATGCTGAGCTATCCAAGGATGAGAGAGAGGCCTCTTAAATCCATAAACATTGTATTTGAACAATTTTTCTATGTCCTACCAATATATATTATACTCATGTGGCTTTTTGTCCATTCCTCTCTATATGCTATACTTGAGAAATTTAAATTATGTTTAATCGTCATTGCTTCCACTCCAGGTATGCTCCAGGTATGTTCTCACAAGCAGGGACACTCCTCAATGTGTCGTGAAAGTCTGATATGCCAACGAGCATTGTGCTCTGAGTGAGATGGAGACTGAGGCTACAATCGCAAACGAGGTGATCCGTATCTGCTCATAGATGCTTGTTGTCCCTCCACTAGATCTAGTTGATCGGGTGAAAGAGACGCTAAGAAGCACTACTGTTGGGGCCAAAGTAGTGCTTCTTAGCGTCTCTTTCACTCGATCAACTAGATCTAGTGGGGGGACGAGCAGCATCTATGAGCAGAGACGGATCACCTCCTTTGCAATTACAGCCTCAGACTCCATCGCACTCGAAGCGTAGTGCTTTTACAAGATATGTAGAATGCACATGGGAGAAAAATTCACAAGAACTTCATAGGAATCTCTCTACACAGGAATCCCTCCCCCTTTATGAGTCTCTCTCTCTCTCTCTCTCTCTCTCTCTCTCTCTCTCTCTCTCTCTCTCTCTCTCTCTCTCTCTCTCTACACAAGAATTCCTCTCCCTATTATCTATAGTACAGATTATAACTTGTCCATGTTTTCTTCTCCATTCAATATTAAGATTAAATGTTCGTGTGTTTAATGCAGGTATGGATGATGATGAATTTATTTCTTCTTTGTCACCCCAGCATAGGAGGTGGTACGAGGAGCATCATCGCTCTCGAGCACCATCACGTCGTTCCACTCCTTCAGCGTCTCCCTCTATTTTGGAGCATTCAGAGTGCTCCGAAGCTTTGGTGTCAATGAGATGATCTTCACACTCATCTAGGCACCGACGCTCTAGTGGTGGTGATGATGGTTGTTGTGGGGATGCCGCCACCGTTGATGCCTCAAAACCGTCTCGTGTTCAACCGGGCTCCTTACCTTTCCCTTCTTTGCCTGCCTCCACACGAGACACCGCATCGCCATCTATGCCAAGTTTTGCATGGCTATCGACCGTTTCTGGCTACACACCACTAGCTACTCCTCCGGGAGTCACCCAGTCGATACTCCTCGCTTCGGGACCCAGACTCCAGTGGAGACACCTGACATCTGTACCCCCATCGAGACACTTCTAGAGACCCGTACGGAGACACCCAGGTTCACGCATCATAGGCAATAGGGCTTGCCGTACTCGATCGTCATCAGCGGCAGCATCATCATGGATGACGAAGACAAGAAGGTGATCTCACGCATACACAGGCGCATGCACGGTCTTGCTCTTAGGTGTTTAGACACTACATACTAAACACTTGGAGTGAAGTGCCAAATGAATTAAAAGATAGAGTCATCAACATGCTGCATGACGACTTTTCCGTGTCAAGTCGGGATGAGCGCTTCAATGAAGACCTGATGAAGGTTCGAATGCATAAATACTGCTAGCACAAGCATTCTGAAGTACAAAAAGCAATAAAGCATGGGTGGAACAGACCAGATTGGCTGGTCAAAGAAGATTGGAAGAATGCGCAGCGAGTAGCGCGCGAGAATCTTGACAAGTGGAAGCAACAAAAGGAGGCAGCCAAAGCGCGAGTAGAGATAGGGAGCTTGCACCACTTGAGGAGCGGCGGGTGGGCATCATTTGAGGCTGATTTTGTAAATGTTTTTGCATTGCTCTTTAGGTTTTGTAGTTACGTCTATTTGTACTTTTAAATTCTAACATAATGGATTCTTTGTATGTTTTGAACAGTTGGTCGATGACAAGACGTGACCCCACACAGTACGAGCGCAGTACGCAGGCAGAAAGGGCTTAAACACCATGATAGAAATTCTAAGTTCTCGCGGCGGCATAGTTAGTATTTCACTTTACTCTTTTACATTTGTTGTATTTCAATGATAAGCTAAGCAAATAGATTGTTTTGTAATTATATGTTTATACTTACAGAAAGTACGTCTTATTGTTTTTTTCTGCAGAATCCAACAGATACGCTGCTTGGACGTGATGAGATGTCTGATTAAATGACTTCAGTCTAGCCGTAGCCAGATAGCATTAGTTTCCTTCTTGTCATAGCATGTATAATGAGATGACATGTTTACGTCTTTTTGTAACTATATGTATTTTCTCAATAATGACAATTGTGTTGTAACTATTATATTTGCAAAGCTTAACAATCAAGTGATTTTTCTTATGATGTGTATAATTGTCATTGATTTACTTTTGTCCAATTACTTTTGTCAGTTTTGTATCTTTATTCTGCAAACAATACTATGCATGATGGAGTTAATGGTTATATTATCTTGTGGGTGAGTACTCTGGGTCTATACCTTGCACTTTCTTTCAAAGGTGAATCTGAGCTTATCTTGGATTCATTTAGGTTTACTCTATTCTGAAAACATACAATATCATTGATGGCTTGAATGCCCTACCATCCAAAACATTTTACTCTCGGAGTCGCTATAAGCGTCTCTATATAAGGTTCTGCTACGTCTCTATAAGCATCGCTACAGAAGGATTGTAATCGTCGCTATATGCGCCACTATATAGCGATGCATATAGCGATGGTTATAGCGATGCTTATAGCGACGTTCCCGTAGCGATGGTCTTAGCGACGCAAGGGAGTATAAAAACCCAATGTATTTTTGTCGCTAAAAGCGTCGCAAGTGCACATAACCTCTTGTAGTGTGATGTTACTAGCAAATGATGCTAATGTCACAGAAAGTCTTAGCCGCTAGGCAAAGCTCAAAGATGGAAAAGGTGCTCAAGAGTACAATGAAATGCATAAGCAATCTCAAGGAAAAAGATGCATAGCAAAGATAGCATGATGGAAAGTGGAAGTGTAAGCATTGGCCTTGGTAGCTGATGTCTTCATGGGTGTATGCCATGAAAGCAACTATCTCAAAGCGATGCAATAGGGAAGTCTCACAAGTGAGGAACTTGCGCCCCTCTCAAGGATAGTGTAGCACTCATGGAGTAGGTAGTGGCTCTCTAGAAAGATTCTTTAAAAATTATTTGAGAATGTTAATTGTCAAGTAAAGCTAGCATGAAATAGGTTTAAAATTGCAAGGTCTGCAATATTCTACCGTCTAACTTTGCACTTGATTATTTTCGTGATGCGATGAGCATCTTCATATCTAGCCTTTTCAAATTTCTCTAGTCTCTCTATCCAAATTGCCCACCCTCTAGTGTGTACATGCATGCACACAATGAAAAACAATTGGCTACAGAGTTTGGTCATGGCAAATTCATTCACAAACCAATATGCTTGACATGCTTTTGTCCTAAACATTGATTTTTCTTGGATGCTCTCCCCAGTATTCTAAAATGATCTTTTCAATCTCTCGAACTTAAAGTGAATGTTTAGACATGCTAGACATGAGAGTCCGTGCACATCACGAGCCAAGGATACTAAATACAACTAATCAACATCAACCAGTACTAAGCAAAGACATCAAGAGGCTGCGGCGGCCCATGCCAGGACTGCCACCCCAAGCACAGGTCATCCCCAAGATGCATCAAGACATAGCAAGCTAGACAACCAAATACATTGGTTGATTAGGATGCCACCCTCGACAAATACCAGATATCTTATCAACAAAGAAAGGGCGGGGTCCATAGTCCCTATCACCCACCAAGGAACCACCATACAAGGCAAAGTCAGTGAGTTTCCTTCCACCAGGAAGGGGGGCAACCGCCAAACCCTTGGAGAAAAAGTAGTACTTGGATATGGGCTCCTCACGCCCCCAAGAGGGAAGTAGGCAACCAAGGGCTCCCCTCCCGAAGCGCCTTCTGCCCACGAGGCCACAGTCGATCCCTCCATAGTGCACTGCCCTTGCAGTTGAACTAGACCAAGCATTTGCCCCCCTTGCAACCCCTAGACAGCGTGCCTAGATGACCCCCACCCAGTGTGAGTCCGTTGAGGCTGTTGCACGTAGAGAAGAAGCTAGGGTTAGGAACCTGCTCCACGGGTATTGCATAGTGCATAATACACTTTTAGGATGTGAATCTTATGAAGGAGGGAAACACTTAAAGTTAAATGTGTTATCCAATGCATGCATCAATAACTCTCATGTCAACTACTAGCCATGCTTGAAATAGAAATCAATGCCAAATTACTAATATTTTAGCATATTCATATCAAATTTGATTTATAGGTGTCTAGCGCAACCAAGCTGTGGGGACACCATTTAGATGTGACATGTCAAGCTCAAATAACCTTGGAATTTATAGACAACTGTAGGCAAGATAAGGATTTCCTTGTTTGAAGTAGAAACCAATGCCCAATTACTTATAGTTTAGCACATTCATAACAAATTTGACTTATGGGTGTCTAGCTCGACCAAGCTTTGGGGATAGCATGTGGATGTGAGTGTCTCGACATGTCAATCTCACCATAACCTTGGAATATATAGACTATTGTAGACAAAATAAGGATTTCCGGAGCATCTTTTAAAAGATAAAATTGAAGGCATGTATAATAATCCGTTCCTTGCATGTGGTCCTCTCTCTCTCTCACAAGAAGTTTTGGATAAATTCTCACAATAATTCCCACATTGTGACTTACCTCAACATCATGAGCTTCTGTGAGGGAGGCACCGCATACCTAGATAGGTATGATCGGGGGCAAGGGACCGTCGGCCCATTTCTATGCATAAGTAGGGGTGTGCGTGTGTGTGTGTGTGTGTGTGTGTGTTTTCGGGGGGGGGGGGGGGGGGGGGGGGGGGGGGGGGGGGGTGTTTCCACCTAACAAAGTGTGCGCATGCATGTGTGGGCTAAGGTATGTGTATCTTAT
Source organism: Adiantum capillus-veneris (assembly GCF_014529385.1). Taxonomy (NCBI): domain Eukaryota; kingdom Viridiplantae; phylum Streptophyta; class Polypodiopsida; order Polypodiales; family Pteridaceae; genus Adiantum; species Adiantum capillus-veneris. The sequence continues at coordinate 109,582,583 of NC_140945.1, read as the reverse complement.
ATCTATATATTTTATATATCTATATTACAGGAAGAAGGTCAACTGCCAGGTGGCAGCAAATCCACTCTCGAGCCTTAGACATCCAGCCTACGTGGAGGCTTGCTCATCAATTGCACTTCCAGCACCAGCACGAGTGGAGCGCTTGCGTCGGGCTGCGGGCAAAGTTGCTGAGGGTGAGGAGAATCGGGTTGCGGGAAGATTGTCGGGTTGAGGGCAGCGCTACGTCGAGTTAAATAACGGTGCAGTTATAAAAAGCCACACCTCAGTTGAGGTTTTTTTCCAAGGTGCAAAGCGAAACGAAACAAGCGCGAGTGGGGTTTCTTTCCAATTGCAAAGGTCTGTGTGTGTGTGTGTGTGTGTGTGTGTGAGTGAGAGAGAGAGAGAGAGAAAAAAGACTGTCTGTCTGAGCTTGCTAACTCTGCGTTTGCAATTTTTTTCCAGGCCGGGCAAGCTTTTCTTGGATATTCATGTAGTAAGCGCTCTCTCTCTCTCTCTCTCTCTCTCTCTCTCTCTCTCACACACACACACACACACACACACACAGTAAGCTGCCCTCCTACCCTCTACAACTGAGATGGAGGAGGAGCCGGCCCTCTTGTTGCTACCGCCTCACTCAATCCCAACTCCTACCCTCTGCAAGTGAGCACCCTGCGCAGTCTGCGTGCAGTTTCACAAGGAGGCCAGGGCGGTCCTACCAGCGTTAATGGAGGAGGGGGCCACAGCAGCTGCGAGAGCGGCGCACAGCAGGACCCTCTCGAAGGGCCCTCTGCAAGTGAGCACCCTGCGCCGCAGTCTGCATGCAGTTTCACAAGGAGGCCAGGGCAATCCTACCAGCGTTAATGGAGGAGGGGGCCATAGCAGCTGCGAGAGCGGCGCACAGCAGGACCCTCTCAAAGGGCAGAGAGAGAGAGAGAGAGAGAGAGAGAGAGAAGCGAGAGCATGAGGGTGGCGCAAAGCAGGACCCACTCGAAGGGCATGAGAGTGAGAGAGAGAGAGAGAGAGAGAGAGAGAGAGGGAGAATGGGCGCACCGCAGGACCAGCGCTCGAAAAAAACTTTTTTTGAAAAACTTGGCAAACCTACATCTGTGAAACAACAGAGGTAAATTGACAAAATTTGAAGATTTCTACAAACATAGAGAGAAATGATAGTGTATTAAATCATAGCATGTTCAGCGTTGTTGTATCCGAAAGTGCCATCTTCTAAGATTTCAATACTTTTTCTTTGGCTTTGCTTGCTCAAAATAGGCAATGTCTTATCGACTCTCTTTCTTCGCTATGTTGTGGAATACAAGATACTTTTTGTAAGGCTTTAAATTACACTAATTTTTTCAAATTACGTTGTGGAATACAAGATACTTTTTGTAAGGCTTTAGATTTCATTAATTTTTTTAAATTTTTGTAGGTTTTCTCACCTTTAAATATAAAATTTAGAGGTTATAGGTGGGATTACACTAAAGCTAGGTTTTTTTCGAGCATTGAGCAAGACCTTCTCGAAGGGTATGCTAGAGAGAGAGAGAGAGAGAGAGAGAGAGAGAGAGAGGAGTTGCCAATCTACATTAAATTTTTGTAGGTTTTCTCACCTTTAAATATAAAATCTAGAGGTTGTAGGTGGGATTACACTAAACCTAGGTTTTTTTCGAGCACTAAACATTGGATCGTGGGTATTCCACGTGTAAGCTTAAGTATATTTTAGGTCTTTGTCATTCTATTTTTCGTTGTCTCTTATTGAAGGACTATAATTGAAATAATTGAACGAATTGAAAGAATTTATTGTGTTTTACCGATACCTTTTGGGAATGTTCTCTTCTTTTTTGTTGCCTTGGTGGCTCCTTTGTTATACCAAAATGTGATCACAAATAATCGTCACAAACACACACACTTGATTCAAACGAAATCATGTATGCTCTGATCAGCGTGCCCTGCAATGCACTGCAAGAGAGAGAGAGAGAGAGAGAGAGAGAGAGAGAGAGAGAGAGAGAGAGGCCGCCGGAGGCGGCCGGCCATACTAGTGTGTATATATATTTCATCCATTAGATTTCCTTATCTATAGTCTACATTTTTCTGTGCCTTTATTGACGTGTAGTGTTGCATAACTTTTCCTTTCTTGTTTTGGGTGGTGTAGTAGTCAAGGGGACAAGTCTAGGAGGGTAGCTCATGTATGAAAAGGACTTACAAAGACATTTAAAACTCAATGGACATGTAAAGGATATGTTTCTTTTAATATAGCCTTAATACGTTGAAACATAAGGTTTGCACAATAGCCATACCCCCGTGCAACAACAATATCAGTATCCTCAAGGTCTTTTGTTTGTTAAATAAAGGACCATGTGAAGGTAGCGCTCTCTCTCTCTCTCTCTCTCTCTCTCTCTCTCTCTCTCACTCACTCACACACACACACACACACACACACACACATTTATACATACACATACACATGCTACAGAGAGCGTTTTGTTCTTGTTTGAAGTTTCTTTGCATATATGTCAATTCTAGTAACTTCCATGTCAATTTCAATTGAAATTTGAATGGCTAGCATAATCTAGTGTATTAAATGTCACCAAAAAAGATATAAATATTTGACATAAAGTATCAGGGGACCATTGTGCATGGTGCTTTAAACTGAACTTTCATCCCAAATAAGTACACTTCAAAGAACATATTTTTTTAATGACACTCAAAAAGAGTGAATGAGATAATATACGAAAGCAAAACAATAAATTACACCATGCCCATGCTCGGAGGAGCAATGGGTAGAAGAGAGAGCATGAAGACATTTTTTTGGGCCAAACTCACAATTGTGAATGAATGTATCAAATTCTCCATAAAAATACATCATTACCTCAAGCTCGTACCGAGCCTTGAGGGATCACTCAATACATCATGAAACTATAGGGTAAACCCACGTCTATATTCCCTTACATACTGTTAGCAGACATGATGGCAAAAATTACACTATTCCACTTATCCAAGTTCTTCCTTTTCCCAATTGTCATAATCACTTCCATGCTTTCTTGGATAATCTCCCAGAAGCAAGCTATTGTAGGTCCTTTTCAAAAACTCGATGATTTTTCTGGTTTCCAAACTTCTAAGAGTAGCAGAATCTAATAGCTTGTGTACATATTAGCAATGCTTGGCTAATCCTTCTAAAAACAGCTTGTTCTTATAGAAACCTACCTTCCAAGTGCTTTGAACCCATTTGCATATCTTGCGTGCTAGCCCGCTAATCATCGGGTACTCCTTGAAAAGGTAAGAGAGGTTTTCACTTGATATTCTGCACCCCGAGAATTTATCCAAGCCAATGCTTCTAGGAAGAATCTTGGCAGAGCCCCCATAACACCTTCCACAAAAAGATCTTCTTCGACTGTGGCATCTAAGGATACCATATGTTATTAGCCACGGCTCCCCATCTGGGTTCTAGCCATTGCTTGTCCCATAGGTTGTTGAGGAGGGAGAACCAACCAATTGTGAGCATTATATATACTCTTTGTTTGCATATTAATAAAATGCCTGCTCTTAGGCCATCATTAAGCTTTCCACTCTAGATCATACTCACATATCAGCAATATTATCCAATTGTCTAGTCCTTCAACTCTAGTAATTAGAAGCCTTTCAGCGCCATTGAGGTGAAATTGGGTAGCCAATTGATCTGTATTCTTCTAGCTCTTGTTGTTTTTGTCCCAGAAGTGGGCCAAGCATCAAATTTCTTTGTTATTAATCTTTTTGGAAGTTTCTTTCAAGAATGGGCTCAACAATTCACTTCCTACTAATTGGGCCTCAATCTTTTTCCACTAACCACCTTGAGAGAAGAGCTTTGCCTTATCAATCATAACCTTTGTCATGATTGCCCATGCCTAGTCTTGCTTGGTGATCAAGACCACAAATTTAGCACATTGGGCCTCTGCATGAATATAGCAAGGTTGAGTATCCGGATACCACCTTGCTCTGCTGGCCTAGTGATAGACTCCCATTTGGCCCACTACCATGGCATTGAGTCTTTGCTGTTTATTTTACACAAGAATCTTTTCATTGGTTTCAAAACTCTTTCTAGTTGCAATTGCTCATCTTGAGGAGAGGGCTACTAAAGGCAATGTAGAGGAGCATAAACAAGTTAATCACTTTAACCCTACTCAAGAAGGGAAGTAGCACATACTCCCACCTTCTTATCTTGCACCTTACCCTATCTAAGACCCACCAGAATATTTGCTTGTTAGATATTTCGACTTCCAATGGGGCCCTAGGTGTCTAAAATTCTTTCCTTTTGATACAATATATCATGACCATATGGATCAATTCAACGAGTTGTTTTCTGAGAGAGAGAGAGATTAATCTTGATTCTCTCAATTTCACTTTGACCCCGAGGCTATGGCAAATGTTTGCACAATCTCCAAAGCCTTCTTGATTACTTGATGGAAAGCTTTCAAGAAAATGAGGCCATTGTCATGCAAGGACATCCCTTGGATATCCCCTCTTGTAGTACTTGCTTTAAATAGCTGATGGCAAACAATAGCGGGGCCATAGGGAAACAAATTGCATGAAGAATTAACCTATGCATAACCAATCCATAAACATGGGTTTTTAACAAGGAAATCCATAACCTTTACAAGCAGTAACTAGACTAAAATGAACAAATGCAAAAAAGAATGTGTCATGCAAGCCACAACCATGGGTGGACTACCACCCCACACCACTCTGCACATGACACTAGAACCATTGTAAACTGAAAGGAAGCATGAAACATCCAAACCAGAAACACTTTGCATAGAATTAGTACCCAAATCACCAGATCATCACTACCTCTGGAATGTCAAGGCAAGAGGTACAAGTGACATGGTTTCCACGATTTAGTGCAAAGCTATCACCATTGAATTGGCCCCCCATATAGCACCACACCGGACCATGCACTCCAAAACTATACTTCACCAAAAATCTACCATGACAACTGCATCTTTCATGCAGAGTACCTAACCCCAAGAATCCACGTTGTTTGAGGTGATCCAGACACCATCAAAGCAAGAAACATTGATGCCCAAAGTTGCCTTTGGCGGCCTTCACACCTTGTGTCGGCTGGCTACTAAGCCTCACCATATCAATGCTAGAAAAGCGAGAACCACAGACATAAAAATTCAATATGTGGGACATAGGTGACCCGCCTAGTGAATGGAGGCTACAAGAGATAGATAATCTCTCGAAAAACCCAAGCCTAGTGCGTTCTCACCTAGATCGGTCTCAAGTGTGTGTCAAACACTAAAATCTAATCTTCTTATCGCAATCCTAATATGTTGATTTTGTATAGCTATAGTGCACCAAATGCAACAAAAATTGCTACCTAGAATGTGCAGAGTATCCCCATCATCCTATGCTCAAAAGTCATTTTGACACTTGGACAGAATCACGTCAAAGATAAACAACCTATTTTAGATAGGGCGGTTTTGGCCTTTGAAGCACTACATAGCTTCCTTAGGACTTGCTCTATCTACTCCTATGGTCAAAAACCAGTTTTGATGTGTGTATGGAGCGTAAGGAATGAAAACATCTCGTAGATGGGCACTACTAAAAACACAACTTCATCTTGAGATATCTGCATAGAAAGGAAGAGCTTTCACCTATGAGCGTGTTGGTATGTTCCAAATTGCAATGCAACTTCACACGAGGGACACACGAAGGATTGAAATAGTAGAGAGTTCAGTGAACTATACTATAGCATATGCTCACTTTCATTATCAAAAAAACTTAGGTCAAAATTTATAAAAATTGGCTTATATACCTTAGCCGAAGTTTAAGAAATGAAATACTAACTAAATGGCTCTATGATAAAGCTAGGAACTGTAAATAATTACAAATCTAGAAGCCCCTTGTCCCTTTACACTCTTTGGAAAATAAATATGATACAGCAAGTTTGGACTTTACGTGGTTTCAAATTAATAAATGAGGCTTTGGTATAATAAGCGGGGATAAAAATGTGATAATGATGATCGTGTTAGTTGAGCAGCTTACAGTCCCCCCCCTCCTTGCTTGTGTCATCCATGACACAGCTACTTAGGGTGCTAAGTAGAGGTCGGTCTTGCAAGTTGTAATCCACTTCAAGTGCTACTCCAATCCTTGATGGTACTTAAGACTCGGGTCTTTATCTCCTGTAGACATGACCTGCATGGTAGTTTTATTCTTGTGCTCAATGGCTGAGTAGCCAAAAAATCTAGCTCTTAAGTTGGCGATGATTGGGCCAAAGATCTTGCTTATGTAAGTGAAGAATCCCATATAGAACGCCTCCTCGAAGGTTTGCATGTAGTAGAAGGGTAATAGAATTACCCTGGTGTAAAAACCGTAGAGCGAGCATAGAGCACCTCCTCTAATGGTTGCTCTGACAATTCATAGCATAGGCCTTGATTGCCTTCAAGCAATAATATACATGTTGCATCTATCTGTTCAGCTCGATGTAATGTCTGTAAACATGTGAGAAGCATCTTGGAGACTTTGGCCAACATGATGCGGGCCAAGTCTGGTATTTTGCATAAGAACTGTATCGTAGATGAGAGATTCTCCACCATATAATCTTCAATTGGCTTGCCAAAACTCATGAATTGCAAAGTGTATGTATCCCCCATTGTAGTTTTTAGTTGGTCCTCCCCGGAAGTAGATGCTTCAGTTTTTATGGCCACTTGAGCTTTTCTAAGCTCTTCCTTGAGATTTTCTATCTCCTTTTGATGTCTTTCTTCTAGTGGTAAGCATAAACTGCATCTTTCATTCTATCCATAGCCTCATGTGCATATGTAGCATTTTCATCTATTTCCTCCAAGTCCTCAACTTGTTGGGAAGTGTTGGCTTTGTGTTGGTGTGATGGTCTAGCCATCTCTTCTTCCAGTAGCTTCTCATGCGGTCAATCCATTGGTGTCTATTTAGCTTGTATGGGACCATCCGATATCTCTAGCCCATTAGTTTGAATTTCAAGAATTTTCTCATTGTGAATGCTTGGCTCTTCTTGTGGAGGCTTCTCCTCATGCAATGTAGGAGTGGTGATGGTTGTGGCTTCCTTCTTTTCTTCAGGCACTTCTTTTGACATTGCTTCCTTTGATTGTGTTTTTTCTATGGTCAATGCCTTGGCCTATTCTCTTTGATTCTCTTCTTCCTCATACAGTGTATTTAACCTAGTCAGAGGGTCATTGTGATGGTGGCACATGGGGTTTTTAGAGTGGATTTTTAGTCTCTTTGGTTTGGGTTGCCATTTTTCTACAAAATCCCCCTTTAGCCCTCGTTCAAGCTCAAAGGCTGCCACTTCCCTTTCTATTATGTCCCCTCTTTGTGCCGGCTCCTCATTTTTTACTTTGGGACATGGCCGCTTCTTACTAACTGTCTCTTCCATCTTGGACTTTCCCTTTTCCTTTGTCTTTTTCTCTACATGATCCTCTTTTTCATCTTCTTGGTCCTTGCTATTCTTTGGTGTCACTGATATTGTGGCAGTTTCCTCCTTTACTTCCTCTTTGCAGACTTTGACAATTATTCGCCTCAATCTTGTGGAAATTAGTAAGGTCCTAGGTGGCATTTCTTCTTCCTCCCGACTCCTCTTGCCATGTAGCTATAGATTCTTATCATGGGTTGGTGATAAATTCTCTGCTTGGCCTATAGCATGATATGATATTCTAGTAAGTACCTAGGAGGCCCCAAAAATGAGATTTTCTCTTGCTTCTTGACATGTGTCAAAGTATTATGTATGTACTAGGTATGATTGACATCGGTCGAGACCCCTCCTTCCATGCAAGGGTAAAAGTAGATGCGACTACGTGATTAGGTCAAGTATAGTGAGGTGGCCTCTTTGGAGTGAAATGGAAGTGTTGGTGATAGAACCAAAGTACACACTCTACTTCTCTTTGTTGGAGATCTTAAGATATTGATTTGTGTGTGAAAATAGCCGTGGTTTCCAATTGGTGGTCTCTCATCGGCTTTCTACCCTTGGCAGCTTCAAGGCATCATATATTTGCTCCTCGGTTATGTTCACTTCTATTGGGGTGTTGTTAAGATCCGATATTGTGGCTCAACTATCTTTATTGATACTATGCAATAGCTCATATGCTCTTTTGTAGTCGACGTTGCATGGTTCTAGCTGGATATAGTCTTGAAGGCCTAGATTTTTCCATAGTGGTCTGATTGTATCTTCTTTTGGTGGCTTCTTTTGGCAACATTTGCACTTCCACCTTTACCCCTTGACAACTTTTGAAATTACCATGGTATACAGCGACATGTTGCTGCTCTAACTGGTCTTTATCCATCCAAGTAATATTAGCTTCCTTAAGTGATTGCTCGTCGAGTTGATACGGTGGTAATTGTGCCAACTTGGCCTTCATTATTTTCTTCTTTGGAGCCCCTGAGGTTGATGAGAGAGATCCTGTCATGAGAGCATCAAAAAGTGCATGTCAAACTTTTTTTGACCTTTATTAACAAGTAGAAATGCTATAACAACAATTAAAGTGCAAAAAACCCAAAATCTAGCAAAATTTATCTTTGAAGCGCCTAAGATGTAGATTTGTGCTTATGATTGCAAATTGGTGACAAAGTGAATGTACAGAATGTGTATATGTTGTAGGTGATAGGTAGGAAGTTGGATGGATTTTTGGACTTCGTGGTGAGAGTTACATGCAATATGTGTCCGCTTTTCCACAATTAGAGCTTTTGCTTATTTTTAGGAGTCAACCTTGGTCAAACTTGGTGAAACTTGATATGGAGCTTCATATAGAGCATATAAACACATTCATGATGAAATTTGATAAGAAAAGTTCAATATTCCATGGGTCTATCTTCAGTGCGCTTAAGATAATCTTGCACCGAATTGATTGAAATGCCTTGAGTAGCTCCAATAGGTGTTAATTAAGCGCTATGGAAAGTTTGAGCTTAATATGTGGCCCAAATTCCCTTTGTGTGCACCCTTTTGTATATCTTTGGTAGACATATGCAACATAGTGAAGTTCTTGCTTGATGTGAGAGTGTCAGATTGATACAAGGTATGTGATCATGCTTATGCAATCAAATGTTCAAAAAGTGCTTCATGTGTGAAATATTAACTTAGGTACACCAAAGATAATATCTTCCTAAATTAGCATCCTTTGCCCTCAATTTTCCATGTATAGCCTCTACTAGTTTAGTTAAGGTTAAATGTGGCCATGGTCCTATGTTTTGCACTTGGTATTGATTCCCTTGATGCGGATGTCCCTGCCCGAGTAGAGTTGGATTTTAGGCTACAAACTTGTGATTGTTGATCCCCAAGAGGTTAGTGTGGGTTAGATATAATTGTTAGAGTGTCCCTTTGAGGTTTGGAGTCAACTGGGTCAATATTTTGCACAGAAGTGCAAAATGTCACTTTGCAGCAAGGATATGGTCAATTTTTCATAACCTGATGAGGAGACCTCTAATACACCCTCAATTGTTCATTTACTTGAGTGAGCCCATGGTTCAAGTCTTGTGTGATTTGGATGCACAGGGTGGCCAGTGCAAGTGTTCTTCTTCCCAAAAACTCCTAGATTACTCTGTGTTGCAATGCCCCCTGCGACCTTGGTGGTGGACAAAGTGGTGATCAAAATTCATGTTATAATTAGGAACTTACCCCTCATGGTTGGAGTGAGTAAGAGCTGACAGAATGTGTGTAGAAGCTTGCAAAAGATTGCCATAATCCACTAGCTAGAGATCTCTCCCAAAGGACTACAATGAAATGAGAATGGAAATGGCCTAGTGGACTATACATACCCGGACTTTTCACACACATACCATCTTTTACCTAACCATTGAGTTGAACAACCCCGCAATGTATCCTTCGATCAAGAAATTTCAAAAGCTAGCATCTGGAGACCTTATTGCCAAAAGTTGTCCAAAGTAGCTCAAGGGTTATCAATGGCAAAGTATTTGGTTGGATAACTCTAAAAGAGTAGATCTTGAAGTACTCTTCCTTGATAGTGTTGTGTGTACATCCTGTTGTCATGGTGTTGGAAGCGGTTTGCACTGTAGTGAATGGTGTTGGTGTCAATGGTTGAATCTTTGCCCATTTATACATAACTACTTGGGGCTTTGTCTTGAATTGACATTTGCCAACAGTCTTTGGTTCAAGTCTGACTTCAAGTTTCTGCTTAGGTTTCCATACCCATTGAGTTGGTTGTGACTTTGATGTCTGTTGTTGCGGTTGGTAGGGAGTTGTAACTGAATACTTCTCCTTAGTGTTCAATAGTCTTTTAGGCACCCAAATCTGCTTAGGATTGTTGGTGAGTTGGGTTTTGGGTATCCAAAATTTCCTAGTTCCTTGCATGCCTATATTATGAGGATGGATTCAAGGTTTCACAGTGGGCATCAAAATTAAGTTGTTCCTAATGTTTGGTGTTGGGGTAAAGGCGCTGCACCTTTTGCTCGGGCCGAACGTCCGGTGTCTGACCGCCCGCCCACCGTGTGTACATGCCCTTATTCATTACATACATATGAATATGGAGTTCTTGACTCATACAAATTCCTGAGAGGTTGCTCCACCCACACCGGTCTCGTGCTTCTCCCCTTCCCCACACACACTGCCCCGTGCATGCACACACACATCCGCGCACATGTGAACTCACAAGTGGTATCAGAGCTACAGTTTGGTGGTAGAGGAGGTCTCTTGGTGGCAACGGAGCTCCCACGGAGCTCGACACTTTGCAGCACTGGATTGGGTTGATTCGGAGTGGATACGGCACGGATCAGGTGAGATCGTGGATCTCGACTTCGCTTGCATGTGTAGCCCCTCTCGAGGAGAAGGGGAAATCTTTGAGAGAATCATGGAATCTCTACAGAAACAAAGATCTGCAGGAAAACAAAGCAAAAGGGGATCTTGGAGCTTTTGGTAGCTCTGCAGAAAAAGAGTCTTGGCAACAAAAGCAAGGGAAAATTTTCAAGCTAAAGCATCGACTAGGGCCAAATTTTGGTGAAGGGAAAGCTGTAGCAAAGCAGTTCGACGAGCAGCAAACAGGGAATCAAACATTGCAAGAATCGGGTAGCGAGCACAGTGTGAAAGGATTCGAGTAAGCATTTGCAACCTTAAGGAGAATCAAGGAGCAAGTGAGGACAGAGGTGTCAAGATAAAAATTTTCTTGTGTGTGGTGGTTGCACACACACTCCAGAGGGAATCTTGGTCAGCATGGTCGCTTCTGCAATGAAGGAGCCGAGTAGTGAAAATTCGAGACCTCTCGGATAGAGCGAGCAGAGGATAGAGATTAAAATCGACAGCAGCTCGTAATCGAGCAAGAATTGGAAGCTTGGAAGGAAGCTTGGGGAAATTTGCAGGGCCCTGAAGAGACAAAACCAAGAATCTACTCTACAGTGCTAGTTAACACGCGAGAACTGAGCATTGGAGAGCCAAAGTGCTGTGAGAGGAGCCTAGATAGCAGATTTGGACAGGGAATTTCGGGGCAGCTAGTATCGGGCAGTAGGGTCGAGCTCAGAGAGCATGTGGTGGTAGCGGTGAATACACTCACACACACACTCCCCCTCCACCGCTCGTCAGATGACAGAGACAGAGAATTTTTTTATCAAAATCTCTTTATGAGCCTTGCGTGCAAAGGTGGGTTCCCACGGTGCCCCCGATTCCTGACTGCACTCCTATTAAGCCCCACCCCGCTCTCACACACCTGAGCATCTTGACAGCAAAAGAGGGCGAGCATGAGAGATTGAGATAGAGAGAGATCCTCTCATCACCAAAGGGAATGAAAGAATGCGAGTGAAAGAGAGTGAGTGAGAGAGAGAGCATAGGGCTTTGACACCCTCGTCTCGGCATTGGAGACTCCCATCCGACGGCAGGAGGCGACCTCGACATCAATTTTTGATGATGATTTGGCATTTTTCTTGGCATTCTCCTCTATGGCTTTGAGCACCGGCTATTGGCATCAATTAACGACACTGATTTAGTGACGTTTTGCATCTGTTGGGATTTAGGCCAACTGGCCGGACATCCCACTTACTACTAACCCATATACTAACTTAACCATATATACACTTATTCTTTAATACAAAGAGAATAAGGAGCTGCAACAAGATAACATTGATGTGCGCTCCACCCAACAGCAGGTCTCTCTCTCTCTCTCTGCTCTCGCACTTACACTCGTGCACGCTTCCCACGGCACCTTCACTGGTATCAGAGCAAGGTTTGTGCTTGTTGTTTTCGCGTCCAGGCGCCCGCGCACTTTCAAAAGTGAAAACAAGTTTTTGATTTTCACATCGGCAAATTCAGCATTCCGAGAGCGTTTCCACCAGGTGTCCTAGAGTTGTACCCCCTTTCGAAGCTGTTGCAGTCAAAAACTTCATCCGAGCTACACTTCAGGAGTTGTATTTTTCAACTCCACTTTTGCTACAGGTACACGGCACAGGTGTAGGTTGTTCAAAGAATATTTTGGGATTGTATATAGACATTTTATGGCTATTATGTGCTATTGAGACGGTGTTTATGGGCTGATTAGGAGCAATTTTTGGCATCGACATTGTCTCGGGTTTTTTAGGCATCCATCTCCTCACAGGTTCTTGCATACATACAGGACATCCAGGTTTCTTACAGGTTGCAGTGTTTTGCATCAGCACAGATTTCAATGGGAGTACTTGATGCGCATATGCATTGTTTTGGCACTTTTGATAGTGCTTGAGCTCTTTTGAGAGCAGTTTTACTCCCCATAGGGATTTGTTTACTACTTGCATATTTTGTTTGGTGCCGGTTTGAGCGCGTATAATGCACCTTGCAGTATTGTTGATGGTGGATGTATGTTGAGTTGCAAAAACTGCCATATGTACCTTTTGTGGAGCCAATTTGGCTTGTTTCTGGCAATCCCGACCGTTTCTGAGACTCGGTTCGGAGGCCCTTTCTGAGACTGGGTTGGTTTCTTGTCTGCTAACCTTTGTGAGGGTCGATAGCGTGAGGTTTTATTGAGCTGGGGGATTTTTGAATGTTGAGATCCTTTCGGTGATACAGGTTGCTGGAGTACCCCTTTTTTGTGGCCTCACCATAGGACATGTATAGAGAGGGCTAGGTACATTTGACACCGTGTTGGCAGTCTTGGGTCAGCTTTTGACTTTTTTATGCACCATTAGTGGTTGATGCGCCTGTCGTATACTCTGAGAGCATTACTTTTGATGCGTTACTGATCTCTTGTGACAATTTTGGATTGAGATTCTGTCAATTTTTCAGGGGAAACTCTGTTGAATTTTTCCCAGAATTACCAGTGTTTATCACCATATTATCTTTAGCTTGCAGCCATGTCATCTAGCGGTGAAAAGGATATTTACAATATCCAAAAAGTTGATGGGATGAATTTTGCTATCTAGAAAGAGCAGATTCAAGATGTTCTCATACAAAAAAGGCCAGCTAGATCCTATCATGGAGCGCCCAGAAGGCGAGTATACAGGTGTTGAGTGGGAGAGACTTGATGCTAAGGCCAAATCTACCCTCCGTTTGCATTTGGCCGAATCTGTGTACTTTACTATAGTTGGAGAAAGCACTGCTAGAGATATATGGGATAAATTGTGTTCGAATTATGAGAACAAAAAGTGCCACTAATAAGGTTTTCTTGATGAAGAAGCTGTTTGACCTTCATATGAATGAAGAGGGCACTATTTCTACTCACATTAATGAGTTCAATATCATTTTCACTCAACTGACCACTCAAGGTTTGGTCTTCGATGAGGAAATCAAATGTATCTTCTTGTTATGCAGTTTACCCTCGTCTTGGGATATGTTTTGTACAACGATTAGCAACTCAGCACCTTGTACTGGTCTTGTGTACAATGACATCCTTGGGAGTCTGTTTACTAAGGAGATTCATAGAAAATCTCTTGAAGGCAAGAAGGATGGTGATGCGTATGTTTCTAGTGATAGACAGAGGGTCGCACTCAAAGTCGTGCAAAAAGCAAGGAACGTGGGGGCTCACGCAATAAGTCTCAGGGTTCTATGTGTAATGTCGAGTGCTATCACTGCCATGAAAAAGGGCATGTGAAGAAGGATTGCAGGAAATGGCAGCAAAGCCAAAAGGATAAACAATCTGGTGACACTTCTAAGTCTGATGATTCAAACAAGGTCAAAGCAAAGTTAGAGGAGATCAATGTGCTAGAGTCTTTAAATGCTCCTATTGTAGAGACTCTTCCAGCGGTTGTTATGCCACTTACCTCTGATGTATTGGTCTTCACAACAGATCTACTTGTCGAGGCTCTTGTTACAGAAGTTTCACAGTATGCACAGAATTGGATAGTAGATTTTGGTGCGAGTTTCCATGTGACACCACATAGAGAGTGGTTCTCTACTTATTCTCACTCTTGTGGAAAAGTGAGACTTGGTGATGCTTATGAACTAGACATTGAGGGTCTCAAAAATATCAAATTGCATCTAAGGAATGGCACGCACTTTACTTTATGTAATGTCATACATATGCCCAAGTTGACTAAGAGCTTGTTTTCTGTTGGTCAACTTGATGATTTGGGCTACAACACCACATTTGGCAATGGTTCGTGGATAGTATGCAAAGGTAATCTTGTTACTCATAGGTCAAAAGCATGGTACCTTTTATTCCATGCATGTGTCAAGTGTTGGTCATGATTACACATCAATAGGCGAGCTGCCGTCTGCTGAGTTGTGGCATTGCCGGCTAGGCCATATTAGCCAAAAGGAATGAGAACTCTGACTCGTTTTGGCGACTTGCCTGTCTTGTCTTATGTTGACTTTCCTGTTTATGAGCACTGTATCTATGGCAAACAGACTAGGTCCATCCACTTACCATTGGGTCAAAAGCAAGTTGAACCTCTGAATTTAGTACATAGTGATGTTTGTGGTCCTATGTCAACCAAATCTCTAGGGGGGGCAGCTATTTTGTGACATTCATAGGTGACTCTACTCGAAAGGTGTTGGCATATCCTTTGAAACATAAGGATCAAGTTCTTCCTGTGTTCCAAAAATTCTTGGCACTCGTTGAGAATCAGTCTGACAAGAAACTCAAAAGGTTGCGGACTGACAACGGTGGAGAGTATGTCTCCAAGGAGTTTGACAATTTCTGTATTAAAAGGGGGATTAAAAGGCATCTTACAAGAATAAATTTACCTCAGGTGATCCAAATCCAAAGTACAAGGCTAGACTTGTAGCCAAAGGGTTCAAACAGCAAAAGGGAGTTGATCTTGATGAAATCTTCTCACCTGTGGTGGTCAGATGACAACGCTTAGAACCGTACTTGGTCTTGTAGCAATTGAGGACATGGAACTTGTGCAAGCATTTCAAACATGGGGGGATGAGTATGTTTACATGTAGCAGCATGAAGGGTTTGTTCAGGAGAATGCATCTCGTGAGGAGCTAGTATGTAAGCTCAAAAAGGAACTTTATGGCTTAAAGCAGGGTTGAAGGCAGTGGTATCATAAATTTGGCGCATGTATGAGGTCTCAAGGGTATAAAAGGAGCGAAGAGGATCACTGCTTGTACACAAGAAATCTAGATGATGGCTCGATGATCATTCTAGGTTTATATGTTGATGACATGCTTATAGCTGGGAAATCCATTGCGGAGATTGCCAACTTGAAGAAAACACTTGGCAACTTTTGCAATAAAAGATTTGGGGGATGCTACAAACTGTCTCGGCATGCGAATCAAAAGAGATCGCACACGTCGTATTCTTAAGTTATCTTAGGAAACATACACTGAGAAAGTTTTGCTGCGTTTCAATATGCAAGGGGGAAACCATTGAGTATCCCAATGCAGGCATTCTTGAAACTCATCAAGGAAGATGCACCCAAATCTGTTGCTGAGCGAGCATAAATGGCTAAGGTACCATATTCTTTGGCAGTGGGCAGTCTCATGCATGCTATGGTGGCCACAAGACCAAACATTGCTTTTGCAGTGGGAGTGGTATGTCATAATAATCAATATCTAATTCTCCTAAATGATTTTCTCATATTAAACTGATCATTTAATGTGGGGAAGTGCCAAGGGAGAAAAAGCTAGAATATTGGTTAAGTTAGCAGACCGGCCACAGTAGGGATCCAAAGGAGGGAAAATAGGGATCCAAAGGGGGGGCCATCTGCAAAAGAGCCATGTGAAACAACGGGCTAAAAAGACCCTAAGGTTCAGCCCATTAAGACTTCCAAAATGCTAAGGTTCCAAAATTCAAAGGTTGTGTCCAAAGGTCAACCTTAGGGAAAATTGGATGCTTAGTGTGTGCCCAAAAAGTCTTTCTGCATCCCTACATGGGAGGGGGCGAGCCCCAAAGCTAGGGGATGAGAGAGAAAGCCACACACACACACACAGGCTCCCTTTACACAAAGGGAATGAGGGACACATGTCAGCTCCCTAGGCCAGATGCCCACAAGGTATGCCCAATTCCTATTGGAAGACCCTTGAAGTGGACCAATGAGAATTAGGCTAGAGTAAATCTAGTTTAATTAATTTAAAAACATTTAATAAAAGAAACCAATAAGAATTAAGTGTCCTAGAAGACTATTGGGCAGTCTCCCAAGGGGTCCAATGAGCATTCAGGAGCCCTATGGCTTGCCTGATTCCTATTGGCCAGGAGGCAAAGGGGTCCAATGAGAGTTTAGTTTAATTATTTAATTATCTAAATCTCTCACAAAAGGGGAAAGGGGGACACATGTCAGAAGGCTATCACTTATGCTGCTTAATCCCTATTGGCTTGACCTAGGGAGGTCCAATAAGGCAAAAGCCAGACTAACATAGCAGCTAGGGCTCGCCCAAGAGAGAGAGGGGGCTGATTTTTGCTTGGCATTCACTCTCACATTCTCACACTTGACCATGTGTGAAGGGAAAATACTCTATCTCCTCCCAAGCTTTAATGGAGAGCTCATCACCTACTCCAAGCTTGTGAGATAGAAGCCTACATCAACACTCTCTTGGCATGTGGATGCAAATCCAACCAAGAGCCAAGCTTCAATGCATGCTCATCTTCTCTACCAAGCTAATTACTAAGCTAAGCTATGCTAATATGAGTGATTATGTGAGGAGATGTACTTCTTTCTCGTAAGATACTTCTTTTTCCTCTCAATCTACTCTCATACCCTGCTAGCTCTCACCATCTTCGAAGGTGTGTGAGGTCTTGGGTCTGAGAACGGGGATAATTCAAGTTGTGTTTGATTAAGTGTTTTGCTTGGTGTATGAAGCTTCCATCTTCATTGCACTAGCTAGTCTTGAAGGAACACAAAGAATTGTATTGTACAATGTCTCTCTTGATGGGAGAAACCATAATACAAAGCCTTTTGGAGGGGGGACCGGCTCCATGCAAATCCGGTCCTCAACTGTTGTCAATAGCTTAATTGCTCTCTCTTTTGAAAGTATTGTCGATGCTATCTAACTAGGTGTTATGCTTTTTGTTGCTCTCTCCACCCAAGCACTCTTGTAATTCTCATTAGGAATCAACTCTAATGAAATGCTCACTATGTTCATGCTAATTTCCGCTACACATAAGATTTTAAGCCATTAAATGTTACATTGGTATCAGAGCTCAAGGTTTCTCTTTTCTTGCTCAAGAAGGGAGGTCCTCAAGCTAGCTACAAATGGTTGGTATTATTAATTGCCTGTGAGTAAGTAGAATAGGGATTTTTCAGCCTTTCAGTGCGCCTGCCTTTGTGCAGTTAACGGGGCATCACCGTCGAGAGCTATGGTCTTAATAGTGGAGTCCTACGGGGCTTGCCTACGGCTTAACCACTATTGAGCTATTAGAAGCTTGACAGGAGCCGGTGCTGTTTTGGTGTCGAAAGACCCTCTCTTCTATTCCTTGCAATTAATGGTATTCGAGCCGCGGGTACAGTAGCTTGAGTGCTTTTTCTAAAGGGGTAAAGAGGAGTAGCAACTAGGGCTTGAAGTGCCAAAGTACACCTAAAAAGTTTACACCTAAAAGTTGTTAGAATGGCTGACAATATTAAAGAGAGTGAAATTAATGTTGATAACTTTGATTTTGCTCATGAGCAAGCTACTAATGATGCTTCAATGCTTGTTAATTATCTTGTTTCTAGGCTTCAACAAGCCATGGGCAATCCATCTCTCCAAAGTGAAGTGCAACGGCAGCTCCGTGCTCACGGGATTCTCCAAGCTCATCACCATGACGAGAGAACACCTAGGAAGCCTCCTTGTGAGACTACCAAAAGAGGTCTCTCTCCGATTCGGGAAGAAGAAGAGAATCCATATGAAGGGCTCAAGAACTTACTTCTTGATGATGCATCTCCTTCCCAAAGGAGAACTCAAGAGCCTCCACCGAAGGAACAAGAAAGAAGCGAGTCTCCCGCCACCTCGGCGGAGATGGCTCCACGAAGACGGCGGGCTAAACGCTCTCCATCACCACCAAAGCGGAGAAGACCATCACACTCTTCTCCACGTCATAATTCAAAGAGGGATGATAAAAAGCAAGAGAAGAAAAAGGCGAGAAAGAGGACACCCTCTTCTCCATCTTCTTCATCCTCTTCCTCTTATGAAAGCTATGGTGAAGACGACAAAGATCAAGACAAGAAAAAGGCGAGAAAGAGGTCACCCTCTTCTCCACCTTCTTCAAATTCTTCATTTTCTGAAGAAAGTGATGGTGCAACTTTTGAACCATCAAAAAGAAGAGGCCATAGAAAATCCTATGCCGCATGGAAGAGGTCGTCCAAGCTGAAGAAATTCAAAGAGGGAGGGAAGAGCATCTCTTTCCTTACCTATGATGGCACCTTCGGTGCTACAGACAAAGTTTTGGCCTTTATCCAGCAATTCGATGCGGCGTTTGGAGATGAGGGCTTCACGGAGTCCTCTAAGCTACGCCATGTAGCTATGCACTTTCAAAAGTCCGCCAGACAATGGTGGTCTAGCCTACGAGCCAACGGTGAAGCTCCACGAACATGGAAGGCTTTAAGAGCTTCCATTATGAAGCAGTTTTTGGCCACCGATGCCAAAGACAAAGTACTCACCGAATGGCGAAGCTTAAAGCTCTCTCCCAATGAATCCATCCACAAATATGTAGACAAGTTTTGGGACCTACAACTCAAAGCCACTGTCTTCAAAAAGTTGGATTTTGGAGAGCAAAAGCAACAATTTTGTGCGGGCTTAACCGAAGAAATGGCGGAGTATGTCAACTCCCAAAGGCCACGTACCATATCGGCGGTAATACACCATACTATGGTGGCCTCGCGAATCAATTTCCAAACGGGGGGTAAAAGAAATAATAAGCCCCCGGAAAACAAAGGTTCCAATGAGCCTAAGGGGAAGGACAATGTCCAAAAGTCTCCTAAGGGCAATTCCAACAAAGCTAAAGAGAAGGGAGTTTACAAAGGAAAGAATAAACTCTCTCCTGAAGAGCTTGAGCGTTATCGTAAAGATAACCGGTGTTTCAAGTGCGGCGAACAAGGGCATGCGTACCGCGCTTGTCCCCAAAAGAACAACCGCCAAGATCCTCCTAGAGTTTCTTTGGTTGAAATCCAAGAGGAGGAGATTCACCAAACTCACCACAAAGGATCTCCTCTATGCCATGCTTGGGGAAAGGTAAGAGAACATGATGCTTTTATTCTCTTTGACCCTGGTTCTACTCACAATTTTATATCTATGGAGTTAGCCACCAAGCTAGGCATACAATCCTACGAGATGGGAGATATCCTACCCGCAGACAGTGCCTTCAAGGGGCAAGAAGCTTCAGTCACTCCCTTAATCGGGAAATTGAGGCTTCATGTCCAAGGCTATGTGGACAAAGAGGACTTCTTTATCTCTCCTCTCAAGCATGAGGATGTAATCCTAGGGGCACCATGGTTTGACCGTTTGGCTGCCCATGTTAAATTTCCTGAAAGGAGAATCTCCTTTAAGTTCAGGGAAAAGGACATGTATATAGATGCTAGGGAGATGGGTAACACCATCCCCATTGTACATACACCAGCTTTCAACAAGTCAATAAAGAGCTCTATTTCCGTGTACATGATTTTTGTTAAAGATTCTCAAAATGAACCTAATGCTTTAGCAAAAGAAAATAAAAGCAACCAAAAGGAATTAGAGTTATCCAATTTTCTCAAGGGGTTTCAAGATGTCTTTATTGACGACACCCCTTCTGAGCTACCTCCTAAACGAGGTAATGACGACCATGCAATTGAACTTCTTCCAGGAAGTTCACCGCCTAACAAACCTCCTTATAGAGTTTCTCAAGCTCAACAAGAGGAGATTATGCGGCAAGTGCATGAGTTAATTGAGAAGGGCATGGTTAGGCCTAGCTCATCTCCATTTTGCTCACCTGTGCTATCAGTGCAAAAGAAAGACGGCACATATCGTATGTGTGTCGACTATAGAGCACTAAATAGGATCACTATCAAGAATAGGTTTCCCGTTCCACGGGTAGAAGACCTATTTGATAAGCTACAAGGATCGACCTACTTCAGTAGGATTGACCTAAAAAGTGGCTATCATCAAATAAGGATAGTTGATCAAGACATTGTAAAGACCGCATTTCGTACTACATTTGGTCTTTACGAATACATTGTCATGCCTTTTGGCTTGACTAATGCACCAGCCACATTTAACCGCTTGATGGAGAAGCTGTTCAGACCTCATCGAACCTTCACTGGAGTGTTCTTTGATGATATTATCATCTACTCTAATTCACTAGAGGAACACAAGCAACACCTCCAGGTAATATTTCAAGTTTTAAGAGAGAGTAAACTTTATGTTAATCGAAAGAAAAGTGAATTTTTCTTGCAAGAGATTCAATATTTAGGTCACATTATCTCTCAAGATGGAATCCAAATGGATCCATCCAAGTTAGAGGTAATAAAAGGATGGCCTAAACCAAGGAATCTTCATGAACTAAGAAGCTTTATAGGTATGTGTGCATACTATAGACGCTTCATAGAAAAGTTCTCACAAATTGCGGGACCATTACATGACCTAACAAAGAAAAATGTTAGGTATACGTGGTCTGCTAAGGAAAACAATGCTTTCGAAAAGCTTAAAGAAAAGCTTATCTCTCAACCGGTGCTTACACTACCGGATCTCTCAAAACCATTTGAGGTCCAATGTGATGCTTGTGGTGATTGCCTTGGGGCTGTTTTGCTCCAAGAAGGGCACGCCATAGGCTATGAGAGTCGAAGGCTCGACCCTGTTGAGCAAGCTTTAGGCATATACGAAAAAGAACTCCTTGCAGTTCTACATGCCTTAGACTCATGGAAGCACTATTTATTGGGGACTCCTTTCATTCTGCGAACGGATCACCAAAGTCTTAAGTACTTCATGACGCAGACCAAGCTCTCCGACAAACAAATGAGGTGGGCAAATTTCCTTTCGCAATTTCATTTTCATATTGCTCACATTGCTGGCAAGCATAATCAAGTAGCCGATGCACTCTCAAGACGACCGAGAGTGAATGCGGTTTCCATAGCAACTCACAATGATCTATCTTCAATGATAGATGAGTATGCTATTGATCCCGATTTTAGAGATGTGATTTCAGCCCTTGCATTAGGGAAGAAAGAAGAACCATTTACTTTACAAGATGGTTATCTTCTCTATGGCAATAGACTATGCGTTACTAACTCACTACGTGAGAAAGTAATGTATGAATCTCATGCTCCCCCATATGCGGGGCATAGAGGGATTCAGTCTACCCTAAAGGGAATTGAAACATATTTCTATTGGCCTACCATGAAAGTGAACATACATGAGTATGTTTCCAAATGTGTGGTATGTCAAAAGACAAAATTTGATAGAGGGAAGCAACTTGGATTGCTTCAACCCTTGCCAATCCCTAATTCACCGTGGGAGAGCATATCCATGGATTTTATCTTTGGATTGCCTAAGTCTATCCATGGGAATACGGGAATATGGACGATAGTAGACAGGTTCAGTAAACAAGCTCATTTTATACCTGTCAAAAAGACTATCAAAGCCCATCAAATGGCAACCCTCTTCATTTCACAAATTTTCAAGTACCATGGCTTGCCAATGTCCATAGTGTCGGATAGAGATCCTAGAATGACCAGTAATTTCTGGAAGGGTCTCTTTGAGAATTTAGGAACAAGGCTAAACTTCTCTTCGGCCTATCATCCACAAACTGATGGCCAAAGTGAAATAGCTAACCTAACTATTCTCGATCTACTAAAAGCCTATGTTACGGAAGTAGATCAAAGATCCCAATGGGAGAAGTACTTACCCTAGTAGAGTATGCTTACAATAACACTGTACATACTTCTACAGGAAAAGCACCTTTCGAGGTAATTGAGGGAAGATCAAAAAGTCCCTTGCTACTTAAGGTACATGGGAAGATCTTCGCTGCAGATGAGTATAGCCGAGACCTACAAGAATCTTTCCAAAAGATTAAGGATGCTATCTCTATCTCACAGCAAAGGCAAAAGGCTGCTGCTGACAAGCACAGAAGAGCCCAAGCCTTTAAAGAAAACGATTGGGTCTTGTTAAAGTTTCCCAAGGCTCGATTAAGGCACACGACGGGCAAGAATCCTACGGGCCACCAAAAGTACTATGCTAAACTAGCAAAAAGGTACTATGGTCCCTTCCAGAATCTTAGGCCAATTAATGAAATGGCCTATCAACTTAAGTTGCCCAATCATTGGCTCATACACAATGCTTTTCATGTGAGCCTCTTAAAGCCTTACAAAGGAGAGCCACCTCAAGAACCAACTATTGAAGACCCACCGGAGATCGAGGACCACGAGGAGGTGCTGCAGCCCGAGTCCATTCTCCGACATGAAGACAAGGTATTAAGAGGCGGTAAGACTATCCGACGATATCTTATTAAGTTTAAGAATTATCCTTTTGAAGATGCTAGATGGATGCAAGGCATACAATTAAAGGATAACCTAAACCTTGTCAATGCTTACAATGCTTCCCAAGAGTAAGCAAATGTACAAAATGTTAAAAATGAACAAAAATTTTTGTCTTATAAGACTCTCTTTTTCTTGATTTGTGCACAAAAATGAAGTAGTATGCATGCTTAGATCAAGTTTGTGGAGACGACGTCTCCCAAACACCAAGTAGAGCTTGTCACTCTACTATGGAAGACTGATAGGACTAATATGCAGACATGCTTGCGGCAGCCTCAGGCTCTCAAGCGCCAAATGGACTAGTCATCCATTATGGAATGATGTCGTAGGGTAACATAGGGATCCTCTACCCGCTAAGAAAAGGACTCATGCATATGCTTTATCTTCTCTACACCATAGTCGAGGACGACTATGATTTCAAGAGAGAGGTAATGTCATAATAATCAATATCTAATTCTCCTAAATGATTTTCTCATATTAAACTGATCATTTAATGTGGGGAAGTGCCAAGGGAGAAAAAGCTAGAATATTGGTTAAGTTAGCAGACCGGCCACAGTAGGGATCCAAAGGAGGGAAAATAGGGATCCAAAGGGGGGGCCATCTGCAAAAGAGCCATGTGAAACAACGGGCTAAAAAGACCCTAAGGTTCAGCCCATTAAGACTTCCAAAATGCTAAGGTTCCAAAATTCAAAGGTTGTGTCCAAAGGTCAACCTTAGGGAAAATTGGATGCTTAGTGTGTGCCCAAAAAGTCTTTCTGCATCCCTACATGGGAGGGGGCGAGCCCCAAAGCTAGGGGATGAGAGAGAAAGCCACACACACACACACAGGCTCCCTTTACACAAAGGGAATGAGGGACACATGTCAGCTCCCTAGGCCAGATGCCCACAAGGTATGCCCAATTCCTATTGGAAGACCCTTGAAGTGGACCAATGAGAATTAGGCTAGAGTAAATCTAGTTTAATTAATTTAAAAACATTTAATAAAAGAAACCAATAAGAATTAAGTGTCCTAGAAGACTATTGGGCAGTCTCCCAAGGGGTCCAATGAGCATTCAGGAGCCCTATGGCTTGCCTGATTCCTATTGGCCAGGAGGCAAAGGGGTCCAATGAGAGTTTAGTTTAATTATTTAATTATCTAAAGCTCTCACAAAAGGGGAAAGGGGGACACATGTCAGAAGGCTATCACTTATGCTGCTTAATCCCTATTGGCTTGACCTGGGGAGGTCCAATAAGGCAAAAGCCAGACTAACATAGCAGCTAGGGCTCGCCCAAGAGAGAGAGGGGGCTGATTTTTGCTTGGCATTCACTCTCACATTCTCACACTTGACCATGTGTGAAGGGAAAATACTCTATCTCCTCCCAAGCTTTAATGGAGAGCTCATCACCTACTCCAAGCTTGTGAGATAGAAGCCTACATCAACACTCTCTTGGCATGTGGATGCAAATCCAACCAAGAGCCAAGCTTCAATGCATGCTCATCTTCTCTACCAAGCTAATTACTAAGCTAAGCTATGCTAATATGAGTGATTATGTGAGGAGATGTACTTCTTTCTCGTAAGATACTTCTTTTTCCTCTCAATCTACTCTCATACCCTGCTAGCTCTCACCATCTTCGAAGGTGTGTGAGGTCTTGGGTCTGAGAACGGGGATAATTCAAGTTGTGTTTGATTAAGTGTTTTGCTTGGTGTATGAAGCTTCCATCTTCATTGCACTAGCTAGTCTTGAAGGAACACAAAGAATTGTATTGTACAATGTCTCTCTTGATGGGAGAAACCATAATACAAAGCCTTTTGGAGGGGGGACCGGCTCCATGCAAATCCGGTCCTCAACTGTTGTCAATAGCTTAATTGCTCTCTCTTTTGAAAGTATTGTCGATGCTATCTAACTAGGTGTTATGCTTTTTGTTGCTCTCTCCACCCAAGCACTCTTGTAATTCTCATTAGGAATCAACTCTAATGAAATGCTCACTATGTTCATGCTAATTTCCGCTACACATAAGATTTTAAGCCATTAAATGTTACAGGTAAGCCAATATATGGAAAATCCTGGCAGTAAGCATTGGGAAGCAGTGAAGCACATTCTTAGGTACCTGAAAGGTACGGTCAGCAGGTGTTTACGCTTTGGGAACAATGATGCACCCATTGTGGGTTATACAGATGCAGACTATGCGGGTTGTGTCGACAATTGGAGATCGACATCTGGCTATGTCTTCATATTTGTTGGAGCAGCAGTATCTTGGAGGTCGTGTCTTCAAGATTGTACGTCCTCTTCCACTACTGAAGTAGAGTACGTTGCATTATCGGATGCAAGTAAAGAGGCTATATGGTTATCTCGCTTGGTCAGAAATCTTGGCAGTGATGAGACTCCAGTTATATATTGTGATAGTCAGAGTGCTCTTGGCATTTGCAAGGAATCTTGTGTTTCACTCCAAATCAACACACATTGAAGTCAGGTATCATCTCGTGAGAGATTTCTTGGCCAAAAAGCTCATTGATTTGGTCAAGGTACACACTGAAGACAACCCAATAGATGCTTTGACGAAGGGCTTAGCTTTGGAGCAATTTACAACATTGCAGTGGGGTGAAAGCATGTTAACCTGTCATGCTTTTTCATGTCCCGGACAATGCTAACTAGCACAATTTTGGCATATGCTAACTAGTACAATAACTTGAGCTACATCTCCAAGATCTATGACATATGATATATCAATAGAAAGCACTTGAAACAAGGAATCCAAATGTACAACCTCCGACAAATTTTGATATTATTTGTAAAAAATTTACCGGACGCCCAACTTTTCGAAGATGTGCTAACTTGAAACTGCTAACTAGCACAAAAAGCACGACATGTTAATATTCTTTCACCCAGTGAGTTGATGGGTATAGGTTGAAGCCACTAGATTGCTTCACGGTTGTACACTTTAGGTCACTTGGGCTGCATTGGCCTTCAAGTGGAAGTTTGTTGGGATTCAGGCCAACTGGCCGAACATCCCACTTACTACTAACCCACCTACTAACTTAAACATATATACACTTATTCTTTAATACAAAGAGAATAAGGAGCTGCAAGAGGATAACATTGTTGTGTACTCCACCCAATAGCAGGTCTCTCTCTCTCTCTGCTCTTGCACTTGCACTCACACACGCTTCTCACGGCACCTTCATCGTCGACCTCGGATTCGAGCATCCACAATTAGCCATTTTGACATTGGTTTTGACACCAATTAGGCGGCTATTTGGCTAGCGTGCTTCCGCTAGACGGCAAAAGATGGCACCGACGGACATCCCCAGCATCCCGACTTTGATTCAACCATTACGACTTTGACAATTTCCAATTTTTTGGCTGCAATGGCACATACCAACATATACGGCTTTGACGGCCCATTCCGGAGCAAGTTTTCCCCTCGATCGCACTTAGCTCTTGGACGGTGTTTTCGATCGATGTGTTTATCAACCAATGAGGTAGTGTGTGCCAATTTTCCAGCGATTTTTCTCATAGGTTGCATAGTGCATTACAGAGATCTTGTTTACACATTTTGGTGCAGTTTCATGCTATGTATGCATTATGCAGATACAATTTGAGCTAGCTATAGCTCACAAGTAGTAGGTTTGCAAGTTTAAGGGTTTTTCTGGATAGGTATATGTCCATAGAGCCACTCGATCACGAGTGAGCTGTTTTGCTAGGGTTTTGTAGTGCTATGTATGCCATTTGTGGCTTTTGCTACTAAGACACTAAGAGTCTTTTCCATGCGTATTTGGTGAGATTTTTGAGCTTTTGCTAAGTTTTCAGGGGAAACTCTATCATATTTTTCCCAGATTCTTGCCATGGTTTATGCGTATTTGCAGTTTACTATGTGATGGTATAGTGGTCGAGTTGACTCCCACTCGGGCAGTAATCTGCAGTTTTCTTTTTGCTTGCAGTTTGCGTTGAGTTTTTACTCATTTTGCAAAGGAAATTCTGCTCGTTTTTCCCCGTCTTCTTGCCATAAAATTTTGTAGTGTTATTCCATCTTGTACAGTGGTCGATATATCCTCACTTTGACAGTGGTCGAGTGTTTACTTTCACTTTTGTTAGCTTGGACACAGTTTGGTGTTCTTGTACCCACTCTCGTAGGAGTGAGGTTAGTGTATGCTTGTGTGGCTACAAACAATCACTCACATGTTTCACAAGTTTTTGCAAATTTTGCAGGTAGTTTCTCTTGTGGGATGCATTTTGAGCTAGTTTTCTCTCTACTTGCGTATATGATTATGCACTTTACACTAAGTTGAATTCGTCCCAATCTTGGAGCTTGTGCTTGATGTATGCTTGTCTTGTGGAGCTCTTGGATTTGACGTTGCAAAGCTCGCACCACTGGGCCAAAAGCTAGGGGGGGAATTGTTTAACTTGAAGTTGAGCATTACTCCGATACAACTCCTGAAGTTGTTGTTGGATGCTTGACAAGGTGGTGGTGACATCTTCCATCACTAATTGCACATTGAATTCTCAACAAGATTAAGAGAATGGGAGTCTTGCCAAACTGTTATGAGTGCATCTCAAACTAGAGAATAGCGTGAAAGAAGGCGCTCACAATTAGCAAGGGCTTGGGACTTGATTAAAAGACTTATTACTTGATTAAGAGAACTTGATGCAATTCTTGGATTGCAAGATTGAAGTAAAAGGCAAGGCTTGATTACAAGAACAAGACTCAAACATAAAATAAGAACTCATAAGATCCTCACAACTGGTGTTGGAAAGACTGAAGGTCTTGTAGCCCAAGACCTCTATTTATATTGGAGTATGTTACCATAACTAATGATCTATGTGATGATGCAAGAAATGACATAAGCAATGATGTAAGCCATCTTTTAGAACCTTCCAAAACTTTCTTCAAACTTCTTGAATCTCCTACATCTTTCTTCTAAAGCCTTCTAAACCCTTCTAGAATCTCCTAATGATTTCTTGTAAGAATTGAAACTCAAGAAGATTGATGTTCAAGCATCGATGACACATGCCATCTTCATCCATAGCACAATTTGCATCTATTTATACTATCTTCATATGTAGCACAATCTACATCATTAGCTAAATTACATCCTTTTTTGTTCTATCTCAAACATTCACATCATTCTTCTCTTTATCTTTGCCAAGAAATTATTGCAAGTTTCCAAACCTCACAATCCACATGCACTTTCCTAAGTGTTCTTTCTCCCCTTGAAAGTTCAAATTCACAACATGCATAACCTCTTTGGTTGTAAATTTAAAGCGAAACCCTTTGTCTCCCTTATCTTACAAGTATGCATATTCATCTGGAAATCTTTATCGCCCATCCATGACCATGGAAAAAGTCAAAATTTCATCTTCTATAATTGACTAACTATCATGCATCTAAGAACTCAAACTATCGATATTGGCAAGCAACCATAATGAGGAGATGGGAGATATGCAAAGAAAGGGAGAGACAAAGCAACATTGAAAAGAGACAAAGGGAGATGTATGTAGAGAGGTGGATCAATACAACCAATTACATAGCATGCTTGATAGTACAAGATATGGATATGCATACAAAAATATTAGTAGATAGAGGGATTTAAAGGGGAGAGGAAGAAATTGGTTAATAGGATAAATAGACACAAATCAAAAAGAGAGAGAAAGAAATATAAATTGAAGAGAGATCAAGAGGAAAAATGAGGAAGGGAGGGGAGAAATTGAAGCAAGGGAAATAGGGAGTTAATAAACCACGAAGTAGAGATAGGAAATTCAAAGGAATAAATAGAGATAGATGGAGAAAGATAGACATAAGGGGAAGGGGGGGCAGGGGCAAGGGGGGGGAGAGAGAGAGAGAGAGAGAGAGAGAGAGAGAGAGAGAGAGAGAGAGAGAGTAATAGACAAAAGGGAGTTATAGATGGAGGGATAGAAGTATATGAAATCAATATAGACGAACATGGGGATATATATAGGAAAAGATACAAATAAATACAGAGAAAGATGAATTGATACAGAGAGATAAAGGACAAGAGGAAGAAAGCAAGAGAAGGAAATAAATATAGAAGAGAGATCAAGAGAAAGAAATAAAGTGAGAGCAATAGACAAAGGGAGAGAGCAAGATGGAGAGATAGGACAGATAGTAGGAGCACTAGAGATTGATGGGTAATGAAAAGATATAGGTGGAAAAATAGGGAATGGGTAAAGGCACATAAATAATGAGAGAGACCCAAGAAAACCATAGGGAGAGAAGGGTAAAAATATTGGGAGAAAGAGAGAGATGTATAGGGATGACAAAGGAGGATAGGAAAAGAGGCAGGTATTTGAGATGGAAACGAGGGAGAGAAAGGGAGATCTAGGGCGAGAGAGAGAGAGAGAGAGAGAGAGAGAGAGAGAGAGAGAGAGAGAGAGAGAGAGAGAGAGATTTAGAATAAGGGCAAGAGGTGTGTGTGTGTGTGTGTGTGTGTGTGTGTGTGTGTGTGTGTGTGTGTGTGTGTGTGTGTGTGTGTGTGTGTGTGTGTGTGTTGGGTTTGGGGGGGGGGGGGGGGGGGGGGGGGGGGGGGGAGAGAGAGAGAGAGAGAGAGAGAGAGAGAGAGAGATTTTGAAATAGAGAGAGTGAGAAAGAGATAGGGGAGATTATCATCTCCTACGATGATTACCTGATAAGATGATGTCTATGAGATGATTCCCCCATCTACCATGTGTATGAACCAAACCAATGTGACTCCCACTTTCCTTTTATGCATTCCATTGTAAGACAATACATCCCCTCTTCTAGGGTTGACTCACATTCTTATGGTCTGATTTGGATCATCTTGGCCTTCTTTATGATTATATTGGCTGAGTTTTACTACTTTAACACTAGGTTGGTAATGGGACACTTTTATGTCCTGTTAAGTGACCATTTTCCTTGAATTATGTCAAGAGTTTCAAAATGGATTTTGAGGTGCGATCTGTCTAGAAAGTTGTCTCATGAGCTGAAAAAAACTTGACATTTTTTTGGAATATCAATTCCATCTTTAACCTTGTCCTTGCACAACATTTCACAACCTAAACTGTGTGAAAAAACGGGTCCTCTTTTTGGCTTTTTTCAACTTTTTGCAACTATACCACTCTAGAATTCATGTTTGTGAGGTCTATAATGCTAGAAAACTATCTTTAGTAGTCCTCAACATGTCCTCGTGCTTCTAGGGATAAATAAATGTTAAAGTTGTAAGTTATGACCAAAATACAAAAATTGTCAAATCCTGTCTTTTAGCCAATTTTAGCTCTTCTATGATTTTTTTGGTGGGTTTCATGATATCTAAATGTTGTTTTGATTTTGTATGTTCCATATTGTAACATAAAACTAATATTCCTTGAGTTTTGGGGCATCTAATACCCTATTTTGCATAGTACACAACGATGGTTGATTGTTTCAATTATAAAAGAAAACGAAACATTCTAGTATATCAAGTATAGCTTTTTCAATATTACTAGTTTCTTGTGAGAACTATATGCATTTTGTAGGTAGTAACCATATCTAGTCATAAGCATCAAATTTGGCTAGATATTGAATAATTTTTATGGGATTCTACAACTCATAATGTTGAACCCAGTTTTTTCATGTTTGCTGTATTTAGCACTTCATCTTTGTCCCCAAGATTCCCCTTGGTAAGAGATGTATTATTCTTTTGACATGCTCCATGGCTCCTTATGAACCTAAAGGACAAGAGGGAACTAAGAAAACATGCATATATTATTTGTATTGAGCGTGGCTATAGAAACTTTGATGATAGGTTTGCAGAATGGAAAAAATCAACTTTTTTGTACCTATTTCTTTTGGCAAAACAAAAAATAGTGAGAAGCAATCATATGTTCTGATCACCAACCCATTGAAGTTAACCAGGGAATTTATCTCAAGTCCTACGAAAATCCCTAATCTTATTTTTATGCGGCGACAAAACTTAAGAAATGACTGTTTTGATGAAAATGTACTGGTCCATCAACTTTGGAGGCTTGCTATGACCAAAAGATCAGAAATTGCACAAGTTTCTTATTTTTTCCATGTGTAGTAGGACTTGAACTATAACCTCATGAAAGGATTTTACAAAATTAGTGGACCTACTATGGTTTTGGAGGTTTTTTTCAAAACCCTGAAAGGAAAATTTTATGTCCTGTTAGGTTACCAACCTAGTATTAAGATGACTCTCTCCATCTATAATAGAGAGATCTTCTACATATTTCAAGAATCATGGAAGCTTTGATCTTTTGTCTATCATCTAATTATAAATGTCCTAATTGTAGTTCTATTGAGTGGTATCAAAGCTAGGTGAATATTAGTATTTTTTAATCCAATTAGCATAATAATCCCACTAGCTACTTAGATTATCACTTAGCCAATAATCTCCTCTAACTAATAACTTATCTAGTTGATTGTGTGTGGGCCTGTTTTTGCACACCAATGAGCCGCGACTCTCCATGATGTATTGGTCTTGATTAGAAGAAGTTTTAAGAAACTTTAGGCCTCTCTAGACTCGAGTTCAATTTTTGGATCCATCATTTGCATTACCAATAAGCACTTGGCTAATTCCCTATCTACACACTTTATTGGGAATTCTAGAAGAGTAATTTTTTTATTTTGTCGATACTTTGCGTTTGTGGTTGATTGTATATTACCATTATGTGCAAATTAGTCTATAGAGCACAATTTTTTTTGCATTTTTTCCTTCTTCTTCATGATTTTCTCTCCTTGTGTAAGATAACACGCGAGTTCAGCATAATTTATTTTCGTAGAGTTACTAGAAACATACATACTGCATGAAGGGAATTTTATTTGATATAGTAAAAATTGATCCATAAGAGATACTTTTATTAAAAAAAAGTGTTACATAAGGGGGTGTTTTAAAACAAAAATATATATTTATTGAGGGGGTTTTTTAAATACCCCTTGAATGCACGTGATGTAGAGGGTTGACATACAGTGAACTGCCGAAGAGGTGCACAAACCCATTCCATGAGCGCACAAAATGTATCTAAATATGGACATCCCTTAGAACCAACAAGGAACACTTTGACAATAATCATATCCACTTCATAGATGTGACACGTCCTCATAGGCTAGGGAAGTTCTAAAAAATAATTTTGGGCAAGAAGAAAGAAAAGAAAAGTCATCCTAGAGAGAGTATTGTGAAAACTCAAAATGGAGAAAGAAGAGGATATAGCAAGTTGTGTTAACCACTTAAAGAGAATGATCATCGTACTTATCTATGTACAATGTGAAGTACCTAAAGAATACAAGATTGATGTACTCTTAGGAGCTTTACAACAACCTTGCAAATATCATTGGAGAAAAAGATCCAACCCTTGATCTACAAGATGTCATAAATTCACTTGAATTTTAAGAATAGAAACAAAAGAGGATACACAATCAACTCAAAGGGGAGGAGCTCACATAGCTTCTTCATCAAATATGAACAAGTGTTTCACATGATATCAAAACAATAAATGTCATCCTTGTAGCAAGAAGGGACATCCTATAACAAGGTGTTACGTTCAAAAATAGGCCAAAGAGCAGCTCAACATCAATAGCATTGGTACCAACAACAACAATAAGAAGATAGCCTACAGCTCAAATATTAGATGGGTAACAAGACAACAATGAAAAAGGCAAAAACAATGTTATCCCATGAAATAGATTTTGAAAATTTCTTAAACAAGCACAATATGATATGTACTTTTCTCTTTTTCATTGCATCATTTCTCATATAGCCTAGGAGATCTTGTTCTTTACCATGAGCTTTGTTTCGAAGGAAGTACTTAGGAGGGCCACTATGTCCGTCTAAGTTTGTAAGCAAGTCAAATTATAGGGTATCTCATGAGATACCCTCCAAAAACTGAAATAAAAGGAAAGTGCCAGTGACATGGAGAAATAGAGAGAGAGAGAGAGAGAGAGAGAGAGAGAGAGGCCGCGTTTCAGCAGGTCTTGACAGCCAGTGATAAATTTTTTTGCAAGTATCAAAGGCGGAGAGTTTTGTCTCTCTCGTGCAGTCGAGCTAGAGGCGGATGTTGCGTCTGTTTGTGTGTGCTCTGCATTCGAGCCATGAGGTCTGCATGCAAGGCTCAGGGTAGTGGACTACATGCGATTGTTGAGGGAGTTAGGGGGAAGCAGAGGCGAGGATGAAACCAGGGGGCAAGCATTGGCATATGAGTATCTTGTGTTCCCTTTTTTCATAGTCTAAATCCAAAGAGGAGGATCATTCAAAATTTCTCTTTAGCATGTGGTCCTAAACCTTTTCTTACATGAATTTTTTGATGTTTGCCCCCATCTACCATGCTCATGAACCTACACATGTGCAACCCGCTTGCCTTTTATGGATTCTACTACAAGCAAAGAGCATTCCCACTCTTTTAGGTTCAGCCCACATTCCTAAGGACTAATGGGGGACACCTTGACCTTCTTTATGATTCTACAATTTATGGATACTTGTTGGGATGCTTCCATGTGTCAGGGATCAATTCAATGAGCAGTGAACACCCCACATCCTTAATAAAGTCATCGAACCATGATGTTATACTCTCATGTGAAGCATAATCAATTGGTGTATTTGGCACTAATTAGGAGAAGTGCTTCTTGTCTCAGTGGACACTCATCCACTCCACCTGCTATAGATGTTTTGAGCATTCAAGGACCAAGACCTAGATCATGCTTTCTATGTGACTGGCCAATGTATGGTTGCTTCCTTAGCCCAAAAGAAAAACTACATCACTAGCCAATGGTTGAGTGACTCCATCAAAACACTCATGAAAGATAAGTGGTCTAGCATTAGACAACCTACAATTGACAGAGCCAAATAAAAACTATCAACCAAGCAATGGTCATGACATATACTAGGATGTTGCCCTTGTCAAAAGAGAGAGAATGTGCCCACGTGTGCTAGCAATATGCAACCGCATGTGAAGAGACAAGCCCAATCTCCGCATAATATGGCTAGGGCTAAGTCTGCATGCAAGAATTAATTTGTAAGTAAGAACAACTCACCCTTTTCATGTGCCCCCCACCCCATTTCAATTTATAACCCATGGCACAATGTATTCTTTCAATTCTTTACACCTAAGAAAGTATCCCTGGCATGGGCCTTTCAAAAGGGAATTAGTGAAGTACAGAGCAAGGCATCTAGAGTACACATCCCGGGCATGGCTGTTTGTCTTTATCAAGTAGTGTGAGATTTCTTGCCAAAGACTCTTTAGACGATAATTTTCTAACATTTGTAGTACCAATCTTCTTGACTTTCATTTTAAGGAACATTGGTTTGTGCTCATCTTTTATGTTTTTTTATGAAATAAAAATACATATTTGGATAATCCCCCTAATGGACCATCTACATGGGTATTCTTATTCATTAATTAAAAAACATGCAGATAATGTGCAAATATACCAATAGTAATAAGTGTAGTTATGGGCATCGATATGTGCATGTGCTTCTAGTCATGTTTAATGCAACTAGATGAAAGGTAAAAGCATCTAGTGGTGTGTGAATAGTTGGTGTCTATGGAAACCTTCTATCAAGACATGATGTTGCATTTTCTATATGAGGCTACATTCATTTTGTATCATATTATATTCTTGAATAGCTTTTTGACAGTCAATCTAAAATTAGAATTGTTGATAAATTTTGATAAAACTTCTTTAATTTTTACCACATGCCCATTTTCATGTATGCTATTTGGTAGCACAAATAGCTTCCACCATTACAGATTTTCAGCCTAAAAGTTGTGAAAATTGTTAAGTCATTATTGTGCGCGATACTTTTTCTTCTACTTTCTTAATTTGTAGCTGCTATTATGGACTTCTTTTCTTATAGGATGTGACTATATTATTCCCATCTGTTTTTTCTCTCTTTGGATTCAACACCATCGGTACACTTATGGATCGACACACCAACTTTAAGACAACAATTTCATATAGGAGAAACACAAATTAGAAAATTGCTTGAACACCTACAATATATTAGGATATGCAGTGTGGATTTGTAGTCAAGACAAGTAACCATGCCACTAATATTGAAATATATATATATATTGGTGGGTAAGTTAATTGGCTTGCCTGCAAATCTAGACTACCTGTACGTATATATATATATATATATATATATATATATATATATATATATATATATATATATATATATATATATATATATATATATATATATATATGTATGTATGTATGTATATGTATATGTATATGTATATGTGTGTATATGTATATGTATATGTATATGTATATGTATATGTATATGTATATGTATATGTATATGTATATATGTGTATATATGTATATGTATATATGTGTATATGTATATCTATATATGTGTATATGTATATGTGTATATGTATATGTATATATGTGTATATGTATATATTGCAAGTAAACGTAACAAGCCTACAAACTTTCTGCTGTATATATTGCATGATAGTAGGCAAAGAAAAGTTCAAATACATACGAGAGAGAATACGAAGCGAGTAAAATGATGTCAAGTTTATCTTATTTACATTACCCAAGGTCAAACCAGCCACAGCCAGCAGAACTCAGTCGATAAGCTGAAACAGTGATTAGTAAACAAACCATTCAATTAACTTCCCATCTTGTGATGTAATATGGTAAAAACAAACGAGAAATAAAGCTAATTTCCACCAGAATAGGGTATGTGATGCCATTTACCGCCTTCAGAGCATCAACCGATTTGGCAATATGGTAAAACCAAGCGAGAAACAAAGCTATTAGCCACCATAATATGGTATGTGATGCCATTTACCGCCTTCAGATCACCAACCAATTTGGCAATACAACAGAAAAAAAAATTCAGTTCAGTCAAAGTCTCTTTAGACTATTAAAAAATTAGGTATCTGTACTAAGGACCGAATCAGTCTGTGGTCAGCTAGTGTAACCAGAGTAATCCGACCTACTATTTTACGACTTACCAAGGAATCCAACAATTACTGCTCACAGTTTTGAGCTATATATATTATTATTTGTGAATTATCGGTTCGATTCAAATCCCTACAGAATCCCTTCATAAGTACCTTCTTCCTAAAGATTAGCATCATCAACCAGACAGACCTACCCTATCCTATTAGCCATAATGCCTTCCAATACTCAATACAGCCATACAGATAGATCTACTGGAGACCTGGATTTTCTTAGCCGCTAGATTTATCACATCCAAAACAACCAGATAATATAACCTGGATATTGTTACCATAATCTATTTTATTTACGGAAACCTATACCTTTCTTTAGTCAAAGAGAATCACATCTTCCAATAGTCCTGAAGCAAACAAATATTACCACTCCCATTTCACCAAATAAACCAGAAAGATCAGTTACTGGAACAGGTATTTTAATAAAAAATTCTAATTACTGGTCATACCAGCCCCCACAGCAAGAATAAATCAGTCGATAAGCTGAATCAGTGAAAACACTCCTTTCACTAAACTTCCCCCTTGTGATGTAATATGGTAAAACCAAGCGAGAAACAAAGCTATTAGCCACCATAATAGGGTATGAGATGCCATTTACCACCTTCAGATCACCAACCAATATGGCAATACAACAGAAAAAAGTTTTTAGTTCAATCATGGTCTCTTTAGACTAATAAAAAATTAGGTATATGTACTAAGGACCGAATCAGTCTGTGGTCAGCCAGTGTAACCAGAGTAGTCCGACCTACTAGTTTTACGACTTACCAAGGAATCCAACAATTACTGCTCATAGTTTTGAGCTATATATATTATTATTTGTGAATTACCGGTTTGATTCAAATCCCTGCAGAATCACCTTCATAAGTACCTTCTTCCTAACAATTAGCATCATCAACCAGACAAACCCACCCTCTCCTATTAGCCATAATGCCTTCCAATATTCAATACAACCATATAGATAGATCTACTAGAGACCTCGCTTTTCTTAGCCTTTAGGGCCAGATTTATTACATCCAAAACAACCAGATAATATAACCTGGATATTGTTACCATAATCCTTTTTATTTTACGGAAACCTCTACCTTTAGTCAAAGAGAATCACATCTTCCAATAGTCCTGAAGCAAACAAATATTACCACTCCCACTCCACCAAATAAACCAGAAATATCAGTTACCGGAACAAGTTTTTTAATAAAAACGTCTAATTACTGGTGTTTCAAAGCATTTCAAACCACTTACATCAAAGCATCTCATTATCTTTTGATA
This sequence comes from Adiantum capillus-veneris, assembly GCF_014529385.1. Classification (NCBI taxonomy): domain Eukaryota; kingdom Viridiplantae; phylum Streptophyta; class Polypodiopsida; order Polypodiales; family Pteridaceae; genus Adiantum; species Adiantum capillus-veneris. The sequence continues at coordinate 109,545,644 of NC_140945.1, read as the reverse complement.
GTCTTGAGAGTTAGAAGGATGTTTTCTTAACGTGTAGATTAGGAGATGAAGACTCGTCGACAATTTCCTTCCCATTCTTTTTCGGCATGTTGAGCACTCGGTAGTAAATAGCCTTTTTACTCACACAGTATAGAATGCACACACAGGTGATAACACAGCTCGATGCTAGTGAGTATGAGTACTCACCTTAAGATGCCTTTATACTGGTTGAAGCCTATCACACGAGGGTACGCCACAAACTCAGACAGGTTTACCCACACCCGATGTCGCGCATACGGTCAGATTCTTAGGGATTGTCCCCAGCTAAAGATCCGGTTGCTCAAACCTAGTCGCACAACCTTCGCTGCTACATAAACCTGCAAACCGAACCATTGCACACAGGCGGTAACGTGGAGCAGTACGCATGATTATTAAATGAAGTGAAGATTATAAACACTACACAGAAATGTGTATACCTCAGAGCTAATTTAATTAAAAAGCCAGGTCAAGTCACCTTGTCCCAATTTACAACCTATCAACCGATAAAAAAACCGCTCATACAGTTGAAAACCCGGTCCGTAATCCATTACCTGCTTAATGTACCTAGCAACGGTTGATTATATACAACCCGTTAGCCATACCACTGAACACTTCACTGAGATTATGTTATACAGCTACCCACTAGGGTAAGGTATCCAAGCCCCGATCTTAACGGTGTGAGTTACATTACTTAGAGCCGGCAATTTTATATATTATTTCCAATTTTGTCTCAAAGTCATAAGGTGGGCCTATAAAAGACAGAAGGCATTTTTACATAACCAAGTCCATAGTATTAGTATGGAGTAACATTACCCGAGTTAAAATTTCAATTTATTTGCTCTTCAGGAGTAACTATCTTATTATGGCTTACAGTCAAGAACTGGTTTTTGCCATAGCTACCACTGATCTTCATCAGTCAGGTGAATCTACCTGGAGAGCAACTTTACTCCGTTATGAACTTCATCTATTTCCCCAATTGGGAACCTCTGTATCCCAAACTAAATGGTGGACCTATCATGCCCGAGTGACTCGTGTGACCCTTTGGGGTGGCGAACATTTTAGGAACAATATCAGACTGGCGATGGTAACTGAGGCTCTGGGCCTAGGGCCCCAGTATTATTACATAGAACATTCACTGATGCCAGGTTTTTCTGAGCGGTTATACCTGCTAGCCCAGTTCCTACCACCTCATAAGATTTTCTTGTATCGTAGTTATGGTCATCCACTAGGAGGATATTTTAACAGTAATCCACGCACCCGGGAGTATGGAGTAGTCTTGGCGACTTGTATCTTACCTTTAGCTGAGCGTCCAAACACCTTTTTTTACTGCGATAGCTATTTGTGTGATTATGTAATGGGTGGCTTAATCGAGATGTAGATGAAGGGATCCCAACATACTAAACTACCAGGATTTTTTTTGTCAAATTTCAGAGATGAGTCAAGTGAAAGATCTCATGTAATTTTGTGTGTGTGTGTGTGTGTGTGTGTGTGTGTGTGTGTGTGTGTGTGTGTGTGTGTGTGTGTGTGTGTGTGCGTGCCCACCCATACCCAGGCACCGTATTCTATGAGGCAGTAGACCCCAAAGAATAGGGGCCTACTACCTCAAGAAGTGTTTGTGACATGCGATGCAATAGTTAAATTTATTCTAATTTAAGGAGATCTATTAAATTTTGTAAGTTAAACTTAAGGTAAGTCCAGTCATGTTTTTTTAGGGAATGGCAGATACACGCAACGAGGTCTTTTTTAGAAAACCCATTATTAATGAACTTGGTAATCAGAGTATTGATTTCTTCATATGCATAAAACTGTCAATCGAGGCATACATTATAAGGAAAAGCATTCCTAGATAGGTGTGTAGCGAATTCTTGAAGGGTCTATTACTTTTCCTTTTGGTAAATTTTGAGGATACAAGTTTGAGTTTTTCCCTTTTCCAATAAGAGCGAGTACAAAAATTTCCCAAGAAAGGGGGAGACAACACAAATTCAATATTCAGGAAATGAGTCCTAGTAATTACCCATTTATCTTTCCATAGAACTCTATCGGAGAATGTCGGTTCAATATTAAGGCAAGGTGGATATATATCTTTAAGATTAGCCTCAAACATGGGATTGTTAAGGCCGGCTACACAGGTCATCCATAAATCTAAACGAATGTTCAAATTGTGTGAGTAACAAAGTACTATCAGGGTTATTTATAATTTTTAAGAGCCACTGGTATTCGAAGTAACAAAGATAGAGATTACACATAATCGGAGAGCATGCAAATCCCATTGGGATCCCAAAAATTTGTTTGTAGCAGGTATCACCTACTTGGATACAACAATTATTAAGTAGCCAAAAGATATATTTACATAAATCATCCTCTTTAAAGACTAAAGGTGTAGACTTATTAGATTTTTCACCCATCCTTTATTCCTTTTAAGTGAGATGCATGTATACCCTAGTTTTTTTCTGTCAGCAAAGGCAATCCTTATAAGATTAGATAAGGTATCAAAAAGCCCATAAGGTCCATTTAGTGGGATATTTTCATAACATTGAGTTATGTCTGCCGTAAAGATAGAGAAAATGTTTACTGGGAGGTTGATAGACACCTCAACTGCATTTTTTATAACCCAAAATGGGTATTAATTTATATTTCTGAATCTTTTCATATCACAATGCTTGATGGCACATATAGCTTCAATTTCTAGTAGAACAAAGTTTAAGCAGTAGGTGATGTCGTTCGTAACACACAAGAACAGGCTATTGGATGAGTCAGAAATCCATCTAAATTTATGCTTATGATTCTTATAAGTTGGGAATAGTATAGGAATTTTTAGAAGGTTAGCACAATAACCAAGTCCCGATAATTCATTATTTAACAGTGTAGTTGTATTCAGCAGCGGAGAGGTCTCAAGTTTAAGAAAATCCTTACTATTAATTCTTGAATAGGCGGCCTCATATGCTAATTTTTTACATATAAAGGACGCAATATTTGAGGCTTTATCTAGCCCAACAATAAGCCATTTGTCCTTAGAGTCAGAAATAGAGGTCTTAATTTTAGGCGTAAGCCAGGTAGTATCAGTACTTAGCCATACTTGCGGCATAAGAGTGATCTTTTTCCAGAATATTTCTTTGAGTGTTGCGGTTAGTTGAATGTGAACATTCTCCTTCGGTTGGAGTTTTAAGGCCAAGTCGGCCAGGCATTCAAGTAAAGCCAATAAGGCAATTTGAGGATTTAGTGGAAAGGGAGGTATATGATTCAAGCCTTTAATCAAGAGGCTCCTTACTTGTGGACCAGAAATGATTTCTAAGTTAGAAGTACAAACATGTAATCCAAAGTTAGTGAAACTTTTACAGAATTTCTGAAATAGATGACAAGAGCAGATAGGAATCACTTTATTATGGAGAAAATCAGTTGAGTAAAAAAGATTATTGATAGGTGGTGAGTACTTCCATCCAAACATCACATCATTAAGTAATAGATTAGATCCAAAAATATGTCCAAAACATTCTGAGAAAATAGCTTGGGGAGTAAAGAAGTCCAAAATCTTGCTAGTAAACAAGCAAATATGTGAGAATATCTTATTACACGTTTCTTCCTTTGGAGGTAGGTGAAGTCTTCCACATGCGTTCCTTCGTTCCTGCACATCACATATTTAAAAGGTTTCTGATTGGTAGATTTCTACCTCTTCCTCTCACATAACTTCTACCTCTTCCTCTCACATAACTTCTACCTCTCCCTCTCCCAAAAACAGATTCACTCGAGGAGGGAGTTAAGAAAGAGGTGTAAGAGGCCCCTGGAGAGACAAGAGTGTTAGGTCGTTTGGAAACTTGAGATTCATCATACCAATATTAGGCTTGATTTGCCCAACCATACTTTTGATTCCTTTAAAGCCGCCATATGTAGTTAGCAGAGTACCACACCCATCAGAACCAAGCTCTTCAAGTGTGTCGCACATAATTGATCTGTACTGAATAAACGCGATTTGAGCTAAGACTAGATCCTTAGCTTGTCCACCAAGCCATGAGCAAAAGAGAGAAAGGTGAAATTCTTCTGCTTTGTGAGGAAAGATACTTGGCAGATTGTTGAGGGCGTACCAAATAGCATGATCAAACCAAATGATGCTTGACTCATAGGCAGCTTTGGGGTCTAAAAATCTACACGCACATTTAAGGTAAGGTCTGAACACATTCCACACTGTCTCAGTGTAGTACTCAGCATTATTTTTACTAAAGGTCATAACTCCTTTGGTTCTTGCATATAAACCTGTATTCGAACTACATTTTTTATCATCAAGGAAACTCATATTGAAGGGAGCTTTAATCAGATCCCCTTTATCCAAGAGTTGAATCCCTTTAAGAACTTTAAGTTTGCATTCTTCAATAGTTGCAAGGGCCAGGTTGGCAAGGAACACCCAAGTCTCCATAGAAATAAGTGCCAGAAACCCTTTATTTGGGAACATCCATAGCTTGCGCTCTACCCCCAAGGATTCTACTTCAATCTGCTGTGATGGTAAAAAAGGAAAGGCCCTAGACACTTTCGGTACCATATCCAAAAGCGAAGCTTCACTGAGTGCACAAAGGTCCTTCTGAAATTCTTTTACAGCTTCCAATGCAACTGCATCTCTGCAAAAGAGGCTATTAGGTGGAGGGACAATAGGTGTCGAGGGAGCTGTAACAAAGATGGGACTAAGCCCGCAGAATTTTCTAAGAAGATTGGATAATTCAGAGCCTTTGGAGGAGAAAGATGCTAAGTCCTTAATATGGGCTTTGGAAAGACCATCCAAGTTAGAAGTAAATTCCATCAGAAGGTTGATACCATCAGATTTATTCTTAACGAGGAGAGCTAGAACTTTAACCCAGAGGTCAAAAGGAATAAGATGGACTAGAGACATACTAGACTCCTTCGAAGCATCAAAAATCAAGGAAGAGGCATCCTTGTCTTGTATACATTTCAGTACAAGAAGAGTAGCAAGGGAAAGGGGTTCCATAGGAAGAGCCCTTGGGAAAGGGAAACAATCTGCAAAAATAACAGTAGTTAGATTTCCGTATTTTTGGAAGAGATGAGAAGATCTGAGGATCTAATACATAGAGTTACATCTTTTTGAATTTTACAGCCCTATGTAGATAAGGCCTAATCCTAAGAGAGATATTAGGGAAGGTCTTTTCTATTTCTTTAGCAAGTCGTAACTTCTCCGAAATCATAGCTCTCTTTTCTGGGTCATAGCAGACTTTAATTCTTGCAATGAGCTTTCCCACAACCTGGTAAAACATATGTAATAACTAGTGAAATGATAGTAATAAAAGTAAAGTGAGAACAAGAATCGTGAATATAGAGTGGACTGGTCGTGCTAGCAGCCTTTCACCAGTCAGGTCAAAAAGAACCACTAAGACTGTGTGATAGCACCGCAGCCTACTAGAGTATAATAAATTATACTGTAATAGGCGTTTTTATTTCTACAGTTATTGTCTGAGAGAGATAAACAATAAAGTAAATCTCTCTTTGCGTTTATTGTGTGTGTAACAGTTCTAAATCTATAAATATACACAAACGAACACTGCCTGTTCACAGACCAACAATTCTAGAATAAGACAATGGATTTGTACAATAATTTATTTGCAGTTGAAAATAAACTTTGTACAAGGTAATGAAGATAACAGAATACAGTGCGAGAACCCACAATCCCACAGTCTGGGAAATTTTGCATCATGGTAAGAGATCCGCCATAAGTTAAGAACAGAATGTTTTAATCAAAGAAGGTAGCCCTCACCTGCACCCATAGCCACAAGAAAACACTTCGTTAGCACGTGACTATATGCAGGTGATGCTGGGCATCCCAGTTGTTATCCATGTCACATTATAAAAAACACAGTCTTAACTTGTATCATGTTTTTTATGAAAAAAGATTCTAGGATCATTGCCAATCCAATAAGTGAAATCCCCATAGAGCAGTTGAAAAAATTTTATTTACTTTTTTTGCCTAACCTTAGGTTTAAGTAGGTTTTTTAGGAAGATAATCAAAGCTGAAAAGAACTACAACCTTAATCAGATAAGAGAAAATTACATTCTATACGCCATCACGGGCCAGATTTCTGTTAAGGACAAATCCTCCTTCGTAATTCGAAATATAGAAAAAACAAACTTTCGGACCAGTTCCTATTCCAAAATATATATATTTCCTTTTTTTAAAAAAACTGAGATATCCCAACATCTGGTTACCTAATTTTCAAACCAAAGCCCAAAAAAAAAACCTGCCTCTGTCATTATACCATGACTGACATATTTTTGTCCAAGCCGGTTATAAACCACATATTATACCATAATATTCTACACAACTCCGTCAATAGAGCAAGCCCATACTTCTTCCGAGATAGAATAGAAGTAAATGTAACCAGCCTACAAACTTTCCGCTGTATATATTGCATGATAGTAGGTAAAGAAAAGTTCAAATACATACGAGAGAGAATACAAAGCGAGTAAAATGATGTCAAATTTATCTTATTTGCATTACCCAAGGTCAAACCAGCCACAGCCTGCAGAACTCAGTCGATAAGCTGAAACAGTGATTAGTAAACAAACCATTCATTAAACTTCCCAGCTTGTGATGTAATATGGTAAAAACAAACGAGAAAGAAAGCTAATTGCCACCATAATAGGGTATGTGATGCCATTAACCGCCTTCAGAGCATCAGCCGATTTGGCAACACATCAGAAAAAATCTTTCAGTTCAGTCAAAGTCTCTTTACACTATTCAAAAAATTAGGTACCTATAGTAAGGACCGAGTTAGTCTGAGGTCAGCCAAAGTAACCAGAAAAGTTCATATACATATGAGAGAGAATACGCAGCGAGTAAAAAGATGTCAAGTTTATCTTCTTTGCATAACCCAAGGTCATACCAGCCACAGCAAGACGAAATCAGTCGATAAGCTGAATCAGTGAAAACACTCCTTTCACTAAACTTCCCACCTTGTGATGTAATATGGTAAAACCGAGCGAGAAACAAAGCTATTAGCCACCATAATAGGGTATGTGATGCCATTTACCGCCTTCAGATCACCAACCAATTTGGCAATACAACAGAAAAAAGTTTTCAGTTCAGTCAAAGTCTCTTTAGACTATTAAAAAATTAGGTATCTGTACTAAGGACCGAATCAGTTTGTGGTCAGCTAGTGTAACCAGAGTAATCCGACCTACTAGTTTTACGACTGACCAAGGAATCCAACAATTACTACTCATAGTTTTGACCTATATATATTATTATTTGTGAATTTCCGGTTCGAGTCAAATCCCTGCAGAATCACCTTCATAAGGACCTTCTTCCTAAAGATTAGCATCATCAACCAGACAGACCTACCCTATCCTATTAGCCATAATGCCTTCCAATACTCAATACAGCCGTACAGATAGATCTACTAGAGACCTGGCTTTTCTTAGCCGCTAGGGCCAGATTTATCACATCTAAAACAACCAAATAATATAACCTGGATATTGTTACCATAATCCGTTTTATTTTACGGAAACCTATACCTTTCTTTAGTCAAAGAGAATCACATCTTCCAATAGTCCTGAAGAAAACAAATATTACCATTCCCATTTCACCAAATAAACCAGAAAGATCAGTTATCGGAACAGGTTTTTTAATCAAAAAGTCTAATTATTGATCATACCAACAACAACAGCAAGAATAAATCAGTCGATAAGCTGAATCAGTGAAAACACTCCTTTCACTAAACTTCCCCCTTGTGATGTAATATGGTAAAACCAAGCGAGAAACAAAGCTATTAGCCACCATAATAGGGTATGAGATGCCATTTACCTCCTTCAGATCACCAACCAATTTGGCAATACAAGAGAAAAAAGTTTTCAGTTCAGTCAAGGTCTCTTTAGACTAATAAAAAATTAGGTATCTGTACTAAGGACCGAATCAATCTGTGGTGGTCAGCCAGTGTAACCAGAGTAGTCCGACCTACTAGTTTTACGACTTACCAAGAAATCCAACAATTACTGCTCACAGTTTTGAGCTATATATATTATTATTTGTGAATTACTGGTTCGATTCAAATCCCTGCAGAATCACCTTCATAAGTACCTTCTTCCTAACGATTAGCATCATCAACCAGACAGACCCACCCTCTCCTATTAGCCATAATGCCTTCCAATACTCAATACAACCATACAGATAGATCTACTAGAGACCTGGCTTTTCTTAGCCTTTAGGGCCAGATTTATTACATCCAAAACAACCAGATAATATAACCTGGATATTGTTACCATAATCCTTTTTATTTTATGAAAACCTCTACCTTTAGTCAAAGAGAATCACATCTTCCAATAGTCCTGAAGCAAACAAATATTACCACTCTCATTCCACAAATAAACTAGAAAGATCAATTACCGGAACAGGTTTTAAAAAAAAAACATCTAATTACTGGTTTTTCAAAGCATTTCAAACCACTTACATCAAAGCATCTCATTATCTTTTGACAGTCTTGAGAGTTAGAAGGATTTTTTGTTAACCTGTAGATTAGGAGACGAAGACTCATCGACAATTTTCTTCCCATTCTTTTTCGGCATGTTGAGCACTCAGTAGTAAATAGCCTTTTTACTCACACAGTATAGAATGCACACACAGGTGATAACACAGCTCCATGCTAGTGAGTATGAGTACTCACCTTAAGATGCCTTTATACTGGTTGAAGCCTATCAGACGAGGGTACGCCACAAACTCAGACAGGTTTACCCACACCCGAGGTTACGCATACGGTCAGATTCTTAGGGATTGTCCCCAGCTAAAGATCCAGTTGCTCAGACCCAGTCGCACAACCTTCGCTGCTACATAAACCTGCAGACCAAACCCTTGCACACAGGCGGTAACGTGCAGCAGTACGCATGATTATTAAATGAAGTGAAGATTATAAACGCTACATAGAAATGTGTATACCTCATAGCTATTTAAGTAAAAAGCCGGGTCCAGTCACCTTGTCCCAATTTACAACCTATCAACCGATAAAAAAAACCGCTCATACAGTGGAAAACCCGGTCCGTAATCAATTACCTGCTTAATGTACCTAGCAACGGTTGATTATATACAACCCGTTAGCCATACCACTGAACACTTCACTGAGATTATGTTATACAGCTACCCACTAGGGTAAGGTATCCAAGCCTCGATCTTAATGGTGTGAGTTACATTACTTAGAGCCGGCAATTTTATATATTATTTCCAATTTTGTCTCAAAGTCATAAGGTGGGCCTATAAAAGACAGAAGGCATTTTTACATAACCAAGTCCATAATATTAGTATGGAGTAACATTACCCGAGTTAAAATTTCAGTTTATTTGCTCTTCAGGAGTAACTATCTTATTATGGCTTAGAGTCAAGAACTGGTTTTTGCCATAGCTACCGCTGATCTTCATCAGTCAGGTGAATCTACCCGGAGAGCAACTTTACTCCGTTATGAACTTCATCTATTTCCCCAATTGGGAACCTCTGTATCCCAAACTAAATGGTGGACCTATCAGGCCCGAGTGACTCGTGTGACCCTTTGGGGTCGCGAACATTTTAGGAACAATATCAGACTGGCAATGGTAACTGAGGCTCTGGGCCTAGGGCCCCAGTATTATTTTATAGAACATTCACTGAAGCCAGGTTTTTCTGAGCGGTTATACCTGCTAGCCCAGTTCCTACCACCTCATAAGATTTTCTTGTATCGTAGTTATGGTCATCCACTAGGAGGATATTTTAACAGTACTCCACGCACCCGGGAGTATGGGGTAGTCTTGGCGACTCGTATCTTACCTTTAGCTGAGCATCCGAACACTTGTTTTTACTGCGATAGCTGTTTGTGTGACCATGTAATGGGTGGCTTAATCGAGATGTAGATGAAGAGATCCCAACATACTAAACTGCCAGGCTTTTTTTTGTCAAATTTCAGAGATGAGTCAAGTGAAAGATCTCATGTAATTTTGTGTGTGTGTGTGTGTGTGTGTACACACACACACACACACACACACACACACACACACACACACATATATATGTGTGTGTGTGTGTGTGTGTGTGTGGTGCACGACTGGTATGCTCGCCTTGTGAAGCAAGCAAAAATCTTCATCTTGTGGAAGCTTGTCACTTGTTTGGGGAGGGGGGGGGGGGGCGGGGATTGAAGTCAAAGGCCAAAGTTTGGAAGCTTTAGGGCGTACCCTAAGTCTTGGTTTGTAAAAGTATTAAGGTCAAAGGGCCAATGGGGGAGATTTGATGATGGAGTTGGTCAAAAAGGGGAGGTGAATTTATGATGGGAAGGCTTGCTTTGGAAATGGAGGAAGGGAATAGATTTTGCGAGTGTTGGAAGGGCATAATATGGAAAACGATAAAGTGAGCAACAGAAGTGCATTGCTTTTTGAAGAGTAGATCCATGCAAATCATTAGGATGATCCTAATGTAGTGTATTAAAAAGATGGGGAGCACGATCTCTAGTAGTTTGGAAGGAAGAGGGGAGACTCCCAAGGGCAGGGCCAGGCTGTGGAGGATGAGTTTAGAAGAGGGCAACAATCAATACAACAAGTGCCTCGTGAATGGCATAGAAAAGATGAAAGCAAAGGGGTCTTCCTAAAGCAAGGGAGCAAAAAATAGAGTGAGTAGCTTTCAAGTTCCAAGCTTTTTGAGAACTTGGAGATGTCCCACTTCCCTTATTGGTGGAGTCCATGCAAAAGTTTGTGAATGAGTTTCAATTTAAGTAAGAAGAAAAAAGAAGAGGGGCAAAGCTCCTCCCTTTCTCTCTAGGGACTTGCACTCTTCTCATAAGCATAGCCTTGGAAACCCCATATATCTTAGTAGTATGAGTGCAAACATGTAGGCAAGCATGTAGGCACACCCCCTTCTCGAGCTAGGGCCCTTGCTTTTTCCACGTCCTTCTTCCTCTTGGAGCTCTAGCTCCTTGTGCTTAACCACATTAACCTCCCCCTTTTGTTCTCTTGCCCTCACTTGCTTTCCCTTTGTGCTTTTGTGCTTAATTTTCTCTTCTTGTATTTGTATTTGTGCTCAACTTTCTTGCATTCCTTGTTTCCTTTTCATTCTTTGCTCTTGGGGTCCTCCTTTGGTACCACATTTGCAACTTTTTTTGAGCTCTTGAAGAATCTCTTCAAGTCCCATAGGTTTTGACAACAATATGGTACCCCTTCAGCACACATACTCAAAAAAAAGCTACAAACCTTGCCACCTTATCATAAAACCCACAATTTTGCCTACTTAATCTCAACAAAGCTACAATTGTGTCTTGTGATGAATCTCACCAATTTGCCTTGTTGATCAACAACCAAACAAGCACATTTCCTCACAACTAGTAGGAGGTCAACTATCCTTGATTTAAGTCTAGTTGATTGGAATTGAGCTAGCCATGCACATACTCTCAACATCTAGGAGAGAAATGCAATAAGCACAGAAAATTAAAGTAAATTTAGTAGAATTTAGAGACCTATTTTGTTGAGGACTTAGCTTGGTAATGAGAACCAACATTCATTACCACCATGGTAACAACACGGATTGTGGTAATAACGCGGATTACGCACCACCTTTGATTGAGAGAGAGAGAGAGAGAGAGAGAGAGAGAGAGAGTAGACATCTTGATTAAAATCTATACCTTAAGGAAGCCTAAAATTTAGACTTAGCATATGCATTCCATAGCATGTGGCCAACATGGAGCCTACAAAATTGTGTTTTCATCAAGACATGTACCTACTACTTAGACCTAAGAGATTTGCAAATATTTGCAAGAAGCAAGGCCAACATGCATGTTTGTTTAATTGATTTAGACTGTTGTTATGTCTTTTTCAAGATGTGGACTAACCTTGTAATCAATTTTACCAAGTTTTCCATATTCAAGAAATCCAAGCAACTAATATTTTAAGACCATAAATTGCCCACATGCAAGGAGTCATATCATAAAGTGGACCTTAGACTTTGACCTTGAATGTAAAGCTCAACAATTTGGCCATTTGCTTGCAAAGAGTCTCATCAAGCTAAGCAAGCGCACATTCTAGCTTGAATTGAACGTTTCTAGTGGATCATAAATGCCAACAAAATCAATGACATGTAAGAAGCTCCAACAACCATACCCAAACACAAGCTCCAAGAATGATTGCCCGGAATAGCATAGAAGGGAGCATCATGAAGGTAGAGGGACTCAAAGTCACCCAAATCCCAATTCACATAGGGCTATTAGAAGCTACCCACATAGGAGAAGGTGAGAAAAGGTAATACTTGATGGACAAGACATTTGATGGGCGTTCCTTCAAGCACATGCGAGATGAAAGGCGGGGTAACTTTTGCGAATGCAACTGTATCCAGTTGGAGGAGATAACTTGAAAACAATTACCCCTCCTCGTATGGGTGCCCCCTTTGAAATGATCATTATAAACCCTAAGGACGTTTGCAAGTACATGTAAGAGAATTCTTGAATAGGTATTGCAACATGTGGGGATTTGCTAAAATACATGAGCAATAAGGCTTTAAGGTTGTTTACTAGTGAACTTAAAAATGTGCATTCAAATTTTAGTTGAAACCACGTTGTAAACTAAATAGTTCGTTGTAAACTAAATAGTTAAGGTCAAATTCATCGTAGGGTTTTCATTTTTCTTTTGGAGATAGACATGGATTTTGTATCTGAAAAGAAGGTAAGTTATAATTACAAAATCTAGTATTTGCCGACCCAAATTTCTAAACGTGGAAAATTCTACGTTGGCACTGTTGAAGCCAGTTGCTAATGCAATGATTCGATGTTTTACTACAAGAATGTGGCCTTGATTATCGCGTGGAAATTACTTTTTTAGAGAGAGTGAATTTGGATGCTCGATCATCTTTGGGTCTCCTCTCAAAGCTTGTTTCTCTTCTTCTATGGTCCCTTCTATCATGCTATATGCTATAGAAGAAGACTCCTCGTATGTGAAGAGAATCTCTTCATCTCTTGTGAGTTCTTGCGCGATAGTTCTATTGAACATTGTCTCTCCTCCAGTAGTGCCATCGTCTCTTGGTCGCCTTGTTTTAAAGGAAATGTCAAACAAGAGACCCATTTTTTTTTAATATCTTGACAAGATTTCACATCTAGGGTAGATCTTTCTCTTTTACTCTTATTTGCATTCCTAAGGCTCAATCTTTACAAGAAGTTTTGGACAGATTCTCACAATAATTCTCACATTGTGACTTACCTCAACATCATGAGCTTCTGCGAGGGAGGGACCACATACCTAGCTAGGTACGATTAGGGGCAAGGGACCACCGGCCCGATGGGGGGGCCGATGGTCCCTTGCCCCTCATCGCCCCACCGGGCCGGTGGTCCCTTGCCCCTAATCGTACCTAGCTAGGTATGTGGTGCCTCTCGAGCATAAGCTCATGATGTTATGCATTGTGTGAAAAACACTGAAAAAGACTCCATTTTCCTACATGAGAAATTTTTTATATCTTCTTGTGATTAAGCAAAGGAAAAAAAAATCCCCACGATAACAATTAAGAGGTTTACTTGAATTGTGTTTGAGAGAGAGAGAGAGAGAGAGAGAGAGAGAGAGAGAGAGAGAGACAACGTGCATGAGAGTAGCTGACAAGGATGCAGCGCAGAGAGCGAGAGAGAGAGAAGGAAGGGAGGGGCGGAGAGGGGGGGGGGGGCAAGGCACATCAATGTCGCTGCAACCCAGCTCGAAGCAAGAGTCGTGAGGCTTTCATGCAGATGGGAGATGTCGGCTGCCCTCCCGGCAGCAAATGCTACGCAGACGCTCGCGCAAGCTGGGCCAATCACATCCCAACACGCACCCTCTCTCCCCTTCCTCAGCACCAGCTTTGCCCGATATTATAGTCCTAGTGCCCTGGTGTCAGAAAAAGGAAGAAGGACGAGTCGCTCTCTCTCTCTCTCTCTCTCTCTCTCTCTCTCACACACACACACACAGCCAGGCCAATAATCATTTCTGCTAGCCAAATAAAAAATAAAAAAAGGGGCACACTTAACACTTATTTTCCCTGGTTTTAGGTTAAAATTTGACTTGACCTACAGTGAAGTTTGTAAAATTTTATATGTTTTCTAAAATGTAACACATGTAATAGTGTAATATAGAGAAAACCCTAGCTAGATTTTGAGCTTTCCTTGAAGAAAATCGATAAAATTTAAGTATTTTTGGTGTAAATACGAACAATTGCGTAAAATTTTAAACGGAAAACCGAGGAAATTTTAAGTGTGCCCTTTTCTTCTTTTGCTTGAGCCAATAAATTTGTGTGTGTGTGTGTGTGTGTGTGTGTGTGAGAGAGAGAGAGAGAGAGAGAGAGAGAGAGAGAGAGATTACATAACCGGGGTTTAGTGTACTTTTAACCGGCCAAAGTCAGGATGATACTCTCTCTCTCTCTCTCTCTCTCTCTCTCTCTGTCTCTCTCTCTATATATATATATATATATATATATATATATAAAAGGATGATATACTCTCTCTCTCTCTCTCTCCCCTTATATATATATTTATTTATTTATTTATTTATTTATTTATAAGGGGAGATCTCTCTCTCTCTCTCCTATACTCTCTCTCTCTCTCTCTCTCTCTCTCTCTCTCCCCTTATATTTATTTATTTATTTATTTATTTATAAGGGGAGATCTCTCTCTCTCTCTCTCTCTCTCTCTCTCTCTCCCCTTATATATATATATATATATATATGGGGCATAGTCTTGTACAACATCAATTTCTAGCTATGCAAAAGGCCCCTTTTAATGATTTGTGAAGCCCACCACCATCTCCTCTTCTCCTTCTTCTAGTGCTCGACAGTGGTACTTGAAAACGTCCCTCACCTTGGTGGGCATCACAACTCTAGTACTCCTTTCTACTCTCATCTCCTCAATGTTGTTGTGGATAAGACTACTAGTACATGCACTCAATGCCAACCACCACAAAGAGCCATACCTACGTCTTTCTTTGAACTATCACACCATTGCTCTCATACCCCATCTTGTAGTGTGACTTCCCCCATTGAAAATGTAAAAGCTCTTCTATGTAAGCAAGTATTCACGCCATGCATGATTATCAGTTATTTTTTCAACAAATAACTGAGCCTCATGCATGCCCCACGTGCATCAGTAATTTGTCTTTTATGCAACTATCCAAGGCCTTTTGTAACTATGCCGATTTTGGCATAGTTTCATCAGTAAGATCTTGCTAATAACTATGCTTCTCGTAGCCAAAAGATAACTTTAATTTGACCTAATGATTTTTCAAAGGAAAAATTTGGGTAAATTGCTATAATTCCCACCATATTAACTAATGTCTAGCTCTGTAACTAATCATAGTTTATCGCTTACTTTGCCCTCAAACCCCCCCCCCCCCCCCCCCCAAAAAAAAAACGTTTTTTTAGGAGTAATGTTTTTGTCATCAATTAAAAGGGAGAAATGAAACTTGGCTTTAAAAAACATACAATGAAAAGATCCACATCAAAAGGTTACTTTCCATTCAAAGTGACACTCCGATGTTTCAAAAGAATAGAACCAAAAGAACTAAAATATCAAATCAGTTCCATTTTGATTTGATGGTCTTATTTTATTTAGCTATTCAAAATAGCTATTTTAACATCTCATCAAGAAAGCAAGAAATTTCGCCATTATTCCTCATGTTGCCTTCCCAATCAAGGAATTACCACCTATGACACAAGTCTTGTTGGCTCTTGCATGCAGAAGTGATGAGGTGAACAAATAAGTTGAGACTACACATATGGAGGATGTCGCTAGCTTAGTGAACTATACCCTGTCCATGTAGAAGTAACAGCACAACCCTCGGGGTTTGAGTTCATAGGGGATTTTTTTTTTAATCTATTGAAATACGGGCATGAATAGATTGACCCCTCTTTTTTATGAATCAAATGGTTTCTTTTTTCCAAAAAGGAATTGAAAACCCCCTCTTGTTAATGTATCTATGTTAAATTGCTTAAATTCTCAAAAATAACAAAACCCTCTTGTTGAACTCACATGGTATATTAACATGATTGCGTAATTGGGGAACCCAAACCCCCCCCACACCCCGGCGCGCGCGAGGTACAACCTCCCAAGGTGGAACTTTCCTTTTAGCAATATGAATGACCTTTGGCACCTTAGGGGCCTCATCAACAATAGGCATACTATTTGAGCCCATTAGAAAGAGGTATCCTAATTTAGGACAAGGCATAGAACTACAAACTCAAAATAGGTTTAATGAGCCAACATAGACAATTATAAGGTAAACCAGGTGAGATCATCAAAAGGGGGATTAAAAAAATTGAAAGAAACTTATAGCTATTTACTATTCTATATAGCTATCTCAGTACTGAAGTGAAAGCACTGCATACAACTCTAACTCTACTTTCACAAGCTCATTCATCCATTCGGTCCTTTGGTTTGCCCCTTGAATGATAGGCTTTTTAAGGGATGACCACATAAATAACATTGGACTCATTATTCTTGAGTTTTTCTTGTTCTTCCCCCAACTTGCAATGAAGCATGTGCACAAGAAGTTTGGTTGTATCACTTATGTGTCTCCATTTGAAATTTCTCTTGTGTTCTTTATATCCTTGCATTCAAGGGTGCGCCCTTCTTGTTTTGCCCACATTATGCTCACAAAATATCTTGCATTTACAGAAAATATAAATGCTAAAAAATGTGCTCTCCCTCCTTTATCACACATGTTCATACACCAATTGCAATGGCAGACAAAGTAAAATCATTAGAATGTCGTAAAGAATGTTTAAAAGTAAGTACTTCATCCTCGCATAAAATGCAAATACCAAATATTGCAAACGAGAAAGGCAAGCACACATGTCGAAGCATACTTGAATTCCTAGTAATGTAGCGAGAGTAATGTTAAGGAATAATCATTGCTAGACCGTCACCTTCGTAGGATTAGTTGAGGATGAACAAATGTGACGGAGAAGACAATTCCATGTGAGCTTGAATCAAGAAATTAGATTATTGAATTCACACAAAGTTTGATGGTATTATTATGTTTGAACATTGAGAAACCTATTGCTAAACATGAAAACCGACATTGTGGACATTTGAGGCATGACGGTCACAAAGCATGCTCTACACAAAGAGTAGGGCCACAAATGTTTGATCACATCTTTTGATGTATCATGGTGCATGTGTTCAGATTCTTATGCACATGTTTCTCAACTCAAGCTTGTGATCAACTTTTGGATGCTCACTTAAGTGTAATGCGTTTATGTTTGCAAGTATAGTAAGCCTTTTCAATTTTCATAAGGTTGGAGATGTACATCGATCGAAGGACGAAGTCTTACTCAAACACATAATGACTTGCCACATATGATTGTACTGATATGTATCTTATGTGGTCCTGCTTTCTTAACAATGCTCACAATATGGCATTCCAAGTGATCGAGTGATATGGTACCTAAAGCCATGGCAAATTCCTTTCAGATGGCCACAGAATGCTCACTCCTAAGATTTTGCGAGGCACGCGTAGGATTGCACACTACATTAGCTTTGGTTCTGTATTTCGTAAATCGTCACCATAGCTCATAACAATTTTGCAAGCAGCTCATCCTGACTTTGTCTGTTTGACAACCTAACACTTAAAATTGAATGAAATCAAGGAGCTTCTATATGCCACCTTTATCTTCTTTGTGGTGCAAAGGTGAAGAACTTGGCTATTTCACCACCTCTTCAATTTCCATTGCTTAACCTTGATGTTCTAACCATCCTTGGTGCGAGTTTTTGAAAAAAAAATGTCTATGCCTTAGTTCCTCACTCTGCAATTTGTACCAAGGATCAGCTAAAATACTAGCACAAAGATGCCACTCAATTTCAAGCATGCCTTCCCACAATCAGCATTTTATGTTTTCGCTATAAAGCACATAATTACAAAAGAATGTACACCTAGAAAAAATGTTGGGCGTACTTCAAGCCAAAACAAACTTTTATCAATCCATGCATCTTGCAAGAGTAAATTCCCACAAGAATCAAAGAGCTTTTAATAAGAGATATTAAGCTCTTTGAACTAGGAAGGTTCGAACTACTACTCATTTGTATGATCTTCACTCTACTTCTCCAAGAGTATTTTGATCATTGATAAGAATTGAAGGACATCATGAGGATGTGCAATTCAAGGCACCCATGGCAGCATTCCTGCTGTTGCTTTCATCTCATATAAACATACTGTCTTACCTTCAACGATCTCATCGCCCAGGGCATTTTGCAGCATGAAGCATGCTATCTATAACGAGAGAACAATGCAAGACGCCAGAGAGATCTTAAGTCAGACTCAAGGTATTTGTGTAGGATACCGGAGTTGAAGTCCCATTTGGATCAATTTCAAGTTCTTCCCACCAAACGTAATAAAAAATTAGGACAGTGGAAGGTCAGGCATCAACCTCAAGACAAGAACATAGTAACCACCATTCGACCTCTCACTTTAATCATTCTATTAGCGTAATGCAGTGACCATGAATGTCAGAGTTTTCCCTCGACTGCATACGCCAAATCATGTGCATCTTTCAAAAGCTTCCATACGTCCAAATGACCTGCCATACTGTTGCACTCCCTCAGGACTTCATCAAGCCCTCTACACTTCTCAATTATCACCTTCCGCCTTCGACGAATCGCGGCGGCAATCACAAACAAAATCAAGTCCTCTGTTACAAAATCCCTCCTTCTAACCTTCCTCTGCTTTGTATTGCTTAAACTCAATGCTTTTTTTTCAGCCCACAGCACCTCCCATAAGGATATCGTCTGCTCAAAAGTAAGCTCTCTTCTCAGCAATACTACCACCATACGGTACACAAAAAAGCAATTCTCTGCATCTATACTCTCCAGATGCGAATATAAATGAGGGTCCCCTGCTTTGAAAATACTCGAAATTTTGTTTAGCTGCCTCCGAATACCAACTTCATCTGACCGAAAATTGAAACGGGCCATACTCATAAATTGCACAAAACACCAGAAGGCCTCATAATCTTCGTCAAAAAGAGCCACAAAAGGAGAGAGGAGATCACTCATACCCTGACAGTATCCGGTCTCTGGATCATGTAAAGCATAGGCTTCAAGTACAGCTACAAGGCGTGCAGCGTGGTGCTGCCGGCACGGTTCAAGATGTTCATCATCTTGAAGACCAACGCTTCTTGCAAGCTGAAATGCTAGCTGTTCAGTTACATTAGCTTGACTAGGAGAGTAAGGTACCCACTCAGCATTCATTCGAACTGCATCCACGCGAATAATACGCTGGCAGTTAATAAACTCTTCTGTTGCTATCAAGCAATCATTCTCCATATCTGAGTGTACCTTTCCGCTGAAAACAGATTCACACACCGTCTTTACAAGCTGTTCATCTTCCACATCCTCGGTATTGCTGCTTCCAGATGACAGAACATCCTCTGTCAAGTCTGCATTCGTCTCCTGTGCGACCGAAGCTCTATCGTCCACTTCTGGTGATTGCCTCTTACAGCTATCATTTATTTCCTTGTCGTCGTTCCCGGTGAAAGAAGAATCTTGTGAGGCTAAAACTGAAACCCTTGGCCCACCTTGTGAAGAATTGGAATCCTCGTAGCTCACTTCTGTGCTTGTATTCCCTTCGTCACACTCTTGCGTTACTTCAAAGAGCTTGATTCTCAAGGCATTGCAGCGCATTTTGAGACCCATATACAATTCCCTGTCAAGAAACCTGATTAAACCCCTTGAAGGACCCACCACCATGAAAGATGAGCTGTTTTTTAAACAGCACTTTTATTAGACTTGAAAACTTTCACAATGGGAACAGAAAGGCAAAGTCAGTGTACTTTGGGAAAAGGAAACCTTTTGCGATATCTTTCAGATTCTCTCTCTTCTTGTGTGCTGTCCAAGTCATAACTGGCAGAAAAAGACCAAAATCAAACTATCAGCTTCTGGAATCAGGAATAAAGTATCAAAAAATATCACTGACACTTCCAAAGTCAAAAAGGGCAGAAAATACGTACAAGCCCAAGAGAAATGGCCAAACTTCTGCCCGGATATGAGGCTCAATCCCCTGGAACCATATAAATGAAGCCCATAAACAACCGAGTACTGTCATGCTTTGCTTCAAATTCCCCACAAAAACCAGACCTACCCCAAAGCGGACTTTATGCAGCACTTTCTGCTTATCAATAAGGCGACCAGACACGGCATCAAACGCAGAACCCCATTGCTTTGATGTGAGTGGACTTCTTTTCTGTTGCTTTCTACAGATACACAATGAGCATATGTAAGCAAGAGTGAAAATACACAATGCACACTGCAAGTGCATTTTCATTGCTCACCTAAAGTTGTATTTTCAAAATGCCTTGATGTACTAGTCTATATGAAAAGAAAAAGGGTAAGATCTGAAAGGCAATCCGAGATTAAAAAGGGAAGACTTTAGCTGCCTAAAGAATGCATACATCGTCATTAGACTGAGCTTCTGAACTGCGTAAAGGGTAAAATGGGACAGAAACACACTATTATTTGCTAAAAGTAAAAGAGAGATATGGGGATTGCAACATATACAAGATGCATCCAAGAGCATGGCATTTCACTTTTTTAAAAGACGTGCAAGTCATTAACTCATGATAGTCATCATCCATTAAACTACTGTCACAACTGGGTGACATGGGATCACCTTACCCAACTTCAAAGAGAAGGGCAGAAGGAAGAGCCGACTGGAGTAAAACGGGTGTTACTGGAGAACATCATCTCATGGGCAGGGAAAGCCGGAAAGGCGTTCCGGGGGTGCTCATAGCCTACAATGGCCCAGAACGGCCAGCCTTTCAGGAGAGGCAGGTGATACTGGAACGGAACGTCTCGGAACAGTGTTTTTATCTTGTGAGCCTCCCCCTTATTAAATGCCCCTCCCCCAGCCCCTTCCCTTTACAATACACAGAAGCTCTCAAGGGCCAAGGCTCAAGCTCTACCCTCCCAAGCTCGACTCTCAAGCTCTAGCCTCTTTCAAGGTTTCAAGTCTAGACTCTACAAGGCTAAAAGCTCTCTCTTGCCCCTCTTTCTCGAGCTCTCTCCCTCTCCCTCTCTCTCCCTAGAGCAGCTGGAAAATGGGCAGTCTATCGTGAAGGACGTGCAATCGTTGAGGACTTTCGGTCTACCAAGGCAGCCCCCAATGATACCACATAACTAGTAGTTTTTCTTTTGCTTGTAGAAATGGAGTTAGACACTGCCACTAAGTCCCTCCAGGAGACGGCTAGTGGTAAGACCTCTCCATTCTAGATCATGGACACCGCCCTCTCTCATGTGAAGTGGAGACACTTTCCACCCTCTCCTTCTAGAGAGGAGAAATGGTTTTGTATGCGTTTTTGGTCCCATGGGTCATATATGACCTCAACGGACGATAATGAATCTATCTATCTATCTCCCTCTCAAGCTCTCAAGTCTACACGAGACGATTTCGTCATAGTACGGTTGAATGGTCCTTAAATCGAGTTTTTTGTGAGTCTTAAGAGTCAAAGGACTCTAATACTACTTCTATTCAATCACATGGAGCTAGAAATTGCATTATTTGGGTGTTTTTAATGCCTCTCGTTCTTTGTCGTTCCTGTTCCCGTTCCGGATCCCTCTGTCGTTCCCTGGGGATCCCGTTGCAATTCCCATTTTGCGTTCCGGGTAACTTTGAGAAAAACCTTGTGCCCAAACCTAGCAACAGCAAGCCCAAAAAACACAACACCCATCGCATGTTCTATGACTAGGTGCTGATGTGCCATATCCCGTGTGATCTGGCAGCTGATGTAGGTAGCGTATGGATTTGTTGATGTGGCACTTTGTTTTACATAGAAGGAGCTTTCTAGTGCTAATTATTGATTCAGATGATTTTCGGTGCTTTTCAGCACTTTGTGAAAAAAACTTGTAAAGCCAATGTTTGGGGCCTAGTGCCTTTACATATGAGGCCAATTGTGCAATAGCACTCAGATTTTAAGGCTCACACTGGCAGTTGTTGCCTACACATGATCAATAAAATAAAGAAGTACTGAAAGGGGTCACGGGTGCTTAAAAACGGCCTGTATGTAGAGGTACTAATTCAATTATCTACTAACTTCACACACAGCACTGAGAAGAAAAGAGAGCATCGATGCGTCTAACAACTAGATCATCACTGCGCACGCGAAGACCGACACCCTGTAGGCCCCAAAGACTAGCACCCCTTTCGGTATTTCTTTATCGATTGAAAATAGACAATCCGGACACTTATGTAAAACTCTCACCAAGCTGTCGAAACCTGCCAAGGGCTGAAATCGCAGGTTTCTGGCCTGATTTCGGTAACATAACGGTGCCAAAACCCTGTAGGTTAAAAATACACATCAAGGACACTTTCCCTTGGCTTTCCGGTGAGCTGCAGGTCAATTTCAGCATCTGTAATTCTCTGTTTTGCCACTCTCGGGAGCCCAAAACCTTGTACACGCATGTGGCTAAAAATGACTGTTTTGGCTGCGTTTTTATGGCTGAAAATGGGGGAACATCTGCAACCAACTTGGGGGGATCTGCTACAGTGTCATGGCTGAAACTGTGTGTATTCTGACTGCTGAATTGCTGATCCCAAAAACGCTGAGATGGCTGGTGCAATGCTAGCGTTTTTGGCTGAATTCCCTTCTGCTCTGCTGGGGTTGGAAACGCTGATGACTTGCAAGGAAAACGCTGATCTGCTAAGGTTTCTGCAATCCCAAAACGCTGGAATGGCCAGCATGCCCTAGCGTTAGTAGTTGCAACAAAAACGCTGAAGTTGCTGAGCCAGAACTGCTACAGGGCTGAGGTAGCCAAGGGAGAAAACGCCAGACAATGGGGTTTGATGGCGATGGCTTGATCTGGGAAAAACGCCAAGGATGGGGTGAGAGGTATGGCGAGGCTACGTGCTGAGGGGGGGTACTACTGAGAAGTTGCCTGTTGAGCGGGAAGCTCCTGCTGCCTCTTCTGCCAGAAAGTGCTAACTTGGGTTTGCTTATATATTAACTTAGCAAAATTGCCCTACCTACTTTTGTTGGAAAGTCACTTAAAAATAATCAGTGAAAATAACCAAAAATAGGAAAATAGGCTAAATGCACTGGAAAATTCCCCTAACTGATACTAATGGATTCTGATGGGAATTCCGATGATCATGTTGTGTGCAACCGGAGGATATGCATCTATGCTAAGTGATTGGGCATGCACGGTCTACGAATAGACTCACAAAAGTACCATATCACTGCTAATCTAGACTTCACTAAACTGACTGAACCCTGCTGTGGTGTAGCTTGTCCACGGACACATAGGGTTGGGATGTGTCACGTGACATCCCCTCCTTTTCAAAGTGAGGTACTGGTACCGAACTGTATGGCGTCGAGGGAGATCGCCAACAGCATCCAGAATCCTGGAAAGGACTCTTTGTCGGCCCACTCTGCTGTGTGGGTCGTGCGGTACTTGAACTTCATAAAGGTCTGCAACACTTCCTTCTTTGGGCCGCGCCGAAAGCGACTCAAAGTTTTCTGTGGCTCCTTTGATACTTCAACTTCGTCTAGAGTCCTGCGTCTTTCGTCTTCAAGAATCTCCATGGCTGAAAATTCCTGAAACCATCTCCAACACAAAACCATGAAATACCCATTCCATGTAAAGTGAAGGAAATAAATCTTGGCTTTTCTAAAGACTATGCATGCAATGTAGATAAACAAATAGACGGAGTGACAACTCGTTCATCAAACACATGCAAACAATGAGGTCGAATCTTTTCTGTTTGATCGAAATCAATCAACTGTGGCAAATCACAATGGAAATGCCCATGCGTGGTGCTCATACTTTCATGTGCTCATTCGGAAACTATGTCATAGCAAGGAAGAGACATGGAATGTAACTTCTTGACATACAAACTTTTCAGCTTTTTATGAACAATCCGCATACCTTCGTGCTCATCCATGAGAGAAACGTGCTCAACATACAATATGTCATGCCTAGTAAAAGGGATCACATGCTGACTAAAATACAGGAAACCTTCACGAATGAAACACTCGAACAATGCGTGCGTATCAATCATGCGAGCACATAATACTTCCTGTGAGGGTTCTGTGGACCAATGCTCGAGAGCCAAGATCGGTTCTTCGAGATCTATCGAATCTTCTTGTGGGGGATCTGTGGACCGAAAGCCAAGATCAATTCTTGGTGATTGATCGAATCTACAACGAGGTTAGCTTCGCTAGAAAAAGCATCAACTAACACATCATCCTTGTGAACAATCACATCTTCTTCATGCAACGCATCATGCTTGTGAGAAATCACATCTTGATCATACAAATCATCATGCTTATCTTTGTCATCCAAACCATCATGCAAATCATTATCCTGCAAATCATCATGCTTCTCATAATCATGCAAATCCTGTGTGTCATGCTGTGGAGAAAAAGAGATTGAGAGAATCTCCTTATTCCGAATCCTTTCAACCTTGTCCTGCATATTAACAATGAGAGATGGAGAAGGAGCAGCGTCCACTCCATGAAAGACAGTAGGAGAATCACTGTCGGCATTGAGAGTTATAGTGTTAGCCGCAAAATTTATGAAAGCATCAATTTCACGAAACCATTTAATGCCTAAAATCATAAAATCACATCCTGACAGACGAGAAACAACAAATTTTCTAATGAAGCCAATCTGCTGAATTGCAAACAACACATCAAGGCACTCCTTCGTGATGAGAGCGTCCATACCGAGACGAAAGCCAGAGACCTCGATAGGAGATCTCGGACGAACTTCGAGGCGGGCTCTCTCAACAAGAGAGGAACTGATCACATCATGCATACTACCTGGGTCAAACAATATGACAAAACGGTGCCCCGACGTACGACCATAACATTTAATGAGAGAATCATCAATGGGAGGGTCCTGAGAAACTTTGGGCACACCCGTGTTATCATTCATTGCATTGACAGATGTAGTGGGTGTTGTGGGTTCTTTAGATTCATTCGATTCAAGCTTAGGACATGTTCTTTTTATGTGACCCTTAATGTGACAATGAAAACAACGACCTTCCTTAGAATACGTGCTTTGTTCTACCGACGTGATGTGTCCTCCTACAATCCCTTGTGCTACCTTTTCATCTGGAGTAAGCTTAGGTTTAGCAGTTGTGTCAGCCTTACCCTTAGATTCATTGGAAGAATTCTTTGATGAGAGACTGTTGGAAGATTGGTTAGAAGAGTTATCATTCTTACCGTCTTACCGTTCTGCGGGTTCTGAGAAGTTTGCGAGGTACTTGTGAAAGTCCTGTCTCCTTAGGCTTTCCCTTGTTGTGCTTCATCTCCTGTGTGAGAGCAATCGCTACCGCCTTGTTGAGATCGATTGGATCGAATACCTCGACATCGTACTTGATATACTCGTTCAATCCAAAGAGAAAAGCCTCTTTGCGCTCATCATCCAACATGCGTAATTGGGTACCTAGCTGCAAAACACGATTAGAAAAAGAAATAACCGGCATACCATTTTACTTGAGAGCTCGCCAATCGTCCTTCAATCGTGCGAGGTACTGAGGTGGCATAAACCGTGCCTTGAGCTTGTCTTGGAAATCGGCCCAACTAAAAGAGAGAGGCGTGAAATCGTCGGCTGCCTCTAGGTGCGCGGCTAGGTGTGCCTCTTGCTATGCATGGTACCAATTGATGGCATCACCGGCAAGGTCCATAGCTGCCGTCAAAACTTTAATATTTCCTGTCTTCTTAGTTGTCGCAAAATAAGCATTAAATTGATACAGCATCCGTCTTACCGTCATACTTACTGAAAGTCAACTTTTCTGTGACTGGAAGGTTGGAATCCACATCGTGGCTTGCGCCACTTGATGAACTCCCACGATCTTTGGGTGGTTCGATCTTCGAGGCTACGATGTGGGAAATAAATTCTTGATGACGAATCTCCCTTTGAGCCTCTCGTTCATCGCGCTCGCGTTCGAAAGCAAGTCGATGTTCTTCTTGTTTTGCTGCAAGAGCAATGCGCTCACGTTCCTGAGCAAGTCGATTTTCTTCTTGTTTTGCGGCAAGAGCAATGAGCTCACGTTCCTGAGCAAGGCGACTTGCTTCTTGTCTATCCATCATGGCCATCATCTACTTGACCATTTCCTCCATAGGGTTTGGTGGCGTAGATGGCGAAGGGGGAGGGTTGAAGAAATCATCTCCGGGAAATCATCTCCAAGTGGCGACGAGTCTTCGTCGCCTCTCTCATGCTCATCACCTGTATGCGAAGTATCCATTCCGCTTCGGGTGACGACCATCCACTATAATCTTGGGGTCTTAAGCTCGCGAGGAACTTGGGTTCTTGAGGGTCTTGAGGTTCTTGAGGTCCTTGATTCGTGAGAATCTTGGGTTCTTGAGGATCTTGAGGTTCTTGAGTCTTAAGGGTCTTGGGTTCTTGGGGTTTTCTTTCGCTTGCAAATCGCGTTGAAGAAGGATCTTCTCTTCACCGGAGTTCTACTCCTTTCTGCGGGCGCACCCCTTGGCGGCCTTGCGCTCCACCAAGGTTTCTTTTTCCCACCTCACGTCGATTGGCCGCCGCTAAGTGCACGGTCCGCTCTCAATGAGTGAAAAGAGACCCAAGGGGAGGTTGGACAAGCCCTTCTTTCTTGGGATTCCTGTCACTCTTCAACAAAACACGATTAGGAAACGACACGCCCAAGCGAACTTGGGTTTGTGCGATTGCAACAATCAAAAAAATTTATTGTGGTTCTTGTGGTTCTTGTGGTTCTTTCCTTGAGTAATGCAGAACACTTCCAAAGCTCTGATACCAATGTAAGGTGCAGCGGAATGAATGTTGTATTTTCTCAAGATTAGTGATCTTTATTGCTCAAGGTTCCTTTTAGTTCTTAGGAGAAGGAGAGAGCCTTCCGTCTTGTAGAGTGCTATGATCACGAACAAAGTGAGTGGATATTGTGCGTGCAAGTGAATGAGACTGAGAGAAGGAGAGAGAAGAGATACGACACCCGAGAGGTTGTAAAACCCTCCTCCGAAGGCCCCACTCTCGTCGGCGAGAGTGGTCTACTTTGATTGCACAAAGGTGTACAATGCGTATGCAATGGACTGATGCAATGGGACGACGGTGATGACGACGACGACGGTGTGGCTGAAATCTGAGATCTTCTAATCGCTGAATTTCGGGACTGTTTCGGTGGCTGAAAATGACTGTTTTGGCTGCGTTTTTATGGCTGAAAATGGGGGAACATCTACAACCAACTTGGGGGGGATCTGCTACGGTGTCATGGCTGAAACTGTGTGTATTCTGACTGCTGAATTGCTGATCCCAAAAACGCTGAGATGGCTGGTGCAATGCTAACGTTTTTGGCTGAATTCCCTTCTGCTCTGCTGGGGTTGGAAACGCTGATGACTTGCAAGGAAAACGCTGATCTGCTAAGGTTTCTGCAATCCCAAAACGCTGGAATGGCCAGCATGCCCTAGCGTTAGTAGTTGCAACAAAAACGCTGAAGTTGCTGAGCCAGAACCGCTACAGGGCTGAGGTAGCTAAGGGAGAAAACGCCAGACAATGGGGTTTGATGGCGATGGCTTGATCTGGGAAAAACGCCAAGGATGGGGTGAGAGGTATGGCGAGGCTACGTGCTGAGGGGGGGTACTGCTGAGAAGTTGCCTGTTGAGCGGGAAGCTCCTGCTGCCTCTTCTGCCAGAAAGTGCTAACTTGGGTTTGCTTATATATTAACTTAGCAAAATTGCCCTACCTACTTTTGTTGGAAAGTCACTTAAAAATAATAAGTGAAAATAACCAAAAATAGGAAAATAGACTAAATGCACTGGAAAATTCCCCTAACTGATGCTAATGGATTCTGATGGGAATTCCGATGATCATGCTGTGTGCAACCGGAGGATATGCATCTATGCTAAGTGACTGGGCATGCACGATCTACGAATAGACTCACAAAAGTGCCATATCACTGCTAATCTAGACTTGACTGAACTGACTGAACCCTGTTGTGGTGTAGCTTGTCCACGGACACATAGGGTTGGGATGTGTCACGTGACACAAACGCACATAAAACCCCCAGAACTGTACATGGTCAACTCAGAAGCCCAACTAGCGGGGCATTACCATATGTGCACAGGAGAGAGAGATGCGCGAGAGCAAATCGTCGCACTACATGAGACAAGGGAAAAGGCAAGCTTTCCATTAAAGCTGTGATCACTTGCATCAGCCACTCACACACACACTGTAATTCACAATGAGTAAAATCAGAATCAACACTCAATTTTGGGCCCCCCCCCCTCTTTGGAAGAGCTTCTGGAGAGTGTGTTGGCTTGTAAGTTTCTCTCCTACAGCCGTGTGTCCAGTTTGCCTCTTTGGTTTAATTTCCTAGTACCCACCGACCTATAACGTTGCAAGTGACTTGCCAAGTGGCCTAAATTCCATTTTGGCACATACAAGCTTCCATACTCATTAGAATTCAATGTTAATTGGCCTGACCAGTTTTAGACTGACCGACCTAGATTTTTGATGTGAGAAACCCGTTCAACCGTAGACATTTCACACTAGCCATGCAATGTCCACTTGCACGTTTTTAAAAGTTTCAAGGAAAACAAGTAAAAATAAAATAAATAAAAATATGTAGTACATATACCTAGAAAGCAACAGGAAAAATACACTTCCCGGTGACATACCCACCCTTGAAATACTACAAGCGACCTCGCTTGCATACCAATAATACATGCTGATATCTCCTGATATAGCATTTATTCTATGATGTGAATCAAAGATATACATGCTTCCGGAAATGTAGCGTATCCCACCAACCTAGCTACCACACATGTATCAAGCATAGAATTTTTCTGGTGTACTCTCAAGTACAAACTTCTCTAGCCGAAGTCTATATAGAAAGAGTAGATACAATTGTTGCACTACTCCTTTGAGCATCATGAACCATGCTAAAGATGGGGGCGCGCCCGATGCACAATGAAGTAAGGGTGGGAGCGGCTAATAAGTCCGGGGTCAGGGCATGGAGATTCTTCAATCAAATTTTCAACGGTGACTAATAAGTCCGAGGTCGAGGCACGGAGATTCTTCAATCAAACTTCCAATGGTGACTAATAAGTTCGGGGTCGGGACACAGAGATTCTTCAATGAAATTTTTCATGGCGATTAATAAGTCCAAGGTCGGGGCACAAAGATTCTTCGATGAAATTTCCAGTAAACTTTGAAAGCCCTACATTGCTCTGTCTGCTCTTTGGTAGAACCGGTATGCTTTCAGAAAAGCACAAGTCTGAAGCTATGATACCATTGTCACGGGGACGGGCATCACGTGCCAACGAAAAAGAATAGACTGAACAGCTTTAGGTACTTCAAATAACAATTGAATTGCAAGAGAAGCACGATACACGAGACACGCAGTGACAGAGCTCCACCCCAAGAGAGCATTGGCCCCAAACCTTGGCGCCCCTTTTGGTATTTCTTTATATTGCTTGAACTCAGTGCAATGCCGATACTCGCGCTCTGCACCTTCACCCGGAAGAGTGCCAAAGACTGAGCTCTTTGCACATATTTAAAGGCCCTTGGCCTCTCAAAAGCATTTTACATGAAAAGCATCAAACTCTAAACGCATCTGGCCTAAAAGCTAGCGCCCAAAATCAACCAGCGCGTTCTTTTAGAATCCGTACAATTGCCACATGGCACTGTCAGTGGAAAATGCGGGACTGTCTGTACACGATGTCATGTCAGCATGTCAATGGAAATTGCGAAGTTCCATGGATCTGCCACATCAGCATCTTTGAGTGCGTATGTATGTCGGGTTTACTTCTAGTGACTTGGGTCCCATCGGACGAGGTATATAGGTTGGCTCCGTTCTTCCATGGCTTGCCACATCAGCAGTTTGTGACAGCTTCATACCGCAAACTACTTGTCTCAGGGGAGTGCTTAGCGGTGTTGTTCGTTGTGTCACAAATTGATGACGTGGCAGTTCTGCTCGGACACACACGCACACAGGCAGACTACGAATAGTGACGTGGCAGACTATACGAATGCTGACGTGGAACGCCATACAAATCCCGTAAATCGCACTGGCAGGCTGATGTTGCACAGTGTACGGATTTTTCTCTTTTTTCATTGACATGTTGACGTGGCCTACTGTACAAAATTCCACTTTTTGCGCTGACAGATTTTAAGCTAGTTGCTTTTGGGGCAGTTTGTTTTTAAGTTTCACTGCTTTTGGGGGCTCTGCTTTTAGCATCCCTTTGTAAGAATAAAAAGGGCCCAAGGGCCTCACTTCTCAGGGCATCTGGAAGCATAGTCTGAGAGCTGAGGACCCGCGGGAGTTGTACTTTGCTCAAAGATTAAAACAAAAAGAAATACCAAAAGGGGCGCTAGTCTTTGCGGCCAATCTCTCTTGGCACGAAACTACGCCGGGTCGTGTCGACTCAATAAATCGTGAAGTGTTTTAAGTGAATCTCTCTTGTGTCACGACAAAACCTAGACTTGGGGTGCCCAAGTTTGTTACAGAGGTGTCATAGCACGGCTGATTTCTCTTCTACCGGGAAATCCGATCCTTCTTCTCACGGAACCTATGGATTCCGAAAAGAATCAGACGACTCCATCTACCACCCGTGAAGGGGGAGGCAGTGCGGGAAATTCAAGCGAATTAGCGGAGAATGAGTACAGGCCACCTCGGTCCTCACAATATGAACTCATGGAGATGCAACGTCAACAGCGGGTTGGCGAGTGCGCAAAGCAAATGCTTCAGTTTGCCAAGGATCCCCAGTATGCAATTTTTTTTACCCAGCACTCGATGGATGAAGTGCATACTCACTGGCAGAAAGCCATTGAGACACCAATCAAACACGCAATCAAGGAACCTCCTACTCCGAGGATGTTCACTAAAGAAGAACTTCATGATGTTGTCGAGACCCGAATCAATCAGCTTCTAGACACAAAGAAGCCATCGAAGAAGCAATTGAAGAGGCGCAACAAGGGGACTGACTACCCCGGTTACTTGGGCCGTCAACCTTCTTTTGCAACTGCATGAAAACAGAAGAAGCTTGTGCGTTTCGAAGGACTACCCAGTTCTTCCTCCGACACTTCTTCTAGCTCTTCCTCTTCCGACTCAAGCGAGGAGAACAAAAAGAGCAAGAAGCGAAGCAAGAAACAAAGTTTTGGAAAGAACAAGAAAAGGGCAAAGAAGATCAGATTCCAACCAGTTTCTGATAGTTCTACGAAGGAGTCATATTCTGACAATTCGGACTCCGACAATCATATGTTTTATGCAAAGAAGAAACACTTTTACAAAGCCAACCAGTATGATTTCCTCAAAGACAAGAACAAAAAGACAAAGGAATTTAAAGAGGGTGGACAGTCCCGAGATGCTCCAAAGGCTTTGGCATTCATTCAACAATTTGATATAGCCTTCTCCGGAGGACATTACTCAGAACACTCCAAGATCAGGAGGGCAGCATCGTTTTGAAGGCAAATGCACAAACATGGTGGTCCACTCTTCTTCTGAGGAAAGAAGCCCCGACCAAGTGGTTGAAGTTCAAACGGCTCTTTATTTCTTCTCGGTTGACCCAAGAGTACGAACGAGATGTGAAAACTGCTTGGAACCAACTTCGGATGACCAAGGGTGACATTTTGGACGCATATTGTGAAAGATTTTGGGATTCTTTTCTATCGGATTCTTTTCTACCAACCTCTTCGTTTAAGAAGGTCACTTTCGAAGAACAAATTGAGCGGTTTTGTTGTAGACTCCCTACAGAGATCCAAGATTACTACCTTGAGCAAGAGTCTGAGTCCATACAACAACTAATGGGACATGCTGAGCGGGGATTCTCGATACATTCAAGTAGGTTGACCTACCCACTAATGAAGTTTTGACTCAGAGGACCAAACAAACATCGACAAACGACAATAGAAAGAAGAAGAACTCCCAAAAAAAGAAGGATGCGACCCCGTCTGACTGCGGAACAGAGAGCCAACCATCTCAAAGAGGGGAAGTGTCTTGGTTGCGGGGAACAAGGGCACATCTCCACAAAGTGCCCCAAAAAGGCACAACGAGAACAAACTGAAGAAAGGCCTGAGAGTTCTAGAGCAGCGGAAGAACGTGACAGAAAAGACAAGATGAAAGCAGAAGTGGTACCGGATTGCATTGGAACCGGCCCAAGTCAGATAAATGAAAGTACGGGACTTTGCCGCGCATGGGGCAAAGTAAAAGATCAAGAAGCCCTCGTTTTCTTTGATGGAGAAGCCAAGGCCAACTTCATTTCACCTGAATTGGCGACTCGACTTGAGATTACGCCCGCCAAGATGGGGCCACCGATGGAGGCAGTTCTAGCGATGCTTGGATGGGATGTAGCCATTACACCTGTCGTTGGCAAACTTCATTTGCATTGTCAGAGGTACTTAGGGCACGAGGACTTTTACATCATACCTTTGGAAGGGTGTGACGTCCTCCTAGGAATCCCTTGATACCATAAGAACAACGCCGTGGTTGACTATCGAGCCAAGAAAGTGATTTTGACCAATGAGAAGGGCAAGAAAAATGTACTTGATGTAAAATTGAAGGGCAAGTCCGTCCCTATTGTATCGGCTTCAGCCATTTCAAAATTAATGAAATCCAGTCTTTTTGTTTACTCGATTTATTTGAAAGAATTGAATGATGAACAACGAACGAACATATCTGAATTGGACAAAGAATGACAAGAATTTCTGCATACACATGCTGATTGTTTCTCAAAAGGCCTACCAGGCGAGTTGCTTCCATCTAGTCCTGAGGACCATACTATTGATTTGATCCCTGGCACCACACCACCGAACCAGCTACCTTACCGTGTTAGCCGAGCCCAAAATGACGAAATCATGAAACAAGTGAAAGACCTTCTTGAAAAGGGTCTCATCCAACTCATCACACCCAGTACTTCACCTTACTGTTCTCCGGTTTTACTAGTACTAATGTTAGGTGCAGTGGAATGAATGTTTGCGCTTTGCTCAAGATGAGTGCTCCGAACTGTGCTCAAGGTTCCTTTTGTTCTTATGGAAGGTAGAGCCTTCCGTTCTTAATGAGAGAATAATATGATCACAAACAAGTGAACGGACACTGTGCGTGCAAGTGTATGAGACTGTGAGAGAGAGAGAGAAGAGAGATACGACACCAAAGACGTTGTAAAACCCTCCTCCGAAGGCCCCACTCTCGTCAGCGAGAATGGTCTACTTATGATTGCACAAACTGGTACAAACTGAATGCATGTGACTGATGCAAGTCTAGGCTATGTTGACGACAACGACGGGGATGACGACAACGACATAAGGGCTGAAATCTGCAATCTGGTATTTGCTGTCCAAAAACGCTATGGGCTGAAATCTGCTACAATCCAAAAACGCTGATTTGGGGGGCTGTTTCTGTGGGTCTTTGTTGCTGAAAATCTGCAAGTTTAGGGCTAAAAGCTGAGGTTTCTTTAGGCTGAAAACTGATGGTCTTTCCGGGCTGAATCTGCTACTTCTTAAGGGGCTGATCTTGTAGGTTCTTTAAAACGCTGCATGCTGAATCTGCAAAGGCTGAAGTTGGGACCAAAAACGCTAGAGGTTTATCTGTAAAACGCTAGGGTAACATGTAGCTCAAAAATTGTTGAAAACTTTGCAACATCGGAAGATGCTGCTGAGGATGCCGCGAAAGAATGTCGTGAAGCTCGTTGAGCAAAAACTGCAAATATTCTGTTGAATCCATGAATTCCAAGTCTTGGGTTCTTTATGGCTTGTGCCCTGTAAGGCACAACGATGTAGATGGGAGCGCGCCCGATGCGCGATGAAGTAAGGGTGGGAATGGCTAATAGGTCCGGGTTGGAGGGCGAAGATACCTCGAATAGATTTCCAAAAGATCAGTCTACTCTTTTGTAGGACCGGTATGCTTTCAGAAAAGCATACACCCGATGCTCTGATACCACTGTCACAAGACGGGCACCACGTGCCAATAGAAAAGAACAGATTGAACAAACTTTTAGCACTTCAATAACAACTAAACTGAAAGAGGGAGACGACATGCGACACAGAGTGACCGAATTCCACCCCAGAGAGTATTGGCCCCAAACCTTGGTGTCCCTTTCGGTATTTCTTTATATTGCATCAACATAGTACAAGCCGGTACTCCAGACTCTGCACCTTCTCCAGGAAGCATGCCAGAGAATTTGTAAGGTGCAGTGGAATTCATGTTTGAACTTTGCTCAAGATGAGTGCTCCGATCTGTGCTCAAGGTTCCTTTTTTGTTCTTATGAAAGGGAGAGCCTTTCATTCTTAATGAGAGAGTGCAATGATCATAACAAAGTGAATGGACATTGTGTGTGCAAGTGCATGAGACTGAGAGATAGAGAGAGAAGAGAATACGACACCAAAGACGTTGTAAAACCCTCCTCCGAAGGCCCCACTCTCGTCGGCGAGAGTGGTCTACTATTGATTGCACAAACTGGTACAAATTGAATGCATGTGACTGATGCAAGTCTAGGCTAGATCGATGACGACGACGGGGATGGCGAGACCGATCTAAGGGCTGAAAACTGAGGCTTTCTATCTGCTGTCCAAAAACACTGATAGGCTGAATTCTACTGGCTGAAATCTGCTCCTAAAAGCGCTGATAGGGCTGGTTCTTCATTGCTGAATTTCTGCTCCTAAAAACGCTGATATGACTGGTCTTCATTGCTGAAATCTGTTGGTCTTTACCTGCTGAAAAACGCCATGGATGAAGGCGATCATGTGATGCTGAAAAACGCCATGCAAGGGGGAACAAAGGCCTGAAGGAATCGCCCAAGGCTGGGATCTGTTGCAACAATGCTTGGATCAAAAACGTTAGGGCTGGGATTGTCTGTCGATGATGCTTGCTAAGGAAAACGCCAAGGCTGAGGAAGTCTTTGCTGGCGATGCTTGATGAAAAACGCTAGCATGGAGAGTCTTCTGCTTGGAGGGAAAACGCCACCAAGGGAGGTCTTGCTAAGAAGTTGCATGTTGAGCACTGGTGCTCCTGCTGCCTCTTCTATCAATTAGTGCTAGTCTAGGTTTGCTTCTATACAAACTTAGTACTTACTCAATTTGCCCTACCTACTTTCCAACAAAAGTCACTTAAAAATAATAAGTGAAAAATGTCAAAAATAGGGAAAATAGACTAAATGCACTGAAAATTTCCCCTGAAGGATTCTGATGGATTCTGATGAGAATGCTTATGATCATGCTGTGTGCAACCAGAGGATATGCATCTACATTCAGTGTCTGGACATGCACGGTCTACGAACAGACTCACAAAAGTGCCAGAACACTCGCTAATCTACATTGACTGGACTGACTGAATCCTTGTCGTATTGTAGCTTGTCCACGGACACATAGGGTTGGATGTGTCACGTGACATCCCCTCCTTTTCAAAGTGAGGTACTGGTACCGAACTGTATGGCGTCGAGGGAGATCGCCAATAGCATCCGGAATCCTGGAAGGGACTCTTCGCTGGCCCACTCTGATGCGTGGGTCGTGCGATACTTGAACTTGATAAAGGTCTGCAAAGCTTGCTTCTTTGGGCCGTCGGACACAAAGTCTTCTGTGGCTCCTTCGATGCTTCAACTTCGTCGAGAGTTGTGCTTCTTTCTTCTTCAAGAATCTCCATGGCTGAAAATTCCTGAAACCATTTCCAACACAAAAACATGAACATACCCATTCCATGTAAAGTGACTAGAAAAAATATTGTCTTCCTAAAAGACTGTGCATGCAATTAGATGAACCAATAGACGGAGTGTCAAACCGTTCACCACACACACGCAAACAATGAGATCGAATCTTGTCATTCTGATCCAAATCAATCAACTCTTGCAATTCACAACGGAAATGCCTATACTTGATGCTCATTCTTTCATGTGCTCGTTGTACAACTAGGTCGTGCCAAGGAAGAGACATGGAATGTGACTTCCTTGAATGCATACTTTTCAGCTTTTCATGAACAATCCGCATACATTCGTCCTCATTCACGAGTGAGACGTGCTCAACGTACAATATGCCATGCCTAGGAAAAGGGATCACATAAAGACGCTGACTAAAATACAGGAAACGATCACGAATGAAACACTCGAACAATGCGTGTGTATGAATCATGCGAACACATAATACTTCCTGTGAGGGTTCTTTGGACCTAGGCTCGAGAGCCAAGATCGGTTCTTCCTGAGGGGGTTCTTTGGACCTAGGCTCGAGAGCCAAGATCGATCCTTCGTAACTGATCGAATCTGCAATGAGGTTAGCTTCACTAGAGAAAGTCTCAACTAACACATCATCCTTGTGAACAATCACATCATCTTCATGCAACTCATCATGCTTGTGAGAAATCACATCTTGATCATGCAATTCATCATGCTTGTGAGAAATCACATCTTGATCATGCAAATCATCGTGCTCATCATTGTCATCCAAATCATCATGCTTATCATCATCATTCAAATCATCATGCAAATCCTGTGTAGCATGCTTGGGAGAAGAAGAGACTGAGAGAGTCTCCTTCTCCTCAATCCGTTCAATCTTCACTTGCACATTTACAGTGAAAGAGGGAGAATGAACAACTTCCTCTCCACGAATGACAATGGGAGAGTCACTTTTGGCATTGAAAGTGAACGTATTTTCCGCCCAATCAATGAGAGGGTTATGCTCACGAAACCATCGAATGCCCAAAATCATATCACATCCTAAGAGAGGAGAGACGAAAAATTTCTACGGAAAGCAGCTTGTTGAACTGTAAACAACACACCAAGACACTCTTTCGTGATGAGAGAGTCCATACCGGAAGCAAAGCCAGAGACCTCGAGAGGAGATTTCTGACTAACCTCTAAGCAGGCTCTCTCAACAAGAGAGGGACTGATCACATCATGCATACTGTCTGGGTCGAACAATATGACAAAACGTTGCTCCGTCATATGACCATAACGTTTAATGAGAGACTCTCAATGGGAGGGTCAGGAGAAACTTGGGGCACACTCATGTTATCATTAATTGAATTGACAAAGAAAGTGGATTCTGTGGATTCTTTAGATTCATTAGAGTCAAGCTTAGGACATGTTCTTTTTATGTGATCCTTAATGTCACAATGAAAACAACGACCTTCCTTAGAATAAGTGCTTTGCTCTTCCGACGTGATGTATCCTCCTAAAATTCCTTGTGCTACCTTTTCATCCGGAGTGAGCTTAGGTTTAGCAACTGTGTTAGCCTTACCCTTAGGTTCATTGGAAGAATTCTTTTCTAAGAGACTATTGGAAGATTGGTTAGAAGAGTTATCGTTCTTACCATTCTGAGGGTTCTGAGTTGTTTTGCAGATATGCTGTAATCACGGACAATTACTCTCTTTCAAGAAGGGGAGATGTCACAAACTGCGGACGTGTCAAAACCCTGAAGAAGGGAGCCAACTTGCACATGTCAGCCAAGGGGCCTAAACCCTAAGAAGAACAAGTAACAGAAGAAGCCCTACCAACTTATGGGGACCCCGTCCGATGGGGCCCCAAGTGACATAAAAGATTAAAATAAAGCAAGATCCACACACAGAGAGAAAGAATTGCGTAGGAACTGATGATGTGTCAAATTTTCGAAAATACGCTAACAGTGCTGACGTGGCGAGCCGTACAGATTTCCGCGTTTTGCGTTGACTGCTGACGTGGCAGTTGTACAGAAATTCATGATATTCGCTTTTGGCATTGCTTTTTGGGCCAGAAGCTTTTGAGTTTGAAGGCTTTTCATGTAAATTGCTTTTCATAGACCAAGGGCCTTTAAATATGTGCTAAGGACTCATTCTCTGGTATGCTTCCTCGAGAAGATGCAGAGTCTGGACCGGCTTGCACTGTGTTGATCGAAAGGGGCGCCAAGGTTTGGGGCCAATACTCTCTGCCAAGTCTCTGGTGTGAAATTCCGCCACTCCATGTCGCGTGTCGTCTCTCTCTTTCAGTTCAGTTGTTATTGAAGTGCTAAAAGTCTCTTCAGTCTGTTCTTTTCTATTGGCACGTGGTGTCTGTCTTGTGACAGGCTCCGCGTCTCATCCTTGGCTCTTGGGATGATCCCTTTGAGATATGGACAAATGCGAGCAACGTCATCATAGCACTTGTGCTTCAGCAGCATGGCCGTCTAGTTGCATTTCTCGGTAGAGAGTTAAACGTGTGCAGAAAAGAATTACTCAATGTACGGTAAGAAACTTCTCTCTGTCATTCATTCTCTAAAGTATTGGATGCATTTTTTGAACGGTAGAGATTTTATTGTTCGTACGATCAACAAGCCCTCAAGAGGACCTAGTCTATGTTTAGTGCACATTAAAGTGATTGCCAGGCAAGGTGGTCCGTTTTTTTAGCAATTTGGTGGGTAAAGCTAACCACGTTGCAGATGTGTTGAGTCGAAAGGATAGATTTTGGCTCTTGAATCGAGTTTCACAATCTCCATTCAAAAGGTATCTTTTGACAACATGAAAAATCAGTATGCGGATTCCGAGTTTCGCAAGCAATGGTTGCAGGCTCTTGGTGCCCAAGGGCCCAGCAACTATCTTATTCATGAGGCTCTCTTGTATTTTCATCACCGTCTATGTGTTACCCTCTCTTAGGCAAGCCATATTGCACAATTCACATGATAGACTCACAGGTAGACACAGAGGCATAAATAAAAGATGTGTTTAGGTATATCACAGTCTTCCATTTGTCAAAAAATCAAAGCCCCTAGGAGTAAGCAGCGAGGTCTTTTGATAGGTTGTCTATGTCTATTTCCAAAGGCCCATTTCACGACATTTCTATGGATTTTGTGACTAATCTTCCATCTAGTTTGCAATCAAAGAAAACACAGTATTTAATTGTTTCAACAAGTTCTATGTGTTGATTCCTTGTAAGGCCACAGTCAGCACAAGATGTAGCACACTTGTTCATTAAGCACCGGTATCCCCTTTGTGGTTTGCCAAAGTCAATTGTGTACATAGAGATGTTAAGTTCACTTTTTGCCAAGTACTCTTGGAAAATTTTGGCATTGGCATTAAGTTAAATTTTTCATCTACTTTTCATCCACAATCCGATAATCAAATTGAGATTTACAATCAATTAGCCTTCGTTGTCTTAGTAGGTAGTAGTCCATGCGAGTCAACTGGAGTCCATGCATGGTAGGTAGCCCTCATACTAGTCAATTGAAGTCCATGCATGGTAGGTGGCACTCCAAACTCCATGCAAGGCAATTGGAGTGCATGCATGGGAAGTTGCAATTCAAGCACGGCAAATACTAGGCAGTTCAAGCACGACAGGTGCATGACAACACAAAAGCTGCCATTTTTAGTCGAGGTGCCCACACATACAGATGAGCAACCGAGCCCCGGCCACTTGTCCAAAACAACCCATTAGAGACTCGGACAAAAGAAGTGCGTGCACACACTTGGCACTTGGGACTCTATGTAAACACTCACTTGGTTGGGAATCTACACACACATCCAATGTGACATAAAAACGCATTTCGGCCCTCCGAAACTCCGAAACGTTTCGACGAAACAGGCGAAACGAGACGATGTTTTTTTTTTCCTCCCCTTTTGACCTGCTTACCCAAAACGGGTGTTTGAGGATTTTTAAACCCATTACAAAGCTTATGAGGAGGACTCTAGCTAGTTTCTTATTGATATGTGGGCAGTTTATGTAGTATGGCCAAAACTCTGGCCAAAACTCAACTCATGTATTATTGGTCTCTTGGTTAGGACTCAAGATTCAGATCATGTGTTAGTAACTGCTGGTGTGATTTGAGTCATGATTCTTGTTATGAGAACATGAGTTTAGACATTGTTATTTGTTTTGCCGTTGTAATTTAACATGGTTTTGGCTTGGCTAGGTATTTCAATTTCAGCTCTTACCTTGTTCACTCATGACTCAAGTCTCACAACTAGATTTTGGTATTTCACGTCTTGACAAGTGAATTTGTATGTATATTCAATGTATAATTATAAGTACATACATGTAAAACGAAAATGTGTTTCGCTTTCTCAGAGCTCCGAAACGAAACGTTTCAGAAACCTCGAAACCCTGAAACGCACAAAACCCCGAAACGTTTCATGTCACATTGCACACATCTCTGAAGGGCTGATTTAGCCAATTGTAACGACTCTCTCTCTCTCTCTCTCTCTCTCTCTCTCTCTCTCTCTCTCTCTCTCTCTCTCTCTCTCTCTCAGCCTTCACAGTATCACTCTCTTCTCTCTCTAGTCTTTGCATATCCCATGAAGTAAAAGGAACCTTGTACGCACTGAGCACTCATCCTAAGCATTCACCATCAATCACTTCCGCTGCACATTACAAAGCCTGTGGACTTGCATGTGCCCATAGGGTCCCTAGCATTTGCCTCAGCTTAGGCACCTTGTAGAGAATAATCCATTGCAAATTGTATTGGGCTCCTCTCTCCTTCGCTCTGGCAATCTCTCCCTCACTATCCATTGCCCACCATGTCCTTTCTAACCCCCTTGCATTCTCTATCCTTGTCCATGAGTGGCCTCTTTGAGAGGGCTCTAGCCTCTGTCAGAGAGCAGAAGACACTCGACCAGCATGTAGTGTGTGGCTGCCAATTTTCTCATACTAGGTATGTCTAGCGATATAGGTCTAGCTTGTGGACTTGCATGTGCTCATAGGGTCTCTAACATTTGCCTCAGCTTCGGCACTTTGTAGAGAATGATACATTGCAAATTGTATTGGGCGATTTCGATCTCCTCTCTTGAAATCTCTCCATATCGGTTGCCCACCTTGTCCTTTCTGACCCCCTTGCGTTCTCTATCCTTGTGCTTGAGGGGCCTCTTTGAGAGGGCACTGGCCTTTGTTGGGAGCAGAGGATGCTGGACCAGTGTGCAGTGTGTGGCTGCCAAAGATTTGGGGCTTCTCCCTTGTGCAATGGGGTGATACTTGAAAGGGAGGTCTAGCTGCTTGTTTTGAGAGAAGTAATTTAGCGCCTGGTGCCAATGTTTCTAACCATCTTGTGTTGCCACAGACAAGGTGCATGTGCGCAATGAGATCAGGAATCTGTCACATGGAATATCCACTGTATGTGACATGACATCAACTTTCCATGATTAGATTCAGTTATAGCATGTTAGACAAGGTTGCACCTATCCTCTACTTGATGGACCACAAGAATCGTGACATTCTAACTTCAAATTACTTGCTATTTGAATCTTTTGCCAAGACAGTATAGATCTCTTCAAATTTAAGCACGTCCTATTATAATCTATGGCCATCTCTCAATAAATTTATCCATGTTCAGAGGATTGATTCTGGATTTACATTCGTTGACATTTCATGATCGTCCCAAAATTGGCTGTTCACTTCGAAACACAATGGCGACGACGAGTGCCTCATTTAGCTTACTTCGCCAGATGGAATACTAGAGGCTGTAGGATGCTCTTATTTGAGATAGAAGAGCGGAGCAGGCAGAAAAAGGAAGTACCTGAGACTGAAGAAAAGGGTCCCTCCCAGGGCAGCTGCAACTACGAAACCCGCAACTGCTGTAACCGCGAACGCCAGAGAAGGACTTGGCTTGCGAATATGTAGAGCGATCTTGGAAGAGGAGAAAGTCATGGCCGCCTGCTGCAGGACAGCCAAGGCGCGCGCTGCCCATCTCTGCCTCCCCATCAAGTACAGATCTGAGCCTTCGGATCCTACTTTGCGTTCATTTTAAAACAGCGTCAGCCTAAGCAATGAGCGTTCTGGGCATGTTTTGTGTGTTGCTACAAAAATGAAGTCCAATGGATGAATTCACTAAAGGGGTGTAATGATGATGGAGTGGTGTTCCTACCCCCTTTGATGGGGCGGGCAGTGAGTGTGTGTTCCTCCTCTTGAGCTTGCGCACACACTCTACATTATACAATCAATGAAAGTGGTTCCTTTGCAAGCATATGCTCAAAGTATCACCCTCAGGACTATATAACACATAGCATTTAAAGAGGGGGGGTAAGGGGATCAATGGCAGGGAACTGGATTGGGGTTTATCGAGGGGATCTGGACCGTGCATACCTGTAAAAACTAAACCTGGACAGCGGGGGGGGCTGGGCATGCTGGCCAAATTCAAAACATGGGGCATGGGACACGTGGCGACTACTGATTGGTTGCATGGTGAGCCCGCGAGTGGGGGGGTACGGGGGTTTGGCAGGGGGAAGGTCCTTACAGGATTTTGCGCTATTGGTGGATAATCCGGTCATCGCTATCCGG
The DNA here is from genome assembly GCF_014529385.1 of Adiantum capillus-veneris. Taxonomy (NCBI): domain Eukaryota; kingdom Viridiplantae; phylum Streptophyta; class Polypodiopsida; order Polypodiales; family Pteridaceae; genus Adiantum; species Adiantum capillus-veneris. The sequence goes on along the minus strand of NC_140945.1, from coordinate 109,503,526 downwards.
TCATCGCTCAGGCCCAGCATCGTTTGAGAGCGAAGCGGAGGAGCAGCAAGTAAGGTGAGGGCATCTCCTTTTCTCGCTGGCTGTGAAGGTTGGGATGCATGCGTTCTGTGTGGGCAGCATTGAAGGTGAGCACAATTTTTTTTCTCGCTGAAGGGTTGGATGCGTGGGTTCCATGCATGCTTTCTGCAAGCATCTCAGGGCTCGCCCATGGGGTTATGCACGAGCTTGGCCATGTGAAGAAAGGGAGTGCGTTGTGTGGCTGACTGTGTGTGTGTGTGTGTGTGTGTGAGAGAGAGAGAGAGAGAGAAATAGAGGGAATTATTGTCATGCTTTTCATGAGCTAATTTGGCTTGAGGTTGTGGCTAGGGGATGGCTCGTTCACCTGCTAGAAAGGGGAAAAGAACATGGCAAAGGGGTGGTTGCTCTCGCATCACAAGAGGAAAGGCCGATGTCTCACCAAAGGCAAAGAATGGGGAGGAGGTCCAGCCTACGGAGAAGTCCGAGAAGGTGGACATAGCTAAAGAGCAAGAAGAGGAACCCTTGTGTCATGAGGAGAGATTCACTACTCCTCCCACATCTCCTCATGTAGAAGGGGCTACTTCTCAACCAAGGAGAAGTCCACGGAAGCACACCTTGCCTGAGATGGGCACACCCTCGAGCCTAAACATCCGTCCGCGAAAGAGGTTGGTGGGCTCAAGGGGATGTGGAGTTGAGACAGAGGATGTAGCAAAGGGAGAAGCACAGGAGGTATTTGAGGATCTGCCAAAGCAAGAAGAGGCAGCCGGCATCCAAGATCCAAAAGTCTATCTAGAGATTGAGCTCCCTGATGGACGGCTAGCACGCCAATGCCGCGCAAGTGCTGATTGCCCAAAGCGATCGGCCTTCATCTTCAAAAGACTACGGATGATGTCTCACCTCAAGACTTTCCATGGAATCACTGTAGAGATTGAAAAGCGCCCTGGAGGTCGCCCCCTCCACAAAGAAGCTGAGAGAAGAGCAAACCTCATGCCTAATCCGGAAGTGAAATCTTGGCATAAAGCAGCTTTAAAGAGATTTGGCGACAAGGATAGGAAGTTTAGGCAAAATTGTAAAAGGTATCAGCGCATCACGCGCATACGGGCTCACCAAGTATGGAAGGACCTTGGAAATCAGTACAAGCACATGTCAGAGGCCGCTTTTATTGAGGAATTTGTGGCTGGGAAGATGCGAGACTACATGGCAGTCAAGGCTCTCCGGCTGGCAAAAATTCAAAAGCGCATTGATGAAGGTTACAACACACATGTAAGTTTCCGATTTGTCTAATTTAATTTTCTTTTGTCATCAATTTTCATAGTATGTTTGCACACCATGTTTGATTAGTTCATTCATTTCTACTAATTCTCTAACTACCATGCTATGGACATTCACAAAAGAGGATGCATGATATTCCTCCTTGGCTTGAGGCAGCCTTGGAGGACACTGACAATGAGGACCCTTTCCAGTATGCTCCCGAAGGAGAGGATGACAATGAGAATTATGAAGACAAGAGAGAAGAGGGCCCAGGACTTGCAGAGACATTAAGCAATATTAAGCTCGATGAGGATGTATGTGTCTAGGATTTGTAACTTTTGCTTTTTTGTGCATAAGTAATTTTGTTTAGGTGTTGAGAGCGGTGAAAAAAAATCCAGCATGCTGATGTGTTCTAATAAATGTGCATTCCTTTCTAGCCTACATTGCTTGCAACTCCAACAAAGAAAAAGCTTCCGATTCAAAGAGGGAAGACACAAGAGAAAGCTATTGAAATAGGCTCTCCTGATGATGCATCTTTGTCGGCTCTCCTATTTTATGTCGGTAATAACCAGCTGACAATTGAAAAAATAGGCCATGAAATCAGCCCTGCCACTCCGACACGTAGTAATCGGGCCTTGTACAGGTGGCTTTTGTCAACCATCCCTATGTTCACAGTTTTCTAATTGTTTGATACTCACTATGTTCATGATTGTGGCATGTTGGATGTAGATTCTCTTCACATGTGCCTATGTCGCTTAACTCTCTTCGCTTTGGCCTACGAGTGGACATTGATGATCAGGCTCTACGCTTCATCTTATCAAATAAAGCATCCACGCGCACGATGAATCTATTTGCAATGTAATCACCGCCATGTTTTTGTTATTGAGTGGTATGCATTATGGTGAGCAAACATGTGCTTAACATACTCACTTTTACAGGTGGATGGAGTACACACTAGGCTCAGATGTCCTCATGCAAGTGATGCTTGTGGACTCTATGTGGTATCCTGTTGTGGATGTGACTTTGGCCAAGCAAGATTCCATGCAGGTTTTACATAACTTCTTCGGGGAGAGGGACTTTGGTGAATGCGTGCTTACATTTTTTCCAATCATTTACAGGTGGTTTGTAAGGAGAGGACAAAGGACTGCTAGGTATGCTACATTGTGGCTTCTCATTGATATGATGATGTTGTCTCTCTTTGCAACAGGGAGCATTGGACATGTTGTGTTATGTATCTTGCCACACATGCAAAGATTGCTGGGCTACGTTGGAGAAAGAACCACATTCTCTACTATGACCCACTTGGGTGCACGACCATGATGGATATTGTACCTGTTTTGCACAGGTACATGGGTTGACTTTGTTCATCAGAGCTTGGGGAGGTCGGTATATGAAACAAGTTGATATGGCTATCAATGGTTTTTTATCTTGCTGGTTATGAATATGCAGTGCTATGGAGGCGATGGCCCAAGGAGTTAAATCTCATGATGTCCAACATGCATTACTTGAACCTGCCACCAAATTTGAGTTAAAAGTGTTGAAAGTATGTCTCCTTGTGCTCCTCTCATGCTTGGAAAATTTAGGGCATGTTAGTAATGTTAATGGTTTGATGCTGCAGGGCCCAATTCAACCAAATGTGATTGACTGTGGGTTTTATGTCATGGCTGCCATTCGCTACATAATTCGGTCTTGCTTGCAGGAGAAGAGCAAAAGCTGGGTATGCTTAGAGTGTGTGTCGAGTGCTAGCTTTCTACCATATGCATCTGGATATTAATCTCCTTTCTAATTTCCTTCAATCCTCTTGTGTTTGTCGATGTTGTGCAGGTGAAGAAGACATGGTTCATACACGATGATGTATTGGCATTGAGGCAAAGCCTCCATAGTTGGTGCTTAGATATAGTGGGGGAGGAATGAGATTATGGCTGGTCACCACATGTGTTGCATTTTGCGCTAAAGGGAGCCAGGTCTATGGCCGTTTTGTAAAACAACCCATGACACTTTATGTATGATCGGGTTTAGGGCGAGGTTTTGTGTCAGCCTACATGTAATGTCCAGGGTTTGTGTCGATAAAGTATGTATGGCGAGTTTTATGCTGCAATATTGGTTCAAAGAAAGCAAATCATTGGCTACTGACTATGTTTATGTGGGCTTGTTTATGGCGGCTAGCCACGTCCGAGATCCATATTTTGTCTATGTGTAGGTTCAGGACTATGTTTGATGTATGTGGGAAGTGGCCATGTTTATGTATACAAGCAGGTTTATGGTTATGTCTGGGTTTATTTATGTTTGCAGGTTTTTGGCTACGTCCGGGTTTAGTTTCATGTGGGGCTAGTGGCCATTTTTATTTCTGTTTGCAGGTTTATTTCCACGTCTGGGTTTAGTGTTTATGGTGTAAGCGGCATGTATCAGAGTTTTATGCTTGAGCTCGATCGAACCCCGATTCCTCATCCATTTCTGGACATGCATCTAGTCCAGCTAAATTATTATTTATGGTGATGTTTGATTTTTATTTCCTGTTGAGTAAAATTTATGGCAAGGTCCGATTCTGTCTAAGGCGACTCCCCGATTATGTATGTTTATGGCGAGGTTTTGTAATGTGTTCCCAGTTTGTGGTGCATTGTCCTTTGTGACGAGCTTTTGGTGCAATGTTTCACGTTTATATCTGGATCTATAATAGGTGCTCGGGTTTGGGTTGGTTTATGGCTATGTCTGAGAGCCATGTATGTTTTATGGCTTCGTCCGGGTTTAGTGATCGGATGTATGGTTGTTGGGCCATTTTTATTTCTATATGCAGGTTTATGGCTTCGTCCGGGTTTAGTGATCGGATCTATGGTTGTTGGGCCATTTTTATTTTTGTACGCAGGTTTATGGCTTCGTCCGGGTTTAGTGATCGGATGTATGGTTGTTGGGACATTTTTATTTCTGTATGCAAGTTTATGGCTTCGTCCGGGTTTAGTTATTATATGTACTCTCTGATAAGCCAATGTTTATGTGTATATTAGTGATCATGTAATACAAATGGCTCGATCAATTTGACATTATGGTGACTCTAGGTTTATGGCATTATGGCGAGGTCCAATTGGTGTTTGTGCCGAGCGACTCTAGGTTTATGGCATTATGGTCCGATTGGTGTTTGTACCGTTGCAGTCTATTTCGAGTCTCCTATAACTGATCATGTAACCCTAAACCGGCTTGATCAATTTGATGTTATGGTTTGTGCTGACTCTACATTTATGGCATTATGGCGAGATTTGTTTTTGTGTGTGTTTATGGTGAAGTCATGCCAGCTGGGTGTGTTTGACAATCAGTTTATGGTCATGTCCGAGATTATGGCGAGGTCCGATTGGTGGTGTTTGTGCCGACCCTACGTTTAGGGCATTATGGCGAGGTTTGTTTTTAGTGTCATGTTGAATGTGTGTGAGCTTTCAGTCATGTCCTAGAGTATGGCGAGGTTCGATTGGTGTTTGTGCCGACCCTACGTTTAGGGCATTATGGCGAGGTTTGTTTTTAGTGTCATGCTGAATGTGTGTGAGCTTTCAGTCATGTCCCAGAGTATGGCGAGGTTCGATCGGTGTTTGTGTCGACACTACGTTTAGGGCATTATGGTGAGGTTTGTTTTTAGTGTCATGCTGAATGTGTGTGAGCTTTCAGTCATGTCCCAGAGTCTGGCGAGGTTCGATTGGTGTTTGTGCCGACCCTACGTTTAGGGCATTATGGCGAGGTTTGTTTTTAGTGTCATGTTGAATGTGTGTGAGCTTTCAGTCATGTCCTAGAGTATGGCGAGGTTCGATTGGTGTTGTTTGTGCCGACCCTACGTCTAGGGCATTATGGCGAGGTTCGATTGGTGTTGTTTGTGTCGACCCTACGTTTAGGGCATTATGGCGAGGTTTGTTTTTAGTGTCATGCTGAATGTGTGTGAGCTTTTAGTCATGTCCCAGAGTATGGCGAGGTTCGATTGGTGTTGTTTGTGCCGACCCTACGTTTAGGGCATTATGGCGAGGTTTGTTTTTAGTGTCATGCTGAATTTGTGTGAGCTTTCAGTCATGTCCCAGATTATGGCGAGGTTTGTTTTTAGTGTCATGCTGAATGTGTGTGTGTTTATGGTGAAGTCATGCTGGGTGTGTGAGCTTTTGGCAATCAATTTATGGTCATGCCCGAGATTATGGCAAGGTCCCATTGTGTATGGATGGAAACTATAAGGACCCTTCTTCTAAGGCTAATCTGGAAGATGCAAGACCTAGCAAGAGCGAGAGCAAAAATTAGAATCCCAGAATTGGTAAAAGCATATGTACATGGCTGATGTGCACGCATCCTAAACCTAGCAAAATCGCCATCAAGATCAGCTTAAGCATGACCCTTTTGGGCTCAACCTATAGCCCTATATAGAGATGAAAGACCTGGGAAAAGCCAGAGAAAACTCGGCCCATGAGCTTGTTGTCAACCACCTGGCAAAAGGCCTGTGTTGATGCATTATGGTTTCATTTTGCTGGTGATATCAAAGAGACAACACTTCATTGTTGCGACCACTTACGAGTGATAAAAAACAAACAACCAGATTAAGACAACCCAAATGAACTTTAGGATATCTACAAACTAGCCTAGCTTCTTGGGGACCACATCATATCAATCTAATTGTTCCAAAAACAAATATATTGCAATTGTCCAAGTCATGTTCACAAAACATACATAGCTTGCAAAGTTCCAATGAGGCATGACATATGAGGATGACCCTAAACCGCACGCAATTCATATAAAAGTAATTCGTGTCTGCGAGGCATAGATCTTCTCATATATCCGACCATCATCAAGCTTCACAGTGAGATGTCGTTCACAATCAATATGCGATACCTCGTGGTCACATGCTATGATAGAACCATTGGCCGGGTTCTCACCATCCCATAACTGTACAAGGTGGTTCATGATCTGGGAAGTTGAATTTGCAGACAAGTGCTTCTGAGATAGAGGGAGCAAAGCATGGCATGTATGGCAACATACTATATTTGAGCCATCAACAAGAAGGGTTTTACTACAACAATGCCGGCAATTAACACGTCGCCATTTCTCAAAGCGCACTCGATTTCGCCCTCGCTGGTGCTTACGTTTCAAGGAACCTGCGTTTCTGGTTTTTTTTGCTGGTTCTGGACAACCTTCAACCACCTCACCTATGCCATCAATGATACACGATAGCCTGCCATGCCCAAGCCGTGTTTGTGTGACATTTGCCTGGATTTGTTTGATGCTACCCTTTCTTGGCAAGCTGATCTCCTCTGGCTCATGGAGATTCTCCAAGTTCTCCATAGAGATCTTTAATTTCTTCAGAGCAACCTCCTTTTGCTGCAATGTCCACTGCGGTAATACATCAGCCAATTGTCGCAAGAACTCCCTAGATTTGTCGATACAATTGACTATCTCCATGTCAACCTGTTGCAAGTATGGTCCAATACCATTCATATCGGTATCCAGTGCTTTGTCATCACATCCACTCCCTGTTTCAAAGACTTGGGTACATTGTTGCATTCCATCGCTGGTTGCAAGGTCAGCCATTGCATGCACGCTATCCACAATAGGTAAAATTTCATGAAGCATTGGAAAATAGCTTTGAAGTATTAACCGAAGCCCATATAGATGCTTGCATTGGGAGGACCACTCTGGGCAATCACAGTACGAGGATTGCATGCTCACATGGTACCAAGAGTCTGATGTCATGCTTTGAATCTTGAAGAGTAATGTAGATTCGTTCACCACCTGAAGAGTTTCAGGATTAGTCTTGTATCGTTGACATAGCTTCTCCCCAGCAGCTAGTGCCTTTGTTGCACTCTTGCTTGAACCATACACAACAAATTGTCCAGAATCCGTTGTCAATGAACATGCCATGAACTTTACTAAGAGGTAGATCGAAGAGAAAGTCCAAGGAGTGGGACAATAGCTCACCTAGCTCTTGCTTTTGCTTGAAGAACTCCAAGAGAGTTCCTCCCATCCAGCTTCCACTCCTCGCATTGCCAACAAGTGCATGTAGTAGATCCAAGGCTGGCCTATTTATCCTCGCATCCAAGAGAGTATACTTGACATATTGCCATAGTCTTTCCACCAAATTCGTTGTGTCCACATTGCCATGGGGAAAAAGACGTCCAAACTTCGGCCAGCGTTCACGCCATACGCATGACTTCGAGCACCATCCATTGGAGACATAACGTTGAATATTTGCATGATTGGAGTAGTCTAGCAAGAGGCGCTGAAAGCGATCTTCAAAGTCGTCCTCGGAGCTGGAGTGCATCAAGTTACACATTGAAGAATAAACATGGTCTTGCATGTGTCTTGGCACTTGCGGCAAAAGGTTCTCCACCCAAGCCTTTTTGACATGAAACCAACAAACCAGGACATGACATGCTACTTGGACTCGTTGTCCTTCACTGTGTTCAGCCCAACAAGCAGGATCATCTTTGACGGCACTCAAGATGGCATTCAATTCTTGGGGACATTTGTCTATCACAATTGCATTCGGTCGTATGCTGCATATTCTCGAGAATATCATCCGGATGGTCAATTCAAGGGCAACGCTCTCCTGACATGTCCCAGGGTCACTTGTGCACATCATCAACCACAAAGGAATCCCTGTACCATTTTGATTTGGCAAAATAGCTGCATACAATGGCAACCCATAAACGTTTGTCTTGAATGTGATGTCCACGGCCCATGCATTATGTTGTGAGAATCGAATACACATCTGAAGCATCCAATCATCTTGAATGATGACGACAAACGGCTTGTTGACGTCTTGCAGAGCATTTGGATTGTATGGTTGCACATATGCGACCTTTCAAAAGCAATAAGCAACTAAATAAGGACATAAGAAAAAGGAAAACATAAAAATGAAGATAGGGCACTCCAAAGTACCTTCCCTGCGGCTTGTAACTTTAGAGCCTCCATGTACATTGCAGACCAATCATTCCCAGATGCACGACCTAGAGAAAACAAAATGGTTAAGTAATTAAAGGGGTGACAGGAAAAGAAAATTATCTTGCTACCTTCATGCCGTAGGCTATATGCCAACTGTTGGACCTCCTTTGAGATCATGAAGAATCGAAAAGTTGTGCGATCTAACAAGGATGCTCGTTGCTTGTGGAAGTTTTCTTTTGAAACTGACATTTTGGCAACATGGCGACATGTTCCAACATCAAAATAATCCTCCATGCAACATTGAAGCACACTTGGATGAACAGGTAGATGATATAAGTCAGCCCGAGAGCCAGGAACATGGCCCTCATGCGTAGCACGAAGCAAAATCGTGACCTCATGAACTCCCTCACTGAATTGCACCTGTGCCTTGAAAGGACAACCGCACTTCTTCGTTTTCCTCTCTCCACGCTTGTTTTCTCCATGATGCCTTCTTGAACCACCACGATGACAGACATAGTAGTCCTCTACCTTTCCTTCGCCTACCTTGGCTGATCTTATCTTAACAAGCCTGACTTTATGGTTTATCATAATACTCTCCAGCACATCACACACATGAAATCTATCTGTAATAATTTTTTCACTTGGAGTTTTCTCACCGGCATTGCCCTTCCCTCCAACCTTCTGAAACATAAACGATTGAGATTGGAGGATAGGATCCTTCTTACATACCTGACAATTTTTGACCGCATCTCTAATGAATGAAGTAGGTATGCCATGCCTTTTGATATCTGTGCACTATGCAGTTTTCATCTGATTCATAGTTTCCAACATGCTCAAATGAGCCCCTTGCTGGTCGACATGACATTGTTCTGTAATGGTTGTCCACTCCTCCTTTGGTGCAATGGCTCTGGGAGGGAGACCCTTCAAGAAGATCCTAACTGATCCATGCTGAGGGGATCCTCGGATCACAAGATTGTCCTTCATCTTGTTCCACCGTTTTACATCATGCATGCCGACATTGTGCAGCATACCCAATGTTGGCTTACAAATCCCTTGAAGATCTAATAGCATAAGGTCATAGCTCTCCCGATAAAAGCTAAAGAAATGGTGAGAAGCATGCAACTCTGGGTCAAAAGATTGGGTCACGGGTTTCCTCCTATGGATTGAATCTGCAAGGAAGGTTGAAGGGAATTCGGTAAACTCCTTTACTTGGTCACCACCACTAGAATGGGATCCTGATTCCATGGAAGCACTACTTGAGCCTGTTGATGACGAGCTGCCTTCCTCCAACTCCTCATTCAAATCAAATATACGATATTGCTTTTGTTTCTCCCCATCCTCGAAAGCATCCAATCGTGCCTCCATCCTGCCCGGCATCCCTCGATCTCCCTCTGCCTTCCAGGTTACGTTTAGGTCAATGGACTGCATAACTTGTTTTGCCTCCCAAGGTACATTGAGGTCCAGCATTTGTCTGCTCTCCATACCTGTTGCGGCTTCTTCCCTCTACCCTCCTGCCTCTCAGAGATAATGCGTGGCCTCTCTGCCCAAACCCCAACAGCGTGGCCTCCCCGCCTGTCGACCCCCCTGAAAAGCGTCCCAAATTCAAATTTCCACCCTGATGACATGGCACTTCCCTCAGCCTTATCCCGCTTGAATTTGGCCAGCATGTCCAGCCCCCCCCGCTGTCCAGGTTTAGTTTTTACAGGTATGCATGGTCCAGATCCCTTCGATAAGCCCCAATCCAGTTCCCTGCCATTGATCCCCTTACCCCCCCTCTTTAAATGCTATGTGTTATATAGTCCTGAGGATACATCACCCAAGATTCAATATTTACTACTTCCCACTTATCATGTCTCCAAGAAATGAGGCAATGCACTACCACATCCATAACTTCAATGGTCATATCTTGTCCATTTACCACAAACAAGCGTTCAAAGTTCTCTACAACAGAACAATGTCTTCTTTAAGGATCTAGGCAATTCAAGCCTTCTTTGGCACTATCAACCAAAGAAGAACGAGAGTGCTTCGGAGTCCAAGGGTAAAGAGAAAACAAGAACCTAGAAGAGAAAAGCTTGGGGAGAGAGGGAGAGAGAGAGAAAAAGCTTGTGCTTTGTTTTCCACAAGTTCTATTACCTTAAGGTGACACGGTCTTGTGTTTACAATGCCACGATCTTGATGTCTCAATTTTGATATGTTTAAATATGTCCTTAGCTTTTAAATTATTTTATTCAATCTTGCTCTATTCCATCCATTCTTGTCATCTATGCAAGTGTGGTTGTGTCATTCGAATATTCAACAAGTGTATATATTCCTAGAGAAGAAGATGGAGAGAGAGAGAGAGAGAGAGAGAGAGAGAGAGAGAGAGAGAGAGCTTGTTACCTTTCATCAAAGCAAGTTTTGATGTTTCTTAATTGGTACCATCTCAAGTACCCTATGATCGTGATGCAACAATTTTGAGCCGTGTACCTCGCAAAAGAACCATAAGATTCATTTCGATCACTCTTGATTCCCACGGTAGAGAGATAAGGGCATTCAAGAGATTCAGCCTTAATAAGTGTTGTTGTTGTGTCAACATGTAGAGCTCATTTAGAGATACCCCCATCATTGTGCACTATTTTTGTCGCGCGTGCCTCTTCTAGTGTTCATCGCAAATAAGTCAATAAATTGAGGGTTGTAACCTTTTGCATCAACAAAAGTTACAACATTCTTGACTCTCTATCTAACAAATTTGCCTTGAGATAGTGTGCATATGAATCCTCCCTTTGTATGTGTCAGATTTGCATGTAACTTTACCTACAAAAGCAAAGGAAAAGTTTATGACTTCTGAAAGTGTTGAGATAAGAAACAAAGGAAGCCCACAACGGAAGCTTGTGGAGTGGCTAGATGCAAATTAAAGGTCTCTAAATAAGATTCTTCCTTGCATCATTGTAACTTATATTTGTTTCAACATGGCACAATCCACTATATTGATCTCCATGTGAAGCATTGTCTCCAAGAGCTTTGGCCAAATTCCTGCCTAAAGAATATTTAAAGTAAGAGATTAGAGATTGCAACCAAAAACCAAGTTGACCCTATTCCAGAAGTGCCAAAAAGAGAGTCTGATACTAAGAAGGACCCCAATAGTGAGACTGAGGCTCATGAGGAGCAGAGTAATGTTGAAGAGGCCAGAGACTCTCAGCATTCCAGTCACTCGAGGAGTAGAAGGACTGAGCGTGAGGAACACAAAACCAGGACTTCAGGTTCTCGATCCACACACGAGGCAGCTGAGGCCAAGGGTAGCAAAGGTAGCCGTCACACTACAAGCAGGAAGGCCAGAGAAGAGACTGAGACTGAAACTGAAGAAGATGGCCACTGGGATGCCGACACTGATCATCACAGAAAGTCATCCAGACGCAGTCGGGCAACCACGTCCAGAGGAACTAGAGATGATTCAGACAGGCATGATTACTCTGCCTCATTAAAGATATCTTTTCCAGTGTTCAAAGGCGGAAAGAAAGATGACCCTGATGTCCATATTTAAGCCTCTGAGCAATATGATGAATTGAAGAATATTGATGAAGATGATTGGGGAGAATATTTTTCTCAAAACACTGAAGGACAACACGGCAAGGAAATGGTATTACCATTATCCAACTTGCTAGCTCAGGTCTTACAACAAGCTGATCAAGGCTTTCAAGCTTGAATACTCAGACAACAAAGGGGATGAAGACATTCTCTATGAGCTGGACAAGATCAGACAAGGGAAATTGTCTGTAAGAAGCTATGTGGAGAAGATCAAGGAGTTAACCAGACAATTGCAAGAACCACCTTCAGAAAAAAGACCGCGTGCATGGTTTCTGAATGGGGTCCGCAACAAGAAGCTGAGAGATCAAGAGGTCCTTGCACCCACGAAGAAGTTCAATGACCTGGTGCAGCGAGCTCTAAAGCTCGAGCAGCAAGCCAAGAAGGAGAGAAGCCATAAGAAGCGGAGGTCTAGCAGTAGCAGTTGTACTACTGAGAAATCCAATTCTAGTGAGACTTCCAACAGCTCTGATACCAGTGCTGACGAAAAGAGCAAGGACAAGGCTAAGAAAGGGTCTTGGTCCAGGAAACTTGATGAAATAGCCATACAAATTGCTGAAATCAGCCAAACTAGACAATCAATCAGGTGCTCAAAATGCAAATCCAAAGATCATGTTTGCAATGAATGCCCACGGTGCACATACTGCAAAGCGTATGGCCATCTGTGGGACAACTGTGGCATTCGAATCCATCATTTCAAGAAGGGTAAGGATCTGTCTCTAGTTGCATTTACAAATGTTGAATCAGCCAAGGTAGATATGACCAGTGTACCTCAAGAGGAAAATTCAGGTACCAGTGGGAATGGTACTGGGCGCAGCAAATACACAAGGGGGTACTGGCTGAGGCCAAGGTCGTGGTAATTTCCAAAACCGAAGCCTTAGTTGTTATACCTGTGGTAAATATGGGCACTTTGCAGCACATTGTTCAAAAGCACCCAGTATTGTGGCTACTGAGGCGAAAGCCCCATAACCAATTCCAATACGGGCAGTCACTCGCAGTAAAGGGGTGATTATTGAAGAAATTCCAAACAAGCGTGTGAAACCAGTGAGTTCGAAACCAGCAAATGGACTCAGCAGAGAGAAGTCTGAAAGGCTACGGGCAAGGAGAAGGTAGTTGATGAATGGCAAGAGCAGCGAGAAATGGCAGCTAAGATCACACAGGATCTAGCTAAGAAGCTACCAGAGCAGCCAGAGAGTTTTGATGCTCTAGTTATTCAAAAGATACCAACCTAGTCTTCTAAGAAAAGGCAGCCAGATCAGTCAGGATCTGGAATCTCTGAGACCATGCTTGCTGCAGTGCAAGGACTGATAGATGATTTAGGGCAAGACAACACTCAACTGGGGAAAGTAGACACCAGAACAGAGGATTGGCATTGTGAAGATAATCCTGATTCCTCGAGTTCTGATAATAATTCTGACTAAGAAAGAGAAGAAATTCATGTCAAAATCTGTGAACAAATTCAGAAATTGACAGTTGAATCAGAAGATATCAGGAAGACTTTGCTTGAAGCAACAAAATTCATTAGACAGCGGAGAAAGACTGAAGCTGATGCCAAAGCAGTTGAATTGGCAGCTGTCAAAGATGATCAAGTGCTGGTAATCCAGGTGGACCACAAAGTCAAGAAACAATGGGAGCCGCTATCCGGTGTTATACTGGATGGAGGGGCAGGTGTGAATATCCTGGGGGCACATCTTCAGCAAAGGCTTGGTATCACAAATTTGAAACCATCACCCTTTAAGGTTTGAATGGCCGATCATAGAGTTGTTCAAGCAACTCGTATGATCGAGAATACGTAGATTAGGGTGGGTAAAGAAAAGTTCAAAACTAGCTTTCTGGTACTGGAGGTTCAAGGAGCATATGGTATGCTACTGGGGCACCCATGGCTACGGACAGTGCATGCTATTCATGATTATGCCAATCAGACCCTAACAATACAAGGAACCAGTAGGAGAATCCAGATCCAGACAAATAACATCAGAAGCTGGAAGAAGGCACTTCGACCAGAAGAGCTTTGCCAAAAGTATGGGATTAAGAAGATTGAAAGGATGCTAGCAACAATGAACATTTTTCCATTGGCTGAAATAGACTTAAATGCAGTATTATTCGACAAGGATCAGGCTGAGAAATAGAGGAGGCAATTTCCAGATCAGTTCATTGAATTGAATCCTGGAGAAAGACCAATTCAGTTAACTGGACGGCTAGAGAAACAAGCTGACTCCAAAGAAGAATGTTTAGATTCTAATACACCAGCGCACATTGAAGAGGTGCACACTGAAGAGGTTACTCGAGTTCAGAATGAGAATCCAGAACTAACAGGTCCGTCCTGGGATTATGCTGAGGAGTCAACTAAAAGGAAAGGAGGTGGGCCGAATTGGTTGCTTCCAGATGATCAAGAAATTGAAGAATGGAATATGGGTTCTGAAGAAAGTCCTCGATTGATCAAAGTGAATAAGCATCTGAACCCAGAAATGAAAGAAAAAGCCCGACTTATGTTCCAAAAATACAAAGATATATTTGCATGGGAACATACTAATTTAAAAGTTGTAGACCCAAAGGTTTGCCAACGCAAAATACCTCTGAAACCAGATGCCATACCAGTACGTCTGCAAAGGTACAGAATGAATCCAAACTATGCGAAGAAGGTCAAAGAGGAAATCGATAACCTTCTGAAAGCCGGATTCATCACAGAAGTCGCCAGCAATGACTGGCTATTCCCTACAGTAGTGGTACCAAAGAAGAATGGAGAACTCAGAGTCTTGTGGATTATCAAAAATTGAATGCTCAAACTATCAAAGACCCTTTTCCATTACCCTTTATTGACATGCTTCTTGATGAGATTGCTATGTATAGTTTTATGGATGGCTACAATGGTTATAACCAGTTAAAGATTGCTCCTGAAGATCAGAGCAAAACCACTTTTATTATTGAATGGGGTGCATTCATGTATTTAGTCATACCATTTGGTCTCTGCGATGCTCCAACAACATTCCAGCGTTGCATGATGGAGATATTCAGTGAATACTTGCATCAATTCCTAGCTATATTTATGGATGACTTCACTGTATTCTCAATTGAGGAGAAGCATTTATTATTTTTGGAAATGGTCTTCCAGCGATGTAAGGAGAAGAGGATTTGTTTGAATCCATTCAATTCTGTTTTTCTGGTCTAGAAGGGACAATTACTGGGGCATATAGTCTCCAGGAATGGCATAGAGATGGCCAATGATAAAATCCAGTGTGTCCAACAGGCCAAGGCACCCCGCACAGCATCAGAACTAAGTTCATTCTTGGGATTTATAATTTTTTATATAAGATTTTTTCTCATGTTTGCTTCCAAGGCATTACCTTTATATGAGCTTACCAAGAAAACTAGTAAGTTCATATGGACTTCTGAATGTGAGGAAAGCTTCCAATGTCTTAAAAATGCCATTATAAGTAAGCCAGTACTCCGACAAACCAGATTGGGATGTTATATTCCACTTGCATGTCGATGCTTCGTGACTGGCAATGGAGGCAATACTGGCTCAACCAGATGGGAGGACTGATTATCCAATGTATTTTGCCAGTCGAAGATTCAGTCAAGCTGAACAAGGATATACTACCATGGAGAGAGAAGCCCTGGAAATGGTTGCCACTAAGTTTCGGCATTACTTACTGGGCACATTATTTCATTTTTATGTGGATCATCAGGCACTCTTATTTTTTATTAACAAAGTTATTATCCAAGAAAGATTAATGTCATAAAATATAATATCTAACTTTACCAAATGATTTTCTCATATTAAACTGATCATTTAATGTGGGAGAATAAACGAGAACAAGAGTTAGAATAGAGACATGTGCTTCTAGATCTATCTCAACACGGGACCAAAAGGAGAGATAGTTGCATCTCAATAGGGGTCCAAAAGGAGATGGTCTATTAAAGAGCAATGTGCAATAAGTGCTTCTAGACTTACCTTAGCAGGGGACCAAGAGGAGAGATGGTTACATATCATTAGGGGTCCAAAAGGAGGTAGTCTATCAAAGAGCAATGTGCATCTAATGGAGCTTAAAAGACCTCAGGGTTAGCTTCATTAAAGACCTCCAATGAAGCTTGAGGTGGGAACCCGACCTGAACTTACCTTTGACCTTAGGCAAGCTAGGGCTGAGCTTCAGGTGGGAACTCCCACTAAGGTGCTTTTCATGCTTGATGACTAAGCTACTTGAGGTACTTGTCATACTTAATGAGGAAGCTGCTTGAGAAGCTTCCCATGCATGGGGGGTAAGGTGATTGAGTCAAAAAGAGATCCTACAAACTTAATGAGGAAGGTGCTTGAGAAGAGAAGCTTCCTATACATGAAAGTCCCAAAGTTAGGGTAGTCTTTGACCTAATCTTCCACTCACCCAAAGGGCACCCCTTTTCTCAAAGGGCACATGGGACACATGTCAAACTCTCCCTAAGCTTAAGCACATGGTGTGCTTGAATGCTATTGGTTGGGCTAAAGAGGGGTCCAATGAGCTTCTAGTTCCATCCAACAAATATCTATATATTTTCAAGCTCTCTCTCTAAGGGGTAAGGAGGACACTTGTCAAAAGACTACCCATGTATTTGACTGCATGCTGCATGTGATTGGCTAGGAGGAGAGGGGTCCAATGAGCTTGCAACATGTGGAAAAGTCACAACTCGCCCCAAGCAAGCAACGGGGGTGCTAGGGGGATATACACCACATACACACTCATTTTGTGGATTAATTCTCACTTGGTGAAAGTTGAGGAACTCCACCTTCTTCTTCAAGATTGTGAGAAGTGAGAGCCTACACCAATAGTCTTGGCTATGGGATGCAAATCCAACCAAGGGCCATGCTTCAATGCTTAAGCTTGCCATCTTCTCCATCTTCATTACTATGCTATTATGTATGCTAGCAAGAAGAGTGATGATAAGTGAGGAATTCTTTCTTTCTCCTATGGAATGTTTCTTCTTCCTCTTCCCTATCCTCATTCCCCGCTAGCTCTTTCCACCTTTGAAGGTGTTTGAGGCCTTGGGACTGAGGCTTGGGATAGTTAATGCTTTCTACAAATTTTATGTTATGCTTGTGATGCATGAAGCTTTCCATCTTCATTGCATCACATAGGTCACAAGGAACACAATGATTGTATTGTACCAAGTCTCTCTTGATGGGAGAAACTATAATACAAATGCCTATTGGAGGGGGGACCAGCTCCATATGAATTCGGTCCTCAACTATTGTCATGTTCTCTATACTCTCTCTCTCTCTCTCTCTTGCAAAAGTATTGTTCATGCCAAGTTAACTAAGAACCATGTTTATGTTGCTACCATCAATTAAGTTCACTCGCTATGCTCACAAAGTAATCTCACAAAAGTGCTTCATCTAATTTCCTAATTCCGCTACTCTCAAAGTTCATAGGCCATTTACATTACATTGGTATCAGAGCATTTGGTTTCTCTTTTTTTGCTTAAGAAGAGAGGTCGTTAAGTAGCCTATTTATGGTTTTTTTTGTTAATTATATTAGGGTAAGTGGAACTGGGATCTATTATCGGTTTTGTTGAGCCCACTATGTGGGATATGGTGCACACATCGGGAGCTTTGGTCTTAACAATGGAGTCTTTTTAAACTTGCCTATGGCTTTACCATTATTGAGCCATAAGAAGTCCGAAATGAGCTATCCTTCAGCAACTTCACTATGTTAGACTCACTTTACTCTCTATAATTAACCAATTCGAGCCGTGGGTGTAGATACTTAAGTGCCTATTTTCAAAGGCTAAGAGGAGTAGAAACTAAGGTTTTGAATTGCCAAAGCATACACTAAGTAAACACATAAGTTTAATTAACATGGTTGACAATAACCAAGAGAGTAGAATGAACATTGATAACTTTGATTTTGCACATGAAGGTGCGAATGATGATGCCCCCATGTTTGTTAATTATCTTGTCACTAGGTTGCAACAAGCTATGGGAAACCCCGCTTTGTAAGCCGAAGTGACTCAACAAATTTGTGCTTATGGGATTTCCTTTCCTCTCCAAGAGGAGAGAGAGCTTAGGAGGCCTCTTGATGAGACCCCCCAAAAGAAGACTCTCTCCCATACGAGAGGAGGAATCCAAAGATCAAGAAAGTCCCTAAATTCCTCCGAAGATGTGGCTCCATGAAGAAGGCGGACTAAACGATAGGGAACTCCTCCCAAGAGGAAACGGTTAACCCATAGTCCTTCTCCTCGTTCACTTCAAAAAGGAAGAGAGGAAACAAAGGAAGAAAATGGCAAGAAAGAGGTCACCCTCTTCTCCTTCTTCTTCACCTTCCTCCTCTACCGATGAAAGCTATGGTTAATCTCCTAGAGAATACAAGAGGGAGGACATTGCAAAGCTTACTTTGCATGCCGAAGGTCCCAAAAGCTCAAGAAGTTCAAAGAGGGAGAAAAGAGTATCTCTTTTCTCACCTATGATGGCACCTTTGGTGCTACTGACAAAGTATTGGCCTTCATCCAACAATTTGATGCGGCCTTTGGAAACGAGGTCTTCAAGGAGCCCTCCAAGCTATGCCATGTAGCTATGCACTTCCAAAAATCGGCTCTTCAATGGTGGGCTAGCCTTCGTGGCAACGACAAAGCCCCAAAGACATTGAAAAATCTATGAGTTTCCATCATGAAGCAATTCCTTGCAAGTGATGCAAAGGACAAAGTGCTTACCAAATGGTGAAGTTTAAAGCTTCTCTCTCATGAGTCTATCCACAAATATGTGAACAAGCTTTGGGATTTACATCTCAAGGCTACTATCTTTCAAAAGATAGACTTGCCAAGCAAAAGCAACAATTCTATGTGGGATTACCCAAAGAGATGGCCGAATAAGTCAACTCTCAACCGCCTGGTTCTATCACTGAAGTAATCCACCACACCATGGTTGCTTCGCGCATCAATTTCCAACAAGGGGCTAGACAGAATGTCAAGCACATGGAAAATAAAAGACAAAAGGGGTGCCAAGAGGAAAACCAATGCCCAAAATTCTTACCAAGGCTATTCCAACAACAACAACAATCGGTCCAAGGAGAAGGGAGTTTACAAAGGTAAATATAAACTCTCTCCTAAAGAGCTAGAAGCTTTTCGTAAGGACCACATATGTTTTAAGTGTGGGAAGCAAGGCCATGGTTATCATCCTTGCCACAAGAGAATTGCCCGCAATGAGACTCCTAGAGCCTCTATGTTTGAAGCTCCAAAAGAGGATGCTGATTGCCAAGGATTTCTCCTTTCCTATGCTTGGGGAAAGATGCAAGAGCATGATTCCTTTATTTTGTTTCAACTCACAACTTCATATCCACGGAGTTGACCACCAAGCTAGGCATACAAGCCCACGAGATGTGAGATGCATTCAAAGCCAATGGAGCTATCGAGGGACAAAACGTCTCAATTACTTTCTTAATGGGAAAATTAAGGCTTCATTTCCAAATCTATGTGGACAAAAAGGATTTCTTCATCTCCCCTCTCAAACATGAGAATGTTATTATTGGGGCACCATGGTTTAACCGCATGGCTTCCAATACGAATTTCCTTGAAAGGAGAATCTACTCCACCTATAGGGAAAAGAGCATGTACATAGATGCTAATGAGTCGGGGAACACCATATCCTTGCAATAAAGGGAATCAAGAGGAATTAGAGTCGCGGGTAGAAGATCTATTTGATAATTTACAAGTTTTGGCCTAACAAATGCTCCAGACGCATTCAAACTCATGATGGACAAAAATCTTTAAGCCATTCAAATTCTCGTGAGGAGTACAAGCGACACCTCCAGGTAATCTTTCAAGTTGTGAGAGAGAATAAGCTTTTCATTAATCAAAAGAAAAGTGATTTTTGCCTACAAGAGATTCAATATTTAGGTCACGTTATCTCTAAAGATGGCACCCGTATGGATCCAACAAAGTTAGAGATAATAAAAGGATGGCCTAATCCAAGGAATCTACAAGAGGTACGAAGCTTTATAGGTATGTGTGCATACTATAGAAGCTTCATTAAAAAAATTCTCGCTAATAGCAAGCCCATTACATGACTTAACAAAAAAGAACGTTAAGTATTCATGGGCTGCAAAAGTGCAAGAAGCTTTTGAAAAAGCTTAAGGAGAATCTTATCTCTCAAAGTGTGCTCACACTACTAGATCTCTCAAAGCCTTTTGAGGTCCAATGTGATGCTTGTGGTAATTGCCTTGGAGCTATTTTGCTTCAAGAAGGGCATGCCATAGCATATGAGAGTCCAAGACTCAACTTCGATAAGTGAGTATTGGGCAAATACGAAAAGAGCTACTAGCTATTCTATATGCCCTAAACATGTGGAAACACTATCTCTTGGGGACTCTATTCATCCTACAAATGGATCACAAAGTCTCAAGAACTTCATGATGCAAACCAAGCTCTTCGACAAACAAATGAGGTGGAAAAATTTTCTTTTGCAATTTAAATTTCATATTACTCACATTGCTGGCAAGCACAATCAAGTGGTCAATGCACTTTCACAATGACCAAAGGTAAATGTGGTGTTTATAGCAACTCACAATAATCTATCTTTATGATAGATGAGTATTCTATTGAGCGAGACTTTAAGTATGTAACTACAGCCTTTGCAATAGGGAAGAAAAAAGAACCATTCACCTTGAAAGATGGTTTATCTTCCAAATGGCAATAGGCTATGTGTTAAGCACCCATACAATAAGAAAGTCATGTATGAATCCCATACTTCTCCTTATGCGGGGCAAAGAGGGATTCCATAGTCTACTCTTCGAGGAGTAGAAATGTATTTCTGTTGGTCTATCATGAAAAGTAAACATACAAGAGTATGTTTCAAAATGTGTGGTATACCAAAAGTTGAAATTTGATCGAGGGAAGCAACTTGGATTGTTTCAGTCGACAGACTTAACAAGAAAACACACTCTATGCCTGTCAAAAAGACTATTAAGGCACATCAAATGGCAACCCTCTTCAGATCTCAAATTTTCAAGCATCATGGCTTTCCAACATCCATAGTGTCGGACAAAGATCCTAGAATGACCAGTAATTTCTAGAAGGGTCTCTTTTGGAATCTAAGAAGTAGATTAAATTTCTCTTTCGGCCTAGCATCCACAAACGGGTGACCAAAGTGAAATAACTAATCTAATGATTCTTGAATCTACTAAAAGCCTATGTCATGGAAGTAGATCAACGTTCTCAATGATAAAAGTACCTACCTCTTATAGAGTATGCGTACAATGATGGGGAAAGTACCGTTTGAGGTTAAAGAAGGAAGATCCAAAAGTCCCTTACTACTTAAAGTACATGGGAAGATCTTCGCTGCTGATGAATATAGCCGAGACTACAAGAATCTTTTCCAAAGATTAAAGAGGTTATATCCATCTCAAAGCAAAGGCAAAAAGGGCTGCTGCTAATAAGCACAGAAGAGCCTTAGCCTTTAAGTAAAATGATTGGGTCTTGCTAAAGTTTCTCAAGGCTCATCTGAGGCATACTACGGGCAAGAGTCCTATGGACCACCAAGAGTATGATGCTAAACTAGCAAAAAGATACTATGGTCCTTAAAATTCTTAAGCCAATCAATGAGATGGCTTATCAATTGAAACCATTCGCTCATGCACAATGTTTTCCATGAGAACCTACATAAGCCTTACAAAGGAGCGCCACCAAAAGAAGCAATAGTTGTTGCAGACCCTCCAAAAATCGAAGATCAAGAAGCAATACTTCAACCTGAGTCCATCCTATGACATGAAGACAAGGTATTAAGAAACGGTAAGATTATCTGACGATATCTTATCAAGTTCAAGAATTATTCTTTTAAAGATGCTAGATGGATGCAAAGAACCTAGCTTAAGGATAATATGAACCTCGTCAATGCTTACAATGCTGCACTAGAGTAAGCATATGAAAATGCATTTTAAAATGAAAAATGTTTTCATCTTATAAGACTATTTCTCTTTTTATTGTGCACAAATTTAAATATTATGCATGCTTACAACAAGGGACCAAGAAGGGCTCAAAGCCCACCCCAAAGAATCAACTGAGCCAAAGGGGAAGAAGAATGCAATGCAGAATTCTCCCAAGGCTAACAACAACAACAACAAAGGAAATGCAAAAGAAAAGGGCTACAAAGGTAAAAATAAACTTTTTTCTAAAGAGGTTGAACATTATCGTAAAGATAACAAGTGTTTCAAGTGTGGAGAGCAAGGTTATGTTTCCCGGGCATGTCCTTAGAGAAATGAATGTAATGACCCTCCTAGAGCCACCATGGTAGAAGCTCTAACTGAGGAAGTCCATTGCAAAGGAGCACCACTCTCTTATGACAGGGGAAAAGTAGGAGAGCATGATGCTTTCATATTGTTTGACCCTGGTTCTTGACCCTGGTTCTACCCACAACTTCATTTTTGTTGAGCTTGCTACCAAGCTAGGAATTCATGACTTTGAGATGGGAGATGTGATACAAGCAAATGGATATTTCAAAGGGCAAGAGGTCTTAGTCACTCCATTGATTGGGAAGTTAAGGCTCCAAATACAAAGCTATGTTGAAAAAGAATATTTCTTCATCTCGCCACTCAAGCATGAACTTGTTATCCTAGGAGAACAATGGTTTGATTGCATGGCTACCACTATAAAGTTTCCAAAGCGAAGATTTTGCTAGATGTTGTACTGGATGTTAATAGTGCAGGCAATTCTATACCTCTTGTACAAACTCAAATTTCAGACAAAGTAATGAAAAGATCTCTTTCTTGTTACATGGTCTTTGTCAAGGAGTTTAAGAAAGATGCATGTATTTCTAATGAAGTTAAAGATGAAAGTAAAGAGGAGTTAGAACTTTCTAGTTTCCTAAATGAGTTTCAAGATGTGTTTATGGATGACATTCCCCAGCTACCTCCCACCAAAAGGGGATAAGATGATCATTTCATAAAACTTCCCCCTCACAGCTCACCTCCTAATAAACCTCCTTATCAAGTCTCACTGGCTCAACAAGGTATAGGAAATGGCTAAAGCAAGCCAATCTGACTCCTTCTATCATGCTTTGTCTTTTGGCATACAATGCATTTGGAAACATACTCCGGTATGTCCGCCTTCATTCTTGGCCAATAAAAGTACATCTCTACTCCCTTGAGAGTAGCTTTAATCCCTCCATGTCCTGCATATGTTGGAACATGAGATTTGTACATAACCTTTTCACGTAGATTATATGTAACGCATATCCTATTTCCATATGGAAGATAACCATCTTACACATTGTATGGTTGTTCTTTCTTGCCTACTACAATAGTTGACATTACATATTTGAAGTTTGGATCTAAAACGTACTCATCTATCATAGAGGATAGATCATTGTGAGTAGCTATTGATACAACATTCACTTTTAGCCTATGTGAAAGTGCATTGGCCACTTTGCCGTGCTTACCAGCTATGTGAGCAATATGAAATTTAAAATGTGAGAGAGTATTTTTCCCACCTAATTTGCTTGTCACTCAATTTAGTTTAAGAAAAATAAAAAGAGAACAAGTGAGATTGATTAAGTGCTAATGGACCAACCCAGTTAAGGCTTGGAACCAAAAGGGGAAGTCCATAAAAGAGCAAGGGTAATTGCTAACTAATTATCTCACTCAAAGATACAAGTCAAGAAAGGATAAATGTATCCTGGACATCCTGATTAAAGATACAGGATAAAGGAGATGACCAAAAGATGAATCTAAAAGTAAGTATTAAATTCTTTGATAATGTTTTGGACAAATTTTATGTGGGGAAAGGGGATAGGGGTCTATCCTACATCTACAATACATAAGTCTACATTCTAGATGTGCCACATACCTAGCTCGATGCTGTTGGGTAGGGGTCTTTCAACCCCAAATATCGAAATCCTATACACAATTGTACTTAGCCGGGTATGTGGTTTCTTTTTCATGGTAACTTCGAGGGGGGGGGGGGGGGGGGGGGGGGGGGGGGTCACTACAATAAAAAAATGCATATCATGTGGTTTAATAAAAGGGATTATTCTTTTCTATATTGGAATGGGAGTTAGTCTCTTCAGACAAATATTCCAGTGTTAGAGTTCAGAGCTCTAAGCAGTTCAGTTAGTGAGGACTGAAACACAGTACTGGATTGAAATAGAGAACTGAACTGAAATGTTGTACTGAAATGAAAGACACAACTGGAAGATGGGAAATGGTGTTTGTAAATTCATATTAATAGTTCAAGGATAATCAATACAGTGTACAACAGGCTTGAGCTCAGATGAACTCTGAGGATTGATTACAAGACTGATTACAGAGGTGAATCTAGAGCTAAGAGCTCATAAGCCAAAAGCCAAAAGTCCAAAAAGCACGGTTACAGTGTAGCGGGTGCTATTTATAGCTCTCACAGTTACTACAATAACTGTGTGATAATTACTACCAGTGTAATTGTTCCCACTTCTCGTTGGTCAACTTTCTAAGGAGCAATTTCCGCCTGTGCTGGGACTGTCCTCGCCTTCTACATCCTTCCCTCCTTTCATGAATTTTGGTATAACTCCAAAATTTCATTATGGAAAAAAAAATCCACCGCCTGATTTTGATTTGTTGCTGAGAAAACCCATCTGTATTTGTGAGTTGGCCGATGTTTCGCATGATAGTATTCTTTCGGTATTGGTAGATTTATGCCATACTTCATGCTAGTGCCTAACTGGGAAAATCCAACGTCTGATTCTGAGATGGAACTACCCAGTATCCTTCCGATGAACCCGCTTCCTCTTGCCCTTCTTCTTCGTTGGTGCCTCAAAAGTCCCAGTGCCAACATTGTCCTTCTAGATAAGTTTGTAAATGGCCTCCTACTCAAGCTCATCCCGCCTTTCTGTGGTGATCTCAAATTCATAAGGCGTGAGGGCGTTGTAAGTTTTGGTGTCGGGATCATAGAGACTGAGTTTGGCCCTTAGTGAGACGGGGTCTGGCCAATTTATGACAATGCGAGGCTGTGTAAATCCATCCCTGCAGAAGTGGCTGATTTGTCTTCAGTCTGGCCTCGAAGAGAATCTCCACCATTTCTCTATATTGTGGTCCTAGCCCGGGTTTGGCAGTGACATCCTTTTCAGGAATCTTGGAGGACTCCACAGTCAGTTGAAGCAATTGATTTGTGATCTTCGTTAATCCCTGGAGCTGGACCTTCCACTGTCCCATGCAGAAGTTGAACCTTTGCATTTCCTTTTGTAGGTCCATGTGACCTCTTCTGCACAAGACCAATGATACTTGGTGTGCTGGTACCAATTGGTGGTGGGCGTAGGATGAGTGTAAGTGGTGGTTGCATTGGTGACTGGCATTGAACTGATGGGGCTAGCTGTGGTTGCACCGTTGGTGGTGGGATTTGAACAGGTGAGACTGGTTGCCTGGGTGGCGGTGGTCTTGCCCTTGGCAGAGAGATCTGATTCTGTCTCCCCCCTCTATTGAGATTCTGCCTCCTTGGATGTGGACATTAGTACATACCATGGTTGTCTCCCCGTAATTGTAGCAGTGGTACTCTTGGTTCTACCTTCGTTGTCCTCTCCCTTGTTTTGGATTCCTGACAGGTGCATGCCCTTGCTACATTAGATGCACGTAGTGATGTTGAAATAAGTGAGTCGATCCACTGGTTCTGGATGATGAGGATACAAGGATGGGAAGAATCTTGGCAGTTTAGCCTCTTTGGTAGGTAATGCATACAGGAGTACTGGAGAATCAGGCACGAACTTAAAAAAATTGAGAATACTTGGTTCTCTTGCTGCATCATCTTCTTAGTAATTTGAACAAGCTGAAAAAGCCTTCGTGCATGTTCTCCTATTGTCATTTGGTTGCGGGGTCCTTTACTGCTCGAAGACTGATCTTCAATGATGGCCTGCACTCTCTGATCCAGGACACCTCTGGCAATCTGCATCTGAAGCAAGACATCTTTCAGTTGGGTCCTAACCTCCTTCATACATTTGTATGTAGGTCTGTTTCCTAGCAGTAGATCCAGTTCAAGAGCTATAGAGTGGCGATCTGCAGTGGATTGTCTCTGTCAATGTGGATGACTATCATATCATTAGAAGTCAGCATCTAATTAGGTACCCTTTCCAGGAGCTGGATACTACTGGGATGCACAGGTAATTGACATAGCTCTTGATCATGAAAGGCAGTCGACTTCCAATGCTGAATCATTTCCTTGGATCCTACATACAGCCTTTAGAAGCATTCCAGATCAGAGATAAGAGTTACATCCTCCAAATATTATCTAGTAATAGGAGCTTGTTGATGTCTTAATCTCTTGTTCAGTGTGATGAGATGTAAAGAGTGTTTCTCATTAGCCTTGAAGGATACATTCACAACCTTGGCTTTTCCTTTGTTATCTAGAATGTACCGTGTGACTGGTGTACTAGAGAATCTCTAGTGTTGCCCTTATTGTGTTGGCCACTGATTTGCTGCTGGTCATCAGACTGCTAGTCTTTGTACTGGTCTGACTGGTCTTTGTTGGGTTCACTACCGCCTGTGGGGCAGGTGATCCTCTAGCTCTAGAGTAGCCTGAAGGTGGGGAAGGAAGAAAGTCATCATCATCTAGTTTGTCCTTTGGTTGGTCATCCCCTTCCTCATCCTGCTCTTCTTCCCGCTCATACTCTTCATCAGTATCATTTTGCTTACTGATATAATCCATGATGGCCTAATTTGCTAAGGCTCTGTTGTATTTAGAGACTTTATCTTGCAGATCACTCTGAATAGTCCCCATGAGTGCCTTCAAATTGTCATAATTCAGGGTTACATTACCTTGTGGATTTAGGATATCAGCAAGGTTATTATAAATGTATCTTTCTGTAAGGGAAGCCTTTAATGCAGTGTGGGTTGTCAGTAGCTCTTTGTAGTCCACACGCTTCATCCGTAGCATAGTCTGAAATCTATCAACATCTTGTAGGGCAACAACCTTCTCTTCATGCAGTTGCCTATTTTCTGTTTCCAGCTTCAACATCTTTGTTTGCAACTCCTTAATAGTCTAATTTGACTGATTCTCAGCAATACCATGCCTGAGAGACTGATCATTCATTTTCTGTTGAAGTTCACGAGCCTGATGTTGGTTGCTTTCCAGTTCTTCTTTCAGCTTATCCACTTCTGCACTGGAAGTTGATACATCCAACATCTAACCTAGGGCATGCACAATAGTGTTCCAGGATGCATGGATGACCACTGAGCAACCATCAACTACTGTAGTTGTATCAGATTCCACTGGCTCATAAACCATAACTGGAGTTACATATGGCAATGTTGTCACATCTGGTTTTTGAAGAATCAATCGGCCTTTGAGAGTGTTATGTTGTAATTGTTGCAATCGATCCTTCTTGGCTACTGATAAAGCCAGTTCATCGAAAAGAGTTTTGGGGACCGGGTTGGCAGGTGCTAGGCCCTTTCCTTTGTCCGTATCTAACTGCAACCTATCCAGTGTTTACTTTTTGCTGCCTTGTTTCAGTGTTGCCTGCTAGTTGAGGTTGAGGCTGCTCTTTAGGTACTGCTGGAGTTTGGTCTCCAGAATATTTTTTAGTGGCCAGGGGCTGGATCTGGCTCTCCAGTTGCTTCAGTAGAGCAGTACTCTTTTCAAATATTATCTTGGGTTTCTTTGAACTACTGGCCTCAGTTAGTGCAGCCTTCTTTTTTGTCCAGTGATGGCCAATTGATTGCCTGTATCTTCTTCATCTAAAGATAACTCTACATTGTTATCGATTGGAATGGGCTTCGGACTCCAAGCCATCTTTACCCGAGGAAAAGCTTCTGGAGCAGTAGCTCAATACAAAAATTGCCAGACATACCAAGCTTTGAATACACTCTGAGATTTCAGCTTGGCAGTCTACTGTAAAACGTTGTGAGACAAGATCTGGCTCAGATTGATTTTGGCGTTAGCATTCTGTCTCTTGGAGAGCAGCATGGCAAACACCTTTTCTGACACATATGTGGGATTGTTCTTCAAGCTGACAACCTCAACAACAAACCTGTAGGCTAAGGGGACATCCAGTCCTGCTACTAGAACCCCTTGTGCACCAGCCTTCCGTTTCTTCTTGGCTGCTTCATCCTCCTTCAGAGCCAGACTTATCTGCTCTGTAGATGCTGTGGTTGGCTTCTTTTCATTGGGCATTCTGAAGGCGTAGGCAATGTTTTTAGGTTTTGTTATCATTTTTATTCCATTAACACTGGCACTACCTTCCTCAGCATTAAAAGAATCAAGAACCTGTTTGATAATGGTTGTGTCAAAATCCAGCTTCGTAGCATGTACAACCACATGCAGAATCCCATAACTACAGCAGATGCTCAGCCTGCTCAGTAAACATGTATCTGTGTATTTTGATGTGTGGGATAAGTGGTAGAGAGGCCTAAAGATAAGTGATGACTGCTGCATTTTCAGCCATTGTATCCTGCATCTTCTCTGATACTTTCTTTCTACCCATACACTGCGAGGACGGCAAGTCTGTAGAGGAAGAAAAATTACTTGTATATTCAAATCCGCAGCAAGATGTGTGAGGCAGGGACAGATAGGGACCAACACAGTCATCTGACAAGGAGGTTTTCGGTTGCAGTGAAGAATTCTCAGAGCTTGGCAATGGCGAGTGTGTAACAAAAGGTAGTGTCGAGCAGGAGACTTGTGAGGAAAAACGCTCACACACCTTACTATTATACACGTACGCGCCATAAAATTTCCACTACTTATCGTTCCTAGAGTTGTGTGCGCTTTTGGTGATGTGGCACACATGCATTGGCCATTTTGTTCCATAATCCCTTTAATGATTATCACATTCATATCCGTTGGCCCTTTTTCTCATAGGAATTGATACGGACTCTGAAACTCTACTGACTCTGACACTGGCACTGGTTTACATGGGTGTACATGGAAAATATTTAAAATGGTTGGGTCTAAAAATCCCCGGTCATCAGCATCCATAATACCAGTATCCAGTATACCAGTATCATCTCCTCTGGAGGTCTCTTTTTCATTAGAATAATATAGCTTGATCTTGGCCCCATTATAAACACCTAGCAGCAATAATCCAGATAAGTCTTTCAACCTTACTGTGCCATTGGAAAATACCCAATCGACTTCATATGGACCAGCTCAAGCTATCTTTAAATTTGGTTTTTTAGGGCCCAGTTTGGACTGATAAAGCAAAACTAAGTCACCTTCTAGAACTCCCTAACCTTGATTCTTCTATCATGCCCGTGCTTTCTGCGTTGCTAAACAATCTCCTGTTCTAGCAAGGCTCGTTGTTGCAACTCATCCAACTGTGCTAATTCCTCCAGTCTATGTTTGAGATTATGATTATAATCTAATCCATACTCAACCTCCATTCTCAGACTGGGAATCACGAATTCAATAGGCACTACAACTTCAGTACCATACACCATTTTGAAAGGTGTCATTCCAGTGGTGACTTTATACTTGTTTTGTAGGCCCATAGAGCAGTCTGGAGCTTAAGATCCCACTGGTGTCTGCTCTCTACTTGACCATTGCTGTGCTTAACTGAGAGCATCTCCATCAGAATTTCCATGGTATCGTTAATGAAATGTGTCCCTTGATCATACACCATCTCAATGGGACATCCATAGCGGCAGATAATGTTTTCAAATAGGAAAATAACAGTGGACTTTGCAGTGTTATCTGGAAGAGCCTTGGCCTCTACCCATTTAGTGACATAATAGGTAGCCATCAAGATGTACCAGCTCTTCCTTGGAGTGACCTTCTTGAATGGTCCCATGAAGTCCAGACCCCATTTCATGAATACTCCCATTGGTTGTACTGGAGTAAGTGGAGTCATATCAATTGTTGTTGGTCTACCCATACTCTGACATATATCACAAGTTTTGCAAAAACTTCGGACATCTACTATCAGAGTTTGCCACCATAATTCAGCTTGCAAAATCTTCTTATACGTGATATCAGTGGAGAAATGTCCTCCAGGATCCCCATCGTGTGCTGCAGAGATAACTTGCATTTACCCTTCCATTAGCACACACCTTTGAAGAACACCATGCCCAATCTATAGAGCAATCCTTCTATTATGATGAACTTCAAATTCTTAATAATCAGAGCTTTCTTCTGATTCTGACTCCAGTTGTCTGGGAATCCTCCTCTTGAAAGGAACTGATACACATCATACCATTCAAACTCTGAATTCTCCTGAGTTGTTACCTGGAACAGCTCTGCATCTACTGGCTCATCCCTCAAGGATATTTTAGAGTAGCCTTCAGTACTTCTGAAAAGAAAGTCAGCACCACAATGAGATTTATCGGGCTTGTGAAATATGCAGAATTCGAACTCCATCAGGAAGATCGTCCATCTGATTAATGTAATGTAAATGGCCTATGAACTTTGAGAGTAGGAGAATTAGGAAATTAGATGAAGCACTTTTGTGAGATTACTTTGTGAGCATAGCGGGTGAACTTAATTGATGGTAGCAACATAAACATGGTACTTAGTTAACTTGGCATGAACAATACTTTTGCAAAAGAGAGAGAGAGTTTAGAGAACATGACAATAGTTGAGGATCGGATTCATATGGAGTCGGTCCCCCCTCCAATAGGCATTTGTATTATAGTTTCTCCCATCAAGAGAGACTTGGTACAATACAATCTTTGTGTTCCTTGTGACCTATGTGATGCAATGAAGATGGAAAACTTCATGCATCACAAGCATAACATAAAATTTGTAGAAAGCATTAACTATCCCAAGCCTCAGTCCCAAGGCCTCAAACACCTTCGAAGGTGGAGAGAGCTAGCAGGGAATGAGTATAGGGAAGAGGAAGAAGAAACATTCCATAGGAGAAAGAAATAATTCCTCACTTATCATCACTCTTCTTGCTAGCATACATAATAGCATAGTAATGAAGATGGCAAGCTTAAGCATTGAAGCATGGCCCTTGGTTGTATTTGCATTCCATAGCCAAGAGTATGGTGTAGGCTCTCACTTCTCACAAGCTTGAAGAAGGAGGTGGAGTTTCTAACCTTTCACCAAGTGAGAATAAATTCACAAAATGAGTGTGTGTGTGGTGTATATCCCCCTAGCACCCCCCTTGCTTGCTTGGGACGAGTTGTGACTTTTCCACATGCTGCAAGCTCATTGGACCCGTCTCCCCCTAGCCAATCACATGCAGCATGCAGTCAAATACATGGGTAGTCCTTTGGCAAGTGTCCTCCTTACCCCTTAGAGAGAGAGAGAGCTTGAAAATACCTAGATATTTGTTGGATGGAACTAGAAGCTCATTGGACCCCTCTTTAGCCCAACCAATAGCATTCAAACACACCATGTGGTTAAGCTTAGGGAGAGTTTGACTTGTGTCCCATGTGCCCTTTGAGAAAAGGGGTGCCCTTTGGGTGAGTGGAAGGTTTGGTCAAAGATTCCCCTAACTTTGGGACTTTCATGCTTTGGAATCTTCTCAAGCACCTTCCTCATTAAGTTTGTAGGATCTCTTTTTGACTCAAGCACCTTACCCCCATGCATGGGAAGCTTCTCAAGCACCTTCCTCATTAAGTATGACAAGTACCTCAAGTACCTTAGTCATCAAGCATGACAAGCACCTTAGGTGGAGTTCCCACCTCAAGCTCAGTCCTAGCTTGCCTAAGGTCAAAGGCAAGTTTAGGTCCGGTTCCCACCTCAAGCTCAGCCCTAGCTTGCCTAAGGTCAAAGGTAATTTTAGGTCGGGTTCCCACCTCAAGCTCAGCCCTAGCTTGCCTAAGGTCAAAGGACTTTTAACACTAACCATTGGAGGTCTTTAATGAAGCTAACCCTAAGGTCTTTTAAGCTCCATTAGATGCACATTGCTCTTTGATAGACTACCTCCTTTTGGACCCCTATTGAGATGTAACCATCTCTCCTCTTGGTCCCCTGCTGAGGTAAGCGTAGAAGCACTTATTGCACATTGCCACTTATTGCACATTACTCTTTGATAGACTACCTCCTTTTGGAGGTCTTTAATGAAGCTAACCCTAAGGTCTTTTAAGCTCCATTAGATGCACATTGCTCTTTGATAGACTACCTCCTTTTGGACCCCTATTGAGATGTAACCATCTCTCCTCTTGGTCCCCTACTGAGGTAAGCTTAGAAGCACTTATTGCACATTGCCACTTATTGCACATTACTCTTTAATAGACCATCTCCTTTTGGACCCCTATTGAGATGCAACCATCTCTCCTTTTGGTCCCGTGTTGAGATAGGTCTGGAAGCACATGTCTCTATTCTAACTCTTGTTCTCGTTTATTCTCCCACATTAAATGATCAGTTTAATATGAGAAAATCATTTGGTAAAGTTAGATATTATATTTTATGACATTACCTCTCTCTTGAAATCATAGTGGTTCTCGACTATGAGGTAGAGAGGATAAAGCCTAGTCATTAGTCCATGTTTCTTAGCGGGTAGAGGATCCCTTTTTACCCTATGACATCATTCCAAGAGGGATGACTGGTCCATTTGGTGCTTGGGAGACGTAGCTGCCGCAAGCATGTCTGCTCTTTAGTCCATATCATACTTCCAAAGTAAAGTGACAAGTTCTACTTGGTGTTTGGGAGACATCGTCACCACAAACATTAGGTCTTTGTGAGTTGATATCCTTACTCATTTCCTCAAATAGGCTATCACAAAATTGTTGCTTTTGTTCCTCTTTTTGTAGATTGTGTCTTTGAGATGTAACTACCAAAACTTATCCACATACTTTGGGATAGACTCGTATAGGGCCATCTTCAAGCTTTGTCATTCCGTGAGGACTTTGTTTTTGGCATTAATTGGAAGAAATTTTTTTGTAATAGAAATCCTCAAAATTGTCCAAGTATTTGGAGCTTATCTCATGATCTCACCATATATGGATGAGGGATCCACTGCCCTTTTTTGCAAAAGATTCCAAATTGCCCTAATCAATGCCAGTGCTGCTATTGCTCCTGCTTTCTCTCCCCGTTCACGTGCTGCCTGATGGTAATTGTAAAACCCAACAACTCTCTCGACATCATGCCAGCACTATGCTTGAAGTGTTGTCATTCACCCTCCCCCCCCCCTCCCCACCCCCCCTCTCTCAATTCTTGCCTTTCACACTTCGTCGCCCTCGTATTCCACCACAAGTCACCAGAGCCGCCACTCTCTCTCTCTCTCTCTCTCTCTCTCTCTCTCTCTCTCTCTCTCTCTCTCTCTCTCTCTCTCTCTCTCTCTCTCTCTCTCTCTCCCCCCCCCCCCCCCCCATTTGGCATGTGATCCCTGCTAGCTGGGGGAGGCCATCATGCCAGAGGCCCACAAATGATACCCCACACACACACACACAATACTTGGAAAAACCCACATTCTAGCCCATTGCCTAGCCTTGCTAACTTTGGCGAGGAAAATCAGCTTGTGCAGCCTGCAAGGCAAATGTTCACCATAAATATTTTGAGTCAATACAACCCATTTTTTTCTCTTGCCTTCAAAAATTTGCTTGCATATCCATCTGCACACTAACTAGCACCCTTTTAATATGGTTATACACAGAGGGGCTTCACAGGAAATGACTCTCGCTATTTGCTGCTTTTTGACCCTGCCTGATCCATAACACCGCAGTGTGCACCTAGCGCTATTCTAGATTGCGATCAACACATAAAGCGTGTCAAATGAGAATTCAAAATGCCATCGGCCTTAGTTGGGAAAGTTTTGGGGATCAACAATATGACATGTCAAAGTTGTGTTTGCCTCTAATTCATGACTGGTTTTTCTAGTTGGTAAGAGAACCCCATCCGACGTTTGATCACTTCAACTATTCTTACTACAAACCTGAAGCTCATGCCCAAAATGATGGGCATCTCAAGGGAGGTAGTTCTATTGTGCAGAAAATTTCTTGCAATGTACATGCCCTAACAGAACTAAACACAAGCCTTTTGAGAGGTTAATGGAGAACGGGCACTGTGCATTTGACTATCAAAAGTGGTAGATGTGGAAAGGGGTATAGAAGGCCAAAGCTGACTAACTTGAAGAAGTTTGATTTTGCACCCCAATCAGATGTCTTAGTCACACACTCCTCTCTCATGCTGTTTTGATGATGCATACCTTCCATGATTCACTACCCCATCTGGCCGCAGTCCACCAATTCGCTCGTAAGTCTGTAGGGAACAACCATATTCTATTACCTGCCTATGACTTGCACACCTTCTTCATCAAAACATCTCTTTCATTTTACTAAATTGCTACATGCTACTGCTAGAGAAGAAGAAGAAGAAAAAAAAGATATCCCATTCGTTAAAAAAAAAAACCTATGGACTCTTATTAAGGGAGAGTTCCCACCCTTGTGAGATCAATCTTTTTGAGAGGAACTACCTTGAGCTTATTAGGATGTCAAAATTTGCTGACAAGAAGAGAGAAATGACAAATATAAATCAGACTCTACAAAATGTTAGCTTGAGGATTGGCTTAAATAAGATTTTTTCTCTAATCTTTGTGCATATTTTGTTCTTTGAAAATTACATGTCTACTTCTAAAGAATTTACCATCTTCAAGATTCCATAGATGATACCCAAATTCCACTTCTCCATACACAATGAAGAAACACTTTTTGGACTTTGCATCTAACTTTGACCTTAGGCTTCTATCTATGTGCATAAAAGCCTCGCATGAGAAATGCATAATTCTTCCGTTTACCTACCCATGCCTCTTTCTATAACTCCCTCATCCAATGTCGTTGAGGGTGACCGATTGATTAAGTACACGTATGTACTTACTGCTTCCGTCCAAAGCTCAAGCGATAAGCCTGCATGTAGCCTCCTGCTTTGTGCTCCCTCCATGATTGTTTTGTTCTCACTTTCCAAAATGCCATTTTGTTGAGGTGTCCTTGGGGTTGTCCTTTGCCTCCAAATGCCATTGCTAGCACAAAAGCTTTGAAAATCTTGGCTGCAATATTCGCCTCCATTGTCGAATCTGAGGCATTTAACCTAGGTACCTGCTTCATTCTCCACAAAGGCTTTCCACCTTTGAAATATGGAAAACACATGGATTTATTCTTCATTACATAAACCCACGTTTTCTTAGTTGCATCGTCTATGAATGTTACATAGTACAATGAGCCACCAAGGGATGGTGTACTTGCAGGACCCCAAACATCAGAATGAACCAATTCAAGTTTTTTTAAATTTTTCTTTCATTTCTTGTTTTTTGAAATTTTACCCTCTTTTGTTTACCATGAACACAATCTTCACAAAACTCTAAGTACACTCCTTTCAAACCTAGTAGAAGCTTCTTTGATTGAAGAATTTGCATTTCTTTGGCATTCACATGCCCAAGATAGTAGTGCCATACCGCAGTGTTGACTTCTATAGCTATTGCACAAGTTGAAGATTGCGAGATGACAGTACACAAGTAAAGTGCACCAACCTTTTCTCCTTAGGCAACCACCAAAGATCCCTTTGAGATCTTCCAACGTTTGTTTTTGGATGCATTGTTGTGACCTTCATCGTCCAATTGTCCTGTATAATTTTTGCAAAAAGAAGGAGCATGCCTGACATCTTTAAGCTTCCATTCATTTTTATTTGTAATTTTTACACAAATTGTACCTTTGCCGACAAGTTCACAAGCTTCATCATCTCCCAAGTATACATACCCAAAATTACCTTTGGTGTAATCTTGGAAATGCTGCTTGTGCGGTGTCACATGGAATGAAGCCCCAAAATCTACTATCCAAGAAGTAGACACATTGTCTAACAAGAGAATTAGAGCATCATGGTGAAGGCATCCTCCAACCAGCTTTTTTCTTGATTTCACATATTTCTTTTGTCTTAGTGTTAGCTTAGCTATCATATTTATTCTATTATAAAGTGAAGATGTCTTTCACGGGGCTAAGTTTGTGATGACCCTCTTGGTTGTGACTTTTGGAATGGAAACTACATGCTAATGCTAATGCTTGATTAAGAAGCTTATTAGGTTAATAGGGTAAGGTTCAGGTATTACCAAGAACCTACACACATAGGGCTAGTACAAAAGAAGGTGATAGACTTATTCCCTAGCTTTCAAGCTTGAAGAGTGCCTTGAATTTTGTTTTGTTTAATGTAAGTATACTTCCGGTCTATGTAGAGGAGATGGCTAGAATTATGGCGGTGGATAGAGGATACGATCCATGTCACCTTGAGACATGTTGGGGGTGCAATTTCTTCATTGATAATGAGTACAACTCATCATAAGGGATATTGAATTGCACTGGATATCAAAAAAGAAAAAGCACATTTGTGTCTAGCTATGTATACATGGATGCTATCATGTTTTGATCTAAACATCGGTTATGTCTTGCTGTCTATACATGGATGCTATTATTTGATCGAAATATTTTTGAGTGGATGTGCAAATTTTGGGTTGTAAGTATTTTATGGATGGATTTGATTAAGATTTGAAATCCTCATGCGAGGTGCACTGAAGGGTTATTGAAATCCTCATACAAGGTGCCCTAAATGGTTATGGCATTCTTTCAGATATTGCTCCATGTACAAAAGGAACTCTGTCCAAATTTTTCAAACCCATATGTGATTTTTTGTTCTAATGTGACTAAGCTTTGAAATACTCATGTGAGGTGTTCTAAAGGGTTATGGTATTTTTTGAGATATTACTCCATGTACAAAGAGGACTCTATCCAATTGTTACAAACCTAGTATGTATTTTTTTGTTCTAATGTGGTTAAGATGTTAAATCCTCATGTGAGGTGCCCGAAATAGCTATAGATAGTTTTGAATGTTTCTCCATGTACATTGAGAATTGTGTCCAATTTTACAAAACTAGTATGTTTTGCTTGGATCCTCAAGTGATGTGCCCGAAGGGTTATGGTATTTTTTGATGTGGCACAAAAGCATAGAAAACACCAACAATGTAGATATTTGCTCGAGTTTTACTTTGCTTGAGTTACGGTAGGGCTCAAGAAAAGCCACATGCATGTGGAAGATTTTTGAGAAACTTGAGGGGCAAACGGGTTGAGAGTTTTGGTAACTTGATTCTTGTGGATATGTACACACATTTTAAGCAACTATATGAGCAACCAAAAGCCCGAAAGATGCCATTTTAAGGTTCATTCCCATGTATGCCCTCTTTTTTTTACTATTGAGGATGTTTGCGACGGGCTCAAAAAGTTGGCCACTCGCAGAGTGGGAGGTCTTCAAGATATCAAGCCGAAAATGATTAAATGGACAGGAGATTTTACACATTAGTGGATGTGTGGTATATTCAACCTTGCACTTCAACATGATATGTCTTGTAATTAGAGTACTAATTGGGTCAAGCCTTTGCATAAAGGAGGAGATGTAAAGAAATATAATTTGTAGATTTATGCATAGCCTAGGGTCTAAGCAGTGACATGCTATTAAGAGGATCTTTCACTACTTGAAGGTTACTTTACATCTTGGGTTGTTTTATCTCTAGGGGGGGATCATCGGGCTGTTTCATCCTAAGGGGTGATCATTGTTGCTAGATTTACATGATTTTTTCGACTCAGATTGGGCTAGTTGTTATGACACCAGAGTGTCCACAAGTAGTTTTTGGTAGTTTATGCATATCATGGTTGAGCAAGAAGCAACCTACTGTGGCCACTTCCAATTGGAAGCTAAAGTCTTCATAGCTATGTTTGAGTGTGTATGGCTCGAACGCCTTATGGTGGCTGATTTGGGTGTTGGATAGGACACTACCAACATCATCTACATTAACAATCAGAGTGCATTGGCAGTTGCAAGGAACCCAATTTTTCATGCTTGCACAAAGCACATTAAGGTGCATTATCACTATGTCAGAGATAGAGACTCTCAGTAGGAGAAATCAGCTTGCGTTATGTGCCAAGACAAGACAACCTTACATGTTTTTTCACAAAGGCATTTCCTTGTGAGAA
This sequence comes from Adiantum capillus-veneris, assembly GCF_014529385.1. Lineage (NCBI taxonomy): Eukaryota > Viridiplantae > Streptophyta > Polypodiopsida > Polypodiales > Pteridaceae > Adiantum > Adiantum capillus-veneris. The sequence goes on along the minus strand of NC_140945.1, from coordinate 109,465,991 downwards.
GTTCAAAGATCTTTGCAAAGCTTTGGGCTTACTTCCCTTTGTGGATTGATAATGTCCTTAGGGCATGCCACTTCCCTATACACTATGTGCTAGCTCTTGTTCATTGCATCACTCGCAAGGGGGATTTCTTACCATATATGTGGTACTAATGTGTGTGAACATATTTAGAAGGGCCAAGTCATTTTTTCCCTCACTAGGAGGTTTTTTCCCGTGCATTATATATACACCCATCATTCTAGGGATAATTTATATTTCCATTGTGCACTAAGCGATATAATGTTTGTTGTCTGCCTTAAACTTCTTCATCTTCTCATAGATATGCGTGCTTCCCTACAACCCTAATTCTGACAATTGAAACCTAGATGTGCTATTCTAAACATTCTAATCATTTTTTTTAATTGCCTCGTATAGAGATGATGCTAGAACAGAAAAAGATCATCATGCAAAAAATTCAGAAAGAGTACATGCTAGAAATCTCAATGTGTGTAGATGCTTGAATCCAGTAAAATAATGAAAGCAATATCTTAATTAAGAATATCATGAGCACTGTGTGGGAGAATATAGAGTGTAGGCTACGTGAGGAATCCCACGATGAGCTATTGGCGTCAGTAGCAATCAAAGAGTTTGATCCGCATCACAGAATTAAAACAATGCTTGGTAGCATGAATATATGTTACAAAGATCTAAAAGAAGACATTCCTCCCACATGAAATATGACCAAGGTAGAGCTGTGGGACAAGGACTTGGAGGAACATAAGTAAAGATGAAGAAAGTCAAAGTACTATCCACTTTGCCTAAGCGAGCAAAGATGGTGCAAGATGCACATGGAGCCATCGCTAGTGGGTCGGCAAATGTCAACAACACGAAAAGGATCATGCACATAGCATTGAATTCCAAGTGTGCACATTTGAGTGGAATTCCCCATGAAGCCTTAGTGGAAGGTAAAAGAATTGGATCATGTTTATTAGTTGTTTGCAACTTATACACCATTAAGAGCATTTCTTTGTTTCCAGAACACATCGATTATGTTGGAAAATGCTACAAGGGAGGGTTAGAAGCAAAGTTTGATAAATTCTAGATAGAGCACGACATGCAAACATTGCATCTGTTGCAAATTCATTGGTTTCACCACAAAGGCCCCATGGATCACTTTCTTTCCATATAATAATAGAGGCTCTCTGGGAGATTTGATGTGTTGAGTGTTCTTTTTGCAAGGTGAGTTTTGATGCTACATGTAGAGACTCCAACATGGTTGGAAGAAATTGTCCCAAACAAATTTTGAACCATCAGAGATAGAACATGAGTGTCTCAAAATGGGATACAACTTATGCCAGCAATTTTGTACGCATTGGTGGATGGTATCATAGCCACTCACTCACCTGGCATTGTGCATTGCAATCTACATCCATACAAAATAACGTTAGATTTCACACGAGAAAATCAACCTCGTGTAAATATTATCAAGTGGGCCATGATGCTCAGAACCCCAACTAGGCGAGTGGCAAATAACTATATGCATAATGCATCTCAATTTTTTATAATAGTTTTGGAAGCAAAGAGTGCAAGAGAATAGAAATTGCCAAAGCGGCCGTGGATTGCTCTAGAAATCTATGTTCCACAATGTAATGATGCAAACACAAAGGCTAGTTGTTACCATATACATGTGGTAGTGATGTGTGTGAACACACTAGGACCGCCCGAGCATTTTTTCCCTCTTTAGGAGGTTTTTTCCCCCGAGCATTGTATATACGCCCATCACTCTAGGGCTATCCATCTTTCCATTGCACACTAAGTAACACACTCTCTATTGTGAGCCTAGAGCTTCCTTCATCTTCTCCAAGATGTGTGTGTTTCTCTGCAACCCTAATTCAAACAATTGGTATCAGAGTAGGTTACGTCCTCCCGGGCTTAGTCACCAGCTGCTCCAACACACGCCTGCTCACTTTCTTCGATTACAGTCAGGTTTGGCGTGCGTTCGCAGCTTGACAAATATTTTTGATTTGGGCTCATTTCGACCTCCGTTTACACTACAGGCAGGTCTGCACAGGCAATTTGGTCATTTTGTGCACAATTTCTGTCAGTGCCGATTTCTGCATAACAGGTGCCTTACAGTCTTCTACGGTTTGTGCTATATAGCACGTGTTGTTCCTGCTCCATTTCTCCTATTTTTGGGCAGTTTTCACATCAGGTGCGTCACTTACCATGGCTGACAACACACAGATGTCTTCAAGATGTTTGCTGCTGAGGACAGGTTGGATGGGGACAATTACCCTATGTGGGCTTATATGATGCAACATGTTCTTGTGTCAAAGGGCGTCTGGAATATTGTGCAGGGCATTGATGTACGTCCTAATTTTGAGGATGTTGCAGGTCTTGCTGCAAGGATTGCTGCTATTAGAGTTGTTTTGCCTACAGTAGAACAAGCTTGTTGGGATGAAAAGGATGCGCAAGATCATGCATTGATTGCGTTGTTTGTGAAGCGCACCATTGTTCCTCACATCCGTTCAGCAAAATCTGCAAAAAAGACTTGGGATATTTTGGTTGGTCTTTATGCAAGTCGCAATGAGGCTAAAATTGTTGTGTTGAGTAAAGAGCTGGAGTCGAAGATTATGCATGAGGAAGATGATATGGACACTTTCCTTGCTAGTGTCAAGGATATCAATGAGCAACTTATTTTTGCAGATGAAGTCATTTCAGACAGTTCCCTTGTGCAGACTGTTCTGGATGCCTTACCAGATGCTTACCAGAATTTTGCTAGTACTTGGAGACTTATGACCCAAGGAAATCTAGAAGTTGTCAAGTTTGATGCATTATGCACATTGCTGTTGCAAGAGTCACTTTCTAGAAAAAACAGGACTAGACAGCGTGCAGTTGAACATGCTTTTATTGCTTCTCAGAGAAAGGGTGGTAATAGCAATACAGCCACTTATTATGGTTCTGTTGCGAGTGGAAAAAATTATGTTCCTAATGCTTCTGCTGGCAGCAATTCGTCTGGAAATTCTGGGATAAGGGCAAAAAGAAAATGCGTTGCCATTATTGTAAAGCTAATGATCACTTGACCAAGTCGTGTCCTAAGTTGAAGGCCAAAGAGGCTAAGAAGAAAGAGGGTGGTTCCACTGCAAATGCTGGTTACAAATGCAGCCATTGTTGAGTCTTGTGCAAAAGGAGACTATAATGCTGATGTTGATGCAGAATGGGCTTTTAGCGTAGAGTGCACTTACAATCCTGCTGTCCATGATGCATGCTTGTCAGTTGCTGCAGATTCACATGTGTGGTATTTTGACAGTGGTGCTACAAAGCACATTACCTCACATCGTGAATTGTTCACCTCTCTCGAGCGTGTCCCTCATGGGAATTCAATCACTTGTGCATACAATGCCTCTTATCCAGTTCAGGGAGTTGGAAAGATTGTGCTTATTGCTGCAAATGGCAGTTCCTTCACACTTGTTGATGCACTTTATGTACCCGGGATCAAGAAGAACCTTTTATCTATATCTGCACTTGCTAGACTTGGACTTGTAGTCAAATTTGTGGATGACAGATGTACAATTCATGATCTCAGTTTTGGTGATGAAATTGTTGCATCTGGCCTTTTGTGCCGTGGGCTGGATAAACTCACTCTGTATGACAAGTGTGGACAAAATTTTGCAAATGCTGTTGCAGATTCAAGGGCTATTTCAGATGCAAAACTTTGGCATGCACATTTTGGTCGTTTGAATTTTGCCAGTTTGCTGCGTTTGCAGAAATCTGATATGGTTGCTTCTTTGCCACCTCTTGAAGAACCTGTCAAACATGTTTGTGAAGGCTATATTCTGGGTAAAATGCAACATTCTAAGTTTCCAAAGGATGGTTCAGTTAGGGCCACATGCAGGTTGCAGCTTGTGCATAGTGATGTTTGTGGGCCCATGCAAACTCCGTCCTTGGGAAATTACCTGTGCTTCATGACTTTCATTGATGATTACTCCAGGCATGCCTGGGTATTTCCGCTTAAAGCGAAGTTCGAAGTTTTTATGTGCTTCAAACAATTTCTGGCTATGGTTGAAAATGTCTCGAAATATACTATGGGCACCCTCCATTCCGATCGAGGGGGGGAGTATATGTCTCATGAATTCAATGCATTTTTGGCTAGTCATGGGATAAAACACCAATGTACAGTGCCTTATACAACTCAACAAAATGGTGTTGTTAAGAGGAAAAACAGGTCACTTACGGAAATGGCACGATGTATGGTCAAAAGTCAAGCTTTGCCGCATTCTTTTTGGCTTGAAAAAATCATGTTTGCCACTTATGCACTAAACAGGTGTCCTACGAAAGCTTTGCAGTCTATTACTCCATATGAAGCATGGCTGATAGAAAGCCTTCTATTGAGCACATGCGTGCTTTTGGATGTTTGGCATATGCTTTGGTGCCACAAACACAACGCAAAAAATTGGATGATAAGGCTATGAAATGTATTTTTGTTGGTTATAGTGCTGAAAGCAAAGGTTACACGTTGTATCATCCGTAAACAAAATGTATTTTGGTTTCACGGGATATAGTGTTTGTGGAAGATTCTGTTCAGCCCTTGCTGTCATGTACTAGAGATAGTAATGTAAGCTCACAGGACATTTATGACACTTTGTTGCCTCTTTTCGGTGGTGGAAATATGAATGTAAATTCCAATGAGGCAAATGTACAGCCTATGGGGGTTTCTAAAAATGTTACAGATCAGCCTATTACTAATGCAGATGTACATGATGTACTTGATGAGGAAAGGGCTAAAAATGAGCAGGCTAGAGGTATGCCAAAATGGCTGGTGCACACTTTGCGTGACAGTAAATTGGATGCACCTTTGTCTAGTCATACTCGTTCAGGCTCTCACCATGCATCTTATGCATCAGATTGTTATGCTTTGGCTGTGTCTAGCTTACATGATGTTGACGAGCCTCTGTCTTTGATGAAGTACATAATCCAGAAAATTGGATGGCTGCCATGCAATCAGAATATGATGCACTTATAGAAAATGACACATGGACTTTATGTGATTTTCCTCCTGGCAAAAAGGCCATTGGTACGAAGTGGGTTTACAAGTGGAAACGCAAGCTAGATGGTGAGATTGATCTCCACTTGTCGTATGACTACTGTGCATTTTCTATGTGCATTGGCAGATCATTTTGGTTGGGATGTACATCAATCAGATATTGTTACTGCTTTCTTGAATGGTGACATATTTGAGGAAGTTTATGTAACGCAGCCTCGCGGTTTTGTCGTAAAAGGACAAGAGGACAAAGTGTGCACATGTAAGAAGGATTTGTATGGGTTGAAGCAATCTCCTCGTGCTTGGTATGAGAAAGCTGACACTCATTTGGTCAAACGAGGCTTTCTTAACAATCCAGCAGAAAGCACATTGTATGTAAAGCGTGAGGGTGATGTACTTCTCATTGTGGTTCTTTATGTCGATGATTTGCTGATCACTGGACCAAATGAGAGACATATTGCTGATATTAAGGCTGATTTGAATGCTACTTTCAAGATGAAAGATTTGGGGTTGTTGCATAATTACTTGGGTATACAGTTTAAGCAGTGTGATGGTGGTATTGCCTTGTGTTAGAAAAGTTACATAGAGACATTGCTATGTAAGTTTGGACTTGAGGATTGCAAACCTATTGCTACTCCCATGGAAACAGGTTTGAAGTTGAGTCTACATGATGTTGGCGATCCTGCTGATGTCACTCTTTATCAAACTGCTATTGGCTGCCTCATTGGCGGCCGAATATTCAGTTTGCAGTCTCAAAGGTCAGCAGATTTATGCATAGCCCAGGGTCTAAGCATTGGCAGGCTGACGAGAGGATTTTTCGCTACCTTAGTGGCACTTTACATCTTGGCTTGTTTTATCCCAAGGGGGGATCATTGCCGCCAAACTTACATGCTTTTTCGGACTCAGATTGGGCTGGTTGTTTTGACACGCGAGTGTCCACAAGTGGTTTTTGTTTCATGCTTGGTAGTTCATGTATATCATGGTCGAGCAAGAAGCAACCTATTGTGTCCACTTCGAGTTGTGAGGCTGAGTACAGGGCAGTCTTCACAGCTACAATTGAGTGTGTATGGCTTAGACGCCTTATGGCCGATTTGGGTGTTGGACAGGACAACACCAACACTATCTACACTGACGGTCAGAGCGCATTGGCAGTTGCGAGGAACCCAGTTTTTCATGCTCGCACAAAGCACATTGAGGTGCATGACCACTATGTTAGGAAGAGGCTCTCAGTAGGAGAGATCAACTTGGCTTGTGTGCCAACACAGGACAACCTTGCAGATCTTTTCACAAAGGCATTGTCTCGTGAGAAGCTTGAAGCTTTCCGCAAAGCTTTGGGCTTACTCCCCTTTGTGCACTGATCATGTCCTTAGGGCATGGCACTTCCCTTTACTCATGTGCCAGCTCTCGTTCACCGCATCACTCCAGGGGGGATTTGTTACCATATACATGTGGTAGTTATGTGTGTGAACACACTAGGACCACTGGGGCATTTTTTCCCTCTTTAGGAGGTTTTTTCCCCGGAGCATTGTATATACGCCCATCACTTTAGGGCTATCCATCTTTCCATTGCACACTAAGTAACACACTCTCTATTGTGTGCCTAGAGCTTCCTTCGTCTTCTCCAAGGTGTGTGTGTTTCTGTGCAACCCTACTTCCAACAGTAGTATTATATATGCTCTTGGTTTTATGTACAAGATGATGATAGATTTTTGCAATGTAGCTAGAAGAGTATTTTTCCAAAGACTGTTGGGAGAAGGGGGAGACCGGTTGCTTAAAACAATTCAACACTTGCTCACATACATCACCATCAACTTGTCAACCTGTTTCTCCAATTTCCAAGCACACACACACACACACACACACACACACACACACACACACACACACACACACACACACACACACACACACACACACACACACACACACACACACCTATACTATGACACACACACTTTAAGAGCATAGAATTGACAGGACAAGCTGTAAGAGGGTGTAAGAACATGGAAGAGAAGATGTAGACTAAATTAGGGAGTACACAACAAACACAGAATATCTTGAGAGAGGGGAGATGGAAAATTGAGAGCATTTATACAAGAAAGGCCTAAAATCATAGCCCCAAACTCCACGACATCTCTTGCGGAGTTTGGTATTTGAAATTTTGATTTATTATTGGTGCCAAAAATTGGAAGCCCCTTTTTACACTTTAGTCCCACTTTAGTTATGAGTGGTACACACTACTTATTGCATGACCCTCTTAGGGTGAGTTCTCACTGTCCTATTTACAAAGCAGCCATAGTGGCTTATTGATAAAAGATCTAAAATACTGTGTTAGGATAAAATGACTGAAAGAATTATTATTTGTCGGTGCCTCCTCATCAATTCCCAGAGTTCCAATCTACAAACCATCATACACTCACTGTTAGTAAAATTCAACTAGACAACACATATTTAACCATCAAACCAGCTATCCCAATTGCAATTAACCACATGCAATTAAAATGACAGTGTTAGGATAAAATGACTGAGAGAATTATTATTTGTTGGTGCCTCCTCATCAACTCCCAGAGTTCCAATCTACAAACCATCATACACTCACTGTTAGTAAAATTCATCTACACAACACATAATTAACCATCAAACCAGCTATTCCAATTTCAATTAACGACATGCAATAGGAGGGTGCCCAGTCTTGTAACATCCCTCCCACCTGGGATAGAAACTGTCCTCAGTTTCTCACTAAAGAATCAAATGGATCGTGAGTGATGGAAAGTGTGGAGAAGGTCTGGGAAGTTGTGGGAAAATTTTTCAAGCATCCATTCGGCATCCTCTCGAGGGTGGCCTTTGAAGGCCAAATATAGCGGTTATAAACTATGCCAGTGCGTGTAGTGGTGGTCTCGTGATCAACTATGTGTGAAGGATGAGTTGTTCTTCTTGGTCCACAAGTGAAGGTGGATCCTCATAAATGTGATGTGTAGGTAGGGGTCCTCTGAAAGGTCATAAAAGACTAATATGGAAAGCATCGTGAATGTGCCAATGTGAATGTAGGTCTAAAAAAAATGAAACATCATTAATCACAATAGACATTTTGAAATGATCGTAAAAACAAGGAGCAAGTTTAACAAAAATATTAGTATCGATACTTTTGATCCTTTGTTTTTCACTGCGAAGCATAACATAATCACCTTCTTTGAATTGGTGTGCTTTGTGGTGCTTGTTAGCATGCATACTGTAAAGTTCTTGTGAGTGTTTAATGGAAAAATGCACACTTGCATAAATATAATGAAAATTAGTAGTAAAATAACAGACACAATATTGGAAAGATGTGAAGCAGAAGTAGGCAAAGAAGGACCATACACAATTTCAGATGGAGATTTATCTGTGGCAGTGTGAGTGGTGTTGTTATATGAATACTGTAGAATATGCAATGAGCAATGTATGAAAATGTTTAGTTACACACAATTTTTGTTTGAAATAAAGAAGTTTTCTTGAATAGTGTATTCCAAAAATGTGTGCACAGAGTTGTTAATCATATGCAACCATGTGGTTTTGAAATCATCATCTTGTGCATAAGTGTCATGCATTGAATCAAATGAAGTACCTGTAAAATAGTTGATAGACTATTAAGAGAGGGTCTTTGGCTCAAAGAATCAACAACAACATTCTCCTTACCAGGTTGGTATTGAATGTTGGGTTTAAAACTTTGAATGAAGGCAACACACTTAATATGTCTGTCATCTATTAAGGGTTGAGACAATAAATACTTGATACTTTGTTGATCAATTTTGATGATTAAATCAGCACCCATTAAATAGCATTTCCAAATTTGCAAAGCATGTACAATGACAGTTAACTCTTTGTCGTATGTACTAAGTTTTGCTTCAGACAGTTTAAACTTACGGCTTTCAAATGCAAGTGGATGGTTATCTTGCACATAAGAATTGCACCGATACCTTTTACACTAGCACCAATGATTACGACAAAGAATGGTCTCTCAAAATCAGGCAATTTAGTACTAATGCATTTATCAAAGCATTCTTGAGTGCATTAAAGGAAATTTCTTGCAAATCAGTCCATACATAAGGAGAATTTTTCTTTAATAGGAAAGTGAGGTAATGAGATTTGTAAGCAAAGTTACGTACAAACTTCCTCTAATAACTGAATAGACCAAATAAAAGAACGAAGTTCATGCAAATTTTTGGGTCTAGGCCACGATTGAATGGATTCAATTTTCTTTGGGTCTACATGTATTCCTTTGCCCGGTACAATGTGTCCCAAATATTCAATTTCAGATTGGAAAAAAAAACTCTTTTAAGGATTTAGATACAAGTGGTTGTGTGCAAGCAATTCAAATACACGTGTTAAGTGCTCTTTATGTTCTTGTTTTGATTTACTGAATACAAGAATGTCATCAAAGAATATATTCACAAAATCTTGATGGTCAATGAAAATTATGTTCATCATGCGTGTGAATGTGGTTGGTGTGTTCGTTAGAGCAAAATGGCATGACTAGAAATTCATAATGTCTCCTTTGTGTTCTAAAAGCACTTTTGTAGACATCTTGATCAAACATTTTGACTTGGTGATACCTTGATTGAAGGTCAATTTTGCTAAAAATGTTTGCCCCTTTTTGTTTGTCTAATAAATCATCCACTCTAGGAATAGGAAACCTATGCTTGATGGTGATCTTGTTTAAAGCCTTGTAGTTAATACACATTCAAAAAGTTCCATTTTTCTTCTTAACAAGAAGTACTAGAGCTACATATGGTGAACTACTAGGTATGACAAGTCCTCGATCAAGCAAGTCAGTGACTTCAGTTTGTATCTTCCTGTGTGCAGTTGGATTTACACAATAAGGTGCTCTACAAGGAGGTTCACTACCCGGTATAAAATTTATTTTGTGGTCTTCTGGGCGTGAAGGTGGTATTCCAGGTGGTAAGTCATGCATGAAACAATTCTAAAGTTGTGAGAGAAAATTATCATGTGAAGAGTTATGTGAGGTTTCAATTTCAACGGAAATTTGATTTACCAACACTAGATATGTTTTCCCTTGTTTTTGAATGGCTCTTTTGGCTTGAGTGTGAGAGAGAAGTGGAAATTTTTTATGAGCTAGTGTTGCTTGGATGGAAATTTTTATTACTATGAGTGAGAGACATGGTACGTGTTTTATGATTAATCAATGGATCAAATTCATGATAAAATGGCATTCCCAAAATCATATCAAGACCATGCAATGGTGCTACCAGAAATGTACGTGCTTGTGTAAATTCACCAATGAAAACTTCAATAGTGACTTGGGTTTTGCAATTAAAACATTGATTATTAAAAACATTTTTTACTTTGTGAGGTGGAGAAATTGAGAGAGAAATTGAGAGAGAGAGAGAGAGAGAGAGAGAGAGAGAGAGAGAGAGAGAGAGAGAGAGAGAGAGAGAGTTGTTGTGCCAATCGTGCAGAAATAAAATCATGGTTACTACCATTGTCTAAAACAATGGTGATACTTTCACCCTTGACAGTGCCTTGTACTTTAAACAAAGTGTGAGGAGATAAAGAAGTACGTGAAAATGGGTTGTCATCGTGATCATACTCAGGATCATATCCCTCTACGTAATTAGCTCCCACTTCATTGTCGTCAGGATTAGCATCTTCAATGAGGTTAATAGTAGCACCGTTGGGGCAGTTTTTGTTGAAGGTTTTTTGGCTTGGATTTCAGGTGACTCCATTGGATTGGCCATTGCTCTTAGTAAGACCTTATGGGCACTTATCTACATAGTGACCATATTGAAAACATTTGAAACACTTCACCTTTTTATACCATTAGAGTTTTGAGCAGGACGTTGGTTGAAAGAATTTTGGTTGCCTCGTTGCTGCGTGTTGTTGTTGTTGTTGCCATAAGGTTGAGAAGTTGTATTAGAATTGTCAAATCTCCGTCTCTTGAAAAAGGTACGACTTTGATGTTTGTTCCTGTCAAAGTTAGGAGAGAAAGAAGCTCTCTTGTTACGGTTAGTGTTAGCAGTTTTTTCGATGTGAGAGGGTTGTCCATATTTCTTCTTCTCCTTATTGATGGCCAAATTAATAGCCTTTGATAGTGAACTCGGTTCAAACATATCTACCTCAACACCAATTTGTACTGCCAAGCCTGATATATACTTACGCTTCAATTTCCTATGGCTGACATGTTCAATAGCTTGCAGTTGAATCAAATAGTTCCAAAAATGATCAGTATAATCTTGGACATCTTCATTTTGACCCTGACAAATTGAACACCACTGGCGTTGTGTCTTAGCTTTATACTGTGTGGACAAAAATTGAGGTAAAAACAACTTTTTGAATGCATGCCAGGTATGTGGTCTTTTTCTGTGCTATTTGGTGGCGTTCCATCACTTTGCAGTGCTATTGGTGAGATGATTTTATGCACATTTTACCATTTCACGTTCGGAAAATTCTTCATCATGAAAATAGTCATCTAATTGACTAACCCATGCTAGAACCGTGCTAGCATCTTTAGTGCCATCAATATCCTTGAAAGTGAAGGATTTTTTGCTATTTTTGTTTTGCTTGGGTGCCGGTGCAGATTCTATGCGTGCAAAATGCAATAATTTATCTTCAAGCTCTTGCCTTCGTATACGTTCATATGTGAGAGATTGTTGCAAATCGGTAGGCTGCTCAACAACTGTGGGTGCATGTGGAAGGTGCACCATAATTGCGTGCTTGTTTTTCTTCATTTTTAATATATATTTTTTACTTGTTCCTTTTTTTGTGTTTTTAAATTTAAAATGGATATATTGAGATATTTTTATAGATGCACTATGCAAAATAAGTGAGGGAGAGTAAAAGAAATAGCAAAAATAAAATGCACTTAGCTTAAAGATCATGTTGGCATCCAGTCCAAATTGGCGATGTGCGAGGAAATTTCCAAAAAAGTGAGCGGTCAGACGATTGGTCTGCAAGTCGGTCGAGTTCGCAGCGTCCAATCTCTCGTATCCCAAAAACAAGGGCAATACAATTGAAAATTTATGTTCTTGGTGCAGCCTGCAGAGCAAAAAAAAACAAGAAGCAAAAGAGAGAGAGAGAGAGAGAGAGAGAGAGAGAGAGAGAGAGAGAGAGAGAGAGAGAGAGAGAGAGAGAGAGAGAGAGAGAGAGAGAGAGAGAGAGAGAGAGAGGAAATGGTGACTTCCACAAAGAGCTTGACTTGCGAGCAGGAAGGCAAAAGTACTCTAGGACCTAGGGCATCTGGTTTGATGCAGGCCTTGCTTTTTTTTCTGTGGTCAATAGAGATTCTTTCCTTTGGTAGAGGCCGGTTCCCATGCCTACTCGGACAAAGACACTTCTCAAGGGTTTTGTGCGTGCGCGTGTGTGTGTGTGTAGGCGGGTCTTCTCACGGCCGTTGAGAGCCAGAAAGACTCAATTCGGTTGGCTTTTGGGTCAATTTCCTTCGCATGTGAAACTTCTATACTCTTGAGTCATATTTGATTGCTTCTTGTCGGCTTCTTCTCCTCTTCCTTCTTTAACTTAAACGATGTCAAATACGACCCTTTTTAAACCTTTTTCAAAACTTCTCGATGTCAAATCAGAGTCGCCAAATTTCTCAAAGCTCTTTAGAAACACTTCGTGCTCGGTTGCTTGCCCGCGTGTCTTCATAAATCCGTCATTTTGAGCAATTTATCTTGAATTAAGCTTTGTACAAGTTGTATGAACCAGTGGGTAAGCTCAAGGACACATTGAGGTAAACATTTCAAGAGTTTGCAAAAACTCAGATTATTTACTTTTTCTTGACATTTTAAGCCAAATTAAGTTTTGACTTGACTCAGAGGCTTAAAATAGCTCATGAAAAGACTATCCAGGGAAAAAGTTCAAAAAAGTGTAAATAATCACGATTATTTACTTTCTGCTCAAAATTGACCAAGGTTGATACTAGAGACTCTATGCATGTGTACAAACAACTTTTGTAAAGGACCATAGAATTCGGATTACCAAATTGACCAAAAACTGGGTAAAAACTAAATTCTATACTTACCTTCGGGAACTTGAGTGCAAATTGGGAAAAATTTTGTTCAAACATAATGAAACTTGATTCATGGGCTTATATTGATGTGATAGACATGTGTACATGCTCAGTTGACCAAAAAGATGCAAAAATTTGCGAGAAGTAAATAATCGCGATTATTTACATCTATCCCATTTTCAACTTTTTTGACCAAGTTAGCATACCACTAGCTTTACCATGTTGTAATAAGCCCACAAATCAAATTTGGTAAGATTTGGATCATTGGATTGGAAATTGTGGCCAAATTTGCAAAGTCAGTCTCTTCAGATACAAAACTGATGACCATTTGAACCAAGAATTGTCCAAACTTGATGAAACTTGGCTAGGGGACTTAAGTTGAGATACTTAAGAGATCTGTGTCAAGATTGGGACAAAAACTTGCAAAAAAATAGCTAGAGTAAATTATCGCAATTATTTACATCTGCTACAAAAATTGATAATCTTGCACATTTGAGTATACCACAAGGTTAAGCATATCAAGTAGACCATACAAATTAATTTTAGTGAAATTTGGATCACAAAAGTGAGACTTAAACCAAATTCTTGAAAACTGAGTCTGCGGACACGAAACAATTGATAACTTGAACAAATTTTATCCAAACTTAGTGAAACTTGTCCAGGAACCTTGACATGGTGTATACTTGGCAGATCAAGCCAAAAAGTGCAAAAAACTAAGAAAAGTAAATAATCACGATTATTTACTACTGCTATACAGAGACACCATTTTTGACTTTTGAACTTGTACAATGTTAGACCAACATAATACAAAGCCACTGGGCAATTTTGGGTTCAATCGGATCCAAATTGGTGTATGTTCACTCAGTTTTAGGTTGCAGATTAGTCATTTGACTTTTTGCAAAAGTAGAATCTGAAAGTCTCAACTGCTGACTCACATAGCTTGATTTGAAGTGATACACATAGATCAATCACAATAGTTAGAAAAAACTTTACAGTCTTTGTGAAAGAATAGCTAACTTGATCAAAATTGATACAGGAATCAGGTTGCAGAGAAGGAATTGACAGCTTGACAGAATTTACAATCAAGTCAAGTGGATGAAATTGACAGCAAGTCAATCCAACGGTAAGTACTCTATCCAGGGCTTCACAAGTCTATATGAACCGTAGATCTGGTGGCATACTAGGAAACCAAGGCATATTTGGAGAAACGTCCAGTAGAGTATCCACCAAAGAGAGTGTTAATCAAGGCAAGCACTTGGACACTATCCTTGAAGAAGTCTCAGATACTTTTTTCAGAATCAACATCTGAATTGTCTTCCTATTCGACTCACTCAAAAACCGGAACGACAGTGCATTATAAGCATATACTCTCTTTTTATAAGACTAATCGCCATGGAGCTCAGGTTTACCTGGATCCTAACAAAGAGTATGCTATTTACATTAATGACCATGGTATTGAGTTTGAAGAGGAAATCAGGCAAACAAACAAGGAAAAATATACATGGATAGAAACGAAACTCAATATTTACAAGCTGAAAACCCTAACGTAATAGACAAATCAGAGTTAGAGGTAAACACCATAATTCCAGATATGGCAGCAAAAGAAGGACCACGAACTTTAGAATTCAAGGGATACGATCAAGTTGATTTGTGTGCGCGTCTGTCACACGTCTCAATGCAAGGGACTTGCCGATACACTGTGTGCGAGCCACAAATGGCTCCAAGCACACAACTAGCCTAAACCAGTAAGCTCAAAGATGGCGATGGTGTGTCACTCACCGCTTTACGCTTGCTGTTGTGGAGGATTCCTCGCTGCGAAGAAGAAGGAGCCGCCGATGCGCCGTGCTCAACCGCTTTGCCGCCATCGTGCCGTCGTCGCAATGCTCAATCGCACATCCTCTCTCTCTCTCTCTCTCTCTCACGCATACACACACACACACAAGGAGATGAAGAAGAAGAAGATGGAGATGGAGCAAGAGCACTCTTCAATCGCACAAATGAAAGAATGAGTGAATTTTAGGTTTAGTTGACTTTTATATGAGCTCGCCCCATTCACACGTGGGCGCCAATGCTTAGCCAACTAATCCCTTGAATGTTCCAGTTAGAGTGCGCCATTCATCGGCGATCACTCCAACCCTTTTCCTATTGGACAGACAAGCTCGGTACCTGACTCTACCAAATAAATAATACGGCGTCCGTCTTAGGTGATAGGAATGTGCGTGAGGGTTAACATGCCCCCCTTCCTGATATAGATTCCGTCCTCAAAAGCTATTGAGTTGAAGCTTGTTCGTCGAGGTGGAAGAGCATTTGAGATGAATATCCTTAGCCTTCTACAGTCACTGCAAAATCAAACAACATTGGCACAGTAATTGCATTCTCATATACAATTAAAAAGCATATGCAGTTGTAGGCAGACAATTTTATTGGTAATAGAATTTTAAACCATTTGTTAGCAATAAACATTGAATTGCAATATAATCAAACGCATAAACAGTTGTAAAGATAAAAAATTAAACAAGTCTGGGGTCGCTAATTTAACGATCGTAAGGCACTAAAGATCGACTATCAATACCATGGGTAAGCTTCTCAATTTTCTCTTGTCAATTAAGTTGTTTAATCGGGAGAGCCAAGTATTTCATTTCCGAGGGCTGACTAGAGGCTATACCTTGAAGACCTTGTAGTTAACCTACGATAAAAGTGATTCTCATGAAATCATCGCCTGCCTTATTTACTTTTCTTTGACCCCCCAAAGTCTTTTCACAGTGATTCAATTTTGATGTGAATGCTTATTTTGTATGCCTTGGGCTTTTTGCTTTTCAAGGAAAAGCGCCCACACTGGGAACCTCTAGGGCTCTAGTACCATAGGCGATACATGTGAGTGGAGTACCAAATCAAGCTGAGGTTTCTCTTTCAGCTTAAGATTTTACATTGTGGCACTTTGATTTTTTTGTTTGTTCGTTTTCAGGCCTTTAATTTTGTAACTTTGGGGGGTCATATAACACTATTACCCTCCCCAGGCTCATCACACTAGTAAACTCCCTTTATAATGCTTAAGCTAAAGGTCAATAGGGACTAATCCCACTAGAAAGCCCTAGTACATTGCACACAATGCTGCCTAAATCGGATTAAGAACCTAAGTAACCATAGATGATTAGGAAGGCATTCCCCATGGTATTAAGAGAAGATCTCTAACACCTAGCTTGGTCAAACTAGCTTAGTTAGGACTGCTTGATTTTTAAACCTAGACAAGTGATTATGGCAAAAAACTACATTGAATTTAATGTTTGATACTAAGCAAATGTGCTGGTGTGCATACTCGTTTGCTAATTTCTCTTGCTCTTGATTTTTTTTGTTTTTTGTGAGTATAAGGCTTTATATATACATTCCCTAAGATTGGGAGATTGAGAGGTCAGGGAAAGAAGGGTAAGAGGGAAATAAGTGAATGATGGATGTCAGCAAACACTCCCCCCTTCCTTGGGTAGATCATACCTTTTGGAATGATGTTGTCAACTTTTGAAACCAATTGTTCCAAGTTGTTATGGGTGAAGACTTTGACCAATAATTTTCGACCGCCCTATGCGTTTCATCTAGTTGCAAGGGTGGTAAGGTACTCTCCCATGATTTTATTTGCAACGTTGTTGTAGGTGGTGAACTTACAATGGGAGGTGCAAACTCTTCCTTGTTTGTATGGATATGTACAATGGTAGGTGGAGGTTGTGTTGAAGTTTTGATTTTTGTACAGGAACTACATGAAGAGCAAGAAGCTTCATTTGACCTCCCTGTTCCTGAGCTAGGCCGAATAGATTGGTTTTCCTTGGAACCCAAACTAGCTCTGGAGCGGGTGTGTAGCATTCCGTGATTTTTTCCTTTTCGTGATCTTCAATTCATTTTGGAGCTACAGGATTGGGCTCACATGGGTTAGGTGACAGGTAAGAACACAATCTACGTTTTGGCACCCAGATTTGATCATTTCCTTTACAGTAGTCTTGGGCTTCCAATAGTTTTTTGGGAATCAAACGCCACGTTTCCTTACATTTCTTGGAGCGAGTGGGACATTTCTTACAAGGCTTCTATTTTTTAGCACTAGCTATGGTTGTTAAAGAAGCTTTAGGGACCCACTTGTATGTTTTCTTTGTTATATGAGGATGAGTCTTGTCAAGAGCTATATGCATTGCTTCTAACATATTTAAGGGTATGAGTGGTGGCATTTCATCCCCCTCAGGTGTTACCCAGGTCGTCCCCTTGTTTCCCCAAGTGTCTATGGTTGCTGCTAGGTGGACCCAATCCACATTGTCTGACTCAATCATCCCAGGTAGTACGTCCATATAAGGAGAATCTTCCCCAACATCAGTGTCCGCTTTACACATGTAACAATACTGCAATGGGGCCGAGTGAACCGTGGTGTCAGATCTATGATCAATTATAAACTTGTTTCCTAGGGGATGTGCTCGACCAGTTACAAGATCCATTCGAATGACAGAATCTTGGAACCGTAGGTAGACATGGTTTTTAGACCAGTCATGCACCATTTTTGCTTCCCTCATGAAAGGACGCCCTAAGATCATCTCCTATGCCATAGTGTGCTTGGAGAAATCCATAACAATGAAGGTAATTCTTATTTTATGTCCAAAGACCTTGATCTTGAGATCTTCTAGCATCCCAATAGGTTTAACAATAGAGCCATTGGCCATCTTCACTACTATGGTTGTGGTCGCAAGGTGAGGTCTTCCGATAGTTTCCCAGCAATTTGTAGTCACAATGGTAACCCCAGTGCCACCATCAAGGATTCCCTTCACAGTTAATCCCTTAGTAGTGATTGGTATGGTCGCATTGGATTCATCACCCTCAAAGTATTGTCCCAACTTGTTAACATGTATTTTTATAACAAGGTTCTCATCTAGGTTGGGTTGTGGATCTAAGTGTTACTCCTCTATTGGCATCTCCCCAGCTCCATCCATCTGTGCAAATTGTGGTAGCCCAAACTTCAGTTCTCCATTGAGGAAGGCTCGAAGAGTTGAGACTAGCTTAGGGTCTTTATATAGTTTGGATATAATGGTGGTTCTAACTTCTGAAGACATGAAATCCATCAATTTGGCAATGTTTAACGGCACCTTTTGGGCTTCAGTCCCTTGATGTGGGGAAGATGGGATCTCCATTTCTTCGATAGGATCAGGTAGTCCCTCTATAAATATTTTTTCCATCAAGAAGTGAGTACGCCCACTTTCCCATGACTTTAAGTCACTTTCTTCTTGGATGACACTAGGTATGGCTAAGGGTCTATGGACTTGGTGAGGTTGTTGTTGCGTAGGGAACACGATGTTTGTAATTTGGCTCTGCCTAGGTGCTGGTTCTAGATCCCTTTGGTTATCTTCTACCAAGCTCCTTTATTGCTTGACTTGCTCGATCTCCTTTGTAGGGTTTGTATAAGTTTCTATCTTCTTCTTGGATCCTTGCCATTGTGGCTCACGAAGATCTTCCTTGTTGGTTTCTATCTTAGTGGTCGTTTTGGTCTCCATGGTTTCACCTGAATTAGAATCCTCTTCAACATCGTTCATATATACGGGGTCGTCACCAGTCCCTATGTTGGTCTTTGAACTGGGGTCTGAACTGGGGTCTGATTTCGTTGCTTTTTGTGATCTCTTCCTTCGTGTTTTGTTCTTTTTCTGAGATTGGGCAATTGATGCCGTGTCTCTTTCCTCAAGTATATAATTTTGTTTTTGGAGCATCGATCGTGTGAGTACGTTTACTGGTACCACAGGTGTACTTTGTGATGGCTCCTCGGTAACCTCAATCAAGTTTAATGGAGTGATCTTCGGTGCAATTGGATTATTTAGACATTGGGCAATCAAATGATCTATGCCACATCGATTACACATGAGTATCGGCATTGTAGATGTGCTCGCTTGATTGGTTTGCATTAGTGTGGCGTTCTTTTGTAGCCTAATAGGACACTCGGCCACACGATGTGGACCTCCACACTCATTGCATTGAAGAGGTGGTCTCTTAGCATTGTAATTGATATTTTGGCCTCTTGCAGCAAGAGTAGCTACTTGATAGACATGTTTGACTTTTCCCCAATAGTCCTCCATGTAGTATTGTGGAATTTCTTCAAGCACATCCATCCCATAGGCAATATTAGGATCTATATCTTCCTCACAGCCCTCCAAACAAGCAATAGATGACTCATAACCCACTTGATTCACAGAATTGATTCTCGAATGTGGTGGTTGCAGTCCTAGCACTGGAGGTGGTAAGGGTGTTGTTTGAACAACATTTTGGGCCCTAGGGACCATGTGTTGTACTGTTTGTTCAAGAGGTGGGGCCGGCATCAATGCAGGCACTCGAGGTGTGTCTGTCCATTCTAAGGTTGGTCTATTGGCAATCGCGTGCTTAAATACTATGCAATCCTTAGCTTGATGATTATACCTCCCACAGGCATTGCAGTTCCCATTGAATTTTACTCTAAAAGTAAGGCATTCACTGGTACTATGCGGTCCATAGCATACTGAGCACCATTGTTGCTCCCTTCTTGGATACGTATGATTGTTTTGCGGAGCATGATTGTCTCTAGAATCTCTTGAATAGCCTTGGTGAGATATGCTAAAGTCATCTCAGATATCTTTGGCTCCTTAGCAATAGGCTTTAGCGTCATTGGATGATGCCATGATGCTTGCGAGCTAATCGATTTAGGCTCAACAGACACTCTTTCTCCTTGAATCATTAAATTATCCTCCAATTGGATCACATTGGTGGTGATTGCTTCCCAAGTGGTGATACCTCTTATGACTAGGCCATTGTAGATATCCTCACGTTGTAATCCCCTAATGAATCTATCAAGGAATTGATTATTATTGAATCGCTCATTTGGATTACAATGAGAATTCAAATGCTTCAAGCGACTAATAAAGTCACTCACCGACTCTCCTTCCTCTCGTTGGGCTTTCTGGAGCAGAGAGGATACACCCCAAAGCACTCCTTCTTATATGTATTCTTTCAAGAACAATCTCCTAAGAGCAAGGTAAATCGTTTTTCTTCCACCCTTAGGGTTCTATATGAGTCCCCAACCTTTCCACTTAAGGTTAGGCTTAAAGCATTACTCTTATGCAGGTCATTGTGTTCTCCTAGAGAATCGCATATTTGTTCAACCACTTCGATATGCTTTCTCACATCCCCGTCTACACTAAATTTTTGTGTGAGCTTGGCTATTTGTACTGCCTTACTTCTAGGTTCTCTATCACGCGTGTTACTCATATTCTCAGCAATAGATCGACCGATAGCTCGAGCAAATGTTGCCAAGTCACCTAAGTGAGCATGCACTGTTTGTGAAGGCACTCCACAGATTACATGTGGAGTAGGTATTTGCATTGGGCTTGGCTCATAGGAAGCCCTTCGGTTCCACGTTTGGTACGGCGTTGTGCCATGTGGCGGCCCAATGTTCATATGGGTGGCACTGGGCATAGAAAACGTCGGATGTGACATGGCAATGCTAGCCGATATGGTCCCATGGAAATAAGAGCTTCGGTGTTGTGGTTGTGGAGCATAGGTAGTGAAAACAATGGGAGGGGTAGGGACTACATGAGTACGAGGATCCATGGTTGTATACGATTGGTACACACTTGTAGGTACTGTTGCAGGCATTGAGCTACCATGTAGCGGTGCTTTACTAAAAAATGAGGTTCATGGCGTGTTTCTTGGCATGCCCATCATTGGGGTAGGCATGGTAGCCGGGGTGTCATCAAGGGAAAGATGAGCTAGACTTGGAAAGGTAAAGATATCGCTTGTGGGCTCAGATTGCACTGAGACCCTTGGCGAAACAACATATGGAGGATCCATCGGAGTGACCAAGGGAGTCTCCATTTGTGATAAGGTCATTTGTTTAGCCTTCCCTGTATCCAAGAATCTCATGAGAACCGTTGAAGGCATGTGGATCCCCTTGTTCTGTCTCTCTAGCTCAATAACCCTATGGATGACCTCACAAACTCTTTGTTGTTGATCCTCCACACTAGTAGCAGCTATTGTGGATTGTAGGACATCTAACCAACCTACGTGATAGGTGTGACGTGTGTATGTGTTAGTTAGAGTTTCCGTTTGTAGTTCATACTCCCTGTTCTCATTTAGGAACGCCTTATCTAAGCTTGAGGTGCTAGGGGTGTCCTTTGAACTAGATGCAATGTGGCTCTCTATGGGTTGACCCTTAGTGGTCTCTAATTCAAGAGCACTCAATTGCTCTCCTAGCAAGGATATTGACATAGAGGCTTTCGCTTTTAACTCTCTTCGTTGCTCTGCCTTGCGTAAGCTCTTGATTTCCTTTTCCCTAGCCGCAATGATATATCGCTCAACCTCTTGCACTTCGGCAAGGCTTCTACCATCATGTAATATAACCTCGGAGGGGCATAGCTCTGAAGAGTCAGGGGGTGCATTGAATGGAGTAGTCACATGCACATTCTCTAAGGGCATAGGGTCTACGTTGGTCATGAATGGCGAATTTACTTCCCCACCCCCCTCATTTACATCATTAGCTCCATGTTCGGAGCGAGTGGCTCTACTAAAGGTTTGCTTCAAGCGGCTAAGCACGCTCGAACCGGACCGTGGACCCATGGCATGCATGTCTTGGCTTGAGCTATCGGATTAGGCATTGGGAAACCCTCCATGATGTCGTAGTCAGAGGAAGAGTCACTAGCCGCTATGTTTGGGCCTTGGTTTGTACTACCTTGGGTCCCCGCCGAGCGCTCGGAACCTAAGGTAGGTGGATAATGAGAACTCGCGTAAGTCAAAATTCTCTCTAGTTGCTCCGTCTCTAGCACATGACTAGAGCACACATGCATGTGCCTTTGGCACCCTACAAGCGTCGGCAAATAACCTCGAAGGTTAACCGCTTACTTTTTAGGCGTCCATTTTCACTCGTTTTTTGATGGTTTTTAATATTTTTTAATGATCAATTTTTTGATTAAAGTGTGTGATAGCTCAAACGAAAGTATCACTCAGAGGGTCGCAGTGTGCTTTACAACACAACGTTCGGTCATCTGAAGCTCTGTTGGTCCTCAAAAAGGTCGATTTTTAACATTATGGATCTACAATCTTAATACTAACACCTTATCACAGAGAAAACATAGTACCTTATTAACAAAGAAAACACAATAACTTTCAATTCCTTATTAACAAAACAATACACAGCAGCAAAACAAACTCCTTCTCAACACACACACCTTCCTTCTCTACCTTTCCTACAATTGAAATTGCACCACAAAGAAGCACAGAGTGCCATTCAAGCTTAGTGTATGGCATTCCCCGGTAACGGTGCCAAAAATATGCACGTCTGTCGCACGTGTCAATGCAAGGGACTTGCCGATACAATGTGTGCGAGCCACAAATGGCTCCAAGCACACAACTAGCCTAAACTAATAAGCTCCAAGATGGCGATGGTGTGTCACTCACCGCTCTATGCTTGCTGTTGTGGAGGATTCCTCGCCGCAAAGAAGAAGGAGCCGTCGTTGCGCCACGCTCAACCGCTTCGTCGCCGCCGTGCCATCGTCGCAATGCTCGATCGCACTCTCTCTCTCTCTCTCTTACGCATACACACACACACACACACAAGGAGATGAAGAAGAAGAAGATGGAGATAGAGCAAGAGCACTCTTCAATTGCACAAATGAAAGAATGAGTGAATTTTAGGTTTACTTGACTTTTATATGAGCTCACCCCATTCACACTTGGGTGCCCATGCTTAGCCAACTAATCCCTTGAATGTTCCAGTTAGAGTGCGCCTCTCATTGGCAATCACTCTTATCCTTTTCCTATTGGACCGACAAGCTTGGTACCTGACTCTACCAAATAAATAATACGACGTCCGTCTTAGGTGATAGGAATGTGCATGAGGGTTAACAATTTGAAGCCTTTGAAATGGCTTAGCACTAATAATCCTAGGATCAGAGTATATTGTTGGGAGGATAGAAACGTCAAAGATCTTCTATAGACTTTGCATGCCAAATTAGGACAACTAACACCTATGAAAATCATTTATATCTTCAAGATCAAAGATAAGGGTTCAATAGATCTACCAGCCTACCTATTTAGGGATTGTTATAACAACAATAACTTTGTTATGATGACTCCTAAGGAGGTGGAACAAACCAAATACCAAGGGTACTCCATAAGAGATTGGATATTGGACCAAGGACCAGAAACTATTCCACTCCGCGAGAGATCTTTTGAGAGTAATGTTAAGAAACCAGAAACCACCTCATCATGAAGAAAACCGAGTGACACTAAAGCGAGTTCAGAGCTACATGAGTCACTATTTCCAATAGACTGTTTTGAAGGACTCGGAACAGGACCAACTGCCGATAGACCGGGAGTTGAACCAAATAGACGTGTTAGACGAGCTGATTTTCAAAAATCGGTCAAAAAATATAGTGGATCTAGGGATCCATACGACCACTTAGCAAGCTTTAAGCAAGTGCTAACAACAAAACGCATATTCAATTTCCATACTCAATTCGAGGGGTTTGGAATAACATTATAAGGAAAAGCATTGACATGGTTCCTGTTAACCCTCACGGCTCACGGACACCATATCACCTACGACGGATGTTGTATTATTTACTTGGTAGAGTCAGGTACCGGGCTTGTCGGTCCAATAGGAAAAGGGTAAGAGTGATCGGCCATGAGAGACTCACTCTAACTGGAACATTCAAGGGATTAGTTGGCTAAGCATGGGCGCCCAAGTGTGAATGGGGCGAGCTCATATAAAAGCCATTTGTGCAATAGAAGAGTGCTCTTGCTCCATCTCCATCTTCTTCTTCTTCATCTCCTTGTGTGTGTGTGTGTGTATGCGAGAGAGAGAGAGAGAGAGAGAGAGAGAGAGAGAGAGAGTGCGATCGAGCATTGCGACGACGGCACGGCGGCGGCGAAGCGGCGGCTTCTTCTTCTTCGCGGCGAGGAATCCTCCACGAAGCAAGCGTAGAGCGGTGAGTGACACACCATCGCTTTCTTTGAGCTTACTAGTTTAGGCTTGTTGTGTGCTTGGAGCCATTTGTGGCTCGCACACGGTGTATCGGCATGGCGCCGTTGCAGGGAATTGCCATACATTAAGCTCGAGTAGCACTTTGTGCTTCTCCGTGGTACAATTTCTATTGTAGGAAAGGTAAGGAAGGAGGGTGTGTGTGTTGAGAAGAGGGTTTTGGTGTTATACTATGTGTTTTTTTTGTTAATGGAGTTTTCAAAGGTGCTGTGTTTATTCTCTATGTATTAAGGTTGTTAGTTTTCTTTGTTAATGGAGTTTTCAAAGGTACTGTGTTTATTCTTTGTGTATTAAGGTAGTTAGTTTTCTGTGTATAGTAAGTAGGAAGTAGATCTGTGAGAGTTAATAGAGTGTGTTAGTGTGTAATAGTAGCTGTATTAGTGAGAAGTAGGTAGATAGAGTGTGTGTGTGCTCTCGCGCAGGCCGCGACGATCTTATCCTTAAAAGAAAAAAAAAAAGGACCCGGATCAGGAATATCTCCCAGATCCAAGCCCAAGCTCACGCTCAAGCCTTGGCCTCAGTCGCCTTTAAAAAAAACGAATTTTAGCTTCACACGTAGCTAAAAATCAATTTTTTGAGGACCAACGGAACTTCAGATGCCCGAAAATTGTGTTGTAAAGCACACAGCGACCCTCTAAGTGACATGCTCATTTCGAGCTATCACACACTTTAATCAAAAAAATCAAACATTAAAAAACATAAAAAAAACATTGAAAACGTAAAAAACACGA
Organism: Adiantum capillus-veneris; assembly: GCF_014529385.1. Classification (NCBI taxonomy): domain Eukaryota; kingdom Viridiplantae; phylum Streptophyta; class Polypodiopsida; order Polypodiales; family Pteridaceae; genus Adiantum; species Adiantum capillus-veneris. Next base: position 109,441,221 of record NC_140945.1, on the reverse strand, counting down.
GTGAAAATGGACGCTTAAAAAAGGTAAGCGGTTAACCTTCGAGGTCATTCACCGACGTTTGTTGGGTGCCAAAGGCACATGCATCTGCACTCTAGTCGTGTGCTAGAGACGGAGCAACTAGAGAGAATTTTGACTTACGCGAGTTCTCAATATCCACCTACTTTAGGTTCTGGACCCTCGGTGGGGACCCAAGGTAGTACAAACCAAGACCCGAACATAGCGGCTAGTGACTCTTCCTCTGACTACGACGTCATGGAGGTTTTCCCAATGCCTAATCCGGATAGCTCGAGCCAAGACATGCATGCCATGGGTCCTCGGTCCGGGCCGAGTGTGCTTAGCCGCCTGAAGGAAACCTTTAGTAGAGCCACTCGCTCCGAACATGGAGCTAATGATGAAAATGAGAGGGGTGGGGAAGTAAATTCTCCATTCGTGACAAACGTAGACCCTATACCGTTAGAGAATGTGCACGTGAATACTTCATTCACTGCACCTCCTGACTCTTCAGAGTTATTTTCCTTCGAGGTCATATTACCCGATGGTAGAAGCCTTGCCGAAGTGCAAGAGGTTGAGCGATATATCATTGCAGCGAGGGAAAAGGAAGTCGAGAGCTTACGCAAGGCGGAGCAACGAAGAGAGTTAAAAGCGAAAGCTCCTATGTCAATATCCTTGCTAAGAGAGCAATCAAGTGCTCCTGATTTAGCAACCGCTAAGGGCCAACCCCTAGAAAGCAACATTGTATCTAGCTCAAAGGACACCCCTAGCACCTCAATCCTAGATGGAGTGTTCTTAAATGAGAACTGGGAGTACGAATTACAAACAGAGACTCTGACCGACCTATACACAGGTCACACCTATCATGTGGGTTGGTTAGATGTCCTACAATCCACAATGGGTGTTACTAGTGTAGAGGATCAACAACAAAGAGTTTGTGAGGTCATCCATAGGGTCATTGAGTTAGAGAGACAGAACAAGGGGATCAACATGCCTTCAACGGGTCTCATGAGATTCTTGGATACAGGGAAGGCTAAACAACCGACCTTATCGCAAACGGAGACTCCCTTGGTAAGTCCGATGGATCCCCCATATGTTGTTTCTCTAGGGGTCTCAGTGCAATCTGAGCCCACAAGTGATAGCTTCACCTTTCCAAGTCTAGCTCATCTTTCCCTTGATGACACCATGACTGCCATGCCTACCCCAATGATGGCATGTCGAGAAACACGCCATGGACCTCATTTGTTAGTAAAGCACCACTACATGGTAGCTCAATGCCTGCAACAATACCTACAAGTGTGTACCAATCGTATGCACCTATGGGTCATCACACTCATGTAGTCCCTACCCCAGCCATTGTTTCAACTACCTATGCTCCACAACCATAATACACAAGTTCTTATTTCCATGGGACTATACCGGCTAACATTAGCATTTCACATCCGACGTCTGCTATGCCTAGGGCCACCCATATGAACTATGGACCACCACATGGCACAACATCGTACCCAACGTGGAACCCAAGGGCTTCCTATTCGCCAAGCCCGATGCCAATACCTACTCCACATGTAGTCTCTAGAGCGCCTTCACCCATGGTGCCTGCTCATTTAGGTGACTTGGCAACATTTGCTCAAGCTATCGGTCGATCTATTGCTGAGAATATGCGTTACACGCCTGATAGAGAGCCTAGAAGTAAGGCAGTACAAATAGCCAAGCTCACACAAAAATTTAGTGGAGACGGGGATGTGAGAAAGCATATCAAAGTGTTTGAACACAATGACCTACATAAGAGCAATGCTTTAAGCCTAACCTTTAGCGGAAGGGCTGGGGATTGGTATAGAACCCTAAGGGTGGAAGAAAAAACGATTTACCCTACTCTTAGGAGACTGTTCTTGAAAGAATACATACGAGAGGGAGTGCTTTGGGGTGTAGCCTCTTAGCTCCAGAAAGCCCAACGAGAGGAAGGAGAGTCGGTGAGAGACTTTATAAGTCACTTGAAGCATTTGAATTCTCGTTGTAATCCAAATGAGCGCTTCAACAATAACCAATTGCTAGATACATTCATTAGGGGATTACAACATGAGGATATCTACAATGGCCTAGTCATTAGAGGTATCACCACTTGGGAAGTAGTCACCACCAATGCGATCCAATTGGAGGATAATTTAATGATTCAAGGAGAAAGAGTGTCTGTTGAGTTTAAATCTATTAGCTCACAAGCATCGGGGCATCAGCCAATGACCCTAAAGTCTATTGCTAAGGAGCCAAAGATATCTGAGATGACTTTAGCAGATCTCACCAAGGCTATTCAAGAGAGTCTTAGAGACAATCGTGCTCCGCAAAACAATCGTATGTATCCAAGAAGGGAGCAGCAATGATGCTCAGTATGCTATGGACCGCACAGTACAGTGAATGCCCTACTTTTAGAGTAAAATTCAATGGGAACTGCAATGCATGTGGAAGGTATGGTCATCAAGCTAAGGATTGCATAGTATTTAAGAGTGCGATGGCCAATAGACCAACCTTAGCATGGACAAACACACCTCGAGTGCATGCATTGATGCCGGCCCCACCTCTTGAACAAACAACACAATACATGGTCCCTAGGGCCCAAAATGTTGTTCAAACAACACCCTTACCACCTCCAGTGCTAGGACCGCAACCACCACATCCGAGAATCACTTCTGTGAATCAAGTGGGTTGTGAGTCATCTATTTCTTCTTTCGAAGGCTGTGAGGAAGATATATATCCTACTATCTCCTATGGGATGGATGTGCTTGAAGAAAGTCCACAACACTACATGGAGGACTATTGGGGACAAGTCAAACCTGTATATCAAGTAGCTGCTCTTGCGGCAAGAGGCCAAAATATCAATTACACCGCTAAGAGACCACCTCTTCAATGCTATGAGTGTGGAGGTCCATATCCTGTAGCCGAGTGTCCTATTAGGCTACAAACGAACGCCACACTAATGCAAACCAATCAAGCGAGCACGTCTACAATGCGGATACTCATGTGTAATCGATGTGGCATAGATCATTTGATTGCCCAATGTTCGAATAATCCAAATGCGTCGAATATCACGCCATTAAACTTGATTGAGGTTACCAAGGAGCCATCACAAAGTACACCTGTGGTACCAATAAACGTACTCACATGATCGATGCTCCAAAAACAAAATTATATTCTTGAGGAAAGAGACACGGCATCAATTGCCCAATCTCAGAAAAAGAAGAAAACACAAAGAAAGAGATCGCAAAAAGCAGCGAAGTCAGACCCCAGTCCAACGACCAACATTTGGACTGGTGACGACCCCGTATATATGAACGACACTGAAGAAGATTCTGATTCAGGTGAAACCATGTAGACCAAACGACCACTAACATAGAAACCAACAAGGAAGATCTTCATGAGCCACAATGGCCAGGATCCAAAAAGAAGATAGGAACTTACCCAAACCCTACAGAGGAGATTGAGCGAGTCAAGCAATTAAGGATTTTAGTAGAAGATACCCAAAGGGATCTAGAACCAGCACTTAGGAAGATCCAGATTACAGACACCGTGTTCCCTACGCAACAACAACCTCACCAAGTCCATAGACCCTTAGACATACCTAGTGTCATCCAAGAAGAAAGTGACTTAAAGTCATGGGAAAGTGGGCGTACTCACTTCTTGATGGAAAGAATGTTTACAGAGGGACTACTTGATCCTATCGAAGAAATGGAGATCCCATCTTTCCCACGTCAAGGGACTGAAGTCCAAAAGGTGCCGTTAAACATTGCCAAATTGATGGATTTCATGTCTTCAGAAGTAAGAACCACCATCATGTCCAAACTATATAAAGACCCTAAGCTAGTCTCAGCTCTTCGAGCCTTCCTCAATGGAGAACTGAAGTTTGGGCTACCACAATTTTCACAGATCGATGGAGCTGGGGAGATGCCAACAGAGGAGGAACACTTAGATCCACAACCCAACCTAGATGAGAACCTTGTTATAGAAATCCCTGTTAAGAAGTTGGGACAATACTTTGAGGGTGATGAATCCAATGCGACCATACCAATCACTACTAAGGGATTAACTGTGAAGGGAATCCTTGATGGTGGCGTTGGGGTTAGCATTGTGACTAAAAATTGCTGGGAAACTATGGGAAGACCTCACCTTGCAACCACAACCATAGTAGTGAAGATGGCCAATGGGTCTATCGTTAAACCTATTGGGATGCTAGAAGATCTCAAGATCAAGGTCTTTGGACATAAAATAAGGATTACCTTTATTGTTATGGATTTCTCCAAACACACTATGGCATCGGAGATGATCTTAGGACGTCCTTTCATGAGGGAAGCAAAAATGGTGCATGACTGGTCTAAAAACCATGTCTACTTGCAGTTCCAAGATTCTGTCATTTGAGTGGATCTTGTAACAGGTCAAGCACATCCTCTAGGAAACAAGTTTATAATTGATCATAGATCTGACACCACAGTTCACTCTGCCCCATTGCAGTATTGTTATACGTGCAAAGCGGACACTGATGTTGGGGAAGATTCTCCTTACATGGATGTACTACCTGGGATGATTGAGTCAGACAGTGTGGATTGGGTCCACCTAGCAGCAACCATAGACACTTGGGGGAATAGGGGGACGACATGGGTAACACCTGAGGGGGATGAAATGCCCATACCCTTAAATATGCTACAAGCAATGCATATAGCTTATGACAAGACTCATCCTAATATAACGAAGAAAACATACAAGTGGGTCCCTAAAGCTTCTTTAGCGACCATAGCTAGTACTAAAAAACAAAAGTCTTGTAAGAAACATACCACTCGCTCCAAGAAAAGTAAAAAAATGTTGCGATGGATTCCGAAAAAACTATTGGAAGCCCAAGGCTACTATCAAGGAAATGATCAAATCTGGGTGCCAAAACGTATATTCTTACCTGTCACCTGACCCATGTAAGCCCAATCCTGTAGCTCCAAAACAAATTGACAATCACGGAAAGAAAAAAATTATAGAATGCTACACACCCGCCCCAGAGCTAGTGTGGGTATCGAAGAAAGAACGATTTGTTCCACCTAGCTCAAGAAGGGGGGAGTCCCATGAAGCTTCTAGCTCCTCATGTAATGCATCCATAGAGTTAAAAGCTTCTCCACAACCTCTACCTACAATAGTGGACCTCTGTAAAGCTACAAAGGAATCCACACCTCCCAGTGTTCAAGAATTACCTGATGAACCACTTCAAGCTCGATCCTAGTAGAGTACCTTATCACCCTTGCAACTTGACGAGGCACCTAAGGTAATAGAAAACTACTGGCAAAAATCCTCACCTATTACCAACTGGAACAATTGGTTTCAAAGGGTGACGAGCACATTTCAAACGGTATGATCTACCCAAGGAAGGGGGGAGTGTTTGCTGACAGTCATCATTCACTTGCTTCCCTCTCAACCTTCCTCCCTGACCTCTCAATCTCCTAATCTTAGGGAATGTATATAGATAGCCTTATACTCACAAAAAACAAAAATAATAAAGAGCAAGAGCAATTAGCAAACAAGTATGTACAACAAAAGTCAAAACATTGACCCAGACCTACACATTCACATTTGGTACACTGAAACAGAAACCTATGTCATAAAACACCTTTGATCCTCATCACTCGAGTGATGAAGGGTAGGTAGGATTAGTACGATAGGAGTGTTTCTGTTTTAGAGTTGAGTGATAACAAAGTTCCTTTTTCCCACTAATGTGCCTCCTAGAGGTATTCTTTGTGTTTCGTAGTGTGTACACGAGCGTGTTGCTGTGGTTAGGATTTGGACCTTCATGGGATCTTTGTCTCGTTCACACTTCAAATCAAGCGCGACCATCAACACAAACAGGTGTTTCTTGTCCATTAACATTGCCCCTTATCTTTTTGCATCCATGTTTGTCTGCTTTAATTGTGATTGGTAGCATAATATCAACGCATTTGCTTAGTATCAAACATTAAATTGAATGTAATTTTTTGTCATAATCACTTGTCTAGGTTTAAAAATCAAGCAGTCCGACTAAGCTAGTTTGACCAAGCTAGGTGTTAGAGATCTTCTCTTAATACCATGGGGAATGCCTTCCTAATAATCAATGGTTACTTAGGTTCTTAATCCGATTTAGGCAGCATTGTGTGAAATGTACTAGGGCTTTCTAGTGGGCTTAGTCCCTATTGACCTTTAGCTTAAGTATTATAAAGGGAGTTTACTAGTGTGATGAGCCTGGGGAGGGTAACGGTGTTATATGACCCCCCAAAGTGACAAAATTAAAATGTTGAAAACGAAAAAAATAAAAATAAAAAAATCAAAGTGCCACAATGTAAATTCTTAAGCTGGAAGAGAAACCTCAGCTTGATTTGGTACTTCACTCACATGTATCGCCTATGGTACTAGAGCCCTAGAGGTTCCCAGTGTGGGCGCTTTCCCTTGAAAAGCAAAAAACCCAAGGCATACAAAATAAGCACACACATCAAAATTGAATCACTGTGACAAGACTTTGGGGGTTCAAAGAAAAAGTAATCAGTCAGGCGATGATTTCATGAGAAATTCCTTTTATCGTAGCTTAACTACAAGGTCTTCTAGGTATAGCCTCTAGTCAGCCCTCGAACATGAAATACTTGGCTCTCGCGATTAAACAACTTAATTGACCAGAGAAAATTAAAAAGCTTACCCATGGTATTAATAGTCGATCTTTAGTGCCTTTCGATCGTTAAATTAGAGACCCCATACTTGCTTCATTTTTTTACTTTTACAGCAGTTTATGCGTTGATTATATTGCAATTTAATGTTTATTGCTGACAAAAGGTTTAAAATTCTGTTACCAATCAAATTGTCTGCCTACAAGTGCATATGCTTTTTTATTGCTTATGAGATTGCAATTACTGTGCCAATGTTGTTTGATTTTGCAGTGATGACTGAAGGAGGCTAAGGACATTCATCTCAGATGCTCTTCCACCTCGATGAACGAGCTTCAACTTAATAGCTTCCGAGGACGGAATCTACATCAGGAAGGGGGGCATGTTAACCCTCATGGCTCACGGACACCATATCACCTACGACGGACGTTGTATTATTTACTTGGTAGAGTCAGGTACTGGGCTTGTCGGTCCAATAGGAAAAGGGTAAGAGTGATCGCCGATGAGAGGCGCACTCTAACTGGAACATTCAAGGGATTAGTTGGCTAAGCATGGGCGCCCAAGTGTGAATGGAGCGAGCTCATATAAAAGTCAACTAAACCTAAAATTCACTTATTCTCTCATTTGTGCAATAGAAGAGTGCTCTTGCTCCATCTCCATCTTCTTCTTCTTCATCTCCTTGTGTGTGTGTGTATGCGAGAGAGAGAGAGAGAGAGAGAGAGAGAGAGAGAGAGAGAGAGAGAGAGAGAGAGAGAGAGAGAGAGAGAGAGAGCATTGCGACGACGGCACGGCGGTCGGCGAAGCGATTGAGCGCGGCGAAGCGGCGGCTCCTTCTTCTTCGTGGCGAGGAATCCTCCACAAAGCAAGCGTAGAGCGGTGAGTGACACACCATCGCCTTCTTTGAGCTTACTAGTTTAGGCTTGTTGTGTGCTTGGAGCCATTTGTGGCTCGCACAGGGTGTATCGGCAAGTTCCTTGCATTGACACGTGCGACATACGCGCACAGTTCCAAAACATTCCGCCAAGGTCAATCATGGACCTAAATACATTAGCTCAAAGATTTGTAGCTGCTTGTTCCAAACGAGGATCAAACACAATACTATAGCTCAAACCTACAGCTTTAAACAGAAACAAGGTGAGTTTGTTAGGGATTGTGCAACTCGAATGAAACAAGACATTGCAAGATGCTGTGCATGTCTATCGCACGTGTCAATGCAAGGGACTTGCCATACACTGTGTGCGAGCCACAAATGGCTACAAGCACACAACCAGACTAATCTAGCAAGCTCAAGAGACCAAGGGTGTGTCACTCACCACCCTATGCTCGCCTTTGTGTAGGATTCCTTGTCGCGAAGAAGAAGGAGCTACCACCATGCCGCCCTCAACCACCTTGTCACCGCCGTGTCGTCGTTGCAATGGTTGATCACGCACGCACACACACACACATACACACACACACACACACTCTCTCTCTCTCTCTCACACACACATACACACACACACACGCACGCACACACACACACACACACACACACACACACACACACACACACACACACACACACACACACACACACACACACACACACACACACACACACACACACACAAGGAGATGATGAAGAAGAAGAAGATGGAGATGGAGCAAGAGCACTCTTCAATTGCACAACTGAGAGAATGAATGTTTTTTAGGTTTAGGTGACTTTTATATGAGCTCGTCAATTCACACTTAGGCACCCATGCTTAGCCAACTAACCCTTGAAGGTTCTAGTTAGAGTGCACCTCTCGTCAGCGATCACTCTTACCCTTTTTCTATTGGACCGACAAGCGAGGTACTTGACTCTACCAAATAAATAATACGGCGTCTATTGTAGGTGACACGAATGTGCGTGAGGGTTAACATGCCCCCCTTCTTGATGTAGATTCCATCCTCGGAAGCTATTGAGTTGAAGCTCATTCGTCGAGGTGGAAGAGCATTTGAGATGAATGTCCTTAGCTTTCTTCAGTCACTGCAAAATCAAATAAAATTGGCACAATAATTGTATTCTCGTATACAATTAAAAAGCATATGCAGTTGTAGGCAGACAAATTGATTGGTAGCAGAATTTTAACCATTTGTTAGCAATAAACATTAAATTGTAATATAATCAAATGCATAAATAATTGTAAAGGTAAAAAACTAAACAAGTCTAGGATCGCTAATTTAACAGTCAAAAGGCACTAGAGGTCAACTATTAATATCATGGGCAAGCTTCTCAAATATCTCCGGTCAATTAAGTTATTTAATCGCGAGAGCCAAGTATTTTATGTTCGAGGGCTGACTAGAGGCTATACCTAGAAGACCTTTAGTTAAGCTACAATAAAAGGAATTGCTCATGAAATCATCGCTTGACTTATTTCCTTTTCTTTGACCCCCCAAAGTCTTTGCATAGTGATTCAATTTTGCGGTGTGTGCTTATTTTGTATGCCTTGGGTTTTTTGCTTTTCAAGGAAAAGCGCCCACCGTCTGGGAACTTCTAGGGCTCTAGTACCGTAGGCGATACATGTGAGTGAAGTACCAAATCAAGCTGAGATTTCTCTTCCCGCTTAAGATTTTACATTGTGGCACTTTTGATTTTTTTTGTTTGCTCATTTTTTGCATTTTAATTTTGTAACTTTGGGGGGTCATGTCAGTTTCCAGATGATTGTTTGGTGGCTCTTGCTCTTTTACTTTATTATTTTTGTCTTTTGTGAGTATAAGGCTTTATATATACATTCCCTAAGATTGGGAGATTGAGAGGTCAGGGAGGAAGGTTGAGAGGGAAGCAAGTGAATGATGGATGTCAGTAAACACTCCCCCCTTCCTTGGGTAGATCATACCTTTTGGAATGATGTCGTCACCTTTTGAAACCAATTGTTCCAAGTTGCTATGGGTGAAGGCTTAAACCAATAGTTTTTGACCACCCTATGCGTTCATCTAGTTGCAAGGGTGGTACGATACTCTTCCATGATTTTATTTGCAATGTTGTTGTAGGTGGTGAACTTACAACGGGAGGTGCAAACTCTTCCTTGTTTGTATGGATATGTACAATGGTAGGTGGAGGTTGTGTTGAAGCTTCTATTTTTGTATAGGAACTACATGAAGAGCAAGAAGCTTCATTTGACTTCCCTGTTCTTGAGCTAGGTGGAACAAATCGTTCGTTCTTCTGTACCCAAACTTGCTCTAGAGCATTTATGTAGCATTCCGTGATTTTTTCCTTTCCACGATCTTCAATCTATTTTGGAGCTACAGGATTGGGGTCACATGGGTCAGGTGATGAGTAAGAGCACAATTTATGTTTTGCCACCAAGAGTCAATCATTTCCTTCAAAGTAGCCTTGGGCTTCCAATAGTTTTTTAGGAATCCAACGCAACGTTTCTTTACATTTCTTGGTGCAAGTGGGATGTCTCTTACCATGCTCCTGTCTTTTAGCACTAGTTATGGTCGCTAAAGAAGTTCTAGGGACCCACTTGTATGTTTTCTTTGTTATATTGCGATGGGTCTTGTGTGTCTCAAGCTTTATTTCAACTACATCAATTGAAGCTGTAGAGAGTTGGGCTATGGGGACATATGGTTCCACCTCTTGGACATGCAATGTTTTGGGTTTTATTTCCTCAAGAGGCAATATCTCAGGGACTATGGCTTGAGTGGCAGGGCTAAGAGTTGGTTTCTACGTTGTGACACCCCCTGTTCCCTAATCAATAGTGCATTTGGTGGCTATCATCCATGTGCATCCTAGGTTTATATTACCCTCCATAGTTCCAGCAGGCATGACCAAAAAGTCTTGAGCTACAACCCCATTGTCATAACTGACAGAAGTGTGCCAGATTCCAAAAACCACAGTTTTTTGCTTGTTGACACCCTTGACTTGGATAATACTCTCAGATAGAGGTGGCTTTCCCAACTGACACCAAAATCCATATGACAATAGATTATACTTAGCACCCGTATCCAATAAGGAGTTATATAGCACTTTTCCATAGACACTATTTAGCTCAATAGGGTATCATAGAGGTGTGTCAGATTCCAATGAATCATCATTAGTGTCTTCAAAAAACGCTTTCGTGATTCCCAGATTAGCCTCTTGTTGGCGTCTAAGACGTTGTTGTCTTTCTTGAGCCTCAACTCTTGCTTGGATCTTTTTAAGCTCTACCTGTTCTCTGGTTGCTTTCATTTCATTTATTTCTAGCATGCACATTTGCTTGATATTGTTGCCTTTTATCTCTTACTCGTCTTGTTTCATTTTTGATTACGATCGATCTATAGTGAAGAGTCACTAGATGAATCGCTACTTGTGTCTTCTGCTCCCTTGGATAGATTGTCATCTAGGGTACCACTGGGCCCTAAATGGTTTGTCCCCACATTTGCACTAAGATTTAACTCAGATTCTTCATCCTCAGAGTCAATTTCAATTGATGATTCCGACTTCGAATTGTGTGGCCTATAGTCTTGTGAGACGCTACTCGTTCCAATGCCAGTCAAACCTTCATCTTGTAGTTCATAAGAAGCTATATGCATTGCTTCTAGCATATTTAAAGGTATGAGTGGTGGCATTTCATCCCCCTCAGGTGTTACCTAGGTCGTCCCCCTGTTTCCCAAGTATCTAGGTGGACCCAATCCACATTGTCAGACTCAGTCATCCCAGATAGAACATCCATATAAGGAGAATCTTTCCCAACATCAGTGTCCGCTTTACACGTGTAACAATAGTGCAATGGGGTTGAGTGAACTGTAGTGTCAGATCTATGATCAATTATAAACCTGTTCCCTAGAGGATGTGCTCGACCACTTACAAGATCTACTTGAATAACAGCATCTTGGAACTTCAAGTAGACATGGTTTTTAGACCAATCATGCACCATTTTTGCTTCCCTCATGAAAGGACATCCTAAGATCATCTCAGATGCCATAGTGTGCTTGGAGAAATCCATAACAATGAAGGTAATTTGTATTTTATGTCCAAAGACCTTGATCTTGAGATCTTCTAGCATCCCAATAGGTTTAACAATAGACCCATTGGCCATCTTTACTACTATGAATGTGGTTCCAAGGTGAGGTCTTCCCATAGTTTCCCAACAATTTTTAGTCACAATGCTAACCCCAACGCCACTATCAAGGATTCCCTTCATAGTTAATCCCTTAGTAGTGATTGGTATGGTTGCATTGGATTCATCGCCCTCAAAGTATTCTCCCAACTTGTTAACAGGTATTTCTACAACAAGGTTCTCATCTAGGTTGGGTTGTGGATCTAAGTGTTCCTCCTCTATTGGCATCTCCCTAACTCCATCCATCTTTGTAAATTGTGGTAGCCCGAACTTCAGTTCTACATTGAGGAAAGCTCAAAGAGCTAAGAATAGCTCAGGGTCTCCATATAGTTTGGACATGATGGTGGTTCTGACTTCTGAAGCCATGAAATCCATCAATTTGGTAATATTTAACGGCACCTTTTGGGCTTCAATCCCTTAATGTGGGGAAGATGGGATCTCCATTTCTTTGATAGGGTCAGGTAGTCCCTCTGTAAACATTCTTTCCAATAAGAAGTGAGTACGCCCACTTTCCCATGACTTTGTCACTTTCTTCTTGGATGACACTAGGTATTGCTAGGGGTCTATGGACTTTCTGAGGTTGTTGTTGCGTAGGGAACACTGTGTCTATAATCTGGATTTGCCTAGGTGCTGGATCTAGATCCCTTTGTGTATATTCTACCAAACTCATTAATTGCCTGACTCGCTCGATCTCCTCTGTAGGGTTTGGATAAGTTCTTATCTTTTTCTTGGATCCTGGCCATTGTGGCTCGTGACGATCTTCCTTGTTGGTTTCTTTCCTAGTGGTCATTTTGGTCTCCATGGTTTCACCTGAATTAGAATCCTCTTGAGCATCATTAATATATACGGGGTCGTCACCAGTCCCTATGTTGGTCTTCGAACTGGGGTCTGACTTCGCTGCTTTTCGCGATCTCTTCGTTCGTGTTTTCTACTTCTTTTGAGATTGGGAAATTGATGTCGTGTCTCTTTCTTCAAGAATATAATTTTGTTTTTGGAGCATCGATCGTGTGAGTACGTTTACTGGTACCACATGTATACTTTGATGGCTCCTCAGTAACCTCAATCAAGTTTAATGGTGTGATCTTCGACGCATTTGGATTATTTGGACATTGGGCAATCAAATGATCTATGCCACATCGATTACACATGAGTATCGGCATTGTAGATGTGCTTGCTTGATTGGTTTGCATTAGTGTGGCGTTCTTTTGTAGCCAAATAGGACACTCGGCCACATGATGTAGACCTCCACACTCATAGCATTGAAGAGGTGGTCTCTTAGCAGTGTAATTGATATTTTGGCCTCTTGAAGCAAGAGTAGCTACTTGATAAACATGTATGACTTGTCCCCAATAGTCCTCAATGTAGTATTGTGGACTTTCTTCAAGCGCATCCATCCCATAGGCAATATTAGGGTCTATATCTTCCTCAAAGCCTTCCAAACAAGCAATAGATGACTCACGACAACCCACTTGATTCACAAAATGACTCTCGGATGTGGTGGTTGCGGTCCTAGCACTGGAGGTGGTAAGGGTGTTGTTTGAACAACATTTTGGGCCCTAGGGACCATGTGTTGTGACGTTTGTTCAAGAGGTGGGACCGACATCAATGCAGGCACTCGAGGTGTATCTGTCCATGCTAAGGTTGGTCTATTGACCATTGTACGCTTAAATACTATGCAATCATTAGCTTGATGACCATACCTCCCGCAAGCATTGCAATTCGCATTGAATTTTACTCTAAAAGTAGGGCATTCACTGGTACTATGCGGACCATAGCATACTGAGCACCATTGTTGGTTCCTTCTTGGATACATATGATTGTTTTGCGGAGCACGATTTTCTCTAAGACTCTCTTGAATGGCCTTGGTAAGATCTGCTAAAGTCATCTCAGATATCTTTGGCTCCTTAGCAATAGGCTTTAGGGTCATTGGTTGATGCCCCGATGCTTGCGGGGTGATAGATTTAGGCTCAACAGACACTCTTTCTTGTTGAATCATTAAGTTATCCTCCAATTGGATCGCATTGGTGGTGACTGCTTCCCAAGTGGTGATACCTCTAATGACTAGGCCATTGTAGATATCCTCATGTCGTAATCTCCTAATGAATCTATCAAGCAATTGACTATTATTGAAGCACTCATTTGAATTACAACGAGAATTCAAATGCTCTAAGCGACTAATAAAGTCTCTCACTGACTGTCCTTCCTCTCGTTGGGCTTTTTGGAGCTGAGAGGCTACACCCCAAAGCACTCCCTCTTATATGTATTCTTTCAAGAACAGTGTCCTAAGAGTAGGGTAAATAATTTTTCTTCCACCCATAGGGTTCTATAACAATCCCTAGCCTTCCCACTTAAGGTTAGGCTTAAAGCATTACTCTTATGCAGGTCATTGTGTTCTCCTAGAGAATCGCATATTTGTTCAAACACTTCGATATGCTTTCTCACATCCCCGTCTCCACTAAATTTTTGTGTGAGCTTGGCTATTTGTACTGTCTTACTTCTAGGCTCTCTATCAGGCGTGTTACGCATATTCTCAGCAATAGATCGATCGATAGCTTGAACAAATGTTGCCGAGTCACCTAAGTGAGCAGGCACCGTGGGTGAAGGCGCTCCAAAGACTACATGTAGAGTAGGTATTGACATTGGGCTTGGCGCATAGGAAGCCCTTGGGTTCCAAGTTTGATATGGTGTTGTGCCATGTGGTGGTCCAAAGTTCATATGTGTGGCCCTAGGCATAGCAGACGTCGGATGTGACATGCTAATGCTAGCCAATATGGTCCCATGGAAATAAGAGCTTGCGTGTTGTGGTTGTGGAGCAATAGGTTGTTGAAACAATGGGAGGGGTAGGAACTACATGAGTACGAGGATCCATAGATGTATATGATTGGTACACACTTGTAGGTACTGTTGCAGGCATTGAGCTACCATGTAGTGATGCTTTACTAACAAATGAGGTCCATGGCATGTTTCTTGGCATGCCCATCATTGGGGTAGGCATGGTAGCCGTGGTGTCATCAAGGGAAAGATGAGTTAGACTTGGAAAGGTAAAGCTATCACTTGTGTACTCAGATTGCACTGAGACCCCTGGCGCAACAACATATGGGGATCCATGGGACTTACCGAGGGAGTCTTCATTTGTGCTAATTTTGGTTGTTTAGCCTTTCCTGTATCCAAGAATCTCATGAGACCCGTTGAAGGCATGTGGATCCCCTTGTTCTGTCTGTCTAGCTCAATAACCCTATGGATGACCTCATAAACTCTTTGTTGTTGATCCTCCACACTAGTAGCACCTATTGTGGATTGTAGGACATCTAACCAACCCACGTGATACGTGTGACCTGTGTATATGGCGGTTAGAGTTTCCGTTTGTAGTTCGTACTCCCAGTTCTCATTTAGGAACACTCCATCTAGGATTGAGGTTCTAGGAGTGTCCTTTGAACTAGATGCAATGTGGCTCTCTATGGGTGGACCCTTAGTGGTCGCTAATTCAGGAGCACTCGATTGATCTCATAGCAATGACATTGACATAGGGGCTTTCGCTTTTAACTCTCTTCGTTGCTCTAGCTTGCGTAAGATCTCAATTTCCTTTTCCCTAGCCGCAATGATATATCGCTCAACCTCTTGCACTTCGGCAAGGGTTCTACCATCAGGTAATATAACCTCGGAGGGGAATAGCTCTGAAGAGTCAGTGGGTGAAGTGAATGGAGTATTCACGTGCACACTCTAAAAGGGAATAGGGTCTACTTCGGTCATGAGTGGAGAATTTACTTCCCCACCCCCCTCATATACATGGTTAGCTCCATGTTCGGAGCGAGTGGCTCTACTAAAGGTTTCCTTCAAGTGGCTAAGCACGCTCGGCCCAGACCATGGGCCCATGGCATCCATTGTCTTTGCTTGAGCTATCAAGATTAGGCATTGGGTAACCCTCCATGATATCATAATCAAAGGAAGGGTCACTTGACGCTATATGCAGGTCCTGAGTGGTACTACCTTGGGTTCTCGCCGAGGGCCAGAAACCTAAATTATGTGGGTATTGAGAATTCGCGTAAGTCAAAATGCTCGCTAGTTGCTCGGCATCTAGCACACGTCCAGAGCACAGATGCATGTGCCTTTGGCACCTTACAAGCATCGGCGAATACCCTCGGAGGTTAATCGCCTGATTTTTTGGGCGTTTTGCATCCCGTTTTCACTCGTTTTTGATGTTTTTTAAATAATTTTTTATGATCGCTTCTTGGATTATAGCGTGTGATAGCTCGTAACGAGCGTATCACTCAAGGGGTTGTGGTGTGATTTACAACACATCGTTCGGTTATCCAAAGCTCCATTGGTCCTCAAAAGCGTCGATTTTTACTTAGGCGTGAAGCTAAAATAAGTAATTCTAAAGGGCGACTGAGACCTGAGCCTGAGCGTGGGCTTGGGCTTGGGCTGGGGCTTGGGCCTAGGGAATATTCTCGATCTCGGTCCTACCTTTAAAATTTTATATTTTTGGGATAAGGTTGTCGTGGCCGCGTTGTGCGCACGAGCACACACACACCCCTAACCTACCTACTTACAACTAACAGAGCTACTGTTACACACTAACACAGTACTACAATAACTCATTAGCGAACAGAGCTACTTATTGTACCTTACAAAGCTAACATTATAGATCTACTACCTTAATTCTAACACCTTATCAACAGAGAAAACACAATACATTGCAATACCTTATTAACAAAAACAGTACACAGTAGCAAAACAAAGGTCACAAATCCTTCTCAACAAGCTACACACCTTCCTTCTCTACCTTTCCTACTTCTCAAATTGCACCACAAAGCAACATAGAGTGCTATTTGAGCTTAATGCAAGGCATTTTCCTGGAAACGGTGCCAAAAATGTGCGCGTCTATCGCACGTGTCAATTGAAGGGACTTGCCGTACACTGTGTGCGAGCCACAAATGGATGCAAGCACACAACTAGACTAATCTAGCAAGCTCAAGAGAGCAAGGGTGTGTCACTCACCGCCTTACGCTCGCCTTCATGGAGGATTCCTCGCAACGAAGAAGAAGGAGATACCACCGTGCCACGCTCAACTGCCTCATCGCCTCCGTGCCGTCATCGCATGCTCGATCTCACACACTCTCTCTCTCTCACGCATACATACGCACACAAGGAGATGATGAAGAAGAAGATGGAGATGGAGCAAGAGTAGTCTTCAATTGCACAAATGAGAGAATGAGAGTTTTTTAGGGTTAGGTGGCTTTTATATGAGCTCGTCCATTCACACTTGGGCACCCGTGCTTAGCCAACTAACCCTTGAAGATTCTAGTTAGAGTGTGCCTCTCATCGGCGGTCACTCTTACCCTTTTTCTATTGGATCGACAAGTCCGATACCTGACTCTACCAAATAAATAATACGGCGTCTATCGTAGGTGAGTGGAATGTGCGTGAGGATTAACAGATGCCCATAGGTAGAGATACCCGCAAAAGAAAGACTAGTATCATTGTTTCTAGAGGGACTGCTAAATAAAGAACTTCATGCTATACTGTATAGCAAGAAGCATACAACCCTAGAAGAGTGTGTGTGAGATGCTATTGACTTAGGAGACAATTGTGATATTTTTAATGAAGAAGATGTCCCTAAGGATAACCAAAGTGAGAAAACAGCATCCACCAAACCAACACAAGTGGGAACGGCTGTGTAGCACCGCTTTCAGCCATAGAAGACATGCTCAAAAGGATGAATGACATGATGAATAACATGCAAAAAGCACCTATGAGGGGACCAAGACAAGGGGTACTTCAACAAGGACAACCAATTAGTCCGCAGAAATGGTGTGCAATCGAAGGTAAATGGACCAACCATGAGACCAATGAGTGCTATTACCGACCAAAGTATGATGAGAATGTGCAATACGTGCCTATGAGGCCACAAGGACAACCCATGTACATATATTAGCCTAATATGGCCCCAGCTCAAAGACCACTGATGGGTATGGAAAGACCTCAACCCGTGTTGGGTCAATAACCTCCATATCTAGGACATAATGCAGTGCCTGTAAAGTACATGCATCCAAAGGAAGTTATAGATGAACAAGCACTAGTGCCTATTACAGCCTATGCTGAGCCTAGTCTATCTATAGTAATGGTAGAAGGAGAGTGATATAATTCACATCCACCACCAATGGAAGAACCTGTGACTTATACTACACCAGAGCTTACACCAATGTACTTTGTAGCTAATCAAGGTGTTCGACCTCCAATGGTATAATTAAGCCACAAATTGGAAACTGTCATAACTGTGGTGCAGATGATCATTGGAAAAATGAATGCCCAGAGCCTGATAAGAACCTCAAGCCAGTTGAAGCTTATTGCATACAATGTTGCAAAAAGGGAGGACACTTCCCGAAAGATTGTCCAAAAAATCCTTTAAACAAGGATAAAACAGTAGTGAATGTAGTCCAAGTGATACCTATTTTCTCTTCTGAGAGTGAACTGATTGTTCCAATCAAGGTAATCACCAGATCCCAGGCTAAGAAAAAGAAACATAACTCCTCAGATGATTCAGAAAATACAAAAAATCTCCTCTCAAAAGAACAAAAGAAGCAGAAACAAAAGGTATCAGATGCGAAAACAGAAACAAAGGGCTAAAATCGAGGAGAAAGCAAAGAAGCTATTCCAGGAAAAGGTGAAAGAAATTGGAAGTGAAATCAAGGAAACCACTGTGAAATCTGGAGGATCAATTTTGGTTGACAAAATTTTTGAGCCTATCAATGCAACCTTGGAAGCTTATCAAGCGGGACTTAAAGCAGGCCAAAACATTGAAAACAAATGGAAAAACTATCCTTCTCCAGACATGGAAGCAGCTAAGCTTGAAGCTTATCTAAATTTGGTAAGAATCAGGAAGGAGATGCTGGAACCCAAGATCGAGAGTATGGCAAAACTAAGGAGCTTGTGGTAGGAACCAATAAAGAAAAATCCGAAGTGGTGATAGAACCCCACCTTGAAACAAAAGAGCCAGAACTTATAGTGCCGGACAGCGAAGATGCCTTAGATGGAATTCCATTCGTAGAAGAAGACCAGCCAAGACACTTATGGGAAAAAGTTAGAGAGATTAATGATGAGAGCCTAACTCTAAAGCCAGCTCCTATAGAGGAAGTTTGGTTAGAAATCTACCTCTTGATATGGGCATGGGTGCACAATCCTTGTATGGGAATTGCGGATCTGACGTTTCAGGAATGTCTAAACCATTGACCTTGAAAACACTACCCTCTTACTTGGGAGATAATGAAGATGAGTCCATAGTGTGTAAAACCACTCAAGTAAAAAGAGCGGGACAGACCCTAGAAGTAGACAACATCCATTCAATCATGTTTACACCCATCCAATGCACAGTTACTTTAGGAGAACTGTTAAAAATCAGGCCATATTTATGGAATGATCTACAAAAAACTCTAGAGAAGGTGGGAATAACAGGGCTAATTGCAAAAAAATTGGGAAAATTGAAACACAAAATGCATAACAAGGAGGAGATTAGATCTATTCCAAGGAACAAAGTTGGAGAATACTACGAAGGGGAAGAAGGAAACACAACCCTTCCAGTGAAATATAATGACATAGAAACCATGGCAATACTGAATGGTGGGGCAAGCATAGCCATATCCACGAAAGCAGTATGGGAATCCTGGGGATAACCAGTTATTAGACAAACTCAAATGAAATTGCAATTGGCTGATGGACACATCGAAAGACTTCTAGGACTGCTTGAAAAAGTGATAGTTAATTCCTGTGGGATTGAATATCAACATACTTTTGCCATAGTAGACTTTGAAAAGAAACTCAATTACGAAATCATATTGGAAAGACCTTTCATGCGACAAGTACAACTCATCCAAGATTGGGGAAACAATTATCTGTACTTGAAGCAAGTGGGATCAATAACAAGGGTTAATCTAAAAGATCACACTTCTATAGATGTCATGAAAACACCCATACAAGGATTTGTTTCTGTCTCTTCGGCTAAAACTAAGCTTCCATGTTGATTGAACAAAGACACTCCTATTTGGATGTGCAGAGCTTCAAAAAATGGGAGCTTAAAATGAGAAGAATGTATCTTAGAAAGGGATTGCACAGATGAAGCCTATGTACCTGAACCCTTTCTAGAGCATTTGTTTGAGCCATTTGAGTAGACTTAAATTTTAGCAACAATGGATGTATGTGTAAACACGTCTATGCCTACTCAATTTTGCAATGAGGATGGCTACGACATAATTCCCATCGAAACGATCTCAACCCTTCACATTAAAGACAAAATTCCGGGACCCAAGGACTTGATGCAACAGATGAGTTAGAAGAAGACTCAGCTACCTCAGATGATTCGGGGTCGGAAAAAGGACATGTGAGAGCTAAGCTACTCATGAAAGGAGGGGAGGAAAAGTTTTTTGACTTTCCTAACCAGAAACTCAGAAGACAGAAATGGTATAGACGAAAAAGAGACACTAGAAATTTGAAAGCTAGACCTATGCCATCAGTTACGAGTAGAACACAGTTCCTAATGCAGATAGATGCACATGATTGTGTCAAGGTCAAAATCACTGGTAGATATCCTTCAAATGTCAAAAACAATGAGAAAAACGTAAAAGGAAACTCAAGTAAAACCTAAAAACTAGGACAAGGATTCAACCATGACACGAGTTGAACAAAAAAAGAAATATCAAGAGTTAGAAAAAGCTCTAAAGTAGATATATATGATTGAAATGGAAACCACTGAAGAGGATGGTAAAGATGTAATGAATGTTCTATCCCATTACAAAAAATATACTCTCCAAGATAAAAAAATCATAGTCAAACAACCTCTCAGAGAACGGTGAATCTACGAGGGACCTGAAAACGCAAAAAAGATAGGTCTCGTGGAACCAGGAGAAGAGCTTAGATTAGCTTACATTGCAAATGACCTTATGGAAGAAGAAGAAGAGCTTTTATTAAGATTACTGACGGAATACCGAGATATCTTTGCTTGGTCTTATAAGGATCTCAAGGGTGTTGATCCAGAAATCTATCAACATACCATACCCATGAGAGATAATGTGAAACCAAGTAGACAAAGGCCATACATATATAATGAAACATTTACCAGAAAGATTAAAGAAGAGATTGAAAAGCTAAAGAAGGCCAAATTCATTAATGAAATTGAACACACAGATTGGGTGTCTCCAATTGTGGTAGTACCCAAGAAAAATGGAATATTACGAGTGTATGTCAACCTCAAGAAAGTGAATGCATCTACCATTAGGGACAACTTTCCTCTTCCAATCACTCAGCATGTTTTAGAATGAGTTGCAAGAAAAGAAGATTATAGCTTTTTAGATGGCTTTTCAGGATACAATCAACTTTTGGTTGATCCCAAAGATCATCATAAAACTACCTTTGCAACGGATTGGGGTATTTTTGCCTATCAGGTTATGCCTTTTGGTTAACTAATGCTCCTGCCACCTTTCAAAGATTGATGAGCCATGCTTTTAAAGAATATCTTTGGAATTTCTTGGAAGTATATATGGATGATCTATGTGTACATTCATCAATCCGAGCTGATTATTTTGAATACCTCAATAAGGTATTCGAAAAATGTAGACTTTATAGGATTTGCTTAAATCCTGAGAAGTGCACATTCATGGGTAGACGAGAAAAAATTCTTGGACATATAGTGTGTAAAAATGGCATAGCTACTGATATGGAAAAAAATCATGTTATTGCTAATTTGCCCAGACTGACAACAGTAACGGGGGTTCAAGCTTTCATGGGACATTGTGGATATTACAGACGGTTCATTTACATGTACGTTATAATTGCAAAACCCATGTATAGTTTGATCACACACTTTGAATGGACTGATGACTATGAAGAATCCTTCATGAAGCTTAAGCAAGCTCTCACTTCAGCTCCAATATTAAAAGCACCAGATTGGAATAAGATATTCCACATAGATGTAGATGCTTCCAATTTTTCCATCGGGTGTATACTAGCTCAACCAGGAGACGAGAAAATTGTTTTTCCTATTTCTTATGCTATCCGACAGTTGAACATGGTAGAAAAGAATTATACCACCACCGAAAGGGAAGGACTAGGAATGATCTATGTTGTAAAAAAGTATAGACATTACCTATTAGCTAACAAATTTGTGTTCTTTGTGGACCACCAAGCCTTATTGTACTTGGTCAACAAGCCATGCAACACAGGAAGAATAGTGAGATGGTTCATCATTCTTCTAAAATTTAATTTCACTGTAGTTGTAAAAAAGGGCACTACTCATCAAAGAGCAGATCATTTGTCAAGGATTGTTTTAGGAGAATCACGTAAAGGAGTAGATGATGGTCTACCAGACGCATATCTTTTGTCCATGGAAATGATAGTCGAAAAACATGGTATCATTGAAGACCATAGCTCAAGTGGATTCTCAAATACCACTTCCTATTAGGATCAGATTAATTGAACAATCGGCTATGTATCAACTATTAGCTGGAAGGCTATACAAGACCAAACTATGCGATGGATCTTGAGACTTGGAGTATTTTGGCCAAGTATGAGGAGTGATGTTCATTCTTTTGTGAAAAATTATCCTCACTGTTAAAAACAAACACCCATACCTCATGTAACATTGTTCCAAACGTCGCATGTTCCTAAGTGGAGTAACTATCTCATTACTTACTTATCAAGCGGAACATTTCTTGAGGATATGAGTAAACGCCGTCAAAGAGCAGTTGAAACTGAAGCAAGAGGTTATGCTCTTATTGGAAACCAATTGTACCAGAGAGGGTTCAACCCATGCACACAGTCGTCCTGGAGTACGCCATCTAGGAGGGGTGGAAGGGAACTAAGTAATTAAGGAAATGTTTGAAGAGGGAGGAAAAAGTTTGATGTTAATTTGTGTTTTTTTGCAAAATTACCTAATAATGCCCTTATAAATCATCATTAGGGAAATTTAATTGATAATATCTCCCCAATGAGTGTAAATAGTGTATATACTATCAAAAAATCATCAAAAAATAGATTAATTTGTATCATTTTTCTTGATATTGGGACTTAAAAATGGAGAAATCCAACAAAAAACAATAAAGCTGTGTTTTTTAATGGATTTTCTCAATTATTGGATTTTGACTTTGCTTTTTTAGTACATTTTGTTATTTTCTTTGAATTTTTCAATAAACAGGTCAAAAATTAATAATAGATAGCAAATGAGCTCAGATAGAAAAATTGAAGATACGCTTATGATTAGAAGGACAATGCGGACAGGCACAAAAAAATTCAATCAAATTGGCAGATGGAAGCGTGAAGCCTAAATTAGGTGGCCAGACCTACTTTTGTAGAAATCTCGCAGAATAAGCTACAGGAATCCGATTGGGGAAATTTTTGAGTCTAACATAGATTTCACGGCATAGTAGGATTAACAAGGAAATTTGGGGAAAAATGGTTCGGGAAGTTCGAGTATAGATACCCAAGATAGTCTAAAATCACCTCATTTCTACTTGTCGCCTTTGGAGAGAGAGATTTTCGACCTTCTTCGTGCTCATTTTCTGGAGTCCACAGTTGCATGTTTTCAGCGCTGTCTCACACGAGATATGAGAAGTAAGTTCTATACTTATCAATGATCCATTATGTACGGCCAGTAGCTAGTCTAAACCCCATGAAAAAACTCTCGAATCCGAGCAGTGCACGAAGACCTATGACCGAAAATTGATCGTAGCGGCCTGTTAGCTCAACAAAATCGGACGGGACTTGAACTGTAACATGCCCCAACATAATAGAACACTTTTGTATCACCAGCTGACCATTCGGCAGGGGTTGAGAGGGTCCAAAGTAGAAAAGCCAGGTTTTTGGCAGATGCCAGAATTGGATTCTTACTCCATAGACAACTTATATAATGGGTATATATATAGTGTCTATGTTTGGTTTCATAAAATCAATTAAGGAAAGCCCTTGGAAAGCAAAAGCTTAAAGACTACAAAGTGTCAAATTTGACATACAAGGTCAAAGTGACTCCAAATGGGCCAAAATTGGATGAGTTGCTTCAGAACTATGTAGCGGACAAGTCCATAGCCTCAAAAGTGACTAACCAACTCCACAGGCCATGTAGTCACAAAAACCGATGATTTCAGAGTCGACAAAGCACAAAGTGATGTTGGCAAGATGAAACTTTAGCAAATTTAATTTAGGACTTGTTTTAGGTGTCTAGAATATGTTTAGGTCAAAATTTTTAAGTTTTGAAAAAAAAAAGTTGACTGCTGTAAATAATGGCGATTATTTACTTTTGCAAATTTTGGCTTGAAAATGATACCATCACCTCACCTATCACTTGTGCACACCTATTACATGCCACATCTCAAGTATGAGCCAAAACGATCAATGATAACTTGGAAAGTTGTCAAAAAACGCAAAGAAGTCCTTTCAAACCAATTTTTGAGTTATGAGTCATATTTTTTGATACAAATCACCTCATATCACATACACAAGGTCTACATCATGCTTAGAACCAAGTTGCACCAAAAAATGTTTATTTTGATAAAAAAGTTAATAATCGCGATTATTTACTTTTTTGCCAAGATGGGGGAAAATTGCAACATTGCCTCCATGGGACTAAAGCACATGATGTCCTAAGCCCACTAACCAAGTTTGAACAAATTTGGACCTCAAAATCTCAAATTTCCTTTATATATTTATTGTTTCAGAGATTGAAAGCCTAAATCTGGCACCATTCTCACCCTGTGCACTCAAATGAGCCCACACTTCACTCACAGTATCTAATTGATATGTATTTCAAGCCAAAGATGCCAAAATTGCAAAAAGTTGAAAGAATTCATTAGCTGTAAATAATTGCAATTATTTACTTTTGCTGTAAATTTTTGCTTGGACTTTATGATTTTGATCTTTACAAGTTTTTATGCATCTATTCATGTTCAAAACTTGATTTGAAGCAAATTGGACTCAATTTGTCAGCAATTCAGACTGAAGGACATTTCAGAGTGGAATCTGCCACATTTTCTAACTTTGGCACTCTATTCACTTAACAGGAGCAATGCAAGCTGCGGAGAAGGCCAAGAAGAGGGTCACTCAAAAAGAGAAGCTGCAAGAGTTGCCACCATACCAACTGGACCCCAGTTCAGTAAAGACAGCCAAAGAAACCTATCTGTCAAAAGAACAGCTTGAGGAGAACAACACAACGGTTTTCACAGGTAGATTTAAAAGTGAAGAAGGACATCAGGTAGAGCTACAACTACTGCCGAAAGAGGTCTATGATGTCGTTGCAAAGCCTGAAACAAAAGAAGCTAACAGAAGGCTTGGACTCAGAGAATTCTATGACCCAGAGCCATTTGGTGTAGACTTCTAGAAAGCCTATGAGCTTTTGTCTACAATCAAGGAAGATGGAATAGCCCAGATTACTGACCAGCAAGAGCAGAAAGTAGAAGTGGTAATTACGAAATAGCGGCTGAAGCTCTCAAGTTGCCGACAGTAGGGATGATGATGAGAGCTAGAGACAAAAGGACAGTACGTACCTTCACCAAGGAAACCGCTATGGCAACCTTTGCTGATCTCATCCAGAGACAAGTGGAAGAACCAACACAATTATATCACCAACACTTCCACTTTCTAGCAAAGAGACCGCGAAGGTACACAACACCCAATCATTCAGTTGCAACTACATTTACACAAGTGTTAAAGTTGACAACCAGGCAACCCATCGATCACGCACAGTATGTGCTATCCACACTGAAGGGTACAAAGAAAGAGGGCAAGATAACCTATTTGGAAGCACTTGAGGTACTTACAAGAATAGCATACCATGCTATCGGCATGGCATACAATTTTCCGCCTACCCCATATCAAAACACATGGATTGTGTCTTAACAGCCATCCCCTCGAGCCACAAGGTCCACAAAAAGAGCTTACAAATCCAGTGAAGAATCTGTTGAGATCTCTCCTAAAGCACATAGCAGCAAAAGCTTAGACAACGAGGAAAGAAGAGTCCGGATTGAAGAGATGAAAAGAAAAGCAGTGGCTGCACATCAAGAGGAGCCTCAACAGAAAAAGGCAAGATTTGAAAGAGAAAAGACCAGCTATGAAAGAAGCCGCCAAGCTGCACGAGGGGACCCTCAATTGTGGGTATCTAAAGAGGTAAAAGGACCTAGAACAAAGCACCATGCAAGGAAAGAGGTTGAAGACCCCACGGATTTTTTGGAACACATGTACGTGGAAGCAGAAGCATTAAAGCTAAAATAAGCTCAAGAAGTTGAGAGAAAAGCTAGAGAAGATGCGGCGGAGCAAGAAAGACAAGCTGAAGCAACACAACAAAGTGAAGCCCAACACAAACAGAGTGAGATGTCTCCCAGAACATCATCACCTGCTACTACAGAACAACAAGACCATCCCATGCCAAGCCCTCCACCTTCGCCAACAGTTAGATCCACTGAGGCGAGCAAACTAAAGAAAATGAGCCAGAACCGAAAGAAGCAGCAAGTTCTGAACCACAAGAGGCAACAAGTTTTGAGCAACCAAAGGCAAAAGAAATAGAGACAACATCGTCTACAACCACCCAACAAGAAATGGCTGAGGCATCCATGAAGCCTCAAGAAGACAAAGCAATAGAAGTAACCACACAGTCTCAAACAGAGGTAGAATCCCTGCCGCCACCACAACCAGTAAATGCCACAGTCCCACCCAAGGAGCCACAAGAAACTGCTGAAACATCTAGGTAGCTCACAGAGCAAGAATATTGGTAGACAAATGATGAAGTTATTTTGCAAGTTAATGAACATGCAAAGAAAATGCAGGAGATGACAAAGAAAATGCGATCAGCAACACTTAGCTGCAGTGCTAAGGCTAGAGAGTTGGAGATGGTGATAGACGCTCTCGAAGGAGAGCTAAAGGACAGATTGAATGTCATCATTGATCTGCAAAAAAAAATCCAAGAGGTGAAAGCTGAAGTTGTACAACACCAGCTAGCTAGAGAAAAGCAGCAAAAAGAAATGGAGGAGCTAGGTGAACTTCTCACGAAGTTGTTAGATGCCTGCAAGACCAAGGACGAACAACTGATAGAGGTTACCAACGAACTCTTAACTACAACCCTGTTAGTTCAAAAGATCCAAGTACAGCTAGACGTGGCAAATGCTTCACTATAATATTCAGAGCAGAGGATCAACGAGGATCAGGCAACCTTCTTGTGACAGATACAAGAAAATCTCGTAGTTGCCTCGACCAAAGGTACATACGAAGTGTATAAAGCACTGGAGAAAAAGAATAAAGATCTCCAGCTAGAGCCAAATCTAGAGCAGTCATAATGCAGAGACCTTGCATTAATGCGGGTACAAAGAGAAGAAGAGCTGCTCAGGGAGATAGCAGAACTCAAGAGAGTTAATCATCTACTATGAGATGGACAGCAAGAGATGCAGAAAGAAGCACGTACATCAGAACAACCCCACATTGAAATTCCCTCAGTCTCTTTTGCTGAGATGGAAACATAGCCAGCAGAAGGGCTAGGTGGAGAAGAAGAATTTCAAGTACCAATAACAGATGCCGATCAAGTGCCAATGGTCTAGCTGCCAAAAGATGAAGAAGATGCACTCAAGGAGCAGGTTGCTTAAAAGACAGATGGTCAATGGAAAGCAATGATGGATTGAGAGTTGAGAGTTCTTCATTCTGTCAATGTTACTCAACTCACTCCCAACCAAATCAATGCTCAATGGCATCAACAATCACTGCCATATCCCTTGATCAAGGTAGAGCTGCTATAGGTCAAGGAACGACTATATAAAGACATGCAAGCATAAGGAGCAGATGAAGTCCACCCCAAGTGGAGAACGAGCTGGCTGAACAAGAATCCTAGATACTTGATTCTGTTCACAAGAGCACCTGCGACACTTCAAAAAGACCCGACTTTTTGTCCTTACTCTCTTTTTGTCCTGTACCAAGAGTAAGGACGTGGTAAGCACATGAGGCAATGACAAAGAAGAGGCCTACATGGTTGAATTATCCGAAATTGCGAGCTCTAGAAAAGGGAACACCGACAGAGGAATACATGGTGAAAACCCTAACGGCGGGCACCATGGCATACTTCAAAAGTCTCCCTCATCTCTCAAGTGCTATGCTCTACAAAATTTGCCGAATGCTGCTCACATGCATTGAAGCCTTTCATGAGCCCAAGCAAGCAGGAGCACCGTTGATATCGTTCCTCGAGGGCAATAAAGGTCTATGTACGAACTCAACGGCTAACCTTCCGAAGAAGTCCTTTACGTCCACTGCATGTTCTTGCCATCTCATAATATGTTGGCATTTGATGAAGCGTTCTACATAGGGTTTTTCACTTGGTGAATGAAGACTTTTGGGCTAGTGATGAGCAACCTGACTTCCAGATTCGTAGGCTACTCCGCCATCGAGCTAAAGAACAGTCACTATGCAATTTTTGCAGGTTCCAGACAAAGAAAGAAAGATCAAATATGAGAAAGTTTTACATGCACTTAAAGACCACCTTGCTAGCTATCAACCCAAAGATTATTTCAATCCATAAAGTTGTGTTAAGGGACGACACATGCGAGGAGGGGGGGAATGTTAGCAGCAAGCTAACTCGGATACCATTTTTTGGAGCTCTCATTGTAGAAACATTTATTATTTGATAAATCGGGAATATTGTAACTCCTATTTTCCGGATAAACTTTGTAATTGATGAGCCGCGGCTACAAGCTTCTAGATTGTATCAACCTGTCCTTGATTAGAGCTCCCGAATTATTAGTTTTGACCAACAAAAACCTTGGCTAAGGTATAAAAGCCAATTTTTGTAAGTTATTTTCAAGTTTTTGGATAATGAAATACACAACGCTAACGGCGCTCAGTTCTCTCCTTCTCCCACTTCCTAATCCCTTTCCGATTGTCACATTGTAGTCGCGTCTATTGCGTTGCAACCGCAGGTAAGAGCTCTACGCATTGACGTAAGCATTTTATGGTATTTCGTAGCTTTTGGCATCGTCGACCCGCGGCCTAATTTCATCATAAGTAGGAATTTACACTTCAAAATAAAAAACTAAGCATAGGTGGGATATTGGGGCATCATTACTAAGCATTTAGATGCATTCTGGGTCAAAAACGACTAGGTCAAAAATCCATTGCTGTTAATAATCGTGATTTTTGCACTTGACCTAAAGTGAGATTTGAGACCATAAGCATGTATGCTTAGGTCTTGTAAACATGTTCTAGAAGTTTCGTTATGTTTGGATGTCATTTGATGCTGTAACGGATGTGATTTGTTTGTCGATCAGCGATTGGCTTTTGGTGATTTTAGTCACTTGAGTGTAGCCTGAGTTAGATGCGAGTTGTTTGTTGTTTTCTAAGAGATTGACAACCTCTTATAGCCTCTATGCACTAATCAAGTCAGCTTCATCCCATGGATTGACAATTTAATCGTGGTTCTTGCTATGTCTGCAAACAATAAGATAGGAGTGAGGTTAGACACCCATCCCACAATTGGAAATTGAGAGCATCTACACAAGAAAGGCCTAAAATCATAGCCCCAAACTCCACGGCACCTCTTGTGTAGTTTGGTTTTAGATATTTTGATTTATTCTTGGTGCCAAATCTTGGAGGCCCCTCTTTTTACACTTTAGTCCCACTTTAGTTATGAGTGGTACACACTACTTATTGCATGACCCTCTTAGGGTGAGTTCTCACTGTTCTATTTACAAAGCAGCCATAGTGGCTTATTGATAAAAGATCTAAAATACTGTGCTATGATAAAATGACTGAGAGAATTATTATTTGTTGCCGATGCCTCCTCATCAACTCCCAGAGTTCCAATTTATGAACCATCATACATTCAATGTTAGTAAAATTCAAATAGAAAACACATAATTAACCATTAAGCCAACTATCCCAATTGCAGTTAACCACATGCAATAGGAGAGTGCTCAGTCTCGTAACAAAGACAAAGTGTTTTGTACTCTTTGAGCTTTCCAGTAGAAAGTGGACACATGGATAAAATTGAGGGAGCATGATGCCATAAGGAATGCTTTTGATATTGTGCTATTTTTTAGAGAGTATTTAAAGATAGATCTTAGCCCTATTCAATGGCCACTCATTGAACCTAGGCCTGTTTTTTATCTGGGTTAGATCCTTAAAAATTACCAATGCTTGTTGTAAATGGTTTTTCATTTGGGAGAACTGTCTATAATTATGTTGCTATAATCCAAAAGTGTCCATTATCGTGCACTTATTACATAGGAGATATTATGATGTGTAATAGTGTGTGAAAAATTGAGTGTGAATAGGTAATGTCAACATACCTGACATGTGTATCCTGTATGTATCGAGCACTCTTTGCGTTTCAAAATAAACTTCACAACTTGATGCACGAAGTCAATTATTTTGGCAAACCATGTAGTTTCTTCACTAGTATACCAATAATTTAGCACCAAGTTTAAACTGTGTGTATTGCAACCATTGGCATAAATGTGTGGAAAGAATCTTCTTCTTATATTACCAACATTTGTACAATTCTTTGTATCACTCATGGCTACTTGAATGACATGTTCAACACCTATTTCTGTAATTACAATGCTCAACACACCAACATTATAAGAATCACTTTTAATAGCACCAAAATTTTCAATAGATTTTATGAATGTCCCTCCTCTTGGATACACCAACATAACATTGATCAATGGTCTTCTTTGAACATTAGCCCAACCATCAATGGAAATTGTGTATCTTGAAAGTGAAATATTGCTAAAAATGATTTTGGAAACATGCTTTTTACTTTGACATAACATTTGTTGAAGAAATCATTTCATATCATGTGATATGAAGGGGCTAAAAATATTGGACCATACTCACAAATTTTCTTCCATGCATGTTTCCAATGATGGATGTCAACCACATGACTAATGCACTCTAGTGAAGAAAATTGCTTTTGCAAGCACAAGTTGTGCTGCTTCAAAAGATTTGGTACAAAGATATTTTTCGCATTTGCCCAAGCCTAACCTTGCTATAGCACTTAGAAGAAACACTGCTAGATATTGTGTCTCTCTGCACATGTTGAGTCTGCTGTGCTCGTTGGTGTTACCACAGGATTGACGTGATTGGAGTTTAACTCTGTTTGCTTTTGGTACAAATTTATAACAAACCTCTCTACCCAGTGTCTCTTGCCACTATTTTTCTTTTAACTCTTCTCTCAAATGCTTTGCAGTTTTGTGGGTGATTGAGGATGTGTGCATGTGCGACGGCTCTTTTTGGGGCCACCTCAAAAATGCTCTCTAATATGTGGAGCCCCATTTGATTTTATGATCATGCATAATTTAGATTATCAGCCCATATATTGATCGAATATATTGTTTGCAAACTCCCACTCTTTGCTCATATTTTTTTTCCTTACTAGCTGTGTGTTAATGTTACCATATACATGTGGTAGTGATGTGTGTGAACACACTAGGACCGCTGGGGCATTTTTCCCTTCTTTAGGAGGTTTCCCCCCCCGTGCATCATATATACGCCCATCACTCTAGGGCTATCTATTTCCATTGCACACTAAGTAACACACTCTCTATTGTGTGCCTTGAGCTTCCTTCGTCTTCTCCAAGCCGTGTGCATTTCCTTGCAACCCTAATTTAAACAATTGGTATTAGAGTAGGTTGTGTCATCTTGGGCTAAGTCGCCAGTAGCTCCACATGCCTGCTCACTTTCTCCAATTTTTGTGAGCTTTGGCGAGTGTTTGTAGGTTACCAAAATTTTTGGGAGTGCTCAGATTTTTGATTCGGGCTCATTTCGGCCTCCGTTTCCACTACAGCCAGGTTTGCACAGGCAATTTTGTCATTTTGTGCAAAATTTCTGTCAATGCCAAATACTGCATAACAGGTCCCATACAGTCTACTGCGGGTTGTGCTATATAACATGTGCTGGTCTCACTCAGTTTCTCCTCATTTCGGGCAGTTTTCACATCAAGTGCATGCATTTTCCATGGCTGGCAACAACACAGATGTGTTCAAGATGTTTGCTATTGAGGACAGATTGGATGAGGACAATTACCCTATGTGGGCTTACATGATGCAACATGTTCTTGTGTCAAAGGGCGTCTGGAATAGTCTGCATGGCATTTATGTATGCCCTGGTTTTGAGGATGTAGGCGATGTTGAGGATGTTGCAGGTCTTGCTAAAAGGATTGCTCCTATTAAAGTTGTTTTACCTCTGGCAGAACAAGCTCGTTGGGATGTAAAAGATGCACAGGCTCATGCATGATTGCCTTTTATGTGAAGCGCAACATTACTCCTCACATTCATTCAACAAAATCTGCAAAATAGGCTCGGGATATTCTAGCAGGTCTTTATGCAAGCCACAATGAGGCTAAAATTGCTTTGCTATGTAAAGAGTTGGAATCAAAGATTATGCATGAGGAAGATGATATGGACACTTTCCTTGCTAGTCTCAAGGATATCAATGAGCAACTTATTTCTGAAGGTAAAGTCATTTCAGACAGTTCCCTTGTGCAGATTGTTCTTGATGTCCTACTAGATTCTTACCAGACTTTTGTTAGTACTTGGAGACTTATGACCCAAGAAAATCCTGAAGTCGTCAAGTTTGATGTGTTATGCACATTTCTGTTGCAAGAGTCACTTTCCCAAAAAATAGGACTAGGCAGCGTCCAATTGAACAGGCTTTAATTACTTCTCAAAGAAAGGGTGGTAATAGCAATGCAACCACTTCTTATGGTTCTGCTTCGAGTGGCAAAACTTCTGTTCCTAATGCTTCTACTGGCAGCAATATGTCTGGAAATTCTGTTGATAAGGCAAAAAGAAGATGCGTTGCCATTATTGTAAAGCTAATGATTACTTGATTAAGCAGTGTCCTAAGTTGAAGGCCAAAAAGGCTGAGAAGAAAGAGGGTGGTTCCACTGCAAATGCTGGTTTCACTACAAATGTAGCCATTGTTGAGTCTTCTATGAAAGGAGACTGTGATGCTGATGTTGATGCAGAATGGGATTTTAGTGCAGAGTGCAATCACAATCCGTCTGTCCATGATGCATGCATGTCAGTTGCTGCAGATTCACATGTGTGGTATTTTGACAGTGGTGCTACAAAGCTCATGGGAATTCAGTCACTTGTGCCAACAATGCCTCTTATCCGGTTCAGGGAGTTGGAAAGACTGTCATTACTACTACAAATGGCAGTTCTTTCACACTTGTTGATGCACTTTATGTACTTGGGATCAAGAAGAATCTTTTGTCTGTATTTGCACTTGCTAGACTTGGACTTGTAGTCAAATTTGTGGATGACAGATTTTTGGTGATGAAATTTTTGCATCTGGTCTTTTGTGCCGTGGGCTATATAAGCTCACTCTGTATGACAAGTGTGGATAAAATTTTTCAAATGTAGTTGCAGATTGAAGGGCTATTTCAGATGCAAAACTTTGGCATGCACGTTTTGGTCATCTGAATTTTGCCAGTTTGTTGCGTTTGCAGAAATCTGATATGGTTGCTTCTTTGCCGCCTCTTGAAGTACCTATCAAACATGTTTGTGAAGGTTGTATTTTGGGTAGAATGCAGTGTTCTAAGTTTCCAAAGGATGGTTCAGTTAGGGCCACATGAAGGTTGCAGCTTGTACATAGTGATGTTTGTGGGCCCATGCAAACTCCGTCTTTGGGCAATTATTTGTACTTTGTGACTTTCATTGATGATTACTCCAGACATGCATGGGTATTTCCGCTTAAAGTGAAGTCCGAAGTATTTATGTGCTTCAAACAATTTCTGGCTATGGATGAAAATGTATCGAAATGTACTATGGGCACCCTCCGTTTCGATCGAGGGGGGGAGTATATGTCTCATGAATTTAATGCATTTCTGGCTTTTCATGGGATAAAACACCAATGTATAGTGCCTTATACGCCTCTGCAAAATGGTGTTGCTAAGAGGAAAAACATGTCACTTACGGAAATGGCACGATGTATGGTCAAAAGTTAAGCTTTGCCGCATTCTTTTTGGCTTGAAGCCATCATGTGTGCCACTTATGTACTTAACAGGTGTCCTACAAAATCTTTGTAGTCTATTACTTCATATGAAGCATGGCATGATAGAAAGCCTTCTATTGAGCATATGCGTGTTTTTGGCTATTTGGCATATGCTTTGGTGCCACAAACACCGCGCAAAAAATTGGATGATACGGCTGTCAAATGTAATTTTGTTGGTTATAGTGCTGAAAGCAAAGGTTACATGTTGTATCATCCGCAAACAAAGCGTATTCTGGTTTCACGAGATGTAGTGTTTGTGGAAGATTCTATTCAGCCCTTGCTATCATGTACTAGAGACAGTAATGTAAGCTCACATGACATTTATGACACTTTGTTGCCTCTTTTCAGTAGTGGAAGTTCGAATGTAAATTCCAATGAGGCAAATGTACAGCCTATGGGGTTTCAAAAAATGTTACAGATCAACCTAGATTATGAAGAGACTTTTGCTCCCACTTGTCGTATGACTACTGTACATTTTCTGTGTGCATTGGCAACTCATTTTGGTTGGGATGTACATCAGTAATACATTGTTACTGCTTTCTTGAATGGTGACATATTTGGGGAAGTTTATGTAATGCGGCCTCCCGGTTTTGTCAAGAAAGGACAAGATAACAAAGTGTGCAGATGTAAGAAGGCTTTGTATGGGTTGAAGCAATCTCCTCGTGCTTGGTATGAGAAAGCTGACACTCCTTTCGTCAAACAAGGATTTCGTAACAGTCCAACAAAAAGCACATTGTATGTAAAGTGTGAGGGTGATGTACTTCTCATTGTGGTTCTTTATGTTGATGATTTGCTGATCACTGGACCACATATTTCTGAATTTAAGGCTGATTTGAATGCTACTTTCAAGATGAAAGATTTGGGGATGTTGCATCATTACTTGGGTATATAGTTTAAGCAGTGTGATGGTGGTATTGCCTTGTGTCAGAAAAGTTACATAGAGACATTGCTATGTAAGTTTGGACTTGAGGATTGCAAACCTATTGCCACTCCCATGGAAATAGGTTTAAAATTGTGCCTTCATGATGCCGGTGATCCTGCAGATGTCACTCTTTATCAAATTGCTGTTGGATGCCTCATTTATGTATGCAACACGAGGCTAGATATTTAGTTTGCAGTCTCACAGGTCAGCAGATTTATGCATAGCCTAGGGTCTAAGCATTGGCAGGCTGTCAAGAGGATTTTCCGCTACCTTAGTGGCACTTTACATCTTAGCTTTATTATACCAAGGGGGGGTCATTGCCGCCAGAATTAGATGCTCTTTTGAACTCAGTTTGGCTTGGTTGTTTTGACACGCGGGTGTCCACAAGTGATTTTTGTTTCATGCTTGGCAGTTCATGTATATCATGGTTGAGCAAGAAGCAACCTACTGTGGCCGCTTCTAGTTGCGAGGCTGAGTACAGGGCAGTATTTTGGCATACTACACATTTTGAAACATACTCTTGTATGTCCACTTTCATGGTATGCCAATAGAAGTATGTCTCTACTCCTCAAAGAGTAGGTTGAATATCTCTATGCCCCGTATAGGAAGGAGCACGAGATTCATACATAACTTTCTCACGAAGGGAGTGGGTAACACATAGCCTATTGCCATGGATAAGATAACCATCCTACAAGGTGAATGGATCCTCTTTTTTCCCCAAATCAAGGGCTTACATTACATCTTCAAAGTCAGGGTCAGTGGCATACTCATCTAACATAGAAGATAGATCATTGTGAGTAGCTATAAACACCACATTAACTTTTGGTTGTTGTGAATGTGCATCATCCACTTGATTACCAGCAATGTGAGAATTATGAAAATAAATTTGCGAAAGAAAATATGCTCACCTCATTTGTTTGTCAAAAAGCTTGGTTTTGTCATGAAGTACTTGAGACTTGGGTGGTCGGTTTGTAGAGTAAATGGAGTCCCCAATAAATAGTGTTTCCATGTGTCTAGGGCATGTAGAATAGCTAAAAGCTCTTTCTCATAAATGCCTAAGACCCGTTCATCTGTATTGAGCCTTCGGCTCTCATATGCTATGGCATACCCTTCTTGAAGCAAGACTACTCCAAGGAAATCACCACAAGCATCACATTGGACCTCAAATGGCTTTGAGAAATTTGGAAGCATAAGGAATGGTTGGGAGGTAAGCTTCTCTTTAAGCTTGTCAAAAGCATTTTTCTCCTTAGCAGTTCATGAGTACTTAATATTCTTCTTCGTTAAGTCATGTAATGGTCCTGCTATTTGATAGAATTTTATATGAAGCATCTATAGTATGCACACATACCAATAAAGCTTCTTAGCTCGTGTAGATTCCCTGGATTAGGCCATGCTTTTATTACCTCTAACTTCGATGGCCATACGGATACCATCTTGAGAGATAATATGACCTAAGTATTGAATCTCTTGAAGGAGAAATTTGCTTTTCTTTTGATTGAGAAAAAGCTTATTCTCCCTCAGTGCTTGATAAATCACTTGGAAATGTTGCTTGTGTTCCTCCAAGGACTTAGAGTAGAGGATGGAAATCGTGCAAAAAACAGACACCGAAAACTGCTGCATGCAGTAGAAAAAATCCTACAAGGTTATTTGCTCTCAAAAGAGCTCAATGGAAAGTTATGTGTGCTCAAGAAAGTATGCATTTTTCAATGCATAATCATCCATAGCAGAGAAACTACTGCCAAAATGACTGCCGAAAATGCTTGAAAGGTAATGTATCTGTGCGTATGTTGAAATCTAGAAACATGTAAAATTGCACCCGTAATGTCGATGCAGAATGCTACGTCTTGATCAAAAAGTGATCTACGATCGGATCTCCAACGCTAACATCACCTGTAATGTTGATGCCAAATCTATGCCTTTGATCAGTGTGCTCAATAAATCACGTCTCTTGAGAGACTGCTAGCACAGAGAGTAGTTGCTCCCCATGTTCCACTAATCAAGCCAAAGTATGGCTCACAGTGGGAATCATGGACTCAAGAGAATTCCGTAGGTGTATGTATCAATAAACCACAAAACACATACATCCAAAACTTTGTTTGTGTCCGAGAATGATGTCAATTCCTTAAAAGCCAACATCAAAGATGTTGAGAAGATTTGATGCCAAAATCAATGTCGATGATAGTTGATGATGAAAAATGAGATCGAGTAGTGCCAATGCCAAAATATCGACAATACTTGAGAGCTTATTCATCTGTAGAGAACAAAGATATTATTGCTAAGTTCAAGATGGAAAAGATGGCCCAACATTGGTGGAGATATCATTGCACTAAGAATAATGTTGACCCTAATGCACCAACTTGGGATTATCTAAAGACCCAATTAAAGATGAACTATCAAAACAAAGTATCTCATTCAGACCGTATGGATGAGTTTCTTGATTGTACTCAAGGAGCTAGAGATTTGGAGTCGTATTATCAGCATTTATTGACTCTCTTCAAATATGCTCTAGTAGGGATGACTTAGGAGGTCAAAGTGGCATGATTTGTGTCAAGATTACATAACTCTATGAAGACTAGACTTCAAAGTCTTTGGCTTACAAACTTTGTGAATTTCCTTGATGCAGGTAAGCCGCTGGGCTTGATTTATGAAGTAGTGGAAAGAGGAAACCAAAACCTGCTTCTATTTGTGAAATCAAAAGAATTTGTCCTAAGGAGGAAAAAAGGTTTGGGAATGCACAACAAAGAAGGGAAAACTTATTACGTATAAAGATTAGACAAGATCATCTATGTTATACTTGTCTTGATCCTGATCATCAATCCAGAGACTACCCATTCAAAAATTCAAGCTTCAGAGGATTTGTGGATAATTAC
Source organism: Adiantum capillus-veneris (assembly GCF_014529385.1). Lineage (NCBI taxonomy): Eukaryota > Viridiplantae > Streptophyta > Polypodiopsida > Polypodiales > Pteridaceae > Adiantum > Adiantum capillus-veneris. Next base: position 109,403,714 of record NC_140945.1, on the reverse strand, counting down.
AAACCCAAAAACTTCAAACCAAAAGAAAATCTCCAAAATTTTAGACCTAGACCAGCTGTATCTCAGGAGAACTTAAACCAAAATCCGATACTTCTTCAAAATCAAGGGAACTTTAGACCACAAAAGCCACCTTTTGTGCAAAATGGACCACTTAACAACAACAACAATGGGAATAACTTCAACCGTCAATCTCCTCCAGGAGGAGGAGGAGGAAATGAAACACCTCAAGGAAGGGCCCAAGAAAACAGAGCTCAAGGGGTGAGAGGTGAAGGAAATCAAGAAAATGCATATATGTTCATGTTGTAAGCAAACATCAAGGAGTGAATGAATTTTTTAAGTAATTTAAACCCCAACAGAGTATCAAGGTAACCATTTTATCTTATTGATTGATTTTGGGAGTACACATCCTTTCATCTCTCCTAGATGCATTAGAAACCTCATTCTGCCTGGACACCCTGATTCGGACCTTATAGTGGAATTAGCTGTGGTAGAAGGGTTAATTCTTCAGTGGGTAACTTGAATTTTATTTTGGATGTTCACAATACTTCATCTCACTTTAGAGTCTTACCCATAGGAGTCTATGATAGAATTATAGGAATGGATTGACTTAAGGCCAATGATGCTCACATACATTGTAAAAAGGCTTCATTGACTTTTATAAATGAACAAAACTCCAGTACAATTACTGATAAGCGGAGGAAACCCAAACTTCAACTAGTGAGATTTACAGGAAGAATAGAATAATATATGCAGTAAAGATTAACCCTATAGAAAGAAACCAGAACACCTGAACCCGAGTGGCTAACAAAATTTGATGATGTATTTCTTGAAGAACTCTCTTATTTTGCCACCAAATTGTGAAGTTGATCATGCAATAGAGCTTATTCTATGGAGCTCAACCAGTTACTTGTAGACCTTACAAGATGTCAGTGCCCGAGTTTGCAGAACTCAAGGAGCAAATGCGGGGAATCCAGGTTACATTAGAACTTCCGCTACTATAAGAAAGAGTTTTGTTGAAATTAGGGTTGCAAGGAAACGCACAAAGCTTACAGAAGACGAAGGAAGCTCAAGGCACACAACAGAGAGTGTATTACTTAGTGTGCAATGGAAAGATAGATAGCCCTAGAATGATGGCCGAATATACAATGCACGGGGGAAAAAACCTCCTAGTGAGGGAAAAAATGTCCCCGTGGTCCTAAATGTGTTCACACACATCATTACCACATGTATATGGTAACAAATCCCCCCTCGAGTGATGCGGTGAATGAGACCTGGCAGATGAGTAAAGGGAAGTGCCATGCCCTGAGGACATGATCAGTCCACAAAGGGAAGTAAGCCCAACTCTTTGTGAAAAGCTTCGAGCTTCTCATGAGACAATGCCTTTGTGAAAAGAGCTGCAAGGTTGTCCTGCGTTGGCACATAAGACAAGATGACCTCTCCTATTGAGAGCCTCTCCCTGACATAGTGGTAATGCACCTCAATGTGCTTTGTGCGAGCATGAAAAAATGGGTTCCTTGCAACTGCCAATGGGATTTGACTGTCGGTGTAGATAGTGTTGGCAGTGTCCTGCACCCAAATCATCCATAAGGTGTCTGAGCCATGCACACTCAACCGTAGCTGTGAAGACTGCCCTGTAATTAGCCTTACAACTAGAAGTGGCCACAACAGATTGCTTCTTGCTCAACCATGATATACATGAGCTACCAAGCATGAAAAAAAAACCACTTGTGGACACTCGTGTGTCAAAACAACCAGCCCAATCTGAGTCTGAAAAAGCATGTAAGTCTGGTGGCAATGAACCCCCCTGGGGATAAAACAAGCCAAGATGTAAAGTGCCCACACAAGTAGCAAAAAATCATCTTGACAGCCTACCAATGCTTAGACCCTGGGCTATGCATAAGTTTGCTGACCTATGAGACTGCAAATTGAATATAAGGCCTCATGTTGCATACATAAATGAGGCATCCAATAGCAGTTTGGTAAAGAGTGACATTTGCAGGATCACTAGCATCATGAAGACTCAATTTCAAACCTATTTCCATGGGAGTGGAAATAGGTTTGCAATCCTCAAGTTCAAACTTACATAGCAATGTCTCTATGTAACTTTTTTGACACAAAGCAATACCACCATCATACTGCTTGAATTGTATACCCAAGTAATGATGCAACATCCCCATATATTTCATCTTGAAAGTAGCATTCAAATCAGCCTTAAATTCAACAATATGTCTCTCATTTGGTCTAGTGATCAGCAAAGCATCTACATAAAGAACCACATTGAGAAGTACATCACCCTCACGCTTTACATACAATGTGCTTTCTCTTGGGCTGTTACGAAAGCCTTGTTTGACCAAATGAGTGTCAACCTTCTCATACCAAGCACGAGGAGATTGCTTCAACCCATACAAAGCTTTGTTACATTTTCACACCTTATCCTCTTGTCCTTTCTTGACAAAATCGCGAGGCTGTTTTACATAAACTTCCTCAAATATGTGGCCATTCAAGAAAGCAGTAAAAATGTTTGATTGATGTATATCCCAACCAAAATGAGCTTCCAATGCACATAGAAAATGCACACTAGTCATACGACAAGTGGGAGCAAAAGTCTCTTCATAATCTATGCCTTTTTTGATGTGCATAACCCTTTGCAACGAGTTGAGCCTTATAGCAATCAATCTCACCATCCGACTTGCATTTCAACCTGTAAACCCACATCTTACCAATGGCCTTTTTGCCAGGAGGCAAATCACATAAAGTCCATGTGCCATTTTTTATAAGTGCATCATATTCTCACTGCATGGCATCCATCCAATTTTTTGAATTTTGTGCTTCATCAAAAGATAGAGGTTCCTCAACATCATGTAAGCTAGACACAGCCAAATCATAACAATCTGATGCATTGATACATAAGATGCATGGTGAGAGCCTAAACGAGTACGACTAGACAAAGGTGCATACAATTTACTATCACACAATGTATGCACCAACCATTTTGGCATACCTCTAGCCGGCTCATTTTCAGCCTTTCCCTCATCAAGTACATCATGTACATCTACATCAGTAATAGGCTGATCTCTAACATTTTCAAAAACTCCAATAGGCTACCTCATTGGAATTTACCTTCAAACTTCCACCACTGAAAAAGAGGCAACAAAGTGTCATAAATGTCTTGTGAGCTGACATTACTGTCCTTAGTACATGACAGCAAGGGCTGAACAGAATCTTCCACAAACACAACATCTCGTGAGACCAAGATACTATTTGTTTGTGGATGATATAACCTATAACCTTTGCTTTCAACACTATAACCAACAAAAATACATTTGAGAGCCTTATCATCCAATTTTTTGTGCTGTGTTTGTGGCACCAAAGCACATGCCAAACATCCAAAAACACGCATGTGCTCAATAGAAGGCTTTCTATCATGCCATGCTTCATATGGAGTAATAGACTGCAAAACTTTTGTAGGAAACCTGTTTAGTACACAAGTGGCACACATGATGGCCTCAAGCCAAAAAGAATGTGGCAAAGCTTGACTTTTGACCATACATCGTTCCATTTTCGTAAGTGACCTAATTTTCCTCTCAACAACACTATTTTGTTGAGGCATATAAGGCACTGTAAATTGGTGTTTTATCTCAAGACTAGCCAAAAATGCATTAAATTCATGAGACATATACTCCCCCAGGGTGCCCATAGTACATTTTCAGACATTTTCAGTCATAGCCAAAAATTGTTTGAAGCACATGAAAACTTTGGACTTTGCTTTAAGTGGAAATATCTATGCATGCATGGAGTAATTATCAATCAAAGTCACGAAGTAAAGGTAATTTCCCAAGGACGGAGTTTGCATGGGTCCACAAACGTCACTATGCACAAGCTGCAATCTGCAAGTGGCCCTAATTAAACCATCCTTTGAAAACTTAGAACGTTGCATTTTACCCAAAATACAGCCTTCACAAACATGTTTGACATGTGCTTCAAGAGGAGGCAAAGAAGTAGCAATATCAGATTTTTGCAAATGCAACAAACTGGCAAAATTCAGATGCCCAAAACGTGCATGCCAAAGTTTTTCATCTGAAATAGCCTTAGAATCCACAACTGCATTTGTAAAATTTTTCCCACACTTTTCATACAAAGTGAGCTTATACAGCCCACGACATATTATGCCAGATGCAACAATTTCATCACCAAAAATTGAGATCATGTATTGTACATCTGTCATCCACAAACTTGACTACAAGTCTAAGTCTAGAAAGTGCAGATACAAACAAAATATTCTTCTTGATCCCAGGTACATAAAGTGCATCAACAAGTGTGAAAGAACTGCCATTTGCAGCAGTAAGCACAACCTTTCCAACTCCCTGAACTGGATAAGAGGCATTGTTGGCACGAGTGAATTCCCATAAGGGATAGACTCAAGAGAGGTGAACAAATCACGATGTGAGGTAATGTGCTTTGTAGCACCACTATCAAAATACCACACATGTGAATTTGCAGAAACCTAACAAGCATGCATCATGGACAACATAGGATTATAGGTACACTCTGCACTAAAAGCCCATTCTGCATCAACATCAACATCAATCTCCTTTCACAGAGGACTTAACAATAGCTGCATTTGTAGTGGATCCAACATTTGCATTGGAACCACCCTCTTTCTTTAGCCTCTTTGGTCTTCAACTTAGGACACTGCTTGATCAAGTGATCATTAGCTTTACAATAATGTCAACACATCTTCTTTTTGCCCTTATCACCAAAATTTCTAGATGAATTGTTGCCAACAGAAGCATTAGGAGCATTTGATTTTCCACTCGCAGAAGAACCAGAAGAAGTGGTTGCAATGCTATTACCACCCTTTCTTTGAGTAGGAAAAAAAGCGTGTTCAACTGCACGCTATCTAGTCCTGTTTTTTTTGGAAAGTGACTCTTGCAATAGCAATGTGCATAATGCATCAAACTTGAAAACTTCAGGATTTCCTTGGGTCATAAGTCTCTAAGTACTAGCAAAAGTCTGGTAAGAATTTGGCAAGGCATCAAGAATAGTCTGCACAAGGGAACTATTTGAAATGACTTCACTTGCAGAAATAAGTTGCTCATTGATATCCTTGATACCAGGAAGGAAAGTGTCCATATCATTTTCCTCATGCATAATCTTTGATTCCAGCTCTTTACGCAACAAAGCAATATTAGCCTCATTGTGGCTTGCATAACGACCTGCTAGAATATCCCAAGCCTGTTTTGTAGATTTTCCTTGACGAATGTGAGGAGTGATAGCGCGATTCATAGACAATGCAATCAATGCATGAGTTTGCACATCTCTTACATCCCAATGAGCCCTCAGCCAGTGGTAGGCAAAAGTCCTCTAACAACAAAAATCCTTGCAGCAAGACTTGCAACATCCTCAACATCGCTACATCCTTAGAACCAAGACGTACATCAATGCCTTGCACAATATTCCAGACACCCTTTGACACAAGAACATGTTGCATCATATAAGCCCACATAGGGTAATTGTCCCCATCCAATCTGTCCTTAGCAACAAACATCTTGAACACATCTGTGTTGTTGTTAGCCATGGTAAATTCTGCACCTATGTGAAAATTGCCCGAAAAAGGAGAGACAAAGTGGGAGCAACACGTACTATATAGCACAAATCGTAGAAGACTGTAAGGGGCCTGTTATGCAAAAAACGACACTGATTTTTTTTTGTGCAAAAATGATGAAATAACCTGTGCAGTACTGCCTGTAGTGGAAACGGAGGCCGAAATGAGCCCAAATAAAAAATTTGAGCATATTAGGCTCTTCAAGCTCTCCCAAAATTTTTGTTGACCTATGAACACTCACCAAAGCTCACTAAAATTGAAGAAAGTGAGCAGGCATGTGCTGGAGCTGTTGGCGTCTAAGCCCGAGAGGATGCAACCTGCTCTGATACCAATTGTTGGAATTAGGGTTGTAGGGAAACGCACAAAGCTTGGAGAAGATGAAGGAAGCTCAATGCACACAATAGAGAGTGTATTACTTGGTGTGCAATGGAAAGATAGATAGCCCTAGAATGATGGGGCTAAATACAATGCACGGGGGAAAAAACCTCCTAGTGAGGGAAAAAATGCCCCGACAGTCCTAAGTGTGTTCACACACATCACTACCACATGTATATGGTAACAATTTATTTTTGGTGAGGAGTGCTTAAGCGTGATGTATTGAACTATGCTACAAGATGTTTAACATGTGAGCGTGTTAAAGCTGAACGATCTCGATACCCTGGTAAGCTTCAACCTGTTGATGCACCACATATAAAATGAAAATGCATATCCACGGATTTCATTACAAGACTTTCTTCATCTCTGGGATATGACTCTATTTTTGTGGTTGTTGATATGCTTAGAAAAATGACCACCCACTTGTTCCTTGTTAAGACAACATTTACAGCTAAGGATATAGCTCCAATTTTTATGAAAAGTGTCTTCATGTGTCATGCTTTACCTCGTCGTAGAATTCTGAATCACGAGGCAAAGTTCACTTCAAATTTTTGGAAAGCTTTATTGTCACCTACAGGAACCCAAGTGGCCTTTAGTACTCCTTATCACCCTCAAATAGATGGGCAGACACAAAGGACCAATCAAATCATTGAGGATATTTTGAGAGCTTATTGTATGCATGAACATAGTAAATGGACCAGATATTTGCATTTGATTGAATTTGCGTATAATTCCTCATTCCAACGATCAAGTGGAATGACTCCTTTTCAAGAATTAAATGGTTAAGAGTATCTTACTCCATTAAAATGGACACACCCTCTCATAAGCGTTCAAGTATCCAAAGAGATGTTGGATGAAATGAAATTGCAAATGGACCTCATACACCAAGACATAAAGAGTGCTTAAGATAGACATAAGAGTTACACAGATCCTAAACGATCTACTCAACTCTTTGAAGAAGGAGTTATGGTATTTTTGAGAGTCAAACCAAAATGTACCTCCTAATCAATGGGAAGACGTAAGAAGCTCAGTGCTAGATATTGTGAACCTTTTGTCATCACGAAGAGAATCAATGATCAAACTTATAGACTCTTATTACCACCTCATATTAAGGTACATAATGTTTTCCACGTTGGCTTGCTCAAGTGGTATGTGCCTGATCTAAATCACATTCTTAATGATTCTATATTATCTACTTTCACCGATAGAAATTTTGAAGTATACCTTGAAGATATTCAGTAGAACTAAACCTCTTCGAAATTGAATCATCACTGAACACCTTGTCAAATGGTCAACGTATCTTGGAGAAAGATGCTACTTGGGAACGTGATGATGTAATGCAATAAAATTATCCATTATTTATATCGAGGTAAGGACACCTTAAATTTCAAGTATGGGAGGATGTAAGATCCCTGATTTTTGGGTCTCTTTTAAAAATAAGAAAATTAGATTTCAATGTTTGCTTTGTGAAATTTTGTCTTAGAATGTTTGTTTGGCAGTGTTGTAAGGTTCTTAAGTGAAAAGCAAGACAATTTCCATGTTTCGATAGATCAAACAGACGTTTGGTTCACTTTTGAAAAAACCCACGATTTCTTTTAGCTTTTCCATGCTTTTTGTGCTTTTTTACAAGCGGTGTCGGATTCTTAATCTACAAGCTCCGAGGAAGTTAGGGTTCAATTTTGTAAATTTTTTTAGCTTTTCATGACTTAGTGCTTTTTAGTGAAAAGTGAGCCACTTTCTTATTTTGATGAACAAGGGAAACCCGTGATTCAATTTTAGATTTTTTTTTTGCTTTTTATGCTATTTCTAGCTTTTTATGCTTTTTGACATTTTTGAAAAGCAACGTGCTTTTTAGTATGACCAAAATATAAAAAATACTATTTTTAGTCACCATCGGATTTAAAAACGGCCACCCATAGAAAAAATGGGATTAGATGAGCTTTTTACGAGAATTATTTTCATAAAAAGTGACATTGTAAATAGGTCGGGGTAGTCATGATTATGTTGGGACATAATGGTGCAACATATTCTAGTCACGGTTGCATTAATTGTTAGGATATTGTCCAATTAGTCAATTTTCACTATAAAAATGAATGGTAAGTGGGAGAGTTGATTGCCAAAAGATGTGTCATGTTTTTAGAAAAGTCCTAAAAAGCGTGTGGCTATTCCTGGCAAATAAGGACACCCTAATTTTGCTTGGGGAGCAAGTTGGCTTGGCAAAACAACTATAAATTTGCATAAAGACCTCAATTTTTGGTGTCGATAATTGCAATTACTATCGCTGATACGTATTTTTATATGGAGTGGTCCAAGCTTTCCATCACCATCTCCATAAGATATTCTATCTCGTGTATAGAAAGAAGAAGAAATTCTCTCTCTACTTGCTTGCTATCTCCTCTTTCCAAGGTGTGTGTGCTCTCCAACGACTTTGTGGTGAAAACCTCTATGTAGATCTCATCACCGCTCTCTTTTGGCAAAGCAAGAAGCCTTTCAACAACACATAATCAATCCTAAATCATGGTGAGAAGCTCTAAACTGCATAGTTATCACCTCTTTCTCTCTCTACTTCGTTTATGAGAAACTATCCTCTCGGTGGTTTCTTTTTCGTATGGCATGTATGGTCTTGACGAGTGTGTATAAGGAAGCTCCATACTTTTCTCATCATGTTTAACATGCCAATTTATGTATATGTTGTGTTTATGGTTACATGTGAACATAAAAAGCGCTTTTCGTTTCACATCACATAGGCGGTAGGAACATTGTTTTTGTCAAAACTCACAAACTGTTATGAATAAGGTCAAACCCTTTAAACCAAAGATTAAACACATTATTTAGAACATTTATCTCTCAAGTGTCATGGAAATATTCCGCACGAGCTAAGATTTATGGTAAAAAAACAGCTTGCTGCCCACTTCACAATCAAATTTTTGGACCCCAAGCTCCTTGAAGAACCACTATATAGATTCATAGGATGAGCAAACCCACTTAGCCAAAAAAAATATTGATTAAAATTGATGATAAATGTATTGAGGTCTTCGATATCACTTTGTGAGTGCGAGTTCTTAATTACTCCATGATCGGGTTTCCTACGCGTGTAGGGGTGCTACCAAGGGGAGTACCATATGACATCATGAGTTGGTTGAGCTATTTATGTATGACTTATGGTTTGTTTTTGTGAGTTTATTTCAAGTGTTAGATTTGCATAAACTTATATGGGGGTATATGGTTAGTCAACTAGAACTGTACAAGCATATATGAAAAAGTGGCTTTCTTTTTGTGTTACCGTTTGTTGCATGAGTCTCATATGGGCAAAGTGATGTGATAGGGTACTAGTCTATTATGGATCTGAGTTTGATACAGTGTTTTGAGATCAAATACTTTCATTTGTGTGTTATTCATGCACCTAAAAATGGCAGAAAGTTGTTTTTCGCATATATGAGATGTAATGGTTTATGGTTGATTAAAGTGTCGGGGCTGTTTTGCATCATGTTTGTGTTAATGGATTGATGTCTTATGATGTATGGAATCTCACAGATGGATGTGGAAACCTCATGTGTGTATTTCTTTCCACCTTTTAAATCTAAAACTAGCTCTATGTGCTAAGGGGATGGGGTGCAATCATAGCGCATCCCTTATACATCATTGGATATTGTCAAAATTGGATTTTGATCTCATGTATAGTTGCTAGTTGGACTTAGTTTATGCATAAAAATTTCATATCCTAAGGGCCATGTGTAAGGGCTCAGTTTGATGGTAGTGGATATGTCAAACTCCAACCAAGTGTGGGAGCTGGTTTCAGTATGGAATATGGTTTATGGTCAAGGTTTGAGATCTCTTATGGATTATGGTTGTGATTTTGATGGTGGAAGCCAGTGTGGCTCTTGGATATTTTTTGGGATATGGTTGTGCTATCAATTTTTTGCAGCCATTATATGTACTAAAGTGGTATTGCAGGATTGGTTGTGCATCACCCTAGGTTGGGTGGAGTACTCACCCATGTGAAAATATTGGATTATGGTTCATTGTTTTGAGTTGGACCATGAAGTGGTTTCTTTTTTATCTAATAAGGATCAAAAATTAATAATCAGAGCCAAAAAAGTTGGAATCAAGTTTTGAAATCAAACACCAAATCTATAAAGCAAGAGTTTTGAGCATGTCAAGTTTGGAATGAATTGGCACAAGTCAAATTTTGGGCCTACTTACGACTATCCAAAATTGCAAAATTGAGGGCAATTAACGATCGCACATCCAAATGATGAGTCTTCTGAGCCGCAAGTGGTATACCATGAAAAATGTGAGCAAAGAAGATAAGTATACACTTTGTGCTCTGGGTAGGTCGAGCATATATAGAGAAATTGAGCAGACTAGAGCTCATTTGCACTTTGTTAAGAGTCTGAGAGTCTGAGAGAGAGAGAGAGAGAGAGAGAGAGAGAGAGAGAGAGAGAGAGAGAGAGAGAGAGAGCTTTGGTGACATAGAGCTACCTACCGGTTTTTCACTTGCTACAGACACTTAGAAGCCTCTTATCCCACCAGATTTTGTAGTATGAACCTTAACTAAGCAAGATCAATTGTGAATGGTCCACATGACACAAAAATCATCAAAACAAATATACGGATCAAATTAAAGTCAGGGATTATGCGAAGTGTCAGGGATCGATTGGTGGGGTACCAAATTAACTCCACCCAACTCGGGTGAGGTACAACCAATCCTGCATAACCACTTTAGAACATAACATGGCGGCAAAAATTTTGAGAGCATTTTAACAGCATCAAGTATATAAAGAAAAAACCCCCAAGAGCCACACCTAAAATCACAACCATAATCCATGAGGGATCTCAGCCCTTAACCACAAACCATATTCTCACTGAATCCAACTCTCACACTTGGAGTTTGACATATCCGCTACAGTCAATCGGAGTCCACACACATGGCTCTTAAGGCGGGCATGAGCTTTTCATGCATAAAATAAGTCCTACCAAAAACTAAACATGATATAAAAATCCAATTTTGACAACATCTAATCATGCAAAGTTGATGCATCATATCTGCACTTCACCTCTTTAGCACATAGAGCTAGTTTTGACCTAGAAAGGTGGAAAGCAATCATACCCATGCACATGAGGCATCCACATCTACCCATAAGGTTCCATACGTCATATGATATCATTCCATCACCATAAACATGATGCAAAACAGCTCCGACCCTTTAAGTTGACTATAAACCAGAACTTCACACATATGCGAAAACCAACTTTTTGCCATTTTTGGGAGAATACATAACATGCAAATGAAAGTGTTTGACTTCAAACCAGTGCATCAAGATCAGGTCCATAATATAGAGTAACATTCCATCCACCACTTTGGCCATTTGACACTCACACAACAAACGGCAACACAAAAAGAAAGCCACTTTATACATATCTGCCTATGCGGTTCAGGTGCGGTTTGGGTTGACTAACCATATACCCTCACATGAGTTTATGGACATCTAATACTTGAAATCAACTCACCAAAAAAAACCATAAATCATACATAAACGGCCGGGTTAAGTCACGACGTCATATGGTACTCCCCTTAGGTGGCACCCCTACACGTGTAGGTAAACCTGGTTATGGAAGGATTAATAACTCGCATACCCAAGGGGATAACGGAGACCTAAATACATTTATCATCAAGTTCAATCAATCTTTTCAATTGGCCAAGTGGGTTTTCCTATTTGGGGAATCTATATAGTGGTTCTCCAAGGAGCCTGGAGTCCAAATCTTTTACTAAGTGCAGTGGGCAGCAAGTTGTCTTTTGACCATATCTCTTAGCTCGTGCGTAATTTTCACATGATACCCAAGAGATAAAATGTTCTAAATCATGTAGTTTATCTCTGGTTTAAAGGGTTCGAGCTGATTCAAAATGGTTTGTGAGTTATGACCAAAACAATGTTCTTACCGCTTCTATGACATGAAACGAAAAGCGCATTCCATGCACGCACATGATCACAAACACATCGTGCGCATAAACCAACGTGTTAAACATGACAAAATAATAATGGGGCAACTTTGTACGCACTCGGAAAATCCATACATACACTCGTATATGAAAAAACAATCACCGAGAGGGTGTCTACTCAAAAAAAGGACATAGAGAGAGATGATGATGGCTATGGAGTTTAGAGCTTCTCTCTGTGCTTTAGAATTGATTAGGGGCTGTCAAAAGGCTTGTGTCTTTGCCGCAAGAGAGTGGTGATGAGGGCTACGTAGAGGTGTTCACCACAAGAGCTTTCAGAGAGCGTGTACACCGTGAAACGAGAGAGAGGAGATAGTAAGCAAGTAGAGAGAGAGTATCATTCTTCTTCTTCTTCTTCTTCCCATAAACGAGAGAGAAGAGCTTATCGAGATGGTGATCAAGAGCTTGCACCACTCCGTATAATAAGTAAGTATTGCCTTGCGGTAGTAGACGCAACAGACGACACTGAAAACTGAGCACTCCTTGCCAATTTATAGGCACTACAGCAAGCCAGAGTGATGCCCAAGGCAAGCTACTATTGCCCCCTCTCAGCCTGGATTAGCTGTAAACTTTTGGGAAAAGACTCCAGTCTTTTCTAAAAACATGGCACAGCTTTTGGCAGTCAACTCTCCCACTTACCTATCAAATTTTTACTGTAAAAATTGACTAACTGGCTAGTATCCCTGCAACTAATGAAACCGTCACTAGACTATGCCGCACCGTGATGCCCCGACATAATTATGACTTTTCCGTACTGCCTCCGCGTATTTACGATACTGCTTTTTATACAAATAATTCCCGTAAAAATCTCGTTTAATCCGGTTTTTTCTTTGAGTAGTCATTTTTAAATTCGACGAAGACAAAACTAAATAATTTTATGTTTAGGTCATCCTAAAAAGCACATTGCTTTTCGAAAACACCGAAACGCACGAAAAACTAAAAATAGCGTAAAAACAAAAAAAACTAAAATTTTCTAAAACTGAACCACGGGTTTCCCTTGTCCACTGGAATAAGCAAATGGACTCGCTTTTCACTAAAAAGCACTAGAAATCATGAAAAGATAAAAATAGAGTGAAAAGCACTCAAAAAGCAGATTTTTACAAAATTGAACCATAGCTTCCCTGGGTCACGTAGGTTAAGGATCCGACCTTGCTTTTTGCAAAAAAGCACCTAAAAGCATAAAATTCATGAAAAAACTAAAAATAGCAAATTTTCTCAAAACTGAACCAAACGTCCATCTGACCTACTAGAACATGGAAATGACTTTGCTTTTTAATTTAGAACCTTACAATACTGTTAATCAAGCATCTTAAATCAAAATTTGACAAAATGAACATTAGAATTTGTTTTTCTTATTTTTAAAAGAGACCCAAAGTTTGGGGATCTTACATCCTCCCACACTTGGAAAGTTTCAGTGTCCTTAACTCGACATGAATAACAAATGAGTAAGCCTAAAACCTTCTATAGAGATAGGCTAAATTAATTATTTTATTTCTCAATTATGATCCTGTCCTGGAGAGATTTTGGTCGCCACAATATTAAATAACCTTGGAGCATTAGTAAGTTCAAAAGGCATTGAAAGTTCTTCATTTTCTCCTTCATCTACAGTAGCTGCATGGACAGAAACGTTTGATGGATTTCCTCCACCTCAAGCATTCTGAGTTCTATTAGCTTGGGTTCCTCCTTGAGGCTGTTGATTTCCTCTTGAATGAGCTGTTCTATTGGATTGTCCATTTCTTGTAAAGATTGGATTCCTAGGTCTAAAATTCCCTTGGTTTATGGTGGTCTCTGGTTTGTATTAGGTCCAGATTCTGGACATCTAAGGTTCCTGATAGTATCTGTACTTTGAGCATCATTTTGTCTTGCAAGTTCATAATTCTCTGGATAATTAAACGGACAATCCTAAGACACATGGTCAGGCTCAAAACAATTGAAGCGAAGGTGATCTCTTATTGCCCTCCTACGTAATATGGCTTCTCGAGTCTGAGAATATGAAGATCTGGACTCATCCTCTGGTCAAGGTCTTTTAATACCATTTGATATTTCAAGCTCAATTGGTTTACTCGCATCAAGAACATCTGCAAAATTTGTAAGACGTAAGCTGTGAAGTCTAGTCCTCAAAGAATTATGGAGGCTTGACACAAATGGTGCCACTTTGACTTCTTGATTCATCCCGACTGGAGCATACTTGACAAGAGTCAAGAAATGTTGATAGTATGATTCCAGATCTCTGGTTTCCTGAGTTCAATCAAGAAACTCATTCATACGGTCTGAATCATATACTTTGTTTTGATAATTCTTCTTTAAACGAATCTTGAGATAATCCCAAGTTGCTGCATTAGGGTTAACATTATTTTCAGTACAATGGTTTCTCCACGAACGCTTGGCCGTCTTTTCAAGTTTAAATTTAGCAATGATAGCCTTGTTCTCTGTGGATGAATGAGCTAAATCAAAGTAATCATTCATGCACTCATTCTAGTCCTCAAGAACCTTGTCTATATCTTTGCCTTATCTGCTAAAGTTCCCAGGTTGTGACTTTTGAAGCATAGCATCAATGTCACAATCAATGATAGTTGGTTGAGGTGCAATAGGGACATTGGCATTAGCAGACACTCCATTTCCTCTAGGAGGCATGATCTATTACTGCATCATTTCAAATCCAAAACCTTATTAACAATATATTATATTAATCTTCCTGTACTATACGTCAAAAAGGGTGGACGCGAAGGAATTTTTAAAACCATAATCTTCTAAGGAATGGGTAGTCATTTACACCCAGTTAAAAAAGACAAGATCTAGTTACAAGACGTTAGAAGTCACCTCAAGAGTCATTACTAAAACAAACATTCTAAGAAATTCTTGATACACTTGTTGAACACGTCAATCACTTCATCATAACTCAAGACCACATAATCCCATATAAGAAGACAATTCAAGCAGATACTATGAATCAATTCCACTCATAGATGGATTGTGAATACAATATCCTTTACCAAATAGCATGCATGAATGTGTGCATGATGCATAACTAACCTGACTAGTATCAAGCTTTAGGCTATCCCCATAACCTTAAGCATAGGCTGTGATACCAGGTGAGAGATACCCCTCCCCAGGGGTTTATGCACAATATATACAATTTACACTCTTATACAATTTTCAATATACATCAAAGTTGCAGAAGCGTTTGCATAGGGGAGGAGTTCTCAGTGCCCGACCAAGCATGGAATTTAGGCCATGAGCTGGATTGCATCCAGAGGCACCTAATGGCTAGTGCTACCTCTGAATGGGTTCGATGAATGAAAGAAACCTCAAGAGAAAAAAATAACATTGTGGAGGGTGAATATATGTTTACACCGCATTGCAGGAAGAGAGAGAGAGAGAATATAGTGGAGGATAAAATAGAGTGTTGTAGAGACACGACAGAATGACAACAAAGAATCTTTAAACGCCCCATCTAAATGAAACAGGCAACCATGTATTAATACACTAACAAAATCTAGGTATACCATAACATAAAAAAGAAGTATAACAAAATAACTAGCAGAGCACTGAACCCTGTGTAGGGATCGACCGGTCCACCCATCCACTTCCGCTCTACTACGGACATAAAGAAAATTTCACTTCGTCAGGAGTGAGCCAAAATACCTCCAACCTACATGAGCCAGACATAAGCTGAGGCGGCTTCGACTCTCTCCATGAACCCGAGCTCTGAAAGGATCCCAAATACCAATAGGTGGTAGGGTAGCAACACCAACCATACCATTTTAGGCACCACGCCTCTTCAATTGCCCAACATCGGGTATTTAGGCAAAGCCAAGGCAAAATCCCCGACGCATTAGCTGTGTAGGTCATTCAACCCTTGACGCACTAACTGTGTAGATGAGCCTAACAAGAAAGAAGAAGACCTAGGCAACACCCCCGATCCAGCAAAGCCCCAGGTCAATGAACCTTTTATCTAAGGCTAAGGGATGTAAGTGTTCCTAGTCTTGTCGTGACGCTGCCATGAGAAACATAACACACGAGTCGAATCACAGTAGCACATTCCATATGCACAAACAATCTTTTCCAAGCAGTTAGATTGTACACGGTCTCTACCCTTACACATCTACCTTAAACCATCTAAGTCACTTCATGATCTAATCTCAAAGCTATAAACTATAATCCAATCACATCACACGGGTGAGCAGTCCACCCAACTCGGGTGAGGCACAACCAATCTTGCATAACCACTTTAGAACATAACATGGCTGCAAAACATTTGATAGCATAACCATATCCATGAAAAAAAACCAAGAGCCACACCAACTTCCACCATAAAATCACAAACATAATCCATGAGGGATCTCAGCCCTTAACCGCAAATCATATTCTCACTAAATTCAACTCCCACACTTGGAGTTTGACATATCCACTGCAGTCAATCGCAGTCCACACACACGACTCTTAAGACATGAGCTTTTCATGCATAAAATAACCAACTAAAAACTAAACATGATATAAAAATCCAATTTTGACAACATCTAATTATGCAAAGTTGATGCATCATATTTGCACTTCACCTCTCTAACACACAGAGCTAGTTTTGACCTAGAAAAGTGGAAAGCAATCATACCCATGCACATGAGGCATCCACATCTACCCATAAGGTTCCATACATTATATGATATCATTCCATCACCATAAACTTGATGCAAAACAGCTCCGACCCTTTAAGTCGACCATAAACTATAACTTCACACATATGCGAAAACAAACTTTTTGCCATTTTTGGGAGCATACATAACATGCAAATGAAAGTGTTTGACCTCCAACCAATGCATCAAGCTCAGATCCATAATATAGACTAACAGTCTATCACATCACTTTGCCCATTTGACACTCGCACAACAAACGGTAACACAAAAAGAAAGCCACTTTATACATATCTATCTATGCGGTTCGGGTTGACTAACCATATACCCTCACATGAGTTTATGAACATCTAACAGTTGAAATCAACTCACCAAAATAAACCATAAATTGTACATAAATGGCTAGGTTAACTCAAGACGTCATATATAATACTCCCCCTAGGTGGCACCCCTACACACAAACCTGGTTATGGAAGGATTAATAACTCGCATACCCAAGGTGATAACAGAGACCTAAATACATTTATTGTCAATTTCAATCAAGCTTTGCAATTGGCTAAGTGAGTTTGCCCATTTGGTGAATCTATATAGTGGTTCTCCAAGGAGCCTGGGGTCCAAAATTTTTACGGTGTTGCGGACAACAAGCTGTTTTTTGACCATATCTCTTAGCTCGTGCGTGATTTTCACATGATGCCCAAGAGATAAAATGTTCTAAATGATGTATTTGATCTCTGGTTTAAAGGATTTGGGCTGATTCATAACGGTTTGTGAGTTATGACCAAAACAGTGTTCTTATCGCGTGAAACCAAAAGCGCTTTTTATGCACGCACGTGATCACAAACACATCGTGTGCATAAATCAGGGTGTTAAACATGATTAAAAAATCGTGGAAAATCCATACACAGACTCGTATATGAAAAAACAATCACCGAGAAGCTGTCTACTCAGAAAAATGACATAAAGAGAGATGATGATGGCTATGGAGTTTAGAGCTTCTCACTCTTCTTTAGAATTGATTAGGGGTTGTCAAAAGGCTTCTTGATTTTTTGCAAGAGAGGGTGATGAGAGCTACATAGAGGTGTTCACCACGAGAGCTTTGGGAGAGCACGTAAACTGTGAAACGAGAGAGGAGATAGTAAGCAAGTAGAGAGAGAGAGTATCCTTCTTCTTCTTCTTCTTCTTCTTCTTCTTCCCATAAACGAGAGAGAAGAGCTTATGGAGATGGTGATCAAGAGCTTGCACCACTCCATATAATAAGTAAGTATTTCCTTGCGATAGTAGACGCAACAGACGACACTGAAAACTGAGCACTCCTTGCCAATTTATAGGCACTGCAGCAAGCCAGATTGATGCCCAAGGCAAGCTACTAGCGCCCCCTCTCAGCTTGGATTAGCTGCAAACTTTTGGAAAAAGACTCCAGTCTTTTTTAAAAACATGGCACAACTTTTGACAGTCAATTCTTCCACTTACCATTCAATTTTCTATAGTAAAAATTAACTAACTGGCTTGTATCCCTGCAACCAATGAAACCGTGAATAGACTATGCAGCACCGTGATGCCTTGACATAATTATGACTTTCTCATACTACCCCAACAAAAATCCCGTTAATCCTGTTTTTTCTCCGTGTAGTCATTTTTAAATCGACGGAGACTAAAATTAATTAATTTATGTTTAGGTCATCCTAAAAAAAACATTGCTTTTCAAAAATGCCGAAAAGCACGAAAAGCTAAAAATAACGTAAAAAGCAAAAAAAAAAAAATCTAAAATTGAACCACGGGTTTACCTTGTCCACTAGAATAAGGAAGCGGGCTCGCTTTTGACTTAAAAGCATTAGAAATCATGAAAAACTAAAAATAGCGTAAAAAGAACTCGAAAAGCATATTTTTATAAAATTGAACCGTAGCTTTCTCGAAACACGTAGGTTAAGAATCTGACCCCGCTTTTTGCAAAAAAGCACCTAAAAGTATAAAAAGCATGAAGAAGCTAAAAGTAGAGGGTTTTCTCAAAACTGAACAAAACGTCCATCTAACCTACGAGAACATGGAAACAACCTTTCTTTTTGCTTTAGAACCTTACAATACTGGGTGAAAGCATGTTAACCTGTCGCGCTTTTTGTGCTAGTTAGCAGTTTCAACTTAGCACATCTTCAAAAAGTTGGGCGTCCGGTAAATTTTTTACAAATAATATCAAAATTTGTCGGAGGTTGTACATTTGGATTCCTTGTTTCAAGTGCTTTCTGTTGATATATCATATGTCATAGATCTTGGAGATGTAGCTCAAGTTATTGTACTAGTTAGCATATGTCAAAATTGTGCTAGTTAGCATTGTCCGGGACATGAAAAAGCATGATAGGTTAACATGCTTTCACCCTACTATCAATCAAGCATCTTAAATGAAAATTTGACAAAACGGACATTAGAATCTGTTTTTCTTATTTAAAAGAGACCCAAAATTTGGAGATCTTATACGACCCATCCCACAAAGCTTGGTCACATTTGGTTATAAAACATGGATCGCGATCCATGTACCTCAAAAACAAAGTTGTCAAGAATTGGGTAGAAAGTAATGTATATGTCAACTATGGAAGTACATGTCATTTTTTCAATGTTTTGGTGCACAAAATGGTGTATTTTGCAAGGTGAAGCAGTTTTACACTGCAAATATTAAGGTCAATGTATTTGATAAAGTTAGTGGATTGAAGGATTTGGTACGCTCAATGTAGTCCAAAATAGTGCAAGAAATACTTGTCAAATAAGCCAAATTTTCTAGCAGGGCTAGATGGTCAATTAAACTCCAATTTTTTTGAAATTGTACAGACATCTAGACTTGAGAATGAACTTCAATATCCAATCAGAAAATCTTCAAACCTTCAAACAATACAAGCACACGGAGCTGCCAAAGCTAGCATCCAAAAATTCCAAGTGCCAAGAGATGGACCAGAGGAAATAGCTCCAAGCAAAGACCCCAGATAGTGAAGCAATTGAGTTCGACATGGATTTCAGTGCAGAGATAAAACCCAAGAACCGAGATACACCATCAGAGTACCAATCAACAAAAGAAGACGAAAAAGGCTTTTTCCATCATTGTCCCACTTATCCGTAAAAGATGCCAACGGACTAAGAAGATTCCAAAAACACAAGTCCAAAGGTCTATGGAGGAGGCTTAGCAATTGTGAGAAGAACGACTTGCAAAGATAGCAACTGAGAAGGAAAAGGTTGAAGAAACCAACCCAAATATGGATGACAAAGATGACATTGAGCTTGATAAAAACCTTGATAAGATTAAATCAAAACAAATGGAAAATATCAAACAACATTGACGCAAGAAAGCTGAAGAGAAAGCAGCTCTAGCGGGTTCATTCAAACAACATATCATGATGTGCTAAAAAGGAAAGCAGAGCAAAGAGCAGAAGAAGATGCAACAAGACGAAAGATAAATGATGTAGAATCCCTAGAGGATTCACTAGAGAGCCACCAATCTAAGCATAATGAAGGGAAAAAGGACAAAGGTTCCACTAAGCATCAAGAAACATAGATAGAAATTGGACAAAAACAGGTCTCCTCGAAGCCTATAACTCATGGGAGATTCACCATGGAAAACTTATCGCACCATGTAAGTGTAGGGGAGGTTTTTTTAACAAGTTAAGTAAGCATATAAGTTAGGGGCAAGCCCCCAATAATTATCTCCTGAGCTTAAAAATAAAGGAGGGGGTATCATATTTATTTGGAGAGGAGAGAGAGAGAGAGAGAGAGAGAGAGAGAGAGAGAGAGAGAGAGAGAAGTGAGCAAAGGGGAAAATGAGAGGAAGTTTTTGTGTTCAAAATCATGGCTTCCCAAAAGAGCCTTCCCTTGAAATTGTGAGTCAATAGCTACAAAGATACATCCAAGAACTAAAATTGCTTTGTATCATTTGCTTCTTTTGTGAGTATAGTTCAATTATTGAGGGATGAAAGCTACAAAGAGTTTTATAGATGCAAATTTACACGGAGAAACTAACACAACTTTATAACCATGTTTTTTGATTAATTTAGATGGGTCAAAATTGGACGAGTAGCTAGAGTGCAGGATGAACGGGCACATAGTTTGAAAGTCAAACTAAGACACATAGAGGGTAAATCTAGCTAACAACATAAGTGGTTCCTTACTAAGTTGCTACTCACTATGGTACACACTCTTTGACTAGTTTTACTTAGTTAGATCATCTGAGACCTAAAATTTATATGTAAAATAGGGGTATGATAGTTTTTTGCATTGAATTTGTACCTTAATATGAGTCGTATATAGGAGTTTTGTCACATTTTTGCGCTCGCAGGTGGCATCCTGTTTTGTATATAGAGTGATCCCCCGGGCTATAACGCCTCCTCTTGCTCATGGTGAGAAAAAACAAGAAGCTAAAGAGCAAGAGAACCATATAGAAGTTGAAGCAGGTATAGAGGACACAAGTGCATAGGCAAACAAAGAAGGGTAACAAGAATAGACAACGGACCAACAAGGGAAAAGAGAGGAGCAAAGAGAGAGTTAGTGCCAGGGACTTCCCAAAAACCAGCTATGCAAGTGGGAGGATAGGTCCCACCACAAAATAGAGAAACCATTGAAAAAGAGAAGAGGCTAATCAGAGACTTTGAGCTAGAACAACATTTAGAGATGATCCGGATCCAATTCCAATGCCAAACAACAGTAACTGAGGGAATTGGATTCCAAAGATGCTAAAGAAGAGGCAAATGGGGAAATCAGAGAGAATGCAAGTCTACGATAATAGATTGATAGTCTCTATGAAGACAAAGATAGCCTACAAGTGGCACTAGAATGGAAGAGAAAAGAAGTGGCAAGTCATTTCCATGACCTTCAGGATCATACTGCACCAAATTATAAGCTCCCAATGGAATAATAGGCATTAAAAGAAAAGCTAGCAAGAGAACAACATAGGTGTACAAAATTGAGCGAATCGTATGATGCAGTAAAACACACATTCTCGACTCTCCTCGCCAAACAAGATGCACTAGCGGAAGCGTCCACCTCTCAGACACCAACTGCTATCATGGATGAAAGCCAAGCTCGCACAAGTAAAGTACCAAAGATAGATGATGATAGCTGGCCGAATGGCTAACAAAACCAGAAAGATCAAGAGATTAAAGAGCTGAAGGACTAATATGTCCCAAGCAAAAACTTACCTACCTACCTAAGTTGAGAAGCATGTGCAGGAGCTAGAAAGAAAAGATTAAGCAATTAGTGCCCTGCAAGCTAAAGAGTTCATGAAAGACCAATAAACATCACCACCACTAAGAGAGTTTGAAGAGTCGACGTACCCCCCTTGGACATACCAAGCACATCAACAAGGGGTGGGCTACATGATTTGAAGAAGACACACTAAAACAAAAGGATGCAAGAGAGGATCTCAAAAAATGGATTGAAGGCATCCCAAACCACTCTCACAAGGAGTATATGCTCAACGAGCTCAAGATATTAGAGTCAATTGCCCTCTTAATGATCAAACCAGTTGAAGTTGTCCGGAATTGGGGCCACGAGATGATATTTTTACCATTGATGAAGAAAGAGGCACTACTATGGAAAAATAAGCTTTTGCTAGCACTTGAACCAAATCAAAAGGGAGACTATGAAGATGTGCCAATTACAATTAACCAAGTGCTTTTGATACTAGAGAACCAGTAGCTATGGAAAAATAAGTGGTTTCAAAAGAGGTGCATGATGAAACCACATACAAAAATAATCCACATCATTTGAGGATTGATACTATCCAATTCCTCAATGGCAATCGTGGGATAGCTACTACATCTGAGAAGCAATTATCCAGTCCTTTCAAAGCCCATGAACAACTGCAAGCCAAGAGAGTCCTACATGGTGCATACATTGATAGTAGTGATTACTCAAATGCGCAATGTTCTAGATCTGACATGTAAAATGCTTACAAAGATTGCAAAGATGAGTATCGCATGTATATAATCATTTGAGGACATTGAGACTTTAGATCACCCATGGAAGTGTTCTTAGAAGGAACCCAAGGAATAGCTTGGAATCTCAATACATAAGTCCCCAACTGCAAAGAGATTGCAACATTATTATGAGAATATACGTCAAGATCATGTTTTTGCGCTTGCATTATATGCAAACATTTGAAGCGGCTGTCATGATAGGATTCTTTGAAATGGACTCCACAATCCTCAACCCTCTCACCAAGGACCTACAAGCATGTCACATAGCCTATCAGAGTGCGGTCCACAACAACCCTTTCAAGGACCTCTCTATTCAAGCTGACATCATTGCTTGGGTTGAAAAGTTCAATAGAATCACTCAAACACTGGGAAAAAGACAATTCAACTATTGAGGCTATCTACAAAGCTTGCATGAGGACGTGCAATGATTAGGAATGGGGTGATGTTAGCAAAATTACTTAACAACAAGTGCCCTTTTGACCAGCTACACTACTACAAAGCCAAAATTTTGATGTACTCCTATCATTTTTTCAAAAAAGCATTGTATAAAAGAGGAGCATAACTATTGAGTTTCTTTGTTGTACATTTCAAATTGTAACCCTTTTGTCCTGAACTCAAAAGTCTTGTAAGCTAGCCATGGGCCAAATGAGAAGCCATAGGTATAAGGTTAAACTTTTCAAGTTTGACACATCATTTTATCCTTATCTAATTTTTTCTACACGTACAATTGAGCGCTCTACTCGTACGATTGAGAGCGGCTACTCAACAACATATTGTAATCCATTTTTCTCAGCTTCATAATCAAAATTCAATTCCCAAATACTTGTCTCTTGTTCTTTCATTTAAGTGTAATCATTCTCAATTTTGTCGTGGTTTGTGACTGCTGATGGCAAGCTAAATCTACAATTTTGAGTGAAAAAATGGTTGTTTTTTGACATTTTGACCATAGAAGAGTAATCCTAGACCATATGGCGACCTTTTTGGATAGAGTCTATTGTATTTTTCATGACCTAGACCATGATGGATTGGGATTTCGGTACCTTGTTGGATGACTTCCAGACTTTGTAGGATAGTGTCCCTAGGCCTTATATACTTCCTCCTAAAGTTTCATTGCATTCTGAAATTTTTTGGTCGACAAAATGATGTGCTGACCTAGAGTGGTGAGACTAGACAACGGTAGATTTCCACAGTAGGATATATTTTCTCGCAGTATACAAAAAGCGATTAAAGCTCGGGCCCTCGAATGAAAAAGGCCCAAGAAGAGCATTAAAAGCAGTTCGAAGAGGAGGTTGCTAGACTAATTTCCAAAAAATCTGCGGGGCTGGCCTCTGAAGAAGAACACCAAAGGTGGTTGGAAGCTAAAGCCGACGTGGCAGAGCAACATCTTGACGAGGTCAGGAGGGTGAGGTTGATATCTAGGGAGACCTTCCTACAACCAGATGCCGCTAATCAAGCACATTTCTTTAGGGCCTAAGATTTAGATAACTTCTCTTTTGGGTCATTGATGTTCTGCATGTTAGCACTTGCAATCAACATGTCATCAACATACAACATCAGGATGATGAACTTCCCATCTCCCAAATTCTTTGTGTAGACACAGTGATCCGAGTTGCATCTTGTGAATCCATGATCCAACATCCATCGATCGAACTTCAAGTACCACTGTCTTGATGCTTGTGTTAAACCATACAAGCTTTTCTTTAATCTGCAAACCATTTTCTCCTTACCTTTTACTTCATACCCCTTTGGTTGAAGCATGTAAATTTCCTCCTCTAAGTCACCGTGAGGGAATGCCATATTGACATCCATTTGCTCCAGATTTAAATCATAAGAAGCCACAAGGCTTAAGACAAGTCTAATTGAGTTCATTTTTACAACATGAGAAAATATTTCATTGAAGTCAATACCTTTTTTTTGAGAAAACCCTTTTACCACAAGCCTAGACTTGTACCTTTTCTTCTCACCTTCTTCTTCCTTCAACTTGTACACCCATTTGTTTTGAAGTGCCTGCTTACCTTTAGGAAACTCAACCAACTCCCATGTTGCCTGTGGTTTACTCTATGGTGGTGCTGTGGTGGCCGCCCGGTCTGACTCCTACCGGGTGTGTTATGCTTGATGGAGTCTCTCTGTATGGTGATGGAGCATCAGCTCCCCCCTTATTGTGACGATATGTTTCTTATCTGGTTGTATTAGCTTCTGATTGGTTGTCTATTGTACTCAGTATGGGTTCCATGTAAGAGCCTAGGACTCTGTTTTAATCTTCATGCTATTTCTAGACATCTTGAGGGGGGTTCCTTCAAGGGTGGCAGCTTTGATGAAATCCATGGCAGCCTCTTGACGGTACTCTGTGTCTCATAGTTTCATTTTGAGATTCTCTATGGTCTGTTAGATGCCCTGGCTCGGGTTATGAGCAGGGCTTGGAATGTAATTTTTTGATTTTTTTTCTTTAATCTCACTTACACTT
This sequence comes from Adiantum capillus-veneris, assembly GCF_014529385.1. Classification (NCBI taxonomy): domain Eukaryota; kingdom Viridiplantae; phylum Streptophyta; class Polypodiopsida; order Polypodiales; family Pteridaceae; genus Adiantum; species Adiantum capillus-veneris. Next base: position 109,378,690 of record NC_140945.1, on the reverse strand, counting down.
GTGAGTTTTGCCAAAAAAATATATTCTTGCACTTGCATTTAAGATTGGGATTGTGGTATGATATATGCCGGAGGAAAGGTGGGAGCAAGTAATGGAGAACATTTGGAAGCAAAAGGTTTCGCAGCACATGAAGGTATTTCTGTGGAAGGTAATTTGGGATTCTCTACCAACGGGGGTGAAGATTCAGGAGAGAGGGATTGGGACAAATCGATGCTTGGGGTGCAGGTTCGCTAGTGAAGATCTGGCCCACCTATTCATGGAGTGCCCAGCTATCAGAGGCCTCGCAGGGAAAATATGCAAGTGGGTCCAAAGGACATGGAAAATTGTTTTTTTCAAGACTAATTTATTCCTTGGAGGTAAGAATTTGGGAAGTCTTGTCCTCCTCATCAGCACTGAAATTTTCAGGTACTTCTTCTTACATAATGTATGGCAGACAAGGAACCGTTGTGTGTTTGAAGGAGATCATGAGGTGGCAAGCTTCGCAGAAATTATACAAGAAAGCAAAGTGCTAATATGGACGCTCGGGCGCAAGCAAAACTTGATTGATTGGTCTAGGATTACCTATGCCTTGCTGTCAACAGACGAAATGCTTAGGAAGGGGGAAAATCTTGGCCGTTGAGAAATAGAAGATCTCTGAAGAATGAAACATGATAATTGACCTCGTGTATCAAGGATAAGGGGGCGGGCCATTAAGGGTGGATCCCCAGATAGCCAATGTAATCATAGTCTCTCGATGATGCATGACTCGGCACGAGCATTGCAAGATCCTGTAATTTTTTTTGGGTGATCAATATAATTCACTCACAATTGTGAGTTTTGTAAAAAAAAAAAAAAAAGATTGGGATTGTGGTGTGCTTTACTTTGTGCGAGCACCTTCACATTGAGCCTCCGTCCAAAACAATTAGTGCACTTCTTGGAATAGCCTATGCTGGCACGCTTAAGATTGGGATTGTGTATTGGAGATTCATCAAAGTCATTGTGTGCTTTGCTTTGTGCAAGCACCTTCACATTGAGCCTTTGTTTTCATTAATAAATTTCTTGCACATGCATTTAAGATTGGGATTGTGGTGTGGTAGCAGTAGTAGGGTTTGTCTTGGCGGTCAAGGGGTGAGTTGTTTGAGGGTTTTCTCCTTGGTGGTAACCTCAAGCCAACCTAAGTTCTCTTAGTGTCTTTGATACCAGTTGCTGCCTTGGCTCGGTAGGAGCATGGTTTATGTAACTTTTTTGGTTTTGTAATTTATACAAAAACTCACTATTGTGAGTTGGGGGGGAGGGGGGAAATTTGGGATTGTGGTGTGCTTTTCTTTGTGCGAGAACCTTCACATTGAGCCTTGTGGCCAAAACGATTAATGCACTTCTTGGAGTAGCCTATGCTGGCATGCACAAAAAACTTAAAAGCATCTTGACTTAGGTTGGGTTCGGACGAGCCCGACGGCAAAGATTTCGCTTAACGTCTTCCTCCTCCCTCCTCATTCACAAGAGGTGGCGGTAGAATATGAGAATATTTTTGCGCTCGGTTTTCAGCCATTAAGGTGTAACCCAATGGTGGGTTAGAAGCCTCTACATGGGCTAGCACGAGCTTGAGCTACTTGTAGCGCATTTCATGCTGAAAAGCAGGTGGCAGTGGAAAACATTTTTTGGGAAGGGGGGGGGGGGGGGGGGGGGGGCTCGCTAAATTTTACGTGGGTCTAAAAATGAGCAACAAATATTTTACCAAATGAGATGCCTTCAAGTAGGATTCATGCCCCATTGGTATTGTTTGCCGTCGCCTCATCTGAACCTGGCCTTACAAGAAATCTGGTAGCATTGCCACAAGTACAAAACTACACGGATGAAAAAACTGGCTTCCATAGTGTGGCCTTCTGTATGGCATATAAACCTACCAAGTTGGCACCAAATTAGAATTGTACACTTATATTTGGACATAATCTTGAAAGGTACCACGTCGTTTCTTTAGTGAAACTTAGAAATTTGAAGACAACATAGTATAAACTCAAAATGAGTCCAATGCTAGTAAGATAGAAAATTACTTCCACCTTTGTGTTGTTAGTTATTTAGGGTGTTAGGTGCCCCAAAACTCCAAGAAGAAGAGTTACATAGTGAGTACTCCATAAACACACTCAAAATTGTCTTTTGATTACAAAGACCCTTGCAGAATATTCATCAAAATGAGAATCTTACTAGCAAAGCAACATAGAGAATTTTCTCTTTATGGGACATAACTTCCAATATATAGGCTTTTCATTTTATACAAGCACAAAAACAACTTTAGAACTACCTATTCTAGCAATGTAGCACCTTAGAGGTCGCTGAGTTCTGTTTTAAGGTGATCTACTGCCAATTTCATGAACATTGGCCAAAACCAACACACGTTTTTTTGGCTCGACTTAGGTTTAAAAATGTTATTCAAACCCACTCTAAAGGTGGAATCAGTAGCTCCAAAACTTCGAAGGTTTTTCCAAATCATCAGCTAGCTTTGTGGAACTAGAGAACTTTAGAGCCTGCTTGGCATCTCAAGCAATAATTCTAGAAAGTTGTTGAGTTAAAGGACATTAAAGTATCCAATTACCAATCTAGTGCTAATGAGAGATTCTTTTGTCTCCTGAACAAGATGGTATCTTAGATTGGGGATGCTAATTTTTTGCTTTTGGATTGGAATTTGCTTTGTAAGTTTGTCACTAGTTATCGTTCAAACCCCAACCGGAGGGTTGTTGGGATTTGTGGACTTTGTCCTATATTTGTATCCTTATTTGTGTGTACCTTCTCTAGTCTACTAAGAGGCTAATGTGGCATGAAACATGTCATAACATGTGGATACTTTCCACTTAGGATGATGATGTATATGGTGAGATTTACCTCATGTTGTAGCCATTATGTCACCCTATATGAGTACCTATATAGGCTTGTAATCTCTCTTTTGTTATGTGCATAATCAGGAGTTATTTTAGAATCTACATTGTGTATCTCTACTCTCTTTGATTACACACATCATGAATGTTATACTCACTAATCCTTACAACACATCCTCCTTGGAGACACACCAACAATCCACCACTGTTCTGCTAAGCATGATCAACACCTTCACGTGTTTTGACATAATGTTCATGTGATTGTGGCCCTCGGATGTGATTTGTCAAGTAAATTTCATCTTTACTTATGGTTGTGGTGTATCTTGAAATATGAATGCCATGGGTGTTTTTCCTGTTACTTTGAGGATTTATGAACTACTCTAGTATGTGTTTATCCATGGGGGAGAGAAGTCTAAGCTAGTTTTTGGACGATAGCTGAAATTAGCTATGTCATGCCACTACCCTTGCTTTCACCTTCATGCCATAAGCATCTTGCTGCATTTCTTTCCTTTCTATATGAAAACTTCAAAAGATTGGCCTTCTTTTTTTAAAGTGCCATTCCTCAACACTTACTTTGTGTGCACTTAATATTTGATGCTCTAATACCAATGATAAAAACCTAAGGTATAAGCCTCTTAGAAGAGCTTATCTGAGAGATCTTCTAATACCAATGATATAAACCTAAGGTATAAGCCTCTTAGAAGAGCTCATCTGGGAGCTCTTCTTATCATAGGAGCACTACCTAGAATTGTCCACCCAACCACATGAGTCCGATGCTTATATAATCCTGGCCTAGCCATTCACATTGAGACGGACATAACCCAAGCCTACATTGTGGGTTACAAACAATTCTAGTTCGTAGGTCGATGGGCTATGGAAAAATATGCTTGGGGAACATACTTTTCATACCTTCCTTAGAAGTCTAATGACGACCCACAATCTCTTCCCATTGAAGATGTGTTGTCGAGATCATATGCTCACTTATAAAAATCTACTTGCAATTCAAGGGATCTCAAATGATTATTGTATGGTAACATGAATGTAACAAAGGAGAGTTATTATAGGGGAGATGAGGTGCATTTTACAATGCATGGCCATGTGTATAGGGGCAAGTTTAGGGGGCATTGGGTGCATTTTACAATGCATGGCCATGTGTATAGGGGCAAGTTTAGGGGGCATTGGGTGCACACATGTGATGTCCCCTCATTATTACTTGTGCATCCATCAAGATTAAAATATTCGTGTAGCTCTGAAGCTAGTTAGCATTGTATTGTCCATGGAAGCATGTTGTTATGTAATAACTTAGTTCTCCACCTCTTATTTAAGGCAATACATTATTTAAGCTGATCTAGGTCTCCATTGGACAATCCATTAACCTAGTCCATTGACCAACTCATATAGTAGATCAGAAAACAAGTATCCCAAAGGCCTTTAGGATTTGTATTTCCAAAAGAGTGTCCTAATGCACTCAAGATTACCTCCTTAACTATATGCCCGAAATTGTAATCTGTGGGGTTGCAATCAATGATGGAGTTTGACTCTCCCAAATTGCATGAGAATAAAAAAGGGCCATTGCAAAGCTAATCAATTTTGTAACCCTTTAGCATTGATATGAACCTTTATTCCAAACATTTTCACGTTTTTTAATAGGGAATATCATTTAACACTATTTTGGTAACCAAATCAAATATTCCTATTATATGTATTTGTTTGTGAAAGTCTTTACTTTAGCTAAAAGCTAACACCACATTTTAGTTTGGAAAAAATAAGAAACAACTTTTGATTGTATGATCATCAAGAGCTCTCAAAGGCTAATGAGTGCTCAGTTTGAACAAAAACAACATATTTGCTAGGTGAATCCCATTCTACCCAAAGTACAAATATCTCTAGACAACGAACCTATTTTTCCTATTAACATCAATGATACTTGACAAAATTATATGGTTGTTGCACGCCCAAAAGTGTTGTTTTGAACATAGAATTTAGTACAAAAAAGTGCATTGTTTGCATTATGTTGACCTATCATTGATGTGCATATGCATACACCTATCATTACTTTTATAAATGCTTCCACAATGTTAGCCTTCCATATGGCATAAAGACTTATCAAGTTGGTGCTAAACTAGAATTGTACTCTTGTATTGGGATCTAAGCTTGAAATGTACCATTTTTGTTGAGTGAAATCTAGCAATTTCAAGACAACATAGTATTAACTCAAAATGAGTTCGATTATGGTAAAATGAAAAATCACTCTCGCCTTTGTGTTGTTTGTTATTTAGGATATTAGGTGCAAAAAAATTCAAGAAAATTACATAGAGAGAACTCCATAAACACACTTATAAATTCTTTTTGATTACAAAGAGACTTCCAAAATATTAATTATAATGTGAATTTTAGGAGCAAATCAGCATAGAGAATTTTCCATAAGAGAACTTTTATTAGCATAACGACACCCCTTTCAGACTACCTATTCTAGCTATGTAGCACTTTAGAGGTGACAAAGTTGTGTTTTAAGGTGATCTAATGCCAATTTGATAAAATTTGACCAAAAAATAGACACTTTTTTGCTTGAGTTAGGTATAACATGTTATTCAAACCCAATCCTAAAGGTGGAATTAGTAGCCTCAAAAAATTCCACATTTTTTTAAAGTCATCATCTAGCTTTGTGGATATAGAGCACATTAGAACCTCCTTGGCATCACAAGCAATAATGATAGGAAGTTGCTCATTTAAGAGGACACAAGTGTCCAAGGAAATAAAAGTGTCTTATTACCAATCTAGTGTTAATTAAGAAACTTCAAAAGCAAAATTTACAAATTGAACAGAAAAAGGGTGTATTATAGTCATGAGAAATTCAAGATAAGGGATACTAATGAAACCCCTTGAAAGCATGTTGATGAATTAGTTTTACATAGAGTGAAAGCCCCAATTGCAACATTTAAGATAATCAAGAGGAACACATATCAAGGCTTAAATGGAAAAGAGGAGATGATTATTGAGTTCATGAGAGTAATGTTCATGGGATACATATGTGTGTGGTGTATGTAATGAAAGAGAGAGAGGCAAGGGGGGGGGGGGGGGGGGGGGGGGGGGGGTATTAGTCCTTGATTATGCCCCTTGACAAAGACCACAAGGATCCTCTATGGACATAGATGGCATGCATGTCCCCTTATACATGCTTCTTGTTTATGCACGCTTCTTTCATTCATAATAAGACTCACATGTTTCTCTTATCTACAACTCATTCCATGGCTTTGCCCACACACCATTTTACGCATCATCCTAGTTGTTATCCTATATGGATAGAGGGAGGGCCTCTCACTCATTCATATGTCTCATCTCATACCTAATACCTACTAAGGCACATGATTCACAAATCCAACAAACATCCACTTGGGCTTTTGAGTGTGATAAATATAATGATCAAGACACTCAGATATTCCACAAATGGATCTAATGTCTTCCCCTCGAACAAGATGTCATGGTTGAGACCAAGCACTCTAGGATATTCCAATTATAGAATTGTAGAGAGAGGTAGAGAAGAAATCATAGATGTGTGCCTTTAAAAGAGTATTCACCTCACCCCCATTTACTGCATTTCTTTTTTTTGTTGTCTACCTTCATCCTTGGTTGAGTTCTTCATACTCATACTCATGTTACTTCATTTGAATGCTTCTTATCAGCTTTGATGGCTTCACCTTATTCTGAATATGTGTTGATGACTCTTTAATTTTCTTCTTACGATGGTAGCTTGATGATGTTACAATGATTTTTCATTCGTCATGATGGTGCTCATAAAATATTTCAAGAGCATGCATTTGCTTTCCATGATTTTTGTAAGAGCAATACACTATTGTTAGTGATTTTTGAATGACTACAAGTTAAACTGAGTGTGGCATATACAAATTGTTTATCCACAAAAATCATATGTGTTATGGCTCTTGAGCATGGTGAAAGCCCAAAATCTCACGTGAATGGCTTTGTGTGTGTGTGTGTGCCAAAAAATTGGCATGTGAGCCTATCAATATTGTAGGAGATGGTGCTTTTTTGTGTTTCTGGCCTAAGCATGCTACTTTGGCCCAAGTAGGGAGAATGTAGTAAGTATGCACATCCCAATTTGATTGTAACACCTTCTTGATTAGGGGTTTCAAATGATTCACTTGTAGAGTGATATGCAAGTCATTCAATGAGGCTAGTTTTTATTTGTCAGAGAAAACTTTTGTTGGTTGGTACGCGCCTACTCGAGGCCCACTTAAAGAAGTGTGCTCTAGCATACATCTGACAGATGGTTATTGATGCATGTCGAAGATTCTTTTTTAGAAGTAAGACCACGTGTGAGTTGCTTTGATTACAAGCTTTCCTTATTGCATATAACAGTAAGTTTACAAAGGACCAGTGAGATTGGTAGGAGTAAATATTAATAATTTCAATAGAATTCACACACTTTTTTTGGGATTTGATTGGATGCATGACTATTACAGAAAAATTACAATCTCTATATAAGTAAGTGGATCACATTCCCAAAGGTTCTTCCATCATTTGATGTGGACCATTTCATCATGACCGCTTTTAGAAAAAAAAAACAAAGCTAATACTCACAAAAAACTTTGTATTTATAGTATTGCTAAAACTTAGGACCTTTTCTAACAATGCAAACTCAAATCCACTGAGGTCCATGTAAGCACTATATACCAAAATTTTGAAAATACTACTAATATTGTCAATAATGTGTCGCTTCAATGGAGTACAACCAAGTAAAAAATGGTGCTACTGATGAAAAAAATGAATGGTAGATAGTGAGTAGCAATCCAAAGGGCTTAACTCAATTATAAAATTCATTTATGACTATTGGAGTAATAGAGCCATCATGGCATGCTATATATGCCTAATGTTAACCCAAAATATAAAAAAGAGTATTCTTTCAATAACTCCTATGAACACATGCACACACAATAAAATCACGTAATCAGATATGATCCAAATTAATTAATAGTAGGCCCGCTTAAAAGCTCTAGATCAATGCTCATACAAAATTAGTCTTCAAGTCAACAATCCCTTCTCCAAAACCACTTTTTGGCAAAAAAATTGAAGAATAAAAATACAGCAAAGCAATGTAATGTTGGGATCGAGTGGAAGACTTGCTCATGGTGTGGGTGTGTGTGTGTGTGTGTGTGTGTGTGTGTGTGTGAGAGAGAGAGAGAGAGAGAGAGAGAGAGAGAGAGTGCTCAAAGAGTAAAAGGGACAACGGAGACTAACTTATTATGCACATGGAAGAGAGATTACAAGCGATCTTAAATAAGCATATATCACATGGCGATCACCTCTCATGCTTCTTGTTTACTCACTCTTCTCGCTTCATAGTTGCACTCTCATTATTGCATTCAAATGTTGCTCATGCCTATGCATGCCTTTTCCTACATGGCATGTTGTAAGCAATGCTCACCTTTGCATAAGTTTGACTAACAATGAAAAGAATGGATGGAGGTTTACTATTGGTAGATTTTCTACCTCTTCATTTTTTCAAGGGGTTGCAAATGCAAGTGCCCATTCACAAGTTTTAAATGGACCACACAGTTAGTGAAAGTTAAGATGAAAACCCAAGGATTTGCAGGTCATGTAATGAGTGAATCCTAATAGCTCACCAAATGTATCAAAGAAGGAAAGGAAAAACCTAGATGATGCCCAACGGATATCAAAATTTGAGTGCATGTCATGATGATGGATATTTTTAACGATGCTTGGAGTATGAGAGATTACATAAACCTTGAGGGGGAGTATTGTCATGTCGCATACATCAAGCTTCAGGGAAAGACTAATTTTCAGGGAGTTAAATGAATTTTTCAATCTATGGTGGCAAGGGGAGTCATCCACAAGGTGAAAAGCAAGAATGTGGAGCTACCAAGTGCAAGGGAAGGTAAAGAAAAGATTTCAACGAGTGAAAAAACTTCAAAACTTTCACTATCAAAGAAGTCACTACAAAGAAGAAACCTAAAGAAGCCCACCTTGAGGAGGTTGTAGCAAGGGGAGTGGAGGAGCAAAAATCTAAATCCAAGGAATAATTTATCGAGTGTGAAGAAATAACTAAAAGGGATTCAAATATTAGCAATTCTTGAGGGGGAACAAACCTATGCAAATCGGCTAAATCACATAAACATTTGGTAGCTTTGGGAATATTTAATAGTTGTGGTAGAAAGGTTAAAGATCCATCATTTGCTTTTTAAGTTGATACATATGATGAGAGAGGTACGAGATTCATGCTGGTAAGGTTAAGTGTTGGGATGGTGTAGATGGCTTGTATAGTGGTATGAGGCATGAGATGAAAATATGCACAAGTGCACACATGTTCTATCTGGTGTCCAACAAGCATTCGGCTCATCCCTACAATCCTCCCATTGAGACAATGATGAGAACACTTTATGAATGTTTTGGCCTTCCCTAGAGGGAAAATATGGTCCTCACTAGAGTGTAGGATACAAAAGTGAAATACTTACAATGGTCCTACCTTTGTAAAAGGGTAGCAATTGATTGGCTCCCTAACAAAACCACAAGAGGCGAGAACAAATCTTCAAAGATAGAGCCTTCCTAGAGGACATACTCTATCAATGGTCATCAAAACAATAATCAAGGTACATGGAGTATAAGGGTGCTACAACAAAGAGAAAAAATTCCCTTGGATGGTGGTATAATAGAGAGTCTCAAAAGGTGTCAACACCCAAGGTGATACGTGTAATGTATGGAGCCACTACTACAAAGAGATGAATGCACAAAGAAATAAGGAACTTGTCTTCATCTTTGAGAGGATTAAATTTTCATCTTTGCACCGAGCTTGGGTCAACTTCTTCTCTATCTTCACAGTCTTGGTTTGCAAAATCAGGTTTGCAAAGGATGTAAGTACTAGTTGAGTAAAATTTAGGCATCCATAACAACAAAATTAAAATCCTTTGATAGAGAGTATCTAGCCACCAATTGATACAATGAGACAATGTCTGATCTTTTTAAATAAGTAGGGAAAGAGAATTATGCTCCAAACCGAATGAATATCTCATAAATAACAAGGTTTTTGAGGAACTCTTACTAAGTGGGTAGAGTAGTGCTTGGAATGGACTAAAATTGGATGAAACCCTAGGATTGAGAAAAAAAGACTTTTTGTGGACCTTCATAAGCTTAAAGCTTTATGAAACCCTAGGTTTAAAAAAATTCCTGCTGTCGACTTTCATGTGCTTAAATGGAGCAACTTGATCAATACCACTAATGAGATAGTCTAATTCAAATCATGAATCTGTAAAAGACCAAATATAAAATCCTTTTGTAGCCCTTCTTTAAGAGTTTGGGACTAGTGATTGAGATCTCCAAATGAAGCAAGCAATGTGACCAATGTTAGAAAAAACTGGGGTCCTGTGTATTTTAACCGACTAAAATCCTAAAATCCCAATTAGAGTTTGACCTTGCCTTAAAAAAACAGGGAAATTTTCACAAGTCTTAGTGTAATTACCGGCTAAAGCTTCAAATTTTGACCTAAATACCGAGAAAATTTCAAGTTTGCCCTTATTTTCTTCAGTTAGGAAAAATGTTTTTTTCTAGCCCTGAATGTGACATCAACTCGGGTACACAACGAGAATTGAAGGATTTCCTTGTCCTCCCACTGAGGAAACAACCCTGAAGTGTGTCTAAACAACCTTGGTGCAGAATCACCGGTTTAAGAAACACCACCTCAGTGAAGATTGGGCAGTTTATGCAACACTAATGCAGATCCGAGGTCATAAGGATGATGAAGCGAACCGCAGTTCAACTGGCCCAGTTGGGGTAAGCATGTAGCAACATAGGTTGCACATTCATATGCCCATGAGGAGTAAGATGATAAGAGGGTAGGGCCCAGCTTGCAACAAAGGCAGACAAGGGCAGTGGAAGTTTAGCTCATAAGAGAGCACAAGAGGTTCGATGGGAAACACACTAATGAAAAAGTTACAAGCTAAGAAGCACAAAGAATTCAATTGACATAAATTTATGTAGGCACGACAAATAGCCATCAAATGCAAATTTCTGTTGATAATGCATTCAAATTTATGCAAGTGACATAAATGTAGCTCTACCATTGCACTGATGTACAACGAGACTGTCTCGTCTTGCTTATAGAACAGAAGTGAGGTTCAAAGTGTCCATTTTTCCTCCTTGAGAGGATATCTGTAGTTATCCTCTTAAAAATGAGGAAAACCCTGCCATGACCAATAATCCTTGGTGATCTTGATTGGCAACTAGCTCCATGTGTTTTGACTTCAATATGTGTTCCTTAAGGGATGTGTATCTCTTCTTAAAAACACAACTAGTAACCAAAGGCTTAACAAAAACTTCTCACCGAGGGCCTTCGTCAATATTCACAAAGGTAAACTTCTCCAACTTTTTGGGCTAGAGCCGGCAAGCCGGCAAGGGGAAAAGAGCCTCCGGCTGGTGGTTTGAAAAGCAGAAGCTTTAAAATCATCTCACAGCTGTGTCTATACCGTACCACGAATTATTGATTTTAATTTAAGAGCGAGTGCCCACCTCTTAAAAACGCTCTTGCGTTACCACCAATGGCCGTGCTTCAGGTTTGTCTCTTGCTAGATATGGTCCCCTCATGACTGCAGTTTGAAACTACCATAGAAATTGTGATAGGGTCAGATAAATTTATGGAGCTTCTACTTTCAGAGGTATAAAGTTCAAGTGCTTCTTAAATACCTTCTCCAAGACCTCCTGTAACTTTGTCTGTATGACTTGGTCGAAGTTTCGCAAGCTTGTGCTAATTGCAACACAACATGCATGCCGCCATTCCATACCTGTACACAGCTCAAGCACAAAATTCATAGGTATTCTTTTAATGATGAAGCTAATCCAAGGAGCAGTTTGCTGACAGTAATCATTTCTCACGAGAAGATAGGTCTTATAAAGGTTTGCTACCCTCTTTTGATTGTTCGCTGTGCGGATCGGTGAGAAAATTCACCACTTCATCATTGGAGCAGACGTCTCGTAGAAACCAGGAACGGGCAGCGAAAGGTACAATCAACCGATATACCTGTCATGGTACCCAGTTTACTTAAGCAATCAAATTGTCTTCTTTTAGCAGATTAGCATCGTACAGAGAGGTGATCTTACAGCCAGTCTTGTCTCATAAGCTTGTTGTAATAGCCATTGAATAAGTTCCTGCCCAAGCCAAACGTACTACATGAGACGGTTCTTGCATTCGCATCAATCAGGAGTCAATGCTCATTGGTTTAGGTGAAATCTGACCATGTCTTTCCTATACAGACACTAATGCTCCAAAACATATCAAATACACATGCTTGATGTATCCTTCTATTGCTTATATGCTTTTGCACTGCAGCATTCACAATCCTAGGGCTGAGTTTTTGTTTGACAACTTCCTCAATCCTCTGAATGCTTGCAAGTTGTTTATCCTCTTAATATCAATAATTGAGCAGCACACAGATATGCAGTAAAACTTCAATACTTGGCTTTGATATTCTTAGTACAAGAAAGAGTAAGAAAACAGCCTGAATGTAAGAAAACAGCCTGAATGTTTTCCCCTTCCTACCTTTGGCCACCCCCTTTGTCCCATTTTCTGTTACTAGTTTCTGAAGACCTTTACATGCACAAAACAGGAGGGTGGGAGAGGTCTAGAGATGGCTTCTCATATGCAAACAATAGATTTTAACTCGATAACAAGGAGCAAGGAGCACTTTGGAAGACTTTCTATAAAACCTTTTGGACCAAGATAGCTTCTGGCTTAAGTAGAGGATTATGCACAGCCGGCTTGCTTAAATGGCGATGCCACGAGTTCACTAGGTCTCTACACCAATCTCGGGGGGTTAACAACATTGGATTTGACCTTGTCACATTGCACACGTCAAGGTATCATCAGGACATCTCACAGCATGAATTACCAGATTTTATGTATCACTAGATTTTCCAGGTTGGTCTGGAGGTGGGTAGTCATTTCCTACAGGAGTCAGTAAAAAATGAGAATAGTCATGGTTATTTGTCATGGGTCTATGCCCTGAAAGGAAACAGGGAGTGTGCGCCAGCCAGCTTCATTGGTCAGAACAACTGAATGATGCAAAAGGGTGGGATTAACTTGTGAACCGTTCTTTGAAATTGAAAGATGGTGAGGGAGCACATTATTACATACTTCAGGAAAACAAAACCTTCAAATATCCCATAACCTACATCTAATGTTCTTGAACTTAATCCCATTGATAGTGAACATAAGCAAGACCCTCATAGACCGTTTGCACCTAATAAATGTTTTACTTGATGTAGGCATTTATACTCGAATCAAAAACTGTTGGACAGAGAGACTCTGAGGTACAAAAATGTGCTAGTTTCCATATTTGCATTTCAAATTTTTATATCAAAGATAGAAGTTTTGAGTGAAGAAATTCTGTCTTGGTCAAACTCCAGTTTCCATCCTTTCAAACAGAATCGTTAAGATGCAATGATAAACACTATCAACTACTTCTCAGGTGGAAAATTTAGTTAACTCACAGAAATTGAATGCCTTGATGAACTATTAAGCCCTGCAAAGATAAGATCTCTTAGCAATTCTTCTGCTTGGTTACTGAGAAGAGGACCCTCTGTTCGTTCTGAGCCACCAATAAATGCAAGCGCATGAAAACTCACCTGAGCATTAACATTATTGATTCAAACAAGAGGTTCAATTTAAATAAAGAATAGAACAGAAAAAAGACGATGGTTTTTTGACAATCTTTTGAAAGATCCATAGTAATCTCCCCACCAAAGCTTAGCTTTCGTATCCGGACAGTTTTCTTATTGCAAATAGTAAGCACAACCTCCATGTGAGTGAAAAGCAAACAATCAAGATCTGTTTCACAATTACCAATTGCTCACTCCCTCCCTTCTGTCCTAGTGCAGCTTTAATAATCAATGCAGCCCCAGAAGATGCTTCGAGGAGGAGCTCAGCACCTCCCTTAGCTGCAGAACAAATATACCTTGAGCAAATGGGCAGAAAATATAAAATATTCGTCATTACTATGATAAGTTTATGCCAAAACAGGACACTTACACATTCCAATCCGCCCAAGTGCATCAATAGCTGCCTCCCTTTCTCTGATTTGGGAAGACTCCAAAGTTCTCAAATATGTATTCACACTCGTAACTATACTCATGGCATCTATGGATACATCACATTTTAAGATGGTCAGCTGTGAAATGGACATAATGCATGCACACAAAGTTGTTCTTTTAATTCAGTACAGTTTCTATTCACAACGTCATTTAATTCATGCAGGTTGGACTCGCTGAGAAGTTCATTCGGCAAAGTAAATCTAGAAGTTGCGGTGGGCAACGGCTTAGACATGTCGACTATCAGCATAATTTTTCCTTTTGTTGTTCTATTAGGAGATTATCCCAGCTGACTGCCGTCATGCTATTGGACTCTCCACTTGATGGTCCAAGTTCATGCCCAATCATGTATCTCGAGGCCTATGGAGAAAGCTGATAGTCTGGAATAGCGCTTCTACCACCATGGGTGAAGCAAACACTGCTCTCAATCTTCCATGACGAACAGATGGCATACTCAAAATCATACATGAATGCATCAGGATCTGTAGGCAGTTCAACCCCTTCTCCATGTATGGAGCTCTTAAGAATGTGCTTTATGGCATCTCCTCTCTTCTATGGTAGGCTTGTTTAAGACGTTCTTGCAATGCCTGCAGTACAGAGAATTCCCTAGCTCTACTAGTAAAGGTGATCCCAAAGTAAATATCCGAGTCAAGAGTCTCCACCCAGATGCCTCAGTCATGAAAGTCGCTCTCATCCTAGCTACATCTGAGTTAAAAAAGTTCATCACCTTGGTTTCTATGCACAAAAAGTCTATATAATGCTTGTAATTGTTTTTTGTAGTCCCTCCTGTGCCTTAGAACTTAACACAAGCAAGACACCTTTGATCTCGATAATCTAGATCCCTCCTGAAATAAGTAGTGGAAACACATCACCTCATTATAAGCAGAACAACCATGGTTGAAATGCTCCTCAGTCTTGCGAGCCAACCTACAGACTTGGCATGTGCACTGTTCTGGAGGCACTCCACTATAGGTGGTCATGTCGCTTTTTACTCTCTTTATGAGAGCTCTTTTCCCATGACCTTCTTTCAGTTCAGATAGCTTTCAGTTTATGCCCATGTGATTCAGTTATATCAAGTTCCTCACAATTTGCCTCGGGCTTGCTATGTAGCTCAATAATTACTTGCGCTCAGATCGACACCAATTAAATGAAACGAAATGAAATGATATATTAACGTCTTCAAAAGGCCAAAATGACCTATGAGACCAATCCGCTACAAACTGGGGACCTGATTCCATGTCTGGGAACAAAAAGAGATATGAAAACCTTTCTGGAAGTGCTACTAGCTGGAACTGTTTGGTGGCGATCAATGACACAATGGGTGCCCAATACAAAAGGGTGATATAATGGGTGATGAATCCATCCTCATCAGTACTTTGGATGTCGAGATAGTATGGCTCGAATCCTCTGCTGTAGTCTCTGTCAATGCTGTGAAGCTCCGCTCCTCAGTTGTGGGCGTCTCAATCTCCCCAGCTCCAATGCTCGGTCAATGAGAGTACCGCGGGTGTGAGTATGAGCTGAGCTTTGCAATGGTGGCTGCTCCATCTATCCGATGTCTGGTGTGAAGAAGCCTGTAATCTAACTCTGGGATTGCCTCTTTCCAGATCTCCTCAATAAACTATCTGTGTGTCTGTGTGACTCAAGTAGATATAGTCCAAGACATCTCTGGTGTTGATAGCTCAT
The DNA here is from genome assembly GCF_014529385.1 of Adiantum capillus-veneris. NCBI lineage: Eukaryota > Viridiplantae > Streptophyta > Polypodiopsida > Polypodiales > Pteridaceae > Adiantum > Adiantum capillus-veneris. The sequence goes on along the minus strand of NC_140945.1, from coordinate 109,363,046 downwards.
GACTCTGGAGAAGGGTCCAAAGCCCTCTGTGAATAGGCATTGGAAGTGACCTCGTATCTCATGATACACTGCAGTGACGGTCCCCTACGCCAGCCTCCACCTCCGCTTCACCCTCGACAGCCGCTCCCCCTTCAGAGTTCCCCTCCTCCTCATCATCCTCCCCCCCGCCCTCTGCTCCCGTCGCCTCTCCACCTCGCCCCTCTACCTCTGTCGCCCCACCCCGCTCCTCTTCTCCCCCGCTCCCCCCAGCTCCTTCTCCCCCCCCTCCTGCTCCAGTTCCACAGTCGGCTCAAGATACTGGTCCCTCGCCGGCGGCCAGGAGATCTCTTGGCAGCGCCTTTGCCACGAGTCGCCTAGCGAGAGAGGGTCAGCCCTTCTTGCGGCCCCCTCTGCAAATTCAGACATCTTCCCTTGCAACTATCCCTCGTGGTCTGACGAGCATTGACCTCCGACGCCGCTGGGACTTCTTCGACTACGGGTTCACTCGCTTTCTCGGCGATTCCGCAGCAGACCACGAGGCAGCCTGCTTCAGGGTCCATGCTTTGTTCCTCGCCGCTAGGGGGACAGAGGCCTTGGACTCAACAGTTGGTTTCTCCTTCCCCCTCTGTGGTAGAGCCGAGACAGAGTGGTCCCTCGACTCAGTTGTGGGATGGGTACATACACAGGTTCTCGAGTTCTCTCATCACATGGGAGAACTTGGAGTTACAGATTTGTTACAGACTTTGTGGCCATTGGCCAAGTTTGCGGTGACACCCCCAGACTCAGCAGGTTGTAGGCACATTGTGGTGTACTTCTTTGTTGATACGCAGTGTTTGCCTTGCTATGTATACATTCATGAGGACTCCTGGACAGAGGAGGTTGCTTTACGCACGGCTCGCTCAGCTTGGGCTTGGGCTAGGCACTCACTGCAATCTCGCCTATCTAGAGGACGCTCGGATGCGGATTACTCCCCATCCAAGCCAGCCTTGAAGATAGCCCGTCTTGCTGCTGCGGCAGCATCTGTTCTCTCTCGCTCCCCATGAGGATCGTCTCGTGGAACATGCAGGGACTAGGTGAGCCCCAGTTTCAGCGACAGCGGGGCCGATTGCATCAGGAGCTTCAGCGTTGCCTTGTGGGAGGAGAGATTGATCTCCTTATGCTTCAGGAGCACCATCTGTGTGAGAGCCGCATTCGGCGATGTGGTCAGATTTTGCGTGGACGATATGATACCTTTTGGTCAGCTGCTTTTGGACCTGGAGGCATCCAAGGTGGGGTATGTATGACTATTGCGGATTCATTGCAACAGGCCATTGTGGGCAAAGGGATTATTGTGCCTGGCAGGGCTTAGTGGATTACTATGCAGGTTCAGGGTGGCATTGTGGGCTTCTTGAACATCTATGCGCCCAATGTGGTGAGTGCTCGTGCAGAGTTTTGGTCACAGATTGTTGAGTCTTTGCCGCAGGCTGACCATTGGTGTGTAGGAGGGGACTTCAACATGTTGGAGGACCCTTCTGACAGGATAGGAGGCAGCCATGCTACTGTGCATGGAGTCGAGTTAGCAGCTTGGGAGAGGTTGTGTATGACTTTGAGGGTCTCGGATACATGGCAACACTCTGGCTTTGTGAGGCCCCCAGCTAGTCTTGCCTTCTCTAGATCGGACCGCAAAGTGGGAGGAGTGAATCTATCGAGGATAGATCGCTTCTACACTAGTGACCACTTCAGTGACTTGGGGGGATCAGTGGGCATCCTGGCAGGGACATCCTTCTCGGACCATGCACCAGTGATCCTCACAGTGGCAGACAAGCAGAGGAGTGGGAGCACGATGCTTCGCATCCCAGAGCGGGTCTTGTTGGACTCAACACTCAGAGAGAGGGTAGAGGCTCTCTGGACAGAGAGCATGGACAGTCAGGCTCTACCTGCAAATAGAGTGGCCTTAGGCCTAGCTCAGCTTAGCCACTTTTTTCTCCAGGAGTCTTTGGCTCGCCGGGCTGCAGCGAGAGCGGAGGAGCAGCGTCTCAGACGAGGCATTGCTTCATTACAGAGGATGCAGGATCAGCATCCAGACAGTCCATGGTTGGAGGAGCAGTTGCAACAGGCTCGACAGGAGCTTGCTAGCACAGAGGAGAGGCGTCATGAGTTTGCCTTTCACCGACAGGCATCTTAGTGGACTCAGGTGGGTGACAGAGTGACAGGTGCTTTTTTTGAGACAGTGGGACCTCGGCACTCGCATGCCAAGGTCAATCAGTTGAGGAGACCCAATGGGTCAGTTGTTTGTGAGCCCGAGGAGATGCGTGCAGATGCTACTGACTTTTACCGTGATTTACTGTCGGCTGAGCCCCAGTCAGAGTGGCAGGATGCATGCAGGGAGTAGGTTTGGGCACACATGCCTGGTCTTGTGACTGAGGAGATGCGCCAGAGGCTAGAGATGCCACTTCAGCTTCAGGAGCTGCACACGGCTCTTAGGGCCCTCCCTCGTGGTAGCTGTCCACGTGAGGATGGGCTGACTCCCAGTTTTTTCTTGGAGTACTGGGACCTGCTTGGCCCAGATCTGTGTAGTGCCTTTCAGTACATTTTGCACACAGGAGTGATGCCTGATAGCATGAGTGAGGGCCTGATTTACCTCATTCCAAAGGAGGGTGGCTCCTTGGATGAGATTCGACAGTGGCGCCCCATCACCATCCTCAACTCAGCCTACAAAATTCTTGCCAAGGCTCTGAGTTTGAGGATTTAGCCACTTTTGGAGAGCCTTATACATGGGACTCAGACAGGTTTTGTCAAGGAACGCACTATCCTTGACAACATCTTCACTTTTTGGGAGGCTTCTGCCCTGGCACGGCTCCGTGGGGAGGACCTTGTGATTCTTCTTCTCGATTTTGAGAAGGCATACGACAGAGTTGACTGGGACTTTCTAGAGGGCACTCTACGCAGGATAGGCTTCTCAGATGCTTGGATTAGAGGGGTGTCAGCTTTGTATAGACAGGCTCACAGTCAGGTGCTTTTGGCAGGAGGTAGAGGTGAGCGCTTCATGCTCACACGCTCGGTCAGACAGGGTTGTCCTCTTGCCCCCTTTCTCTTTCTGTTCTATGCGGAGGCGATGAGCAGATTTTTGGTGTCAGAGCAGGTTGGTCTGAGGGTCTTAGCGCTCCCTATTCAGGGAGATGAGCTACTGGACGCTGAGTTTGCCGATGACTCAGCCTTGTACTTAAGAGGGCCAGGAGGCCAATCTACACAGATGTGAGCAGGCTTTGGAGACCTTCTGTTGTGCATCGAGCGCACTGATCAACTGGAGAAAGACAGTGGCTTTCTCGGTTGGCAGTGCTCCTGCCAGATTGGATGCCAGGAGAGGGTTTCAGGTGGATCCCCCCAGGAACTGCAGTTCAGTACTTGGGTTGTCAGGTTGGTTTGGACTTATCCCCCGAGCAGCAGATTGCTCCTCTTCTCCTGTCCATCAGGAGAAAGCTGCTACATTGGAGCTCAGCATGACTTTCGTTGGCTGGTAGAGTAGTAGTTGCCAACCAGGTGTTGTTGGCGACTATGTGGTACATCACTTCTTGCTGGATCTTTTCGAGTTCTTGTATCAGCCAGGTTGAGAGGCTGATCATGAACTTCCTTTGGTCAGGACGTGACACTCAGATTGCCCGAGCCAAGGTGGCTTGGTCGGTCATCACACTTCCTTGTTCTCAGGGAGGGCTTGGGATCATTGATCCAGCATAGCAGAGCAGAGCCCTTCTTGGGAAGTTCGTAGTCAGAGGACTTCTTCCACGAGAGGAGCCCTGGAAGGAGTTCTTGCTGCAGAGGCTTCGTGCCAAGGTGCCTTAGTCAGGAGGCCCTTGGCAACCTTCGACCAGATGGATCTTTACAGAGATGCGACGAGTTGGTTTGAGCAGGAGACTGGAGGACCGCTTCGCTGTGAGTTTGCTTCGATCTTGGGAGCTCTTATGGCGTGGCCTAGAGCAGAGACAGCCGACGTGCACGGAGGAGCGCCTACGGCAGCCCCTCGTCTGGAACCCCATGGTTAGCACTCAGAGAGGCCACTTGGTTGGGAGTCAGCCTCATGTTTCTTGGGGTCCCATGGCAGCAGGTCCAGCGCGCTCTCTAGGTGACTGGCTAGATTTCACAGGTTTGTCAGAGGAGGTGCAGGGTTTCCAGCTATAGGGCATGAGAGGGGTGCAGAGCATGTGTCAGGACATCTCAGAGTCAATTCCAGTTGAGTGGCTCACGCCTCTCGAGCCAGTAGAACCCCGGTGGATGGGAGCCTTCACACGACAGGAGGTTCTCATTTCAGTCAGGGCCTGCTCCGAGACTGTCCCAACCCTGTTCTTCGAGCTTCAAGGTGGGGGACGATTACAGCGAGTTGCAATAGAGGCCCCGCAGGTAGCAGAGTGCTGTTTCCAGAGGATCCGAGTTGTGGGCATCTGTGGGAGGACTTGCGTCATAGACCGTGACCCAACAGCTCTTGAGACTGGACACACGAGGCTATGGGCTTGGGAGTGTTGTCCACTGCCACGAGTACAGTGGGATCCTGGTGAGTGGCTATGGAGGGACCCCTTCTCTTCTGCAGACCGCCCAGGAGTCCCCTTCTTTCAGTACACTGTTCGGCTTGGACGTCATATACTTGCAGCACAGAGAGAGGCCTGCCCCGCTGCAGCACGACATTGGCAGGAGGAGGGCCTCACAGTCGAGTTCTTGGCAGCCTTTTGGCAGAGGCTGTGGGACTCCAGACAGCCGAGGCGCGTCACTTTGTTTAAGTGGTTGGTTGCACACAGAGCCACAGCATTAGGGAGTTGGCTTGTGCATAGTGGTCTCTCGGCCGCATGTGCAGCCTGTGACCAGTTGGTGGAGAGTCAGCGTCATTGTCTTTGGGACTGTCCCTTGGCCCAGCAGGTGTGGCTACGAGTTCTTCGGCTGATGCCTGCTCTCTCCACAGCTCGACAGTACACTTGGGGGACAGTGGCCTGGTCCACACTCACGGGCCCGGCACTTCATTTTGAGCTATCTTCCACTAGCAGGATGATAGTGATGCAGGGGGGGCGACCTACACTCCAGCCTGCTATAGAGCTTACTCCACAGGAGTGGTGCAGTGAGAGAGAGGAGTGTTGGGAGCTCATTAGTGGCTTGACACTTTGGTTCATCTAGCGGGCCCGCTGTTTCCGCATCTTTGAGGCTCGCCCTGTGCCACCAGCAGAGACTGTGTGTGACTTTTGGCTAGAGCTGATCCATACTCTCAGAGGACAGCTTGAGGGACTACAAGGTAGCTCCGACCGCATGCGGGAGCGCCGCGAGGCTCTCCTTTGACTCTGGCGTCCTGGGCCTTTCTACACCTTAGTCCAGGGGGTGCTCAGATGGCACTACTGTCCACCTGTGTGGCTCTTCCCTCCTCCCATCTCTTGATTTAGCCTCATTGTATATATGCTGTTTTTTCATTGGGAGAGTCTCCCAATCATGCTTGTAGCCCTCTCTTGTAGAGGTGGATGTAGCTCTATGGGCAGTTTTCATTAACTAATAGAAGGCTCTTTTTCTCGGAAAAGAAAAAACCTTAGCACCCCTTTCCGTATTTCTTTATATTGCTCGAACTCGGTACATCGCCGGTACTCCATCCTCTGCACCTCATGATGAGCATGCCAGAGAATAAGCCCTTGGCTCATATTTAAAGGCCCTTGGCCTATGAAAAGCCGTTTACATGAAAACTATAAACTCAAAATCATCTAGTCCAAAAGCAGATGCTCAAAAGCTGCCAGCACAAAAGCAGAACTCTGCCACGTCAGCAGTCAACGTAAAACGCGGAAATCCGTACGGCTCTGTCAGCACAAAATCCGGGCCTTTGTATTGCTCCCACGCAATTGAGTGTGTGTGTGTGAGCTTGCTTTACTTTAATGTCTTTGGGTCAATTGGGCCCCATCAGACGGGGTCCCATAAGTTGGTGGGAACTCTTCTTTAAAAATAGGCCACTCGGCAAAACTTTGTAAGTTGGTAAAACTTCTTTTGCGGCTCCAGCTTCTTCACTTAGGGTTTAGACCTTTGAGCTGGGATCTATAGGTTGGCTCCATTCTTTAGTGGCTTGACACGTCAGCAATTTGTGACAATGGCTCTATCAGCCGATATACCTCTGATATAGGCAGACTTTGAATTCTGCAGTGAAGTTTGTTCATCTGACAACTAAGTCTTTGTTCTAAAGAGGTCAGTGATCTCCCTCTGTGAATGTATCCCATTGTCTAATATCCTCAAGAGACTCTCCTTGTGTCTGCGCAGCTCTACCAAAAACAATCCGAGGCATCTCTGGTCCTTATATCTCATATCTAGCCAGTGGTCCAAAGCCCTCTCTGAATAGAGAGTGAAAGTGGCCTCATATCTCATAGTATACCGGATAATGACATGTGATGTATCTCTGTCTCTGTTTTTATATGACAACTAGCAAATCCTAGCCTCTGCTTGTACTTTCCTAAATCTGGCAGTTTCAATCTCTAGCCGATGCAATGATGTGCGCATCTCACCAATAGCACATCGTATCCCGTGGGATAAATATAGGCAGGTTTCATCACATATCCATCCTCTGTGACCTGGAGAAGACATTCTCTGTAGAAATCCATCTTCGTGCCATGGTCATGAGCTTACTATTTTACAATGGTACTTTTGGCTTTTATCACAAAAGCTCAGTTTTACAAAAGGAAATAATCCATGAATCTACATCATGAATGAGAAGGAGAGAGAAACCTATCTCTACTTTGAGGGTAGGGGAGTCTTGAACTCTCTAATGAGTGCCTTTTCTCCGGTGTGTACTGCCCATTTGCCTTCTTTCCTTGCTTCACGCACTTTTGCTAACTCACTGGTTCAATTCTTTAGTTGCGAAGGGGTGAGTTCATCTAAGATCCGTACATTGGTGCCTTGTAGTGCTTTTGTTTGCTACATCACAGCTATCATTTCCTCCATAGTCTCATAGTGTATTGCTCCTTGTTTCCTTTTGAGAGTCCCCGAGGTCCACAAAAGGTACTACTTTTGCCAGCTTCACCTTCCATATAGGTCGTTAGCTGCACGCCTCTCAACTTAGGGGACAAATTGGTTTTTTCTGCATCTGTGGTACGAGGATTTTCATTAGCTACTCTTAGGGACAAATATCAGGTCCCGCATTATCTTGTAAAAATAGCTTTTCCAGAGCTGCCTGCACAATTTTGGTTGCCAGACATGTTGAGGCAGATGGGTTCTATCTTTGGCATACCATTCATGGGTTCAATACAGATCCAAACATCTATGCCATTGACAAAGCTGGCTACCACCCCTTCTACAGTCTTTTCAAATACCGACACTTTTGAGTGGAAAGGGGTGCCACTTAGAGAGGAGTGTGGTTACGGTTAGACCGAACCAGTGTCTTAGAAGTCATAAGATGGGGCATCTAGAGAAGGATTGCCCTAGAGGGCGACAACAAAGACGGAGTGGTCGCAGGAGGACACCCCTCAGCCACAACAAATCAACAGAGTTTTGCATAGCAACAGTGCCCTAAGAAAAAGCATGATGGAGATCAGAGGGGTCAAAGTCAGTAGTAGCAGAGTACTCAACAACAGCACCACATATATCAAACATAGAGTCAAAGACATAGACAGATAGGTGGAGAAGTACAGCCTCACCCACTCCTTGTTTACAGAAGGGTATTGAAACAGAGGTTGGTAGAGGCAAAGCAGCCCCCAAAAAGACCTCCCGAGGAGAGGACACTAGATCAAGATTGAGAGGAGGTCCCAAAATGGCTAGAGAGAGGGATAGAGCATGATGTTAGCAGTCGATGGCAGTCCAGGAGCAGCTTGAGCTGCCCCAAGATAGGCCAGTTCAGTTGACTTTGGATCTCTTGGAGATTTAGTCGAAGGTACCTCTTACACTAGGCACTATTGAGGGGGAGAAGGAAAGTGAGTCTTCTCAGTTTGAAGAGGATTTTGACTAAATAACCATTTTTGCATCACTATCAGATATGTTATCAGAGATCTTGCCTACAAAGTTCTTTGCGCTCCGTCCATGGAGATCTCCAGATGTCACTTTGAGGAGTGGGTCACTATGTGTCAACATGTTTTTCCTGCAATTATCAAAAACACGTCACATTCTCCTTGGTCCAAAGAGCACTCCCATGATTAGATTGAGAGAGTAGGTTTTACATGAGGGCTCTTTTTGGGCGAAGAAGGCTACCTATGATACCATACAAAAGCAGACAATGGTTGATGCCAACTACTTTATGGATATCGGGTAGTTTGCAATGTTTTTGAGAGTGAGTTTAGTGAGGCCTTGGGCAAGTTGGTTTGGTTAGAGAGATGTGCTTCTTGGTACCTTCCCTTGCCTTTTGAGGTGGATGACAAGTGGGTCCCTCCTGCCTCTCTTACAGTATGGTTGTGTCGTAGGTCTGCATCCTTTTTTGGGGTGCATCATCAGGAAATGTTAGTGGATGCGATTTTGGAGGCACATCCTAGGGGTTTCACAGTCCCGTGGCTTTTGTGAGCTGCTTCAGGAGGTTTTTACAGAGGATGCTTTATATCAGTTAGATACACAACATTGGACTGAGGTGAACAGAGATTTGGGCAGATCCATGTAAACTTGATCACAATCCAAATAGCTACATTTCACATAGAGTATCTATGTATCCTTTGGTTTGATTTGGAATTGTTCCCCACGATCTCATTGTATATCTTTCAAGGTTTTCTCCATATTTCTCGTATATAGACCTATGGTCAATTTTATGTAATGCAGAGGGTCAAAAGCCCCACTTTTATTGCAAGGGGGGGGGGGGGGGGGGGGAGATGATGATGATGATGTATTTACGTCCTCGGGGGGCCAAAATGACCCATGGGACCACAAAAAAAAAAAAATCTACAAGAGGCTCCCCTCATGTGTGTAGAGGGGGTAGTGGGCTAGTAGCTTTCTTGTGTGTTAGTGTTGTGTGATGATCCAATACTTTGGCAAAGTAGATGCCTAAAGCTACTGGGGAGGGGTATGTCTGAGAGAGAAGCTCCTCAAAGGTGACATCTCCTTGCAATAGCAATGGGAAATCAGCACGGATGTGTGCGTATGCTAGGCACTCGATGGTGACATGGGCCTCGCTTTCCACTTTGTTTAAATTGCATTGTGTGCATGTCCTTCTATTTTCCTTAATATTCAGCCACCCTCCCGTTTCAATCTTGAGCATGTGATCGCGTCCGCATCAAAGTAATGGCCCGTCTTGCCCGGTGGGACATAGGTGTCTTGATATGCATCTGGGTGTCCCCAGTCTTGTAGGTCTCCCAATATCGTGTATTGATGTGTTTGCCGTAGTATTCAAATTTGGACCTGTGTACTGCTGTACTCCATCTAGTGTGTAGGGCTTCAAGTATGCTTCTCTCAAAATTCAGCCCATGCTCATGTTCAGTGCCTTCCTCTCTGTGCATGTCCACATGGTCTCCCACATTCCATCTAGAGAACCATTTCCGTATGTCTTCTACGAGACTGGATGTGAGAAATTTACTCTTGTAATTCTTTTGCGGTTTACATCCGGCTTGCCATGCCATGTGGGGTAGACGGCTCTCCGGCATCATCTTAACTTTCAGGAGGTATCTGTGTACCCTCTGTAAGGCTTGCATTTCCAAGGGTCTCTTTCCTGTCTCCAAAAGCATCACTGAGTATGGGGTGGTAGTTTTGATCCCCATGTGTCTACATAGGAATTTTTTCTGTATCTTTTCAATGTCATTCCAAGTGCTAGCAGGGATACTCCCCCCCCCCTTACCTCTACACCGTAAAGTATTGTTTGGACCACGCATACATCAAATCCTAGAGACTTGATTTCCCATCGCCTTGTGACACTTTGCTTGCACATGTTCTCAAATTCATAGTATTTCGCTTGTCCTGCATCAATTCTGTTTTGCGCGCAACTTCCCCATGCATGGTTTGAAGGTACATAGATGCCCAAGTACTTGAACCTCTCAACCGCTTGGAGTGCTTGCCCGTCATACGTGATGATGGGCTGATTCTCATTTCTACATGTGTGGAGTGACATAACCTTTGTTTTGGCTACATTGACTGACAAGCCCGTTGCATTGCAAAATGCATGTACTGCATCCAAAAGTTTCTGTAGAAGGAGTGCCTTGTAGGCAAAGAGAACCACATCGTCGGCATATATGAGGAGCAGAAGCATGAAAGTACCAATGCTAGGGTGATCTCCCCCCTCTCCCATAGCCTTGTTAATGAAATCATCAAGCTCATCTATGCATAGTCCAAAAAGCGTAGGTGACAAAGGGCATCCTTGTTTAACTCCCATAGTGCTCCTGAACTCTTGTGAGAAACCTGTGTTTGTCTTGAGTTTACATCTGACCACTTGGTAGAGACGTCCCACTGCTGCCCTGAGATGCATAGGAACTCCCAGAGTTTCCATACGTGACCATAGCCCTTGACGGGGTACTGTGTCAAACGCTTTCGTGAAGTCCACAAAACAACAATACAGGGTTTTGCCTTTTAGCCTGGTTTCATCCATCAAGACCCTGAGTGTGATAACGTGGTCTATCGTGCTATGGCGGGCTCTAAATCCTGCTTGTCCAATGGCACGTTTCCCGTTATTTTCAGCCCATGTGCTAAGATCTTTCTCAATAATGCTTCCAAATAGTTTTGCCATACATGAGCTCACCATGATGGTGCGATAATTAGTGAGCAAATTGCGGTCACCTCCTTTAAAGAGCGCTTTCACCCAATTTTCTTGTCAATCTTGGGGTAAGTATTAGTTGATTGGTTGATTGCTTGATTCATCATATGGTGTATCCATTTCTTAGCCTCAATACCTGACCATTTCAGCATTTCAGAGGTAAGATGTAATGTGTCAGCTGCTTTCCCATTCGCCAGGCTTTTGAGACCTTTAATGACTGCCTGGAAGGTGATGGGCTTTGGATGTTCGGCATGAGCCCCCGTGTATATCGCCTCTTGAGTCCCCAACGGGGCATACAAAGTTTGTACATAAGCATACATTTCATTTAGGTTGAAATCTCCCATCACATCCCCTTTCTTCCCCTTTATGTTACGCCAAGCCTTCTTTGGCTCTTTCTTGAACCTGCTGAGGTCTTGTTGTTCTTTTGAGAGTTCATACATGCGTCTCTTTTTCCTCTTGAGTGTATTGTATTCTCTAGAAGCCCATTCCCATTCAGTTGAGTGTTGTGCTAAGCCTCTCATCTTGCGTTTGGCCTCCTTGCATTCTGCATCAAACCAAGGATTATGAGGTAAACCCTTCCTGGTCTGTTTACCATTTTGATACTTGCCCATAGTAATTTTTGCCACTTCCTCCATTGCATGTCGGAAGATCTTCCACGTCTCTTCAATGTCACAAGGCATGTTCCGGTTAAACAGTAAGCTATCTAAGAGACTAGCATAGTCCTCTTTCTTCATGAGTAGCATTTTGTATGACCAATTTGGTGTATTCATTGTGTTGACAATAGGCATACTGGGCATGTGTAGGCATATATGAATTGGGGTATGGTCGGAGGTTGGTAGCCTGCTACCCACTTCAAAACTATGGACCAATTCCAATGCATCGTATCTCACCAAGGCATAATCATTTGTACTCCTCCCATGATTTTCCGTGTAGCAAGTGTATGATCCAAAGTGTACGAACTTATCCGCACCATTCATGGCTACAAGCTGCATTGAGTTCATCATACTTATCATGGCTGACCCCTGTGCATTCATGATGTTATCACTTGAACATCTATCCCACATAGAACCAAGTATAAGTTCCCCATTCTTATCCGCAGGATGCATTGAATGGTCTGTCAATTGTACCTGTGTGTTTCCAATCCGGGCATTCAAATCCCCAAGAAGGACAACTGCTCCCTCTTGTGCATATATTGCAATGTCTGTACATAGGTCAGCAAAGGGGTCATTTTTGGATAGCTGGTTTGTGTCATAAAAAGGTGACTCTCGATGCGGGATATAGCATCCTGCAACAAAGATCAATCCTTTTGATGAGCAAACCTTAACCCATATATAGCGCTTGTGGTCATCGATCTTGCATACCTCAACCATCTTTTGAAGCTCTTCCTTATACATTATAGCTACACCTCCTTGTCCTCGCATTTTGGTACCATTCCACCATACGGAGTGCTTGATATATCCACTAATGTCCGGCAGCTTGCATGTGTTTTGTTCCCATGTTTCCAATAGGAAGAGTATGTCAGCTTGTGGTAGAATATCCACCAGCCATTCTCCCTTATGCCATGGGAAACCTCTACAATTCCAGCTTGTTACCTGTATGGTCGTGATCCCATGGGTCGCGTGCCCCTATGCATTTTTAGGCGGTGATGCTGGTTTTTTCTCCTTGAGACGTTCCTCATATGCTTTCCTTCTTGCTGCCTGTTGTGTCGGTGTTCTATCTTCACTTACATAGTACTGAGTGCCTTTCAAGTAGAAGTGTGCAATTTCCAAAATTATGGCCCTTTTGCGAGCATCCAACATTGTGCATACAACTGCCCTATGAGCATCAGTCTTCTTCTGACCCACTCTATGTGCCCCATATACCCCTGCATCTTGCATATCAAGCTTTTCTGCTAACAGGGTGGTAACGTCTACGTTCAATGACATGACTGTTTCCCCCTCACGTTCTGGCATGCCTCGTATCACAATGTTTTGGGATCTTTTCTCCCTTTCCTTGTATTCGGTAGAATCCTCATGCGTATACATACTCTCATACGTATACATCTCTCTTGTCTTGTGTCCCATTGTCCTCTCTTGTTTCACTATTTGTGCCCAAGATGGAGGAGACCCCTCCGGTGCATCGGTTACATTATTGGTGACCTGTGTTATGTGACTGCCTTGTTCCAGCACTTGAGTTTGCAGTGTTTTCAGGGTATCTTCTTGTTGTTGAAGCTTCAGAGCTTGCAGTGCAATGGTATGATCCAACTCTTGGTTGCGTAGTGTCAGGTTCTTGAGGTCTTCATTTTGGCGAGAAATAACCTCATTCTGTTGTCGTACCTGTTCTTGGATAGACAATAGCAGTCCCCAAATGTCCTGTGTAGTACATGTGATCGTCGTGTCCCTTGAATCCTTGGGGGGCGTGTCCTTCGGCATTGATTTAAAAGGCGATGAGCTCACTATTCGACCGCTTCTGGATACCCTTTGATTAATGTGCGTTGATTGCATAGGTGGGGAAACATGCGGCAGTGGCTACATGCAGCAGTGAGACAGCGGGCCTGGTGCAGTGAGACAGCGGCAGGTGCTACACTCTTGGCACTGTGCAATCGCAGCAAGGAACCCACAGCGGGTGCAGCAGCAGCCGCAGCAGTAGCGTGTGCAGGGGATGAAACAGCAGCAACGGGTGAGAGCAGCAGCAGCTCGTAGGCAGCCACAGGGGTGGCGCGTGGGCAGCTACAGGGGGTGTAGGGGCTGCGCGGTGGGGTGGCGCTGGCGAGGAAGGTGGCGGGTAGGCATGGCTAGAGAGAGAGAGAGAGAGAGAGAGAGAGAGAGAGAGAGAGAGAGAGAGAGAGAGAGAGAGAGAGATAACGTCTTCAAACGGTCAAATGACCTATGAGACAAATCCATTACAAACTAGTGAATCTGATACCATGTCTGGGTACATAAAAAGAGATACTAAAATGAATCAGAAGTGCTATTAGCTGGAATTGTGTGGGATATGTGTGACCACCGATACCATGGGTGCCAAATACAAGACGGCGATATATTTGGTGATGAATCCATCCTCATTTGTACTCCAAATGTCGAGATAGTATGGCTCCAATCCTCAGTTGTAGTCTCCGTCGATGCAGCAAAGCTCCTCTCCTCACTCGTGAGCGTCTCCATCTCCCTAGCTCCAAAGCTTGGTCAATGAGAGTCCCGTGGGTCTGAATATGAGCTGAGCTTTGCAGTGGTGGATGCACCTCTATCTGTCCAGTTTTGGGTGTGAAGAAGTCGGTATTCTGTCTCTAGGAGTGTCTCTCTCCACATCTCCTTAGTAAACTATCTCTGTGTCTGTGTAACTCAAGTAGATGCAACAAGATGTGGATACTGAACTGTTTGTTTGGTGGTGTTTGTTGTAGAGGCTTCATCTATACTACATTCTCCAAACAAAATTATTTGAAGGTGTCGTGCTTTCATTGTGCTTGTGCTTTCATTGTGGGTTTTTGAAGTACCTATGACATGATTTCAGTTGTCGTTGGAGGCTTAGGTACCCGCTTGTACTTAGTTGTTGTGGTTGGTGAAGACATCTACGTTGGGTGTTGAGTTGGTTGTTTTGGTCTCCATTGCCAAGTCATCAGTATACTAGTTGGGTTTGGTTTGTGTTTTCTTTGGAACCCATTGATACTTGGGTGGACTTGCTATGGGTGTCGATTGTCGCTAAGTTGCCACTACCAATATAATTTCTTTGAGGTTGTCAAGATTTGAAGGGTCAAAAGCCCTCTCTGAATAGGCAGTGAAAGCGACCCCGTATCTCGTAATACACTATGTATTGACATATATAATGCATCTCCATCTTTGGCTTTGTATGGCATAGGCGGCATATCCTGCTACCTACCAGTATCCCTTTGAATTTAGCAGTCTCAATCTCCACTTGTTGGGAAGATGTCTGTATCTGACCGATGGCACACCGTAACCCATGAGATAGATGTGTATCCATATAGCTGGGTCGATTCACATATCCATCCCCTATGAGTTGGAGAAGATGTTCTCTATAGGAATCCATCTTCGTGCCCAACTCCTATGTCGGCTCTATCCATGTCCTTTTGGTGTCAAGCTGGGTCAGGTCTTGGCGAATGAGTCTAGTAATCTCCACCGTGTAAGAGACAACGGTGGTGCATCAAGGGAGTATTGGAAGGGAGGCAAGATGTCCATGCTGAAGCCATGTACCTAGAACCATGATGACATCTATGCATACTAGCATGATGTGTCCCCCTTTAAAGCTAACTATCTCGAGGATTAAAGGGGCAATCTGGCATATTTGTATTTCGTAGTATCTCATAAGCTGTGCATAAAGGAGACTGATTTGGTAAGCGCCTCTATCTCCATAGGGGGGGCGCTAACTCCGCTCTAATGATCTTGTGTGCCACGGAGACCTTGGCTCTAATCAGCCGAGAGATCATAGATACCAAGGGCCTCTCCATACCTCTCCACCCACCCTAACCCACACAGGGTCCCCAAACCTAAACCCCACAGAGGATAGCTGAAGCTACCAAGGTATCAAAAAGCCACAGCTTTGATCGGGGTTCCTGGAAGAACAGAACCTGCAAACAAATCCTCTCCAATCCTCCCAAGGCTGCATACGCTCTGGTCAGTCTAGTCTCTGCTGCTCTTTTCAAAGAAAACCTTGGCCCAGTAAAGACTTCCCCAGGACCCCAAGATAGGTGTATGCATCCGTGCACTCAACAGCCTCCTGACCATAAGTGAATGTAGGTGCTGATCTCCTGATCCACTGCGGTGTGGTGTTAAACACCATAACCTTGGTTTTACCAAGGTTTACAGACAATCCACTATCCTCCACAAAGCTATGCAATGCATCCAAATGTTGCTAGATACCGTCCGGTGAGTCAGAGATCAACACAATATCATCAGCATATAACAACAATAAAATCCATGTCCTTGCCAAGTAAGCACCTTGTCACCCTTTTGTCAATGTAATTAGAAACCTCATCTATATAAATACCAAATAGTGTAGGAGACAATGGAAAACCTTGTTTCACTCCAATAGTGGAGTAAAGTAAATGAGATATCCCCTCTGGAGTGCGTACATGTCCCACCATTGATCTATATAGAGCCAAATCCACTCATTGGGCACTCTCATCCCTTGTAATATGTACATCAATCAGGCTCATCCCATGAACTCTCGCATAGGCTGCTGCAGCATAGCATCAATCTCCTCCATGGTGCAACCGGGAGGTCTCAACCGGTCTCGCATGTTTGCACGCCATCTATGCATAGATCTCCGAGGCCTTAGGCATCTCAAAGGAACAAGCTGCACTGATCGATCAAGCAATATACCTTGTCAAGAGGGTATATGCTACTTCCGCTCAGCACCATGCGGAGTGGTGCTGATGAAGAAATCCCTAAGCTCTCTCTGGGCTGGTGCTTTGTGTGTCGACTTTCTGCTCAGGAGTCTCTCTCTAAACCGGCGTATCTCTATAGAGTGGAGCCCCAAGCATCTCTGATCCGTGTAGTCCATGATCTGAGAAAGTAGTCTTTAAAGAGAGACTAAAATCGTCCCCCAACGGCATATGAAATGCTCCTCTGCCTCAGGTTCTTGCTAACATATTTGAAGTATCCACTTCTCTTGAGGTGTACCACCTCTCAATATTCCAACCTCTATCTCTAGCTGATGTGATGAGGTGCATATCTAGCCAATGGTACTTTCGAAACCATGTGAGAGATGTGTATCCATGTATCTCGGTTGCATGGTGAAGACATCTATCATCAGCCTTAGAAACCTATGAAGCAAAGAACTTTATGAAAGATTACACATGGTGTCTTTCTGATTGATAGATTACATAATTGAACATGTGTTCCTGTGTCTATCGAACCATGATTGATTAGACATACTTCTATCCCTAAGAGGGGAAGTATGAATGGCCATTGACATGCTTGAAAAGCATGAAGGAGTATATCCTCTTACCTTATTGGAAGAGAGATATAGATGGATACAAATGTATGGAATGGATAGAATCTACCTTAGGCACACACACAGTAAGACATGCATAGACAAATTTGGTCATGCATTTGGACCCTCAAGATCAGCCATATAATAAGCTACTTCATGTGGATGATTGTGCATGCAAGATTGCCTGTTGGCACTTGGGTTGCAACTACTAGTCATGATCTGACTTGCCCGAGATGTACTTTGCAGCCAGAGTCTTTGAGGCACTGTTTCTAGGTTTGTCCATATGCTCAGCCATTGTGGAGAGCAATTTATTGTTTGTCGATCAGTTGCTGATCACAGAGGGCAATCACGATCAGTTTGTGACGTGAGGGATAGTTTCATGCCGTTCGGAATTTCAAGAGTCTCGCACCTTTTTTCAGGGTTGTCCAACAGTTCCGGTCTTCATGCTTACTTCATTGCAGAGTTACCGAGGAACGCCCCCTAGCCCCCGTTCCGGCGTTCCGGGGGGCAATTCCCTTCCCGAACGTTCCGAAACGTCCCGGAACGTCTGACGTTCCAGGTGGCCAGTGCAAACCGGAATGGCCGTTCCGGAACGTTCCGGAATGCCCCTGGAACGGCCAACGGCTACAAACAAATTTGGCAAAAATTGGAAAAATTGAAGTAAATGTTTGGGCTTCTTTTTGAAGTGTGCAAGGCTTCAAGGACTCATAAAATGCACCCCCCTCCCCCTTTCTCTCCACAAGCTAATCCTCAAGGGTCAAGCTCTCTCCCTCTCACACTCTCAAGACTCACTCTCTCAAGGCTCAAGGCTTCAAGCCTTCAAGCTCTCTTCCTCTCCCTCCCACTCTCTCAAATCTCTCCCTCTCCCTCTCTCTCTCTCTCTCTCTCTCTCTCTCTCTCTCATCTTCATCTAGTCATAGCAAGGTTGTCTTCAAAACGAGTTTTTTGTGAGTATTAGAGTCAAAGCACTCTAATACTCCTTGTATTTAAACACAAGGAGCTAAAAAATGCACTATTTGGGTGTTTTTTAACCTCCCGTTCCCGTTCCAAACCCCTAGCCGTTCCCCCGTTACGCGGGGATCCCGTCGCCGTTCCTGTTCCGCGTTCCGGGTAGCTATGCTTCATTGGGATATAGATTGAGCACTCTACCGATAATTCCACATACAGGTCATCAATTGGACACCTCCCGGAGGATGGAATTTTTTTAAGATCTGCAACATCACTCTCTGGACCATGCGGAAGGATCGTTGTGCTCACATTTTGAGCTCACACTCATCCCTTACATCCACCACTTTGACAACTATTTGGATTGAGCTACTACATACTCTTCGCACCCAGTGGGACACTTCAATGGGCTCCTCCCCGGGAGCAGAGAGGCATAAATACTCTTTTCTTCGGACATGGTAAGATCTTCAGTTCTTTCAATCTGAACCATGGTCACATCACATGGAAATATGCACCTCCATAGTTTAATTTGCATTCTTCATGTAGGCCACCTTGATGTATATATAGCCCTCACTGTGTACTACGGATATTGTACATCCTTTGGGTGATAGGTATTTCAAAATCTCAAGAATTCTTTTTGCACACAGTATACAATCACTTTTAGCCCCAAAGAGAGAGAAATGAAATAACATATTTACGTCTTCAAAAGGTCAAAATGACCTAGGAGACCAAAAGTTTACAATGTTTGGTGGAGGGAAGAAGAAGAAGAAGAAGAGAGTTTTAATGTCATAGGGAACTATCCCAAGACACCTTAAAGATCCAGCCGACGAGGAGTTGAACTCAAGACCTGTTATTCAAGAGGGAAATGGCATAACCAATCTACCACACTAGGTGATACCATTTTCCTCTTTTTATTAGCGCACACACACACACACACACAACACACACACACACACACACTAGAGAAGGAGAGAGAGAGAGAAATGAAATGAAATGAAATGTTATATTAACGTCTTCAGAAGGCCAAAGTGACCTATGAGACCAGAAAGTTACAATGTGGTGGATCTGATACAAAGTCAGAGTAACAAGATGACAAAATGACAAAAGGACAAAATAAAATACTATGGAATCCTAGACTGCTGAGTGTGGACTAAGCCGCTAAAACAGCTAGCTGGGATAACTAGATCACAGGAGATCCAGCATCGGTCGCTGGCGGATCTCATCAATCTCCTCCATGGTCAGTAGTCTGACCGGGCGTCAATCTCCTCCATGGTCAGTAGTCTGATCCAACATCAGTCGCTGGCGGATCTCATCAATCTCCTCCATGGTCAGTAGTCTGACCGGGCGTCGTGCATGTCGAGCCAAAGTGACCCGGATCCTCTACTGCAGCCTCTGTCGATGTTGTGTAGTCCTCCGCAGTCGTGGGCGTCTGGATCTCCCCAGCTCGGTCGCTCGGTCGATCAGTATGCCTCTGGTGTAAAGAGACGAGCTCTACTATGGTAGTAACTCCTCCGGGTGTCCAGTGGCAGCTCTAAAGAAGTTTGTGATCTGTCTCTGAGATTGGCTAGTCTTTCCTCTCATCAAGCTCTCTCTGTGTCTGTGTAGCTCGAGCAAAAACAAACCCAGGCGTCTCTGATCCTCATACCGCATGACTCTAGAGAATGGTCCAAAGCCTTCTCTGAACAAGCAATGGAAGCGGCCTCGTATCTCGTAGTAGACGGGGCAGTGGCATGTGTAGTGCAACTCTGTCTCAGGCTCGATGTCACACAAGGGGCATGTCCTGGCCTCTGCTGGTATTCCGCTGTATCTCCCAGTCTCGATCCGCAGTTGGTGTGAAGATGTGCGTATCTGGCCAATAGCACATCGTATCCCATGAGACAGGTGAGTGTCCATGTCTCAGGGCCTCGTCACAAAACCATCCTCCGTAAGTTGGAGGAGATGCTCTCTGTAGAAAGCCATCTTCGTGCCTAGCTCCTGTACTGGCTGTATCCATGTCCTCTTGGTGTCTAGCTGAGTCAAGTCCTGGCGAATGAGCCTGGTGATCTCGGATTGTGTAAGAGTCACAGAGGGCGCATCAACTGAGTACAGGATAGGAGGCAATCTGTCTATGTTGAACCCATGCGCCTGAAACCATGACGTCATCTCCCCATACTAGCATGCTGTATCTCCCTGCACGGCTAACTGTCGAGAGGACTCAAGTGCAAGGCGTGCATATCTGTCTCTGGGAAGTTCCCACATGCGGTGTATGAAGGAAACAGATCTAATAAGCGCCTCAACCACCAGTGGGGAGGCAACTAGAGAGAGAGAGAGAGAGAGAGAGAGAGAGAGAGAGAGAGAGAGAGAGAGAGAGAGAGAGAGAGAGAGAGAGAGAGAGAGAGAGAGAGAGAGAGATGAATTGAAATGAAATGTTATATTAACGTCTTCAAAAGGCCAAAGTGACCTATGAGACCAGAAAGTTACAATGCGATGTAACTGATACAAAGTCAGAATAACAAAATAAATTAAACTAGGATAACAAAATATAAATACTACGAAATCCTAAACTAAGCTGATAGGTGTGTGAGGTGAAAGGCGTGAAATGTGAACTAAGCAATACAATGTGTAGACAATATGGGAGGGAAGAAGAGATCCATCTTCATCTGCACTCTGGACGACGAAAAAGTATGGCTCGAATCCTTTGCTGTAGCCTCCTTAGAAACTGTGTAGTACCTCTTCTCCATCAGGGTCTTCTAGATCTCCCTAGCTCGAATGCTCGGTCTATGAGAATGCCAGTAGTTCGGGTAGACCTCTCCACTGTTGGCTGCTCCTCTGTCTGTTCTTCTAGGTGTACAATATCTAGTGTAAAGAAATCTGTGATCTGTCTCTGGGTTGTCTCTTCAGCTCTCCTCAGTAAAGCTTCTCTATGTCTGTGTAACTCAAGTAGATATAGCCCAAGACATCTCTGATCCTCATAACTCATGACCCTAGATAGAGGCCCAAAACCTGCTCTGAATAGACAATGAAAACGGCCTCGTATCTCATAGCACACTGTGGAATGACGTATGTAATGTACCTTTGTCTCTGGCTCTAGATGGCATAAGCGGCATATCTTGCTATCTGCTTGTGTCCCTCTGAATCTGCCAGTCTCAATCTCGAGCTGATGTGAGGACGTGCGTATCTGGCCAATGGCACAACGCAAACCATGAGAAAGATGCGTGTCCATATAGCTAGGTCGAATCACAAACCCATCCCCCGTGAGGTGGAGAAGATGCTCTCTATAGAAAGTCATCTTTGTGCCCACTCCTGTATTGGCTCTATCCATGTCCTCCTCGTGTCCGGCTGGATGAGATCCTGACGAATGAGTCTATTAATCTCTACCCGCGTCAGAGACCTCAAGGGTGCCTGTAGAGAGTATTGAAAAGGACGCAATCTGTCCATGGTGAAACCCTGTGTTTGAAACCATGCTACCATCTGTGCATACCAGCATGATGTATCCCCATTAAGAGCTAATTGTCTGGAAGACTCAAGAGCCACCCTGGCATATCTGTCTCTAGTAGTATCCCAGAGACTGTGTACAAAGGAGACTAATCTGGTAAGCGCCTCAATCTCCATAGGGGGGGCAACTAATTCTGCTCAAATGATATCATGCGGTACGGAAGCCTTGGCTCTAATCAATCGAGAGATCATAGATACTAGGGGCTTCTCCATACGCCTCTAACCATCCTGGCCTACAGAAGGTCCCCAAACCTGCACCCCACATAACATAATAGAGGCAACCAAAGTATCAAAGAGCCATAACTTTGTCCTAGGTTCTTGGAACTGAACCTGCGAATACATCCTCCCAGAGCTCTAGTTAGTCTAGTCTCTGTCGCTCTTCTCAAAGAAAATCTCGGCCTAGTAAAGACTACCCCTAGGTAAGTGTATGCATCTGTATACTCCACAATCTCCTGACCATATTTGAAAGTAGGTACTGATCTCCTGACCCATTGCGGTGTGGTGTTAAACACCATAACCTTGGTTTTACCTAGGTTTACACACAATCCACTATCCTCTGCAAAACTGAGTAGTGCATTCAAATGTCATTGCATACCTTCTGGTGAGTCAGATATCGGCACAATATCATCAGCATATAGCAACAATGGGATCCACGTCCCTGCTAGCTAGGCACCCCTGTCACCCTCTCTGTCAATGTAATCAGACACCTTATCAACATACATACCAAATAGAGTAGGAGATAATGGGCAGCCCTGTTTCACTCCAATAGTAGAGTGAACTAAATCAGATACCCCTTCCGAAGTGCGTACATGTCCCATCGCTGATCTGTACAAAGCCATAATCCCCCAAATCGCCTCTATGGGCACCCCCATCTCCTGTAGTCTGCGCATCAATCGAGTTCTTGGTACCATGTCAAATGCTTTGCGAAAATCCACAAAGCTACAATAGATCCGTCTCCCATGTGCTCTGCCCTCCTCAATGATGGCCCTGAGTGTCAGAATATGATCAAGAGTGGAGAAACCCCTCCTGAAGCCGACCTGACCCTTTGCTCGCACACCCTCGCCCTCTGCCCAATTACTCAAGTGTTGCTCCAGAATAAATGCATACAACCGTGCCAATGTGTGTCCAACCATAATAGTGCGGTAGTTCCAAGGCTCTGTAGGGTCACCAGCCTTGAGGACGGGCACAATATTGGACAACCTCCAAGTCTCAGGTAACCCCTCACACATAGCACGATTGAACAACACTGCGAGAACCTCCATCAACATATCCCTGGCATGTATAAAGTGCTCCGCTACTAGACCATCATGATCATATGCCTTCCCGGTCCTCATCTTGTCAATGGCCCTTTGTACCATCTACAGATGTAAAGAAAGTGCTCGTAGCTGGGCAAGGCTTGGTAGGGTCTAGAAGGGGTTCCTGTCCAGGAACCGTATGTAATGATGTCGCATATTGGCCCCACACATCAGGTGAAGTAATCACTAGGGGAGGGGAGTGCTCATGGAAGAGTCGCCATGCCTCTCTTGATTCCCTACTCAAGAACATCTGATATAAGTCTCGCTCCATCTGAGCTAGGTAAGCTCGCTTCTTCCGTCGCACAAGGCGTCGGAAAGCAATCCGAGACTGTCTATAAGTGATGACTCCTAAAAGAAGATCCCTCTGAAGCTGGTCTCTCATCTCTCTGTTCTCCTCGTCATACCAACTATTCTGGGGCATGCTCCCAGAATGTCGTCTCTTACCCGGCTGAGTGTGTGGGTATGCCACCGATGCAGCCCCGTGCAATGTCTCAGTCAGTAGAGTGGTGCACTCCTCCACTGAGAGGCCTGTACCATTTGTGCCAGCTGTGCCTTCCAATAGACGGTCCCAGATCTCCTTTGAATAAATGAAATCAGTCTCTGGTGTAAATGTGTAGCGGGTGTGTGACCTGCCTCCTGATGTTCGGGTTGTACTATACTGAAATTTAACGGACAGTGTCAAGAGAGCATGATCTACTGCTATGCCCAATGGCCTGGCTCCCACTGTGAAATCCTGAATGCAGGGGACAAAGCTCGGTTGTGTCATAACATAATCCACTGTACTGGCCCCATGTCTGTGTGGAAAGCATGTGAAACCGGCTGCTTCAGGAAATCGATGGGTACAAAAAGTACAAAGAACTGAAAAGAAAATAGTGGGTAGGGGTGGGGTGAAAGCTGATACAAAGGGAAGACAAAGGGTGAGCTGAGAGAGAGAGAGAGAGAGAGAGAGAGAGAGAGAGAGAGAGAGAGAGCGAGAAATGAAATGATATATTTACGTCTACAAAAGGCCAAAATGACCTATGAGACCATCACGGTTACAAAATGGTGTATCTGATACACTGTCTGTAGAACTGAAAAGATGAAAAAACTATAAAAGAAAAACTAGACTAAAAGCTGTAGTGACAAGCTTGGGGGGGGGGGGGGGGGGGGGGGGGGGGGGTTGACTAGAGACTCTCTAGCCAGTACAATAATCCAATGATACAAACTCATGCACATGAAGAAACTGAGGGTGAGGGAGCATCTGCACATCAGGGTCCCAAGATGTCCAGCATGAGAGAGAGAGAGAGAGAGGGGGGGGGTAACAATTGAAGAACACACATCTCTCAATAGGAGCTCGTTGCTGCTTGCTCCCCCCCCCCCCAAAAAAAAAAATCCTTGTAATGTCTATGGTAGATAGACCAACGAGGCATTCATCATAATAAGAGATTCATAACAATTAGAAATGAGTAGATAAAGAGATAGTGTACTCAATACAATGAAAATGAACTTGATTGATTGATTAGAGTTGGACTGTGGTTTATAAGCTTTGGAGCAGTGCAATCAATGATTTGATGAATATGCACCTTAAGTTGAAATGGAAAGGGTCATGTGAGCTACCACAAGTAGCATGTGAATATCAAGTGAGTAGCATGTGTGAGGCTTATAGGTTCCATAGGAAAATGTGACTAGAGGCTCACCTCGACAAACTCCCCCATAAGCTGAAACTTATACGATAGAGCATGGATTTTAATTAGGGGGTCTAATATGGGTTACCATGGGTAACTTCATAGGGCTCATAAAGATGAAATCTGATGCAAGAAAAATAGTGTAGGTCTTACCTCCAAACTAAATGGCTTGGGGGAGTATCTAAACACTTATAAATGCACTCATCGTTTTCTTTTGGGAACTTTGTTAGGGCCTCATCTCCAGTGCATTGATTTCTTTGCTTTGAAAATCTTAAGGATTCTCATGATGGTGCACATGTGTGTGCACATGGTTTGATCTGTGTTAGGTGCATATACATCATGAAAGCACAAAAAGCAATATAGGAGGGTCTTACCATGTCTTTAGGACAGGTAGTGTCTTAACTCTTGTGTAAAAAATTGCAAACAAGTTCCTAAGTGTGCAATGCGGGATCTTTGATGGCTCAGATTGTTACATACATTGTATGCATATCCAAAACTTATAAGTTTTAATAGTTTGCCTTGAATGCTTGGATCTTAAATGCTTGATTTGCTTGAGTGTCTTTTTCTTTGAGTGCATGAAATACTTGAATGTTTGAATGTGTGAAAGCTCATACTTGAATGCCTTGAAAGATGGAATTGCTCTACTACTTCAAATGTTCTCTTGCCCTTTTGATACCTCGGAAGCAGGCCCTTGGTGTCAATAAGTAGTTCCATAAGAGAGAAAACCTTAGGATTTTGAGATTGGCCAAGAGGATTATGGCCATGGGAAAATGGCGCTAGCTGTTTGAAATTTGTGGGAGCTTGGGCTTGTGTTACAATGTAAGAGCACTTAAGAACATCAAGTGGGAACACTACTTACTGAAAATAAGCTACAAGAAGGCAAAAGAAGATATTATCAATTTGCCATGGAGTTTCACAGTCGACAGATGACGCATGGATCTAACAGTTCAAGACGATGATGATGGAGCAGGTGACAACAGGTGATCAACGACTTGCAAAGTAAGGTAGGAGCACTCCTAAGGAGCCGAGGGATTTAAGCTTGAAGAAATTTAAGGCGTGATTGGTTAGTGACAAGCTGGTTGATGGTGACGAGCATTTGCGCCTACATGGCTTCTTCTAGTGATGACTAGTCGGGCTGTGTAGGGGCGACAACACGGCCCACACAAGCAGGTGCATTCAAGCAGTCGATGACTAGGCAGCTGGTGATGGGCTGACGTCAGCACAAGTAGATGGTGTTTTGGGTAAAGCAGCCACAGCGAGTGGACGGCTTGGAAATTGGCAGAAGCTTCCAAAATGGGCAGAAGGGTTCTTTGTTTCTCATTACAAAAATAGTTCCCACTGGCAGCTTTACCAAAAGTATATTGTAAAAGCCTTTTGGCCTCTAGGCCACACACCAAAACACATTCAAGAGGGTACACACACTCACTCAAGGGAGCAGGCGCGCACACACACTCAATCAAGACAAATGAGCAGAGATTAGCGAAGAAATCAAGCGTAAAACATATGAAAATTAATCAAGAAATCCTTGTTTAATGCTTGGGCCAAATGCGACATAAATCGGTGCGGTTTAAGGCTTGCAAGAAACTTTACGCACACATATGCATAGCAATTTCCAAGTAACACTTTCAAGTAAGGTGATTTGGCTCGAAAAAGCGGAAAGAGCAAGCGACAAAGCATATACAATCAAATAAGAAAAAAAGAAAAAAAGAAAAAAAGAAAAAATGCACACGTTCTAATACTCGATCCTAATTAGTTCTCATCACTTGGTTAAGGAGGTGGCCAAGTAGACTTACCAAATCCAAGGAGAGAGAAATCAGGCTTGAGCTCAATTAGCCTATTCCTATTCCGAATGAATTATGAATCAATTTAGTGCTTGAGAGAGAGAGAGAGAGAGAGAGAGAGAGAGAGAAATGAAATGATATATTTATGTCTACAAGAGGCCAAAATGACCTATGAAACCATCACGGTTACAAAATGGTGTATCTGATACACTGTTTGTAGAACTGAAAAGATGAAAAAACTATGAAAGAAAAACTAGACTCAAAGTTGTAGTGACAAGCTTGGGGGGGGGGGGGGGGGGGGCATTGACTAGAGACTCTCTAGCCAGTACAATAATCCAATGATACAAACTCATGCACATGAAGAAACTGAGGGTGAGGGAGCATCTGCACATCAAGGTCCCAAGATGTCCAGCATCGGCCGCTGGCGAATCTCATCAATGTCCTCCATAGTAAGCACTCTGGCTGGGCGTCTCCCATCTCGTGCTAGAATGATCTTGATCCTCTGATGAATCCTCCGTCGATGCAGAGATGATCCTCGCAATCGCGGGCGTCTAGATCTCCCAAGCTCCATGGCCCTATCAATCAGTATACCTCTAGTGCAGGTAGGTCCTGGAGGCTGCCTTGGATCTTGCTCCTCTGACTGGCGCGTCTCCACACGAAAGAAATCAGTGATCTCCCTCTGGGATTGTCTACCCCTATCTGATCTCCTCGAGCGAGCGAGAGAGAGAGAGAGAGAGAGAGAGAGAGAGAGCACTAAATTTAGCATAGGGATCTACCTAATGTAATTAGAAGATGTTAATTACTTGCAAGCTCAAATACCACATGTAATACCTATGGTGGATAGGCCAACGAGCCATTCATCATAATAAGAGATTCATAACAATCAGGAATCGGTAGATTAGAGATAGTGTACTCAACACAATGAAAACGAACTTGCTTCATTGATTAGAATTGGAGAGTGGTTTACAAGCTTTGGATATTGGCCATTTATAGGCTCAATGTGGAGAAGTGCAATCAATGATTTGATGAATATGCACCACATGTGGAAATGGTAAGGGTCATGTGAGTAGCATGTGGCTATCAAGTGAGTAGCATGTGTTTAGGGAACTACAGGGCTTGCTACAGATGCGATCGGCATGAGAAATGGAGCCCAAAACAAAGAATTACAGCCTGCTGTGTATTTTTGCAGGTTTAGGGTTTTGGCCGTTTTAGTTGCCCAACAGTCGCAGGAGCTTCAAGGAAGCTAGGGAATCGTCATACAGGTGTTATGTTGCATTTCAGTTTAAGGAAGTGCTCTAATGCACAGGGAAAGTCACCTATTTCATGGGGATTTTGATTGTGAAGCTTTCTATGGTTGCTACGCTGCCAAAATTGGGCTAGAGTAGGCCATTTTCAGCCCAATAAAAGTGGGACAGCACATAGGAGTTTACAGGTTTTCTCCAAAGTTGATGGGAATAAAGAAATACCGAAACAGACGCCAACCTTTGGGGCCAACACGGTGAGACTATCTACACGGGAGCACTCTAGCTACCAAGCCGTGGTTTGTTTCAAGTGTTAAATTCCAGTCTCAAGTTTATTCGTGACGTTCCTCTGTGTTGTGAAGTACAAGTAAAGTTAATCAAAGTAAAAATCAGGTGAAGGTGAAAACCAAAGTCTACTGCCCTTTAGTGAGTCTACGGGCCGGTTTCAGTGTGAGCAATCTCTTTTGAGGTCTTTTGTTGTGCATCGGAAGCATTGATCAACTGGCAGAAGACAGTGGGTTTCTGAGTTGGTAGTGTTCCCTTGCCCGATTGGTCGCCGGGAGAGGGCATTAAGTGGATTCTTCCCGTAACACCAGTATGCTACTTAAGCTGCCAAGCTAGTTTGTGTTTGTCACCAGAGCAGCAAATTGCTCCGCTCCTCCTTTCCATCAGGAGGAAATTGCTTCGTTGGAGCTCAGCACGGCTCTCTCTTGCTAGCAGGGTTGTGGTGGGGCCAGCCAGGTGTTGTTCGCTACTATGTGGTTTGCTGGATTTTCTTGAGCTTCTGCATCGGCCAACTGGAGCATCTAATCAGGAACTTCTTGTGGTCAGGATGAGACACATAATTGGCTCAGGCCAAGGTCTCTTAGCAATTCATTACTTTACCTCGCTCTCAGGGAGGGTTGGAAATCATCGACCCAGCACGGTAGAGTACAGCCCTCCTTGGGGAGCTTGTGGTCAGAGGACTTCTTCCAAGGAAGGAGCCCTAGGAGTTGTTGCTACACACGATTGGGGCCTGGGTCTCACAGATGGGTGGCCCATGGATGCCCTCCACCCATTGGATCTTCTCAAAGATGCACAAGGTAGGCATGAGCAAGAGATGGGAGGATCGCTTTGCTGTGAGCCTGCTTAGATCCTGGGAGCAACTGCTGCAAGGTG
Organism: Adiantum capillus-veneris; assembly: GCF_014529385.1. Taxonomy (NCBI): domain Eukaryota; kingdom Viridiplantae; phylum Streptophyta; class Polypodiopsida; order Polypodiales; family Pteridaceae; genus Adiantum; species Adiantum capillus-veneris. The sequence goes on along the minus strand of NC_140945.1, from coordinate 109,334,945 downwards.
GCCTTGAACAGAATCAACCCACATGCATAGAGGAGCCGTGAGGAAGCCACTTGTTTGGAACCCTATGGTCAGCACACAACGAGGCCACATGGTTGGTAGCACGCCTCTTGTCTCTTGGGGCCACATGAAAGAGGGTCCAGCCCGTACTTTTGGAGACTGGCTAGAGTTTATAGAACTCTAAGAAGATCAAGGACATTTAGCTGCACGACATGAGGGGGGCACAGAGCATGTGTTAGGATATTATAGAGGCTATATTTGCAAAGTGACACACCCCTCTGCAGCCGGCAGCTCCCTGCTTGATGGGGGCCTTCAAGCAACTGGAGGTCCTCATTTCCTTCACGGCTTTCTCAGTCACAAGTTCCTGCGGTTTCTTCATGGTGTAGAGGGAGGGCCAACTCCACAGAGTCACCGCCGAGACACCAGAGGTGACCGAGTGTTGCTTTCAAAGGATCAAAGTTGTGGGCATCAGTGGGAGGACGTGTGTCATCAAACTTGACCCGTCAGGACACTAGCGTCTCTCGGCTTGGGAAAGCCGCCCCTTGGTGCGAGTGCAGTGGGAACAGAGGGAGTGTTTTTGGTGGGATCCCTTTACTCCAGCCCATCGCCCAGGAAGCCCTATCTTCCAGTATACACAGATCGGCTGGGTTGCCACATACTCGCAGCAAGAAGAGAGGCTCGTCCTGTTGCAGAGCCTCACTGGTAGGAGAAGGGTCTTACGTTGAAGTTCTTGGCAAGTTTTTGGGAGCAAGCTTGTAGGGATAGCAAGCAGCCAAGGCGAGTCACCATGTTCCAATGACTAGTTGCACATTGAGCTACTGCAATAGAAAGTTGGTGCACAACGGCCTCTCGGCAGTATGTGCAGCTTGTGACCAGCCACTTGAGACACATCGGCATTGCCTATGGGATTTCCCCATGGTGCAGCAGGTGTGGCTTCGGATTCGTAGGCTGGTGCCTGCACTTTCTACAGCCAACCAATACACTTGGGGTGTTGCAGCTTGGTCCACACTCTCGGGCCCAGCACTACGTTTCGAGATGCCTTCAGTCAACAGGACGACTGTGATACAGGAGGGCCGGCCCACACTCCACCCAGTCACAGAGCTAGTCCCTTAGAAGTGGGGCAGAGATAGAGAGTGGTGTTGGAGTTCATCTGCAGCCTGACACTGTGTTTCATAAGGTGAGCCCGCTGCTTCCGCATCTTCGAGGCTCCAGCTGCCCACTGGCAGAGGCTGTCCGTGACATTTGGCTAGAGCTGATTAACACACTTAGGGGCCAGCTTGAGAGACTCCAGGGCAGCTACAACCACATGCGGGAGGCTCGTGAGGTCTTCTTGGGACTTTGGCGCCCAAGGCCGTTCTTCACCATGGTTCATGGTGCCCCTAGATGACAGTACCGTCCACCAATGTGGCTTTTTCCTCCTCCCATCTCCTGATTTAGCCTTATTGTACATATCCCCACATGCTGATGTAGCCCTCTCTATCAGGGGCAGATTGTAGCCCATTCGGCAGTTTTATTAACTGATGGAAGAATCTTTTTCCGAAGGGGGGGGAGGGTCAACAATTGAAGAACAAAAATACATGAGTTCAGCTTTTAACATGCGGTTTGCTCCAGTTGAATTCGACTCTGGATCAACATGTTAACTTCTTACTATGTCAAAAAAAGACATGGTTTCTATATCCTTACGAGCATCAGTGAGAAGTAGAAATCAATATCCACAAGATCATCAGGTCCCCCATAACAACTATAGGCAGGATTAGGTAGAGATGAAACTTAAGAGGAAGCAAGGTCACTTTATGAGGCAAACCATAAGACTTCTCGCAATACAAGAATCTTTCATCTGTCTATTTAAAGAACAAGCAAAAGCGTATGCAGTTCAGACTGCGCTTAAAGCCCACATGTGATGATGATAATAAATGGAAGAATAACAGAAGTCTATGAAGTTACGGATTACAAGTGGAAAGCACAACGCATACCCAACTTTGGAACCACTGAAATCCCAGAGCCCTCGGGTGATATCAACCGTGCAGCAACCATCATAGATTGTGAGCGCACCAATGGATCTACTTCTGTGCTTCTGCATATAATGACTCAAAGCTTGAATTTGCAGGGAAATGGAATATATGTGATGGCAGTCAATGACTGAGAATTTTGTTACCCCATAGTAGATATCAGCCGCTGTAGAAGGCCTCCATTAACCACAAAATTTGCACCATCCGAAGTCAAAGCTATCTGCATTCATATAAAGGACTCCCAAAGTCAATGAAATTTTGAGCAGTATTAAACATGCCAAAACATTCATACATAAGAATAATTACTCCTAGCTACTCTTCCACGAGTTTAGATGTTTTAATTGATGTGATCGAAGCAACTATCTTGGGATGAGTAAAATGAGTACCAGAACATAATTTGATAAAGTTAAAGAAACTTCAAGAATAAACTCAACCCGCATTCCTGACTTACAAATTTCACACCGAGCATTTATTGCTCAAGAACAGAGACTCACATTTGCCAGCAAGTAGAAAAGGGTACAAAAAAGGTGGTACATGCATGTGTGATTGAAGTAGGCTGTATCAAACGGATCATTGCCTAGTACGAGTGTCATTGTAAGTGCTAGATACCCAGGGATTGCTCACACTGTTCAGCCATGTTAGCAGTCGCCCATCTATGATGCCTAGAAACACACCTAAGGGACAGCTAAGTGCCAGTTCACAGTGGCCAGGTGAGAAAGTTCAGACTAATCACCGGCTATCTACTATGTCTAGGGATGTAGCATTTAAGAACACATCTAAAGAACATCCTGTGGTGCAGAAGCAACGTCCGATTAATTCAGCTTGTATCCACTCAATCTGCCTCATAGAAAACAATCTTCTTAAGACCAGGAAGCATCAAACAAAAAATACCTGAACCAATGTAGCCTGAGTCTTAAACTCTCACATACCTCTACAGACCCGACTAGAAAAATCGCATGACCAAAGACTATGAGTCTCACACAAAATTTCAATTAACTTAATGTCACAAGTGAGGTGATATGGCAAGGCAAGATAGGGCATTAGGGTTTTTAAAACGCTAACCCTACCAACTTAAGGACTCTGGCCGAGTAAGGAGGAACAAAACCCTAAAAGACTATTCCCGTGGACATTGTATGGCCCTGCCTGGAAATTACAGAAGCAGATGACACGGCATCGTTGTACGGACTGCCCCGTAAATAATGGAAGATGCTGACATGGCACTGTACAGACACCTCTAAAACACAGAACCTGATGTTGGCACCAGCTTTTGGCTTGGCAGCTTTTGGGAATGTGAAGCTTTTCATGAGAACTCCTTTCAAGACCAGGGGCATTGAAATATGTACCTAGGGCTCTCTCTCTCTTGCATTCCAGGTTCAGTGGAAGCAAAGCAGAGGCCCGGCTATTGTACCTTTGTGAAGAAATAAAGAAAGAAGCACCGAAAGGAGCGCCAAACTTTGGGGCTAGTGCATCTGGACGCGGAACTCCACCGCTTCGTGTTAGTTCCGCTTCGTGTCGACCCTTCTCTTCTCTCTCTTATCTATTTTAAAATCTGTTGTTCCAGTTTCTCGAGTGTGTTGCTATTGACTTCTTGCTTGGAGTGTCCAAGATTGTTACACCTAGCAAGCAAGCAACTGCAAACCCTAGTGTGTGATCATCCAAAAGAAGTGATCTTCCTTGAGGCTTGGACACATCAATCTCAAAGTTTGACTAAAAATGCAAATAAAGCATCTAATATACCCTCTATACGATCCAATAAAATCTCATGGTTGTCAAATCAAGAAGCCTTCGTCACTATCACTATATACCAAAAGAAAGGAGTGGTAGACTTCACAGCCAAAGCAAGTGTAGCCAGCTAAAATGATCTTGTAGATACAACATTTCTGAGTCACATGCAGCTGATGGTTGGTCATAATACCTCTTAGAGAACAAGAAGAAAGTTGCAATAGGTGGTCCTTGTGCACTTTGAGGTCATATGGAAAGCAACTCTAGGTAGGAACGAGGACGGTCAAGGTATCATGTAGACTTTTGTTGCTAAATTGGCTTTATTTGACATAAAAATAATTATAAACGAATTATTGGAATTTTAAGTGAGAGGGTTTTCTTCACTGCAGACATCCGAGTACACGTATTCCTAGTGCGTCATTCAGAGTAATGACGGGAACATTGTATACGGGAATATTTGTAAGGCCACCAACAACGAGTACTTCTGATGCGTCACATCGGATGGGTGACAAAGAGCATCGGGAAAGAGTATTCGACCATCCAAGAATGGACATCTCTGATGCATCATAGGATGGGTGACAGAGCATCACAAAGGAGATTATACCGTAAGTTCGGTAGGAAAGGACTAGGTGAGGGTATTCCTGATGCGTCACAGGGTGGGTGACAAGGGCATCGGAATGGGAATATTCCATAGTCGGGAAGAAATTCCGAGCTGTGTTAGAATTGTGCACAAGGATGAGCAAGCACTTGAATGAAGATGGGTTCAGAGGAAACTTTGAGGAAAAACAAAGCTACTTTCTGAGAAAGCAAGTTGCTTTTCGGGAAAGCAGATGCTTCCCCGCGAGGAAGCCTATGTCTACATTGCTGGTTCTCGAGGATTCAGCATAAGGAACAGGAGTTCCTTCGAATAGGGTTTTGCCCTAGGAAAAAGAAGTTGAGGCTACCAGGAACCATCGAGTCTTATTCTAGAATGAACGTGGTAATACGTTCGGTTCAAGTGCTTGTATAGACTTCTCAAAGATACTATTACCGGGGGGGGGACCGGCCCATCTTCTGATCCACAGTACTATGTCGATCTTCTCACTGCTCCCTCTCTCTCTCTCTCTCTCTCTCTCTCTCTCTCTCTCTCTCTCTCTCTCGGAATTGGGCACGAAGATGGCTTTCTACAGAGACCACCTTCTCCAGCTTACGGAGGATGGTTTTGTGACGAGACCCAAATACATGGACACCCACTTGTCCCATGGGATACGATGTGCTATTGGCCAGTTACGCACATCTTCTCACCAGCTGCGGATTGAGACTGGGAGATACAGCGGAGTACCAGCAGAGGCCAGGACATGCCTCTTGTGTGACATGGAGCCTAAGACAGAGCTGCATTATACATGCTGCTGCCCCGTCTACTACGAGATACGAGGCCGCTTCCATTGCTTGTTCAGAGAGGGTTTTGGACCACTCTCAAGAGTCATGGGATACGAGGATCAAAGATGCCTGGGTCTGTTCTTGCTCGAGCTACGCAGACACAGAGATAGCCTGATGAGTGGCGAGGCTAGCCAATCTCAAAGACGGATCCCAGACTTCTTCAGAGCAGACATGGGACAGCCGCAAGAGCCACTCCCACAACAGAGATCCCCCTCGTCTCACACCAGAGGCACACTGATCGACCGAGCGATTGAACTGGGGAAATCCAGGTGCCCACGACTGCGGAGGACCACACAACATCGACGGAGGCTACGTCAGAAGATTCGGAGCACTCTGGCCAGGCATGCATGACGCCCGGTCAGACTACTGACCATGGAGGAGATTGATGAGATCTGCCAACGACCGATGCTAGATCTCCTGTGATTCAGCTATCCCAGCAAGCCGCCCCTTTTTTGCTTAGTTCACATCGACCAGTCTAGGATCCCATAGTATATATCTTTGTTTTGTACTGTTGTTATTTTGTTACTCTGACTTTGTATCAGATCCACCACCTTGTAACTTTCTGGTCTCATAGGTCACTATGGCCTTTTGAAGACGTTAATATAACATTTCATTTCTCTCTCTCTCTCTAGTGCGATGGAAGAAGCGAGCTTTCTTGGTCCAGATGGAGCAAGATTTATATCAGCTCTTCCTTAGTAGAGATTCAAGAGAGGCTTGGCGTCTATTCCATGAGCAGTCTCCCCCACCAGTGATTACTTCTACAGAGATATGGGGGCAGTATGTAGCATCTTTATACACTGTACCCGGACAGCCACCACTACCAGATCCACCACAGCCATGTCTGGATACGAGCACCTTCTTTACCACTGAGATGGTAAAGGAGGCCATTGACAGGATGAAGACCAGACGGGCACAGGATCACGAGGGTTCGGTAGCAAAGCACATTATACATGCTTGGGAATTGTTGGCAGAGATGCTTGCACGGTTATTCAACCGTGTCATGTGTGAGGGATTTCCTGAGTCTTGGAGATTATCTACTATTGTACCTATCTTCAAGACAAGAGACCCCACAGTGCCGGGGAATTACCGTACTATTATGGTAGGACACACATTGGCACGGTTGTATGCATCCATCCTTGAGCATAGGCTGAGCAGTTGGGCAGAGGTTATGGGCTTACGGGCACCTGGGCAGGCTGGTTTCATGAGGGGTTTCTCCACACTGGATCATGTCTTTACACTCATAGCTATCATCGAGGAGGGTCGAGCACATGGTAGACGGATATATTGCAGCTTTGTGGACTTCCGCAAAGCTTTTGACACAGTACCGAGGGCCAGATTGATGCGCCGACTTATGGAGTTGGGGGTACCCACAGAGCTGATATGGGGGATTATGGCATTGTACAGTTCAGTGATGGGTCATGTACGCACATCAGAGGGGATATCTGACATAGTTCACTCCACTATCGGAGTGAAACAGGGATGCCCATTGTCCTCTATTTTATTTGGTGTATGTTGATGAGGTCTCTGATTATATTGACAGAGGAGGAGATAGAGGTGCTCAGCTTGCAGGAACATGGATTCCTCTTTTATTGTATGCTGACGATATCATGTTGATATCAGACTCACCAGAGGGTATACAGAGACATTTGGACGCATTGCATAGTTTTGCAGGGGATAGTGGATTGTCTGTCAACCTTGGTAAAACCAAGGTCATGGTATTTAATACCACGCCACAGTGGGTTAGGAGATCAGAACCTACATTCACATATGGTCAAGACAGTATGGAGTACACTGATGCATACACATATCTTGGGGTGGTCTTTAGTGGTCCGAGGTTCACACTGAAAGTGGCAACAGACACTAGATTGACTCGTGCCTACGCAGCCCTAGGCGGTTTAGAGAGGATTTGTTCGCAAGTTCAATTCCAAGTACCTCGAACAAATATCTGGCTTTTTGACACTTTGGTCGCTTCAGTTATGCACTACGGGGTTCAGGTTTAGGGGCCGTCTGTTGACAGTGCTGGATGGAGTAATATGGAGAGGCCCTTGATATCTATGATTTCTAGGCTGATTAGAGCCAAGGCCTCAGTTCCACATGACATCATTCGAGCGGAGCTGGCTGCCCCACCTATGGAGGTTGAGGCACTCACTAGATCAGTATCATTTGTACACAGCTTATAGGACACCACCAGGGACAGGTATGCTAGACTTGCTCTTGAGTCATCGAGACAGCTGGCATTACAGGGAGATACATCATGTTGGTATGCACAGATGAGTTCATGGTTTCAGAGGCATGGTTTCAACATGGACAGGCTGCCCCCGTTCCAGTATTCTCTTGATGCACCATCCTTGGCTCTTACACGGATGGAGATTACTAGACTCATTTGGCAGGATCTTATCCAGCTTGATAGCAGGAGGACATGGATAGAGCCATCACGGGAGTTGGGTACGAAGAGGGCTTTCTATAGAGAGCATCTTCTCCAACTAACGACAGACGGATTTTTCACACGGCCCAACTACATGGACACACATCTATCTCATGGGTTACGATGTGCCATAGGCCAGATTCGCACATCTTCACACCAGCTTGGGATTGAGACAGGTAGATTCAGAGGCATACCAGCAGACAGTAGGATATGTCAGTTATGCCATGCAGAGCCAGAGACAGAGTTTCACTACATATGTCACTACACAATCTACTATGAGATATGGGGACGCTTTCATTGTTTATTCAGAGATGGTTTTGACTCGTTAGATAGAGTCATGAGATATGAGGATCAGAGATGTCTTGGATTATTTCTACTTGAGATACAGAGACATAGAGACTCTCTATTGAGAGGGCATAGACAGAGACAACCCCAGAGACACATCTTAGATTTCTTTAGTCTGAGTACCACAGAGGCAAAGGGGACACCACCATCACAAAGCTCGGTTCCCACCCATACACACACCAGCGATACTCTAATTGACCGAGCTATAGAGTTGGGGAGATCGAGACGACCGCGATTGAGGAGGGGAGCCACGCAGCACCGATGGAGAATGCAGCAAGAGGATTCACAAGATTCTAGCATGGCACCCTGAGTGTCGATCAGGGTAGGCTTGTACTACTGCTATATTATATCATGGTGACACTTATCCCCACTTTGTACCTATGTGGCATGATACCATTGCTCAGCCTACCAACCACCGATAGGAGTCGATAGCACTCCTATCTCAGTGTTTAGTTTGTAGTTTTCTTTGTTTGTACCCAGACTTGGTACTAGACTCATCATTGTAATCAGTTGGTCTCATAGGTCATTTTGGCCTTTTGTAGACGTTAATATATCATTTCATTTCATTTCTCTCTCTCTCTCTCTCTCTCTCTCTCTCTCTTCCCCCCCCCCCCCCCCCCCCCCCCCCCCCCCCCCAGTTTCTCTCTATATTCTATGGCTTCAGTATTAAGTGATTAATTCTATTTATCCAAGTACATTTTATATTTTTATACGCTCCCATTTGCGACAACTTTAATGAACTAGTGTCATTTGGACCAAAGTACATTTGTGGCACCTTGTGGACCTTAGTGCCGCATGGCCAAAGCGCACTACTGACACCATATGGCCCAATGTACGCCCTTGTAACATGGGACCTATAGAATGCAGAAGCAACACTTTTTCATCCTTGAGAAGGAGAAGAAGCTTTCTGAAGAATTTGTTTTTTTGAAGATGTTTTTTTCAAGAAAGTTGCTTTTTTTGACAAAGTTCCTTTTTAAAGAAGCTGCTTTCTAAAAGAAGCTGCTTTCTAAAAGAAGTTGCTTTTTGGATGAATTTGGTTTTCAAAAGAAGTTTCTTTTTTAATAAGTTGTTTTTTGGAAGAAGATGCTTTTTGTAAGAGGGTGCTTTCTGACAAAGTTGCAAAAATTGATCGAATGGAAAGAGGACGCTTAGAGGAAGTAGTTTCACGATTGACAAGGTCTACTTTCAGAGGCTATGGAAGACGGAAATGAAGTGGTTGATATGCTTTTGAAAGTCTGCAAAATGTTTGATCAAGAGGGAAGACAAGTAACAAAGACGAGAAAAGTAAAGAAATCCAAGGAATTAGTAGTTTTTGGTGTCTCGGAGATGTGGTGAAGGGATTGACATTGCACTGTTGCAAGAATTTTTCGAATTGATTCAAAATGGGATAGCAAAATCTCTTGGTTAGTAGAAAAATTGCATTTGGCAAAGACTTTTTAAAAATGTGCATATCAAAAATTGGACATAGTACGTGTGGATTTCTGCAATGGATGCAAGTTTGGGTAGTGCGCTACTTGATTTGGCAAATTCACAAAGAGATTTGGTAGAATCTCTATTGCCAAAACTTCTCAAAAACGTTTTAGAGTTGAAAGCTCTTGAAAGATTGCATTTGGAGGAAGGCGACTTGGTAGATAACCCTTGAAGAAGAAACATAGTGTCTTGGAATCTTCAGATGACAGGAGCTTCTCTATGAGAGCTCTGAGGTATTCAACAATCAAGTCTCATGCAGGGAAGGGTGTATGACGGGAGTCACTTCATTTGCCATAATTGATGGACACAATTGGAAAGGGAATTTACGATTATGCCTTTCTAGATTAATCATACATACTGTAGGCTGACAGCATTCTACTTGGAAACTTCTCTGCATGCTAGCAGTTGATTGATTTAAGTACTCTTGCAAATATGTATTTGTTTGAGTATGAGCGGTGAAATGTCAGCAACATTTTTGTCTCTAGTCATTGGTACGGGTGTGATTGATATGATGCATTTAGTGCATCTAGACATCTTCTAGAGATGACTTGTAATGGATAAATGATTCATTGAGCTCTCACTTTCTATCTAAGGTCTTGTTGGGCATTAAAATGTGAATATGATCCTAATGCATGACTGGATACTAATTTTATTGCATCAAAATTTGCGGAAGGATGAGATGGCTAGATAATAATCTTTGTGCATCAATAGTTCTCGATTAAATTAGATGACTAGATTTATTTTTTTCATCAACGCGTTCAGTGTGAACTAAGTGAATGCAAATCCGAAATCCAGTGTGGATTAGGATTTGGGTTGATGCTTGTTTTATGAATATATTGGCTTGTGGGGATGGTCATTGATATGTCTCCATGGAACCAATGGGGATATGGCTTATCGTGATGATGAGATTTAGTGCATCGAGATATCTAATAGAGATCAGTGCGATCGGGATCACATGGATAGAAATAAGTCATAATGATCACGATTTGTGTCTGACATCTCAACGTGGAAAATGATGTGATTGTGATTTTTCAGCGACCATTGTTCTTTGTGCTAGTGCATGATTGGAGAGTCAAATGCATGTATGCATAGCGTCGGTGTTTACTAAGCTAGTTTACTGTTTTGTCTGTTTTGTAGGTATAATCGAGGACGATTACTCTTCTCTTAAGGAGGGGTATATCACAAAGTTATGATGTACAACCCCACGAATCACGATAGGAATCACATCGCAATTCGCAGTAGAAAATGCAAGCATCATTACTGCTGATGTGGCACTTGTGCCGTGCGATTACTTTTTGGCTGATTGAAAGCATTGGCTTTTTGAATTCTATTGCTTTTGGGATGCAATATTTACTGGACAAAGCTTTTAGGGCGCCATGTTTTTAGCAAAGTTTCTTTTGAGCCACATGCCTTTATAAGAATGCCTTTAGGCCAGTGTGGTAGTCACTGCATGGTAGCACGATTACAAACTCGACCCTCTAGCAATGTCACTATAATTTGTGAATATTAAAAAAAGTTCTGAAAGAGATGTTTGCTACAAGGGAAAAATGTCCAAGGCAACTTGAACAGCCTCAAGGGTCTCCTCGTTGTCCTCTAGATGCAAACTTGATTAACAATGAATCCCGGTGGATTTTTGTTTTAGGTAAAATGACATGGCCTCGACAAAGAGAGTAAACGAGCATGGAGACAAGGGACATTCTATGACACAGATGTTTGAAAGCTTTGGGTATCACCAAGCTTGCAAGTGGCTAATCTATACAAGGCCGAAACTCCTATTCCATTGAAAAATTAAGTCTCAACAGGTCTCTAACTCATGACGTGGCACTCCCTACAATGCAGAAAGGTGCTGATAGAGCAGCATGCACGAACATTGTTGACATGAAAATACTTTTTTGGAGCCTCAATGTAGGCTGCTGCTTTTAGCAGACAAAACAGGTTTTAGGAGTTTCTTAGTAGTCGCTCACTGGTCCTTTAAGATCTGGCTTCCATGCTAGTCCTATGGAGATCCTGCAAGTGGACTCGCATAGCGCTTGTACACACTTTTACTCAACAATACAAAAATGAAAACCCCAGTTTCACAATTTTCGTGACATGGCATCAATGTCCCCCAACTTAAAAGATTGCTCAAGTGGACATAAGGGGTTAGAGTTTAAAAACCTAACCCCACCAACTTTCAGATAATGGCCAAGGTGCCTAAACCCTTCAAAACAAAAGCATGAACCCCAAATTTGTGTAAGCCTGATGATGTGGCATCCTTTACGGACATCCGTAAGTCACGGAACTGCTAATGTGGCACTGTACGGAGTTCCACATTTTCCAGGCAGCCCTTGGGCGCGTCGAATCAACTGCACAAGAGGAGAGCCACTCCACTCCTTTGTCATAGGTTGCCTAGATTGAATAAAGTCACTAATTTCTCTTCAGATTTTGGGAGATTGATGGTGTGACAGTGTTCTGCGGGATGACTTCATGAAAATATGTACATTGAACTGGAAATTTCCTAGATTTAATTTGATTATATATGCTCTTTCATGTGTGTATTGTTAAGAGTAATGTAAAGAAAGATGAAATGTTTGTCTCATGAATGATTTGATAAATTTAGTGCATCAGACATCTATTACAGATCAGGGAAATCTGGATTTGATGGCTAAGTGAATGCTTGCAGCATTTTGTCTCATGAATGATTTGATGAATTTAGTGCATCTAGACATCTGTTAGAGATCAGCAAAATCTAGATTTGATGGCTAAGTGAATGCGATTCTAGTGCATCAAGATTTCTATCTGGATGAGATAACTAGATACTCTTGTGAGTGCATCAAGAGTTCCGGGATGAGATGGCTACACAAGAGATTTAGGTGCATCCGTGTGAAATTCATACTCAGTGAATGTATTGTCTTGTGGGGATGGTCGTCGGCATGGTTGGCTTGAAGTATAAGAAAAGATATGAATCTGATAGTGACAAGCTTTAGTGGATCATGACATTCGTGAAAAGATTAGCTGATTGCTAAATATGTTACAATGATCATGATTTGTAACTAGGACCCTTGCCGGATATGTGATTGATCAGTGCCTGTTGTCTTTGTGCAAGTGCTGGACGTGTGCAATCTAGTGCTTAGGTACATAGAGTCACTATTTGCTAAGCTACTTATTGTCATTTATCTGATTTTGTAGGCGTAATCGAGGGCGATCACTATTCTTTCAAGAGGAGGGTATTTCACACGTTTGTGATGTGGTTTCAGCGTCCCCAGCTTAAAAAATTGCCCCAGTAGACACAGGGGGTCAGGGTTTACAAGCCTAACCGAACCAACTTGCACATAATGAAGTGTTGTCAAGGCCTCTCTCTGAGACAAATTAGCTTGGGAGCACTCCAGAAAGAGGACCCCTCAGACATTGTACTTTGTGTAGATCTTTGGCTTGGGGTGTCCAGGTCTACTACACCCAATGCTTCTTAGAGGGGCACTCCTCTTTGCTGAATCCTGGAGATTTTAATCGTTTCAGTTGTTTCCAATTCTGTTCTGAAGCTGAAATCTGCTATCTTCTTCACCCGTTGTGTTTCAGTAGCAATTGGTTCAGTGGTATGCTGTGGAGGTACCCATTGTACGGCCACCACATGCTGAAGTGGCAATCCATCCAGTACGGACAGGTGCTAAGACGACCTGCACTTGTCAACCCTTGGTATGCTGTGGACAAAGAACTTGGTCCCCACTGCTCAAACCCAATTTATTATCAACTTTCGGGGTAAACTCAACCTCCCGATAGACTCTCTTGCATCCGGTCAGCACTGAATATTTGGTGAAAAGCGGATCATAGCCTCTAACGTCTTTCCTGAGAGTAGTAAATAGGCCTTGCAGAGACGATCTTTATCCTGGGCGCTTATGCCCACTCTCAGCCTAAATTTGAAGCTAGCCCCGCCATTATTAAAGAAATTATCAATTCATTGATATCACTCATGATAACACTGTCTGTCTAGCAGCCAAAACATCATTGTGAGGCATTTGCTAAAAAGAAAGTATGAGGGAGCCTTCAGTTCACATTCTCTCCTGATTGTTGAGTGCAGCATACGTATGCACGCACCTCTGGCAGGTAAGTTTGATCAACCTTAAGTTATTCCAGATCAACCGACATCTGCAAAAGCTAGAAGCTTCCACCACATTTTTCAGATTAGTGCATTCCAGGCATACCTCATGTAAAAGTTCCAAAGCATTCATTTGTGCCAGCACATCATCCTTGTTGCATAATTCAAGCTCCAAACCTCTTAGAACTCCTGACTCTTCAATTGCAAGGACTACTTGTTTTGAAGTTTTGAAAAGAGAAGCAATTATAGAAAATATACGAATTCTGACCTGTACCAAAAAAAAAAAAAAAAACCATGTAAAGAACACAATGCTTGAATGGCAAAACATCAGGAGAATATGTTATGCAAATGACCTTGAACCATAAAAAAGAATCGCTTCAGAAATGATATAGCCACCTACATTGCATTTGCATTCCTAGTGTGTATCCTATTGGCACTTAACCTATCTTACTAACATTTTGCTGTCTTTCATTCCTGATAGAACCAATAGTTTTAAAACTCTTAGGTCTACAGATCCCATTACCAGAGTGGCATTCTTTCTTTTGGCAAGAAAAGGATCCTTCCGTTAGTTAATAAAACTGCCCAATGGGCTACAATCTGCCCTCGCTAGAGAGGGCTACATCAGCATGTGGGGAGACTCTCCCAATGAAAACACAAGATATGTACAATGAGGCTAAATCAGGAGATGGGAGGAGGAAACAGCCACACTAGTGGACGTAACTGCCATCTAGGTGCACCATGAACCATGTTGAAGAACAGAAGGCCTCAAAGCGCTTCCACAAGCGGTCGGAGCTGCCCTGAAGTCTCTCAAACTGGCCCCTGAGTGTGTTAATCAGCTCCAGCCAAATGTCACACATAGTCTCTGCCGGTTGAGCCTCAAAGATGGGAACCAATAGGCTCGCCAGATGAACCACAGTGTCAGGCTGCAAATGTTTAATGAGCTCCCAACACCACTCTCTATCTCGCTCCACTCCTGAGGGACTTACTTTGTGGCCAGCTAGAGTGTTCCTGTATCACAATCATCCTGCTAACTGAAGCCATCTCAAAACAAAGTGCTAGGCTTGTGAGAGTGGACCAAGCTGCAGCACCCCAAGTGTACTAGCTGAGTCCTCGTTTCAATGTGTCTACTCTAGGGCGTCAATTCTCAAGTGTAATCGTGGATGGTGGATCTAGCATCAACTTGATGCCTAAGTTCACTATGCTGGCATTGGGTCTCCAACCTACTAGGCCCGCCCCATTCACAGTGACTTTGGCTGACCAAAGGACTGTCTACCTCTTGGGCATAGTAGTCAAGGTGCCTCTTTAGGTTCACAACTTCACATTCAGCTTGGATTTTGTCGTGATTCACCTTCTCCAGGCCGAGGGAAACTATTCCTTGCTCATCGGTCAACTATGGCTACGACACACTAAAGCACTACATGATTGGGGCAATAACGCCATGTGGATACATTCTCTTGGCTCCACAATGAAACCCATTCGCCTTGAAGGAGGCATGCATCCAGTGGTGCATTATAGTTCTTTATCAGTGGAGTACAACCCCAAAAACTAGAATAGCCTACCCCACGTGACATGCCAGAGGAAGACATGCTTGAGTGGTTGGAAGCTACGAAGTCTATGCCTTGTTATGTGGTTTCTATTCAATCTTTGCCCGAGGATACCCCATCTGACATTATCCTTACTATAGTTGGCCCAAGTGTGCTGCCTAGCCCAAGAGTTGGTGTCGAGGTCATGGCAGTTGTTGACTCACATACTCCCACTGTCGACATATGGGCTTAGTGAGTTTATCAAGGACCAAAGAAGATGCAAGAAATCTCTTTCACAAGAGTTCCCTCAACTCTCAACCTCCTCTGTGTGCGACTCCGGGACCAAGGCAAAGCTCTCTTTTGTGTTTGATAAACTCCCCTTCGACGAGCTTCCACAAGGATGGTTACAAGAAGAATATGTTGATTTCGTATTGACCGGACACCAGCTCATGATGTTCCAAAAGCTTCAAGAGGCAGAAAACTCTTCATCTTCTGATGCATCCTCACGAGCAACACCTCCAAAGTCTGTCAAGGAAGTCAACCTCAGGGACCCTGATAACCGCAAGTCCATTTTTTTAGCCGCTTGGTTGTGGGATCACCCGACTCTGCTTGACCGAGTAGTTTGTTTTTATGCACTCTTTCAAGGGAGGTGTTTTCGCATGGTCATACAAAAATTTGGAAGGAATATCACCATAGCGTCCACTCTATCCCTTTGGTCGAGGGGGCTAAGCCAACCACAAGCAATGCTTACAAGCTCAACCCCAAGTACACAAAAGCTGTCAAACTGGAGCTATAGAGAAAATGCAAGAAGCACGGATCATTGTGCCCATGGAGCACTCCAAGCTGTCACCCATGGTCATCGCGCCCAAGAAGCAATCCAATAAAATCTGCATGTGCGTTGACTACTGCGTCCTCAACAAGGTGACAATCCCATACCTTTCACCGAATGCAAGCTCAAAGATGTGGCTAGGCATATACTTTACAGGTTCATGGATGAATTCAATGGCTACAATTAGTTGGGCATTCATCCTACAGATCACATCAAAACCACATTTCTGACTCCATGGGGTATTTTAATTTATACAAGAATGTTTTTTGGGTTGAAGAACGCCCCTCTTTCTTTCAATCATACAATTTACATCATCGTTTATCCTCTACTCATTGATCATCTTTGAATCTTCATGGATGGTTTTTTGACATTCTTCGGCGCTCAGTGTTCCACCCCAGTGGAGAAATTGGAGCAGCATCTAGCTTAACTCGCATATGCGTTGACTACTGCGTCCTCAACAAGGTGACAATCCTATATCTTTCACCGAATGCAAGCTCAAAGATGTGGCTAGGCATATACTTTATAGTTTCATGAATGAATTCAATGGCTACAATCAGTTGGGCATTCATCCTACGGATCACATCAAAACCACATTTGTGACTCCATGGGGTATTTTAATTTATACAAGAATTTCTTTTGGGTTGCTTTCTTTCTATCATACAGTTTACATCATCGTTTATCCTCTACTCATTGATCATCTTTGAATCTTTGTTGATGGTTTTTTGACATTCTCCGGCGCTCAATGTTCCACCCCAATGGAGAAATTGGAGCAGCATCTAGCTCAACTCTTGCAGTCTTCCTCAAGTGTTAGGAGGCACACCTTAAGCTCAATCAAAACAAATACCACTTTTTGGTCATGCAAGGTACGCTTTTTCGAAATGTGGTGTCTACTAAAGGTTTAGTTTTCAATCCTCATAAAATCGTGGCCAATCTAAGGCTGCCCCCCCCCCCCCCCCCCCCCCCCAAAAAAAAAAAACCAAGGGTGCTCAGAGCTTTGTAGGCCATATACATTCTCATTGTGGGTTCATTTGTATGTATGCTCATGTTGCCCAACCCTTGACCTGCCTAACTTGTTGTATCGTTCTTGTGGTCCAAGGCCTCATGAGGCCCAAGCTTTTGCTTACTTTAAAAAGCACTTGATTGAGGCACCCATTTTAGTTGCCCCAGATTGGTCTCTCACTTTTCATGTGCATATTGATGATACTCAAACTATTGTGGGTGTTGTTCTGACTCAGTTCAACCAAGATCGCCCTATCCACTATGCAAGTTGCCTACTCACTAAAGCCGAGCGCAACTACAGCACAAAAGAGAGGGAAGGTTTGGCTATCGTTTATGTCCTGCTAAAATTCCAACATAATTTATTAGGGATTCACTTCACCATTATTATTGATCATTATGCTATGTGTTATCTGTTCAATAAGCCACAAGTTGTAGGTTGGGTTTGAGGGTGGCTACTTCTATTCTAGGAGTTTGCTTTCAAAGTTGTCTTTTGTCCAGGAAAGCGTCACATCATGACCAACCACATCCCTCACATACAAACTCGTGAAGAAGCTATAGGTGTTGATGATGGATTCCCACATAGCAGTCTCTTCAAAGTGGACACAATCCAGAATGGTATGGTGATGTGTTGTATTTGTTGTTCATTGGCCTATACCCAGCGAATGCATCTCCCTTGCAAAAAAGAAGACTATTGCTGAAGCCTAGACCATTCACCGTGAATGGAGGTCAGCTCTACAGATCTGAACCAGATAGTGTTTTGCATTGTCGTGTCCCATCATCAAGTCGAACATATTTTAGAGGATGCCCGCACTAGTCCAACTGGGGTCATTACCTTGCCCACATCACAATGCAAAAAATTATTCAAAGTTGTTTATGGTGGCCATATGTGTTTAGGGATGCAATTGCTCATGTGAAGGCTTGTGATGCCTATCAACGTTGTGAACTTAAACCCAACACCCAGTCCAATCGTCCTTTATAGGTTTCAATGGCATGGTTTCCATCTGAATGGTGGGGTTTAGATTTTGTTGGTCCAATTTCTCCTCCTGCTCAACCAGGCAACCGCATGTATCTTCTGGTCGCTACCACATCAAATGGGCAAAGGTATTGGCTACCACCGACTGCACAGATAACTCAGTGGCTACGTTTTTGTATGAGAATATCTTTTGCAGTCGCGCACATCGCCATGGCTGTGTTAGTTACGGGCCTCAGTACCATCCAGGACAAGTGCTTCCATCTGCCGCTCAGCAGCAGTTGGCAGCTACTTTCATCGAGGGCCAGTTTGTCAAGAGCAGGGTGCAGCCATCTACGATCGATCTTATGCCTCCACCTCCGACGCACACTCTTCGAGTGCTAAAGTGCAATAACATTGATGACACTCTCTCTAGGTTGACACTATCAAAAGAGCGTAGCTCAACATCATTGTGTGTGCATATGCAGTTCCTTTTTCAGCTTACTTAGTACATGCAGTTTTCTTCACAATTTTTAATGTTTTCTCTCACTTAGACGGTGAGTGGTCTTGTGTCGAGCAACCTTTTTTTTTCGACAAAACATCCTTCTATTAGTTAATGAAACTGCCCATAGGGCTACAACCACCTCTACAAGAGAGAGCTACAACAATCATGAGGGGGAGACTCTCCCAATGAAAAAACAGCATATGTACAATGAGGCTAAATCAAGAGATGGGAGGAGGGAAAAGCCACACAGGTGGAAGGTAGCACCATCCGAGCACACCGTGGACCATGGTGAAGAAAGTCCCAGGGCGCCAGAGTCGAAGGAAAGCTTCTCTACGCTCCCGCATGCGGTCGGAGCTGCCCTGAAGTCTCTCGAACTGTCCTCTGAGAGTATGGATCAGCTATAGCCAAAGATCCCGAACAGTCTCTGCTGGTGGTACAGGGTGAGCCTCGAAGATGCGGAAGCAGCGGACCCGCCAAATGAATCAGTGTGTCAGGCCGCAGATGAGCTCCCAACACTACTCTCTCATTGCACCATTCCTGTGGAGTAAGCTCTTGTAGCAAGCTGGAGTGTAGGTCGACCCCCCTGTATCACTATCATCTTGTTGGTGGAGGATAGCTCAAACTGAAGTGCCGGGCCCGTGAGAGTGGACCAAGCAGCTACCCCCCAAGTGTACTGTAGAGCTGTAGAAAGAGCTTGCATCAGGCGAAGAATACGAAGCCAAACCTGTTGTGCCAAAGGACAGTCCCAAAGACAGTGGCGCTCACTCTCCACAAGATGGTCACAAGCTGTGCATGCTGCCGAGAGACCACTATGTACAAGCCAGCTCCCAGCTGATGTAGCTTGATGTGCAGCCAGCCACTGGAACAAAGCGACTCACCGCGGCTGTCTGGAGTCCCACAACCTCTCCCAAAAAGCTGCCAAGAACTCAACTGTGAGACCCTCTCTTGTCAATGAGGTGCTGCAGCAGGACAAGCCTCTCTCCATGCTGCATGTATGTGACGTCCCAATCGAACAGTGTATTGAAAGAAAGGGACACCTGGATGGTCCACTGAGGAGAAAGGGTCCCTCCAAAACCACTCTCCAGGATCCCACTGCACTCGTGCCAGTGGACAGCATTCCCATGCCCACAGCCTCCAGTGGCCAGTCTCGAGCTGCAGGGTCAAGATCAACGACACAAGTCCTCCCATAAATGCCAACAACTCGAATCCTCTGAAAACAGCACTCTGCCACCTGTGGGACCTCTAATGAAACTCTCTGTAAGCGGCCCTCACCCTATAGCTCAAAGAACAGGGAGGGTACAGTCTCTGAGTAAGCCCGAACTGCGATGAGAGCCTCCAGTCGCGTGAAGGCCCCCATCCATCTGAGCACTGCTAACTCCAGAGGTGTGAGCCACTCAGCTAGTATTGCCTCTGTGATGTCCTGACACATGCTCTGCACCCCTCTCATGCCATGTAGCTGGATGCCCTGAAGCTCCTCTAACAAGCCTAAGAACTGTAGCCAATCACCTAAAGTGCGTGCTGGACCCTCTGCAGACTGCCATAGGACCCCAACAAACATGATGCCTACTACCAACCAAGTAGCCTCTCTGAGTGCTAACCATGGGGTTCCAAACAAGGGGCTATCTCAAACGCTTCTCCGTGCAAGTAGGCTGGCGCTGCTCCAGGCCTCTCCGCAGTTGCTCCCAGGATCGGAGCAGACTCACAGCGAAGCGGTCCTCCAGTCTCCTGCTCAAGCCGACTACGCATCTTTGTGAAAATCCATCTGGTCGAAGGTCGCCAGGGGTCTCCAGCCTGAGGCACTCTAGCACTAAGCCGCGAAGCAAAAACTCCTTCCATGACTCCTCCCCTAGAAGAAGTCCTCCGACAATAAACTTCCCTAGAAGGGCTCTGCTCTGTTGTGGTGGGTCTATGATCCATAACTCTCCCTGAGAACAAGGAAGAATAATGACCTGTCATGCCACTTTGGCCCGGGCTATTTGAGTGTCATGCCCTGACCAAAGGACGTTCTTGATCAGCCTCTCTACCTGGCTAATGCCACAGCTTGAAAAGATCCAACAAGAAGTGATGTACCACATAGTAGCCAACAACACATGGTTGGCCACTACAACTTTGCCAGCCAGAGAAAGTCGTGCGGAGCTCCAATGTAACAACTTCCTCCTGATGGACAGGAGGAGGGGAGCAATCTGCTGCTCGGGAGACAAGTCCAAGCCAACCTGACAGCCCAAGTATCGAACTGCAGTCCCTTGGGGAATCCATCTAAAACCCTCACCTAGCATCCAATCAAGCGTAGGAGCACTACCAACCAAGAAAGCCACTGTCTTTCTCCAGTTGATCAGTACGCCTGATGCACAACAAAAGGTCTCAAGAGCCTGCTCACACCTGTGAAGGTTGGCCTCCTGGCCATCCAAGTACAAGGCTGGGTCGTCTGCAAAATCAGCATCCAGTAGCTCATCTCCCGAAATAGGGAGCTCTAAGCCACGTAAATCAACTTGCTGTGAAACCAAAAACCTGCTCATCCCCTCAACATAGAACAGAAAGAGGAAGGGGGCAAGAGGGAAGCCCTGTCTGACAGAACATGTGAGCATGAAACGATCACCTCTACCTCCTGACAAAAGTACGTGGCTATGTGCCCGTCTGTACAGAGCTGACACACCTCTGATCCAAGCATCTGAGAAGCCCATCCTGCGTAAAGTGGCCTCCAAAAAGTCCCAATCAACCCTATCGTAGGCCTTCTCAAAGTCGAGAGAAGTATGACCAGATCCTCACCACGGAGCCGTGCTAGGGTAGAAGCCTCCCAAAAAGTAAAGATGTTGTCAAGGATACTACGCTCCTTCACAAAACCTGTCTGGGTCCCATGTATAATGCTCTCTAGAAGTGGCTAGATCCTCAAACTGAGAGCCTTGGCAAGAATTTCGTAGGATGAGTTGAGGATGGTGATGGGCCGCCATTGTCGAACCTCATCCAAGGAGCCACCCTCCTTGGGAATGAGACAAATCAGGCCCTCACTCATGCTGTCCGGCATCTCTCCCGTGTGCAGGATGTACTGAAAAGCACTGTAGAGATCTGAGCCAAGCAAGTCCCAATACTCCAAGAAAAAGCTGGGAGTCAAACCATCCTCACCTGGACAGCTACCACGGGAAAGCGCTCTAAGGGCCATATGTAGCTCCTCTAGCTAAAGCGGCAGCTCAGCCTCTGGCGCATCTCCTCAGTCACCAGACAAGGCATCTGTGCCCACACCTGCTCTCTGCATGCATCCTGACGCTCTGACTGAGGCTCTGCAGACAGTAGATCATGGTAAAAGTCAGTAGCAATTGCACGCATGTCCCTTGGCTCTGACGCAACTGACCCGTCGGGCCTCCTCAACTAGCTGACCTTGGCATGCATATGCCGGGGTCCCACTGCCTCAAAGAAAGCGCATGTCACTCTATTACCCACGTGGGTCCACTGAGATGCCTGTCGATGGAAAGAAAACTCATGGTGCCTCTCCTCTATAATGACGAGCTCCTGGCGAGCCTGCTGCAACTGCTCCTCCAACCAAGGACTGTCTGGACACTGCTCCTGCATCCTTTGCCGATTAAGCTGAGAAAGTCCTGAGGCCACTCTGTCAGCAGGAGAATCGTGCATGTCTAACCTCTCTGTCCAAAGAGCCACCACTCGCGCAGAGTCCAGCAAGACCCTCTTAGAGATGCGTAGCATCGTGCTCCCCCTCCTCTGCCTATCTGTCACTGTGAGGATCACTGGTGCATGGTCCGAAAAGGAAATCCCAGTCAGAATGCCAACTGTCCCACCCAAGTCACAGAAGTGGTCACTAGTGTAGAAGAGATCTATCCGAGATAGATTCACTCCTCCCACTCTGCTGTCTGAACAAGAGAAGGTCAGTTGTCTGGGGTGAAACGTACAAGAAGAAAGGATCTCCCGACGAGGGGAAAGGATCTCCCGGCCACACAGACTGCCTACAGACACGCGTCGGACGAACCACCCGACCATAGCCACCATCCGGCAGCTCCCCTGTGCTGGGGTCAGCGTCCGAGGACGTAGGCGTGCACCTGTAAGACCGAGCGTCCCATACCACCCGGCCTCACCCTGAAAGGGCCGAAGACTTCGGGTCCTCATCGTAAAGGTAATCCCCCTGTTGTCTGGAATGAGCGTCTCGACGAGAGCTTTCGGACACTAAAGCACTTGGTGACTACAGCGCCAATATTACACATTGTGGATCTGAGCAAACCGTTTGTGGTTGAAACGGATGCTAGTGATTATGCTATTGCTGCAGCATTATATCAGGATGGACGTCCTGTTGCGTTTGAAAGTAAGAAACTTTCAAACGCTGAGATGCTTAACGCCGTAGTCCACGCCCTGAGGAAATGGTGGCACTACTTGTATGGCTCTACGTTTGTTGCATGGACAGATCATCATTCCTTGCGCTATATTTGTGATCAGGGTGATCTCAGAGGCCGGAAGGCTAGATGGGTTGAGCTTATGCAAGAGTTTGACTTTGAGATCTGTTATAGAAAAGGATCCAGCAATCGAGTTGCTGATGCGCTCAACAGGATTCCTGAGGTCGATGCCTTGTCTATGGCTGAAATCTCGACGGATTTCTATCTCTCTCTCCGAGGGCTATGTCATTCTAATGGCCATTTTGGCAAGATATGGAACGAGGTCGAAGCGGGGCATGACTTGCATATAGGCTTGGGTGGTCCGAAGACCCAAGTGATTCGTGCTGAAGAGACGAGACAGCGACAATATTCCATTAGAGGTGGACTATTGTTCAGAAATGGTAAAGTCTGCGTGTCGGAAATCGATAAGATTCGACAAAGGATTTTGTGTGAATGCCACGACGTTCCTAGCGCTGGGCACCCAGGCATCCAAAGAACTTTGGCTTTGGTCAAGTGATATCTCTAATGGCCAAGAATGCGCTCTTACATAGAGAGCTATGTGAAGAGATGCGCTCAATGTCAGGTCAATAAGGCAGAGCGCCTTAAAAAAGCTGGCCTGCTACACCCATTGGAAATCCCAGATGCCAAGTGGCAAAGTATTTCCATGGACTTCATCGTTGGTTTGCCAAATACTAGTCGGGGCAATGACGCTATTTGGGTTGTGGTCGATAGACTCACGAAAATGGCGAAGTTTATACCAACGAAGTCGACAGTAAAAAGCCATGAATTGGCGATTTTATTTGTCGATCATCTTTATAAGTTGTATGGTCTCCCAGAAGATATCGTCAGTGATTGTGATACTAAGTTTACTGGCCGATTTTGGCGAGATGTCTTTGCTCATCTTCAGACAAAGTTGAGTATGTCGTCTTCTGATCATCCCGAGTCCAACGGACAAACTGAGAGGATGAACCAGACATTAGAAGACATGTTGAGAGCCTATGTCTCTCACAGGCAGTCTGACTGGGAAAGGTATCTTCCACAGTTAGAGTTTGTCTATAATAGTAGCAAGCATTCTGCCAGTGGGGGTCGATAACTATAAATGAGGCCTTGGCCTCCCTTTTATAATAATGGCCTGCCACACTGGCCGGGTTCACACTACGTCCGCCTGGACACTGGACGCCATCCCGACGGCATCTTGGCTAGATCCCCTCTCCTGTGAGCAGGACATAAGACTGCTGCCACACTTCTGAAACGTGCAGAGTCATACAGAACCTTTCCCAAGCTGCCAACTCAACTCCATACACAGTAGTATGGCTACCTCCAATCCTGTCAGAGGGGTCCTCCAACATGTTGAAGTCACCCCCAATGCACCATTGCTCTGCCTGCGGGAGAGACTAAAACAATCTGAGACCAAAACTCTGTACGTCCACTCGCCACATTGGGCGCATAGATGTTCCAGAAGCCCACGAGGCAACCCTGAACTTGCATAGTGATCCACTGAGCCCTGCCTAGCACAATAATCCCTCTCCCCACAATGGCCTACTGCAAAGAATCCGCAATAGTCATACATACCCCGCCCTGGATTCCTCCAGGTCCAAATGCAGCTGATCAAAAAGTCTCATATCGTCCGCGCAAAAGCTGACCACAACGTCTAATGCGGCTCACACACAAGTGATGCTCCTGTAGCATAAGAAGGTCAATCTCTCCTCCCACAAGGCATCGCTGAAGCTCTTGACGCAATCGGCCCCTCTGACGCTGAAACTGGGGCCCACCTAATCCTTGCGCGTTCTATGAGACGATCCTCATGGGAAGTGAGAGAGAACTGATGCTGCAGCAACAACTAACTGTGCTATCTTCGAGGCAGGCTTGGATGGGGAGTAATCCGCATCCTAGCGTCCCCTAGATAGGCATGACTGCAAAGAGTGTCTAGCCCAAGCCCAAGTAGAATGAGCCGTGCGCAAAGCAATCTCCTCTATCCAGGAGTCCTCATGTTTGTGTATATAACATGGCGGGTTTTGCGTGTCAACAAAGAAGTGAACCACAATGTGTCTACATCCTGATGAGCCTGAAGGTGTCACAGAAAACTTGGCCAACGGCCACAGAGTCTGAAGCAAGTCTGTAACCCCTAGGTCTCCCATGTGATGAGAGAACTCTAGGACCTGTGTCTGCAACCACTCCAACAATGAGTCTAGAGTCCACTCAGCCTGGTCCCTGCCGCATAGGGGAAAAGAGAAGCCAACCGTTGAGTCCAAGGCCTCTAACCCCCTAGCTGCAAGGAACAGTACATGAACTCTGAAGCAGGCTGCCTCAAGGTCTGGTGAGGGGGCCGTCGAGAAACCGTGTAAAGTCGTAGGCAAAGAAATCCCAACGACGACAAATATCAAAGCTCGTCAGACCACGAGGAACTGCTGCAAAGGGAGACGTCTCCACTAGAAGAGGGGGTCGCAAGAAAGGCTATCTCACTCTCGCCAAGCGACTCATGGCAAAAGCGCTGCCAAGAGATCTCCTAGCAGCCGAGGAAGGCCCTGCCCCTGGGATAGCTGCGGGGATGGAGCGAGAGCAAGGGGGCTCGAGGAAGGAGAAGGAGAGGGGGGGGCGAGAGGGAGCAGCAGAGGGAGGAGGGCGAGATGGAGAGGCAGAGGGAGAAGGTGGAGGGGAGGGGGGGACGGAAGAGGGAGGGAACTCGGGGGGAGAAGGGGCTGTCGAGGGTGAGGCTGAGGTGGAGCTGGAGCGTGGACCTCGTCCTGCTGAAGAGGGTCGAAACGATTCCCAGTGGGAATCCACTGCTGCTGGGCACGAGCCTGGGGACCACTCTGAGTGCTAGGCTGGCGCGGTGGCCCCTGCCGATGTCGACCACGAACCTGCTGCCAACCCTCCTCCGCTTGAGCCCAAGGCTTGAAGGGTGGCTCTGCATGCGTACTCTGTGACTTTGTCTGCTGCTGTTGGCCAACCCTTGAGGGCTAGGGCTGGTCAGCCTGTGGTGTAGGTCGGGGTCTTCTCTGTGGACAGGCCTTCGCAAGATGGCCCATCTGTCGACAAATGAAACACTGATTCGGGAGGCCCGAATACTCCACGCTCTATCGGAACCAACCCCCACTCACCCGAGAAAGTAGGATGATCTTCGGGAGAGTATGGGTGTCGCTAACCAGAACAGGTAATGAGGGGATGCCGACTGCCTTGGCAGCTACAGAGGTTGCCGTGCAAGGTGTCTCCAGGACAGTCCCAATCTCTAGGCCTATCCTGGACAAAAGTGGCAGGTACTCCCTCCTCAAACCAGGAACATCTGTAGCTGGATCAAAACCATACCTCCACTGCCGAAAGTGGGCTCGAACTGCTCGGATGGCCAAGGGGCTCATCGCGATGACCTTGGACGCCATCTCAAAAGTCTCTAACTCTATCTCATAGTAGCCGCGTCCGAGGAACTGAGCATCCAAGATCTTGCCCACCTCTGCGAGAAGGTGGGCCTCGAGAAGATCACGCAGCTCTCCTCTACTGGGTCTGGTGCCGAGAATCTTGCAGATGACGGAAGCGCCTAAAGGCTTTCCACCTCTATGGCTAGGCTCCCTTGCTTTTTCGGTGAGAGAGCAAGTCTAATTGTGGGCTCAGCGGGGTCGAGCGAGGGGACTTCATTGGAGCCCCTCTATGACGGAGCTTGAGAGTTGAGCCTCCATTGGTGTCTGCTGCTGTGAAGAAAGGGCGAAGAGACGTCGGCGAACAGAGACCTCCTACTAGACCAAGCATGTCAAAAGTGCTGTCGAGACCAGTCAAGCAGGACTGAAGAGAGTGAGGAGATAGACTAGGGACAATGTGCAGGCAGGCGGGGCAGGGGCAGGCAGGCAGGCGGATGGGTAGGCGGGCAGGGCAGCGGGAAGGGGACAGACAACGGGCAGGGAAGCGGGGTGAGCAGGTAGGGGGGGAGGGCAATGGCGAGCAAGGGGCCAGGGCGGCACGATGGCAAGCAGGGACCACGGGGGGAGAACAGCAGCAAGCGCTTTTCTAACTTTATTATTCAAAACTTCCACACGACAGGCACTTACTTACAGTTGGTTTGGCCACGTGTTTGGACAGTGACACGTGGCAATGATACAGATGGTGGTCTAGTGGACATGAGACACGTGGCCAGATCATCACCACCGTAGTTTGGAGATAGAAGTAGCTGGACTAGGATATTTTGTTAGCCATTGGTGGCTCTTTATGATTGTATATATGCATGATTGGTTTTAGTCGTCGTATGCATCATCTACTTTCTATGACCTAGCATCTTGAGTCTTGTGTCTTGTGCTCAACACCGCACATATGCACTCCCCCTGTACATTGGAGCTTGGACACCCCCATTGTACCTGTGAGTCCTTGACTTGGAGCTGAGTCAAAGTCTATACTAGTTCCATGAGTTCGCCGAGTTCCATTGAGTTCTAAGTGTGTTGTTTTTCTTTTGAGTTGTTGGTTCCCTTGCTATGTTGTGTTCTTTCTATTGAAGTGAGGTTTCACACATATGGCACTAGAGAGTACCCGCAAAAGAGAGCACGATACACTTTTCCTGCTACAAGTAGGGGCAGTGCGATGCAAGGAGAAGGGGCGGGCGGGTGGCGCGAGAAAAAGGAAAAAGGGGGGGGGGGGGATGATGGTGGGAAGGGAGTAGTAGCGAGCTCGTCTGTTCTCAGCAACCCATGTTGCAGTGGAATTACATCAACCTCAACAGACATACTATACAGTGTTCACAGGTTTGTTTCATTCTCTCTCCTGTGCACATGCACACACACGCACGGACATGTGCATACAAGTCCACATGCATATCCCACCAAAAAAAGAGCAGAGGATGGAGCTCAAGATGCTAGAGCAAGAGGAAATCAATCCAATGCTTATGTTCATGTTGCAATTGAACATCAAGAAGCAAATGAACAATTTTCTGTGATTCAAACTCCAGCAGAATATAAAGATGAACATTTCTTTCATTTCTTCTAGGAGCACTAGACTCGTCAATTCGCGTGAACACCCTCATAATGGTGTTGTTGTAGAGTTAGCTATGCGTAGAAAAGTAAGTCTTCATATTCAATTGGAAAATTGAATTTTAAATTAAGATAAATAGGAAACCTCAACATATTTCTGGATACTTCCCATAGAGTCTTATGATAGAATCTTAGGAATGGATTAGCTTATGGTAAACAGAGCACACTTGCACTGCAAAGAAGCCTCACTGACTTCCATAGATCCGCATAATTCTAGAATTGCTATTTCCGGTAAGCAAAACTCCAACTTGTAAACTTCACTAAGTTATTGAAAGGATATAGGAAGTGTGAGATGATTTATACGGCGTAGCTTAACCATGAGAGTAAGAAATTAAAAAAACCCAAAATAGAGTGGCTTACTAAAGTTGATGATATATTTCCAAAGAGCTTACGCAGTTATCACTAAAGCCTGAAGTTGATCATGCAATTGAGGTTAACTCAACCTGTTGCTTGAAGACCATACACGATGTCGCTACTATTGAAGTTACAAAAATCAAAGAGCAGCTTACAGAAGTCCTTAACAAAGGCTACATTTGGCTTAGTGTTTCTCCATGTGCATTTCCAACGGAAAGAGGAGCAAAACCCTCCGTCTTTGTATTGACAATCATGCATTGAATCTGGTGACAGCCAAGAATAAGTATGCCATATCTAGAATTAATGAACCACTTGATAGACTAAATGGGGCATTTATATTTAAAAATATTACCCTTAAGTCTGGATATTATTAAATCCATGTTGCGGAAAATATACCAAAGACACGATCTGATACTTGGTTGACCATTATGAGTTTAAAGCTATGCCATTCGAGCTCCATAATGCAGTTGAAGGTGTTTTGTCTCAATAAGGAAGGCCAATCACTTATTGAATCTCGTAAGTTACACATTCATGAACTAAATTATCCTACACTTGACTTGCAATTATTACCAGTCAATCATGCTCTCAAAGTTTGGCACCATTATTTGCCCGGAAGAAGATTTGAGTTGCATGCAGATCAAAAAGGCCTCAACTGGATTTACACTCACCCTAATCTGAATATGCGGCATAAATTTGACTTAAGTATAAACCTGGAAAGGAAATTTTGGTAGCAAATGACATAGGTCGAAAGAGTACGGTAGCAACACTAGAGAACCTCTACTACTTCTTCAATCGACCTTGTACGTAATAATATGCCGCAAGATAACTATTTCAAGAAAATTTTAATATCTTTTAACCTTAAATAATCAAACGAAAAAGCATGGAAGGCTTTCATTTTGAAGATGGTAATCTAAATTTCAACACTCATCTAAGTATTTCCAACAAGGGAAGTACCTGTCACAGAAAGGGAAGCGTGTACTTAATTACTTTTGAGATTATCCAATAAAATAGCATAAGAATCTTCATGGAATAATATTTAGAAGATAAAACAGAGAGAATACATGGCACTAGGGATTGGAGGATGGATTGGTTGCCCCCCCCCCCCCGAGGAGATTTCCTAGAATACTGAACTTTTACAAACACATAAACTGGAATAGTTTGCACCGTTCTCTATCCCAAAATATTTTTAATGCATAAAAATGCATGTATTCGTGACCCTATTGGCTGAAATTTGTCATACCTATAGCTGAGAATGGCTATGTCTA
Organism: Adiantum capillus-veneris; assembly: GCF_014529385.1. Classification (NCBI taxonomy): domain Eukaryota; kingdom Viridiplantae; phylum Streptophyta; class Polypodiopsida; order Polypodiales; family Pteridaceae; genus Adiantum; species Adiantum capillus-veneris. The sequence goes on along the minus strand of NC_140945.1, from coordinate 109,305,683 downwards.
TTTCACTCTGGAGTCTTCTTGGCTAGAGAGCTCCCAACCGTTAACTGCTCGCTTAGGGGATGCCCAAGCGAGTACGCCTTGGCTAAAAATCGCTTCTCGAACTCGTCGGAGTGCTGAAAATTCCCGTGGATAGCCAAACTGCGCTTGTCTGAATGTGGCTACTCCCCACAAGGACACACACAAGCTCCTAACCATGGACTGTCTGGATGCTGCTCCTACATCCTCTGTAGGGAAGCAATGCCTCGTCGAAGGCGCTTCTCCTCCTCCCTGACTGCAGCCAAGCGAGCTGCAGACTCCTGAAGGAAGAAGCGACTAAGCTCTGCCTGGCCAGAGGCCATTCTACCAACAACTCTATCAACAGGGGTGTCCTGCATGTCCACACTATCTGTCCAAGGTGCCTCCACTCGCTCTCTAAGCTCTGGATCCAGCAATATCCTCTCGGGGATGCATAGCATTGCACGCAACCCCCCCCCCCCCCCCCCCCCCCCCCCCCCCCCCCCCCCCCCCCCCCCCGTCTAACACCGTGAGAACCACTGGCGCGTGGTTGGAAAAAGTAGTCCATGCTAGGATGCAAATAGATCCCCCCATGTCACAAATGTGGTCACTGGCGTAGAAGCGATCTATCCTAGATAGATTCAATCCTCCTACTCTGCGGTCAAAGCGAGTGCTGCCAAACATCAGAAACCCTCACAATCATACATAGCCGCTCCCAAGCTACGCCCCTCCAATCCTGTCAGAGGGGTCCTCCAACATGTTGAAGTCCCCCCAACACACCACTGCTCTGCATGCGGCAAAGACAACAAAATGAGACCAAAACACTGCTCGTGCACTTGCCACATTGGACGCATATATATTCAGGAAACCCATAAGGCAACCCACAACTTACATAGTAATCCACTAAGCTCTGCCTACACAATAATACCTCTGCCCACAATGGCCTGCTACCAAGAATCCGCAATAGTCATACATACCCCTCCCTGGATACCTCCATGTCCAAATGCAGCTAACCAAAACGTTTCACAACGACTACGTAAAATCTGACCACATCATCTAATGCGACTCTCACACAGATGATGCTCCTGTAGCATAAGAATATCAATCTCACCACCCACAAGGCATCGCTGAAGCTCCTAACGCAACCGACCCCTCTGAAACTGGGGCCCTCCCAATCCCTGCACATTTCATGTGACAATCCTCATGGAGTCAGAGAGAAAAAACAGATGGTACAACAACAGCCAACCTTGCTAGGATATTGAGGCCAGTTTGGATGGAGAGTACTCATCCGCATCCGAGCGACCTCTAGACAATCGCGTCTGAAGTGATTGTCCCACCCAGGCTCAGGCCGAGCGTGCAGCCTGTAGGGCTACATCCTCTGTCCAGGAATCCTCATGTACAAATACATAGCAAGGGGGGGCTCTGAGTGTCATCAAACAAATGCACCACAATGTGTCTGCAACCTCCACAATGTGTCTGCAACCTGCTGCATCCGACGGCGTCACACTGAACTTGGCTAAAGGCCAAAGAGTCTGTACCAGATTTGTCACCCCTAGGTCCCTTGTGTGGTGTGAGAAAGTGGCTTGGACCTGGAGCCAGTCAAAAACTGTGTGCAGGGTCCACTCTGTAGGATCCCTGTCACACAGCGGAAAGGAGAAGCCTACCGCTGTGTCCAAAAGCTGCTAGAAAGGGGACGTGGACTCGAAAGCAAGCCTCCTCCAGGTCGAAAGAAGGATCACCTAGAAAACGTGTGAAGCTGTAGTCAAAGAAGTCCCATCGTCTGCGAATGTCAAATCTGGTCAAACCCTAAGGGACTGCTGCAATAGGAGAAGTCTGAACCAGAAGAGGCCACCTCAGATGGGGCTGTCCCTCCCGAGCCATGCGGCTCATAGCGAAAGCACCACCCAAAGATCGCCTCGCTGCAGATGCATGTCCAGACCCCTGCATCTGAGGAGGAGTGTGGGATGGGTCGGGAGATGAGGCTGAGGGCCCCACCGGGGGGAGAGAAGGAGCGGGAGGTGGGGGTGAAGGTGGAGGAGGCGGAGGCGGAGGCGGGGGAAGCGGAACGGTGGCGTTTGAGGGTGGCGGAGGGGGAGGTGATGGAGGCGACGGAGCTCAGGCGAAGGGAGCGTCCTCAGGTGGGTCCTGCTGAAGGGGGTCAAAACGGTTCCCTGTCGGAACCCAATGTTGCTGAGCTGCAGTGGGTCGACCACTAGGGGGAGCAGTGTGGGGAGCCCGTCCTCTGCGGTGCCAGGCACCTGCTGCCAACCGTCAGCTATCTGATCGCTGGCCTCTGTTACTATATACTATGGTTTTTAATTTTGTAAATTAGGGGTTGATCTTGTAGGCGCTTGATGATGGTTCTCATCACCTACATGGGTTTTTTGGCTGAACAAGCCGTAAATAGATGATCTACGCATTACAGGCAGCGCATGGCATCGCATCACACACACACACACACACACAGATCTGATGGGGATATGCATAGGAAAGAGGAAACAATAATCTGACAAAGCTGAAACATAAAAAGGGGCTCTTCAGCTTACAAGCAAATAATTCAACTTATTTTTTAACCAAGCACTTTTGGTATCTGAGAGGAAATAAACAATGGTAGATTTTTACAGTTGCTGCTAAAAACAAAGGTGCAAAGACTTAGGCACCTTACCATTTCAGATCCAAAGCTTACAAGGAGTAGAGAAGAAAAATAAATATAATAGAAAAAGAATCAAGAAAGCAGCCATAACTGTAGGCACATGAAGCATAAAACACAACAGGCTCAACAAATACATCAACAAGTGAAACCATTAATCAACTCTCATATGTAGCTTTGGCTAGAGAGAATGTCAGAAAAGCATACCCAGCATTTACAAAAGGATCCTCACTTCATGCAGGAAAGGCTAGTAACAAACAGTTCTACAATACACCATGCAAGGAGCATTCACTTTATGCTCAGAAAAGCACCATTATAATTTAAAAATAAGAAAGTACCAGTGACTGCCCATTGAAAACCAGATCTTTCAAACGTTCTGCTGTCGCTTGCTTTCCTGTAAATAGAACACTCTTTCACCACCAATGCATGTTAGTTTCTCATCTTATACTGTACAATATAAAAAATAAGAACATCCCACTGGAAAACAATCACAAAAGACTTGAGAGATTTCCTTAAAAATAAATATTGTACAATCGAATAAATAAGAGCATCCCATTGGAAAACGATCACAAAAGATATGAGAGATTTCCCTAAAAACATAATAATGTGAGTGGGCAATGGTAGCATCATTAGTAAAGCAGACCCAAACCAACAAAGCATTAACACATGTTATGTGTTGTGTTACTATCACATGCTAGACATTGCTATTCTCTAAACTAACACTAGTCTCACTGTTCTCTCTAGTCTCACTGTTCTATCTTCAGTGAACGTGTCGGGATCGGTACCCACACAATCTGGAACCAGTACTGTTTTCATCTTGCCTTTTCTTCCACGTTCCTCAGCTACTCTCGACTCTCAAGCCTTTCGTCGTCCTTGTCATTTATTCTTCTGTGCCTTTTTAGGGCACTTCGCGGAGATATGTCCATGTTCCCCGCATCCAAAGCATTTCCCCTCCCTGATGAAGCGAGCTCTCTCCTGAGGAGTAAGCTTGGGTCGTGCATCCTTCTTTTCTGGGTTGCTCTTTCTCTTTCTATTTTCATTTGCTGAAGTCTATTCGGCTCGTTGTGTCATGACCTCATCGGTGGGGTAGGTCAAACAGCCAGAGTGAATGGCAAAACCCAGTTCCGCATGACTCATCAACTCCTGAATAGAAGCTTACTTTTGTTCCAAGGAGTGATCTCGGATCTCTGTAGGTAGACCCAAGGTAAACCGCTCAATCCATTCTCTGAACGAGATCTTCTTGAATGAAGAGGCGGGTAGAAAAGAGCTCCCGAATCTTTCGCAATAAGCCTCCACTGAATCTTTCTTGGTCATCCGAAGATGGTTCCAAGCAGCTCGTAGATCGCGTTCATACTCTTGAGTCAGCCAAGAAGAAATAAAAAGCTTCTTAAATTTCAGCAATATAACTGTCGCAGTCTTGTGTAAAAGAAGTGTGGACCACCAAGTTCGAGCATTCCCCTTAAAATAAGAGGCAGCTCTCCGAATCTTAGAGTGCTCTAAGTAGCATCCTCCCGCGAAAGCGATGTCAAACTGCTATACAAAAGACAAAGCCTTCGAAGCATCTCTATATCCTGAAAACGTGTCAAATTTCATTGACTGTCCACCTTCCTTAAACTCTCGGACTTTCTTGCTTTTGTCTTCCAGAAAGTCATATTGGTTGGCTTTATAAAAATTCTTCTTCTTTGCATAAAAGTTGCCATCGTCAGGGTCTGAACTGTCTGTAGACAAGTCCTCTGTAGAACTGTCACTCACTGGGCGAGATTTAGACTTCTTTGCCTTTTTCTTGCCCTTTCTGAAGCGTTGTTTCTTGCTTTGCTTTTTGCCTTTGCGGTCTTCTTCACTCCAGTCAGAAGAGCTAGAAGAACTGTCAGAGAAAGAAGAAGAACTGGATACTTCTTTAAATCAAACACGCTTATTTTGTTTCTTTGCCTTATCAAATGTCGACTGACGACCCAAATAACCCGGAAAGTCAGTGCCTTTCTTCTGCTTTTTGCCGTGCTTTTTAGCTTTGTTTTGTGCGTCAAAAAGATGAGCAATCCGTGCATCAACCACCTCTTCTAATTCCTTCTCTGAGTATTTCTTGTGAGCAGAAGGTTTCTTGAGAGCGGGTTTCAGGGGTGGTGTTGTGGTTTTCTGCCACTGCTCGTGCACTTCCTGAAAAGAAGTCTCACTCATATATTTTGCAAATTTTGGGTCCTTCGCAAAATTGAGCATCATCATTGTTGCATCGCCGATCAATTGACGACGCTCCATCTCTCGTCGCTCTGCCTGAGTAGGCCAAGGCCGACCATACTCCTTGCCGGAATCTTTGTTGTGATCCCTTCCCGCATCTCCGGATGCAGAGGGAGTCGACTGATCCTTGCGTGAAGCCATAGGTGCCGTGGGAAAAAAAAAATTGGGATCGGATTTCCCGATTGGATCTAGATGCGATTGCTAGCTACATTGTCAATAAATCATGGTCTAAGATCCGAATGAATCCTGAATGTCATGTGATATCCTATGATGTCTAGTGATGTCGTGTGATGTGACTGTTGATTGGTACATGTGCTAGATGTGTGTTCCTAGTACGTAGGTGCTAACAGTCAGTGTCTGCTAAGACGATTTATGGCCTCTATCTGTTTTGCGGGGGTAATCGAGGGCGATTACAATGCTTTCAAGAGGGGGTATTTCACAAAGTGATGACGTGGCTACCCGCTCTGTAGAAACCCTAACCCTAATTCTGTCCTAACCCTAACCCTAACTCTGTCCTAACCCTAAATGGCTACAGGCTGCATTGCTGACGTGGCAGGCAGCAAGGAAAACAGCCGGAATATGTGCAAACATGATGACATGGCACCCTACGATAGATTCCGAAAAACGTGGCACGTTTCACGCTAAACTGTACGGCAGATTTTTCCGCTTTTTGCGCTAGGAAAAGCAGTAGGAAGCTCTACGCAAATTGTTGGGCAGATTTTGAATTTTACTTTAATTTTAAAAGGAAGGCTTATGAGACAAATTGCTTTATTTTTAAAAAGATGGCAGCTTTTGGGGCTCTGCTTTTGGGCATCCCTTGTAAACAAATAAATAAGTGGTTTGGGCTCCCACTCTGCAGAGCATCTGGACGCAGAGTCTGAGAATGAGACCCAACCACTCTTGCACTTTGAACTCAGATTAATACAAAAAGAAATATCGAAAGGGGCGCCAGTCTTTGGGGCCAATATCACTAGGCACGGAACTCCGCCGGGCCAGTTCAAAACAGTTCACGGTTCACAATTGATTTACACTGGCCCGGCGGAGTTCCGTGCCTAGAGATATTGGCCCCAAAGACTGGCGCCCCTTTCGGTATTTCTTTTTGTATTAATCTGAGTTCAAAGTACAAGAGTGGTTGGGTCTCACTCTCAGACTCTGCGTCCAGATGCTCTGCGGAGTGGGAGCCCAAACCACTTATTTATTTGTTTACAAGGAATGCCCAAAAGATACCATCTTTTAAAAAATAAGGCAATTTGTCTCATAAGCCTTGCTTGAAAAATTAAAGCAAAATTCCAAAGCTGCCCAACAATTTGCTTAGAGCTTCCTATTGCTTTTCCCAGCACAAAAAGCGGAAAAATCTGCCGCTAATTCCAGCATGAAACGCGCCGCGTTTTCCAGAATGTGCCATACGGTGCCACGTCATCATGTCTACGCATTTTCCGGCTGTTTTGCCTGCTGCCTACCACATCAGCAATGCAGCCTAGTGTAGGCCGGCCATCAAGGGTGCTCGATTGGCACGAGTGTCCATGACTGGGACGGCCACATACATGCTGCGAGCCCTCACCTACCTAGGCACGTGTTTCAAAATAGGTACCCGTTTGTGCTACCTACGTCTTTGTCTGTTGAGCCATCTATTTGCAAATGAAACACTAGTGCTGGAGGCTCGAATACTCCACACTCTGTCTAATCCAACCACCACTCACCCGAGGCAGTGAAACTACCTTCCAAAGTGTATATGTGTCCCGAACAAGAACCCACATAGTGGGTAACCTTGTGGCCTTGGCCACAACTAAAGGTGAAGTACATCGGGTCTCCAAGAACATCCCAAACATGGAGCCAATCTTGGAAGGTAGGGGGAGGTACTCCCGCCTCAAGCCTAGGAAGCAAACTAAGATAGAAAGATCTGCCTCCTCCTCCAGCACATCTAAAGTTTGGTCGAAGCCGTGGTGCCACTGTCTCAAGCCGCCCAAATTCGAACGGGCTCATCGAGATCACTTTGGCTGCCATCTCTTGAGACTCAAACTCTATCTCATAATAACCTCTCCTGAGAATCTACACATCAATGATCTTGCCCACTTCGATGAGGAATTGGGCCTAGAGCAAGTCCCGAACTTCACCTACGTTGGGCCGTGTGCCAACAATCTTGCAAATGATCGAGGTGGGTTCAAGCCATTCCACCGCAACCATCAAGCTCGCTTTCTCTTCTGGCGAAAGAGCAAGTTGAAGGGTCGACTCTGCGGTGTCGGACGACTTTAGTAGTGTCCCTCTAAGTTGAAGCAGGGCCGTCATTCTATGTCTGCTACTCTCGGGAGGACGGGGCTGTGATTTTAGTAGAGTCCCTCTGAGGTGAAGCACGGGCCGCCATTCTGTGTCGGCTGCTCGAGGAGAACGGGGCTGCGAGACAGGGCCGAAGCAAGTCAAAGCAAGGTGCGAGGTGGGGGGACTGCCGGCGGGGGGGGGGGAGAAAGGGAAGGGTGCGCGATGGCAAGGGTCAGCAACAGTGAGCCATTTTCCACTCTGTTATACTTGCTCTTCTAATATTAGCAGGAATTTGTCCTTAGAGAAGAAGCATCCACATATATCCTGGAAGGTCCATAACACCTACTCCAAGCTAGCTAAAATTGGGAAAAAAGAAATGTTCCTATCACTCTCAACATGTTTCTAGTAAGAACATTGTCAACATGGAATGATTGTGAATGCTTACAGTTCCAAAGGATGTCTTGGCAAGATTCTGGATTGCCTCCATCCCTGCACTTGCAACGCTTTCATCCCTGCAAGAAACATACCGATTTTAAGATGTTGTAAGATAAAAGGAACATTCTATGAAACACCAACGTATATAATTAGTACACACACCAAGCTGTTGTACATGTATAAGTTCTCGCTTTCACAAGAATTTAAAACGAAACCTCACAGTTTTTCTAGGAAAATCTGGGCCTAGATATTCAAACATGAGCGACAAGCACAAAAGGTATACAAAGAATTTCTCAAGGTGATAAAATTTAAGTGATTACAACTGCCTCGGAGGATTATGCTCCGTTTCAGGGCTACCACCTCCGATTCTTTAAGAAATAACTTAGCAACTCACTTGGGTTCCCATTGATCACGATAAAACTCTTTCCTTCAAAAAAGGTCTACTCCTCACAGAGCAGGCAATTACATGTGTGTGCATGCGCGTGCGTGCACGCATATAAGCGTAGGTGAGGAGGAGATTACCTATTTTTGTTTGCACACGTGTCTATCTTTGTTGCCGTTCATCAGTTTTTTCTATGTTAATACATACGTTTTCAAAATCTCTGTTTATTTTTTGTTCACTAACTTAGCTTATAATTATTTCCATCATCAACTTTCATCGCCATAGCTGTGCTCTCTATTTTCTCAGTTTATTGCTCAGTGTATTACCTTGGTGTGTGTGTAAGAGAGTTTGTATGTGTGTGTGTGTGTAGCGGAGATAATGTGTCATGCCCTCTATAGTGGGTGCTCCTCAGTGCAATGTGCATGATATCTCACTCCACAGAATGAAAACACAAAAGACAAAGAACAACAAAGCAACAACAGTACGACTCAGCAGATCATGAACATCACGAACATCGACAAACTCACAGAAACCGATACAGACTCTGGCATGGCAGCACACTCAGCTACAGCCCAGATCTCATAGGTACAGTGGGGGTGGCGAGGCTCAACTGTGCAGGGATGGTGCAGACGTGCTGTGTACAACTCTGATGAGAGACTCTAGATGACCGACCACACAAAAGTAGATGATCCATAAAACACAAACAACTACGGATATATACAACCATAAAGAGCCACCAACGGCTCACCAATATCTAATCCAGCTAAGCCTATCCCTAAACTGTGATGGTGGTGCACTGGCCACGGTGTCGTCGGACCACCACCCGTATCCCTTCCACGTGTCACAGACCCGGCAAGAGAGTCCGTCTAGTGTGGAAACCGACCAACTGTGACCTAACTGCCTGTCCGTGCCAGTGACACTGTAGCCCTGCTACAGTGTGTGTGTGTGTGTGTGTGTGTGTGTGTGTGTGTGTGTGAGAGAGAGAGAGAGAGAGAGAGAAATAAAATGTTATATTAACGTCTTCAAAAGGCCAAAGTGACCTATGAGACCAGAAAGTTACAATGCGGTGTATCTGATACAAAGTCAGACTAACAAATTAAATTAAACTAGGATAACAAAATATAAATACTGCGGAATCCTAAACTAAGCTGATAGGTGTGAAAGGTGAAAGGCGTGAAATGTGTGAACTAAGCAGTACAATGTGTAGACAATATGGGAGGGAAGTAGAGAGAGAGAGAGAGAGAGAGAGAGAGAGAGAGAGAGAGAGAGAGAGAGATGAAATGAAATGACACATTAATGTCTTCAAAAGGCCAAATGAGAGAGAGAAAATGAAATGAAATGAAATGTTATATTAACGTCTTCAAAAGGCCAAAATGACCTATGAGACCAATCAGTTACAAAATAGTGAATCTAATACCATGTCTGGGTACAAAAGAACTAGAAGTGGAACAAAATACTACTACTACTACTACAATCTAAAACTACGTGGGTGTAGAGAGAGAGAGAAGGGGGGGGGGGGGGGGGGGGGGGCGGGGTTACCATTGGCATGATTGGGTTCTTGACAGGCTACATGTTTCCATAGAAGATGCACGATTTGCATCAAAACTCCTTGGAAATGGTCAGATACTCCCCTTGATTTTTATTTTCAAATAAAGTGTGTCCCCCTGATTAAGAAATACTTGAAAAAGGCCATCATAATCTTCTTTCCCAATCGTATGGCATCAAATCAAAATGGAGCCCAATGGATTCAATCTATTGTGGGTGGCTCTTTTGTGGACGAAGTGCATTTGCACTTCGGGGTTTTAATGATGTAGTGCTATCAGATGCTAAATATAACAAATCATGCTTGAAGCCTCTCTATTGATGTTTGGTCCACAATTGGTGCATGTATTGACATGGTCCTTGACCAAGGACTATCAATCATTGATCAAGCATCGTTGCCCGGTTTGGGTAAAGGTATTTGATTTTCCCAAGTACTTGCAGGAACAATTACCTTAAATTGCAACCACTTTGGGAAAAGTTGTGTGCCCACCTCACTGCTGAGCTGAAGAAAACAAAAATAGGTTCTATATTTTGATAAGGACCATCCACCTGCATTGGCCATTGAGGTGGAAAAATTTAAGGGGATGGGGGCCCCCTATTTTAAAATTAAAGTGGGGAGTTTTGGCTGGTGCCTGTTTTGCATGTCATAAGTTTGGGCATATGGCATATGAATGCCCCATATTTTTACATCCTCCTCCGCATTTTGTTATGCTTCCTCAAGATAAGGAGATTTAAACCAATTCCCTCGCAATGGACAGATGGATAAGGATAAAGGCAAGGCAAAAATGATTCCTTCCGCTGCTTCTGCAAGTGTTTCTACTTCTTCTCGAAAAGATAAAGGGAAAGAGAAGCAAAATAGAAAATTCCAAAGAAGGTAGTGATGCCTCGTCGAGACAGGTTACCTTGTCGAGAACCTAGACAGATTCCAATCATCATAGTACTTCGCGTTCTCTCATACCCACTTTGGTTGCAAAATTATGGTCGGACATTGTTAGAGGTGGCCCTTCAAGCATGGATTTGGCCTCTAAATTACAAGATATTCTATTGCATGAGGATCAATGTTCAGGGCCTGATCACATGGAGGCCATGCAAGAGACTTGACTTGTCATTATTTTCTTCTTGTACTGAGTATAAATGTCATGTACATACACCATGTTTAATGCTCCAATAAAATTTCTTTCTTGTAATATCAGAGGCCTCTATGAAATCAAAATAAATGGGAGCTTTTTGGGCAATATGTAAATAACATGTATCCACACATAGTATGTTTACAAGAACATGATCAATGTGCTTTGACGGGTCAGGATGGATATTTCGTAGGATATGATGTTTTCTATGTTGGTAAAAACATTTTTGGAACGGTTATGCTAGTTCAGTATGAGTTGTGGCTTGTGATTGTTTAATGTTTCTTGTATGGTCAATTTTTTTTTGTTTGCAACAGTTTCTGCTCCCCAACAATCGTTGCATCGTGCTCAATTTTGGTGTAACAGGCTACAGTGTCACTTTCACAGGACAGTTAGTTTACAGTTGGGCTTTGGTCAGTTGGTCTTTGGTCTGGTCGGTTCACACTAGACGGACTCGCTGTGCAGAGACACATGGCAAGGATAGGGTGGTCTAGTGGACATCGTGGCCAGGTCACCCCCGCCACCCTGTGGGGATAGACTTAGATGATGTTCTTTAAGAGCCATTGGTGGCTCTTGATGATTGTACATATGAGTAGTCGTTTTGGGCCAGTGGCATTATCCTGTACGTAGTCGTCTAGAGGGAGTGAGTCTATACACAGAGCAAGTCTTCACCATCCCTGCACATCTGAGCCTCGACACCCCCATTGTACCTGTGAGTCCTGGGCTGGAGCTGAGTGTGCTGCTACGCCAGAGTCTGTATCAGTCTTTGAGATAGTCGAGTCATATGTTCTGGTCTGCTGTTGTGTCTTTGTGAGCTTTGTTGACGTCTATTGTTTCCGTTCTATTCAGTCTGTTTGAGTGAGATTCAGTTTGTTTGAGTGAGATTGTCACGCACATTGCACTGAGGACCGCCCACTGTAGAGAGCACGACACATTATCCGCGCTACAGGTGCTCTCATTTTGGCGATCATGGTGGGACCTCAAAGGAAGTCTCACTCTTGTGGAGATACAAATCGTGAAGATAATTGGTTGTTACCTAGCTCCGCACACTTGCTTGCACTGTGTAGATAGTCTGCTGGTCTGGTCCTCTCTCGCCTTGGTCCAACCAGTCCTAGTCCTAGTCCTCGTCCCTGGTCCTGGTCTAGTCCTCGCCCTGGTCCAATCCTCCTCATCCTGCCAGCTAGGTGGTCTAGTCACTGGTCCTGGACCAGGTGGTCTAGTCACTATCCTCACTGGTCCTGTTTTAGACCTGTGTTGTTCAGCCCACAGTTAGAGTCTTCTTACCCAAAGCTTGGTTGGATTGGTGGTCATTGCATGACACATACAAGGCGGTCAGTTGAGCGTCAAAGCACACTACTGAGTCCTCTGAAGCACTATAACCGAAGGCGACCTGTGGTATCTAGTATAAGTCCATTAACCTCATCACCCATACCTCCACATACGACATCCCCCATTCCTTCATCCGGTTCCACATCCTCCAGATCACCTTCTCCAGCAAAGCTCTCTCCTATTCTGCTACAGCACGCTATTGAGCAACAGGCTCAACAAGGGACCATGGAGGCATTGGCTAGTGTGTTGGCCAAGGTAAACATCAAGTTCCCCACCTTCAAAGGACTCTTCGGAAGATGCTAACGACCATGCACGGAGGTTCGTATCTCTCTGTAGAGGACGTGGTCTTAACAGAGAAGATGCTTATCTGGTACTTTTTCCATCCACCTTGGACGGCTTAGCAAACAAATGGTACAGCCAGTTTGCAGAGAATCATTTGCAACTTGGGCAGACTTAAGGCAACAGTTCTGTGCAGCTTTCAGGCCGGGTGACTACCAAGAGAAAGTGTTGGATGAGTTGGCCAACATGGTGCTCCAGCCATAGGAGACTTTTGCAGAGGTTATGACCAAAACCAAGTCTCTGGTTGCCAAGCTTCCCCAACAACCCGGTGAATTCATGGTTAAGAAGTGGGTGGAGAAGGCGCTCCCAAAAACCTCTCAGCAAAAACTCCGAGAGAGCCTCCGACCAGACTCCACGCTGGAGGAATTCATCGCAGCCGCTACTAGGATAGAGGGGGCTAGGAAGCTGTTCAACAACTCTCCTCACATAGATACTCCCTCTGTGTTCTCGGAAGGTAGTCCTGCTGATCCATTGACTTCCTTGCGCAGGGAACTTGAAGCCCTCAAGCTACAACGCGCTCTCCAAGAAGAGAAATCAATCTCTCTGAGACAAGAGAAACCATCGCACCTTGAGGCTTTGGATCAAATCAAGAGAGAACTAGAAGAGCTTCGGTCTCAGCAGGAGACTAAAGCTATGGTATGGTGCAACTCTTGTCGCTCTCCTGGACATCCTCCACAGGATTGTCCCCTTCGGGCTTATTGCCACTTCTGTGAAAAATCTGGGCACGAAGATAAGGATTGTTACTATATCAAAGGATTGCGGCAAATACAACAAAGTCTAGGTCCTTCTCTCCAAGAAGGGCTAGCACTTGCATCCAACATGGTCTCACCCTATGGCCATCAAGACCCGTTGCCCCCTCTACTGACAACACCCCCTATGCAACAAGGTATGCACAACAACTTTGCACCCCCCAGCTTTTATCATGCTAGTACTCCCTCAGTTCCCCAAAGCTTCTACACCTAAGCCTCCAGCGCCATGCAACAACAAGAGCAGCGACCACCTCGTCCCCCGTTTCGTCCGTCTAATCGGCCAATCTTATGCTACAAATGCGGTGAATATGGGCATTACCAAAGTAAGTGTCCTTTACCTGAAGGGTCTCCTCCTTGCAGACATTGTCCGGAGTCTAAGGACCACTACAGTAAAGATTGCCCCAAACAAAGGGCATCCTCATCTTCAGGCCCGAATCAAAACCAACAAGAGTTTACATTCCGAAAATCAATCTAATCACAGTGAACACCACCCCTCAGCCCGCACCTGCTACACATACAGTTCGGCCACAACAAGCAGCAGAGCCTGCTGGCGTGCTCACTAGAGCACAAAAAGCAGCCCTGGGTTTAAGTTTGCCAACGGGACCATCCTGTCCAACCCTTCCACAACCTGTTCAAAATGTCGAACCCGTAAGCAGTGAAAAGAATAGGCCAATCTCTATGCTTTCGGACATTGATGGAGCCTTCCTAGCAGCAGTGGCTGACTTGCAACAGGTCAAAGTTTCCGAGGAGGCCCAGATTGTAGGAGCTACGCCCACATCGGAATCTATCTTGAAGAACACCTTTCAGCAAGTGTCTCTTTATGAGATGCTCCGGCTAGATGCAACCCTTAGAAGTGACACCCTCTCAATAATTCAGTCTTTGTACCCTGGTACAGGGCCTAGTGGCGGGCACCTACCTGTGCAGCCCTTAGAGTCCTACATGATTTCATATCCAGTTGCTCCCCTCACCGACTATAAAAGTCCACGTCTTACTGTATCTATTCTTGGGCATCAATTCTCAGGCGTCATAGTGGATGGTGGGTCTGGAATCAACCTAATGCCCGAATTTACCATGTCAGCCTTAGGTCTGCAGCCTACCCGCCCTGCTCCATTCACTGTTACATTGGCAGACCAGAGGACAGTCTACCCTGTGGGCATAGTAGAGAAGGTGCCTTTGAAGGTACAGGACTTCACATTTATCTTGGATTTTGTGGTGGTCAGTCTTCCTCAGGTGGAGGGAGGATTCCCTTTGCTGATCGGTAGACCATGGTTGCGGCATACTAAGGCACTTCATGATTGGGGAAACGACGCCATGTGGATACATACTCCCGGCTCCCAAATGCAACAAATTCAGCTTGAAGGAGGGATGGATCCATTGGCTCATCACAGCTCATTGTCAGTACAATCCAACCCCGACCCTGAGCAACCCATCCCACCTGATGGGTCTGACGAGGACCTGCCTACAGTGGTTGGAAGCTACCACATCGATGCCATGCTACATGGTCTCTATTCAAAACTCACCTGTGCCGCCGGTAACACTCTCTCTTCCAACTCCTCAGGAGGACACAAATGTCCAAAGTCCTACAGCGGACAGTACAACAGTCGAAGAAGTGTGTCAGAACCAGATTCTCATGCTTCGAATGACCGGCCAATGGAAGCCCTCGGTCTCGAAGAACCTATAACACATCACCGAAGGGGAAGAAATCTCCTCTGCATGAACTCGCCAAAGATTCCCCTCTTCCTGTAGCATCTCCCAAGTCGGACCCCCTTCAAAAGCATTCTGTTATGTCAGGGTCTGAAGATTTACCCTTCGAGGAGCTTCCACCTCGATCGTTACAAGAAGAGTATACGGAGTTTCCAATCGATCAAACACCTGCACATGATGTCTCGAAGCTCCAAGAGGCAGCTCACCTCTCATCTTCAGAAGCACCCGCTCCTGCTACACCCCCTGACCCGGTCAGAGAAGTCAACCTGGGAGATCCTGACAACCCTCAGCAAGTACTCTTAGCAGCTTGGTTATGGGAGCATCCCGCATTACTCAATCAGGTAGTCTCTTTCATACACTCTTTTAAAGATGTTTTTGCTTGGTCCTACAAGGATTTGGAGGGGATCCCACCAGAATTGGATGTCCACACTATACCTCTGGTTGAAGGGGCTAAGCCTGTAAGAGGCAGAGCTTACGAGCTCAACCCGAAGTATGCGGAGGTGGTCAAGTCAGAGTTAGAAAAAATGCAAGAGGCAGGGATCATTGTACCTGTGGAGCACTCTGGGGATCCCACTAGAATTGGGTGTCCACACTATACCTCTGGTTGAAGGGGCTAAGCCTGTAAGAGGCCGAGCTTACGAGCTCAACCCGAAGTATGCGGAGGCAGTCAAGTCAGAGTTAGAAAAAATGTAAGAGGCAGGGATCATTGTACCTGTGGAGCACTCTGAGTGGTTATCACCCATGGTGATAGCGCCTAAGAAGCAGTCCAACAAAATCCGTGTGTGTAGATTACCGTGCTCTGAATAAGGTCACTATCCCAGATGGTTTCCCAACACCTTTCACTGAGCGTGTGCTCGAAGATGTAGCAGGGCATGTATTGTACAGTTTTATGGATGGGTTTAGTGGGTACAATCAATTGGGCATCCATCCAGGTGACCAGCTGAAAACGGCCTTTGTGACTCCCTGGGGTATTTTTATCTATACTAGAATATCTTTTGGGTTGAAAAATGCTCCATCTTCTTTCAATAGGGCAGTATATCTCATCTTTTGTCCTCTGCTTACGGATCATCTTCACATCTTCATGGACAATTTTTCGACCTTTTCATGTGCTCAATGTTCAACCCCAGTGGAAAATCTAGAGGAACACCTCGCTCAGCTCTCTGCTGTCTTCCTCAGGTGCAAAGAGGCACGCCTAAAGCTAAATCCTAACAAATGTCATTTTTTGGTTACTGAGGGCACACTTCTAGGCCATGTGGTGTCTGCTAAAGGTTTAGTGCTTGACCCAGAGAAGATCGTGGCAATCTTAAGGTTACCACCTCCCATCAACCCAAAAGGGGTGCAGAGCTTTGTAGGCCACACAAGTTATCATCGCAGGTTTATACGCATGTATGCACAAGTGGCTCAACCCCTAACCCGCCTAACCAGTGTTGTTGTTCCCTTTCAATGGTCAAATGCAGAGGCGGAAGCTTTTGCATACCTTAAAAAACGCCTCACTGAAGCGCCTATCTTAGTAGCTCCCGACTGGTCTCTCACCTTTCATGTGCATACAAATGCCAGTCAACTGGCTGTGGGTGCGGTGTTGACTCAGCCTAGTAAGGAGTACAACCTAGATCGCCCTGTTCGCTATGCGAGTCGCCTACTCACCAAGGCAGAGCGCAACTATAGCACCACAGAAAGGGAAGGTTTAGCTATTGTGTATGCTCTGCAAAGATTTCGGCATTACTTATTAGGAGTCCACTTCACAGTTATTTATGATCACCATGCCCTGCGATATCTGCTCAACAAGCCGCAGGTTGCAGGTAGAGTATGGCGATGGCTACTCTTATTTCAAGAGTTTGCTTTCGAAGTGGTACTCAGGCCCGGCAAACATCATGTCCTTGCCGACCACCTTTCTCGCGTTCACACTGGTGAAGAAGCAACAGGGGTTGCTGACGACTTTCCTGATAGCAGTCTCTTTAAGATGGATACCACTCCGGAATGGTAGGGCGATGTCTTGCATCGGCTTTCTACTGGCCTCTACCCAGAGAACGCTTCACCACTGCAGAAGAGACACCTGTTGCTGAAGTCTAGGCCATTCACTTTGATTGGGGGCCAGCTATACAAATCAGGGCAAGATGGTGTTCTGAGGCGGTGTGTCTCCCCTCATCAAGTCGAGTATATTTTGGAGGATGCCCACAATGGTCCCACTGGTGGCCATTACCCTGGTCATATTACTGCACAGAAGATTCTCCAGTGTGGCTTATGGTGGCCCTATATTTTTCGCGATGCAATTGCCTATGTAAAGGTATGCGATGTATGTCAGCGTTGTGGCCCTAAACCAAGTAAACAGTCAAACCATCCGCTGCAGGTCTCTATGGCATGGCAACCCTTTGAGAGATGGGACATAGATTTTGTAGGTCCAATTACTCCCTCTGCCCAACCCGGCAATCGGAAGTATCTCTTGGTGGCTACAGATTACGCAACAAAGTGGGCAGAGGTACTAGCAACAACGGACTGCACTGGCACTACGGTAGCCAAGTTTCTCTACGAAAATATTTTGTGCAGGTTTGGATGTCCCTTGGAAATCACCACTGACAGAGGTAGTCACTTTGTGAATGAAACAATTTCAACCTTGCTTGCCAACTACAAGATTTTGCACCGAAAATCTTGTTCCTTTTATCCTAGAGGAAACGGGCAGGCAGAGAGCACTAATAAGGTTCAGATAGCACTCCTGCGGAAAGCATGTCATCTTCATCCCTCGACTTGGGCTCAAGCTATCCACGGTACACTTTGGGCATATCGAACTTCTTTCAAAGCCACAACCAATCACACCCCATTTCAATTGGCTTTCGGATTGGAAGCGATAGCACCTTTTGAATTCAACTCAGACTCTCCGCGAGTGGGCAGTCTTCGTGCCAATGGAGATTTGGGGTCGGCATCTGTTTCTCGTCTTTTCCTTTTGGATGAAAGCCGAAGTTTGGCTTCACTGGCTCTGGAAGTAGAGCAACTTCGTCGTAAAGCCTGGCATGATCGCCATCTCAGAAAGCCGCAAATAACGCAAGGAGCACTGGTGCTACTTTATCAAGCCAAGTTTCAAAAAAAAGCAAAGAAGTTGGTCCCAGCATGGCAAGGACCATATAAGGTGATGGAGATTCTACCCCACGGAGCTGTACAATTAGCCACCCTCGAAGGAGTTCCGCTGCCTTTAGTCAATGGATCTCGGATCAAATGCTATCATGCTTCAGCTGCCGCTCAAGGGTCTAATCGAGCTACAATCAAGTGCTGAGCTTCGCCGATTCCTGAACCTTTAAATAACTTCAGAATCACTATCTTCGGCATCCTTGTTGTTCTTTTCATCTTATCTCATACACCTTCTCCTTGGACAGCTCTCCTTCTGCAGACTCTGTTAAGTTCAATGGGTTTGATTTTGAAATTGGATAAACTCTACCCTTCACTCTCTGTATTCAATCTCTCTCTCTATCCTGTGTAAATCCCTTCTGTGTTGTGTGTGTAGGAAAGATTCTAGTCTTGGACATAACCTATTCTCCTCAACCCCGACTCACGCCTTTTTCAAAGCACAGAATTCTTTGATCTATAACGTCTCAAGTGAAACTCAATTCTCTGGCTATGCATAAATGCATTAGTATTCTTGAGTGGGGTATTTATGAAGGTAAATTTTTCACCAGCAAGTTTACTTCACGTTTTATCTGCCCCAGTTTCCTTCAGAGGGTTAGATGATCTCCGATTTTGGGAATCTTTCCTGCTCGTGCCTTGCTAACCCCTGTACTTGCTGTGTAATGCTTCTAATGTCCTTTCACTCCTTCCCTTTACTTCTTCTTCTCTTTGCTTATGAGTGCCTTGGAAATATCATTATCACCTAACCTAACCTCACCCTAAAGCGTTGTTGCCGTGACGCCTTTCTATAACCAAGTGTGGTAGATTGGCTATGCCATTTCCTTTTCCTCTTCAAAAACCCTCTTCAATAGCAGGTCTTGCGTTCAACTCCTCGGCTTGATCTTTATGGTCTCTGGATAGTTTCCTACACGTTAAAACTCTCTTCTTCTTCTTTTACCACCCTCTGCTTTCACAGCTAGCCCTAGTCCTCCCCTTCCCCTCCCCCTCGCCCTCGCCCTTTCCCATCCCCTCGCCCTTGCCCTTTCCCATCCCTAGCCCTACCCTTCCCCCTCGCCCTAGCCCCCTTATCCCCTATTCCCTCGCCCCTCGCCCCTAGCCCTCTCCTTCCCCCTCGCTCTCGCCCTCACCCCCTTATCCCTCGCCCTTCCCCTCTAGCCCCTAGCCCCTCGTCCTCGCCCTAGCCGTCCCCTTTCCCTCGCCCTCGCCCTCGCCCTCGCCACTCGCCCTCGCCCCTAGCCCCTAGTCCCTCGCCCCTCCTATTTCCTCGCCCCTCCTATCACCTCGCCACTCGCCCTAGCCCCTAGCCCCTAGTCCCTCGCCCCTCGCCCCTCCTATAGCCCCTAGTCCCTCGCCCCTAGCCCCTCGCCCCTCCCCTCCTGCATGGTAGGACTACAGTGGAAAATGTTGCAAGCGGAGTTCATTTAAAATAAAAAAATTAAATACTTATTAAGGTCTTGTAGGCAGGCGATGCCATTCTCCAAGCACTATTAATAGCGGTAGTTACACCTATAAGGTAGGGAGATAGAGGCTGAGCTGCAACAATAGTATCAACAGATTCTAGGGGTGTTCAGTGCAGAACTATAGGGAGGCAGAGGTGCAACAAGTCAAGGTAGCTTTAGCAGCTTGAAGGTAGCACAGGAAAGTGGAAGCACGGTTGACAACAAGCGCAGAAGGCAAATGCAAAGGGGAACAAGTTCAAATGCTACATTAGTAAAAGAGAAAGGACGCATTGCCCTGCATGCGCTTGCAACAACTGCAACAGCACTGCCCGTGACCTAAATAACTGATCTCCCTCTAATGAAGAATGCAAGCTGTTGGAGAATGCAATTTAGGGGCTTTGGAGAGAATTCACGAAGTGATTTCGAGTTAGGCGCACTAGAGGAAAGGGAGGGGGAAGGAGGGACTCTTAAGAGGGGTTGTCACAAAACAGGCTCCACGTGCCAATAGAACAGAACAGACTGAACAGACTTGTAGCACTTCAACAACAACTGAGTTGAAAGAGAGAGACGACACGCGACACGGAGTGGCGGAATTCCACCCCAGAGAGTATTGGCTCCAAACCTTGGCGCCCCTTTCGGTATTTCTTTATATTACATCAACCCAGTACAAGCCGGTACTCCCGCTCTGCACCTTCTCACTGAAGCGTGCCAGAGAATGAGCCCTTAGCACATATTTAAAGGCCCTTGGCCTATGAAAAGCAGTTTACATGAAAAGCCTTCAAACTCAAAAGCTTTTTGGTCCTAAAAGCAATGCCAAAAAGCTGCCAGCGTCATTTACGGAAATCCGTACAACTGCCACGTCAACAGTCAGCACAAAACGCGAAAATCCATACAACCTGCCACGTCATCAACCAGCGTAATTTTCGAAAAATCTGCCACGTAATCAACAGCTACGCAATTTCTTGTGTGTGTGTGTGGGTCCTGCTTTATTTCCTTTATGTCACTTGGGGCCCCATCGAACGGGGTCCCCATAAGTTGGTAGGACTTCTTCTTCTGTTACTTGTTCTTCTTAAGGTTTAGACCCTTCGGCCAGCATCTGTAAGCTGGATCCATTCTTTAGGGCTTTGACACGTCAGCAATTTGTGACATCTCCCCTTCTTGAAAGAGAGTAATCGTCTGCGATTACAGCATATCCGCAAAACAACTCTAGTTAGCTTAAAACTTTCCGAGCGGGATATTCCGAGGGACAATCAGTTTTCTCTTTTTGTTAAGGAGTTAGCTTCTCCAGTCCGCTCTTTTGATCAAGGAGTTAGCTTCTCCGTTCGGCTCTTTTGATCAAGGAGATAGCTTCTCCTTTCGTCCAGATCAAACTTGATATTCCGGCGTAGTAAAATGAGCCATCACACCCAAACCACATTGATCTTCCACAAGTGTCTTGATGCACTAAAATTACATACCCAGGCAATCTCATCCAATTAGGAATATTCAGTAGTTGGCACATCACAATACAACACAAATGCTTACATATGCATGTTACAAGACACAACAAACAGCGCCGCTGAGCACTCCCCCGAGACAAACGCTCTGCGATATGAAGCTACTCAACAACTACCTCGTTACTCCCCCCGCAAATAACCTAAAAAGGTCCGGGCCATGAGCTCAGGAACTCTACAACCAAACGCTCCCCAAACCGTAGTCTGCGTCACTTGGAGGTTCAAGCACACAACCAAACGCTCCCCAGGCATCGGCCTGCGTCGTTCAGAGGTTTTCTAGCATACAATGAAACACTCCCGAGGCATCAGCCTGCGTAGTTCTAAGGTTTTCAAACATACAACGAAAAGCTCCCCAGGCATTGGCCTGCGTCGTTCCAAGGTTCAAACAATACCAAAATAGTATTTCTCACTTCTCCACCCGGGAGTACAATCACTAATCAATGAAACCAGTATTAAAACCAGATCAAACAGTTCAAATCGGCACCAAGACAAGTTCAAAACACATACCATCCACTTCAAACAAATTCCAAACAAGATAACCAAACAAGATCAAACAGAACTCAAACTTAAAAAGAAATCTCGACATCACTCGAGCTCGAAAGTCGACAAACTTTCCATCCTTAAACCTGCACTAAAAATTAGGGTTAGGTTCATTTCATAAGGTCGTAGCCGAGCACAGCATGGTTCATCAGCTCTTGGATAGACAGTGTTTTCTTTGGCGGCGATGGTAGTCCCAAGATAGCAATCGCATTGGACCTCCAAGGTCATCTACTTGTGAAGAGACATCTACTAAGAGATGTCGAGATATTTCAAGTTATAATCTGCTAGGGTTTCCATGGCAAGCATTTCAGGATACCCCACTCTGCCAGAAGTTGCACTCTGAAGGAAGATGTCAGAAACCATACAACTTCGGCCAAAATTTTTCTTGAAAGCTTGCCAAGTCCTTGAAGTGTGCGGCTTGGTAGCTATAGATATCAACATCTGCATGGCACTGTTTTTGAAAAACACAGTGACTCGAAACAAATCTTGGATCCTTCTCTTGCAAGTGATCTTAATAGCTTATGCCCTATAAGACATGAGCGGTGAAGACGGGAGCGCGCCCGATGCGCAATGTAGTAAGGGTGGGAGTGGCTAATAAGTCCGGGGTCGGAGCACGAAGCTTCTTCAAATCAGATTCCAGAAGTCTCTGGATTGCTCTGTTTGCTCTTTTGTAGGACCGGTATGCTTTCAGAAAAGTACACGCCTGATGCTCTGATACCACTGACACAAAATGGGCACCACATGCTGATA
This sequence comes from Adiantum capillus-veneris, assembly GCF_014529385.1. NCBI lineage: Eukaryota > Viridiplantae > Streptophyta > Polypodiopsida > Polypodiales > Pteridaceae > Adiantum > Adiantum capillus-veneris. The sequence goes on along the minus strand of NC_140945.1, from coordinate 109,283,611 downwards.
GAAAAGAACACATTGAACAGACTTTTAGCACTTCAATAACAACTAACTGAAAGAGAGAGACGACACTCGACACGCAGTGACGGAATTCAACCCCAGAGAGTATTGGCCCCAAACCTTGCCGTCCCTTTCGGTATTTCTTTATATTGCATCAACCCAGGACACGCCAGTACTCGCGCTTTGCACCTTCTCACTGAAGCCTGCCAGAGAATGAGCTCTTACCACATATTTAAAGGCCCTTGGCCTATGAAAAGCAGTTTACAAAAAGCCTTCAAACTCAAAAGCTTTTGGTCCCAAAAGCTGCCAGCGTCATTTACGGAAATCCATACAGCTGCCACGTCAACAGTCAACGCAAAACGCAAAAATCCGTACAGTCTGCCATGTCATCATCCAGCAAATTTCAAAAATCTGCCACATCATCAGCAGCTACGCAATTTCTTGTGTGTGTGTGTGTGTGTGTGTGTGGGTCCTGCTTTATTTCCTTTATGTCACTTGGGGCCCCATCGGACGGGGTCCCCATAAGTTGGTAGGACTTCTTCTGTTACTTGTTCTTCTTAGGGTTTAGGCCTCTCGGCCAGCATCTGTAAGTTGGCTCCATTCTTCAGGGCTTTAACACGTCAGCAGTTTGTGACAAGGTGGGGGAGAGGCACGGGATGCACCGTGGAGGGGCGGATGGAGGTACGGATGCAGTAGACGAGCAGCAGAGTAGGGGGAACGTAAGGGGAATCTATGAAGTAATGCATTTTATTTACTACCTCCTAGTAGAGAAGTGCATTTGGGCCCCTCGGCAGGACTTTATAAGTTGGTGGGTACTAGGAATTAGAACAAAAGGAGCAAACTGGATACGTGGCAGTAGGAGAGCAACTTGCAGGTCAACTCTCATTCTCCGGAAGCTCATCCCAAGAGGGGGCGCGGCTAGAAGCTGATTCTTAACATTGTGCTCCACAGTGTGTGTGTGTGAGTAGTGGATGTAGGTGATCACAGCTTTCATGGAAAGCTTGCCTTCTCCCTTGTCTCATGTAGCGTGATGATTTGCGTATCTCTCTCTCCCCTTTGCACATATGGTAATGCCCCTCTAGTTGGCCTTCTCAGATGATCATGTACAATTCTGGGGTTTTATGTGTGTTTGACAAGGCAAGTGCCTTAAATACATGAACTGGATTAGCTAATTGCTAATCCCCTACAAGTACGCACAGTTACATCACGAAGAAAAGCGAAAATGGAGAGTTTTCTCGCGTGAAAACTCGTCTAATTCACAAGGGAATTGTCCCGTTGAGTGCGGGAGCTTCTAAGACACGCGTAGACGTGTTTGCTCCGCTCAAAATGATGCAAAACAAGGGATTACAGCTTGCTAGGGTTTTGGGGAGAGCCTCGGGAAAGTCTTGGGTGCTTTTACAGGACCACGAAGAATCTCGTCTAATTCAAGGGACAAGTAACCCTACAAGTGCGAGAGCTCGAGGGCTACCCACAGGAGTGATAGGCACGTGAAACGAGCACAAAACTGAGAATTATAGCTTGCTGTAACTTTTTGCACGCTAGGTTTGGCTAGTTTTGATGCCTACAGGTCCCAAGAGCTTCGAGGAATCTAGGGAATCACCAAACATGTGTTTTGGTGCAAATTGGAGGCCAAAAACAGAGATTTCAGGGTGCTGTAATTTCTCGCCAGGTTTTGTAGAGTGCGTGAAAAGTCATCGTTTACTTGGGATTTTGTCCGTAGAAACTTGGACGATGGTTATGCTGCCAAAATTGGGCGAGAGTAGGGGAATTTCAGCCCGATAAAAGTGGGACAGCTTATAGAAGTTTGCAAGTTTTTCTCAAGTCTTTTAAGAACAAAAAATACCGAAAGGGGCCGGCAGTCTTTGGGGCCTATAGGGTGTTGCTGTCTGCTTGGAAGCACTCTAGCTACCAAGCCGTGTTTTGTCTTGAAGTATTGAATTCCAGTCACAAGCTTATTCGTAAAGTTCCTTTGTGTCGTAAAGTTGACATTGTAAAGATCAGGTGAGAGCTAAAGTCTACCGCCCTACAAGCCGGTTTCATCAGTCTCTTTAAAATTGTTTGTCTCAATAGGAGATTGACCCATCATTCTCGGATGTGTTTTGACTTTGCCTCTATTCTCTATGAACATGGGCTTTTCTTGTACACACACCCCTAGATCAATCCAGGATAAGCCTAGATTCACCTTTAAAGGAAAGTGCAAGGAATAGCCTCATGGTAGTCATGCACAAGACAATGTAACCATCAGCTCCATCACGCATAGTATTGACTAATACTACGACATCCCCACTAACGTCATCAGTGCCCAATTGAGGGTGTAGAACTAATATATGCACCCACACCACACACACACACACACACACACACACAACAAGAGCATACATCAATACAAAGACTTGTGTACGGAGTTTCTCTCACAACTCTAAAGACGCAGGGCAGACTAAGCCATAATGAAGCTTAGCACTGAAAGATGCATTGAATAGGAAAAATTAATGCAAAAGAAAAGTTAGTCGATAGGGCATACACACCATAGAAGATCTTTTTCCCTCCAACACAGGTATACTCCTCACAAAGCAGGAAGTTACAACTATCCTCATTTCTCAGCTACCAAATGATGATAAAAGGACAGTCACAAGCCTCCTGTCTGTCCAAATACTACCAACTACGATGCTAGCCACAATATTGGAGTTCTCCGTGTGTCTCTTTGACAGGTCCCCTGACAAGTCTGATAAGGGAATGCTACGCACATAATCTAGAGCATAGAAACATGCTTGAATAAGAAAACTCCATCCAGCATATGTGCCTCATAGAGACCATGTCTTCCTTGCTCGGTTGACAATTTTTAACAAAAAGAGCCCAATTGATGTGAAACAAATGTAGGATAACTTTCGGGAAGATCCTACAAAAGCCTCTCCAGACCCAGCAAGAGAACCGGCATGATAAAAAGAAGAAGAGAATATGATCTAGGCATGGGTTTCATGGGCCATCATGGCGACTTAGAGTATTACTTACTATAACAAACATTAGTATCTGCCAATTGGGAGATCTTGCTGGTGTAGAACAAGATGCTGGAAGTTGCATAAGATGTCCTCTACATCTGTCAGAGAACAAAAGCCCAAAAAATTCCCTTTGCAGCCCAGAAGCTCCTCAGGGTCTCAAGAGTCAAGCTCGAACAAGCATCATCCGCCAATCCTTGGAATCTGCATGAAGAAAGGTAAAGGAATTTGTAAGAAGTGACGGACCAAATCTGTTTTCTTGCATCCAAAACAGTCATCTATCCCAAAGCCCTAACCTACCCTCAATCAAACATAAGCTCAGCTTAGTCTGTGTGCCATGGTTTATCACTGGGACCGTAGACTTGGGTTTGTGGAAGGGAGTTGCTTACCACATCGCTTGATGCAAACACATTCCCCTAGTCTTCTACCTAGAGCATAAACTCCCAATCTCAGCATGCCTGAAGTTGCCCGCAGCATTGTATTGCAGTTAAGGGGCAGCCCGCAGCATCATCACAGTAGAGGGCAGCGCGCAATATTCCATATTCCACATGCCTGTGCGTTGGTTTCGGGCAGTAGGGGACAATGCGTAGGGAAAAACCAAACTGCCGTACGTAGATTTTCTCAAAGTGATTAGGTGAAGTACTATGGCATGTTGACCTAATTTAATCATAAGCAAGGGCCTTGCTTGAGGCAGAGGGTCCTCTCTCTCTCTCTCTCTCTCTCTCTCTCTCTCTCTCTCTCTCTCTCTCTCTCTCTCTCTCTCTCTCTCTCTCTCTCTCTCTCTCTCTCTCTTTTGCATAGTATAGGCTCATTTCAGTTTGTACCTTTTTTTATTTTCCGATGCCTAGAGCATCAACACATGTATATGATATTGCCTCATAGGTCGAGTTCGGCCTTTCGAAGACGTTAATAAAGCTTTCTTTCTTCTCTCTCTCTCTCTCTCTCTCTCTCTCTCTCTCTCTCTCTCTCTCTCTGCTGAGGGCGAGGGCGAGCAGCCTGAGGAATGAGCAGCTGGACGAGGGCGAGGGCGAGCAGCCTGAGGCGAGGGCGTGGACGAGGGCGAGCAGCCTGAGGCGAGCAGCTGGACCAGGGCGAGCAGGCTGACGAGGGCGAGCATTATGTGGCAAGCAGGCTGACGAGGACGAGATGTCTGAGGGGAGGAGACTGAGGCGAAGGCGAGCAAGCTGAGTCAAACCCTCTCGCGCTGCCTTGCTGGACGAAGGACGAGCTCGTCGCGCTGCCAACTTGCTGGTCGAAGGACGAGGGACAAGCTCTCTCTCTGTTGGACGAGGACGAGGGACGAGGGCGAGCTGCTGGACCTGGTCGAGGGCGAACAGGTGGACCTGGTCGAGCTGCTTGTCCTGTGTCAAGAGGGCGAGCAGCTTGCCAAGGGTGAGGACGAGGGCCCTAACCTCTGAAGGACGAGGGCGAGCTGTGCCAAGGGCGAGAGCTAGCTGCCTACCAAGGGAGAGGGCTAGAAGAGCCAAGGGCGACCAGACGAGACCAGTGCCAAGGCAAGGACGAGAGCAGTCAAGTCAGCCAGGACGAGGGCTAGGACTTGGTGACGAGGGCAAGGCCAACCAGGGCGGCGGAGGCCAGACCTCAGCTGGTGAGGGCCTTGACTCAGTGCTCGCTTTGTTCTTCTCTCTCAGATGGACCAACCAGTCGAGGATGGTGAAGCAAGTGGCTTCACCACGCCACAAAAAATGAAAGCGACATTCAAGCGGAGGAACAGAGATAGCATACTCTCGCCAAGCTCATTGCGGGCAGGGAAAACCGTCAGAATCCAAGATGATTTAATGATGGAGAGGGTTCAAGTGATGATTAAATCTGAGATCAGCTTTATGAGAGATGACATCAAGAAAGAGATGTACGCAAACGCAGAGAGTTATAAGAGTTCTATGTATGCAGATATGAGGAAAGAATTCGATCAAGCGATGCTAGATAAGCATGATGAGATGTATCTATCTGTGAAAGGGGAGATGCAGGCTCTAATGCGGGCAGAAGTGAATGTAATGGAATGTATTATGCAGAAAAAGTTGGATGAGGCAATTGCAAGCTTTGAATCTTGGAAAACCAATGTGGAAAAGTGCATGAAGGAAAAAGATGCAGTGATTGAAGAACTTAAAGGGGAACTTGCAGCGTGCAAAATTATGCCCAAAACAGAAGGGGGAAATCAGCCCTCGATGTTAAAGGAGCTCGAAGATATTAAGGAGCACGTGAAAACTGCGCGAAGGGGAAGAACTAAACTCGAAAGAGGTTTCCTCATGGGCGGAGCGCCTTTCTAAAACACAGGATAAAGTTGACGAAGCAGAAAAATGGATTGAAGGTGCAAAGAAAGGAAAGGCCCGGATGCCAGAAGCCGCACAGACTTCTACCATCATCAATATGACCATTGAGGAGGAACAGAAGAGGAGGACTAGAGCCCTCCATGTGCGTATTACTGGTATCAAAGACACCGAAAATGTAGAAGACGAAGTGAAGGAACTCTTGCAACGCATGGGCATCCCGGAACCTATGCACACAGGGAGTGGATGAGAAGGGAAACGTCAAAGAGAAAGCACTTATTTTGCGTTTCCCGACTTTGGAAACAAGGAAGGAATTCCTGAAGAAGAGACCAGCACTTAAGTTTTAGCACTTAAGAAAACTGGAATATTTATGGGGGATGACCTTACTTCAGCACAAATAGCACATATACAAGAGTTGATGCCAGAGATCAAGGCAGCAAGGGAGAAGGGAAAAATTGCCTTTTACAGAGGAGGGAAAGTAGTGGTTTTGGAAAAACGCACAGCATGACGGTGCGAGACATATGGGACCACACTCCAGATGGCGGCATGGAATTGTAATGGATCATATAGGCTGGATGTGGGTGCCTTTGAAGATAGCTTCAGAGATAGAGACATTGTCTTTTTTACTCGGAGACACATCAAAAATCTGGACAGTTGATGCCAAGTGTGACTGGCTATTTATGGGAGACAGCTTGTCGGCCAGACGCTAGATCCCAGCATGGAAGTCGAGGTTCAGGAGGGGTAGCAGTCTTATTCAAGGAAGAGTTGCAGCCGCTATTACAGATTGTCCGGAGAGATGACCAGGCGAGATACAAGTGGGTGAGACTGAGAGCTAAGAAAGGCAGATTCTTATACATTGCTATATGTTACTTTCCCCCTAGCACATCAGTCTATACCTCACCTAGAGGGCAATCCCCTTTCTCTATACTTGATGATGACATATGGGAGTTCTCTAGAGATGGAGATATCATTCTCTTGGGAGACTTCAATGCCAGGACGGCCAACTCCCAAACGGTATTTTATGATACCTCGGAGGAGATGCTTAGAGAGATGGATATATCGGAGATGGGACTTGACAGACACTCACAGGATAAAGAGCACACTGAGTATGGGAGATATGAGATATCTCATGGAGATGACAACTACGCATGGTCTGGCCATACTTAATGGTCTAGAGATTTTTCCTTCATCTGGGGGATTCACATGCTTTCCACACAGACACGGGGCCAGTACAGTGGACTATGTCATGACTTCACCGAGCTTCATCTCTCATATTCAAGATCTCAGTGTGGGCCCTAGGCCTGTTGGAGTAGCAGTGGACCATGCTCTCCTGACTTTTTCAGTCTCTTTCCAGTATAGTGTCTCTCACCACGGAGGATTGCACACACACGGTATACGTTTACACCAGAGACGGATTCAGTTTATGTGGAAGAGATTTACAGACGGATGGGAGCAGCCAAGCCTGTATATACAGTGGAGGAGATCACCACTTTATTGACGGAGATCTTGCATGGGGCAGCAGCAGAGGCATACCCACACACTCAACCAGATCAGAGAAGACGTTCTGGGAACATGCCTCAGAATAGTTGGTATGATGAGGAGTGCAGAGAGATGAGAGTTCAAATTCAGAGCGAGCTTATACTTGGAGTCATTATAGACAGTCTCGGATTGCCCTTCGGCGTTTAGTGCGACGGAAGAAGCGGGCCTTTTTAGCCCAGATGGAACGTGATTTGTATCAGCTCTTTTTGAGCCGAGATTCAGGTGAGGCCTGGCGTCTCTTCCATGAGCACTCACCTCCTCCAGTGATTACCTCTCCCGAGATTTGGGGTCAATATGCAGCATCATTATATACAGTACCTGGGCAACCACCATTGCCAGACCCTCTAGAGCCATGTCCAGCCACTAGTACCTTCTTTACCACTGAGATGGTGAAGAACGCCATTGACAGGATGAGGACTAGGAGAGCATATGATCATGATGGTTTGGTGGTAGAGCACTTCATGCATGCTAGAGATTTACTGTCAGAGGTTCTTGCACGGTTGTTTAACCGTGTCATGTGTGAGGGACTACCCGAGTCCTGGAGATTATCTACTATTGTACCTCTTTTCAAGGCAGGGGACCCCACGATACCAGGGAACTACCGTACTATTATGATGGGGCACACATTGGCACGGTTGTATGCATCCATTCTTGAACAGCAACTGAGTAAATGGGCAGAAAATGAGGGCATACGAGCAGCAGGACAGGCTGGGTTCAGGAGGGGTTTCTCCACTATGGACCATATTCTTACACTCAGAGCCATTATTGAGGAGGGTCGGGCACATGGGAGACGGATGTATTGTTGCTTTGTGGACTTCCGCAAGGCATTTGACACAGTGCCGAGGGCCAGATTGATGCACAGGCTACTGAAGTTGGGAGTACCCACAGAGATCATACGGGGGATCATGGCTTTATACGGCTCAGTGACTGGCCAGGTATGCACTCCTGAGGGGATTTCTGACATTGTTCATTCCACTATTGGAGTGAAACAGGGGTGTCCTTTATCCCCTACACTTTTTGGTATGTATGTAGATGAGGTCTCTGACTACATTGATAGAGAGGGTGACAGAGGCGCTCAGCTGGCAGGGACGTGGATCCCTTTATTATTATATGCTGATGATATTGTGTTAATGTCAGAGTCGCCAGAGGGCATGCAAAGACATTTGGATGCATTGCACAACTTTGCAGAGGATAGTGGACTATCTGTGAACCTTGGTAAAACCAAGGTTATGGTGTTTAACACCACACCACAGTGGGTCAAGAGATCGGCACCTACACTCGTATATGGCCAGGACACTGTGGAGTACACAGATGAATATACATATCTGGGGGTGGTATTCACGGGACCGAGGTTTACCCTGAGGAGAGCAGCCGAGACTAGACTATCCAGAGCCTATGCGGCATTAGGAGGGCTAGAGAGGATGTGTTCGCAGGTTCAGTTTCAAGAACCACGAACAAAACTATGGCTCTTTGATACTTTGGTTGCTTCAGCTATGCTTTATGGGGTCCAAGTTTGTGGACCATCTGTGAATCATGACAGTTGGAGGAACATGGAGAGACCCTTGGTATTTATGATATCCCGGATGATTAGAGCCAAGGCCTCGGTACCACATGCGATTATTCGAGCGGAGGTAGCCACCCCTCCTATAGAGATTGAGGCTCTTACCAGATCAGTGTCCTTTATGCACAGTCTATGGGATACACATACAAGCAGATATACTAGACTGGCTCTTGAGTCCTCTAGACAGTTAGCGATGCAGGGAGATGCATCATGTTGGTATGCACAGATGACCTCATGGTTTCAGAGACATGGTTTCAGCATGGATAGATTGCCTCCCTTTCAGTATTCCCTGGACGCACCCTCCCTGCCAGTCACACGGACGGAGATCACTAGACTCATTCGTCGGGATCTTATACAGTTGGACACCACGAGGACATGGGTAGAGCCGATACAGGAGTTGGGCACGAAGATGGCTTTCTACAAAGAGCACCTTGTCCAACTTTCAGGGGATGGGTTTGTGACTCGTCCGAACTACATGGACACTCATTTATCTCATGGTCTGCGATGTGCTATTGGTCAGATTCGCACATCCTCACACCAGCTGGAGATTGAGACGGGTAGATTCAGAGGGATACCACCAAAGTCTAGGATATGTCAACTATGCGGTAGAGAGCTAGAGACAGAGCTACACTACATATGCCACTGCACTGTGTATTATGAGATACGAGGGCGCTTCCATTGCTTATTCAGGGAGGGTTTTGGACCCCTAGATAGAGTCATGAGATATCAGGACCAGAGATGCCTTGGCTTATATCTACTTGAGCTACACCGACATAGAGACAATCTGTTGGGGAGACATGGAGTACGACAGTCGCAGAGACAAATCACAGATTTCTTTGGATCGAGGGAGCCAAGAGACCAACCACCAGCACAGGGTTGTACCCGCATTCATACCAGAGGCACCCTCATTGACAGGGCGATTGAGCTCGAGAGATCGAGACGACCACCACCGAGACACAGGAGCACACTACATCGACCAAGACTCGAGCAGAGGATCAGAGGCATTCTAGCACGACACCCAGATTGTCATTGAGGGCCTATTCTACATTTTCACATTTCACATTTCACATTTCACACTTCATTTCAGTTTTCATTTTTATTTTGACTTTCAGTACTTTTTGTACTTGTACTTCAGACATTGTATTAGATTCACCACTTTGTATCTGCTGGTCTCATAGGTCATTTTGGCCTTTTGAAGACGTTAATATATCATTTCATCTCTCTCTCTCTCTCTCTCTCTCTCTCTCTCTCTCTCTCTCTCTCTCTCTCTCTCTCTCTCTCTCTCCTGCCCGCTCCGCACCCCCTGCCCGCCCCTGCCCCTCGCGCTTCCCCCCCTGCTACTCCCTCTCTCTCTCACGCTGCCCGCCCCGCTCCCTCTCTATCGCGGTCCCCCCCCAAACACCGAGATACGGGTACTCAAAAAAGAAGTCTCAACCCTTAAACAGGAGCTTGCTGATAGAGTAAGCAATGGACTAGAGGAAGGCGAATTTCAACCCTCGGTAATAGATGAAATCAAGGAAATTAAGGAACAGGTAAGGATGATCACAGAGGAAGAGAAACTGAGTGTGGCAAAGACATCTTCATGGGCGGAGATGATAACAAGGACACAGAAAAAGGCGGACGAGGCTGAAAAATGGATTGAGGTCGCCAAGAAAGGGAAAGGTCAAGAAACTCCTTGTACACCAACGCTTATCAACATGACTCTCGAAGAGGAACAAAGAAGGCGGATGCGAGCACTGCATGTGAGAGTGACCGGTCTCAAAGACATAAACAATGTGGAGAAAGAGGTCACAAGCCTTACATCCATGATGGGGATGGAAAAGCCTTTGCACACAAAGGCATGGAGGGTAGGTAAGAAAAGTGATGGCACAGGTGAGTCTTAAAAGGGGAGAGCTCTCATACTACGCTTCCCCTCGTTGGAAGAGAAGAAGGAATTCTTGAGGAAGAGGCCTACTCTCAAAAAGACAGGTATTTTCCTCGGTGATGACCTGACTCTCTCACAGCTCGCACATATGAGAGAGGTAATGCCAGAGATTACAACAGCAAGGGAGAAGGGAAAGATAGCCTTCTACAGAGATGGACGGGTGGTGATTTTAGAGCAGCGTACTGCATGACGGTGCGAGACCTATGGGACCACACTGAAGATGGCTACCTAGAACTGTAATGGGTCTATGAGGTTGGACGTGGGCGCATTTGAGGAGAGTTTTAAAGACAAGGATATTGTGTTCTTCTCAGAGACTCATCAGGCCCCTGGACAGGTAATGCCACATGTGGTGGGATACAGATGGGAAACAGCTCACAGGACAAATGCGAGATCTGAGCACGGGAGTAGAGGTTCAGGAGGAGTAGCAGTGCTATTCAGAGAGGAACTACAACCATTACTGCATATTGTAGAAGAGATGATCATGCTAGATATATGTGGGTGAGACTGAGACCTGACACAGGTCGATTCCTATATATTGCCATATGTTACTTTCCTCCCAGTACATCAATGTATGCCACATCCAGAGGGCAGGCGCCTTTCTCTATCCTAGATGATGACATTTGGGAGTTTTCTAGGGATGGTGATATCATTCTCCTAGGGGACTTCAATGCCCGAACGGGCAACTTGCAGACAGTCTTCTACGACACTTCAGATGAGATGCTTAGAGAGCTGAATGTGGGTGAATTGGGGCTTGACAGATGCTCAGATGACAGAGAGCAAACGGAGTATGGGAGATACCTCATGGAAATGACGACTACAAATGGATTAGCCATACTTAATGGCTCACAGCGATTTCCTAGAGCAGCCGGTTTCACATGCTTTCCACATAGACATGGGGCCAGTACAGTGGATTATGTTATGAGACAACCGAGCTTTATCCCCTGCATTCAGGATTTCACAGGGAGCCACGCCAGTGGGCATAGCAGTAGACCAGCCCTCTTGACACTATCCGTTAAATTTCAGTATAGTACAACCCAGACATCAGGAGGCAGGTCACACACCCGCTGTACATTTACTCCAGAGACTGATTTCGTTTATTCAGAGGAGATCTGGGACCATCTATTGGAAGGCACAGCTGGCACAAATGGTACACGCCTCTCAGTGGAGGAGTGCACCACGCTACTGACTGAGACATTGCACGGGGCTGCATCAGTGGCATACCCACACACTCAGCCGGGCAAGAGACGACATTCTGGGAGCATGCCCCAGAATAGTTGGTATGACGAAGAATGCAGAGAGATGAGAGACCAGCTTCAGAGGGATCTTCTTTTAGGAGTCATCACTTACAAACAGTCTCGGATTGCTTTCCGACGCCTTGTGCGACGGAAGAAGCGAGCTTACCTAGCCCAAATGGAGCGAGACTTGTATCAGATGTTCTTGAGTAGGGACTCAGGAGAGGCATGGCGTCTCTTCCATGAGCACTCCCCTCCCATAGTGATTACTTCATCTGAGGTGTGGGGCCAATATGCGACATCATTATATACGGTTCCTGGATAAGAACCCCTTCCAGACCCTACCAAGCCTTGCCCAGCTACGAGCACTTTCTTTACACCTGAGATAGTACAAAGGGCCATCGACAAAATGAAGACCGGGAAGGCATATGATCATGACGGTCTAGTATTAGAGCACTTTATACATGCCAAGGATATGCTGATGGAGGTTCTCGCAGTGTTGTTCAATCGTGCCATGTGTGAGCGATTACCTGAGACTTGGAGATTGTCTAATATTGTGCCCATCTTCAAGGCTGGTGACCCTACAGAGCCTGGGAACTACCGCACTATCATGGTTGGACACACATTGGCACGGTTGTATGCATCCATCCTGGAGCAACACTTGAGTAATTGGGCAGAGGGCGAGGGGGTTTCTCCACTCTTGATCATATTCTGACACTCAGGGCCATCATTGAGGAGGGCAGAGCACATGGGAGACGAATATATTGTAGTTTTGTGGACTTTCGTAAAGCATTTGACATGGTACCAAGAGCTCGATTGATGCGCAGACTACAGGAGATGGGGGTGCCCATAGAGGTGATTTGGGGGATTATGGCTTTGTACAGATCAGTGATGGGACGGGTACGCACTGCGGAAGGGGTATCTGATTTAGTTCACTCTACCATTGGAGTGAAAGAGGGCTGCCCATTGTCTCCTACTCTATTTGGTATGTATGTTGATGAGGTGTCCGATTACATCGATAGAGAGGGTGACACAGGTGCACAGCTGGCAGGGACGTGGATCCCATTGTTGCTATATGCTGATGATATTGCGCTGATATCTGACTCACCAGAAGGTATGCAACGATTGTGTAAACCAAGGTTATGGTGTTTAACACCACACCGCAATAGGTCAGGAGATCAGTACCCACTTTCAAGTATGGTCAGGAGATTGTGGAGTATACAGATGCATACACTTACCTGGGGGTAGTCTTTACTGGGCCGAGATTTTCCTTGAGAAGAGCAGCAGAGACTAGACTAACTAGAGCTGGTGCGGCTCTGGGAGGAATGGAGAGGATGTGTTAACAGGTTCAGTTCCAGGAACCTAGGACAAAGTTATGGCTCTTTGATACTTTGGTTGCCTCTACTATGTTATATGGGGTGCAGGTTTGGGGACCTTCTATAGGCCAGGATGGGTGGAGGCGTATGGAGAAGCCCCTAGTATCTATGATCTCTCGGCTGATTAGAGCCAAGGTTTCTGTACCGCATGATATCACTTGAGCGGAATTAGTTGGCCCCCCCTATGGAGATTGAGGCTCTCACAAGATCAGTCTCCTTTGTACACAATCTGTGGGATACTACCAGAGACAGATATGCCAGGGTGGCTCTAGAGTCCTCCAAACAATTAGCTCTTAACGGGGATACATCATGCTGGTATGCTCAGATGACATCATGGTTTCAGACACATGGTTGCACCATGGACAGGTTGCCTCCTTTTCAATACTCTCTTCAGGCACCCTTGAGGTCTCTGACACTGGTAGAGATTAATAGACTCATCCGTCAGGATTTGATCCAGTTTGACACGAGGAGGACATGGATAGAGCCGTTACAAGAGTTGGGCACAAAGATGGCTTTCTATAGAGAGCATCTTCTCCACCTCACGGGGGATGGGTTTGTAATTCGACCTAGCTATATGGACACGCATCTTTCGCATGGTTTGCGTTGTGCCATTGGCCAGATACGCACGTCCTCACATCAGCTCGAGATTGAGACTAGCAGATTCAGAGGGACACCAGCAAATAACAGAATATGCCGCTTATGCCATCTAGAGCTAGAGACAGAAGTACATTACATATGTCATTGCACAGTGTACTATGAGATACGAGGTCGTTTTCACTGTCTATTCAGAGAAGGTTTTGGGCCTCTATCTAGGGTCATGAGTTATGAGGATCAAAGATGTCTTGGGCTTTATCTACTTGAGTTACACAAGCATAGAGAAACCTTACTGAGGAGAGGTGAAGAGAGACATCCCCAGAGACAGATCACAGATTTCTTTACACTAGATATTGTACACCCAGAAGAACAGACAGAGGAGCAACCAGCGACGGTGGAGAGGTCTACCCGCACTACTGGCATTCTCATAGACCGAGCATTGGAGCTAGGGAGATCTGGACGACCCCGAGGGAGGAGAGGAGCTACACAATTTCGAAGGAGGCTATGGCAAAAGATTCAAGCCATACTCTTTCGTCGTCCAGAGTGCAGATGAAGATGGATCTCTACTCCCCTCCCATATTGTCTTCACATTGTACTGCTTAGTTTAGGATCCCGCAGTATTTATATTTTGTTATCCTAGTTTCATTTATTTTGTTAATCTGACTTTGTATCAGATACACCACATTGTAACTTTCTGGTCTCATAGGTCACTTTGGCCTTTTGAAGACGTTAATATAACATTTCATTTCATTTCTCTCTCTCTCCCCGCGCCTGTGCCTGTACTGGCCCTACGCTACCGCTCCCCTCCCCCCCCCCCGCTGCTGCCCCTGTGCAGATGAATCTCTCCCTCTCCCGCCCCGCACCCACACCCGCCTGAATCTCTCCCTCTCCCGTCCCACACCCGCACTCCCTGCCCCTACGCTCCCGCTCCCTCTCTCTCTCTCTCTATCTCTCTCCCCTACCCCGCGCACTGTCCCCCCCACCCCCCTTCCCGCTCCCTCTCTCTATTGCGCTGTTTCTCTCTCTCTCTCTATCGCGCTGTGTCTATCGCGCTATTTCTCTTAACCTTTTAACTTTTTAAGCTTTTAATTTTTTAACGTACTAACTTTTTAACCCTTTTTAACTCTATCGTTTTTTAATTTTAACTCTATCGTGCTGCCTCTCTCTCTCTCTCTCTCTCTCTCTCTCTCTCTCTCTCTGTGCCCCTCCCTTGCCATACCTCCTCGCGTTCCCCCACCCGCCCAGCTACCACGCCCGCTGCTAGTGTGGATGCACACGTGCGCTTAGCGGCTCTTTTTCGGACGGCAATCAAGCATGAGGAAGCTGAACGATAAAGCCGACCCCCTAGAGATGCCATTCAAAAGTGCAAAGAGGAAATAACGGAGACCATTACCAAGATGAATCGCAATCTCTTGGGCACAATAAATATGCTCGAAGGACACGTGCTGATCCAAGAGAGCAAGATAAATACGCTAGAAGGCCGAGTGACGACTCAGGATGAAGAGATTGCGTCACTCAAGAAAGACCTCGCCGAAGCACGATCAAGAAACACACTGGAAGAGGGCGAACTGCAACCCTCAGTGTTCGAAGAAATCAACACGATCAAGGAGCAAGTGCGGGCCATCAAAGAGGGAGAAGAGCAACACAAAGAGATGACGACTTCTTGGGTGGATGTTCTTACCAAAACTCAACAGAAGGCGGATGAAGCCGAGAAATGGATCAAGGTGGCCAAGAAAGGAAAAGGCAAGGAGGTAACGCCCACGTCCACACCCACTATCATTAATCAGACACTAGAGGAGGAGCAAAGAAGACGGGTTCGCGCTTTACATGTGAGAATTTGCGGTCTTAAAGACAAAAGCAATGTGGACGAAGAGGTAAAAGAACTCATGGCCTTAATGGAAGTTCATGAGCCAACGCACACAAGAGCATGGAGAGTGGGCAACATAAAGAAAAATGAAAGTAGTGGGGAAACCTCAAAAGAAAGAGCACTCATCCTCCGTTTTCCCTCCATGGAAGCGAAGAAGTCCTTCTTGAAGAAAAGACCAACTCTTAAAGAGACGGGCATCTTTCTCGGGGATGATCTCACCCTCTCGAAGATCGCTCATATGCAGGAAGTAATGCCGGAGATTAGAGCGGCAAGGGGTACTGAGATTGAAGAGTAGTAATACTAGAACGACGCTCCACATGACGGTGCGAGACTTATGGGACCACACTCAAAGTGGCTGTCTGGAACTGTAATGGATCTATGCGTCTTGATGTGGGTGCTTTTGAGGAAAGCTTTACTGGAAGAAACATCATCTTTTACTCTGAGACACACCAGGCCCCCGGGCAATCCATGCCTCACATCAATGGATACAAGTGGGAGACAGCCTACAGACAGGAGACACGCTCAGAGCACAGAGAACGCGGCTCGGGGGGAGTGGCAGTGTTATTTAGAGAAGATCTGCAGCCATTGATACATATAGCCCGTAGGGATGAGCAGACTAGGTACATGTGGGTGAGACTGAAAGCAGAGACAGGCAGATATCTTTACATTGCTATTTGCTACCTTCCCCCGAGTACATCACTCTATGCATCACCCAGAGGACAGTCTATGACATGCAGCCAGCACAGTGGACTATGTCATGGCACAACCGAATCTCATCTCTAGTATCCAGGATCTCACAGTTGGGCCTAGACCGATCGGAGTGGCAGTGGATCATGCTTTGGTGTCGATGACATAATTACCGGGGAACGCCCCCTAGCCCCCGTTCCGACATTCCGGGGGGCAGTTCCCTTCCCGAACGTTCCAGAACGTCCCGGAATGTCTGACGTTCCGGGTGGCCAATGCAAACCGGAACGGCCGTTCCGGAACGTTCCGAAACGCCCCCGGACCGTTCCGGAATGCCCCTGGAACGGCCAACGGCTACAAACAAATTTGGCAAAAATTGAAAAAATTGAAGTAAATGTTTGGGCTTCTTTTGAAAGTGTGCAAGGCCTCAAGGACTCATAAAATGCACCCCCCTCCCCCTTTCTCTTCACAAGCTAATCCTCAAGGCTCAAGCTCTCTCCCTCTCACTCTCAAGATCTCTCCCTCTCAAGACTCACTCTCTCAAGGCTCAAGGCTTCAAGCCTTCAAGCTCTCTTCCTCTCCCTCCCACTCTCTCAAATCTCTCCCTCTCCATCTCTCTCTCTCTCTCTCTCTCTCTCTCTCTCTCTCTCTCTCTCTCTCTCTCTCTCATCATCTAGTCATAGCAAGGTTGAATGGTCTTCAAAACGAGTTTTTTGTGAGTATTAGAGTCAAAGCACTCTAATACTCCTTGTATTTAAACACAAGGAGCTAAAAATTGCACTATTTGGGTGTTTTTTATACCTCCCGTTCCGCGACGTTCTCGTTCCGGATCCCGTTGCCGTTCCCCCGTTCCGCGGGGATCCCGTTGCCGTTCCCGTTCCGCGTTCCGGGTAACTATGGGACTCGATGACCATCTCCTTGCAGTTCAGTGTAGCACACAGGCCACGGGTAGCAGCCCCTACTCGCTACACCTTCACACGGGAGACGGATTCTGTATACATGGACGGGATCTACAGACGCCTATGCATTGAGGACCCAGGGCGACCTCTGGAGGAGCTAACTACTATACTGACACAGACATTACACGATGCAGCAGCACAAGCATACCCACACACCCTGCCTGAGCAGAGACGCCGATTAGGAAGCATGCCTCAGAACAGCTGGTACGATGAGGAGTGCCGCCAGACTAGAGCTACACTTCAGAGGAAGGTGGTTTTGGGGGACATCACTCCCAGACAATTACAAATTGACTTCCGACGCTTGGTGCGGCAGAAGAAGAGGGCTTTTTCTGCTCGACTCAAGCAAGATCTATACCAGGTGAGGCGTGGCGGCTCTTTCATGAGCAATCCCCCCCCCCCGCCATTTCCTCCACAGAGACCTGGGGTCAGTATGCATCATCTCTGTACACAGTACCTGGACAATCGCCCCTTCCCCCCCCCCCCCCCCCCCCCCGATCCATGCCCGCACACGTGCTTTTTTCACCATGAGATGGTGAAAAAATCCATTGACAAGATGAGGACTGGAAGGGCATATGATCATGATGGCTTCGTCGCTGAGCATTTCATGCATGCCAAAGACCTACTAGCAAATCTTCTAGCAAATATGATCATGATGCCTTAGTCGGAGCATTTCATGCATGCCAAAGACCTACTAGCAAAGCTTCTAGCAAATATGTTTAACCGTGCCATGTGTGAGGGTCTACCGGACACTTGGAGCCTATCTACGATTGTACCTATCTTCAAGTCAGGAGACCCCATGGAGCCTGGGAATTATTGCACTATCATGATTGGACACACACTGGCACGGTTGTATGCATCCATTCTTGAGCAACAGCTGAGTAGATGGGCGGAGAGAGAAGGAATGCGTGCAGCTGGGCAGGCAGGGGTTCAGGAGAGGCTTCTCTACTCTTGACCTTATCCTGACACTCGGGGCCATCATCGAGGAGGGTAGATCTTATGGGAGACGGATCTATTGTAGCTTTGTGGACTTCCGCAAAGCTTTTGACACGGTACCCACAGCTAGATTGATGCGCAGATTACACGAAATGGGAGTACCCATAGAGCTCATTTGGGGGATCATGGCATTGTACAGATCAATAGTAGGGCGTGTACGCACCCCGGAGGGACTTTCTACACCGGTTCACTCCACTATTGGGGTGAAGCAGGGCTGCCCGCTCTCTCCTACTCTTTTCGGTATGTATGTGGATGAGGTTTCTGACTACATTGAGAGCGATGGTGATAGAGGTGCACAATTGGCAAGGACATGGATTCCACTTTTGTTATATGCTGATGATATAGTGTTGATCTCCGAAACCCCAGAGGGAATGCAACGTCAATTGGATGCTTTGCATAGGTTTGCCCACGAAAGTGGTTTGTCTGTCAACCTTGGTAAAACCAAGGTTATGGTGTTTAATACCACCCCACAACGGATCACGAGGTCAGCACCTACATTCACATACGTCCAGAAAGACTGTGGAGTACACAGATGCTTACACTTACCTTGGAGTGGTTTTTAGCGGACCTGCATTCTCACTCAGAAGAGCAGCAGAGACCAGACTGACTAGAGCCCACGTAGCATTGGCTAGATTGGAGAAGATGTGTTCGCAGGTTCAGTTTCAGGAACCACAAACGAAGCTCTGGCTCTATGACACTTTGGTAGCTTCAGCATTGCTCTATGGAGCTGAGATATGGGGACCTTCATTAGATCACCACGGGAGACCGGGTCGCACAAATGCATGGGGGAACATAGAGAAACCTCTCGTCTCTATGATCTCGCGGCTCATTAGAGCCAAGGCATCAGTACCACGGGTCATTATCCGAGCAGAGCTAGCGGCCCCCCCACTAGTAGTTGTGGCGCTCACCATATCTGTCTCCTTCATAAACCGCACATGGGAACTTCCTAGCGACAGATATGCTCGCATTGCACTTGAGTCCTCTCGACAGTTAGCCATGCAAGGAGATACAACATGCTGGTATGGGGAGATGGCATCATGGTTTCAGGCGCATGGGTTCAGCATAGACAGGCTGCCACCATTCCAATACTCATCGGATGCACCATCTCTCACTCTTACACAATCAGAGATCACCAAGCTCATCCGCCAAGACCTGACCCAGCTAGACACCAAGAGGACATGGATACAGCCAGCACAGGAATTGGGCACGAGGATGGCTTTCTACAAAGACCACCTTCTCCAGCTTACGGAGGATGGTTTTGTGACGAGACCCAGATACATGGACACCCACTTGTCTCATGAGATACGATGTGCTATTGGCCAGTTACGCACGTCTTCTCACAGTTGGGGATTGAGACTGGGAGATACAACAGAGTACCAGCAGAGGCCAGGACATGCCCCTTGTGTGACATGGAGCCTAAGACAGAGTTGCATTATACATGCCGCTGCCCCGTCTACTACGAGATACGAGGCCGCTTCCATTGCTTGTTCAGAGAGGGTTTTGAACCACTCTCAAGAGTCATGGGATACGAGGATCAGAGATGCCTGGGTTTGTTTTTGCTCGGGCTGCGCAGACACGGAGACAGCCTGATGAGTGGCGAGGCTAGCCAGTCTCAAAGACGGATCACAGACTTCTTCAGAACAGACACGAGACAGCCGCAAGAGCCACTCCCACAGCAGAGCTCCCCCTCGTCTCACACCAGAGGCACACTGATCGACCGAGCGACTGAACTGGGGAAATCCAGGCGCCCACGACTGCGAAGGACTACACAGCATCAACAGAGGCTACGTCAGAAGAGTCGAAGCACTCTGGCCAGGCATGCACGACGCCCGGTCAGACTACTAACCATGGAGGAGATTGATGAGATCCGCCAACGACCGATGCTAGATCTCCTGTGATTCAACTATCCCAGCTAGCTGCTTAGTTCACACCTAGCAGTTTAGGATTCCATAGTATTTTATTTTGTCATTTTGTCATCTTGTTACTCTGACTTTGTATCAGATCCACCACATTGTAACTTTCTGGTCTCATAGGTCACTTTGGCCTTTTTGAAGACGTTAATATAACATTTCATCTCTCTCTCTCTCTCTCTCTCTCTCTCTCTCTCTCTCTCTCTCTCTCTCTCTCTCTCTCTCTCTCCTCGCGCTGCTTCCCCTGCTGCTGCTGCCCCTCGCGCGGCTGCTGCTGCTGCGCGCACTGCTGCCTGCATTGCCTCCCCCCCCCCCAACAATCTCGCACAGCCAACCCCACCAACCCCCCCCCCCGGCAGAAAATCAGAGTGACAGGGAAAAAAAAAAGGAAAATTTTCAGTTTTCAATTCGAGATTTTTCGAAAGAAAGTGCAACAACCTCCAGGTTTACAAAAGGCAAAACGACTTTGACAAAAACTCTGCAGAAAATCAGAAAAGCAAACATCAAGAATGTATGATTGATTTGGGGAAATCCTATGTATACATTATGCGGGACAGGGATGTATGCGTGATGTGGACATAGTGGGTTGACTTGGCAGAAGTGCAGATTGTATTATTTTTTGATGGAGGTCATGACTGCTTCGCCGGTGTGTAAGCCCCATCCGAAGGCAACCTTTGTGCTTACAAACAAGCGGATTACACAAATGGAGAGGGAGATGAAAGACTGGAAAGCAGATATGGAGGGATGGTGGAAAGAGAAGGCCAACCTTCTTCAAATGTTTCTCAAGGAAGGCGCGCAGTGGAAGAAAGAGAGAGAGGACCTGCACGCAGAGCTACAAGCACTTAAGGCGGAATCCAAAGCACTTATAGAAGAGGTCTCAGCTCTCAAGCGAGAACTTGCGGATAGAGCGAGCAGTGGACTAGAGGAGGGGGAATTCCAGCCTTCGGTAGTAGAGGAAATCAAGGTCATCAAAGAGCAGGTACGGATGATCAAAGAGGAGGAGAAACAAAAGATGGTAAAGACGTCTTCGTGGATGGATGTGATCACGAAGACGCAAAAGAAGGCGGATGAGGCTGAGAAGTGGATAGAAGTCGCTAAGAAAGGCAAAGGCAAAGAAACCACATCTGTCCCCACTCCTACAATCATCAACATGACTCTACAGGAAGAACAGCGAAGGAAAACTAGAGCTTTGCATATAAGAGTAACCGGTCTAAAAGACCGAGATGATGTGGAAGGGGAAGTTGAAGAACTTCTCCGCATGATGGGTAGTGAGGCTACTCATACAAAGGCATGGAGGGTGGGGGGGAAGAAGACACAAGGCAATGGGGAGACTTCAAAAGGGAGAGCTTTAATCATCCGTTTCCCATCCATGGAGGCAAAGAAGGACTTCTTGAAGAAGCGTCCTACACTAAAGAAAACGGGCATATTCCTTGGAGATGACCTCACTCTCACACAGCTTGCGCATATGAGAGAGGTAATGCAAGAGATTCAAGCGGCAAGGGAGAAGGGAAAGACGGCCTTCTACAGAGATGGCCGGGTTGTGATTGTAGAGCGGCACTCCACATGACGGTGCGAGACCCATGGGACCACACTCAAAGTTGCCACGTGGAATTGTAATGGATCTATGCGACTTGATGTGGGCGCTTTTGAGGATAGTTTCAAGGGAAGAGACATCGTCTTCTACTCTGAGACACATCAAGCCCCTGGGCAGTCTATGCCTCACATTAGTGGATATAGATGGGAGACTGCCTATAGACAGGAGACACGATCAGAGCACAGAGGGCGGGGATCAGGAGGAGTGGCAGTGTTATTCAGGGAGGAGTTGCAGCCATTGATACATATAGCCCGCAGAGATGAGCAAGCTAGGTACATGTGGGTGAGACTTAGAGCAATGATAGACAGATATCTATACATTGCTATTTGCTACTTTCCTCCGAGCACGTCAGTGTATGCACCACCCAGAGGACAGTCCCCTTTCTCTATTTTGGATGATGACATATGGGAGTTCTCTAGAGATGGTGACATCATCATTCTAGGGGATTTTAATGCTAGGACTGCCCATCATCAGACAGTATTTTATGATACTTCAAAGGAGATGCTGAGAGAGCTGCATGCCGCAGAGACAGGCCTATCCAGACTATCACAAGATGGAGAACACACTGAGTATGGACGACACTTGATAGGCATGGGGACTGCACATGGATTGGCCATCTTGAATGGCCTACAGAGATTTCCCGCTTCAGGGGGTTTTACATGCTTTCCACACAGCATGGAGCTAGCACAGTGGATTATGTCATGGCACAGCCGATCCTCATCTCTAGTATCCACGATCTCACGGTTGGACCCAGACCTGTTGGTGTGGCAATGGAATATGCTCTTGTGTCAATGACCATCTCTTTTCAGTTTAGTGTAGCACACAGGCTACAGACAGCAGCCCTACTCGCTACACCTTCACGCAGGAGACAGACTCTGTATACATAGATGGGATCTACAGACGCCTATGCACAGAGGAGCCAGGGCGACCTCTCAAGGAGCTTACTACTATATTGACACAAACACTACATGATGCAGCAGCAGAGGCGTACCCACATACCCAACCAGAGCAGAGACGCCATTCGGGGAGCATGCCCCAGACAATTGGTATGATGAGGAATGCCCGAACACTAGAGCTAGACTTCACAGGGAGGTGCTCTTGGGGGACATCACTCACAGACAGTCACAGATTGACTTCCGATGCCTAGTGCGGCGGAGGAAGAGGGCATTTTTGGCTCGGCTAGAGCAGGATCTATATCATCTATTCTTGAGTCAGGACTCATGTGAGGCATGGCGGCTCTTTCAGGAGCACTCCCCCCCCCCCCCCCCCCCCCGCCCGCCATCACTTCTATAGAAGACTGGGGCCAGTACGCATCATCTCTGTACACAGTTCCTGAGCAGCCCCCCCTTCCCGACCCTCCCGATTCATGCCCACACACATGATGAGGACTGGGAGAGCATACGATCACGATGGTTTAGTGGCTGAGCATTTCACGCATGCCAAAGATCTACTAGCAGAGCTTCTAGAAGTGATGTTTAACCGTGCCATGTGTGAGGGCTTGCCTGATACTTGGAGCCTATCTACTATTGTACCTATGTTCAAGTCGGGAGACGCTATGGAGCCTGCGAATTATCGCACTATCATGATTGGACACATATTGGCACAGTTGTAGTATGTACGCATCTATTCTTGAGCAGCAGTTGAGTAGATGAGCAGAGAGGGAGGGGATACGCAGAGCCGGGCAGGCAGGTTTCAGGAGGGGTTTTTCTACTCTTGACCATATCTTGACACTCAGAGCCATCATTGAGGAGGGAAGATCGCGTGGGAGAAGGATCTATTGTAGCTTTGTGGATTTCTGCAAAGCATTTGACACAGTGCCCAGAGCTAGATTGATGCGCAGATTACAGCAGATGGCAGTACCCACAGAGATCATTTGGGGGGTCATGGCATTATACAGGTCAGTAGTGAGGCATGTATGCACCCCAGAGGGTCTATCCACACCAGTTTACTCCACTATTGGGGTGAAGCAGGGCTGCCCGCTCTCTCCTACTCTATTTGGTATGTATGTGGATAAGGTTTCCAACTACATTGAGAGAGATTGTGATAGATGTGCACAGCTGGCAGGGACATGGATTCCACTATTTTTATATGCTAATGATATTGTGTTGATCTCCGACTCTCCGGAGGGGATGCAACGTCACTTGGATGCTTTGCATAGGTTTGCCCAAGAAAGTGGTCTGTCCGTCAACCTTGGTAAAACCAAGGTCATGGTATTTAATACCACCCCACAGTGGATCAGGAGGTCAGCTTCCGCCTTCACATACGGCCAGAAAAAGGTGGAGTATACAGATGCTTACACTTACCTTGGAGTGGTTTATAGTGGGCCAGCATTTTCATTGAGGGGGGCAGCAGAGACTAGATTGACCAGAGCCCATGCAGCATTGGGTAGATTGGAAAGGATGTGTTTACAGGTTCACTTTCAGGAGCCTCGGACGAAGCTCTGGCTCTTTGACACTTTGGTGGCTTTTGCATTGCTTTATGGAGCTGAGATTTGAGGACCTTCATTGGATCATCACAGGAGGACAGGCCGCAGTGATGGATGGGGGGACATGGAGAAGCTTCTGGTCTCTATGATCT
Source organism: Adiantum capillus-veneris (assembly GCF_014529385.1). Taxonomy (NCBI): domain Eukaryota; kingdom Viridiplantae; phylum Streptophyta; class Polypodiopsida; order Polypodiales; family Pteridaceae; genus Adiantum; species Adiantum capillus-veneris. The sequence continues at coordinate 109,259,526 of NC_140945.1, read as the reverse complement.
CGCGGCTCATTAGAGCCAAGGCTTCAGTACCACGTGCTATTGTACGAGCAGAGCTAGCTGCCCCCCCACTAGTAGTTGAGGCACTTGTCAAGGGGTAAGCAATTTTGGGACCCTGAATTGACATGCTGTCAATGGAGCAATGCATTTTTTCATCATGAGTTGACAAGTACTGTGAGGAAATTGTCTCTCTTCTAAAGATGCCAAGGGCTAACAATACCATTTTGATCTGAGCATAACCTAAAATAGGAGGCTTTTTACGCAGCCTCTAATCTAAGGCTTGGGGAGCGTTTACATGTTTTCCAAGCTAGCCTTAAGTAGATACCTTAGCTTCTTTGGGCAGGATCTGATGGATCCATGGAGACAGGAGCCAGAGTCCCTTCGGACTAGATGATCTGGATCTGGGATCGGCAGTGTACGGCTTTTCTAGTGAAAAGATTGTGATACAGCACCTTTTAGGAGAACGTCCTTGGAAGTGATTGTTATAGACAGGCATCAGATAGTGTGCATCTGGACTTAGAGGGGACTGGAGACCTTTTTTCTTAGGGATCTTCCCCCATCTGGCTCCTTGAGGCCACCAAATGTCACAAAGGGAGCACATAACGATATAAAATATACTCGTAGAGAGAAATGAAATGAAATGAAATGTTATATTAACGTCTTCAAAAGGCCAGAGTGACTTCTAAGACCAGAAAGTTACAATGTGGTGGATCTGATACAATGTCAGAGTAACAAAAGTAACAAAATGACAAAATAAAAATACTACGCTATGAAATCCTAAACTGCAAGGTGTGAACTAAGCAGCTAGCTGGGATAGCTAAATCACAAGAGATCTAACATCGGTCGCAGGCGGATCTCATCAATCTCCTCCATGGTCAGTAGTCTCACCGGGCGTCGTGCATGTCAGGCCAAAGTGATCTGGATCCTCTCATCAAGCCTCCATTGATGCTGTGTAGTCCTCCGCAATCGTGGGCATCCGGATCTCCCCATCTCGGTCACTCGATAGATCAGTGTGTCCTGGTGTAAGACGACGAGCTCTGCTGTGGTGGTAGCTCCTCTGGGTGTCCAGTGTCTGCTCTCAAGAAGTCTGTGATCTGTCTATGAGACTGCCTAGCTTCTCCTCTCATCAGGCTCTCTCTGTCTATGCAGCTCGAGCAAAAACAAACCAAGGCATATATGATCCTCGTACCCCATGTCTCTAGAGAGTGGTCCAAATCCCTCTTTGAACAAGCAGTGGAAGAGGCCTCGAATATCATAGTAGACGGGGCAGTGGCATGTGTAGTGCAACTCTGTCACATGCTCCATGTCACACAGGGAGCATGTCCTGCCCTCTGCTGGTACTCCGCTGTATCTCCCAGTCTCGATCGCAGCTGGAGTGAAGATGTGCGTATCTGACCTATAGCACATCGTATCCCATAAGATAAGTGGGTGTCCATCTATCTGAGCCTAATCACAAAACCCTCCTTTGTAAGCTCGAGAAGATGCTCTCTGTAGAAAGCCATCTTAGTACCCAGCTCCTGTACTGGCTGTATCCATGTCCTCCTAGTGTCTAGCTGAGTCAAGTCTTGGCGGATGAGCATTCTGATCTCGGACTCTGTAAGAGTCAGAGAGGGTGCATCCACTGAGTACTGGAAGGGGGGCAATCTGTCTATGCTGAACCCATGCACCTGAAACCATGATGTCATCTCCCCATACCAGCATGCTGTATCTCCCTGCATGGCTAACTGTCGAGAGGACTCAAGTCCAAGGCAGGCATATCTATCTCTAGGAAGTTCCCACATGCGGTGTATAAAGGAGACAGATCTGGTGAGCGCCTCAACCACCAGTGGGGGGGCAGCTAGCTCTGCTCGTACAATAGCACGTGGTACTGAAGCCTTGGCTCTAATGAGCCGCGAGATCATAGAGACCAGAGGCTTCTCCATGTCCCCCCATCCATCACTGCGGCCTGTCCTCCCATGATGATCCAGTGAAGGTCCCCAAATCTCAGCTCCATAAAGCAATGCACAAGCCACAAGAGTGTCAAAGAGCCAGAGCTTCGTCCGAGGCTCCTGAAACTGAACCTGTGAACACATCCTTTCCAATCTACCCATTGCTGCATGTGCTCTGGTCAATCTAGTCTCTGCTGCCGTCCTCAATGAAAATGCTAGCCCACTAAAAACCACTCCAAGGTAATTGAAAGCATCTGTATACTCCACCTTCTCCTAGCCGAATGTGAAGGCGGGCGCTGACCTCCTGATCCACTGTGGGGTGGTATTAAATACCATGACCTTGGTTTTACCAAGGTTGAGAGACAAACCACTTTCCTCAGCAAACCTATGCAAAGCATCCAAGTGACGTTGCATCCCCTCCGGAGAGTCGGAGATCAACACAATATCATCAACATATAACAATAGTGGAATCCATGTCCCTGCCAGCTGTGCACCTCTATCACCATCTCTCTCAATGTAGTCACAAACCTCATCTACATACATACCAAATAGAGTAGGAGAGAGCGGGCAGCCCTCCTTAACCCCAATAGTGGAGTAAACCGGTGTGGATAGACCCTCTGGGGTGCGTACATGCCCCACTACTAACCAGTATAATGCCATGACCCCCCAAATGAGCTCTGTGGGTACTCCCATCTGCTATAATCTGCGCATCAATCTAGCCTGGGCATTGTGTCAAATGCTTTGCAGAAATCCACAAAGCTACAAAGATCCTTCTCCCACGCGATCTACCCTCCTCAATGATGGCTCTGAGTGTCAAGATGTGGTCAAGAGTAGAAAAACCCCTCCTAAAACCTGCTTGCCCGGCTGAGCGTATCCCCTCCCTCTCTGCCCATCTACTCAGCTGCTGCTCAAGAATAGATGCGTACAACCGTGCCAATGTGTGTCCAATCATGATAGTGCGGTAGTTCCCAAGCTCCATAGGGTCTCCCGACTTGAAGATAGGTACAATGGTAGATAGGCTCCAAGTATCAGGCAAGCCCTCACACATGGCACAGTTAAACATAACTGCTAGAAGCTCTGCTAGTAAATCTCTGGCATGCGTGAAATGCTTAGCCACTAAGCCATCATGATCATATGCTCTCCCAGTCCTCATCGTGTCAATGGCCTTCCTCACCATCTCAGGGGTGAAAAAAGCACATGTGTGTGGGCATGGATCGGGGGGGGGGTCGGGAAGGGGGGCTGCTCTGGAACTGTGTACAGAGATGAAGCATACTGGCCCCAGGCCTCTGTAGGAGTGATGGGGGGGGGGGGGGGGGGGGGGGGGGTGGAGTGCTCATGAAAGAGCCGCCATGCCTCACGTGAGTCTTGACTCAAGAAAAGCTGGTATAGATCTTGCTCTAGGCGAGCCAAAAATGCCGCACTAGGCGTGGGAAGTCAATCTGTGACTGTCTGTGAGTGATGTCCCCTAAAAGCACCTCCCTCTGACGTCTAGGTCTAGTGTCCCGGCATTCCTCATCATACCAACTGTTCTGGGGCATGCTCCCCGAACGGCGCCTTTGCTCAGGCTGCGTATGTGGGTATGCCTCTGCTACTGCATCATGTAGTGTCAATGTTAGTATAGTAGTAAGCTCCTCCAGAGGTCGCCCTGGCTCCTCTTTGCACAAGTGTGTGTAGATCCCATCTATGTATACATAGTCCGTCTCCCCCGTGAAGGTGTAGCGAGTAGGGACTGCTGCCCGTAGCCCGTGTACTACACTAAACTGAAAAGAAATGGTCAGCGCCACAAGAGCATGATCCACTGCCACACCAACAGGTCTGGGTCCAACCGTGAGGTCCTGGATTCTAGAGATGAGGCTCGGCTGTGCCATGACATAATCCACTGTGCTGGCTCCATGTCTGTGTGGAAAGCATGTAAAACCCCCCACAGTGGGAAATCTCTGTAGGCCATTCAAGATGACCAATCCATGTGCACTCCCCATGTCTATCAAGTGTCGTCCATACTCAGTGTGTTCTCCATCTTGTGATAGTCTGGATAGGCTTGTCTCTACAACATCCAACTCTCTCAGCATCTCCTCTGAAGTATCATAAAATATTGTCTGATGATGGGCAATCCTAGCATTGAAATCCCCTAGAATGATGATGTCACCATCTCTAGAGAACTCCCATATGTCATCATCCAGAATAGAGAAGGGGGACTGTCCTCTGGGTGGTACATAAACAGACGTACTCGGGGGAAAGTAGCAAATAGCAATGTATGGATATCTGCCTATCTCTGCTCCCAATCTCACCCACTTGTACGTAGCTTGCTCATCCCTGCGGGCTATATGTATCAATGGCTGAAACTCCTCCATGAATAACACTGCCACTCCTCCTGAGCCCCGCTCTCTATGCTCTGATCGTGTCTCTTGTCTACAGGCTGTCTCCCATCTATATCCACTAATGTGAGGCCTAGATTGCCCCGGGGCCTGATGTGTCTCAGAGTAGAAGACGATGTCTCTTCCCGTAAAACTATCCTCAAAAGCACCCACATCAAGGCGCATAGATCCATTACAATTCCAGGTGGCAACTTTGAGTGTGGTCCCATAGGTCTCGCACCGTCATGTGGAGCGCCGCTCTACAATCACCACCCGACCATCTTTGTAGAAGGCCGTCTTTCCCTTCTCCCTTGCCGCTTGAATCTCTGGCATTACCTCTCTCATATGCGCAAGTTGTGTGAGAGTGAGGTCATCTCCAAGGAATATGCACGTTTTCTTTAGTGTAGGGCGCTTCTTCAAGAAGTCCTTCTTTGCCTCCATGAATGGGAAACGGATGATTAAAGCTCTCCCTTTTTAAGTCTCCCCATTGCCTTGTGTCTTCTTCCCTACCCTCCATGCCTTTGTATAAGTAGCGTCACTACCCATCATGCGAAGAAGTTCTTCGACTTCCCCTTCCACATCATCTCGGTCTTTTAGACCGGTTACTCTTATATGCAAGGCTCTAGTTTTCCTTTGCTGCTCTTCTTCTAGAGTCATGTTGATGATTTTAGGAGTGGGGACGGATGTGGTTTCTCTTTCTTTGCGACTTCTATCTATTTCTCGGCCTCATCCGCCTTCTTCTGCGTCTTCGTGATCACATCCATCCACGAAGACGTCTTTACCACCTTCTGTTTCTCCTCCTCTGTGATCATCCGTACCTGCTCCTTGATGACCTTGATCTCGTCTATCACCGAGGGCTGAAATTCCCCTTCTTCCAGTCCGCTGCTTACTCTATCCGCAAGCTCTCGCTTGAGGGCTCTAAGTGCTTGTAAATCCGCCTTAAATGCTTGTAGCTCTGCGTGCAAGTCCTCTTTCTCCTTCTTCCATTGCGCGCCTTCATTGAGAAACATTTGAAGAAGGTTGGCCTTCTCTTTCCACCATCCCTCCGTCTCTGCTTTCCATTCTTTCATCTCCCTTTCCATTTGTGTTATCCGCTTGTTTGTAAGCACAAAGGTTGCCTTCGTATGAAGCGCTCATGGCCTCTATTGGCGATGCAGGTATAGCTCAATGCTCTGGCTCGGCTGACTCCATGAGAGAGAATCTATGTCCGGATCTATAGTGGCCGGCACACTAGAAAAAGGAGTCAAATAGGGTTCGGAGCACCACGGCTCACCCTTCCTAGCGTACAAAGATGTGGGCTCGAGTCCCACTCGAGAGACCAGCCAAAAGCCTCAAAAATGTCTCGACACTCTGGCTCAGCTGAAACCTGCAGGCGGAGAGTCAATGATCCACAACCCACAGCGGGTGAATGCACAACCACAGCCCACTGCAGGCATCGACCATAAAGCAAGATGTAATGGAGGGCCTTGCGCCCAATGTCCTGAATCCGAACCTGTCCAAAGCTGTCCAACATACACCACGCAGCCCCCTGGCTTGAGACTGCCTGCGAACAAAAGGATACCCCGCAGGGTGCAGGGAATGTACCACGCCAAAAGATAAGAGATGCAGCCCCAGCAGGGTCTGCTCCCGTTCCAGCACCTGTAGAGGAAGGAAGACACACCAGCCCCCAGCTGGGTTGGCTTGCGGTTCCAATAGGCCCCCTCAGGGCTCTGACTGCCACCTGCATGCAGCCCCCTCTGTGGGACTGCCTCACTGCCTGCGTTCGCAATGGAACAGTAACTGTATCAACCTCCCAGCCTGCGCGCTATCAGCCCTGCCTTCCCCCGCAATCAGCTCTGTTGTGCTGCTGGTCTACTCACCTGCACGGTGCTGGTTGGCTGCTGCTCACCACTGCTGACCCGTGACAGAGAGTTGGTCTACTCACCTGCACACTGCTGGTTTGAGAGAAATGAAATGAAATGTTATATTAACGTCTTCAAAAGGGCAAAGTGACCTATGAGACCAGAAAGTTACAATGTGGTGGATCTGATACAAAGTTAGAGTCAGAGTAACAAGATGACAACAATGACAAAAATGAAATGACAAATGTCACAATAAAATACTATGGAATCCTAAACTACTAGGTGTGAACAGCAGCTAGCTGGGATAGCTGAATCACAGGAGATCTAGCATCGGTCGTTGGCGGATCTCATCAATCTCCTCCATGGTTAGTAGTTTGACCGGGCGTCGTGCATGCCTGGCCAAAGTGCTCCGAATCTTCTGACGTAGCCTCTGTCGATGTTGTGTAGTCCTTCGCAGTCGTGGGCGCCTGGATTTCCCCAGTTCAGTCGCTCGGTCGATCAGTGTGCCTCTGGTGTGAGACGAGGGTGAGCTTTGCTGTGGGAGTGGCTCTTGCGGCTGTCTCGTGTCTGTTCTGAAGTCTGTGATCCGTCTTTGAGACTGGCTAGCCTCGCCACTCATCAGGCTAGGTTGACAGACAAACCACTTTCGTGGGCAAACCTATGCAAAGCATCCAATTGACGTTGCATTCCCTCTAGAGATTCGGAGATCAACACTATATCATCAGCATATAACAAAAGTGGAATCCATGTCCCTGCCAACTGTGCACCTCTATCACCATCGCTCTCAATGTAGTCAGAAACCTCATCCACATACATACCGAAAAGAGTAGGAGAGAGCGGGCAGCCCTACTTCACCCCAATAGTGGAGTGAACCGGTGTAGAAAGTCCCTCACGGGTGCATACATGCCCTACTACTACTGATCTGTACAATGCCATGATCCCCCAAATGAGCTCTATGGGTACGAGAGAGAGAGAGAGAGAGAGAGAGAGAGAGAGAGAGAGAGAGCTTTGTCTGCCCTTCTCAACAATATGCACTGGATGTCGGAAGAACTGTTTTGCAATTCTTATTGGACACAATCACCTAATTCCAGATTTATGAGAACCAAGGTATCTTGTAACTCAGTCATTATACCAAAACATGAGGATTGCAGGTCTTTTACCGAGATATGCAGAGTTCTTTCCCTAATGGACAAGCTGAGGGCATTTAAATCAGGTGATCATATCCGGGAGACCATGTTTTAAAAAGAGGAAGTTCACGACACTCAGAACTATGCCTAATTGTCCTTGTCTTCTCGTACCCTTGGTCTCTGTATTTCCTGCAAAAAACTCGTCCAAGAGGATTCCTGGTTTCGGAGGAGATTATCGACATTCCTCGACTACAAATTCCTTTCATCAATGTTTGATGGATTTTCCAGGAGGACAAATGGATGTTGGACAAGATAGAATGTTGGAAGCCATTTAAGGACTTAAACAATTCGCATTACCAAATGTATGGACTTTCATGGCAAAGTGATTATTAGGAGATCTAAGTTTGAGGCCACTACTCTTGTTGCACAACAGGTTTCATGCTTGATCAGTTCAAAGAGGATGTGGTAACCTTTCCTGTAGCAGCCAGTCATGTCACCTTGTGCTTCAAGGGTTGATTTCCAGAGGTAGCTGTTGTTTTAAGTTTAAACTTTAGCCAGGTTTTGAAGCTTTGACACCCAGACACAAAAGGACACCAATGCATTTATGTAGCGAAGTATTGCAGTTGTGGGTAAAAGGTGCCCTGCTGATCTTGCTATTCACACGATCTCCCATCACCAGATTTGAGAAGGCACACTCTGTCGCTGAGGTGAACGTGGGAGGTCCAACCAAGCATTTTTGTCACCTGGTCTATCCAAGCCTAACCTTCATACATATCTTTCAGTGTAGATAAACATCAGTAGGAATATTTCTGGGAAACCTTATAACATATATATGAGAGCTTCTCAGCAGAGTAAAATAATGAACAATCCGGACGATATTGTTCAATGTTGAGAACTTGCCCGCATGGTTCCTTGGTTGGCTGTTCGCTTGCCAAAATAAGTGTGAGAGGGCACTCAACATTTGAGGTGGCTCAGGCAGTATCAAAAGAAGCAACTAGGATTTTTCAAGGTGACACTAAACATTGGGTGTTGAACTTGGCTCTTGGGCACACTTTCTGTTGCTTCTTCCAAGACCAGGCTCATGCTTGTTGTACGAGTTTGATGCTACAGAAAATTCCATTTACAAAATAACCTTATTCCAAGTCATTTCTGGCATTGTGGGATTGCCAATGTTGTTTTATCACGCATCCATTTGAATGGTCCTCACAAAAATAGAAAGCCAGCAGGTAAATCATTTTGAACTCAACATCATCAACCAAACAGGGTCGGTGGGACCCTTAAAAAGGCTGTGTGAGATATAGAGTGGCAAACACACTATTTTTAAATGAGTAGACAATGGCCTTTTTTTCAGATCCACAAGAAAGTTAAATGGATATTTTTCTACCTATCTGTGACAGTATTCAACAACAGAACAGTAAGATTGCTCGAGACAAGAGCTTGCAACGTTGCCTCATTGTCAGAAGAACGCTCGATCAACTTTGAGATCTACACATGCAACAAAGATGTCAGAAAAGTATTAAAATAACTAGACTACAAATACACTTCCCATCACATCAAAGTAAGAATCCAAGTACTTCTTAAGATTACACTATCACATGTACTAAGACACAATTTGAAGAAAAGCTACCCATGCCCGGAGAGCAGTGAGCTATGTTTTCTGGCATCTTCCTATTACTTTGTTTTAGTTCCAGGTACTCTCTTGCAAACCTCAACCCTAGCCTCTTGCCATAGCCTACATTGCCATCATGAAGAAAATCCTGCTGTGTGTCATCCATATTGACAGCTGAAACAATCTTCGGAGTTGATACCTTTATTAAGATGCATGTTCCCAATGAGGCGAGAAATTTTCAATTCTGCTCTCAATAGTCTAGGTCATTTTGCTTCTTGCTCATCAGCAAGTACAAGTGCAAGTTTCCACAAATAACAAGGTAGCATTTTAGCAACACAACCTCCAATCATGTGGTCCCTTAAATATGTTATGTTGTGCGCTGCTGACTCAAGGTGATGGCTTGAAAAATGGAGGTGGAAATCTATCAAAAGAAACATAGGTAATTTTGAGGATCAGGGCTTAACCAAGAAATTATGAACCAAGTGAAACAGCTTCTAGAGATGGGTCTCATTCAGCCCAGTACATCACTTTACTGCTCGCCAGTGTTGTTACTCTTAAAGAAAAACGGATCTTGGAGAATGTGCATTGACTACAGAGCTCTCAACAAAATCACCATAAAGAACAGGTTTCCATACCCAGGATCGATGATATACTAGACACGCTAAAGGGTTCTACTTGTTTCTGTAGAATCGACTTGAAAAGTGGCTATCATCAGATGTATACAAGACCGCAAGACATCCTTTGCATTGTACGAGTATTTGGTGGTGCCTTTCGGTCTCACAAATGTTCTGTAAGGTGCAGCGGAGTGAATGTTTGAACTTTGCTCAAGATGAGTGCTCCGAACTGTGCTCAAGGTTCCTTTTGTCTTATGGAAGGGAGAGCCTTCCGTTCTTAATGAGAGAGTGCAATGGACACAAACAAAGTGAAAGGACACTGTGCGTGAAAGTGTGTGAGATTGAGAGATAGAGAGAGAAGAGAATACGACACCAGAGACGACGTAAAACCCTCCTCTGAAGGCACCACTCTCGTTGGCGAGAGTGGTCTACTATTGATTGCACAAACTCGTACAAGTGGATGACTGGGGACTAATGCAAGTCTAGGCTATGTCGATGTCAACGACGGGGATGACGAGACTGACTCTAGGGCTGAAACTGATGCACTTTTATCTGCTGTTGAAAAAGCCAATGGGCAGAAATCTGCTGAAAACCAAAAACGCTGGTTTGGGGCTGATTCCTGCTGGCTGAAAACCGCTGTTTTGGGCTGTCAAAACGCTGAAAATCTGATGCTATGCACTGCTGAAAATGCCGGGGATGTGGGCGATCATGGTCTGCTGAAAAACGCCAGAAAGGGGTTGACCTATGGCGATGAGACTTCTTGATGAAAAACGCCAGCTATGGGTGGTCTATGGCGATGACGACGTGATGAAAAACGCTGGCTGCTGGGAAGTCTTGGCGAGGATGACATTGATCAAAAAGGCTAGATGCTGAGGTTCTTGCTTGGAGGGAAAACGCCACCAAGGGGGGAATCTTGCTTGAGAGAGAGGGGGGGGGGAACCTGCTGCCTGTGGTTTGTGTTCTCCTTTCTCTTCTGCCAAATAGTGCTAGCCTAGGTTTGCTTATATACAAACTTACTCAATTTGCCCTACCTACTTTCCAACAAAAGTCACTTAAATTAATAAGTGAAAAATGTCAAAAATAGAGAAAATAGGTTAAATGCACTAGAAAATTCTCCTGAAGGATTCTGATGGGAATGCTTATAATCATGCTGTGTGCAACCAGAGGATATGCATCAACATTAAGTGCCTGGGCATGCACGGTCTGCAAACAGACTCACAAAAGTGGCAGAACACTTGCTAATCTAGACTGACTGAACTGACTAAACCCTTGTCGTGTTGTAGCGTGTCCACGGACACATAGGGTTGGATGTGTCACGTGACATGTTCCTACAAAGTTCAATTGGATGATAAGACAGGATTTTCAATGAATATAGATCATTCATGGGCACCTTTTTCGACGACATCATTGTATTCTCCAAGAGTGAGGCAGAGCACACACACCATCTATTACAGGTTTTCTAGGCACTGCCGCAACATCGACCGGTTGTTAATGGAAAAAGAGTGAATTTTTATTGCCAGAGATACACTTTTTGGGACACAATGTCGATGTAAAAATGGGCCCGTCCAAGATTAATAATATTTGAGATTGGCCAGATTTGAAGAATGTACTCGAGGTTCGAAGCCTTTTGGGTTTGTGCTCTTACTACCGGTGGTTCATTTGAAAATTTGCAGAGATTGCTTCTCCTTTACATGTTTTGGCACAAACAGTGGTCCTTTCTTGCAGGGACCATCTGAGATGTCAACCTTCAAGACTCTCAAAGAAAAGTTGACAACCGGTTCAGTGTTCGTGTTACCAGACTCGCAAAAACCATTTGAAGTTTATTGTGATGCCTGTGGCCGCATTCTAGGAGCATTCTTAATGCAAGAGCCGTGTTATAGCTTATGAGAGCAGAATGTTTTCAGGACCAGAATGGGTTACACAAATTTATGAGAAAGAGCTTTTGGCAATCATCTATGCTCTTACTCAGTGGCAACACTTTTTACTCGGGGCCGATTTTATAAAGTTCACCGACCACCAGAGTTTGCAATATTTCTCTTCTCAGAAAAAGCTTTCGAACAAGCACATGCGGTGGGCAAACATTTTGTCGCAATTTCATTTTTAGATCGTCCATGTTCAGGGACAGAAAAATGTGGTGGCAAATGCATCGTCTTGCAAGCCACTGATTTTGGCTATTTCGGTAATTCATCATCATAGCTTCGAGGATATGGTAGATCAGTACGCCACGGATCCACATTTTGCAGACAACGTTCACCGGTTACAGAGTGGGGAGGTAGTTGCAGGCTATTCCCTAAAGGAAGGCTGCTATCTGATGTAGAAAAATATGTTTGTGTTACACAAGCATTGCCGAATAAGGTTTTGACAGAGTGCCACTGACCACCTTTTTCGGGCCATCGCAGCATAGATACCACCTTGAAAGGTATGGAGCGGTTCTTCTATTGGCCGAGGCTCAAAAAGGATGTGGACGAGTTGGTTCGCAGTTGTTTACTATGCCAAAAGGTTAAGTTTGACAGGCATCAGGCACCAGGTCTAACCTATACCGATGCCTAGCCGACAGTGGGAAGTATAGCAATGGACTTCATTTTTTATCTTCCCAAGACTTAGAGTGGGCATGATGGCATTTGGACAGTCATCGACAGATTTAGCAAATAGGCTCACTTTGTCCTGGCAAAGAAGACAATTAAACTACATCAATTGTCTAAATTGCTGGTCTCGCAGATTTTTCGACTACATGGTGTGCCTGAGTCTAGAGTTTGAGACAGAGATCCCTGTTTTACTACTTTGTTTTGGAGGGAAGTCTGGGAGAATATTGCCACACGGCTACAATTCTCGTCCTCTTTCCCCCCACAAACAACCAAGCAATGCGAGATAGCGAATTCAGTGGTTTTGGACTTGTTAAAGTCATATATCTCTAATCAGAAGGCTTAGTGGGAGAAGTATTTGCCCTTGGTGGAGTTTGCCTACAACAACACAATACATACGTCTATGGGGAAGGCGCCATTTGAGATTATCAAGGGTGCTAAGAAGGTTCCACCTATTCTAAGCACCAAAGATAAGCTTTTTGAAGCAGATCAGTACACACAAGATCTGGACATTGCTTTTGCTCAGCTACACGAGGCTATGGAAAAGTCTCACGCACGACATGAGAAGGCAGCAAACAAGCATCGATTCGACTTGTAGTTGAAGAAGGATGATTGGGTGCTTTTAGGGCTTGAGTTGGCACACATACGGAAACAGAAGGGTACGGAGCATTTTTTTCCATAGTTGTGTGTAATATTACGGTTTTCCAGATTCAAGAGAAGATTAATGATGTATCCTTCATATTGAAGTTACCAGATACGTGGAAGATTCACAATGCATTGCATGTATGTCTATTGAGACCTTTCAAACGTGAAGTGCCAGTGGACAAGGCACCAGAGGAGCAACCTAGAGTGGCAGAGATAGACGAGATTCTCATTTCACAATAGGTCTTGGCTCACAAGGAAAGGAAAGTGAAAGGGATCAGCAGATAGTATGTCTCAGGGTTCCGACGATTGAGACTGGCATGCCAACGGACAGGGGAGGCTAGTGAGGCTATCCACAAGTCCCAGAGCACAAGGAAAGAATGTAAAGGGAATCAGCTAGTAGATCAAAGAATTCCAAAGATCAGATTGAGATGCCAAGGATAGGGAGGAGGCCAGCAAGGCTACCAACAGATCACAGGGCACGAGAAAAGAACAGAAAGGTAAGCTAGGTCCCCCGAAAAATTTGGTCTAGGATACTTTTGACCCTCGATGCAAAGTGGATGAAGGAGGAGAACAACACAAATTCTCTTTAGAGAGTGTTGCACCTTGAAGCTTTTGGGCTACTAGCAGTGTCTATGCCAAAAGTTACCGATGAATCAGGTTGAATCTGGTGCAGTGCAAACTACATAAGAGGGGAGCCACTCCACTCCTTTGTCACAGATTGCCTAGATTGAATAAAGTCACTAATCTCTCTTTGAGATTTTAAGGTATAATGGATTGACATTATTTTGCGGAATGACTTTATGAACAGTGTGCACTAAATTGAAAATTTCTTTGATAGAATTGGAAACATGTGCTCTTTCATATATGTATTGCTAGAGACAAGTAGAGAAGATGAAATGTCTGAAGCACTTTGTCTGATAAATGATTTGAACTAAGTGTATCTAGACATCTGTTAGAGATCAGTGAGATCTCGATGTGATGGCTAAGTGAACTGAATGAGATTCTAGTGCATCAAGATGTCCATCTAGATGAGATGACTCGTTATTGTTTTGAGTGCATCAAGAGTTCCGGAAGGATGAGATGACTGCACAGTGATCTAGGTGCATCAAGCGTTCTCAACGGAATGAGATGGCCAAATTGAATGATTGAAACACAAGTGATTCGTATTTGATTCTGTGGACTGCATGCTATGTGGATCAACTGTCTTGTGGGGATGGTCATGGGCATGGTTTGCTTAAATGAAATATGAAAAGAAAGGATATAAATTTAATAGTAACAAGATTTACTAGATCAATACAGCCATGACAAGATCAGTGCGGTCTGGATGTGATTGCTAAATGCTTACAATGATCAAAATCTGTATCCGAGACCCTCGACAAAAATGTGATTGATCAGTGATGATTGATGTCTTTGTAGAAGTGCTAGCTTGGTGGAGTCTAGTGCGTGAGTACATAGAGTCCGTGTCTATTGAAGAAAGTTTCTATGAGTCTGATGAATGATTTGAACTAAGTGCTCTAGACATCTGTTAGAGATCGCTGAGATCTGGATGTGATGGCTAAGTGAACTAAATGAGATTCTAGTGCATCAAGATGTATATATGGATGAGATGATTGGATATTGTTGTGAGTGCATCAAGAGTTCCGGAAGGATGAGATGACTGCACAGTGTTCTAGGTGCATCAAGCGTTCTGAACAAAATGAGATGGCCAGATTGAATGATTGAAACACAAGTGATTCGTATGTGATTCTGTGAATTGCATGCTATGTGGATCAATTGTCTTGTGGGGGGGATGGTCATGGGCATGGTTTGCTTGATTGAAATATGAAAAGAAAGGATATAAATCTAATAGTAACAAGATTTAGTAGATCAATACAGCCATGAAAAGATCAGTGCGGTCTGGATGTGATTGCTAAATGGTTACAATGATCAAAATCTGTATCTGAGACCCTCGACAAAAATGTGATTGATCAGTGATTGATGTCTTTGTAGAAGTGCTGGCTTGGTGGAGTCTAGTGCGTGAGTACATAGAGTCCATATCTACCGAAGAAAGTTTCTATCCTTAGGTTGTTTTTGCAGGTGTAATCGAGGGCAATTACAATTTTTTCAAGAGGGGGGAATGTTGCAACGTGATGACGTGGCATACCCAACTGAAAGAGAAATGGCCGAGCGGATAAGAGAAATTGAGCCAACCACTGATCAGTAGACTGCTGTCTTTGTAGAAGTGCTAGCTTGGTGGAGGCTGGTCCGTGACTACATAGAGTCCGTGTCTACTGAAGAAAGTTTCTATTCTTTGGCTGTTTTTGCAAGCGTAATTGAGGGCGATTACAATTTTTCAAGAAGAGGGAACGTCGCAAAGTGATGACGTGGTATAACCAACCAAAAGAGAAACGGCCGAGCGGACAAGAGAAACTGAGCCAACCAAATGAAAGAACTTATGGAGCACTATCCAAGGGGCCTAAAGCCCTAAACCCAAAGCTTGGACTCTGAGGATAAATTCCATAAAACGTGCTGACATGCTGACATGGCGAGCGGTATGGATGCTGCTGTGGCAATCGCTGTATGGAATTTCCAGGGATTGCACTGACTATGCCACATGGCAGGCTGTACGGATTTTCAACGCTAGCTTTTGGAAGTGCTTTTGCAGTTTAATTCTTTTGAGAGAACTGCTTTTGGGGCTCTTCTTTTGGACATCTCTTGTAAGTTAAAAACAACCCCAGGGCCTCAGTCTGCAAAGTATCTCGACACAAAGTCTGAGAGCAGAGGGCCCTCAATAGTTGTACTGTTGTGAATATAATAACAAAGAAATACCAGAAGGGCACCAGTCTTCTGGGCCAGTGCTTCTGGGCACGGAACTTCGTCGTGCAGTCTCTCTAGGTCATCAAGGAGCAGGTGCGGATGATCAAAGAGGAGGAGAAACAGAAGGTGGTAAAGACGTCTTCGTGGATGGATGCGATCACAAAAGAAGGCGGATGAGGCCGAGAAATGGATAGAAGTCGCTAAGAAAGGGAAAGGGAAAGAAACAACATCTGTCCCCACTCTTATAATCATCAACATGACTCTAGTAGAAGAGCAGCGAAGGAAAACTAGAGCTTTGCATATAAGAGTAACCGGTCTTAAAGACCGAGATGATGTGGAAGGGGAAGTTGAAAAAATTATCCGCATGATAGGTAGTGAGGCTACTCATACAAAGGCATGGAGGGAGGGGAAGAAGACACAAGGCAATGGGGAGACCTCAAAAGGGAGAGCTTTAATCATCCATTTCCCATCCATGGAGGCAAAGAAGGACTTCTTAAAGCACCCTACACTAAAGAAAACGGGCATATTCCTTGGAGATGACCTCACTCTCACACAGCTTGTGCATATGAGAGAGGTAATGCCAGAGATTCAAGCGGCAAGGGAGAAGGTAAAAATGGCCTTCTACAGAGATGGCCAGGTGGTGATTGTAGAGCAGCGCTCCACATGACGGTGTGAGACCCATAGGACCACACTCAAAATTGCCACTTGGAATTGTAATGGATCTATGCCACTTGATGTGGGCGCTTTTGACGATAGTTTCACGGGAATAGACATCGTCTTCTACTCTGAGACACATCAAGCCCCTAGGCAGTCTATGCCTCACATTAGTGGATATAGATGGGAGACAACCTGTAGACATGAGACACGATCAAAGCACAGAGGGCAAGGATCAGGAGGAGTGGCAGTGTTATTCAGGGAAGAGTTGCAGCCATTGATGCATATAGCCCGCAGGAATGAGCAAGCTAGGTACATGTGCGTGAGATTGAGAGCAGAGATAGACAGATATCTATACATTGCTATTTGCTACTTTCCTCCGAGCCATCAGTGTATGCACCACCCAGAGGGCAGTCCCCCTTTTCTATTTTGGATGATGACATATGGGAGTTCTCTAGAGATGGTGACATCATCATTCTAGGGGATTTCAATGCTAGGACTGCCCATCATCAGACAGTATTTTATGATACTTCAGAGGAGATGCTGAGAGAGTTGGATGTTGCAGAGAGATGCGTTGGATGTTGCAGAGAGATGCCTATCCAGACTATCACAAGATGGAGAACACACTGAGTATGGACGACACTTGATAGACATGGGGACTGCACATGGACTGGCCACCTTGAATGGCCTACAGAGATTTCCCGCTTCGGGGGGGGTTTACATGCTTTCCACACAGACATGGAGCGAGCACAGTGGATTATGTCATGGCACAGCCAAACCTCATCTCTACTATCCAAGATCTCACGGTTGGACCCAGACTTGTTGGTGTGGCAGTGGATCATGCTCATGTGTCGTTGACCATCTCTTTTCGGTTTAGTGTAGCACACACGCTACGGAGTCCCATAGTTACAGGCAATGGCCATTTTCAAGTCCTGGTTCCCCGTTCCCATCCCAATTTCCCGTTCCGGATCCACGTTCCATGTTTCAAACATGAGTATCCGAAACAGGGAATGGCATTTCATGCATGTTGCCGTTCCTCGTTTCCCGTTCCGGGTAACTATGCTACGGACAGCAGCCCCTACTCGCTACACCTTCACACGCGAGACAAACTCTGTATACATAGTTGGGATCTACAAACGCCTCTGCACAGAGGAGCCACGGCGACCTCTGGAGGAGCTTACTACTATACTGACACTGACACTACATGATGCAGCAGCAGAGGCATACCCATATACCCAGGCTGAGCAGAGGCGCCGTTCGGGGAGCATGCCCTAGAACAGTTGGTATGATGCGGAATGCCGGGACACTAGACCTAGACGTCAGAGGGAGGTGCTTTTGGGGGACATCACTCATGGGCAGTCACAGATTGACTTCCGACGCCTAGTGCGGCGGAAGAAGAGGGCATTTTTGGCTCGCCTAGACGAGGATGTATACCAACTATTCTTGAGTCAGGACTCACGTGAGGCATGGAGGCTCTTTCATGAGCAGCCCCCCCCCCCCTGCCATCACTTCTACAGAGGCCTGGGACCAGTATGCATCATCTCTGTACACAGTTCCAGAGCGACCCCCCCGATCCATGCCCACACACATGTGCTTTTTTCACCGCTGAGATGGTGAGGAAGGCCATTGACACGATGAGCACTGGGAGAGCATACAATCATGATGGCTTAGTGGCTAAGCATTTCACGCATGCCAGAGATTTACTAGCAGAGCTTCTAGCAGTTATGTTTAACCATGCCATGTGTGAGGGCTTGCCTGATACTTGGAGCCTATCTAGTATTGTACCTATCTTCAAGTCGGGAGACCCTATGGAGCCTGGTAACTACCGCACTATCATGATTGGACACACATTGGCACGGTTGTACGCATCTATTCTTGAGCAGCAGCAGCTGAGTAGATGGGCAGAGAGGGAGGGGATACGCGCAGCCGAGCAAGCAGGTTTCAGGAGGGGTTTTTCTACTCTTGACCATATCTTGACACTCAGAGCCATCATTGAGGAGGGTAGATCGCATGGGAGAAGGATCTATTGTAGCTTTGTGGATTTCCGCAAAGCATTTGACACAGTGCCCAAAGCTAGATTGATGCGCAGATTACAGCAGATGGGAGTATCCACAGAGCTCATTTGGGGGGTCATGCCATTATACTGGTTAGTAGTGGGGCATGTACGCACCCCAGAGGGTCTATCCACACCGGTTTACTCCACTATTACGGTTAAGCAGGGCTGCCCGCTCTCTCCTACTCTATTTGGTATGTATGTAGATGAGGTTTCTGACTACATTGAGAGAGATGGTGATACAGGTTGTCACCAGGAGGTGTATTTTTCCTGTTGCCTTCCGTAAATAAGTACTAGATATTTTTATTTTTACTTGTTTTCCTCGGAACCCTTGAAAAGGTGCAAGTGGACATTGCATGGCCAGTGTGAAACAGCTGCAGCCAAATGGGTTTCTCACATCGGGGATCTAGGTCGGTCAGACAGGGATTTCCCGGGCCAGTTAGCACTGAATTCTGATGAGTATGGAAGCTCGTGTGCGCCAAACTGGAATTTGGGCCACTCGTCAAGTCACAGCAACTTTATAAGTTGAAAGGGGCCAGTAATTTAACCCACATTGTAGATGGTGGTCAAATGGTAGTCTTCAATGATGGTCAGGAGACCGATAGGGACGCCATGGAAGCATCTCCTAAAATTTAGGGAACTGCTATTTTTGATCGGAAAATGTGTTCGCGCCATTAGCTCTGGAATGACAAGGGGAACATTCTATAGCTCTGCTGCCAAGTCAACTGACGCACCAGTTGAGATATTTTTAGCAGGGAAAGCCCAAACTCGGAAACTAGGCGACGTGTCAGCCTGTGAGGGATTCTGCCACTCCGGGAGGCAAAAACGAGCTGCATATCAACAAAGGGGGCGCCATTTTCAGCCTCAGGTGGATTGTAGCAGGTATAGAAGCTATGGAATGCTTACCTTGCCCTCTATGCACAGTATGGTGACGAGAGTGATGCCCCGCACGCTACATACTGCTCTCTTTCTCCCCTACGTACAGTATGTTATGCCCCACTAGTGGGCTTCTCATTTGACCTATGTACAGTTCTGGGGGTTTATGCGCGTTTGCCAAGGCAAGAGCCTTCTGAACAGGAACCGGATTAGCTAATTGCTAATCCCCCACAGGTACGCACAGTTCCATCACGAAAGATTGCGAGTTTGGAGAGTTTTCTCGCGTGAAAACTCGTCCAATTCACAGGGGAACTGTCCCATTGCGTGCGGGAGCCCTTGGGACACGCGTAGGCGTGTTCGCTCCGCTAAAAACGATCCAAAACAGGGAATTACAGCCTGCTGTGTTTTTCTGCAGGTTTAGGGTTTCGCACCTAAACTGCAAGGGAACATCGGGGGAGCCTCGTGAGAGGCCTGGGATGCGTGTACAGGCTTTTGGGCTCCTGGCAGTGAAAAACAGAGAATTACAGCCCGCTGAATTTCTGTGACAGCTCACCAGAAAGCTTCCAGATATCGAGGGAATCCGTCCTAGACAGGTGTTTTTGACCTACAGGGGTTTTTGCGCCGTTATGCTGTCGAAATCCGGTCGAAAACCTGCGTTTTCAGCCCTCGCCAGGTTTGGACAGCTTTGTGAAAGCTTGTGCTAAGTGGTCGGATCGTCCACCTTAATTTGAATAAAGAAATACCGAAAGGGGCGCCAGTCTTTGGGGCCTACAAGGTGTCGGTCTCGTGTGCGCAGTGACATTCTAGTCGCTGGACGCAACTGTGTTCTCTTCCCTTCTCAGTGCTCTGTGTAAAGTTAACAGGTAATTGAAATAGTACCGCCCTCTACGTTGTATAGGCCGGTTATATGGTTCCATCGACGGGATAGTCACTTTTTCTTCAAAAAGTGCAGCGTGGATTGTTGTGGGTGAAAGCAACACAAAGCTTGTCGATATGGCAGAGAAGAGAGACCAAGTACCTGAAGAGGGATCTTCCTCACATGGCACAGAGAAAATTCCTTCAACTCTTCAA
Source organism: Adiantum capillus-veneris (assembly GCF_014529385.1). NCBI lineage: Eukaryota > Viridiplantae > Streptophyta > Polypodiopsida > Polypodiales > Pteridaceae > Adiantum > Adiantum capillus-veneris. Next base: position 109,239,379 of record NC_140945.1, on the reverse strand, counting down.
GAAGAGGACAGGTTGTTTAGAACTCAACTGCGTTGTTGCATGGACATGTTTCAGCAGTTGGCTAACAACCCAAGGATGCAGGAATTCTTACAGGCTCCGACACAAGGATTTCAGCCTCCTACACAGGGCATGATTGAGCCGTTGCAAGAAAAGGAGATTTCCAATGCGCAGAGGACTCATGATGCTCGAGGAAAAGCCCATGTGGTTGAGTAACTAGCGGTGTCCAATGATCCAAAGCAACTTGCTTTAGCTGGACAGGAACCGTTTGTGAATGGTCAAGGGAGCAATGAATAGGCTATGCGTCAGACCCTTCCATTACCTAATACTTATCCTGGTTATTTTGGAGGTGGTTCAGTGTTTCAAGCTATGGCTGGACCTTCCACAGGTTATATGCCAGGGAATGTGTTCGAGACAATGCAAACAGGCATGGGTAACCCTATGTACGCGAACATGGGTGTCCAACCAGGTTTTCAGGGTGCCTATGGCCAGTTTCGAGTGCCTGGAACAAAATTTGGTATGGCTGGTTTTTCGCAGCCATACGTACAAAATGCAGATATGACAGGGAAAACAGTTGATGCGAGTGCTGGAATGAACACTCATGGAGCACCATTGTTACAGGCACCTGTTTATGATAATGTGGCTCCTTTGAGTCAGCCTAAGGATTACAAGGAAGGTGGGCAGGGAGTGAAGTTTGAAACTTTCAGAGGAACTGAGGACCAATTAAAGGCTTTGACCTTCATACAGCAGTTCGATGCAGCTTATGCTGGAGGCAACTTCACGGAATCTTCAAAGATACGCAAGGCTGCCACTTTCTTGAAAGGGAATGCGCTTCAATGGTGGACCGCATTGTTGAACCAAGGTCAAGCCCCAAATTTCAGCAGTGTCAATTCCGTACCATTGTGAACTAGACGAAATGAAGACACAATATGCTGAAGATTCAGATTTTGCAAGGATCTATGACCAGCTTTTTGATGGGCAACATCATGAGCACTATATGCTTAAGAATGACTTTCTCATGATGCATGGAAAGTTATGCGTTACTAAACAGTTACGGCCAAAGATTTTGATGGAAAGTCATGCTCCACCTTATGTTGGGCATCGTGGAATTGATGCGACAGTGAAAGGGGTTGAGGCATTCTTCTATTGGCCAGCTTTGCGTCAAGATGTTGACACATTTGTAAGATCATGCTTAGTATGCCAAAAAGTAAAATTTGACAGACAAAAGCAACCGGGATTGTTGCAGCCATTGCCCATCCCTGATAGGCCATGGGAAAGTTTAGCAATGGACTTTATCTTTGATCTTCCAAGGACGCAAACAGGAAATGATGGGATTTGGACTATCATTTGTAGGTTCAGTAAGCAGGCCCATTTCATTCCTGTTAGGAAGAAGATAAAGCCACAACACATGGTGAAGATATTCATGAGCAATATCTTTAAATATCATGGGATGCCTCAGTCAATTGTCAGTGACAGGGATCCACGTATGACGAGTCTTTTCTAGAAGGCATTGTTTGAGAACATGGGCACTACGCTCAAGTTCTCTTCTTCGTTTCATCCGCAAACTGATGGACAATCAGAAGAGGCAAATTCTATTGTCTTGGACCTACTCAAATGTTATGTCTCAGAGCACAAGGCAACTTGGGAACACCATCTCCCATTGGTTGAATATGCTTACAATAACACTGTGCATACATCAACAGGTAAGGCACCATTTGAGATAGTGGAAGGAGGAAAGAAAGTCCCACCCATTTTGCAGACTAAGGACAAGATATTTGAGGCAGACAAGTATGTGCAAGATATGGATGAAACATACAGGAAGATAAAGATTGCTCTTGAGAAAACTCAGGCTAAGCAAAAGAAAGCTGCTGATCGTCACCGTCGTGAACTTGTATTTTCACTTGGTGATTGGGTACTTTTGCGCTTTGAAAAGGCCAGGTTAAGGAAAAGGAAAGGCAAGGAACGCTTGTTTCCTAACCTCAGTATGCGATATTATGGTCCTTTTCAGATTTCAGAAAAGATCAGCGATGTAGCTTACAGGTTAAAGCTACCAGAAGGCTGGAAAATACATAATGCTTTTCATGTCAGCCTTCTAAGGCCCTTTGTTGGTGATGTGCCAAAGAATATGCTTGATGAGGAACAACCCGAAGTGGAAGAATTGGATGAAATCCTTGTTCCTAAACAGATATTGGCACATAAAGAAGAAAGGTTAGAGGAAAGGTTGCAAGACGCTATTTGGTGAAGTTCAAGAACTATCCATCATTAGATGCCAAATGGATGGAAGAGTCTGAATTTCTTGATTCACCTAAGCTATTGCAATTGTATCTTGAAGCCTTTCAAATGGAACCCACAGCGACTTGATGCAGCCTTTTTGAAGCAAGGCAAGAGCATGGTTCATGATGCTCAAGAGAGTACTAAAGCAATTGTATCTACTCTTTCCATACAGAATTTAGCTACAGAAGTTTGTGCTCAAGAGTACACTAGAAGACTTCTATGCTTGATATATCTGTCGTAGCCAGGTTGGTGGGATTGTTTAATCGTCCAACGCTACATTTCCGGAAGCATGTATATCTTGGATTCCCATCATAGAATATATGTGATATCAGGAGATATCTGCATGTATTATTGGCATGCAAGCGAGGTTGCTTGCAGTATTTCAAGGGTGGGGTGTGTCACCAGCAGGTGTATTTTTCCTGTTGCCTTCCGTAAATAAGTACTAGATATTTTTATTTATTTTTATTTTTACTTGTTTTCCTCGGAACCATTGAAAAGGTGCAAGTGAACATTGCATGGCCAGTGCGAAACGGCTGCAGCCAAATGGGTTTCACACATCGGGGATCTAGGTCGGTCAGGCAGGGATTGCCCGGGCCAGTTAGCACTGAATTCTGATGAGTATGGAAGCTCGTGTGCGCCAAACTGGAATTTGGGCCACTCGTCAAGTCACAGCAACTTTATAAGTTGAAAGGGGCCAGTAAATTAACCCACATTGTAGATGGTGGTCAAATGGTAGTCTTCAATGATGGTCAGGAGACCAATAGGGACGCCATGGAAGCATCTCCTAAAATTTAGGGAACTGCTATTTTTGACCGGAAAATGTGTTCGCGTCATTAGCTCTGGAATGACAAGGGGAACATTCTATTGCTCTACTGCCAAGTCAACTGACGCACCAGTTGAGATATTTTTAGCAGGGAAAGCCCAAACTCGGAAACTGGGCGACGTCTCAACCTGTGAGCGATTCTGCCACTCTGGGAGGCAAAAACGAGCTGCATATCAACAAAGGGGGCACCATTTTCAGCCTCAGGTGGATTGTAGCAGGTACAGAAGCTATGGAATGCTTACCTTGCCCTCTATGCACAATATGGTGACGGGAGTGATGCCTCGCACGCTACATACTGCTCTCTTTCTCCCCTACGTACAGTATGTTATGCCCCACTAGTGGGCTTCTCATTTGACCTATGTACAGTTCTGGGGGTTTATGCGCGTTTGCCAAGGCAAGAGCCTTCTGAACAGGAACCGGATTAGCTAATTGCTAATCCCCCACAGGTACGCACAGTTCCATCACGAAAGATTGCGAGTTTGGAGAGTTTTCTCGCGTGAAAACTCGTCCAATTCACAGGGGAACTGTCCCATTGCGTGCGGGAGCCCTTGGGACACGCGTAGGCGTGTTCGCTCCGCTAAAAACGATCCAAAACAGGGAATTACAGCCTGCTGTGTTTTTCTGCAGGTTTAGGGTTTCGCACCTAAACTGCAAGGGAACATCAGGGAGCCTCGTGAGAGCCTTGGGATGCGTGTACAGGCTTTTGGGCTCCTGGCAGTGAAAAACAGAGAATTACAGCCCGCTGAATTTCTGTGACAGCTCACCAGAAAGCTTCCAGATATCGAGGGAATCCGTCCTAGACAGGTGTTTTTGACCTACAGGCGATTTTGCGCCGTTATGCTGTCGAAATCCGGTCGAAAACCTGCGTTTTCAGCCCTCGCCAGGTTTGGACAGCTTTGTGAAAGCTTGTGCTAAGTGGTCGGATCGTCTACCTTAATTTGAATAAAGAAATACCGAAAGGGGCGCCAGTCTTTGGGGCCTACAGGGTGTCGGTCTCGTGTGCGCAGTGACATTCTAGTCGCTGGACGCAACTGTGTTCTCTTCCCTTCTCAGTGCTCTGTGTAAAGTTAACAGGTAATTGAAATAGTACCGCCCTCTACGTTGTATAGGCTGGTTATACAGGTGCACAGCTGCCAGGGACATGGATTCCACTATTGTTATATGCTGATGATATTGTGTTGATCTCCGACTCTCCGGAGAGGATGCAACGTCACTTGGATGCTTTGCATAGGTTTACGCACAACCTTGGTAAAACGAAGGTCATGGTGTTTAATACCACCCCACAGTGGATCAGGAGGTCAGCGCCAACATTCACATACAGCCAGGAGACAATGGATTATACAGATGCTTACACTTACCTCAGAGTGGTTTTTAGTGGGCCAGCATTTTCATTGAGGGCAGCAGAGACTAGATTGACCAGAGCCCATGCAGCATTGGGTAGATTGGAAAGGATGTGTTCACAGGTTCAGTTTCAAGAGCCTAGGACGAAGCTCTGGCTCTTTGACACTTTGGTGGCTTCTGCATTGCTTTATGGAGCTGAGACTTGGGGACCTTCATTGGATCATCACAAGAGGACAAGCCGCAGTGATGGATGGGGGGACATGGAGAAGCCTCTGGTCTCTATGATCTTGTGGCTCATTAGAGCCAAGGCTTCAGTACCACGTGCTATTGTCCGAGCAAAGTAGCTGCCCCCCCACTAGTGGTTGAGGCGCTCACCAGATTTGTCTCCTTCACACACCGCATGTGGGAACTTCCCAGAGACAGATATGCCCGCCTTGCACTTGAGTCCTCTTGACAGTTAGCCGTGCAGGGAGATACAGCATGCTGGTATGGGGAGATGACATCATGGTTTTAGGCGCATGGGTTCAGCATAGACAGATTGCCTCCCTTCCAATACTCACTGGATGCACCCTCTCTCACTCTTACACAGTCCGAGATCACCAGGCTCATCCGCCAGGACTTGACTCAGCTAGACACGAGGAGGACATGGATATAGCCAGCACAGGAGCTGGCACGAAGATGGCTTTCTACAGAGAGCATCTTCTCCAGCTTACGGTAGATGGTTTTGTGACGAGGCCCAGATACATGGACACCCACTTGTCTCATGGGATACGATGTGCTATTAACCAGATACGCACATCTTCACACAAGCTGCAGATCGAGACTGGGAGATACAGCGGAGTACCAACAGAGGCCAGGACATGCCCCCTGTGTGACATCGTGCCTGAGACAGAGTTGCACTACACATGCCACTGCCCCGTCTACTACAAGATAGGAGGCCGCTTCCATTGCTTGTTCAGAGAGGGCTTTGGACCATTCTCCAGAGTCATGGGGTACGAGGATCAGAGATGCTTGGGTTTGTTTTTGCTCGAGCTGCACAGACACAGAGAGAGCGTGATGAGAGGAGAGGCTAGCCAGTCTCAGAGACAGATCACAGAATTCTTTAGAGCTGCCATTGGACACCCGGAGGAGTTACTACCACAGCACAGCTCGTCGCCTCACACCAGAGGCACACTGATCGACCGAGCGACTGAGTTGGGGAAATCCAGACGCCCACGACTGCAGAGGACTACACAGCATCGACGGAGGCTGCATCAGAGGATTCGGATTACTTTGGCCCGACATGCACGATGCCCGGTCAGACTACTGACCATGGAGGAGATTGATGAGATCTGCCAACAACCGATGCTGGATCTCTTGTGATCTAGCTATCCGAGCTAGCTGCTTAGTTCACACCTAGCAGTTTAGGATTCCATAGTATTTTATTTTGTTATTCTGTCATTTCATTTTTGTCATCTTGCTACTCTGACTTTGTATCAGATCCACCACATTGTAACTTTCTGGTCTCATAGGTCACTTTGGCCTTTTGAAGACATTAATATAACATTTCATTTCTCTCTCTCTCTGGCCGATTTCGAGGAGTGCCGGCAGGAGCCAGGATATATCACCTATGTAACTTAGAGCCAGAGACAGAGCTGCACTACACATGTCACTGCCCGGCATACTATGAGATACGCGGCCGCTTTCACTGCCTGTTCAGAGAAGGGTTCGGACCTTTTTCTAGAGTCATGAGATACAAGGATCAGAAGTGTCTCGGATTGTTCCTGCTAGAGCTTCGCAGACTTAGGGAGAGCTTGCTGAGGACATCAGAGGAAAAACAGTCTCAAAGACGAATCATAGAGTTCTTTACATCAGACAGAGAGCCAACAGAGCAGTCATCGGAGCAGTCATTACAACAGATCTCAGAGCCTACTCATACTAGAGGTACACTGCTTGACAGAGCCACTGAACTTGGCAGATTCAGACGTCTACGACCTCGGGGGGTCTCCCACTACCGACGAAGGTTGCAACAGAAGATACAGTTAACTCTAGCTCGACATGCAAGACGCCCAACTAGAGTTCTGACCATGGAGGAGGTCGATGAGATCCGACAACGACCGATGAGAGATTTCATCTGAACCCACAAACCCCCCCCCCCCCCTTCCCCCTTATTTCCTTTCTCCTTAGTGTTTTAGTGTTAGTGGTAGTGTTAGCTCTTTGTAACTTGGTAACTTTGTAACTTTGTAATTTCCATACTCAGACATGGTATCAGATTCACCAATTGTAACTTTTTGGTCTCATAGGTCATTTTGGCCTTTTGAAGACGTTAATATAACATTTCATTTCATTTCTCTCTCTCTCTCTCTCTCTCTCTCTCTCTCTCTCTCTCTCTCTCTCTCTCTCTCTCTCTCTCTCTCTCTCTCTAATTCCTTAAAAATAAATCATAAAAATGATTTATTAATAAGTTTGACCGGGGGTTTGTTTCTGACTGAAACTGTCGCACATTTGTCCACCCAAGAATCCAATTGACGTGGGGAATGGCTCATTGGATTCTTGTAACCTAAAACTATATGTAAATAATGCCAGATGCCCACCGTAGTGTGATAACATCTGTCAAAACGCGTGTAAAAACCATTATGAAAAAGGGTTCCAAAACTGGAAAACCTAATCTAATGGACTCGTCCGAACATGCAGGTCCTGTGAACAAGCTCACAAAACTTTCTAGTACTAATCCTCCTAGGATTCTAGACACTCCTATCTAGAAGTCGATGAAGTATGTCCACGTGGCACACAGAGCCATGTGCACGTAATAGCTACTAACCCCCTGTAGCGAGGAAAGGTGCGTGCTCTCTAGAGTGGGTGCTCTTCAATGCAATATGCATGAAACCTCACTCCAACAGAAGGAACATCACACAGGAACATGACTCAAACACAGAAGTGGAATATGATTCAAGACACGACACGACTCAAAACACAACTGCAGACTCAACTCAATGGAACTCGACAAGCTCAAAGAACCATACAACTCTGGCTGGCAGCACACACAGCTCCAAGCTCAGGACTCAAGGTACAATGGGGGTGTCAAGGCTCCAACGTGCAGGGAGAGTGCCAGTGGCGTGCAGAACTCTAGACTCACGACTCGAGACTAGACGCTAAACCATACAAAGTAGATGATGCCTAAAGCCCCAAATAGCTACGGATATATACAACCATAAAGAGCCACCAACAGCTCACAAATATCTAATCCAGCTAAGGACTCGAGACTAAACGCTAAATCATACAAAGTAGATGATGCCTAAAGCCCCAAACAGCTACGGATATATACAACCATAAAGAGCCACCAACGGCTCACAAATATCTAATCCAACTAAGACTCTCTCAAAACGGTGGTTTGGTCCCGCGTCCGCTAGACCACCACCCATATGCATGCCACATGTCACTGCCCAGGAAAAAGTTTGCCCAATGTGGACTCAGCCCAACTGCAACTAATTGTCTGTCCAGTCACCAGTGCCTGCGACATTGTAGCCCTGCTACATCCCCCACCACGGCAGGGATCCTAGCTGAAAGAAGGGCAGTTGACTGTGGTGTTCAAAGAGATCTCGTGGACAAAGAAGAGGGGAGGGCATCTAAGAATGGTGATGAACATGGTAGCAAGGAGTGGGACCTGTTTCAAAGGATGCAGCATCCATCACAAACTAAATAGAGCCTAGTCCATATTTTGTAACAAGGCACTGTGACATGACTAAGGAAAGCCCTGAGCACCAATTGGAGTAGAGTGACGTGCACACGGGAGGAAATGATACTGCCAATCACAAAGGTCCTCCAGCAGAGTGCTCAAATCTTCTACCTCCTCTGGAAGGACGAGATTAGTGCAGTTCAGATCATAGATAATAGCATCTCTATCTACTTTCGCAGCCTTCTTGGCAACCCGAAGTGACAGCTCCATAGCTTCATATGTAAAAGCGTGCAATTTGAAGGTACTCCCAAGATCATCTATTGCTTCTTCAATTGATTCAATAGCGTGTTTTGATGCAACACATGATTTTATCACATGCCTCTAGGAAGGACTGAGGTAAGTATTCATGGGGTGGACTATCATGAGTAGTAATATGTTGTCCAGCAAAGCTAGACGGGAGAGAGAGTAACTCCTGGATGAAAGAGAAGTGGGAGCAAATGTGAACAGTGGAGAATAAGAAATGGGCAATGCAAGTGGATTGGCAGAACATGACGCCAGTACTAGATGACATGGATGAAGTAGGGAGGTACTATGAGTGTGCAAAATGCTTGGCGACAGTGAGAAGGTGGTGGTAAAAGTGCATGTAGAAGATATAGAAGCAAAACATACAAAACCATGTGGGAGGTAGCAAAGGGTGCCGCACTAGATACCAGTTGTAGTAGTGTGGCGTGACTCTCCGAGAATGGTAAGATCTGTAGAGAATACGGAGAATCTCTCACCACCTTGACCCACTTTCACCTACTGCAAGTAAATTTGGTTGACGTTGGCCATGACTAAGGGCCCGCATCCAGTGTGGTAGCCCTGTGCTAACGAGAACAGCCACTCTCATGTGTAGAAGTGTCAAATTGGAGCTTGATCATCCAGCCAAAACTGGAGCAATATAGCAGTGAAATTTAGACACCTTAGATTTCCCCTGAAATTGGAATCTTCTTACAGCTCCTTGTGAAATTCATAGAGTATCTGCTGATGAAACCCAAAGGGCATCACATACCTAAGGCAGCTTGTGTGGTGTAACTGCCCCATCCACATTGAGCTGCTCTTTGAATAGAAAATAAGATTGCAGTATGGCAAAAATATCCCAGTTATGCAGGAAAGTTGGAGACGAGGGTGAAGCAACTCCTGACAAGCTCTCAAATTTCTTTTTCGGAAAAGTTGGGACAAGTGCAAGTTCTTGAGTTGGGCAAGGGCTGCATGCCCATAGCTTCGCTGAAAAGCAGCTCACAAGTGGAACGGCAGACTGCAGGCAAGGAATTTATAACATCACTTGATATGTTGGTTGGAAGGATAGCCTCCCCTAGCAATTGAAGACTAAATTGTTGCAGCTGCTATGCCGTGAAATTTTCTTTTCAGAGAAACACAAGGCAACTCCATACGAAGATCAATCCAAACTGTTAACAAAGCCTGGAGAGCAAGGAGCTTTAAAAGTAAAATTGAAGAGTTGTTCCTATTGGTCAGACTCATCATCCTCCCAATGCTGCTCTGACACAAGCAGCACATCAACACCATCCTCCTCATTTTCTTCGTCATCTTCAGCTGGATTCCTCAGCATCTTCTTCTGCTCTGTAGTCGAAGTCTTCATCATCGGTTGTGTCTTTCTATTGTTCAAAGTTACCAGTGTACTCAACTTGAATTCTGCTCGTGCTGTGAATTGTCAGCATGTTGGGCAGTGTTGCTGGTGGCTCCACAAATGATATGGAAAATGGGATCAGAAGGGTATAGTATGCAGATGAAGGTAACTGAAGATTCCAAACTCCGAGCTAGAGGATTGATAGAGGAAGTACAAAGGGTAGTATCGATTGGGCACACCCGAGCTGATGCAACTCACTGCTGTTGGCCAAGATTGGCATGTCCGTGCACATCGCTGTTAGTTGGAGTAAGCAAAAGCTAATATCACACATACGACGAACGTCGAACAGTAAAGCAGTGAGTATTTTGATAGGTCTGAACTTTCAAGTTCACAAAAACATTGAGACTTTGCTTCATACTAAAGCATAATAAAAGAGACAAGAAATTGTTTGAAAGCATTCATCGCATACAAGAAGAGCTGTAGTTTAGTACGGTTCAGGGCAGGTGCTTCCATCCGCTGCTCAGCAGGTGACCGCTCCTTCAACAGAGGCCCAGTTTGTAGAGAGTAGGGTGCAGTGGCCAGCAGGCTCCCACAATTGATCTTATGGCTCCACCTCCAGACGCAAACACTTCGGGTGCTATTGTGGCAACGACATTCTCTCTTGGGTGACACGATCTGGAGAGTTCGGCTCAGCATTGTGTTGTAGATATGCAGTTCCTTTCAGTTATCTTGGTATACATAGCAGTTTCTTTCTGGTTATGGATTACAAATGTTGGCATCTTTTCATAGTTCTCTCTCACCGAGACGGTATGAGGTTTTGTGGCGAGCAACCTGTAGCAAGGCTACACTGTCACTTGTAATTACTGTTTGTCTTGGGTTCACACTGGGTGGACTCTCACCAGAGCACTGACACGTGGCAGACACAGGCAGGGGTGGTCTAGAGGACACCATGGCCAGTTCACCACCACGAGAGTTCGCACTCTCCCAATTGGAGCCTCGACACCCCCATTGTACCCATGTGTCTTGGACTTGGAGCTGAGTGTGCTGCCAACCAGAGTTTATATTGATCTATGAGTATAGTCGAGCTTCCATTGGGTTTGGAGTCTGCTGTTGTGTCATTTGAGTATAGTTTTGTTTTGTTTCATTGCTCTATCAAATTGTTCTGTTTTGGAGTGAGATTTATTGCATATTGCACTGAAGAACACCCAAAGTAGAGAGCACGACATAGATTTCCTGCTATAAGTGCTATTATTTTTTATAGGGTGGGACCTCAACTGAAGTCTCACTCCACTGAGCGTACATGGCCGAGGAGCTAGCAGGTTTAGTCTGGGTCTGTTACTACTGCATGGCATATATAAGGCAATCCAAAGATCGACCTAACCCCCTACAGAGTCCTCTACAGTACTACCACACAAAGCGTCAGCCTTTCTTACCGACTAAAAGTCCTCCACCCTTGCTTCCACTACCCTCTCTGGCATCTACCGCAACCAGCTCCTCACCACCCTTATCACATCCCCCAGGGCCCTAGTTCACTTTCCACCAATTGTGTTACAACCAGCTCCTGAGCAAGTCGCAATGGAGAAGCTGACAAGAACTTTTGCCAAGATGAACATAAAGTTTCCAACTTTCAAGGGAATCTCCACAGAGGTTGCAGACAACCATGCTAGGAGGTTTCTCTCTCTATATACAAGTCGTGGCCTCAACAGAGAAGATGCCTACCTAGTGCTCTTCTTGTCGCCCTTGGATGGATTAACAGATAAATGGTACTTTCACTTTGTTCACAACCACTTTACAAATTGGGCCACACTAAGACAACAGTTTTGTAAAGCCTTCAGACCAGGCAATTTTCAAGAGAGTCTTCGATGAGCTAGGAAACTCTGTGCGCAGAACTCATGACAAGAACGAAATCTCTCTTTGTCAAGCTTCGCCAACAACCACAAGAATTCACAATCCAAAAGTGGGTAGAGAAGCAGAGTCACATGGAGACGAGGACGGGTCTCCGTATCACAAACTAGTGAGTGGCATGCATAATAGGACCCTGGGGACACTAGCAAATTAAAAGAAGTTGATTGTACGAAAATCCGCAAATCGCGCTGCCTGTGCTGACGTGGAAGACCGTACAAAAATCCGTAATCGCGCAAGTCGTGCTTACGTGGCACCTGTACGGAATTCCGCACAACGTGCTGGCAGCCTTAAAGAAGCTCCAGATCCGTCTTGGGATGACATAGATATATAGACTCTAAAGGAACTTGGAGAATGGAAGCACGGAGACTCGGAGAGAAGGAGAGAGTGGAAGGCTCCAATGCCTTGACTCAAGAGTAGAGAGAGGGGAGGGCAAGCAATGAGGCTTGAGGGCCCTTGAACCTCTTAAATAGGAAAAGGCTGGTCTTGAAAGGGCACAAAATGGGGAGGACGCCCAAGACGGTCGCACAAATGGCCTGAAATTCAAATTTGAAATTTGAAATTTTGTTGTTGACGCGCCACCTGTTCACATTCCGTCCATTTGTGTCACCAAGGACATGCGTCCTGGGACAAGTCCCCTCTGCACCCCATGCGAGGACGTCAGTGCCATCCCGTTCCGCCGTCCGGTCCCGCGTCGCCCATTCTGTCTTCACCATAAATGCCCCCGTCCCCAGGTCCCAGTGACTTTGTGGAGAAGGCTCTCTCGAAGACTTCTCAACAGAATCTACAGAAGACTCTCCAACTGGAAGTAACTCTGAAAGAGTTTGTCGCTGTTGTTACCAGGATAGAAGGGGCAAGGAGGCTATTCAAGGACCCCCCTCAGGTAGAGACCGCCTCATTCGCATGGAAAGGGCATCTGACCCCTTGATTTCTTTATGCAGGGAATTGGAAGCACTAAAATTACAACGAGCTCTTCAAGAGGAGAGGTCCTCTCTTGAGTCTTTGATAGGAGAAGTCACCACATCAAGAAGCTTTGGACCAAATCAAGAGAGAACTAGAAGAGCTCAACGTTCAGTAGGAGTCTTAAGACTATGGTCTAGTGTACCTCATGTCACTCTCCAGGGCATCCTCCACAAGAATGCCTGCTTCGGGCTTATTGCCAATTCTGTGAGAAGCCTGGACGTGAAGACAAAGATTGTTACTACTTGAAGGGATTGCGGCAACTACAATAGAGCCTCACCCCTACTCTTTAACAAGGGTTGGCACCTGCCTCCAACATGGTTTCCCCCTATGGCCATCCAAATCACAAGCCCCCTTTGTTGGCTACCCCTCCTATGCAAGGTACGCAGGGTGCTTTTCCACCCCCGAATTTTTATCATGCTAACACTTCGTTAGCCCCTCAGAGCTTCTACAAGTCAACATCCACTTCCATGCAGCAGGATCGGATGCTTCTCACGCACGCTTAAGAGTCAATATTCTTTAAGTTTCCTACAAGAAAGCACTAGAAGATTCTAGAAGAATGGTGTGGAAGATACTAGAAAATTGAGGAAAGTTCTGGAAGATTTTAGAAGATGGCTTACATCGTTGCTTATGTCATCCCTTCCATCATCACTTATGTCAATGCCTGCATCATCACTAGAAGGTTCTTAACCTCCTTAGAAGGAAGAACCTAGAAGGGTCTTAACCACCTTAGTCCTTAATATAAATAGAGGTCTTAGGCTACAAGCCCCTCAGTCTTGCCAACACCACTTGCGAGACTGCTGCGAGGTAAGCCCTCTTCTAGTTCTTGTCTTGTGTTTGAGTCTTGTTCTTGTAATCAAGTCTTGTCTTGTACGCTGGCATTGTAATGCATCAAGTTTTATTAAGTCTTGCAATCAAGATTAAAGTCGTGTTTCAAACTCTTGTATATTGCGAGCGCCTCTTCTCGCTCTCTTCTAGCTCAAAATGCACTCACAACAATGCCCAAGCCACCTCGTCCCCCCGTCTCGCCCATCAAATCAACCCATTTTGTGCTACAGATGCAAGGAATATGGGCACTATCAGCATATATGTCCTCTTCCTGAAGGATCTCCTCCTCGCCGACATTGCCCTACTGCCAAGGAAACAATTATTTGTATTTCACCCACTTGGTTGTTCTTTGCTATACAGAAGTAGTGTCGACCACCGTGTCTGAGCATTCCCCTTCTAAAAAGATGCTGCCTTTTGTACTCTAGAGGCTTTTGAGAAAAGGCCTCTCGAGAAAGCGGAAACTTTTATACGAAGGAAAGGGCTCGATGAGAATCCTTCTAACTCGAAAAAGTATCAAACTTTACAGCTTGACCCCCATCCTTGAACTCTTTTGCCTTCTTCTTTTTCTTTTCCAGGTTGTCGTACTGAGTGGCTTATAACACGTGATTCTGCTTCTTACCATAAATAAATTGTTATCAAAGGTGTGGGTATCACTGTCAGAGGTGAAAGAGGTTTCCTCATCTGAACTATAAGATTGCTTTTTGTGCTTTCTAGACTTTTTCTATGATTTTCTTTTCTTCAACTTGCTTTTCTTCTTCTTTCTTCGCTTCTTCTGTTTCTCTCACCCTTGCTATAACTAGAAGGACTGTCACAAGATGAAGAAAAACTGGGATTGTCCTCAAAGCCAACACACTTCTTGGATCCACTTGTCGCCTCGAAAGTATATTTCCGGCACAAATAGCCTGCATGATCCTTTGACTTGCTGCCCTTCCGAGAGTACTTTTAAGCTGTCATTAACTTGTTAATTTTTTGTTGAAGAGCTTCATCAGACTCTTACGATGAGTACAGCTTCTGCTTTTCTGCACCCGGCTTTGCCTTGGCATTGCTAACATGGTCGGAGTGTGTGTGGCCTTCTGCCAAATGTCGTACGACATAAACCTTAGCAATACTATGACCCTTCAAGTACTTCACATAATTCGTATCCTTGGAGTACTTGACAGGGCACCTTGCACAAGTGTCAACCAGAAGATATTGCTTGTACTCCAATCTCTGGAGATCCCCTATTCTAGACTTGTTGCCATGGTCCTCTCCGGATTTTTCAAAAAAGGCTTGCCCTTGTTGGAATCTCCGTTGGTTCCCTCCATCTCCCCACTGGAATTGGAGTGCTCTTCATCCTCCCGCAAACCTGTAGTAGGTGGGTCCTGGGATGTTGTCTTCTCTGTCAGATTCACTATTGAAACCCATGTGTGCTGCAAAAAACGATAGGATCCTCCATAGGAGAAAAATTATCTAAGCCGATACCACTACAATAGGGTTGGACACCCAAGCGAGAAATCGATAGCAACACACAAGCAGAAGCTACAACAAACTGTATTGAATAGAGAAAGAGAGAAGGGCGAAAGGGGGGGGGGGGGGGGGGGGAGAGTCGCGTGAAACGACGGAGTTCTGCTTCCAAATGCACTGGCCTCAAGACTCGCAGCCCTTTTGGGATTTCTTTCTTGATTGATGATCACAAAGTACAACTGTCAAGAGGTGTGCTCTAGAATCACGCTTCCAAGCTGATCTACCAGAGCCCACCCCTTCAGCACACTTATGTAGGATGCATGGGCCCCTAATCTGGACGCCCAAAAGCTACGCTTTTCAATGCTAAAAACAGCCACACAAAAAGCTCATCAAAAACCTTCTGTACAAGCTGCCCTACGGACCAGCATGTGGTAGCCCATAAATCGCGGCTTTTGTGTAAGTTTTTGGCTGCTGACTTTTGATCAAGCCTCTTTAACTTCAATGTCCTAGTGTAGGACAATGTCCACACATGCCACGTCATCACACTTGTGACGACGAGCTTTGGTTGTTATCAGGGAAACTTCCCTAATTAGCATGATTTCTATTAGGCATCACCCAGAAGTTCCCTCCAAACAGCAGTACTATGCTGTCCTTTTTGAGCAGCCTTTCCCAAGCCACGAATTTTTGTAACTAGATCTATCTGGAAGTAGCAAACGTCATTGAAGTTCCCTCAAAAGTCAACCAACTTACAGAAGAGACTTTAAATCTAAAGCAAGGACAAACCAAGATATCTTCAAAATGATGGCAAACAACAAGCATATAGGAAAATGTATACTACTTCATTCGAAGGCAATAGTGAAGCATGCAAGACAAAGCATACACGTAATCCAAAAGATGAAGGAAAGACTTGCATACACCAAGACACGTCATTCGCCGTATTGAAGGTGATCTTGTTTCCAATCCCGCTGCTGCATAAGGCTGCAAAACAATGGATTGACTCATTAAGAATAAGATTAAGCTCTAACCTTAATGCCTACATGGCAGCTTTTCACTGGTTTTACTAGATATCTAACAGAGCTTTCTTTCTTCTGAGTTTGCGAGATGAATACAGAATCAGGCGGACATTTCTAAACAGATCAAAGCTAAAACTTCAACACATTCTCTCACCTTTCCTCTCAAACCAAACGCTATGCTCTTCCTCTTTTACTTCCAAGGGTTGCACCTTGTGTACATATGTTCATGGTTTGACAGTACTACATTGCAAATGCCTAGGTAGTTGATGAAATTTTTCAAAGTTCATTCCTTTAATAGATATCTTTAGAGGAGAACCATTTCAAAGGCACATACTCTGAGGTAAAGAAAGGTCCATATATGCCCAATTAGAGTCTGTAAGGACTGGTTGCATATTAAATGCAGATGCATAGTTATCTACAACGACTTGCTATAAATCAAAGTAGTGGCAATTCAAGAAGTTAATGAGCAGTTGTTACAGATACAGAAATGGATTGAAGAGAGAAACATGGACTAGTGTAGCCCTTTTAACATTGCGAAGGCCAGGAATAACTTCACTGCACCAAAAATTGTGAGAATCTAAATGAGCATAGCATTGAAAGCATCCTCTCAAAACCTTAAGGTCAAGAGAACCCTAATTTCTAGGAAAAACACTTTTTGACTGATTTAATTTTCTCTTTTTATGTGTTTCCCTTCTTTGAATCTGCTCTCAAGGTCTCATCATTTTGTTCAAGACAAGGAAAACGTTTTAATCACCGGAAAGAAAATGTTCAGTCATTTTTGTTAAAAGTCGTTCGTACCTTCAACTTTGTCATGTGAGGGAAGTAACACCCATAGAATGCATTAACCATGGTTACCTGGCTCAGCCTTGATCATTGTATTGTCCCACCTAAGACCAAGTTATTGCTATCCAAAACATGTAATTCAACCATTATTGACCATTAAGCATACATGCCAGAACTGGGTGTCCACACCAAGGGCTATCCACTTGCTGATATTTCATTTGACAAACTTTTTCAACTATTTACCAGAGATTGAAGAAGTGCAAGGCCTCCAGCTTGTGTATTAAAAATCTTCTCCAAGGTAGGAATTAATGTATTTTTGAGCTCATCCCCTGCCTCCAAAGCCCTACAAAACAGCGAGCCACAAAAAACTATTAAAAAAAAAAACCATCTGCCTAATGTTTCTTGTGTCACCAGCATTCATACAAATTTCTTTATTCTTCTTTTTAAAAATCCTCCCTCCCTTTCCGGCGGGCTCCATCTCTCCACCAAGCAATTTGTTAGCATAACTACAGTATTTGTAAGCATTCGGAAGTCATCTTGATTAACTTGCAGTTTCAGTTTGACTCCCTCCAAGCATTTACAGTTCGTCATTATTCATACAAGGTTTCACATTTGCTCTTCAAATTGCAATAGAGTTTCAATACCTTGTACCAGCATCACAATCTTATCATGCAATGCCATCTTCACATAGAGGTGCTTTCCAAACAAGGTGAATAGGTACATAAATACGGTATTAAAAAAACGATAAAAAACGTTGTATAGTACAGGTAATCACTACCATTACGAAAAATACGTTAAGTAATGATTACAAATAGACATGCATGTCTACTTAGCCATGGTTGCATACATGTACATATGCATGCATACACACCAACATACATGCACATGTATGCCTATATACATACATCTATCTACAACTTCATATGCATGCATGCATACATGCATGTGTGTCTGATGAGTGCGTATAAGTAATAACCAGTACGTTAAGTACTAATACCAGCACGCGTATGTATCGTACTGTATGGGAAGAATGATGAATACAAGTTTGGAATGCAACCTTGTTCTGCTTTTAAGTTTGTGGCATTCTGTGCAAAATTGGAGCAAGATGGAAAAGAACATGGGGGGTCAATGTAAGAAAGACTCCATTGAAAAACATTTAACGGCAAGGGAGAGACTGAATGTTTAAGTAAAACTAAATCATAAGAAAGGGCACTTATGGGCGAAGAAGGTTAAACTCTCTGAAAATGGTAAATACAAGTCATCTTCAATGTGGCTTTGACCATTAACTTTGGTATCCTTGCGTTGAATCCCATCTTCAACTTGATACCTGTAACCCAATTATTAACACTGCAATTGTCAAGTTGTGTAGCAAAAGAATCCCTTGAACACACTTTTGCCTTATGATTACATTTGGCTAGGTTTCTTCGAGGAGAGACTCTCATAATGTTGCATTTGGGAAAATCGTTTGAGCTCAACATTCAATTTGGCCTTCACTCTTTTTCCTAGGTTTTCTTGAATTCCTTAGACCCAAAGTCACTTTTGAGCATACAAATATTACTATCACAATTGAGAAGATGATAATCAAGGATTATGAGTCGAATGTCATTAAGCAAAGTGAGAATAGTGAAGTATACTTGTACAATGATCGCCATCTTCTTTGACTAGGGTCACAACACCATCTTGTAATATAGCACTCTCTTCTAATATATAACAAGATGTTACATAATGGGATGGCATAGAGGCCCAACTTAGGAGGACTAACATGCACCCCAGTGTCACAAAGTGTGAGGGTACACCTGTAAGTAAACAGGTGTGTCACAAGACGGGCACCACATGCCACTAGAAAAGAACAGACTGAAAAGACTTTATTCACTTCAATAAAAACAGAACTGAGAGAGAGAGAGAGAGACGACTCGCGACACGGAGTGGCGGAATTCCACCCCAGAGAGTATTGGCCCCAAACCTTGGCACCCCTTTCGGTATTTCTTTATATTGCATCAACTCAACACAAGCCGGTACTCAAGACTCTGCACCTCCAAGAAGCATGCCAAGATTGAGCCCTTAGCACATATTTAAAGGCCCTTGGCCTATGAAAAGCACTTACAGTGAAAAGCCTTCAAAACTCATAAGCTCTGGTCCAAAAGCAATGCCAAAAAGCTGCCAGCGTAATTTACGGAAATTCGTACAGCCTGCCACATCATCAGCTAGCGTAATTTTCGAAAATCTGCCACGTCATCAACAACTACGCAATTTCTTTTGTGTGTGTGTGTGTGTGTGTGTGTGTGGGTCCTGCTTTATTTCCTTTATGTCACATGGGGCCCCATCGGACGGGGTCCCCATAAGTTGGTAGGACTTCTTCTTCTGTTACTTGTTTTTCTTAGGGTTTAGGCCCCTTGGTGGACATCTACAAGTTGACTTCCTTCTTCAGGGCTTTGACACGTCAACAGTTTGTGACATCTCCCCTTCTTGAAAGAGAGTAATCGTCCGTAATTACAGCATACCTGCAAAACAACTCAAGTTAGCTCAAAAATTTCCGAGGAACATTCCGAGGGACAATCAATTTGCTCTCTTTGTTAAGGAGTTAGCTTCTCCTTTCGGCTGTTTTGATCAAGGAGTTAGCTTCTCCTTTCTGCTCTTTTGATCAAGGAGTTAGCTTCTCCTTTCGTCCAGATCGGAACTCTTGATATTCCGGCGTAGTAAAATTAGCCATCACACCCAAACCGCACTAATCTTCCACGAGTGTCTTGATGCACTAAAATTACATACCCAGGCAATCTCATCCAATTAGGAATATTCAGTGGTTGGCACATCACAATGCAACACAAATGCTTACATATGCATGTTACAAGACACAACAAACGCCGCCGCTGAGCACTCCCCCGAGACAAACGGTCTGCAATATAAAGATACTCAACGACTACCTCATCACCCCCCCCCCCCCGCAAATAACCTAAAAAGGTCCGGGCCATGACCTGAAAGGACTGTACAACCAAACGCTCCCCAAACCGCAGTCTGCGTCGCTTGGAGGTTCAAGCATACAACCAAACGCTCCCCAGGCATCGGCCTACGTCGTTCGGAGGTTTTCTAGCATACAACAAAACGCTCCCCAGGCATCGGCCTGCATCGTTCCGAGGTTCAAACAATACCAAAACAATATTGCTCACTTCTCCACCCGGGAGTAAAATCATCAATTATTGGAACCAGTAAAACTAGAGTCAAACAATTCAAATCGGAACCAAGACAGGTTTAAAACAGATAGCATCCATTTCAAACAATACTTTCTCAAACAATGTTCAAAAGTCCCGCCTCCTGCACCCGCCGCCTCCTCCCCCCGCCTCTCTTCATCTACCGCTCCCCCCCGCCCCTCCTCTCCACCTCTTACCCCTGCTCCTACTCCCCCCCCCCCCTCCCGCTCCAGCTCCACAGCCGGCCCAGGGGGCAGGGCCATCTCCGGCTGCTAGGAGATCTCTTGGCAGCGCCTTTGCCACGAGTCGCTTGGCAAGAGAGGGACAGCCTTTCTTGCGACTCCCACTACAGGTACAGACGTCTCCTTTTGCAGCTATCCCTCGTGGTCTAACGAGCATCGACTTGTGGCGCCGATGAGACTTCTTCGACTACGACTTCACTCGTTTTCCCGACAACCCATCAACAGACCATGAGGCAGCCTGCTTCAGGGTCCATGTTCTGTTCCTTGCAGCTAGGGGGATAGAGGCCTTGGACTCAACGGTTGGCTTCTCTTTTCCCCTTTGCGGTAGGGACCAGACTGAGTGGACTCTCGACTCGGTATTGGGGTGGTTACACGCACAGGTCCTAGAGTTCTCTCACCGCATGGGAGAACTAGGAGTTACAGACATGCTTCAAACTTTGTGGCCACTGGCCAAGTTTGCGATGACCCCTCCAAGCAGCAGAATGTAGACACATTGTGGTCTACTTCTTTGCCGATACGCAGTGATTGCCATGCTATGTACACATTCATGAGGACTCCTGGACAGATGCGGATTACTCCCTATCCAAGCCAATCTCGAAGATAGCACGTTTCGCTGCTATGGCAGCATCTGTTCTCTCTCGCTCCCCATGAGGATCGTCTCATGGAATGTGCAGGGACTTGGTGGGCCCTCGTTTCAGCGTCAGCGGAGCGACTTCGTCAGGAGCTTCAACGCTACCTTGTGGGAGGAGAGATTGATCTCCTTATGCTTCAGGAGCACCATCTGTGAGAGAGCCGCATTAGACGTTGTGGCAGCTCTTGCGTGGACGATATGATACTTTTTGGTCAGCTGCTTTTGGACCTGGAGGCATTCAGGGTGGGGTATGTATGACTATTGTGGATTCTTTGCAGCGGGCCATTGTGGGCAGAGGGATTATTGTGCCAGGCAGGGCTCAGTGGATTACTATGCAGATTCAGGGTTGCCTTGTGGGCTTCTGAATATCTATGCGCCCAATGTGGCGAGCGCTCCAGCAGAGTTTTGGTCACAAATAGTTGAGTCTCTGTCGCAGGCAGAACACTGGTGCATAAGGGGTGACTTCAACATGTTGGAGGACCCTTCTGACAAGATTGGTGGTAGCCATGCTACTGTGCATGGAGTTGAGTTGGCAGCTTGGGAGAGGTTTTGTATGACTCTGAGGGTCTCGGATGTATGGCAACACTCTAGTTTTGTGAGGCCCCAAGTCAGCCTTGCCTTCTCTCGTTCGGACCGCAGAGTGGGAGGAGTGAATCTATAGCGGATAGATCGCTTCTACACTAGTGACCATTTCAGTGACTTTGGAGAAACAGTTGGCATTCTTGCAGGAACTTCCTTCTCGGACCATGCACTAGTGATCCTCACAGTGGCAGACACGCAGAGGAGAGGGAGCGTGATGCTTCGCATCCCAGAGAGGGTCTTGCTGGACTCTGCACTCAGAGAGCGAGTAGAGACTCTCTGGACAGAGAGCTTGGACAGGCAAGATTCTCCTGCTGACAGAGTGGCCTCAGGACTAGCTCAAACTAGTCGTTTCTTTCTCCAGGAGTCTTTGGCTCGCCGGGCTGCAGCGAGAGAGGAGGAGCAGCGTCTCAGACGGGGCATTGCTTCGTTGCAGAGGATATAGGAGCAGCATCCAGACAGTCCTTGGTTGGAGAAGCAGCTACAGCATGCTCGCAAGAGCTTGTTAGCACAGAGGAGCGGCGACATGAGTTTGCTTTCCATCGACAGGCATCTCACTAGACACAGGTGGGCGACAGAGTGACTGGTGCTTTTTTCGAGGCAGTGGGACCTCGGTATTCACATGCCAAGGTCAGTCAGTTGAGGAGGCCCGGCGGGTCAGTTGCTTCTGAGCGACAGAGTTGACTGGGACTTTCTAGAGGGCACTCTACGCAGGATGGGCTTCTCAGATGCTTGGAGCAAAGGGGTGTCAGCTTTGTACAAACAGGCTCACAGTCAAGTACTTTTGGCAAGAGGTAGAGGTGATCGCTTCATGCTCACACGTTCGGTCAGACAAGGCTGTTCTCTTGCCCCCTTCCTCTTTCTGTTCTATGCGGAGGCGATGAGCAGGTTTTTGGTGTCGCAGCAGGTTGGTCTACGGGGCTTAGCACTCCCTATTCGGGGAGATGAGTTATTGGACGCTAAGTTTGCCGACGACTCAGCTTTGTACTTAGATGGCCATGAGGCCAACCTTCACAGGTGTGAGCAGGCTCTAGAGACCTTCTGTTATGCATCTGGCGCACTGATCAACTGGAGAAAGACAGTGGCTTTCTCGGTTGGTAGTGCTCCTGTGCCCGATTGGATGCCAAGAGAGGGTTTTAGGTGGATTCCCCCAGGGACTGCAGTTCGGTACTTGGGCTGTCAATTTGGTTTGGACTTGTCTCCCGAGCAGCAGATTGCTCCCCTCCTCCTATCTATCAGGAGGAAGTTGTTACACTGGAGCTCAGCACGACTTTCTTTGGCTGGCAGAGTAGTAGTGGCCAACCAGGTGTTGTTAGCAACTATGTGGTACATCCTTCTTGCTGGATCTTCTCGAGTTCTTGTATAAGCCAGGTAGAGAGACTGTTCAGGAACTTCCTTTGGTCAGGACGTGACACTCAGATAGCTCGAGCCAAAGTGGCTTGGCAGGTCATCACTCTTCCTTGTTCACAGGGGGGGCTTGGGATCATTGACCCAGCACAGCAGAGCAGAGCCCTTCTTGGGAAGTTCATAGTCAGAGGACTTCTTCCAGGTGAGGAGCCCTTGAAGGAGTTCTTGCTACAGCGGCTTCGTGCTAGGGTGCCTCAGGCTGGAGGCCCCTGGCGACCTTCGACCAGATGGATCTTCACAGAGATGCGCAGAGTTGGTTTGAGCAGGAGACTGGAGGACCGCTTCGCTGTGAGTTTGCTTCGATCTTGGGAGCACTTGCGGCGAGGTCTGGAGCAACGACAGCCTACTTGCACGGAGGAGCGCCTACGACAGCCCCTTGTTTGGAACCCCATGGTTAGCACTCAGAGAGGCCACTTGGTTGGTAGTCGGCCTCATGTTTCCTAGGTCCCATGGCAACGGGTCCAGCGCGCTCTCTAGGTGACTGGTTAGAGTTTTCAGGCTTGTCAGAGGAGTTGCAGGGATTCCAGCTACAGGCCATGAGAGGGGTGCAGAGCATGTGCCAAGACATCTCAGAGGCAGTTCCAGCTGAGTGTGTAACCGGCCTGTTAACTTCAAAAAGGACGGTAGACTTTACTTCAAACCTTGATTTAGCTTTCACCCATTATTAGTCGTCTATTCTATCTGTGCTATAATGACACAAGAGAGGGGACTGGGATACAGATGCTAGAATGCATCTGTATGCGAGTCAGACACCAGATTGGCCCCTAAATAGGCGCCCCGTTCGGTATTTCTTTATTCTTTAAAAGAGGGAATAAAAGCTGTGGTTCCCTACAAGCTGCCCCGCACAATCTGGGCTGAATTTCTTCTATTCTGGCCCGATTTCAACAGCATAACTGTACTAGGACCCTTCACAGTCAGTATCCCCACGCATTAGATGACTTTCCTGATGCATGTGGACACTTTGCAAAACCTGGCGAGAACCTGCAGCATGCTGAATTCTCTGTTTTCTGCCCTGAAAATGCGCCAGATCACCTCTACAGTGGTCCCCTCACGTCCCCGAACCTCCTGGGGGTATTAGGGTCCGTTTAGGGCCGAAACCCTAAACCTGCAAAAATACACAGCAGGCTGTAATTCCCTGTTTTGGGCTCCGTTTCGCGTGCCGGTCGCATCTGTAGCAAGTCCTCAAGCTCCCGCACCTGTAGGGCTACTTGTCCTTTGAATCGGACAGGATTTTGCACGTGAAACCTCTCCGAATTCACCTCTACCTGCGGGGGATTAGCCGCTAGCTAATCTAGTACCTGTGCAAGAGGCTCTTGCCTCGGCAATCGCGCATGAACCCACACAACTGTACATTGGTCAATTGAAAAGCCCACTAGAGGGGCATAACCATAAAGAATAGGGAGAGCGAGAGAGCAGTGAGAGGTGTGCAGGTCATGACATCCTGCACCTCACTGTACATAGAGGGTAAGCTAGCACTCCATTGAAGCTCTCCCACCTGTGAGAGCACTCAAAAACGAGCTCACAGCTGAAAATCACGTTTTTGCCTTCTCTTTAAGTAGTAAACTGGCCTCACAGTGCCAAGTGTCACTCATTTGTGCATTTTCCCGCTTTAGACTCTCGGGTCTAAAAATATCTCACCTGCAGCCTCTGTTGACTTGGCCACAAAGTAACAAAATGATCCCCATGTCAAACTGCACGTAATGACGCGAAGACATTTTGTTGTCCAAGAATAGCAATCCCTAAAATTTAGGAGTTTCTACCATTACATTCTTCTAGGTCATCTGACCCTCTTTGTACACTGCAGCCACACCCAGAACTGAAATGTAGCCTATGTAGCAAAGGATTCCGCTTTGGCTGGCCAATGACCCCACTTTGGCTAACCATAGTCCTTGTCCAACCTTAGTGCTCTTTAGCCCTCGGGCCTAAACTCTCTCTGAACAGTTCCACACTGGCTATGCAATGCAGGGCAGTTAGATTTCCAGAGGGGTGTTTCCAAAAGGTAAAACAAACGAAATTCCCTAAAGAAAGAGAAATAAATAAAAATGGAATTGCCACTGGCTGGTGACATGAGTGGCTCACACCTCTCGAGCCAGTAGCACCCAAGTGGATGGGAGCCTTCACACGATTGGAGGTTCTCATCTCAGTCTGGGCCTGCTCAGAGACTGTTCCATCCCTTTTCTTCGAGCTACAAGCTGTCCACTGGCACGAGTACAGTGGGATCCTAGAGAGTGGCTTTGGAGGGACCTTTCTCTTCTGCAGACCACCCAGGTGTCCCCGTTCTTTCAGTACACTGTTCGACTGGGACGTCACATACTAGCAGCACAGAGAGAGACCCGCCCAGCTGCAGCACCTCATTGGCAGGAGGAGGGTCTCACAGCTGAGTTCTTGGCAGCCTTCTGGGAGAGGTTGTGAGACTCCAGACAGCCGAGGCGAGTCACCTTGTTTCAGTGGTTGGTCGCACACAGAGCTACAGCAGTTGGGAGTTGGCTAGTGCATAGTGGTCTCTCGGCCGCATGTGCAGCTTGTGACCATCTTGTGGAGAGTCAGCGTCACTGTCTTTGGGACTGTCCTTTGGCACAGCAGGTGTGGCTTCGTGTTCTTCGACTGATGCCTGCTCTTTCCACGGCTTGACAGTACACTTGGGGAGCAACAGCTTGGTCCACGCTCATGGGCCCGGCACTTCAGTTTGAGCTATCTTCCACCAGCAGGAGGGGCAACCTACACTCCAGCCTGCCACAGAGCTTACTCCACAGGAGTGGTGCAGTGAGAGAGAGGAGTCTTGAGAGCTCATCAATGGCCTGACACTCTGGTTCATCTGGCGGGCCCGTTGCTTCCGCATCTTTGAGGCTCGCCTTGTGCCACCAGCAGAGACTGTTCCCGATCTTTGGCTAGAGCTGATCCACACTCTCAGAGGACAGCTCGAGAGACTACAGGGCAACTCCGACCGCATGCGGGAGCGCAGAGAGGCTTTCCTTCGACTATGGCGTCATGGGCCTTTCTACACCATGGTCCAGGGTGTACTCCGATGGCACTACCGACCACCTGTGTGGCTTTTCCCTCCCCCCATTTCTTGATTTAGCCCCATTGTACATATGCTAGTTTTTCAGTGGGAGAGTCTCCCCATCATGGTTGTTGTAGCCCTCTCTTGAAGAAGTGGTTGTAGCCCTATGGGCAGTTTCATTAACTAATAGAAGGATCTTTTTCTCAAAAAAAAAAACAATGTTCAAAAGTATCTAACTAGAACACAACTAGAGAGGTCATTCAGGGTTTTGTTCGGACAACCGAACTTTCAGGACAACGAGCTTGCCCATCTGCATCACGATGATGGTTCGGTTCTGAACCTGGAGAGTTGCATCATTCTTGTCGTGCCAGGGCATGCCCAAGAGAATGTCGCAATTGCCCAACTTCATAAAGTGGAAATTGGCTTTTCCATGATAATCTTGTATAGTCCCTGGAAGTGCACCAATGAGCGGTACCACTTTCTGAGTTTGCCCCATGGCTAGCTCAGCTTCAATTTCTCCACCCTCTGCATCATAATCAAAGTACATCTGCTTCAAGAATTCTAGATGGATGAAGTTCTCCATAGCTCCGGGGTCAAAGAAAATAAGGGCTTTCAAGCCGTTGACTTTTCCATAAGCTCTGCATAATTGATTGAAACTCTCGAGGTATAACCATAAATATCGGGTACCAGTCCAATAGCAAGTCTAGCCTTCTTGGCCGGAGGTGGCCGCGGGGATATGTCTAACGTGGGAGCAAAAGGTTTCACTGAGGATGTCGAGGCTCGCTCAGGACATGTATTGAACGTATGCCCTGTTTGGAAACATTCAAAGCATCAGCCTTCTTGTAACAAGGCGTCTTGTTGACGTCGTGTCAGACGAGGCCGTTGAGGTTGGATTTCACGGGATTCCCGAGAATTTGTTCGTTGTTGCCGGGAGTTCTTATTGGTGGCCGGAGGTTCTTTTGTGGTAAACTCCAACTTTCCTTTCATGAGGTTGTAGCCGACCGCAGCATGGTCCATAAGCTCTTGCATGGTAGAGACTTGCTTGAAGAGAATATTCCTGCAATGGTGATGGTAGTCCAATGGTGTAGCGCTCGCACTGTTCCTCCAAGGAAATGAACTTAAAGAAGAACACCGGAAGGCACACGTCGAGAAACCTTTGGTTATAGTCGTCCATGGTTTCAATGGCAAGCATTTTCAAGTTGCCCCACTCTGCCAAAATCCAGACTTAAACATCGAAGTCATGTAACTACGTGCAAAAACTGTCTTGAAAGCTTGCCAGGTCCTTGGAGCATGCGGTTGTGTCGCGATTGAACTCCACCATTGCATAGCATTATCTTTAAGAAATCCCGCTGCTCGAGAGATCTTGGATTCTTCTATAGTTCCCCAAAGCATAGATATTGTCGAATTGCTGTAGGAATTGCAATGCTTTCTTGTGATCTTTCACCCCGGAAAAAGTGAAAAATTTGACTGTCGTGCCACCATCTTTGAAATATTTGGGTTGGTTAGGCGCATATCCCGTGTATGGATAATAAGGGCATCCATATGGGCTCCAACCATTGTAGCCTGGTGGCGGTGGTGGTGGAGGTGGGGGCAATGGCAGTGGCAAAGGCGGTTGCACTGGATCAGGGTCAGATGGCTGCACCATATTCCTGAAGACTCCCCCGATCGCAACAGACGGTTCAGAAGGTTGCCGGTTGGAAGCTCTCATACTTTCTGGTGCCGGAGGAGGAGGTACCACCTGGGGCATCAGAAGGGGTAACAAGTAGCTCAAAAAGTGTTGAAAGCTTTGCAGCATCGGAAGATACTGCTGAGGATGCCGCGAAAGAATGTCGTGAAGCTCGTTGAGCAAAAATTGCAAATATTCTGCCGAATCCATAAATTCCAAGTCTTGGGTTCTTTATGGCTTATGCCATGTAAGACAGAGCGATGAAGACGGGAGCGAGCCCGATGCGCGATGAAGTAAGGGTGGGAGTGGCTAATAAATCCGGGGACGGAGGCCGAAGATACCTCAAGTAAAATTCCAATAGCTCTGTCTGCTCTTTTGTAGACCGGTATGCTTTCAGAAAAGCAGATGCCTGATGCTCTGATACCACTGTCACAAGACGGGCACCACATGCCAATAGAAAAGAACAGACTGAACAGACTTTATTCACTTCAATAAAAACAGAACTGAGAGAGAGAGAGAGAGACGACACACGACACGGAGTGGCGGAGAGTATTGGCCCCAAACCTTGGTGCCCCTTTCGGTATTTCTTTATATTGCATCAACTCAGTACAAGCCGGTACTCGAGACTCTGCACCTTCTCCAGGAAGCATGCAAGAGAATGAACCCTTAGCACATATTTAAAGGTCCTTGGCCTATGAAAAGCAATTATAGTGAAAAGCCTTCAAAACTCAAAAGCTTCTGATCCAAAAGCAATGCCAAAAAGCTGCCAGTGTAATTTACGGAAATCCGTACAGCCTGCCATGTCATCAGCTAGTGCAAAACGCAGAAATCCGTACAGCCTACCACGTCATCAACCAACGTAATTTTTTAAAATCTGCCACGTCATCAGCAGCTATGCAATTTCTTTTGTGTGTGTGTGTGTGGGTCCTACTTTATTTCCTTTATGTCACTTGGGGCCCCATCGGACGGGGTCCCAGTTGGTAGGACTTCTTCTTCTGTTACTTGTTCTTCTTAGGGTTTAGGCCCCTCGGCCGACATCTGCAAGTTGACTTCCTTCTTCAAGGCTTTGACACGTCAGTAGTTTGTGACAGGTGCGTCGTGGCAATCTTCTAGAACTTCCACAAGGTAAGAGTCTCGTAAACTAATGCCAAAAGAGGCACCAAGGGGTTCCTTTCATAGGTGTTGGAACCCCCTTGCAATAAAGGGTGTCACAAAATGATGACATGGCATGACCACCCCTACAATCCGTGGCAGATAGAGATGGGGAAGCAGGGGGGCTAGAGGGTGGAGAGGGAGGGGAGGGGGGATCCATGGGAGGGATGGGGGGAGGTGGAGAAGAGGATGGAGGTTGGGGGGGGGGGGGGGGGGGGGGGAACGGTGGAAGGCTCGGGGGGAGGGGGGGCTGTCGGTGCCGAGGCTGAGGTGGAGGGTGGAACTGGGGCCTCGTCCTGCTAAAAAGGGTCGAAACGGTTCCCTGTGGGCACCCACTAATGCTAGCTTGGAGTAGGATGACCCCCAGGCGGGGAGGGCTGACATGGTGGTCCTGTTGACATCGACCACGGACTTGCAGCCAGCCCTCCTCTGCCTGGGTTCCAGGCTCGGAGGAAGAACCTATCTGAGCACCCTATGTCTCTGTCAGCCGAGGCTGGGTCTGGGTCTGAGGACAGGCCTTCGCAAGATGGCCCATATGGGATGCCGACAAATGAAGCACTGATTCGGGAGGCCCAAATACTCCACACTCTGGCGGAGCCAACCACCACTCACCCAAGGTAGTAGAATGACCTTTGGAAGGGTGTGGGTGTCTTGAACCAAAACGCGTACGGTAGGTATGCTAGCTGCCTTGGCAGCTACAGAGGCTGCTGTGCAAGGTGTCTCCAGGACAATCCCAATCTCTGAGCCAATCCTGAACAAGAGCGGGAGGTACTCTCTCCTAAGACCGGGGAAGCAGACTGAAATGGGCAGGTCTGCCTCCTGGACTAGAACATCGGTAGCTGGGTCGAATCCATGACACCAAAGTCGAAAGTGAGCTCATATTGCTCGAATGGCCAGGGGGCTCATCGCTATGACCTTGGATGCCATCTCGGGGGTCTCAACCTCTATCTGATAGTAGCTACGTCCGAGGAGCTGAATGTCAATGATCTTGCCCACCTGTGCTAAAAGGCGGGCCTGAAGGAGATCACGCACCTCTCCTCTGCTGGGTCAGGTGTCGATGATCTTGCAGATGACGAAGGTCGCCTGTAGGAGCTCCACCTCTGCTACGAGGCTCGCTTGCTTTGTCGACAAAAGAGATGGTGGGCTCTGCAGGGTCGGGCGAGGGGGATTCTTGAGAATCCCTCTGGGTGGAGCATGAGCCGCCATCTATGTGTTGCTGTGGAGGAGCGAGAAGCGAAAGGAGACGTCCCTCTAGAAAAGCCCCAACAAGCAATGTCAAGAATCCAAAACTGTCGGAGCAGGTTGAAAGACGCCTAAGAGGGGGGGGGGGGGGGGGGGGGGGCAATGAATGAAGGGGGGGGGGCGAGACGGGCGGGCAAGAGCGCAGCAAGCAAGAGGGGTAGCACGAGGGGGGTGGGCCGAAGAAGCAGCATGAGGGGGGGCTAGACCGAGGGGGATGGAGCAAGGGAGCGCCAGGGGGGGCTGGAGCGAGGGGGCAGCACGAGGAGCTGAAGCGAGGGGGGGCAGCGCGAGGGAGTGCAAGGGCGGGGGCTGGACAGCCGCAGTGAGCCTGAATCGTGTACTCGCTGATTTTAAAGTCGCACTCTCTGCAAAAGAAGAAAGAGCCAACTTAGCCTTGTCGGACCAGCAAGCGGTCCCCCAAGGCTCATAATTAAAGGCCCAAGGCCAGAAAGCATCCGATACGAAAAGCTGGCAACAAAAAAAAGTTTCCTAAATTCCAGGATGTTTGGCACCATGTTTGTACAAGTGCCACATCATCATATTTTGAGGTTACAAACATGTTAGACTTCGTTTCGGCCGCTTTCAAGCATTTTGAATAGGTTCTCTTTCACTGGAATGCCACATTATCACATTTATGACACCCTTTCCCCCATGGCACGAGGATGGCACATTATCAAACTTATTTTCTTTAGCTCTCCATACATGGCTTCATCATCCAGCCAAGCTATATGAATAGCCAGCTATAACATAGATTACGTATAGCATCTCATCACTAGTAGAGTATAGAGACGAGTGGGTGGGCCGATGAAGAGGTAGAGGATCGGAGCAGTCAGCTCTCTAAAAGGGAGCCAGAGACGGAGGAGCATTACGTTTGTGGTTGTACATTACGTTTGTGGTTGTACAATGTATGATGATATTTAAGGGAGATACCACTGCTTACTGTTGGAGGGCTTTGGGCCTCTACATAGAGTGATACACTTTGAGAACAAGTGATGTTTGGGATTCTTTCTCTTGGAGCTCCAATGAGCTGAGCAAGCATCTTGCGGGAAACGAGTCACCACCAGCCACCGCCATCAAGGCAGAGTACGGTTATCATCTTCTCTTTTGTTACACGGACAAGTACACGTAGTGCTACTTATACCACTCCTGCTTCATCGCCTCTAAGTTCTAACACAGACACACTATTGGGATCCTTCATTTGCCAGAGGTGTCACCTTGGATAGAGCAGCATTGCTCACCCGAGTGAGACGGCCACGTCAATCCAAGAGGAGACTTGGTCACCCACATCAGAATAGATGAGATCATCGTTTAGTGCAATCAAAGGTTGATGCCACGACCAAAGTTACACAATAACGGAAATGTCAAAGTCGATGCGGAAGCGTAGAGACCATGGGGAGAGAGAGAGAGAGAGAGAGAGAGAGAGAGAGAGAGAGAGAGAGAGAGAATCAACCTTGGCAATGAATAACCGAATGTGTATAAAATGGAGGGAAGGGGTTGCTTTTATAGCAAGCCTAGTCAATTGCCCTACCCTAGACTTTGACAAATAAGTAAAATAAATACCTAAAAGCCAAACTAAATAATGGGATCACTTTGGGCAGTTCACTTGAGATGCCTAAACTTTTAACACCCTCTCTGCAGCTCATAGTGGACATCAATAGTGAGACCAATCGATGAAGAAGCTACCATGGACACCCCAATAGAAGGCCTTGGACTATTGGATACACCTCAGTGTTGCTCTCCTCAACTTTGTACCTGAAAGTAATGCCATCTTGAGCATCGGTTGCCTTTGTAAAAACTTTGAACTGTAGACCATACTACGTCCAATAATCCCCATTCGTGAACTATGAACACATCACGTCCAAAATATTAAACTCCAAGATAATGAACTGTTGGAACACATTCTGTCCATAATCTGACCAACAACAATCAATTGGCTAGCCCATCCACAGTATTTTAGATGTCAGATTGGTTCCCTACCAGGTGCATGTGCATTGAACTCCGACCTACGGGTTCAAACACCAATAACTTGGACTCCAACACAAGGGTCCAAATTAATTATAGGGAGCATTGCTTGCCCCTCTCTGCCACTCACAAGCCTCTCTCTAGCTGAAGCTAGTGGTGACATCTGTCATTTGACTAGAAATCTAGCGTCGAGGCCACTATGGCCACCGCCACATGTGCCATGTCGATCTCCTCTGTCAAATCTTTATTACTGTAATCTCTGTCCGGCTTGCCTTTATCCTTGTCTTCAAGTGAATTCTTGCTTTTGCCTTTGGCTTCAAACTCTCGAGCCAAACAAAGCGTCGAATCACAATCATGACTGTGGTCGTACCTCTCGGGTACCGAGGCAGCTAACTGAGTATTGGTAGTTCCATCCGTGTCCAACTGACCTTTGCCGATGTTCTCTAGCAAACTCTGCCATTTGCTTTTGACTTCACAAACTTGAGCCAAACAATTTGCCGGGTTCCTTGAGAATTGTGCCGGTGCACAAGCCGCTAAATAGATGGTTGACGATCCGTTATCCATAGCTTTTGGTTGCTTTTGGTCGATGTCGTCACGAGCTCTCAAGCAAGGGAGTGCCTTGTTGAAGTTGCAAAACTTGGTATCTTGTACCTTTTTGTACTCCAATAGGCCCCAAAAAATCTCCTCGCCGCTCCAAATTCCAAGCTGTAAGAACTCCAAGTTGATGCCAATCCACTCCTCTGCAATCCAATTTCCTGCCCCTTCAGCTCCAAACTGGTCAGGGGTATTTAGGGCACGAGGACTTCCAAAATTGGTTCAGCTCCAAACTAGTCGCCTCTCCCGAGCTGCAAGATTGGCACGAAGCCGCTCCCACGTACAATGCTCGCCGCACCCTCTGCTTCTATTGCCTTCTCCAAAACCCAAGTTGTCCCTCTCTTTAGGCCAAACTATGCCACTTCATCTCCCCAAACCGCTCCACAATGTGTCTTTTCCAAGCCGCTCCTAAGGCTCGGCATGACCACTCTACAAACTCCAAGCCTCTCTCTTGCTTGCCACTGGCAACGTTTTGAAACGCTGTAGGTAGGCACCGTTGGAGGAGAAGCAAGGGCCGGGTAGAGGTTGGCTACAGACAGCATTTCGAAATGCTGTCGCGATGGAGAGAAGCGCATGGCTGCCACGCGTTTCAAAACGCAAGGACTGAGTGGGGGAGATCGGCGCCGTTGCAGGGCGGACTTTGGCGTCTCAAAACGCAAGACAGTAAGGGGGGGGTTCGCAAAGTCGCTGCAGTGGGTGTGGGGTGAAGATGACCGCGCTACTTGGGGACGGGAGGAGAAGAGGACCCCATAGGGGGACTAACGCCCAGCATTTTGAGAGGCTTTTGCAGAGGTGGATGTCGCCGACAAAACGTGAGTGGTTCTCTTCTCCGGGATGCTTCTCCTCCAAGGGCTTCAAGCATAGAGCTTCACCAAGAGCTTTGATACCATGTCAAAGTCGACGATGCGGAAGCGTAGAGACCAAGGGGAGTGAGCGGAGAGAGAGAGAGAGAGAGAGAGAGAGAGAGAGTCTCCTGAACCAATCAACCTTGGCAATGAATAACTGAATGTGTATACAATGGCGGCAAGGGTTTGCTTATATAGCAAGCCTAGTCAATTGCCCTACTGTCACAAGACGGGCACCACGTGCCGATAGAAAAGAACAAACTGAACAAACTTTAGCACTTCAATAACAACTGAACTAATAGAGAGAGAGAGAGAGAGAGAGAGACGACACGCGACACGGAGTGGCGGAATTCCATCCCAGAGAGTATTGGCCCCACACGTTGGCGCCCCTTTCGGTATTTCTTTATATTGCATCTACACAGTACAAGCCGGTACTCCAGACTCTGTACCTTCTCAAGGAAGCATGCCAGAGAATGAGCCCTAGCCGCATATTTAAAGGCCCTTGGCCGAAAAAGCAATTACAGTGAAAAGCCTTCAAACTCAAAAGCATCTGGTCCAAAAGCAAAGCCAAAAAGCTGCCATGTAAATCACGGAAATCCATACAACCTGCCACCTCATCAGCCAGCGCAAAACGCGGAAATCCGTACAGCCTGCCACGTCATCATGTCACCGCAATTTTCAAAAATCTGCCACGTCATCAATTTTTGTGTGTGCGGGTCCTGCTTTATTTTAATTCTTTTGTCACTTGGGCCCTATATGACGGGGTCCCCATAAGTTGGTAGGACTTCTTCTACTGTTACTTGTTCTTCGGCCGGCATCTGTAAGTTGGCTCCATTCTTTAGGCTTTGACACGTCAGCAGTTTGTTACATCTCCCCTTCTTGAAAGAGAGTAAGTCCGCAATTACAGCATATCTGCAAAACAACTCAAGTTAGCTCAAAAAATTTCCGAGGGACAATCAGTTTGCTCTTTTTATTGAGGAGTTAGCTTCTCCTTTCTGCTCTTTTGATCAAGGAGTTAGCTTCTCCTTTCGTCCAGATCGGAACTCTTGATATTCCGACGTAGTAAAATTAGCCATCACACCCAGGCCGTACTAATCTTCCACGGGTGTCTTGATGCACTAAAATTACATACCCAGGCAATCTCATCCAATTAGGAATATTCAATGGTTGGCACATCACAATGCAACACAAATGCTTACATATGCATGTTACAAGACACAACAAACAACGCCCTTGAGCACTCTCCCGAGACAAACGATCTGCGTATGAAGCTACTTAACGACTACCTCGTCACTCCCCCCGCAAATAACCTAAAAAGGTCCGGGCCATGAGCTCAGAAGACTGTACAACCAAACGCTCCCCAGACCGCAGTTTGCGTCGCTTGGAGGTTCAAGCATACTACCAAACGCTCCCCAGGCATCGGTCTGCGTCGTTCGGAGGTTTTCTAGCATACAACAGAACGCTCCCCAGGCATCGACCTATGTCGTTCGGAGGTTTTCTAGCATACAACGAAACGCTCCCCAGGCATCGGTCTGCGTCGTTTCGCGGTTCAAACAATACCAAAACAGTATTTCTCACTTCTCCACCCGGGAGTAAAATCACCAATCAATGAAACCAGTATTAAAACCAAAGTCAAACATTTCAAATCGGCACCAAAACAAGTTCAAAACAGATACCATTCATTTCAGACAAATATCAAACAGGATCACCAAACAAGTTCTCAAACAAATTCTCAGACAAAATTCAAACTTAAAAAGCAATCTCGACATCAGCCGAGCTCGAAAGTCGGCTGACTTTCCATCCTGAAACCTGCACCAAAAACTAGGGTTAGGTTCCTTCCATGAGGTCATAGCCAAGCACAACATGGTCCATCAGCTCTTGGACAAAGAGTGTTTTCGTTGGCGGCAATGGTAGTCTCAAGATAGCAATCGAACCGGACCTCCAAGGTCATCTACTCGTGAAGAGACATCTACTGAGAGATGTCGAGAAATTTCAATTTATAATCTGCTAGGGTTTCCATGGCAAGCATTTAAGGCAGTGTAACAGGGAACGGGGGGAACACAGCCCAAACGTTTCGAAACTGCGTTCCGCACGAGTCCCGTTCCTGAAACGGAGATGGGAACGGAACGTCGTTTCGGAACGGGGTGTAACCGGAACGGTGTTCCGGAATGGGGAGAACGAGGCGGAACATGAGACGGAACGGTGAAACGCGGGGTGGAACCGACAAAAGTAGGCATTTAGGGGCAAAAAAGTGGGCTTTTGGGGGCAGTTTTGGGGCTTTTTGGGGAACATATTTGGTGCAGTTTGAGAGCAGGTTAGGAGGCAGATTTGGGGGCAGTTTGGGGTTGTTTAGGAGTGTATTTGGGACTAAGCTGAATGGAGGTAATTCAAGCCTTACTTTAGTGGACCATTCCGGCCACGTTCCCGTTCCGGCCCCCCCTCCTCCTCCCCATTCCCGTTCCCGTTCCCCATTCCCGTTCCGGGTAACTATGATTTCAGGATACCCCACTCTGCCATAAGTTGCACTCCAAAGGAAGATGTCAGAAACCATATAACTTCGGGCAAAAAAAATATATCTTGAAAGCTTGCCAAGTACTTGGAGTATGCTGCTTGGTAGCTGTAGACATTAACATTTGCATGGTACTGCTTCTGAGAAAAACAGTGACTTCAAACAAATCTGGATCCTTCTCTTGCAAGTGATCTTAATTGGCTTATGCCCTGTAATACATCAGCGGTGAAGACGGGAGCACGTCCAATGCGCGATGAAGTAAGGGTGGAAGTGGCTAATAAGTCCGGGTTGGAGGGCGAAGACAATAAAGCTCTATCTGCTCTTTTGTGGGACCGGTATGCTTTCAGAAAAGCACACGCCTGATGCTCTGATACCACTGTCACAAGACGGGCACCACGTGCCGATAGAAAAGAACAGACTGAACAAACTTTTAGCACTTCAATAACAACTGAACTGAAAGAGAGAGAGACGACACACGACACGGAGTGGCGGAATTCCACCCCAGAGAGTATTGGCTCCAAACGTTGGCGCCCCTTTCGGTATTTATTTATATTGCATCAACACAGTACAAGCCAGTACTCCAGACTCTGCACCTTCTCCGGGAAGCATGCCAGAGAATGAGCCCTAGCCTCATATTTAAAGGCCCTTGGCCTAAAAAGCAATTACAGTGAAAAGCCTTCAAACTCAAAAGCATCTGGTCCAAAAGCAAAGCCAAAAAGCTGCCAGCATAAATCACAAAAATCCGTACAGCCTGCCACATCATCATGTCAACGCAATTTTTGAAATCTGCCACATCATCAATTTTTGCGTGTGTGCGAGTCCTGCTTTATTTTAATCCTTTTGTCACTTGGGTCCCATCATACAAAATCCCCATAAGTTGGTAGGACTTTTTCTTCTGTTACTTGTTCTTCTTAGGGTTTAGGCCCCTCGGCCGGCATCTGTAAGTTGGCTCCACTCTTTAGGCTTTGACACGTCAGCAGTTTGTTACACCTACCCAAGACTTTGACAAATAAGTAAAAGAAATACCTAACAGCCAAAGTAAATAATGGGATCACATTGGGCAGTTCACTTGAGATGCCTAAACTTTAACAGGAACGGGGGTGTCTGGAATGTTTTCGGAACACGGGAATGGGGAGGAAGGGAGGCGGGGGTGGGGGGCAGAGACCGGAACGGTAAACTTAAAATAAGCTTCAATTAGGCTCAATTCAACCTATATTTAGTAGAGAGCCACACACACCCATTAGTCCAAGGTAGAATTCTTTTAAGGCATGCTTTGCAATGATGCTTAAGTCTTAAGGCTAAACCGCGATTGCACCACGTGCTGACATGGTAGCCCAATCACTTTCTATAAATTCAACATTTGCATTCCATTCAGCCGTTCTATGTTCCAACTGTCGTTGCGGGTCGCGTTTCGCCTTGCATTCCGCTTTTGGCCTGAGGATGAAACACTATTCCGTTCCCGTCTCCGTTTCGCGAGTGAGATCTACCTGGAAATGGGTTCCGAAACGGGAGGGTCCATTCCACACATTCCCTGGTACTATAGCTACAACATCTCAGTCACACAAACCTACGTCTTCCCATAAAGAAGACACTTCATAGATATTTCAATGATACCTTGTATGTTCATACTTACACATTTTTGGAATACACGATACAAGAACAATTTCTTTATTTTAAAGAGAGATTGTGTGCCACAAAATCTTTTCGTACTTTTACTGATCGAAGAGTTGCAAAAACCACTCTATGTTGAACATAGAGAATTTGCTCCTACATTTCAAAACTTATATCGTGATTTTTATTGCCTACTATGAAAAGTGAAGTTAAACAGTATGTTTTCTCTTGCTTGATTTGCCTAAAGATTAAATCGATAGATAGCACAGTTCAACCTTCAGCTTTAAGCTTGCTTTTCTGTTTCTCTCATATGAAATTTCCTTTCCTTTATGTTATGTACTGATTTGGCCTCATAGGCAACGTTGGCCTTTTAGGGACTCTCTCTCTCTCTCTCTCTCTCTCTCTCCGAATCACTTCCCGTTGAAGATATGGGTATGGTGAACCCTTTCCGTCTCGACGTGAAAGAATCGCATGGGAAGTAAGTTAAAAAATTCTGAAAGACACAAAAGCAAAATATTAAGTTCGGGATGGATTCAAGATATAAAGAAGTGGTTTGGAAGATGGAATGCATTACACTTGCTTCATGATGTCTTGATAGGCTCAAAAGTGAATGAGGCTTATTTACAACACAAATGTAACGCAGCTTGGGAGAAATCCTTGGAAGATGGAATGCATTACACTTGCTTCATGATGTCTTGATAGGCTCAAAAGTGAATGAGGCTTATTTACAACACAAATGTAACGCAGCTTGGGAGAAATCCGGAGATTCGCACTTCATGCATTGCACTAGATATATTGCCCCCAGCTACAAAACCATCTTCTTCTATGAACCAGGGAACTGGACCCACCCTTACATGGTTGAGGCTTGAGCCTCTCCCCAACTCTCATTCTCTACAGTGCGAGGAAAAGGACATTGCAACACTAGCGAGAGTCCACATCATATTTTGACCTTTGAGGACAACTCTCTCTCTCTCTCTCTCTCTCTCTCTCTCTCTCTCTCTCTGCTCGCGCGCGCGTGTGTGTGTGTAAGAGTTCATATTCCTTTCTTGCGAGCTTTTGAGTTTTAATTGAAACCCACCCACCTACCCGGTTCTAAGAGTTGCCATTTGGATGCCATCATAAATTTGTACTGAGATTTGCCTCAAGAGACCATTTTTCGCCTTTTGGAAGGCATCTCTCTCTCTCTGTCTCTCTCTCTCTCTCTCTCTCTCTCTCTCTCTCTGTGTGTGTGCGTGTGTGAGCGTCTGTGTGTGCACGCACATTCATCCATACCGGAACAGGGCAGGAAGAGGATAGCGGTTAAGAAATTGATCTGCAACAGCATCAGACGGCAAGCCTGTGAAACACATAAAAAAGCTGCTGTGATGAAGTGGAAGTTGAAACTCGTTGAGGTGGGCGAGAAGATTAAGAGAGGTCAAACACCTGGGGTTGAATAGAGGAGGGACGCATCAGAGCGCAGAGCGGAGAGGTCGAGTCCATCTACATCCATGGTTATGGCAGTCTCCATGCTTGTTCGCTGTACACGTACCCACTGTATGACACTTCCTTACAAGGTGGCTTATTGTTATGCGCCATGTGGCTCCCTATGGCTGGACCTACTATGGGAAGCTGTCGATATGGCTCGAATTAAATCTAGAAACCAGAGGAATCAAATGAGATTCGATGATAAAGCTAATCCCGTAGATGCTCAAAGAGCGAGGTTTAGAAGGCGGCTACGCAGGGTCATAGTGGAGGGAATGTGAGATGAGGGCAAGGCAGCTCGCGAGGGTGCATTGGAGGGACTAGTATGTGACCCACTCGTTGCTGCGGTTCTTTTAAAAAAAACTTGACCTTTATTTTTATAAAACTAACCTCCAGTTCAAAGGGTAAAAAGATCAATGTTGGATTTGTGTTCCCGTGATGTAATATCAATTATACAATGGTTGTCACAATAATGTCCAGATAAAAATTTTATTGGCACTGCCTTTTGGCAGAAAGGGAGGGTAAATGCAAGGGAATTTTAGCCTCTGTAAACGTATGCACTCAAGTGCACTATAGGGTCATCATTGATAAAGATTGTATATGACCTTCTCTCTCTCTCTCTCTCTCTCTCTCTCTCTCTCTCTCTCTCTCTCTCTCTCTCTCGTGCACTATAGGGTCACCATTGATGAACATCGTATGAGAGCTTGTGTATGCATGTGCACGCACACACACACACACGCATGTGCATGTCCTTGAGTTGAAGACTCCTCACAAAGGTCATGGGGTCTCTTGGAACTGTTCCTATGAATTTAGCAGTTCCCTTCTCTCTCTCTCTCTCTCTCTCTCTCTCTCTCTCTCTCTCTCTCTAACACATCTTGAGTTCACCACAGAGAGTTTGACCCTTGTTAGCTAGATCTCCCTCCCTCCCTCCCTCTCTCTATCTCTCTACACATCTCGAGTTCGTTGCCTAAGTCTCTCTCTCTCTCTCTCTCTCTCTCTCTCTCTCTCTCACACACACACACACACACACACCACATCTTGAGTTCACCACAGAGAGTTTGACCCTTGTTAGCTAGATCTCCCTCCCTCCCTCTCTCTCTCTCTCTCTCTCTCTCTCTCATATACACACACACACACACACACACACACATATATATATATATATATTGAGTTAAAGAAAACTTGTTAGCTAGGCCTTTGAGGGCTTTTGTGATAGCTATAAAGTTCATGACAATATGTAGGGTCTATTAGGAATTTTCCAATGAAGGTAGAGGCTAGCTCTCGCTCTCTCTCTCTCTCTCTCTCTCTCTCTCTCTGTGTGTGTGTGTGTGTGTGTGTGTGTGTGTGCCGTTTTTTGACCTAGTAGACAACAGTTCACTCTTCATCATAACTTCTTCATTTGAACTCCGATTTAAGTGATCTATAGCTTCAATCGAAGCGCATGAAGCCCTCTATGCATTGATGTAAAGACAGATTTTTTTTTAGCAATGGAAGGCTTTGTTGTAATAGCATCTCAGAATTGAAAAAACTATCAAAACTTTGCGTTTTGTTGCCGACTTGAAGGCAATGTCGGACAAAACTCGCAAGGGTGAAAAATCCACACTTCCCATGGAGAACTATGCAAAATCTCCAAGGAATTTGGATGTTAATCCAACCACATCGTATACAACAACGGAAGCAATGATCATGGCTTACTTTATCTCATTACAAGAAACCGTCAACAAGCAAGGTGAAGAGTTGCGCGCACTTGCAATGGATAATGGCACTTTAAGAGTTCTTGTTGTGGAGAATGAGCACGCACCTCAAGAAGGTTCTTGAAATGCAAACAACATGCTTGGTGCATCTTGAGAATGAAGTTCAAGAATGTAAGCGCTCTCTTGTGGACATGAATGTATTGAAAGAGCCCAAGAGCAAAGTTGAGAGTGATCATGTATTGAAAGAGGAAACAATAGATACAATACGACATGATGTATGTGAGATGAGAAATGCATCCAAATCATGGGCTGATATATGTAAGGATAATGTGGTTTCTACATCTCCTATCATGCAAGCCGTTGTCCAAGCAAAGAATGTAGAGAATGTGGACACTCAAGAATTGCAAGAACGGAAAAAACGCTCAAAGAACATCGTCATTTGTGGAATCAAGGAGGAAAGCATAGAAACACCCCAATCTCTTGCGGTTGCTATTGAAGAGTTTTTTGCTACATACTTTGGCATGTTTAGAATCATGGCTTATGGTGCATATCGAGTTGGAAAACAAGGAGTCCATCGCTCGGGAGAAAGACCTACTGTATGTACCATGGCTGATGAGATAAAGACAAAGATCATCCTTGACAATAGTTGGATCTACCTCAAAGAAACGGGTTGTAATGTATATCAGGATCGCACTCTTATGCAACAAAATGTACGTCGCAAAGCATATGGGGAAAGAACCAAGAAGGTCAAGGTGTCATCTCAAGAAGAAAAGTCACTTGAGGAGGATGCATGTCCACCCAACAAATAAGGACACATGATCTATGAGACCAACTCACGCTTGCGAATAAACTTTTGGAATTGTAACGGCTATCCATGGAATGCGGGAATTGGCATTGATGAGCTTACCAATGACTCCGATGTGATACTTCTTGTCGAAACATGGGAGCATGATGAGCAACGAATTCTTGGATTTGAGAAATATGATGTGCATTGTTTGATGTGGACCAAAAATGCAAAGCAACGTAGAGGCCAAGGAGGCGTAGCATGTATGATAAAAAAGGGTTTGAAATATGTTTCCATTGTCAAAAAAGATAAGTATAAACGCTACTTGTGGCTGAAAATCAGCCCACCAAATGGTCAAGTCATGTTTGTGGTTGGTTGCCACATTCCTCACTATGACTCCAACTTTTATGCTCGTTTGGATATGGATAGAGATCAGCCCTTTGTTGAACTAAAGGAAGACATTGCTCATTACAAGGACTAGGGTGAAGTCATTGTCTTTGGAGACATGAATGCTCACACAAATACGTTACAACACGACACACAACAAGTCGACATGCCGCATGTCTCAAGAAGAATGGATGACTCATACATATATAATCAAAATGATGCAAAAGAATTGGATCACTATGGAAAGTCAATATGTACAATAGTACCGGAATGCTCATTGCAAATGGTATATCTTTATGGCAAGGCACCAATGACTTTACATGTAGAAAACACACTAGTGATAGCGTGATTGACTATATGTTGTTTTCGGAAGCCACTCTAGAATGCATACAAAGCTTTACACTAGGTGAATGGAATCCGGAATCGGATCATAGAATGCTATGTATTGACCTCAAGTGTGGTAAAAGACCCGAGCATGTAGACTCCAATCATGATGTGAATCATTTGTACCTACGTCTAGACTTCAAACGAGCACTTATATATGTTGATATGGTGGACCAAATGTTAAGCATGACATAGCATCAAGAGAGCCCAACATTAGAATGCAGGTGGAAAGTTTTTAAAAAAGTAATTTGCTCTTGTGCGAAGGAATGCTTTTCGGTGAAACACGTCTTGCAAAAGATCTAAAAAGGGTAGCACCAAGAAGAAATGGTTCGACATGGAATGTAGTTGGATGCAAGCAAAGACAAGGAAGGTTACTTAGAATGTTCACACACATACAAAGCACTTGTTCAAGGAAAGAGGAGAAGGTGGGAAGTCAAAAAACAACTTCTTTTAGCACAAGAAAAAGCACATGCATGTGGCAAGTTTTGGCAAAATCTAAAAGACAAGCGTGTTGAGAGCTTTGGTGACTTGACTCTTGAGGATATGTATACGCATTGCAAGAACCTCTATGAGCAACCCAATGTTGATAATATGGAGTGTTGTAGCTCCCTTCCACCTATGCCTCCCTTCTTTACCATTGAAGATGTATGTTGCGCGCTTGAGAAACGTGCAACTCGCAAGGCAGGGGACCTTCAAGGTGTCAAGGCTGAAATACTTAAATGGACAAGCAAGAATACACGATATTGGATACGCGATATGTTTAACCTTGCACTTCAGCATGGCATGCCTCATGATTGGAGTGAAAATTGGTTCAAACCTTTGCACAAAGGAGGAGATGTAAACAATGTGAACAACTATCGCACTATAATGGTTGGTACTTTGATGGCAAAGTTATTTGGATGTATCATGGAGATGAAGATAAGTGAATGGGCTGAAAAGAACGGCAAACGTGCGCTAGGCCAAGTAGGTTTTCAAAAGCATCATAGCACTATTGATCACCTTATCACTCTTCGAGTTCTTATGGAAGCGTCTCGATTGAAAGGAAAAAAGTTGTATTGTTGCTTTGTGGATTTCAAGAAAGCTTTTTTTTTCGAGAAAAAGATCCTTCTATTAGTTAATGAAACTACCCATAGGGCTAAAATCTCCTCTACAAGAGTGGGCTACAACAATCATGATAAGGAGACTCTCCCAATGAAAAAACAACATATGTACAATGAGGCTAGATCAAGAGATGGGAGGAGGGAAAAGCCACACAGGTGGACGGTAGTGCCATCTGAGCACACCCTGGACCATGTTGAAGAAAGGCCCAAGACGCTAGAGTCGAAGGAAAGCCTCTCTGCGCTCCCGCATGTGGTCGGAACTGCCTTGGAGCCTCTCAAACTGTCCTCTAAGAGTATGGACCAGCTCTAGCCAAAGATCTCGAACAGTCTCTGCTGGTGGTATAGGGCGAGCCTCGAAGATGCGGAAGCAACGGGCCCTCCACATGAACCAGTGTCAGGCCACTGATGAGCTCCCAACACTCCTCTCTCTCACTGCACCACTCCTGTGGAGTAAGCTGTGTAGCAGGCTGGAGTGTAGGTCGACCCCCCTGCATCACTATCATCCTGCTCGTGGAAGATAGCTCAAACTGAAGTGTCGGGCCCGTGAGAGTGGACCAAGCAGCTACCCCCCAAGTGTACTGCCGAGCAATGAAAAGAGATGGCATCAACCAAAGGACACGAAACCACACCTGCTATGCCAGAGGACAGTCCCAGAGACAATGAAGCTGACTCTCCACAAGATGGTCACAAGTTGCACATGCAACGGAGAGACCACTATGTACAAGCCAGCTCCAAACTGTTGTAGCTTTGTGTGCAACCAGTCACTGGAACAAAGTGACTCGTCTCGGCTCTGTGGAGTCCCACAACCTCTCCCAAAAAACTGCCAAGAACTCAGTTGTGAGACCCTCCTCCTGCCAATGAGGTGCTGCAGCAGGACGAGCCTCTCTCTCCGCTGCCAGTATATGACGTCCTAGCCGAACAGTGTACTAAAAGAACGGGACACCTGGATGGCCTATAGAGGCGAAAGGGTCCCTTCACAGCCACTCTCCAGGATCCCATTGTACTCGTGCTAGTGGAAAGCTCTCCAAGCCCACAGTCTCCAGTGGCCAGTCTCAAGAGCTGCTGGGTCAGGATCTATGACACAAGTCCTCCCACAGATGCCCACCACACGAATCCTCTGAAAACAACACTCTGCCACTTGCAGGTACCCAACTGCAACTCGGTGCAAGCGTCCCTCACCCTGTAGCTCAAAAAACAGGGAGGGTATAGTCTCTAAGCAAGCCCGAACTGAGATGAGAGCCTCCAGTCGCGTGAAGGGTCCCATACATCTGGGGGCTGCTGACTTGAGAGGTGTGAGCTACGCAGCTGGTACTGCCTCTGAGAT
Organism: Adiantum capillus-veneris; assembly: GCF_014529385.1. Classification (NCBI taxonomy): domain Eukaryota; kingdom Viridiplantae; phylum Streptophyta; class Polypodiopsida; order Polypodiales; family Pteridaceae; genus Adiantum; species Adiantum capillus-veneris. The sequence goes on along the minus strand of NC_140945.1, from coordinate 109,194,973 downwards.
GTCCTGGCACATGCTCTACACCCCTCTCATGCCCTATTAGCTGAATGCCTTGAAGCTCCTCTGCCAAGCCTGAAAACTGTAACCAGTCACCTAGAGAGCGTGCTGGACCCTCTGCCATGGGACCCCAGGAAACATGAGGCCAACTACAAACCAAGTGGCCTCTCTGAGTGCTAACCATGGGGTTCCAAACAAGAGGTTGTCTTAGGCGCTCCTCTGTGCAAGTAGACTGACGCTGCTCCAGGCCTCCCCACAGTTGCTCCCAGGAACGGAACAGACTCACAATGAAGTGATCCTCTAGTCTCCTCCTCAAGCCAACTCTACGCATCTCTGTGAACATCCATCGAGTCGAGGGTCGCCATGGGCCTCCAGCCTAAGGCACCCTAGCACGAAGCCGCTGAAGCAAGAACTCCTTCCAGGGCTCCTCACCTAGAAGAATTCCTCTGACGATGAGCTTCCCAAGAAGGGCTCTGCTTTGCTGTGCTGGGTCTGTGATCCCCAACCCTCCCTGAGAACATGGAAGAATGATGCCATGCCATGCCACTTTGGCTCGGGCTATCTGAGTGTCATGCCTTGACCAAAGGAAGTTCCTAATCAGCCTCTCAACCCGGCTAATACAAGAACTCGAGAAGATCCAACAAGAAGTGATGTACCACATAGTAGCCAACAACACCTGGTTGGCCACTACAACTCTGCCTACCAAAGAGAGTCATGCGGAGCTCCAATGTAACAACTTCCTCCTGATAGACAAGAGGAGGGGAGCAATCTGTTGCTCGGGAGACAAGTCCAAACCCACTTGACAACCCAAGTACCGAACTGCAGTCCCTGGGGGAATCCACCTGAAACCCTCACCTGGCATCCAATCAGTGTAGGAGCACTACGAACCGAGAAAGCCACAATCTTTCTCCAATTGATTAGTGCGCCAGATGCACAACAGAAAGTCTCAAGAGCCTCTTCACACCTGTGTAGGTTGGCCTCCTGGCCATCCAAGTACAAGGCTGAGTCATCTGCAAACTCAGTGTTCAGTAACTCATCTCCCGGGATAGGGAGCGCTAAGCCACGTAAACCAACCTGCTGTAAAACCAAAAACCTACTCATCGCCTCAGCATAGAACAGAAAGAGGAAAGAGGCAAGAGGGCAGCCCTGTCTGACCGACCATGTGAGCATGAGGCGTTCACCTCTACCTCCTGCTAAAAGCACCTGACTGTGTGCCCGTCTGTACAAAGCTGACACCCCTCTGATCCAAGCATCTGAGAAGCCCATCCTGCATAGAGTGCCCTCCAAAAAATCCCAGTCAACTCTAGTGTAGGCATTTTCAAAATCAAGAAGGAGAATCACCAAATCCTCACCATGAAGCCGCGCAAGGGCAGAAGCCTCCCAAAAAGTAAAGATGTTGTCAAGGATACTACGCTCCTTGACAAAACCTGTCTGAGTCCCATGTGTAAGGCTCTCTAGGAGTGGCTGAATCCTCAAACTCAAAGCCTTGGCAAGAATTTTGTGGCTGAGTTGAGGATGGTGATGGGGCGCCAGTGTCGAATCTCATCCAAGGAGCCACCCTCCTTGGGAGTTAGGTAAATCAGGCCATCACTCATGCTGTCATGCATCTCACCTGTGTGCAAAATGTACTGAAAAGCACTACATAGATCTGAGCCAAGCAAGTCCCAGTACTCCAAGAAGAAGCTCGGGGTCAAGCCATCCTCACCCGGATAGCTACCATGAGGAAGTGCACTAAGAGTCGTGTGTAGCTCCTCTAGCTGAAGAGGCAGCTCAAGCCTTTGATGCATCTCCTCAGTCACAAGACAAGGCATCTGTGCCCACACCTACTCTCTGTATGCATCCTGACGCTCTAACTGGGGCTCTGCAGACAGTAGATCACAGTAAAATTCAGTAGCAACTGCACGCATGTCCTCTGGCTCTGAAGCAACTGACCCGTCGGGCCTCCTCAACTGCCTGACCTTGGCATGCGTATGCCGAGGGCTACTGCCTCAAAGAAAGCGCATGTCCCTTTGTCACCCACCTGGGTCCACTAAGATGCGTAACGATGGAAAGCAAACTCATGGCGCCTCTCCTTTGTGCTGACGAGCTCCTGGCGAGCCTACTGTAACTGCTCCTCCAACGAAGGACTGTCTGGATGCTGCTCCTGCATCCTCTGCAAGGAAGCAATGCCCCATCGGAGGCGTTGCTTCTCCTCTCTCGCTGCAGCTAGGCGAGCCAAAGACTCCGAAAGAAAGAGCCGACTTAGTTGAGCAAGTCTTGAGGCCACTATGTCAGCAGGAGAGTCATGTGCATCTAAGCTCTCTGTCCAAAGAGCCTCCACTTGCTCTCTGAGCGCAAAGTCCAACAAGACCCTCTCTGGGATGCGTAGCATCGTGCTCCCCCTCCTCTGCCTATTAGTCAATGTGAGGATCATTGGTGCATGGTCCGAAAAGGAAGTCCCAGCCAAAATGCCAACAGTCCCTCCCAAGTCACAGAAGTCATCACTAGTGTAGAAGCGATCTATCCGCGATAGATTCGCTCCTCCCACTCGACGGTCTGAAGGAGAGAAGGCCAGGCTGTTAGGTGGACTCACAAAGGTAGAATGCTACCACACATCAAAAACCCGCAAAGTCATACATAACCTCTCCCAACCCGCCAACTCATCTCCATGCACAGTAGTATGGCTACCTCCAACCCTGTCAGTTGGGTCCTCCAACATGTTGAAGTCTCCCCCAATGCACCATTTCTCTGCATGTGGTAGAGACTCTGCAATGTGAGCCCAAAACTCTGCATGTGCGCTTGTCACATTAGGCGCGTAGATGTTCAAGAATCCCATCAAGCAACCCTGAACCTGCATAGTAATCCATTGAGCCTTGCCTGGCACAATAATCCCCCTGCCAACAATGGGCTGCTGCTGCAAAGAGTCAGCAATGGTCATACATACCCCACCCTGGATGCCTCCAGGTCCAAAAGCAGCTGACCAAAAAGTCTCATAGCGACCACGCAAAATCTGACCACAACGCCGAATGCGGCTCTCACAAAGGTGATGCTCCTGCAGCATAAGAATGTCAATCTCACCACCCACAAGGCATCTCTGCAGCTCCTAACACAGCCGACCCCTCTGACGTTGAAATTGGGGCCCTCCTAATCCCTGCACATTCCATGAGATGATCCTCATGGAGTCAGTGAAAGAAAACAGATGCTGCAACAGCAGCCAACCTTGTTATCTTTGAGGCCAGTTTGGATGGGGAGTAATCCGCATCCGAACGACCTCTAGACAAGCGCGCAAGTAGTGACTATCCCGGCCAGGCAGCGTGCAGCCCGAAGTGCTACATCCTCTATCCAAGAATCCTCATGCACAAAAACATAACAGGCAAGGCACTGAGTGTCAGCAAACAAGTGCACCACAATGTGCCTGCAACCCGTTGCATCTGGAGGTGTCACGCTGAACTTGGCAAGAGGCCAAAGTGTCTGTACCAGATCTGTCACTGCTAAGTCCCCTGTGTGGTGCTAGAATTCAGTAGCCTGGGTCTGGAGCCAGTCCAGGCTGCGTGCTCAGTCCACTTTGTGATATCCCTACCACACAACGGAAACGAGAAACCCACCGCTATGTCCAAGGCCTCACTGCCTCTAGTTGCAAGAAAGAGGACGTGGACTCGAAAGCTGGCCTCCTCTAAGTCGAAAGAGGAATCACCTAGAAACCAAGTGAAGCTGTAGTTGAAGAAATCCCAACGTCTGCAAATGTCAAAGCTGGTCAGACCTCTGGGGATCGCTACAAAGGGAGAAGTGAGCACCAAAAAAGGCGGCCTCAGGTGGGGTTGTCCCTCACGAACCACACGGCTCGCAGCAAAAGCACTATCAAGAGAACGCCTCGAGGTAGAAGCGTGACCAGTACCCTGCGTCTGAGGAGGAGTGGAGGAGGGGTTGGGAGACGAGGCTGTGGGCCCCATCGGGGAGAGAGGAGGGGCGGGGGGCGAAGGTGGAGGTGGGGGGGACGAGGCGGGGCGGCAACGGCGGCTGAGGGAGGAGGAGGCGGTGGTGGAGGAACAGTGGACGGGGCATCCTCAAGCAGGTCCTACTGAAGGGGGTCAAAACGATTCCCAGCCGGAACCCAGTGTGCTGCTGAGCTGCACATGTCAGCCACCAAGAGGAGCAGTGGGGTGAGCTCTCCCTGACCGAAGCGTCTAGGCACTTGCTGCCAACCATCAATTGGCTGGTCACTGGTCTCTGTCGAAGTACCAGCCTGTGTATCCTGTGTACCTGGTTTCTTGGCATGCTCAGCCTTGGGAGGCTGTGCATGCGCTATGGGTCGAGGTCTCCTGCGAGGACTGGCATTTGGCATATGGCCCATCTGTCTGCAAATGAAACACTAGTTCGGGAGACCCAAATACTCCACATTCTGTCTGATCCATCCCCCACTCACCCTAGGCAACAATACCACCTTGGGGAAGGAGTGTGTGTCACGAATGAGAACCTGCACAGTAGCTAGACCTGCGGCCTTGGACACAACTGAAGCTGCCGTGCGTGGAGACTCCAAAACTATCTCGAACATGGAACCAATCCTGGGTAGGTTAGGATGGTACTCTCGCCTCATGCCTGGGAAACAAACCGAAATCAGCGAGTCAGCCTCCTCCTCGAGCACATTTGTAGTAAGGTCAAAACCGTGATGCCAACATCGGAAGTAAGCTCGAGCTGCTCTGATGCCGAGTGGGCTTATCGAAATCACCTTGGTCGTCATATCTGCAGACTCAAACTCTACCTTGCAGTACCCTCTCTCGAGGATCTGGACATCGGTGATCTTGCCCACATCGGAGAGAAGACGCGCCTGTAGTAAATCCCAAATCTTGCCCTGACTGGGCCGAGGGCCAATGATCTTATAGATAACCGAAGTGGCTTGCAAGCGCTCCTCTTCGGCCATCAAGCTTGCTTGCTCTTCTTGCGAAAGAGCAAGTCGAAGGGTCAGCTCCGCGGTGTCGGGCGAGGGGGCTTCTGTGGAGTCCCTCTGAGGTGGAGGAGAGGCTGCCATTTTGTGCCTGTTGTGCTGAAAGGATAAGCTCATTAATGTTGAGGCGAATGCCAGCAAGCTGAAAAAATAGCCTACAGGCAGGCGGAAGGCGAAAACAGGGAAACAGGGGGCGGGGAGGGAGTAGGAGGGCTGAGGCCAAGGGGCGGGCAGGTGCAGCGATGGCGAAAAGGGGGTGTGAGGGCTAGATGTACCGCACATAGGCAAGCTAGCTGTACCCCACGCAGGCAGGGCAGCGCGCTGGTGGGCTAGACAACGACGGGCAGGGCAGCGGGCAAGGTAATGCGCATGCGAGGGAGGAGGGGGGAGATGTGAGCGATGGAGAGAGGAGGGGGTTGCTGGTGCGTGCGCAAGGGGGGCGTGAGAAGGAGCGAGCGTCGATGAGTTCTTCTTGAGCCAGTGGATATTTCAAGAAATCTTTTGACATGGTACCGCGAGGAGATCTTTGGAGACGTATGCAAAGCCTTCAAGTGTTGAGAGAATTTATGCATGCAGTCTTTCGCATCTACCAAAAAGGGATATGTCGACTACGTATGGGAGATGGAATTTCAGAATTTTTTGCAAGCACCATTGGTGTCAAACAAGGATGCCCACTTTCCCCAACCCTCTTTGGGCTACTCATTGATGAATTGGAATGCATGGTTCTTCATTTTATGCAACAAGAAGGCATAGAAGAGGTTAAGATTGGAAATGCAGTGATCATTGCTTTATGCCGATGATCTAGTGCTCTTGGCACATACCTTAGAAGATGCACAAAAGCTTATGAGTGTCTTGGAACGCTTGCCTACATAGCGGGCTGATCATGAATGGATCCAAAACCAAGGTTATGCGTGTAAAGACCCTCAATGATGAAATCCATGCATTGTATACAACAATGAGCAACTTGAAGTGGTAGATAGCTTCAAGTACCTTGGCCTTAAGGTTCCATCTAATCATAGATGGAAGGATTGCGCAATGCGTCGCTTGGAAGCCGGAAAGAGGGCTTATTATGCATTTGAGAACATGTGCAATGTTGGAGAGATCAAGTGTTGGGCTCTCAAAAAGTACCTCTTTGACACATTGGTGACACCGGTGCTTCTTTATGGAGTGGAGGTGTGGGGTGGTAGCATCAGAAAGTCTACTTGGAAAGAGTTTGAGAATGTCCAAAAGCATTTTCTCACCAACTTTCTCCAAGTCAAGACACAAACACCCTACATGCTCTTACTTCTTGATTCCGGATCGCTTCCCATTGAGGTCTTGGGCATGCAGAGGGTTGTGGAGTACATGCTTAAGACACAACGTAGTCCTTTGTATTGACTTCCTAGAATCGCATATGAAGCAAGTCAAAAGGTCCAAAAGACATGCAAGAGCAAAATACTAAGTTCGGAGTGGATGCTTGACATCAAGGAATGGTTTGGAAGATGGGATGCATGTCACTTGGTCAAGGATGCGTCGATCGACTCCCAAGTTAATGAGGCCTTCTTACAACGCCAATGTATCACGGCTTGGGAGAAATACGAAGGCTCTTGCTTCAGCCATTACACCACACACATTGCCCCAAACTACAAATCTCTCTTCTTCTCTCTCTCTCTCTCTCTCTCTCTCTCTCTCTCTCTCTCTCTCTCTCTCTCTCTCTCTCCACCCTCGCTCTATCTCTAGGCACTATTTGTAATCTACATTTTGTAAACACTGGCTGCATCTCTCTCTCTCTCTCTCTCTCTCTCTCTCTCTCTATAATCTCTCCTGCGTGAAAATTACCTCTCTCCATTAAGTAAACTCCTTTAATATCTCTTAGCTACATCTTATTTCATAACACTCCATTGAACACAATTTGGATAGTTTTCATTTTGCACCAGCTTTATCTACCATGAAGCCTCTAAAATTAGCTGGTCGGTGTCTGCTTTCCAGCTGCACCGAATTCAACATTTCCCAAAACATGATATGTGTGTGTGTGTGTGTCTTCTTCCTTCATCTCAAAGGTTGCAATGGTTTGCATTTCTTGAATCCTACAAAGTTTGAAGATAATTGAAAGCTATAAACGAACGCAGAAAAATTGGGACACCATGCAAGGAGGACTTACGCACGATCGTAGACATGTGTTGTCATTGTTGTCCATCCCACAACTCTATGCACATGATCGAAGCGGACCCAACTTTTTGCAAGTCTCCACATCCGTCTAGTCGCATTCTATCAACAAGCTTAACATCAGAACACGGGCCATTGATTGAGATTTTGAATACATATCATCGTTTGCTATGATCCATGGATTGTCCTGAAAAAAGCCCCGTAGTAATTGAGACTCGGCATCAATACCAATCGTGAGGTAGTTGCTTCTCTCATTTAGTGTTTGAATCTGAGTTTACCAATCATGTAGATGAGCCTCAACAGAGGGCCAGATTAGTTTGGCAGCCAAATCAATACTTTTGTGTATGGCTAATGTCCGCATCTTTTCCAGTATAGAAAGCAGCTCTTTGCTATTTAGCTCCTCTCCATTTTCTCGAACCACCGCCCCCATTACCATCTACTTTGCTAGATTCAATTGCAAATGCCTCGATCCAGTCACTAGTGTTTCAAACACCACACGAGACACTAGTTCTCTCATCCTTTGTATTGCCAATCGCAAAAACTCCCTTTGCGATGGGGTGATTATGCCTTCCGATGTGGATGAACAACCGGGTCCAGTTGTATTCAACGAGCACGTAGAATACAGTACATGGCCAATCTCAAAGCAAAATTGGACTATTACCACAGTGGAAGCAACGAAGTGTTCCATTTTTGAAGCTCAACATACCTACTGATGCTATTGACGTTAGCAACTTCCCTGTACATGAAGTCTCATTTGATTGGCCGTTCATTGAGCTATTTTTGTATATGATGTGTCTGCCACATTTACTTCTTTTGATCAAAGCAGGATGCCTCATTTTAGAATGAACACGCTTTACCCAACAATGACCATCATACTTTTGTTCCATTCCTGACATTTTTGAGACACCCTTGGGCATAGCCTCCAACTTTAATCCATTGTACTCATGCGGAACTTCATCAATGTGTTTCTTAATTGAACGACTAGATATCATCCGACTCAACTTGGGGTATTTGTGGCTATTTAGAGCAATGTACTCTAGTGTACTCTGATCTTTCTCCACTTGGTTCGCCTGCGAAGCCTTTTTTGTGTATCCTTTTTCTTCCAAATAGAAAAATATTCTTGTTTTTTGCTGGTCGAATTCCCAACCGCAAAACCTTCATGTTCCTCAATGGAACTGTCTGGCAACTCCACTATTGCCACATTTGATTTCGGAGACATTTCCACACTTTTATCTATGACCAACAAAAATCTTGTAGACAAGGTTGAATCCAAAACAAATTGAAATTGATGACTTATTGTCACACCATCTTTCACCTCAATCTGGATATCGCCATCTGGAGTGGAAAATGATGGCATACATCTCTCTGGCCCCACAACACCTGTACTCCCTAGGGCTGACCATGGAAAATCATGATGGGCAATCAAGCTGCAAAGGGACACTGCTAGTAGTATTCAAGAACAAGCTAACCTTGGATGATGAAGATGAAGCCATAGCTCGACAAATCAAGTAAAGGGAGCTAGATACCAAGTTATATTTTAGCTTACACCCTACCCTATATTTATAGGCAAATGGCTCACTTAAACACAGATATACAAAGCTCTATCCTATATAGGTTTTTTGAGCACAATGGATATGAACATGGTGACTCACTGAGAGAGAGTAATAGTGAATGCGGAGAATACTATTAATCCTCCCCCTTGTCACTATTACTCTAAAACTCTCTTATGTGTTTTCTCTCTCTTGAAATTATTATAAATCCATATCTCTCTCCCTCTTATTGATTCTCCACCTCCCTCTCTTACTCTTAAACTTCTTCTAAATCCATATCTCTCCCTCTTATTGATTCTCCACCTCCCTCTCTTACTCTTAAACTTCTTCTAAATCCATATCTCTCTTCCTCTTATTGATTCTCCATCAAATTAAAGATAGATACTATTAATCCTCCCCCTTGTCACTATTACTCTAAAACTCTCTTCTGTGTTTTCTCTCTCTTGAAATTATTATAAATCCATATCTCTCTCCCTCTTATTGATTCTCCACCTCCCTCTCTTACTCTTAAACTTCTTCTAAATCCATATCTCTCTCCCTCTTATTGATTCTCCATCTCCCTCTCATAAATTATTTTCTTCTCCTTATCTCTATCTCTCTATCTATTATTATTTTCTCTCTATTTTTTTCTCACTCTCTCCATTACTCTTTCTCACACATCTTCAATCCCCTTTCTCTTTCTCTATAACTATACATGTATAGCTATATTGTTTTTTTCTCTCTCTCTCACTTCATCTCTTACCTTTTTTCTATCCTTTCTTTCAAGCACAAAAGCTAATATTCATGTGGTATCATCCACCATGATATCAAACTAAAAAACGTACTCTTTTGCCGCATCCACAATGGTAGTGGTGCCAAGGAATCAATCCTAATAGACTTTGGCTTGGTTGAAACCTCACTATACTAGTCCCCTAGAGTTATCAAGGGCTATTATGAACAACGCGCCAACATTTGTAGTTTGAGTGACTTTCTCCAATGGCTTCTTGCATCTACGTTCATTTTGACATTGAGAACTCCCTTGTGATCCTCCCACCTCTATTATTCACCAATGCCTCCTCAAGCAAATAATTGAGATTTGATGCTTTTGGCCTCTAATGGACCACACGTAACAACGATCAATCTCAATTTGATGCCTTCACCGTATCTCTTTCTCATCCTCTATGTGTGTGTGTGTGTGTGTGGCATTCTCTCCGACTTTCTCCCTCTCCCTCTCTCCCTATCTAAATTTCTAGCTTTCAACGAGTGCTAGCGCTCAGGAATCTCGGGGACGGTTATGGAGCGAGCTCAACGGAGCAAGATTTTTTCTCCCCATCCCACCACCACTACCTCCCGTTGCCGCCCCTCAGCACCCATTGCCACCACCAACTTAGCCCACCTTTGGTGGTTAGTGGTGCTAGCTTACTACCACCATGTGCAGCCCCTAATCCTACAATCATAGCCCATTGTTGCCCCTCCCTCTAGTGGAGTAGCCAAGAACCTCCTCCTCCTTTTGTGTGTGTGTGTGTGTGTGTGTGTGTGTGTTAGCCCCTACCCTCCCCCCTCCCCCTCTCTCTCTTTCTCCCCTCACCCCTTCTCTCTCTATCGGCCCCTCCCCTTCCCGCCTCTCTCTCTCTCTCTCTCTCTCTCTCTCTCTCTCTCTGACTTGTGTGTGTGTGCGCGCTAATAAAAAGAGGAAAACGGTATAACCTTTATATCACCCAAGTGTGGTAGATTGGTTATGCCATTTCCCTCTTGAATAACAGGTCGAGTTCAACTCTCGTATCTTTGAGGTCTCTTGGGATAGTTTCCTACGATGTTAAAATCCTCTTCTTCTTGGGTGTGTGTGGATGTGTGTGTTAATAAAAAGAGGAAAACATTATAACCTTTCTATCACCCAAGTGTGGTAGATTGGTTATGCCATTTCCCTCTTGAATAACAAGTCTTGAATTCAACTCCCATTGTTGAGGTCTCTTGGGATAGTTTCTTACGACTTTAAAATCCTCCTCTTCATCTTCTTCTTCTTCTTCTTTCCCTCCCTCTCTCCCTTTGCCTCCTCTCTCTCTCTCTCTCTCTGCCATGGATAGATTACCCCCTTTCCATGTGTTAACTGGACACACCATCCTTGTCTCTCACACGGACTGAGATCACTCAGCTCATCTGAGAGGACTTGATTCAGTTAGACACTAGGAGGACATGGATATAGCCTACGGTTGTGCTTGGCACAAAGAGGGCTTTCTACAGAGAGCATCTCGTTGAGCTTACAGAGGATGGTTTTGTGACCAGACCCGCCTAAATGAACACTCATCTATCCCACAGATTACGATGTGCTATTGGACAGATGTGAACATCATCACATTAGGTAGAGATTGAGGCTGACGGATTTAGAAGAGTACCGACAGAGGCTAGGGTTGAGAGAGAGCGAGATGTGGCGCGGAGAGAGAGAGAGAGAGAGAGAGAGAGAGAGAGAGAGAGAGAGAGAAGGCGGCCGGGGGGGGGATGCCTTCCTCTTTTTTTCTTTAAAAGAGGGAAAGAGTGGGAGGAGGAGGGGGTGTCTTAGGAAAAAAAGAAAAAAAAACCAAGCCCAAGCACTAGCAGTATATGCCTTCTTCTTTTTTTCCTAAGGCACCCCCTTCCCCCCACTCTTTCCCTCTTTTAAAGAAAAAAAGAAGAAGGCACCCCCCCCCCCTCTCTCTCTCTCTCTCTCTCTCTCTCTCTCTCTCTCTCTCTCTCTCTCTCTCTCTCTCTCTCTCTCTCCTCCCTCCATATCTTCCCACTCTCTCTCTCTCTCTCTCTCTCTCTCTCTCTCTCTCTCTCTCTCTCTCTCTCTCTCTCTCTCTCTCTCTACCACACCTCGCTCTCTCTCAACCATAGCCTCTGTTGGTACTCCTCTAAATCTGCCAGCCTCAATCTCTAATTGATGTGATGATGTGCACATCGATCCACCAATAACAAATCCTAATCCATGGGATAGATGAGTTTTCATGTAGGCGTTCCCCCCCAAACCCCTCCCCCCCCCCTCTCTGTCTCTCTCTCTGTCCATATCTTCCCTCTCTCTCTCTCTTTGCCAAGGAGAGTGTGCCCAATGAATACTTGGAACGGGGGTAATCTATCCATGTCGGGGGGGGGGGGGGGGGGAGAGAGAGAGAGAGAGAGAGAGAGAGGGAAGAGGTGGGGGCAGGCGAGAGAAGGGGGGGGGGGGACAAGGAGAGAGAGGGGTGACAAGGGGTGGACACACACACACACACACACACACACACACACACACACACACACACAGAGGGTCCAGGGAGGTGGGGGTAGAGAGAGAGAGAGAGAGAGAGAGAGAGAGAGAGAGAGAGAGAGAGAGAGAGAGAGAGATAGAGAGAGAGAGGTGGCCAGAGGGGGGGGCGGGGGGGGCGCAGGGGTATAGAGTGATAGGAAAAGAGAGAGGAAGAAGGAGTGGAGGACCTTAAGGAAGGGAGGGGGGTTGCTAGAGGACAAGATGGAGGAAGGGAATACAGTTATAAGAGTAGATGGAGAGAGGAGGTGTAGGAGAGGGAGGATGTTGGAGGAGGAGGAGCAAGGGAAGAGGAGGAAGCACATGGGCGGCGAGAGGAGGAAGAGGAGGTAGGGACGACGGTCCTCAAAAAAAAAAAAGCTTGTTTGAAGACCTAACTCATGCATCTGACCCTCTCTCTATCAGTCAAGCATGGCAACAAACTCTTTCAATGAGCGCTAGCGCTCAAAATTCCGCTCAAGCGTTGCAATGAGGTTAAAATAAAAGATTGCACGATTCAAAATCAACCAAGCTAGCACTCACGCTCTACAATGAAGCTTTAAAAAAATCAAAAGAATGTATGCTTTTATGAGAGCCTATATAAATAGGTAATGGTAAATAATTTTTTGACAAAGAAAAACTTCAAGCGAGGAGAATTTTAAAGCTTTACAGGTACCATCACGTTCTCTTCTATCTCTCTCTCCCTGTCTTGCTCAATGCAAAGGTCTTGCGCATCGATTTTGCCAAGCGCTAGCGCTCGCCAAGTGTGATGAAACAATAGAGAGATTGTGAGGAATAGGGGGGATAGCTTGGCAACTTGATTTCTAAGCGCTAGCGCTCACCTTTGACTCAACGCAAGATGGAGGGAGAGGGAGAGAGAGGGAGGGAGAGAGGGATGCATGAGTGTTGTTTAAGTGGATGGTAATAAAGAAAAAATAGAGAGATCTTGAGTTTAAAGCCTATATAAAAAGGTGTCAATGCTTGTTTTTAAATCGACAATATCCGTGTGGAAAACAATCATCCCTCCTAAGGTTAGTTCCCTCTCCCTCACACTCTCTCCTTCCCTCCCTCGTCTTCTCTTGTGAGCTTCTACGTGAGTGCACGCTAGCGCTCTCTTAGCTGAATGAGCATGGGAGATTGATATGTACTATGTAAGACTATTAAGGGGTCAGAACCAAGTGAATAGAGGCCCTTGAGGGGTCTTTGGGGCCTCTATTCGCTTGGTTCTGACCTCATAGGCCCTTTGCTTGTAGCTCAAGATATAGCATTTTTAAGCTTAGGGCCTCATGAGGTGAGAACCAAGCAAATAGAGGCCCCCTCTATTCGCTTGGTTCTCACCTCATGAGGCCCTAGGCTTAAAAATGTTATATCTTGAGCTAGATACGTCAAATTTCAGCGTTTTAAAGTGCTATCCTGAGATTTTGGGACGTTTCGGATGCATCCATGGTATTCTTTTTATATTTCTCATCGCACATCACATCGGTCTGGAGAAAGAGAGAGAGAGAGAGAGAGAGAGAGAGAGAGAGAGAGAGAGAGAGAGAGAGAGAGGGAGGGAGGGAAGGTGATGGATAGCAAGTTCTCAAAAGGTAGGGAAAGAGGGGAAGAGAGAGGGTGTATTAGAATATTAAAACATATAAAGTTGATAAATATAGATAAAGAGGAAAGAACGTGAGAGATAGTTAGAAAGATAGAGGGAGGTTGCGAGGGAGGGAGAGCGAGAGATTATTTGAGAGCAAGAGAGAAAATTAATCACAAAATCAAAACAATTATTTTTTACAGATAAAAGCTTTGGTGCTCAACTTTTTCTACTCTCTAAAGATGGCCAAGAAAACTGATGCCGGTGCTACCGTGGAGTTTATTTACAATGGAGATGCAATTGGTATAGGTCGAATAGAGAAGACTTCAAACTTGGATAAGTTACATGGAAGCAGACTGCCTTCAGGTTGTTTCTCTGTTACTGTGCTAGAAGTTTATAATGGCAAGGATGCTCCTTTGCCTCATGTTCCATCAACAAATGATGAAATGACTACTTTAAAGAAGGCAGAGAAAAGCCTTGTTGTATGGCCAAAAAGTGATCTAGTAATTTATCTGTTCCTCTCTTTAGAGCTTAAATTACATCATATTTGAGTATAGTCTATCAATGAATGATTGCTTGATAGTAGTTAATCAATCCTGTATCATTTTTTTATTTGTGTGTCACCAAGATATCACTTAGGAAAGAATAAGAAGAAATATCTACTTCTACTACAGTAACTATATCAAATAGCATGCCAGCTAATGTTCTGTCATCTCCACCTGCCACAACATCTGAGAAATCTAAAAAATTTGCAAAGAGAAAAGCTAAAGTTCAGGAAGGAGCATCGTTTAGATTTGTGGAGGACAAATACAACTCTAACAAAGAAATCGATGATAGAGAAATGGAGGCTTATTTGACAGCAGGAGCAAATGTTGGAGGAGAATTTCTCAAATACGAAGACGAAACAGTTCGGAAAGATATGTTATCAAAGAATCTAGGAAACTTGAAGGTAAACTTAGAGCTTCTTGGTTTAAGGCTATTATGAGGGTCCTTTGATTTGGTCTTTGACATGCATTGACGACTGCAGATAGAGCATGAATCACCACTACCTTGGGTTCCTCTTTGTCATTTATGGTAAAGCTAGAAAAAGCAAGACAAGTTAGCTGGGACACTAAGAGATTACAACCTCTAGCAGACACATACTTATTGGAGGGGTATTATGAACCCAAGGGAGCTTCATATGCTCTCTTGATGCTCCTGGATATCCTGCTATTGATGTAGAAAATGACATCAAGAAGACATGGGATCCCTTTTGGCATGAAGGAAACGAGGAGTTCAAGGCTGAGATTCAGGACACTTGTTGAAGCAACCTATGCGGTAAAATATTGTACACTTGGGATGGAAACCGTAGGCTAGCTGCTTGGATGGGAGTACTAAAAGAGAGTAAGCTATGTTATCAATGGATTTGATTTGCAAGCATGTATGAAAAAACAATAAATAATTGTCCTTTCTTGTGATGTTAGGTGTTGCGTACGAAAAAGATGCAGATCTGTAACCTCGAGTTTGAGTAGAACTAGTTAAAGTGGATTTGTCAAATGAGGCCGACATGTTGAGCATAGTAATGTGTATAAACAAGTAACTTGTTTGGTAGAGTGCACAATTGTCTGGAAATAGTGTGAGATTGACTTGTGGGTTGAATTGCTTCAATTTTTGTAGATTGAATGAAACATGATACATATCCACATCATACACGGACATGGTGCGAGCAATGGGTCTTGCTTCAAAAGAAACAATCATGGAGAAACTACCATGTGTAGTATACAGTTGGATGTAGGCAGAGATCCATAAAAGGGTGGGGAGAAAGTATTGGTACAATGTGCTAGGTGCACTAATGTCATAGCTTCTACATCCAGTATGTGTTCTCGGATTGTTCGCTTGTTAGTCAAAAAGTATTGTGTTCATAAATTTGTTTGCTCATTGGCGCCATGTCTGTAGAAAAATATATGCTTGCCTTGAAAAAAATTATGGCAGAGAACAATAGTATGCTTCCGACCGGGTTTCAAGCAACATACAAAAAAGCCTCTTTGAGGCAGACGCACAGTCTAAAAAAATGACAAGATATGCGTTGGCGATTGTTGACCTTGCATTGGGAGATGAATGGTAGGACATTGCAGGCAATCGAGTGGACAGGTCGGCCAAAGTGGATAACAAAAGGAAAGATTGGATGGGTTGGCATGTGCAATTCTTCTCTTGGACAAAAAGACATTCATCCTGCGTGTGATGGCCTCTATTGATCGAGGAGATGTTAAGAATTTGAACATTCCTCAGACTGATGGGTACATTTGATTGCCTAGTCTTTGGACAATTTAGTCTTGGTGATAGATCATGTCATAATCATTTTTACGTTGTCACATGAGAGTCCGTCGTTTTTTGAAAGTGGTTGAGGATCGAAGTTTTCTGGTCTTCCATTCTTAGAGAGGCAGAGAATGTATACAGTTGTACCCGTAGTATAGATTTACAATTGATGCCTAGATTGGACCTGGAGTCGTTCATCAAGGATGCTAAATTGACACATGAGGGCAAGACCTTTGCTTATGAGCTAGGCGTAATGAAAAAGGGAACTTAATCTGAGTCAAGCAAAGCATTGGCGGATGCAAGAAAAAGGAGCCTTTGCATATATGCACAATAGACAATTGCAGTGCAAACGATAATTGAAATTTAATGCTAACAATACACTTGCTTGTGTTAGATGGCTGCAGATGTGCAAGTTTAACATAAAAGGGGTCAGGCCCTTACAAACAATGCTTGAAATTGAAAAATCAGAGCATATTTTGAACCCAATGCAGATAGCATGCAACTTTAGGAGCAGAGTCTATCAGGATTTGCCCTGGTTCTTCGAGTATGATGAGGGATACTTCCCTCCGAATGAAGAGAAGGTACACAACGGTGTAGTGAAGGATAGACAGGAAAGAGCATGTGGAGGCACACACACATTTGCGATAGCAAACTCAAGTATCCAAATGCCTCAATTGGAAGGGTTTGATACAACATCTCATGTGTGAAAGTTAATGCCTTTATTGCATAGTGCCTGCTCCCATCGTTCGTGTTGGGCTATCAGATTCTGAAGTGCCTGAATGGAACAGAATGGAGGTGTGTAATTTTGGAGAGCTTGCCTATCCAACGCTATCTACATCAAATGACCGAGGTGTGTTCGTAGTCATTTGCTTGTCGAATAATTATAAAATGGTACATTATATTGCCACTGTTGGTGGATGGTGTGAAGACCACACAAATGTGGTTGTTTGCAAAACACCGATATGCAAGAAGGATAATAGACACTTTTGGTGTCTGTAATGAGGAAAGAGCACACCCGGACTTACGAGGCAATTGACATACCGTCGGACGATGCCTGGTTTGATGGGCTAGATGAGAGTGATTAGACAAAGGACATTGATGGGACACCTATGCGAGGTAATCTAAGACACCGATTAATCATAGTAAATTTTGTCTATATCTTTGACTTTTGTTTGTCGTGCAAGAGGTATGGAACATGGGCATTGGCAATTGCTTGCCCAATATACAAATGAGAACGAATTGTTGTACAATACGGAAGTGACTGTGGGGCAGTGGCTTTGCTGGGAAGCCAGATGGGCTGAATGATGACAATATTTGAGAGCATCGAGAGCCCCTTTGTACTATCTTGGATCTAGAGGTTCCTCTACATTATAATTTTTTTGTGATGTGTACTTGCTAAGTGAATCATGATTGCTACTTTGCTTAGTCTTCCATAGGCCCCAACAAGGTAGAGCAAGGAAAGTCAATAAAACGCAGGAGAGCAAGGAGGCCAAAGCACAACAAGGAAACGACACAAAGTCACAACAAGAAAACAAACCAAAGCACACTAAGGCAAGGATCTGGGCAAGGTAAGGACAACAAAACTAAGCAAGGAAAGGATGAGAAGGAAGGTCAGAAGGTGAAAAACATTTAGTGACAACAAGAAAGAAAGAGAAAATCCTTTAAGGCCATAAAATTGAAGTCAATGTTTAACAAGAGAATTTCTATGGGGTGTCTAAGGTCTTAAGGAGACACTCAAACCTATTGTCCCAAATTACACCTTGACAGAGATTGATATGAAGTGGACAAGGACAAATTTTGCTAAGCTCCAAGAGCTATCTCACAATTTCCGTATTTATCTTTTCCAAGGTGCCTACATTTATGCATGCCATGCTAGAGGGTCACCCTTTTTGACAAAGACATAATCATTTTCAAGAGTCGGAGGCATTAATCATGGTAAGTTTAAAGCCTATCCCAATGCATTATGAGAAAACATACAATATCCTCAAAATTCCCCTACACAGAAAGCACAAGGAGGGGGGGGGAAAAGGAAAATACACTTGACAATACACAATATGCCTCTCTACAACTAGAGCGTAAACACCTCTCAAAAAACTCAAACTTCTCAGCAAACCTTTGTTTGCACACACCCAAACACACACTCATAAAAATTGCGGCTTGCGACACACCAACTGACAAGATCGGTTCTCAATCACACAATCACACACACAACCTATCTCTCTCTCTCTCCACCACAAATAGCACGGAGGGCTCACGCAACCAACACCAGTGCACAAAAGAAGCTAAGGAATCGGATGGTTCACGATTATCCATGATATCGGACGGTAGATCCGCTCCAAATGAGTGGTGAGGACATTGTTTTCCACGTGGCAGAGAACGTTCATCGCGACGTTGGAAGGACGAGCTAAGCTATGGCGAGCTACTGTACGATTACCTGCAACATCCCGCCCGCGTCTAGCAACTTGGCCACGCGCTCCTTTTTCCAGCAGCTTAAGCCTGCCTACTGGCCTTGGGAGAGTGTACGCTATCACAACCCCCTCCCCCTCCTTGTTTCTCACCGTTTTCCCCAACACACACACACACACACACACTACCTCTCAAGACTTTGTGAAAGATAAAATTTTGAATCTGCAACGAACGCTTGGTCTTTATTCGTTCACTGGTCGAGAGAGTAGAATCTACTCGCAGCATCTCAAATTCCAATCTGCAACGAAGGCTTGGTCTTTATTCGTTCAGTGGTCGAGAGAGTAGAATCTACTCGCAGCATCTCAAATTCCAAAGGACATTTTAATCCGAGTTTCATAAAATTGAAGGGACTCAAGGAGGCACAAACTCTTCTACTCTGCTGACCTTAGAACCTCTGGAATTCTGCTCGTGCCCTCCAAACAGGGCGCACCGGATTGTTGCACAGTGCACACCTGGGAAAGTCATCACTCCTCACCTATACCCGCAAATTGTTGCATTATTGGCCCCCTCTCCCCAACATCCACGGCCTACCCGCCGCTCGCCATAAGGTCACAGTATTACTGCCTTTCCCTAATACTGCATTTGTGGTCTACATAAGAGCGCCTTCTTATAATCCTGCCAATGGCGCTGCTCAGAAGGCCTTCTGCAAAAAGTGAAGCCCCCATACGCTTGCCAAAACTGCCTCCCACGTTTGATTTGATGCTGGGATAGAGGGAGATTTGCTGCTGGGATAGAGGGAGGTTGAACCACCCTCTGAATCTACCTCTCACAGCTTGACCGGCTACAACTAGCTTTCCCATCGTTTACAGGCCTATTTTGAGAGCTGTAAGCTGCGCAGAGTGAACACTCCAAATAAGATATCACTCAATGACTGGGATGAAGCCTGGCTATGGGACCACTGTCCCTTTCCAAAGGCACCTCCAAGTTTTAGGAGGTCTTTCTTGAAAAGGTGCCTCTAACAGGTTTATGAGAAGGCGCTCTAAAGCTACTAGTTTGAACTCTTGGGAGCAATTGTGGGCCGTTGGATAAAGCTTGTCAAGTTAATGATGGCAAACTTTCTTCATCTTTTTTGTAACGGGGGATTGACTACGCAGTCTTTTGTTTATGTAGGCCACTTTTGAGAGAGTTGACATTTGTTTTCCTATTTGGGCATTGAGTAGTGAGTCATACACACTCTTTCTCATCCTTCCATTCTTCCCTTGTTATCATGAGATATAAAGGCAGCTATGCACTCAGGAGCCAGGACGACCACTAGATGAACTCACCCACATTTTGACAAAGACGCCGCATGATGCAGCATCAGAGAGGCATATCTCGACAACAAGCCTACACGCAGACGATTTGGGAGCATGCCTCAGAACAGTTGGTATGATGAGGAGTGTAGAGAGACGAGGATCAGATTACAGAGAGAGGTACTCATGGGTACTACTACACATAGACAGTCACGTATTATCTTCCACCGCCTAGTGTGACGAAAGAAGAGGGCTTACCTGTCTCAATTAGAGCGTGATCTGTATCAGCTATTTATGAGTCACGACTCTAGTGAGACATGGAAGCTTTTCAATGAGCACTCTCCACCGCCAGCCATCACTTCCATAGAGACATGGGGGGATATGCTAAGCTTTGGATGCTCTCCCTCCTTGTGTGAGAAAGATATGGAACCATCCTGTCGTAGCTTTCAAATATGTGAAAACTTTAGGACAAAAAGCTTTCAACTATAGTGACATAGGACGTAATCTTAAAAAGCAAGAGAGGCTTGCAATCTCAAGTATTGATTGCCCTTGTAGTAAATCTGCCTTTTCTTCTTACGTAAATGGAGCTTTGGGTCATGTAGTTACTGCGGATTGTTCTATCCTTCCTTCGGATTCCTTGAAAGACCTTTTCTCAAGAGGTACTAAATATAGGCTTCCTTCTTCAAACGACTCTTGCCTTCTCAAAGCCATAGAAAAAGGAATTTCTAGTTTCGTAGTAAAGTTTGAGGAGTCTTTAGGAGTTCAAGGTATTTTTACCCATTGGAAGTCTGTAATCCTCAAGAAAGCTTCTTTGAAATTAGCATCTTGCTCTCGGAACGTTTCTTCAGGAAGGAATAGCTTATCTTCTTCTGATCGTGATGCTCTTAGGAAATTTCATCGTGATTTTGTAATCTCTTATGTAGATAAGTGCTCTAATAACTTTGTTGTTACGTGCAAAAAGTTCTATTTAGAATGCTTGTTAGGTGAAGTAAACTCTCAGACTTACAGTGATTGTGATCTTTGAATGCAAGAGGTTATCTCGAAACATCAAGACTTTTGTAAGTCTTTTGGTTTCAAGTGCCAGCCTAAATTACCTTTTTTATATACCGTTTGGAAGTTCCACAAGAATCCTATAAAGCCTAGATTTATAGCTGCTTCTTGTAACACCTCTTTGACCGAGGTTTCCAAATGGCTTAGTTATTGTTTCAAAGCCATTTTACCTAACGTAAATGAATTGTGGAATAATATGCTAAAGGAAGTTTACGTACCTACCGATTCAAGTTGGATTTTAAATAATTCAGTAGGCGTGATTCCTGTTTTAAAGTTTTTGAACTCTTCAAGAAGCCTTAAGGAGAAATCTTCTCCTTTATGTCTCCAAACTTTTGACTTTACAACGCTATACACGAAGCTAAATTTGGAGGACCTTAAATTTAGAGTCAAGTCTCTTATTTCAAAAGTTTTTGCGTACAAGCTTGAGAAGGATAGGTACAAGGCATTGTTAGTAGAAAAGTCAGCCTTGAACTTTGACTTCTTATGGCTGAAAAATAAGAATGTAGATGTAGACAAAGGAAGAAAGAGATTCACCAGGATTGTAGATGACATTGACATCATATCTTGGTTAGATTTTCTTTTGGACAATTTATATATAACCATCGGCGACTCTCTTTTCAAGCAAACAATTGGTATCCCTATGGGCACCAATTGTGGTGTTTTTCTTGCTAATTTCTATCTTTTTACTTATGAGTTTGATTTTATGGAGCGTCGTGTCCTTGCTAACACTTGCCCAATATTTTTGCATAAGTTATGCAATGTAAGACGCTTTGTAGATGATCTTTTTGTCCCTGACGTTCCTTCTTTTCAAGATTTTATGTACTTGAATTCGAGTTCTGTAGGCGGAGGAATTTATCCCAAGGAGTTTTGTGAACTTAACTGTACCACAAATAGTGATTGTTGTGTCTTTTTAGACCTTAAGATTTTAAGACTCCCTTGGGATTAGAAGTAGATATCTATGATAAGCGCCTTGAACGAGAATATGCCAATCTAAAAATCATCCGCATACCTCACATTTCTTCGAACATTTCTCTTTTAGCTAAGTACGGTGTCATTTGCTCTCAACTATTTAGATTTTCTCGTCTTTGTTCTAGTATATCTACTTTTGTTGTTCAATCTTGCCATCTTATTTCTTTACTAGTTGAAAAAGGATACTCATTCAAAAGAATCATGAAAAAAGTTCGTTCATTTTTGCATCGCAGTAAGTTTATTTTTAGTGTTTCTTCTTTTGGAATGTTCAAGATAATCAGTAGTAAATTCAATAGAAGTGGGGAGCTAAAAAGCCCACTTATTGTTTGACTTAATAACACCTTATGTTGTTGTTTTGATCTTTAGCGCTTCTAGTATTTTCACTATAGCTTGACAATTGCTAGCCTTTATCATGGCTGAGTATGCGCATCACCTCCGGAGGGTGATAGAAACTCAGCTCGTTGGTTTTGTAGAGTACGTTCAAAGCATGAATGGCCTCTATATAAACCTGCACCTACTCTTGGGCACTGACGACGTGAGTAGGGATGTCATAGCTGTTGTCCAAGCTATGCATGATAAAGGTGATAATCTTATTCTTCCTGTTTGGACAAGCAGTGAAGTTGAGATCACATATTGTCAAGTTTGGTTCTTTGCTCTTCGTAGGTTTGTAGTAGTATTCATTTTTCGATTTCATATTTAGCTTACCTGAGGACTTAAGAATGTGTTCCATTATAAGTTGTTGTGTGAAGTTTGATTTCTAGGATTAAGTTTTTAAGATGTCTTATCCTTTTTTTGCTTAAAGTTGAGTACTTGTTTTAAGCCAAGTAAATCGCGTCAACTTATTTTACACATGTCTTTTCTAAAAAACATTTTTAAGTTAATAATGTTTTGTTTTATCTAGTTTTGTTTCGTAGCTAACAAAGTGATTTAGTTTGTTTGTTTTTTTGTTTTTGTTTTTCTTTTCTTTTCATGTGTCCCTTGCTTTTATAGTTTTATGAGTGCTTTATTCCCTCTTATAATTCGTGAGTTCAGACTATTCTGAACTTATGAAGGTATATACATCTCTCTATACAGCATCGGGGCAGCCACCTTTGCCTGACCCTCCAGAGGCATGCCCAAAAACATGTACTTTCTTTATTGCTGAGAGGGTAAGGAAAGCCATTGACAAGATGAAGACAGGAAGAGCACAGTATCATGATGGTCCGGTAGCAGAGCACTTTATCCATGCCAGAGATATGCTTGCAGTGCCTCTTGCTAAGATGGTTAATAGAGCTATGTATGAGGGTTTCCCCGAGACTTGGAGTATGTCTACTATTGTGTCTATCTTCAAGTCGGGAGATCCTATGCTTCCTGGGAATTATCGAACCATCATGGTTGGTCACACTTTGGCTAGGCTATATGCATCAATTCTTGAGCATGAGTTAAGTGGATGGGCAGAGAGAGAGGGCATACAGGCAGCAGGACAGGCAGGGTTCAGGAGAGGTTTCTCCACTCTTGACCAAATTTTGACACTCAGAGCCATTTATTGAGGAGGGTAGATACCATGGCAGGAGGATATATTGTAGCTTTTGGATTTTCGCAAAGTCTTCGATACAGTGCCACAAGCCAGACTCATACGCAGATTGCAAGACATGGGGTGCCCACAGAGCTGATCTGGGGGATCTTAGCTTTATACAGGACAGTGGTAGGACAGGTACGCACTACTCCGGGCATGTCCGATATGGTTCACTCCACCATTGGAGTGAAGCAGGGTTGTCTCCTATCTCCGACTCTCTTTGGGATATATATAGATGAGTTTTCGGATTATGTACATACAGAGTGTGATAGAGGTGCTCAGCTTGGAGGGACATGGATTCCGTTGCTATTATATGCTGATGATATTGTGCCGATCTCCGATTCTCCTGAAGGGATGCAACATCATTTGAATGCACTGCATGTATTTGCACGGGACAGTGGATTGCTGTGAACCTTGGTAAGACCAAGGTAATGGTGTTTAACACCACGGCGCAGTGGGTAAGGAGGTTCGTCCCCAGTTTTACATATGGTCGAGAGACTGTGGAGTATGTAGATAAATACACTTATCTTGGGGCGGTTTTCAGTGGTCCAGTATTTTTCTTGAGGCGTGCAACAGATACGCGATTGACCAGAGCCTATGCAGCAGATATGCGATTGACCAGAGCCTATGCAGCATTGGGGAGACTTGAGAGGATATGTTCGCAGGTTCATCTCCAGGAACCTCGGACAAAGCTTTGGCTCTTTGACACTTTGGTCACTTCGGCCATGCTGTACGGAGTGGAGATATGGGACCCCTCCGTTGATCATCATAGCAGAGCTGGCAGTACCGATGGATGGAGATGTACGGAGAAGCCATTGGTGTCTATGATTTCATTGTTAGGGCGGAGCTCGTTGCTCCTCCATTGGTAGTGGAGGCACTCACTCGATTAGTTTCATTTATGCATAGCACTTGGGCTCTCGATTAGCACTAGAGTCTTTGCGATAGCTGGCATTGCAGGGAGATAGATCATGTTGGTATGCAAAGATGGCATCTTGGTTTCAATTACATGGCTTTAGTATGGACCGGCTACCCCCATTTCAGTACTCTCTGGATGCACCCTCTATCCCCCTCAAGGGCAGAGATTACCAGGCTCATCAGACAGGACTTGATTCAGTTGGATATGAACAGGACATGGAGACAACCTACACATGAGCTAGGTACGAAGATGACATGAGCTAGGTACACAAGAGCGTCGACGATTGATTGTGACAATGCAGCAAAGAGATGTTAAATTTTGCGAAGGACCCGAAATTTGCAAAATTTATGATCGACCTCCTTCGACGAGGTGCACAACAGTGGCGGCAAACCACATAACCACCCCTCAAACCGGCACTCAAGAAACCTCCTACTCCAAGGATGTTTACAGAGCAAGAATTAGAAGAGGTGGTTGATACACGGATTTCTCAGCTTTTTGACGCGCAGAACAAAGCTGAAAAGCACGACAAAAAGCAGAAGAAAGGAAGTGACTTCCCGGGTTATTTGGGCTCGTCAATCTACTTTTGCCTTGGCAAGAAAGCAGAAAAAGCATGTTAAATTTGAAGGAGTATCTAGTTCTTCTTCTTCTTCTTTTGACAGTCCTTCTAGCTCTTCTGACTCGAGCGAAGAAGAAAGAAAAGGGAAAAAGCGAAGCAAAAAGCAAAGCTTTGGAAAGGGCAAGAAAAAGGCAAAGAAGCCTAGATTTCGCCCAGTTTCGGACAGTTCTATAGAGGACTCGTCTTCGGATAGTTCGGACTCCGATGACAACAAATTTTATGCAAAGAAGAAGAATTTCTATAAAGTCAACCAGACTTTTCTGGAGGATAAAAGCAAGAAAGTCCGAGAGTTTAAAGAAGGTGGACAATCAATCAAATTTGACTTGTTTTCTGGAATTTGAGACGCTTCGAAGGCTTTGGCCTTCATACAACAGTTTGACATAGCTTTCTTTGGAGGGAGTTACTCAGAGCACTCCAAGATTCGGAGGGCTACCTCTTACTTCAAGGGAAATGCTCGAACTTGGTGGTCCACGCTTCTATTGAACAAGAAAGCGCCAGTTAAGTGGTTGAAATTTAAAAGGCTTTTTATTTCTTCTTGGTTGACTTGGGAGTATGAACGCGACATACGAACTGCTTGGAACCATCTTCGGATGACCAAGAAGGATACATTGGACGCATATTGCGAGAGATTCTGGAGCTCTTTTCTACCAGCCTCTTCATTTAAGAAGATCTCGTTCAAAGAACATATTGAGCGGTTTACCTTGGGACTTCCTACAGAGATCCGAGATCACTGCTTAGAGCAAAAGTCAGATTCCATTCAGGAACTGATGAGTCATGCGAAACGGGGTTTTGCCATTCATTCAGGCAGTTTAACCTACCCTACAGATGAAATCACGACGCAAAGGACCGAACAGACTTCGAACATTGAACAATGAAAGTAGAAAAAGGAAGAGCAACCCAGAAAAGAAAGAAAAGGATGCACGACCCCAGCTCACTCTTCGAAGAGGGTCAGCTATATCAAAGATGGGAAGTGGTTTGGATGCGGGGAAACTGGGCACATCTCCATGAAGTACCCTAAAAAGGCACTGAATGAACAGGATGAAGAAAGGTCATAGAGTTCGAAAGCAACTGAGGAACGTTGCAGAAAATGCAGATGAAAGCAGAATTGGTACCACATTGCGTGGGGTCCAAACCGAATCAAATGAATGAAAGTACAAAACTTTGTTGCTTTTAGGGCAAAGTGAAAGATCAGGAAGCCCTCTTTTTCTTGGATGAAGGAGCCAAGGCCAACTTCTTTTCACTTGAATTGGTGGCTGGATTTGGAATTACGCCCAACAGCGTGAGGCCACAGGCGGAGGTAGTTCTAGCGGCACCCGGACGGGATGTTGCCATTACACCAATCATTGGCAAACGTCGTTTGCAATGTCAGGCGTGTTTACGGCACAATGACTTCTATGTAATTCCCTTGGGAGGTTGTGACGTCGTGCTCGAAATCCCTTGGTACCACAAGAACAACACCG
The DNA here is from genome assembly GCF_014529385.1 of Adiantum capillus-veneris. Lineage (NCBI taxonomy): Eukaryota > Viridiplantae > Streptophyta > Polypodiopsida > Polypodiales > Pteridaceae > Adiantum > Adiantum capillus-veneris. The sequence goes on along the minus strand of NC_140945.1, from coordinate 109,168,993 downwards.
TGGTTGACTATCGGGCCGAGAAAGCGACTTTGACAAATGAAGGGCACAGACATTGTACTTAATGAAATTCAGTTTCTTTACTTTCTGGAAAAAACTAGATGATGATTGAAGGTTGAATATGTTTTGACCTCGAAAAAGAATGCAAAGATTTTCTCCACACTCATACCGATTGCTTTTCAGAGGGCCTGCCAGCTGAGTTGCCACTAGCTCGTTCTGAGGATCATACCATTGATCTGATACGTGGAAATACACCACCAAACGGGCCACCTTACCGTGTGAGCCGAGCCCAGAGATACACTTTTTGGGACAGATTGTCTCAGTAGCAGGAGTGCGGATGGACTCGGCCAAGATAGAGACTATCTGTGATTGGCCCAATTTGAAGAATGTCCATGAAGTTGGAAGCTTCTTGGACTTATGTTCTTACTACCGCCGGTTCATCAGTTGCAAAGGTTGCTTACCCCTTTGCATTTGTTGACTTAGAAAGGAGTTCTTTTCTCGTGGGACCCACAAAGGTGACTGCCTTTTAGAAATTGAAACAGAATTTGACTACAGGACCAGTTTTGACTTTGCCGGATTTGCAGAAGTCGTTTGAAGTATATAGTGATACTTGTGGTCGTAGTTTGGATGCGGTCTTAATGCATGAAGGCCATGTCATTGCCTATGAGAGCCGATTGTTTTCAAGGCCGAAATTGACAATACAGATATGTGAGAAAGAGCTTTTGGCGGCTATCTAATGCTCTTACTCAGTGGCGACATTACCTACTTGGAGCCGATTTTTTTAACGGTTTTCATAGATGGTTGGAGTTTACGCTACTTCTTGTCACAGAAGCAACTATTGGAAAAGCAGATGCGGTGGGCAAACATCTGGTCACACTTCTACTTCCGGATTGTCCATGTGCTAGGGACATAAGAAATTGGTGACAAATACTTTGTCCCGGAAGCTGTTGGTTTTGGCTATTTCCGCGATACATCATAGAAGCTTTGAGGATATGGTCGGTCAGTTCGCCACAGATACATATATTTTTAGATGTATTCAATTGAATACAGAATGGAGAGGTAGTAGTGGAATATTCCATTCAGGATGGCTACTTTATGAAGAAAATGATGTTGTGCGTCACACAACCGTTGAAGGAAAAGATTCTAACCGAATGCCACTGTCCACCTTTTACGGGTCACCGCGGCATTGTTACCACCTTGAAAGGTGTGGAGAGATACTTTTGTTTAGCCGAAACTGAAGGACGTGGACGATTTTGTACGTAGTTGCTTGGTATGCAAGAAGGTCAAGTTTTGACAGGCATAAAGCACAGGGATTGTTACAGCCTTTACCCATACCCACCCGCCCCTGGAAAAGTATTGCAATGGATTTCATTTTTGATCTCCTGAAAACACAGCGTGGGCACAATTGTTTATGGCCCAGATCTTCAAATTACATGGTAGTGTCTAAGACGCCGACAGAGACCCCAGATTCACGAGTTTGTTTTGGACGGCTATTTGGGAGAACATTGGCACGGGGTTGCAGTTCTCGTCATCGTTCCACCCGCAGACTGACGGGCTATCAGAGATTGCTAATGCAGTAGTACTAGATTTGTTGAAGTCTTCTTCTTTGGATTTGAAGACTTATGGGAAAAGGTTTTTACCTTTGGTGGAATATGCCTATAGAAACATGATTAACTCTTTCATGGCGAAAGGCGCCATTTGAGATTATTGAATTTGCTACGAAGGTTCCACCCTTCCTTAACCCGAAAGATAAGATTTTTCTTTGAAGCCGACTAGTTCACGAGGGACTTGGACTTGGTTCAGGAGGCTTTAGAGGAATCTCAGAAAAAGGCAGCAGATTGACATCGTCGCGATTTGAAATTGAAGGAGAACGATTGGGTGTTCTTACATTTTGGGAAGGCACGCCTGAGAAAGAAAAAGGGAAAGGAGCGGCTTTCTCCAAAGCTTAGCATGAGATACTATGGACCTTTCCAGATTTTTCGAAAAGATAAATGATGTCTCCTTTTGACTGAAGCTGCCCGATACTTGGAGAATTCACAATGTTTTTCATGTGAGTCTCTTGAAGCCTTTTGAAGGCGATGTGCCCGATGATGGGAAGCCAGATGAGCAACCCGAATTGGAGGAAAACGAGCAGATAGTCGTTCCAGAACAGATATTGGCACAGAAAGATAGAAAGATAAAAGGTAAAGTGACAAGACGGTTCTTGGTTATTCAAGACTTACTTCACATTGGATGCGAAGTGAATGGAGGAGGACCTGGCAGATACTCCTCAGATTGTGAATCTTTACCTCGAAGCATTTGGATTAGCATAATCTATTCTAATGGAACCCCGAACTCAGCTTTGGCGGAATCTGGTGCAGCGGGTATGCCTTGATTTTTGATACTAAAGTCACTGATCTCTCTTTTGAGTTTCAGGGATATTGCGAGCTGACAGTATTCTGCCGTATGACTTTATGAACCGTAATTCCCGAACATGATATTGACTTGTTCTTGACTTGTTTAAGTGCAGGAACTGATAGACGAAATGACTGCAACATTTCGGTCTGAATGATCTCGATAGACATGGTTGCAATAAGGATCAATCAATCGGGCATCTGTGAGGTCCTGAGTGGATCTAGATGCGATTGCTAAATACGTTGCCGATAAATCATGGTTTGAGATCCGAATGAATTTTGAATGTGATTTGTCATGTGATGTCTTGTGATGTCGAGTGATTTCCTGTGATGTCGTGTGATGTGACTGTCGATTGGTACATGTGCTAGATGTGTCTTCCTAGTGTGTCGGTACTGACAGTCAGTGTCTGCTAAGATAGTTTATGGCCTTTGTCTATTTTGCAGGCGTAATTGAGGGCGATTAATATACTTTCAAGAGGGGGGTATGTCACAAACTGGTGACGTGGCATGGTTTGGACACATTCTCCAGAGGCAGCAGAGACACACACACCCCCTGGTTGACAGAACTCTGCGGCAGAAATGCTGACGTGGCATTACGACAATTTTTGTGATTTGCGGAAGCTGGCTGACGTGGCATGCTGTACGTAATTCCGCGTTTTGCGCTGGGAAAAGCAGTGGAAAAAAACCTACGCAATGGCTGAAAAGCTTTTGGGGGAAATTGCTTTATTTTAAACCTATTCTAGAAGCATAGCCTTATTTTTGAAGCTTTTGATTTTTAAGCCTTTTATGGGCAGCTTTTGGGGCTTTGCTTTTGGCATCCCTTGTAACTCTTTATAAGGGTAGTTGGGCTCCCACTTCTCAGAGCCATGGACGCAAAGTCTGAGAGTGAGACCCAACCACTCCCGTGTACTCTGTGCAATAGATTAATACAAAAAGAAATACCGAAAGGGGCGCCAGTATTTGGGGCCAATATCTCTAGGCACGGAACTAAGCCGGGCAGTGTCGAATCAACTGTGAATGCGAACTGTTTTGAAGTGAATTCTTGTCGTGCCGCGGTAGAATCTTGACTTGGAGTGTCCAAGTCGGTTACAGACAATGTCAAATGAGCATGATCCACTGCTACACCCACTAGTCACTATGAAATCCTGAATACAAGGAATAAAGATCGGCTGTGCCATAACATAGTCCACTGTATTGGCCCCATGTCTGTGTGGAAAGCATGTGAAACCGGCTGCTCCTGGAAATCGCTGTAAGCCATTAAGTATGGCTAACCCATGTGTGGTCGTCATCTACGTGAGGTATCTCCCATACTCCGTCTGCTCTCTGTCATGTGAGCATCTGTCAAGCCCCAAGTCACCCACATCCAGCTCTCTAAGCATCTCATCGGAAGTGTCGTAGAAGACTGTCTGAGAGTTGCCCGTTCGGGCATTGAAGTCCCCTAGGAGGATGATATCACCATCCCTAGAAAACTCCCATATATCATCATTTAGTATAGACTCTCTCATATGCGCAAGTTGTGAGAGAGTGAGATCATCACCGAGGAAAATACTTGTCTTCTTGAGAGTAGGCCTCTTTTTTCAGTAATTTCTTCTTCTCTTCCAAGGAGGGGAAGCGTAGTATGAGAGCTCTCTCTTATGAAGATTCTCCCAGGCCACCACTCTTCTTGCCCACTCTCCATGCCTTTGTGTGTGAAGGCTTGTACACCCCCATCATGGATGTGAGGATTGTGACCTCTTTTTCCACATTGTTTATGTCCTTGAGGCCGGTTACCCTCACATGTAGAGCACGTATCCTCCTCCTTTGTTCCTCTTCGAGGGTCATGTTAATAAGAGTGGGTGTACAAGGAACTTCCTTACCTTTCCCTTTCTTGGTGACTTCAATTTATTTTTCTGCCTCTTCTACTTTTTTTTGTGTTGTGGAGATGACCGCGGTCCATGAATTCTTCTCCTCATCTTCCTTGATAACCCGTATTTCTTCTCTCATGGTATTCAATTCTTCCATCATGGATGGCTGAATTTCGCCTTCTTTGAGCCGCCCACTTTTTGCTGCAAAGAAGTTCACCTTGGAGAGTTCGGATTGTGGCTTCTTGTGAAGCCGCTTGCTCTTCGACGCGAGAAATCCTTTCGCATAGGTTCTTTTTGTCCTCTTTCCATTTCCTCATCTTTTGAAGAAAGGTTGCCTCCATCTCTTTCTTCCACTCCTTTACTTCAACTTCAAGTGTTGATATCCGCTTGTTGGTAATCGAGAACTTCATGTTAAGAGGGAGGCAGGCTGTAGCCATTGGAGAGGCCATGTGAAAGGGGGTCAATGGGTAGCCCAATTGGGGGCGGGCGGGGGGGGGGGGGGGGGAGAGAAAATGAAATGAAATGTTATATTAACGTCTTCAAAAGGCCAGGATGACCTATGAGACCAAACTAATACAAAAGTGGTGAATCTGTTACAATGTCTGGGTACCTTAGTACTAAAGTACTAAGTGTGAAAAGTGTGAAAATAAATGTGAAAACTAAATACAAAGTATTAAATAAACTTCTTAGGAGCATTATGGGTGTCTGGCTAGAATGCTTCTAATCCTTTGTTGTAGTCTCCTCCAGTGAAGTGTGCGTCTGCATCTCGGTCGTGGTCGTCTCGATTTCCTAAGCTCAATCGCCTTGTCAATGAGGGTGCCTTTGGTATGAATGTGGGTACTCCTTTGTGCTCGCTGCTGGCCTCTTGCTTCTCCTTCCATTCCTGCTTCTCTCGATCCGAAGAAATCTGTGATCTGCCTCTGAGGCTGTAGTGCTCTTTGTCTTCTCATTAGATTATCCTTGTGCCGATGTAGTTCGAGTAGGTACAGGCCTAAGCATCTTTGATCCTGGTATTGCATGACTCTATCTAGAGGTCCAAAGCCTTCTTTAAATAGGCAATGGAAACGCCCACGTATCTCATAGTATACGGTGCAATGGCATATGTAGTGTAATTTTGTCTCTGGCTCCATTCCGCATAACTTGCAAATTCTGCTCTCAGGTGGGATTCCCCTAAATCTACCAAATTCAATTTCCAGCTGGTGTGAGGATGTACGAATCTGACCAATAGCACATCTCAAACCATGAGACAGGTGGGTATCCATGTAGCTCGGGCGAATCACAAAACCATCTTCAGATAGCTGTAGGAAGTTTTCTTTGTAGTCGGCCATCTTCGTGCCCAATTCTTGTGTAGGGTCTACCCATGTCCTTTTAGTGTCCAACTGTATAAGATCCTGGCGGATGATTTTATTAATCTCCGTTCGTGTGATTGCCAGTGATGGAGCCTCAAGAGAGTATTGGAAGGGGGGTAATCTTTCCATACTGAACCCGTGTCTCTGAAACCACGAGGACAGTTGCGCATACCAGCATGATGTATCTCCTTTCATTGCTAATTGTCGAGAGGATTCGAGGGCCAATCTAGTATATCGGCAATTATTTGTATCCCACAAACCATGTATAAAGGACATTGATCTGGTAAGAGCTTCAATTTCTATCGGAGGGGCAGCTAGTTCCGCTCGGGTAATCGCGTGTGGTACGGAGGCCTTGGCTCTAATCATTCGGGAAATCATAGATACCAAAGGTCTCTCCATTGACTTCCAATTATCCTGATCCACAGATGGTCCCCAAATCTGGACCCCATAAAGCATAGCCGAAGCTACCACAGTATCAAAGAGCCAAAGTTTTGTTCGTGGTTCCTGAAACTGCACTTGTGAACACATCCTCTCCAACCCTCCCAAGGCCGCAGAGGCTCTGGACAATCTAGCATCCGCTGCTTTCTTAAGAGTAAACTTCGGTCCTGTAAATACCACACCAAGGTATGTGTATGCATCTGTGTACTCTACTGTATCCTGGCCATATGCAAATGTAGGTGCCGATCTCCTAACCCACTGCGGTGTGGTGTTAAACACCATAACTTTGGTTTTACCCAAATTTACCGACAGTCCGCTGTCCTCCGCAAATTTATGTAATGCATCTAACTGCCTCTTTCCATCTGGTGATTCTGCTACCAATACGATATCATGTGCATACAACAACAAAGGGATCCATGACCCTGCAAGTTGAGCACCTCTGTCACCCTCTCTATCAATGTAGTCTACTGTCTGATACCTCATCTATATACATACCAAATAAAGTAGGGGACAGTGGGCATCCCTGCTTCACTCCAACGGTGGAATGAACAATGTCGGAATCCCCTTCTGGAGTACGTACATAACCAGTTACTGACCCGTATAAGGCCATGATCCCCCAGATAATCTCTTTGGGGACCCACCCCTAACTCTTGCATTCTGCGCATCAATCTGGCCCTTGGTACTGTATCAAAAGCTTTCCGAAAATCCACAAAGCAACAATACATCCTTTTCCCGTTTGCTCTTCCTTCCTCAATAATGGCTCTGAGCGTAAGAATATGATCTAAAGTGGAATAACCCCTCCTGAATCCAGCTTGTCCTGTTGCCCTTATGCCTTCATTCTCTACCTATCTACTCAATTTTTGTTCCAGAATGGATGAGTACAGTCGGGTCAGTGTGTGACCCACCATAATGGTACGGTAGTTCCCGGGTATCAAAGGATCCCCTGACTTGAAAATAGGTACGATAGTAGATAATTTCCAAGATTCAGGTAATCCTTCACACATGACCCGATTAATAAGACGAGCAAGGACTTCTGAAAGTAGATCCCTTGCATGGATCAGATGTTCTGCTACTAAACCCTCGTGATCATATGCTCTTCTTGTCTTCATCTTGTCAATGGCTTTTTCCACCATTTCCGTAGTAAAGAAAGTACTAGTAGCAGGGCATGGCTCTAGCGGATCTGGTAATGGAGGCTGTCCAAATACCATATATAATGATGTTACATATTGACCCCAAATCTCAGGAGAAGTAATTGTCGGAGGCGATGAGTGCTCGTGAAATAAACGCCAGGCCTCATGTGAGTCCTGACTCAAGAAGAGCTGATATAAATCCTTCTCCAGTTTGGCTAAAAATGCCCTTTTCTTGCGACGTACTATACGCCGAAGAGCAATCCGAGACTGCTTATATGTGATGATCCCAAGTGTAAGCTCTTTCTGGACCTGGGTTCTCGTCTCTCTGCATTCCTCGTCGTACCAACTGTTTTGAGGCATGTTCCCAGATCCTCTCTTCTGATCAGGCTGAGTATGTGGGTATGCCTCTTGTGCTGCTCCATGTAGTATCTCTGTTAGCTGAGAAGTAATCTCCTCTACAGTATATACTGGCTCGGCTGCCCACATCCTATTATAGATCTTTTCCACATAGACTGAATCAGTCTCTGGCGTGAAAGTATATCTTGTGTGTGTCTTCTTCCTATGTACTTGAGAGGCATTGTATTGGAAAGAGATTGATAAGGTCAAGAGAGCACGATCCACTGCAATCCCAACCAGTCTGGGTCCCACCTTAAAGTCCTCGATACTAGAAATAAAGCTTGGTGAAGTCATGACATAATCCACTGTACTGGCCCCATGCCTGTGCGGAAGCATGTGAATCCCCCAGATAAAGGGAAATTCTCTAGACCATTAAGTATGGCCAAACCATGTGTAGTTGCCATCTCCATGAGATGTCTCCCATATTCAGTGTGTTCTTTATCCTGTGAGTTTCTAGTAAGCCCCTCCTGTGATAAATCCACTTCTCTGAGCATTTCCTCAGAAGTATCATAGAATACTGCTTGAGAGTTGGCCGTTCTGGCATTAAAGTCTCCTAAGAGAACGATGTCTCCATCTCTAGAGAACTCCCATATGTCATTATTCAATATGGAGAAAGGGGACTGTCCTTTAGGTGAGGAGTAGACTGATGTACTTGGAGGGAAGTAGCATATAGCGATATATAGAAATCTACCTGTCTCAGCTCTCATTCTCACCCACATATACCTTGCTTGTTCATCTTTCCTGATAATCTGTAGTAGTGGTTTCAGCTCCTCTTTAAATAAGACTGCTGCTACTCCTGAACCCCGGCTACCTCATAGAGATCTCGTCTGGTCGACCAGCTGTTTCCCATAAATACCCCTGCACATGTGGCATAAGCTGTCCCGGTATGTGGTGTGTCTCTGAGTAGAAAACTATGTCTCTGTCCCTAAAGCTGTCTTCAACGGCACCTACATCTAGCCTATATGATCCATTACAATTCCACGCCGCTATCCGGAGCGTCGCCCCATAGGTCTTGCACCATCATGATGAGCGCTTTTCGAGAACCACTACTTTCCCTCCTCTATAAAAGGCGAGTTTCCCCTTTTCTCTTGCTGCCCCGATCTCTGACATCAACTCTTGCATGTGTGCCACTTGTGCCAATGTAAGGTCATCTCCCAGGAAAATACCGGTTTTCTTAAGAGTTGGCCTCTTCTTTAGAAATTCTTTCCTTATTTCTATATTCGGGAAGTGGAGAATAAGTGCCCTATCCTTTACGTTTCCCTTCTTGCCCACTCTCCATGCACTTGTGTGAGTAGGCTCTGTGATGCCCATGCGTTGTAGCAGTTCCCTCACTTCTTCATCTACATTCTCTTTGTCTTTGACTACTGTGACCCGCACATGCAGGGCCCGATTCTTCCTTTTCTGCTCTTCCTCAATGGTCATATTAATAATGGTGGAGGTAGGTGTGGTCTCAGGCATCTGGGCCTTCCCTTTCTTCGCATTCTCAATCCATTTCTCTGCTTCATCAACCTTTTCTTGTGTCTTACAAAGACGTTCCGCCCATGAAGATGCTGTTTTCGATTTCTGTTCGTCTCCTTCCCGTAGAGCTTTCATCTGATCCTTCATGTCCTCGAGCTCCTTCAGCACCGAAGGTTGGTTGTCTCCCTTCTCCTTAGTTGTAAATTTGCAAGCCGCAAGTTCTCCTTTCAGAGAGAGAGAGAGAGAGAGAGAGAGAGAGAGAGAGAGAGAGAGAAATGAAATGAAATGAAATGTTATATTAACGTCTTCAAAAGGCCAAAATGACCTATGAGACCAATCAGTTACAAAATAGTGAATCTAATACCATGTCTGGGTACAAAAGAACTAGAAAAGAACTAGAAGTGGAACAAAATACTACTACTACTACTACAATCTAAAACTACGTGGGTGTAGCAGCTGATACAATAGGTACCCGGTAAACTGGATGTAACAGTGTGTGAAACAAAGATGGAAGAAATGGTGAGGATCCATCCTCATCTGCACTCTCATTATCTGTTGTTAGTGCTTCTTCAATGTTCTACGTGTTTCTTGTAGATAACTGTTGGCCCCTTATCTGTTTCTCCAATGGGACTTGGTACGTGGGCTTGGGGTAATAAGTTTCTGTGGGGCTACGATGAGAGCATGGACATGGAGCTCCAAGAAGTGTTCAACCTTGCTGTAAACACTGGAATCAATCTTTTCGATACGGCTGATTCTTATGGAACTGGAAGGTTAAATGGGCGAAGCGAATTGCTTCTTGGAAACTTCATTCGCGATTATTCAGGTATAGGAAAAGACTTTCTAATAATAATGATGATGTTGTGTTTTACTTTTTCAAAGTTTTTGATTGCTCAAAGTATAGGGCTTAACATGTGCAATGGTCCATGCTACGTGGGGCCTGTATGATTAAAGGTTTTGATTAGAATGGGTTTGGACTTGGTCTTATAGGGAAATATATTTGTGCTTTGTAACTGATTGGGACGCTATATTTCAAGGAAGTGAATACCTTTTTCTTAGTGTTGCTTTTGCTTGGGTTCAAACAAGCTGGTGAATGCTGTTCAAATTCGGAGTTGTAATATCTGTTTGGTTATTTGTCCTGAAGATATAATCTGGTGAGTCGGTGACACTGATGCCTTGGGAAGTCAATAAGATTGGCTTGCTTACCAGCTTTTTGCATAATCTCTTGTAAAGCAGGAGGAAGGCAGAAATAACGATGTCATCAATTGATAAGAAGCAAGGCATCTATCCACCTCATGTTGTAGCTGATTAAGGAAAAGTTAAGTGGGCGTCAAGGCCTTGGAATAGTCTTGTAAGACCCAGTATGTCTTTCAGTGTCCACTATATCGTTGATATTTAATGCAAGCGAGAAAAATTCAAGTCGAGGTTGTAAGTTCAAGATAAAATGTTGTTGATGGTGAAAAGAACTAATGACACATTAATCAAGATGAATTTGTTGTCTTCTCTCAATTGCATAGTCCTTACCCTTCCAGATTGCTGCTTTATGTATTATTATTTTATGCAAGCTAGAAAAATTCAAGTCGAGGTTGTAAGTTCAAGAACAAATGGTGTTTGATTTCTTGTAATGGCGAAAAGGACCAATGACACATTGATCAAGATGAATTTGTTGTTTTCTCTCAATTGCGTAGTCCTTACCCTTCCAGATTGCTGCTTTAAGTATTATCCTTATCAGGATATAGTAGTGTAGAAAGCTGTTAAAGAACTGGAGCATATGTAGAAAGATTGTTAGCGTCACATTTCGTCTTCTCAATTGGCCCACTTCTGTTTGCTTGTACAGTTGTGATAACGAAGTTGTTAGGGCCAGTAGCCAACACAATGCTACTTGATGTTTTGGGTGGAAGGGTTTCAAAACAGACTTTTGGGGCACAGATCAGTCACTAATTTAGGCACGAGCTATAATATATATGTTGCTGTTTTAAGATTCAATGGTTTCAGATTTTTAAGGTGTCTCTACTACTCAGTGCTGTATGATCTACAGTTGAGGAAGATAGCTTCAAGAACATGTTTTTTCAACCTTTGATGAGATTGAAGAATTATCTTTGACGTTTGAAGCTTTTGAAATTTTAAGAGATTGGACGTGATGTTTTGCCGCTATCTCAAACCTTAGCAGCTTTCATTAAGAGACATTTAAATGAAACAGTCAAGGCAGAGATTCATGAAATAGTAGTTTTGACTGCAAATGTATCCTTTTGTTTCTTCGCCCTAAAACAGTTGAAGCTCCTCACTAGAGGCTTTTTTACCCAATAGAGCTTGTAGTTTGCATGTTCTTTGATTGTTACAACCTAACTTCTCTTCAGTGGTGGGTTCATTAATTTTTTTTTCCCGTTTTTAAAATAAATTTTCTTGGCTCAAGTCCCTGGATGTCAACCATAAAGGCTGCTCTTAACTGTTCTTTATCATTGTCAAGTTTTGCATGTATATTGGCTTAGGCTCAGAACAAAGACGAAGAAACATCCATATCGCCACAAAGTTTGCAGCATATCCATGGCGGCTCACATCAAGGCAGCTTGTAACTGCATGCAAGTAAGGGGTGAAAACTTTTACTCAGTACGCTACTTTCCACTTTATGACCTGCACTGTTTCCAACAATTCACAGAGACTTTTATGGAGGCATAGCATTAGCAGTGATTATAAACTTCTAATTATTGCTGCTTGCGACACAGAGAAAGGGGCCCCATGCGAAAGGGAAGAGGCAAAGATTTTTGCAAAAAAAGGGGTTTTGGGTCGGGGGGGAGTGGAGCTTGGTATGTTCAACGGTTTCTGGATGGTCAGGGATGGTTGGACGTCTCCTCTGCAACCTGTCACATGAGGCAGCCGCCCATGATGGGATGGAGTCCGTCCCCTTACTAGTGATGCCTTAGTTTGGAACAGCATCAGACCATTGAAGTCCAATCTTGTCAGGGAAAACCTACCTTAAGTGTTGGAGCCTCTATAGGGTTCTAGACAATGCGGGTCTCCCTTCGGCGGGCTTGGCACTTGCCTATGAGCCTGTCATACTAAATTCTCTCTGCCTTATGTGAGGTGGCCTCTTCTCAATGAGTTCTCAAGATCCTGTTACCTATATGTTTTGAGACATTTATTTGCTCAGTTTCAACAGGAGACCGAATGATGTACATTATAAGGAGAACTTTGTTCCCTGTCCCATCTGACTATGCTTGTAACCCATGTATTTGACCGTTGTATATATTTGACTACATGATCACACCACCAAAATCCATCCATGTTGTACTGCTATAGAAGGAGAACTTTGTATGATTCAGTATTTGTTAAAACGTATTACAGCTGAAACATGACTCTGGTTGCATGTGTTGATCTTCAGTCACAGCTGAAAGGACAGACAATTGCTATTTGGTTTCATTGAATGTTTCTCACAAACACACTCTTGCATTCTGTGCACGAATAAAAATGAAGTAGAACAAGCAAGAGAATTTTGTTTGCTGACTGAGTGTCTCTACCTTGCAGAGCTTCTTTAAGGCGATTAAATTGTGAGCGACTTGCAATTGGGCAGCTGCATTGGTCTACAGCAAACTATGCTCCTTTTCAAGAGCAAGCTCTGTGGAGTGGACTCGTTGCAATGTATGAAGAGGTAAAGATACATGGATCCTTATTTTGTCTTTCATGTGTGACGGGTCCTAAAGAAGTAACTGCGAGCAACACAACATTGCCACCTGCCGTCAAAGCAATTGACAATGAATCAAGGAGAATGCAAGTTTAACCGCTACTAGATAATCGTACTTTCATTGTTTGCTTAATTAATTAATGTTCAAGTTGTTTCACAGAATTAAAAAAGCTTTCTCTGTAAACCAGAACAAACATCAACCAAGTCTTGTTTTGTTACTTACAGGGACTGGTTCAAGCAGTGGGTGTTAGCAATTATGGTCCAAGGCAGCTGGAGAAAGTGCATGATTATCTTGAGAGGAAGGGCGTACCTCTTAGCACAGCACAGGTTGTTAATTGGTAGCAGAAAACTCTATGCTTAACTTTTCAAAGGAGAGCATGAACACGTGGAAGCTGGAATCGCAGCAGCTAAAATGCGCGTATTTTGTTTAAAGTACAGTACTTCACGTTTTGTAACGTTCTGTACGTATTATTGATAGAAAGCATAGACACTTTTAGAAGTCAGGGGCTGGGTCTTTTATTAAAGTGGCCTTCAAAAACATGCTCTGTAAGCCACACACGTGCAATTGTAGGCTGCCAGGCTGGAGTGACATTGAGTTTAATTGTACTTTAATCTTTACACATTTTAATTTTCAATGGAATTATGGGCAAAACTAGATCTTCAAGTGGGTTACCCGTAATATTTGTAAGAAAATATATTTTAAGAAGCACACATTTTATTTTTATCCGCAAAAAAATACGTCTAGTACGCGTATTATACGCCCCATATCATATGCCGTGTCCCGTACAGTAGCTACTCTGGCCAGAATGCAGGTCTAATTTTTTCTGTCTGTTACATGTGTTCTAGGTTCAGTTTTCTCTCGTAAGCAATGGCCCAGAGCAGTTGGATATTAAAGCTCTTTGCCAAAGTTTAGGGATTAAGTTGATTGCTTACAGTCCTCTTGGATTGGGTATGCTCACAGGAAAGTACTCACAAGCAAGCCTTCCAAAAGGGCCACGGTAAGCTTCCCTGAAGCATAAACTATTCAACAGTGAGAGAGTACCTTTTAGATATTTCCTGTGAATTTAATGATATCAACTTTGCCCAAGCATGTGTAAGAGATTACATTATAGATATTTTCGCTGTATTGGACAATATCTTCAAACTATCAATATCAAATTTGCTCATGTTGTTGGCTTCTTATTTCTGCTTGTTACATCTACTACTTTTAAGATGAATGTTTATAAAATTTTCTACTACAGAGTCAAGTGCCTTCTTAACTGCCACGCTTTGGCTTCGTAGCGCTTTGAGTGCATGCGAGGGTTGATTATAATTTTATTCAAAGCTACTACCATGGGGCTGGTCTTTTCTGTTCTTTGCATAAGCAGTATTTGTGGAATTTTTTTTGCAGCACTACATAAGTCTCAATCATTTTGGGATGTTATAGTAACATTTTTTTACAGGAAGATATTATGAAGACTAATGTTTTTTGTCCTTTACTTTTCGTGGAGGGAGTTCATGTTATCTGCTTTGGAGCTCTATCTTTATGCTTTTATCAGTTTTCTTCGTATTATATCGTGCTGCAACTTTGCTTGAATTACAGGTTGTGATAATGTATTGATTGCAGTATTATATTTCATTCAAATAAGAAGAGGTTCAAAACAAACGCAAACACCAACAGGGTTGTAACCTAGGGGTTAAGGTGGATGTGTGGGTGTGTAAAGACTCAGGTTCGATACCCAGGGGCATCTATCAAATTTCAGTTGTACCTCAAAAAAAAAGAAAAAGAAAGGAAAAAAAACTCAGTTGTGGTAATGCCTTCTGTATTTAATAGGATACTTTTCTATGGCATTTACCACTTGATGATGCTTCCTGTGCAGGGGGGCACTTTTTCAGAGAATCTTACCAGGTTTAGAACCTCTTTTGAAGGTGTTAACGTCGATTTCCAAACAAAGAGGCAAGACCATGTCTCAGGTAAGCACATTCTTAATAGTAGCAATTTACAAATTCCAACTTTTGTGACCTCCCTGCACTGGAAAGCCAACTCTAGCTACTAGAACAGGTTGCTGTAAAGTTCAAGCAAATCCATGTCAAAAGTTGTTTCTTGATTGAACTGTGCCTTAACCATGCTTGAAAACTTTCTCTACAGGTTGCTTTGAATTGGTGCATATGCAAAGGGACCATTCCTATTCCTGGGGTGAAGAATCTTCGTCAAGCACAGGATAATCTTGGGGCACTCGGCTGGAAACTAACTAATGCAGAAGTTTCACAACTTGATGAGGCTTCTAACCAAATTTCAATGGGCATGATACAGAACATATTTCAAACCAAGTAAGCCACATGTTCCAAGAGGGTTGGTTATAAGAGTGAGACTACCGCCGCCTCCGGCGGTGGCGCAGGCAGCAACAAAAAGATTACTACTCGAAGTTACATCTTTATTGAGCCTTTGATTGTCCCCTAGCAAAATCACATCGAAGGTCCAATCTCTGTTTTGACTCTTGTAGCATGATCCTTACATTGATGTTATTAGAAATTTGTAGCAAGGATAAACTCATGCTGGCTGTTGTCGTTGGGCAACCAAAAACAACAATGATTGTCATCATGAGCTGAGCAAGAGAAAGCTCGAAGGCAGCAACTGTAGGGACCAAGCCTCATGAGGTGTGGAGAAGACATGCAGTAAAGTCAGGGCATGGCCTATTGACATGGCTTGGACACTGGAATCCGGGGGTTGGCTGGTGAGGACTTCTTCCCAGTGGCTGCATACTAAAGTAGCCAGGTGGAGAGGGGTCCTTTCTTTTTAATATATGGATTTCTTAAAATATTTTAGGGAATGTTATAATATGCGTGTATAAATTTACACTTAACCTATATTTTTTTTGGGCATTGATGTGAGAGAGAGAGAGAGAGAGAGAGAGAGAAAGAAAGAAAAAGAAAGAAAGATTTTTAACGTCTATGTCAGGCCGAAATCGGCCTATGAGACAAATCAAATGTACATGGCGTGTATGTCATCCGTCTATCGGAAAGACAAATGAAACAAAACTGATACAAAACTGAACTGAATGTAGGTAATGGAGTATCTGAGGAGGGATGGGGTTCTATCTCTAGGGGTATATGCATGTCTATATGCTCAAGGTAGTACAATCATGAGAATGCATCAAGCTCTCTAGCTCCATCCTGTACAAATGGGGGGATGTAAGATGTGGTACATGGGCGGGGCTGGTGCCAAGGCTACCCGGATGAAAGCTGTCGGGTCGGCCCTCATCTGAGCTACTCGCTCCTCAGTGGCACGGCGCTCCCGGGCTCGGATCTCCTCGATCTGTCGGTGGTGGGAGCTCACGCCCCTGTAGCGTGTGACTCGTGGTCGTCGTCTAGCTCGGTTCACCTCCGCCTGTGGGAGTGTCACTCCTCTCTGAGTATCTGGTGAGGTAGGGGTGGCAATCCTATGAAAGAAGTCTGTGAGCTGCGACTGTCTCCCCTCTGTCTGTGTAGCTGTGCGTGGCTGTAGTAGTGTGTCCCGATGGCTCTGTATCTCTAGTAAGAAACGTCCGAGCTGTCTCTGATCTCGAGAGTCCATGATCTCTCGGAGAGTGGGCTGTCCTCTGAATAAGGCCTCATACCTGCCTCTGATCTCAGTGTATGCTCTGCATCTACATACAAAGTGCTCCTCACTCTCCACCTCCGCTGTGCATGCTCTGCAGACTCGCTCCTCCCTGGGAACACCAGTATGTCTCCCGATCTCAATCTCTAACCTGTGTGAAGCCACTCTCAGCTGACCAATCGCCACCCGTGAGCTATGTGGCATATATGTGTCCATATAGCGTGGTCTCTGTATGAACCCCCCAGACAATATGGTGAGAAACTGGTCTCTGTAATCTGACATCCTCGTCCCCAAGCCAGGTGACTCCCAGACTCTCCTAGTGTATAGCTGCCACAGATCCTGTCTCAATACCAAGTTTCTCTCACTGCGAGAGAGGTGAACAGATGGTGAGTGGGGGTCGTACTGGAATGGTGGTAGGCTCTCCATGTCAAGACCGTGTCCCTCAAACCATGCTCTGACCTGTGAGTACCAAGCTCTCGCATGCCCACTCTCTGATAGCTGTATAGCTGCCTCAAATGCTCTACGAGTAAGTCTGTCAGGAGGTAGCTCTCTCATCCTCTGGATGAAGCAGACTGTCTGGAATAATGCCTCTACAACCATAGGTGGTGTGGCGAGCTCGGCTCTAATAATGTCATGTGGCACTGTCTTCTTGCTGCGGAGCAAGCGTGAGATCATACATACCTGTGGCCTCTCAAGCTGTGTCCACTGGTCATCCGTCAATCCTGGTGCCCATACTGCCGCCGAGTACATCAGGGCCGGGGTGACTAAGGTGTCAAAAAGCCAGCCCTTCGTGCGGGGCTCCTGAAAGTGTGCCTGGTGGCATCTCCGCTCTAGCATGGTCAGAGCTGCATATCCTCGGGTGAGCCTGTCAGCAGCAGCCTGCCTCATAGTGAAGGGTCCTGGTAGGCTGGTGAATGTGATGCCAAGATAGACATAGGAGGTGACTACATCAACCTGTCCTCCTGCTGCTGTGAAGGTGGCAGCGCTCCTCACTGCACTGGATGTGTGAAAGATCATGACCTTGGTTTTGCCAAGGTTCACAGTCAACCCCTTGTGTGTGCTGAATTCGTCCAAGGCCTCAAGATGGCGTTGCAAGCCCTCGGGTGACTCTGAAATCAACACAATATCATCAGCATATAACATGATGTGGACCGGAGTACCTGCCAAGTCGCTCCCCTCTCCCCCTGCTCGTAGTATGTAGTCGGAGATCTCGTCGATGTAGAGCCCAAAGAGTGTCAGGGAGAGTGGGCATCCTTGCTTAACACCAATGGTGCTAGCAATGGTCTCTGAAAAGCCGCCTGGGCAACGAACTCGACCCGTCACCCTCTCGTAGAGAGTATATATGGCCCAAATCATCTCTGTCGGTACCCCAATGCTGTGAAGGCGCTGGAAGAGTCTCTCGCGTGGGACTGTGTCAAAGGCCTTGCGGAAATCCACAAAGCAGCAGTAAAGCCTCTTCTTCCGCGCCTTTGCCCCATCAATGAGGCAGCGCAGAACGAAGATGTGGTCAGTGGTGGAGAAAGCTCGTCTGAAACCTGCCTGGCCTGGAGCTCGTAAACCCTCGGTCTCTGCGTAGTAGCTAAGCTGTGCCTCAAGTACTGCTCCATATAGTTTGGCCATCGTGTGGCCAATCATGATAGTCCTGTAGTTCCCTGGGTCCAGGGTGTCGCCAGATTTGTGGATAGGCACTATGGTGTGCTGTGTCCACTCCTCTGGGAAGCCCTCCCCTATAGCCCGGTTGAAGACATGTGCAATCAACGGGGCTATAGTGGAGGCCGCATAAATGATGTGCTCACTCTGTAATCCAGTGTGGTCAGCTGATCGTCTGTGCTGCATGCGGCGTATGGCCCTCTCTACCATCTCTGCTGTAAAGAAGGAGGAGCACGTGGGGCGTGGCTCATGTGGCTGTGGGATAGGAGGCTGCCCTCGCACCTCATAGAGGCGCTCTGCATAATCATGCCATATCTGTGGATCCTCAATAGCTGTGGTCGGACGTGGCTCGCGCAGGGTGCGCCATGCCGTCGCGCTATCTATGCTCATGAATAGGCGGTATAGCTCAAGCTCCTGTGCCTCTTCGAATGCTCGCCGCTTTTGGCGTGTCAGCGTCTTCATATCTCGTCTGGCCTCTCTCTCTGTGATCTCTCCTAAGGCTCGCCGTGCACGGAGGCGTCGGTATAACTCTCTGCACTCATCATCATACCAGCGGTTCTGAGGCATAGTCCCGGGAGGGGGAGTGCGTCCTGTGTGAGTGGTGTGTGGAAAAGAGCTAATAGCTGAAGTGTGGAGAACGGAAGAGATATGTGATGTGAGAACTGAGAGTGGTGTGGATGGGTGGAGGAGGCATAGGCCATGCTCGACCTCGGCTGAGTAAAGAGAGGCTAGCTCATGTGTGAAATGGATGGTGGTGTGTGGAGTGTGTGCTGTGGAGCTATGTGGGATGGTGTCTCCGGTGATGGAGAAAGAGAGGTATGTGTGGTCGGCTCCGATGGGTATGGGTGGAATGGTGAAGGATGTGATAAGGTGTGTAGCCTCCCTGGGTCCCATAATATAGTCGACTGTACTCCCCCCTCCCTCTGTAACTCCATGTGGCATACAAGTCAGGCCCCCTGAGGTGGGCCACTGGGCCATCCCGTTATAAATAACGAGACGGTGCTGGGAGCCAAGTCGAAGTAGGTGTCGTCCGTAGGCTGTGACTGGAGCTCTGTCTGCTGTATCTCTCATAGTAGCCTCCTCATCTAGAGTGTGTAGTGCCTCTGGGTCCTCGTGGTCATATGTCTCACACTGCTCACTGCGCGTACGAGCATTGAAGTCTCCCATAAGGAAGACTTCACCCAGTGTGGAGTACTCCATAATCTCCTCCGTGAGGCATGCGTACGGTGACTCCTGCTCAATAGGGGCGAATCTGGAGCCTGTGGGAGCAAAGTAGCAAAGGGCAATGTAGACGATCCTGTCTCATGAGAGCTCGAGGCGAATCCACATGTATCGGGCCTGTGGGTCCCGGGCAACAATCTGTAGTCTGCTGTGAAGCCCCTGTCTAAAAAGTATAGCCACTCCTCCTGAACCGCGAGTGGTGTGCTGGCGCATACATCCTCGATGTAGAGACTCCCATTGGAAACCATGTATCCGTGGTAACCCTCTCTCTGGGCTCTCGTGTGTCTCTGTAAGTAGAATGATGTCTCGACCTCTCATCACCTCCTCAAGTCTCTCTGGGTGTGTCCATAGGTCTCCATTGCAATTCCAAACCGTGACATGAATCTCCTCGTGTGTCCCACAGGCCGCGAGTCCCTATGCGATGGTCTTGCCATCAATGATAACCCTACCATCTCGATATACTGCCTTCTTTCCTTCTTTGCGGGCCTGGTGGACTCTAGGCATGCACGTGCGGCGGTGATCTTGTTGCATCTTTGTGAGGTCATCATCAAGATAAATCGGGGGGCCTTCTAGCCCTCTCAAGATGACCCTCTTTCGGAGGAAAGAAGTTCGAGACTCCTCGGAGGCGAATTGGAGGATGAGAGCTCTCTTCTTTGGATCTTTGCCGGCTCTCCAAACTTTGGAGAAAGGGATCTCTTCTTCCTTGTATCCCACTTTCTTGCATAAGGCTTTCCCATCGCTCTCGGGTGTGGACCCTTCTTCTTCTTTGATGCCGGTCACTCGCACATTGAGACGACGAGCTTGTCGCATTTTCTCCTCCTCGATGGTTGTGTGTACGATGAGTACCTCATCTTTTTGGGCTTCCTCTCTTGCTACCTTCTTGATATTCTTTTTGACCACTTCGACCCATCCTTCTTTGGTGGCTTCTAATTTGTCCTCAATGCTTGCGGTGAGGGCTTTGGTGATCTCCTCCTTGAGGGCTTCCTTAGCCTCCTCTTTAATCTCTTTAATCTCTCCTTCCTCGGGGGTGAGGGATGTGATGGAAGCATGAAGGAGGTCGATTTGTGAGAGAGAGAGAGAGAGAGAGAGAGAGAGAGAGAGAGAGAGAGAGAGAGAGAGAGAGAGAGAGAGAGAGAGAAATGAAATGAAATGAAATGTTATATTAACGTCTTCAAAAGGCCATAATGACCTATGAGACCTTAAAGTTACAAAGTGGTGGATCTGATACAAAGTCAGAGTAACAAAATAACCTAACAACAGTACAAAACAAAGATATATACTATGGGGTCCTAAGTTGGTCGATGTGAGTCAAGCAAAACTTAAGCAGAAAAATGGGCGGCTTGTTGGGATAGCTGAATCACAAGAGATCTAGCATCGGTCGTTGGCTAATCTCATCAATTTCCTCCATGGTTAGTAGTCTGACCGGGCGTCGTGCATGCCTGGCCAGCGTGCTCCGAATTTCTGTCGTAGCCTCCGTCGATGCTATGTAGTTCTTCGCAGTCGCGGGCGTCTGGATTTCACCAGTTCAATCGCTCGGTCAATCAGTGTGCCTCTAGTGTGAGACGAGGGGGAGCTCTGCTGTGGGAGTGGCTCTTGCGGCTGTCTCGTGTCTGCTCTGAAGGAGTCTGTGATCCGTCTTTGAGACTGGCTAGCCTCGCCATTCGTCAGGCTATCTCTGTGTCTGCGTAGCTCGAGCAAGAACAAACCCAGACATCTCTGATCTTCGTATCCCATGACTCTTGAGAGTGGTCCAAAACCCTCTCTGAACAAGCAATGGAAGCGGCCTCGTATCTCGTAGTAGACGGGGCAGCGGCATGTATAGTGTAACTGTGTCTCAGGTTCTATGTTACACAAGGGGCATGTCCTGTCCTCTGCTGGTACTACGCTGTATCTCCCAGTCTCAATCCGCAGCTGGTGAGAAGATGTGCGTAACTGGCCAATAGCACATCGTATCCCATGAGACAAGTGGGTATCCATGTATCTGGGTCTCGCCACAAAACCATCTTCCGTAAGCTGGAGGAGGAGGTGGTCTCTGTAGAAAGCCATCTTCGTGCCCAATTCCTGTGCTGGTTGCTATGCTCAACCCATGTGCCTGAAACCATGATGTCATCTCCCCATACCAGCATGTTGTATCTCCTTGTATGGCTAACTGTCGAGAGGATTCAAGTGCTATGCGAGCATATCTGTCTCTAAGAAGTGCCCATGTGCGGTTTATGAAGGAGACTGATCTGGTGAGCGCCTCCACCACAAGTGGGGGGGCCGCTAGCTCTGCTCGGATAATGGCCCGTGGTACTGATGCCTTGGCTCTAATGAGCGGCGAGATTATAGAGACGAGAGGTTTCTCCATGTTCCCCCATCCGTCTGAGCGACCCGGCCTCCCGTGGTGATCCAGTGAAGGTCCCCATATCTCGGCTCCATAGAGCAATGCTGAAGCCACCAAGGTGTTAAAGAGCCAGAGCTTCGTCCAGGGCTCTTGAAACTGAACCTGCGAACACATCCTCTCCAATCTACCCAATGCTGCGTGGGCTCTAGTAAGTCTGGTCTCTGCTGCTCTTCTGAGTGAGAATGTAGGTCCGCTAAAAACCACTCCAAGGTAAGTGTAAGCGTCTGTGTACTCCACAGTCTCCTGGCCGTATGTGAATGTAGGTGCTGACCTCCTGATCCACTGTGGGGTGGTATTAAACACCATAACCTTGGTTTTTCCCAGGTTGACAGACAAACCACTTTCGTGGGCAAACGTATGCAAAGCATCCAATTGACGTTGCATTCCCTCTGGGGATCCAGAGATCAACACTATGTCATCAGCATATAACAAAAGTGGAATCCATGTCCCTGCCAACTGAGCACCTTTATCCCCATCACTGTCAATGTAGTCACAAACCTCATCCACATACATACCGAAAAGAGTAGGAGAGAGCGGGCAGCCCTGCTTCACCCCAATAGTGGAGTGAACCGGTGTAGAAAGTCCCTCCGGGGTGCGTACATGCCCTACTACTGATCTGTACAATGCCATGATCCCCCAAATGAGTTCTCTGGGTACTCCCATTTCCTGTAATCTGCGCATCAGTCTAGCTTTGGGTACTGTGTCGAAAGCTTTGCGGAAGTCCACAAAGCTACAATAGATCCGTCTCCCATGAGATTTGCCTTCTTCGATGATGGCCTTGAGTGTTAGGATATGGTCAAGAGTAGAGAAGCCTCTCCTGAATCCTGCCTGCCCAGTTGCACGTATTCCTTCCCTCTCTGCCCATCTACTCAGGTGTTGCTCCAGAATGGATGCACACAACCGTGCCAGTGTGTGCCCAATCATAATAGTGCGATAATTCCTAGGCTCCATGGGGTCTCCTGATTTGAAGATAGGTATGATCGTAGATAGGCTTCAAGTGTCCGGTAGGCCCTCACACATGGCCCGGTTAAACATAACTGCTAGAAGCTCTGCTAGTAGGTCTTTGCATGCATGAGCGACTAGGCCATCATGATCATATGCTCTCCCAGTCTTCATCCTGTCAATAGCTTTCTTCACCATCTCAGCGGTGAAAAAGACACATGCGTGTGGGCATGGATCGGGGGGGTTGGGGAGGGGCAGCTGTCCAGGTATTGTGTACAAAGATGATGCGTACTGCCCCTAGGTCTCTGTGGAGGAAATAGTAGGGGGGGGGGGGACTGCTCATGAAAGAGCCGCCACGCCTCACGCGAGTCCTGACTCAAGAATAGCTGATATAGATCCTGCTTGAGTCGAGCCAAAAAAGCCCTCTTCTTCCGCTGCACCAGGTGTCGGAAGTCAATCTGTGATTGTCTGTGAGTGACGTCCCCCAACAACACCTCCCTCTGAAGTCTGGCTCTAGTCTGGCGGCACTCCTCATCATACCAGCTGTTCTGAGGCATGCTCCCTGATCGGCGGCTCTGCTCAGGCTGGGTGTGTGGGTATGCTTCTACTGCTGCCTCATGTAATGCCTGTGTCAGTATAGTAGTTAGCTCCTCCAGAGGTCGCCCCGGGTCCTCAGTGCATAGGCGTCTGTAGATTCCATAGTTGACACGTACGGTCACGTACGATGGTTACACGTACGAAGACGTGCGGTACTAATTGAACTAAAAAAAATTAGACGTACGTTGATGTAACGTACGATGCAAAAAAATAAATCATATATTTTTCAGAGCTTTTACTCTATTATGAGTAACTACTTAGTATTAAGTACATACAACTCAAAGGAGATGTCTTACAAGTAAGAACATTAAAGATTTGGCCATGGACATTGGAAACGGCAATGTTCGAAAAAAGATGATCATGATTGCATTTGATTTCATAATTCATTACATAAGTAGAGAGTCGAGGCTCGAGAGATACAAGTGACAAAAAGTAGTACAAAAAAGTAGTGACACAACTCATAGTCTCATGGCCCATGGGTACAAACTTTAAAGCATAAAGAGAGAGTTCTAAGTGCTCATATCGCTCTCATCACCGGAGTTGTGGTCCGAGCTTGAGCTAGAGGTAGCTGCATCATCCTCATCACTACTTGCATCAGATGCACTAGATGCAAGACCATAATCTCCCTCACTAAGGATGTTGCCCTCATCATCAAACTCTGGCTCTCTAGGATCCGCAGGTCTAGAAATGGACACATTCTCCAAAGTGGTGTCCGCCATAGTAGATCCGCTACCCGAGCCTCGCCGCACATAGGTCCTGGGTGTCCGTGCCGACGCTCTTCCACTCCCACGAGCAACCGAAGTGGAAGCTCCTCTACCTGTAGTTGCCAAAGCTCGCACAACCACCTTCTTGCGGGACCGTGTGCGAGAGACACGGCGATCAATCTCCTCCAACTCCAAGTAGAGGTCTCGAAATATTTGCTCCTCCTCTGGATCGCGATCTTTGTTGAGACTCTTAAGAGTCTCAATGGAGAGCTTGCATTCATCTACATTCACCTATTTGTCATTTACAACATGCAAGAAGATTAATGGAGTTAGCAATTTGGTATGGCAAAAATATGAGCACATGATACATCATACATATTACATCATACATGTGAAAGCATAAATAAAGAGTATGATGTAGCCAACTCAATTACGTGCCTAGCCATTGGCATCTCGTGCATGGACCTCAACATGCGTAAATTGGAGCGACAATAGATAAGCCGCTCCAATTGCTTCGTAGAAAGCTTGTTGCGGATCTTGGTGTGTATAAGAGAATACGCCGACCAATTCCGCTCACATGCACCCGATGAGCAATCCTAGAGCACATAGATGATAGAAGAGAGGCATGAGATTTGAATTGTGGGAATTTTCAATTGAGAGGTGACTTATGTGACATGTCACATGAATGATGAATGTCAAATGATGACATGATTGAGATTATAAATTTATAATTTATGGTATGGTATTATGTATAATTATTAATATATATGATATACCTGTCCAAGAACCCTCAATGCCACCCTTTGAAGGTGAGGCAATTGATAGCCAAAACATTCCCACCAAAAAAGAGGCTTCACTAACGAATCCCTCTTCCAACACACCGAGGAAGCGAATGCCGTGCCTCTTTGGTCTCCATAGTTGATGAGCTCTTGGAGAAACTCTCCATGGTGTTCTTCATTGAGTATCTTTGGAAGGTACTTGTCGCGCTCCTCTTGACGTGCTTGATCCGCAAAGATTGATGGCTTTTTGAAAGCCGGATGCAAGAGGGCGGCAAAGCCATGGATTGGTCGCCTCATCCAATCCCACCGCTTTTTAACAAGGAAGAGAATGTCATCTCTCTTTGGAGAGTCCTCCAACACATCACTACAAAGAGAGAGAGAAAGATAGTCAAGCATGGAAGGGTAGAACCGTAGATAGAAAAAGACAACTTACAATGTACATAAATCATAAGGTGATATGTTTACCGTGAACCATCGGGTGCTCCATCAAGAATGGTGGATCTCTCAATCTCCTTGTAAGCCTTCTCCATGAAGTGGTAAAGGAGACCTATGGTAGACCCTTCCATGTCGGTCATCCGAAGCACCTTATACAATGGCAATACCACCATGACAAGACCCTTGACCTCTTGCCAAAACTCCTCCTTCAAGCAAAGCCGTTGGATGGCCTTTGCATCTTGTTGGGATGATTGGGTCTCTTCTTCAATCCATGCTTTGAACTCATCCGAGACCATTGTCTTTTGCAAGTTGGTTTGCACATCATAGAGGCGCTCAAGGAGGAGCCACATAGCGACAAAGCGTGTTGCGGAAGGCTTCTTCAACTCCAAGCCGGAGTAAGTGCGATATATCGCAAGTACTCTCACCTTTTTGTTGATGAAGTTGACGATGGAGAGGGCTTGGGATAGAATGTCCTTTACCCAAGGTAGGTCGCCAATGTCCTCCAAGAGGAGGTCAATGCAATGTGATGCACATGGAGTCCATACTATGTGTGGATACTCCGCCTCTAGCTTTTTGGCCATGGAAGCACAATTGGAGGCATTGTCAGTGATTACTTGAATGACGTTGCTTGGACCGATCTACATATGGAGAAAGAAGGGAAAGTGAGAAGAGCCAAGGCAAAAGACAAAATTGAAAATAGTAGATACTTGAGAGTGGAATCAAAAATTTTACCTCTTTTATGGCTTGACGTATGTGGCGGTAAATAAAGGCACCCGTGACCTTTTTCCCCCTTGCTCCCGCATCAACCGCTCGCAAGAAGTAGGTGCCAAGAGGGCATGAGACAAGGATATTAATGATTCCCCTCTTCTTGCGGTCACTCCATCCATCGGTGAGAATAGAGCAACCATACTTTACCCATCCGGCACGTACGGGTCAAGAGACTTGTCGATTCGTGCCCTCTCTTCATCAAGCTTTTTGGTGCGCATGTCATGGTATGACACTCCCGTCCACCCTTCACATGGACCAACCGCGGCAATAGCCTTCACCATGCGTTTCCAACGATCCGTGCGAAGAATATGAAAAGAGAGATTGCACTCAATGATGGTGCGTGCAATCTCTATCTCCGCTTGTCGTTGCCTCTCTTTGAGGAAAGACAATGGACCGGAAGTTCCACCCACCGTTTGTGCAAGAGTAGCTTGCTTTGGAGGCCGCCCACCATGACTTCTTTTGCTCTTCTTTGAGACGCTACCACCCTCGGTGGAGGCCATGGTAGCGCCGCCGGATGCAACGGACATTGATGGAGAAGCATCCTCTCCCGAATCGGAGAGATCATGGTCGGGCGGAACCACCTCCTCCGATGCCTTTGCAACCGCCTTGCGCGTCTTCAAGGGGAGATACTTTGCTTTGCACTCTTGGAGAATGTCGTCGGGGATATTCGGACAAGGACCCGCTTCCCCTCCCACCTTGGTCAAGTGGATGATAAGGCGGGTGGAGCTTGAGCTCATGGTCTTCGGGCAATATTTGCAATACCATTTGCAAACATTTTGCTTGTTCTTCACCCTTTCAAAGTAGCGGCAATGCTTGTTGAAGGCTTCATGAAGAGCGGGCGGCATTATGGAGAGCTTGAGGGATGGGGAGTGATGAGAGAACTTTAGAGTAATGGAGAGCTTGAAGGAGATGGATGGAGATGAAGGGAGCTTAAGGAATAATAGAGAGCTTGAAGGAGATGAAGAAAGCTTGAGCCTTGAAGGAACAATGGAGAGCTTGAAGGAGATGAAGGGAGCTCGAAGGAGTAATGGAGAGCTTGAAGACTTGATGGAGTGCCAAAGCTTGAAGCCTTGATGGAGTGCCAAAGCTTGAAGCCTTGGCCCTTGATGAATGGAGAGAGCTTGAGGGAGCTTGAGTAGGGAAGGAGATGAATGAGAGAGCTTGAGGGATATATGGAGAAGAAGAGAGGGTGGGCAACCTTATATAGGTTTTGAGGAGAGAGGGAGAAGAGGGTTAAAGAGAGATCATGCTTCAAAATTCAAATTCCATGTGCCATGGCCATAGCCCATGTGGCTTTGTGTGTGTGTGTGTGTGTGTGGATGTTGGGGGGGGGGGGGGGGGTGGGTGGGATGGCACATTGGCTTATGATGCCCCAAGGGCCAAGGCTCCAAGGCCCCCAACGTTCAATTTTTAACGTTCAAAAATTGCCAGCACGTGGCGCTACAAAATGGCTGTAAAAACAGTCAAAAAAGTCCGCCAACGTTCACTTTTTTTTTTGATCGGACGGGACGGACGGGACGGGACGTTCCGTTCGACGGACGTGGACAACCCTGGTAGATTCCATCCATGTATACAGAATCCGTCTCCCGTGTGAATGTGTAGCGAGTAGGGGCTGCTACTCGTGGCCTGTGTGCTACAATGAACTGGAAGGAGATGGTCATCGACACCAGAGCATGATCCACTGCCACCCCGACCGGTCTGGGCTCAACTGTGAGATCCTGGATACTAGAGATGAGATTCGGCTGTGCCATGACATAGTCCATTGTGCTGGCTCCATGTCTGTGTGGGAAGCATGTAAAACCTCCCGCAACCGGAAATCTCTGTAGGCCGTTCAAGATGGCCAATCCATGTGCAGTGCCCATGTCTATCAAGTGTCGCCCATACTCAGTATATTCCACATCGTGTGATAGTCTGGAAAGGCCCGTCTCTACAACATCTAGCTCTCTTAGCATCTCCTTTGAAGTATCATAAAACACTGCCTGGTGATGGGCAGTCCTAGCATTGAAGTCCCCTAGGATGATAATGTCACCGTCCCTAGAGAACTCCCATATGTCATCATTCAAAATAGAGAAAGGGGACTGTCCTCTGGGTGATGCATAAACTGATGTACTCGGGGGAAAGTAGCAAATAGCTAGATAGAGGTATCTGCCTATCTTTGCTTTCAATCTCACCCACATGTACCTAGCGTGTTCGTCCCTGCGGGCTATATGTATCAATGGCTGCAGATCCTCTCTAAATAACACTGCCACTCCCCCCGAGCCCCGCCCTCTGTGCTCTGAGCGTGTCTCCTGTCTATAGGTTGTCTCCCACCTGTATCCACTGATGTGAGACATGGATTGCCCAGGGGCCTGGTGTGTCTCAGAGTAAAAGATGATGTCTCTTCTAGTAAAGCTATCCTCAAAGGCACCCACATCAAGACGCATAGATCCATTGCAGTTCCAGGCAACTACTTTGAGTGTGGTTAATCAGTGTGCCTCTGGTGTGAGATGAGGGGGAGCTCTGTTGTGGGAGTGGCTCTTGCGGCTGTCCCGTGTTTGCTCTGAAGAAGTTTGTGATCCGTCTTTGAGACTGGCTAGCCTCGCCATTCATCAGGCTATCTCTGTGTCTGCGCAGCTCGAGCAAGAACAAACCCAAACATCTCTGATCTTCGTATCCCATGACTCTTGAGAGTGGTCCAAACCCCTCTCTAAACAAGCAATGGAAGCGGCCTCGTATCTCGTAGTAGATGGGGCAGCGGCATGTATAGTGTAGCTGTGTCTCAGGTTCCATGTTACACAAGGGGCATGTCCTGTCCTCTGCTGGCACTCCGTTGTATCTCCCAGTCTCAATCCGCAACTGGTGAGAAGATGTGCGTAACTGGCCAATAGCACATCGTATCCCATGAGACAAGTGGGTATCCATGTATCTGGGTCTCGCCACAAAACCATCTTCCGTAAGCTGGAGGAGGAGGTGGTCTCTGTAGAAAGCCATCTTCGTGCCCAATTCCTGTGCTGGTTGTATCCATGTCCTCCTGGTGTCTAACTGGGTCAGGTCTTGGCGGATGAGCTTGGTGATCTCTGACTGTGTAAGAGTGAGAGATGGTGCATCCAATGAGTAATGGAATGGTGGCAGCCTGTCTATGCTGAACCCATGTGCCTGAAACCATGATGTCATCTCCTCATACCAGCATGTTGTATCTCCTTTTATGGCTAACTGTCGAGAGGATTCAAGTGCTATGCGAGCATATCTGTTTCTAGGAAGTGCCCATGTGCGGTTTATGAAGGAGACTGATCTGGTGAGCGCCTCCACCACAAGTGAGGGGGCCGCTAGCTCTGCTCGGATAATGGCCCGTGGTACTGAAATGAGAGAGAGAGAGAGAGAGAGAGAGAGAGAGAGAGAGAGAGAGAGAGAGAGAGAAATGAAATGAAATGTAATATTAACGTCTTCAAAAGGCCAAAATGACCTATGAGACCAAAAGGTTACATGTGGTGAATCTCATACCAGGTTTGGGTACAAAAAGTACAAAGAACTGAAAACAAAATAGTGGGTAGGGGTGGGGTGAAAGCTGATACAAAGGGGAATACAAAGGGTGAGCTGATACAATGGAGCTCTCTGAAAGTAGAGGCATCATATACATATACATCAGTATCCGGGACGGCTCCTATGTGCACCAGTATGGTATGGATCCTCTGTCACAATTTGCGTCGATGTCGAGAGGACCCCCTCATCCGTGGGCGACGGGACCGCCCCACTTATCGCCCGATCAAGCAGTATGCCTCTGGTGCCTCTGGTGTTGTTATGATGTGGGGGCTGCTCGAACTCCTCTGTCTGTGATTGAAAGAAACCTGTAATCTTGCGCTATCTCTGGATCTCTCTCATTGTGCCCCTCTTCAAGAGGTCCTCTCTGTGTTTGCGAATCTCTAGTAAGTATAATCCGAGGCATCTATGATCCTGGTATCTCATGACTCTAGAAAGTGGCCCAAAACCCTCTCTGAATAGTCAGTGAAAGTGGCCTCGTATCTCATAGTATACTGGGCAATGACATATGTAATGTAGCTCTGTCTCTGGCTCTATTTGGCACACCTAACAAATCCTGGACTCAGCGGGTACTCCTCTAAATCTGCCTGTCTCGATCTCTAGTTGATGTGAGGATGTGCGTATCTGACCAATAGCACATTGTATCCCTCGGGATAGATGAGTATCCATGTATCCTGGTCTGATCACAAAACCATCCTCCGTGAGTTGGAGAAGATGCTCTCTATAGAAAGTCATCTTCGTACCTAGCTCATGTGTAGGTTGTATCCATGTCCTCTTCGTATCCAACTGAATCAAATCTTGTCTGATGAGCCTGGTAATCTCTGCCCTAGTGAGGGAGATGGAGGGTGCATCCAAAGAGTACTGAAATGGGGGTAGCCGGTCCATCCTAAAGCCATGTAATTGAAACCAAGAGGCCATCTCTGCATACCAACATGATCTATCTCCTTGTAATGCCAGCTGTCGCGAAGACTCTAGTGCTAATCGAGCATATCTGTCTCTAGGGAGAGCCCAAGTGATATGCATAAATGAAACCGATCGAGTGAGTCCTCCACTACCAATGGAAGAACAGTGAGCTCCGCCCTAACAATGTCCGAGAGATGGACATCACATTCAAGGGGTACATTGTTGCAACGCTAGAGTTTATGGTGATGGGAGATTTTGTAGGAGCCGAGTATGTTCAAAAATGGGCTTAGGGCCATATGGTCCAAAACCCACACACAGGCAGACCATAAACCCACACACAGACATGCATGGGCCACATCCACAAACACCTCATTTATGCACATCACAATCTTAGTTGGCCCCCCCCACACGCAATCAAAGCATTATGAATGGAAACACCCATCTCTGTCTCCAACTCATAACTGACCAAGAATTTCAAGTTGGCAATGTTTAGACGTCGTCGGGAGCTCTTGCGTCGGCGCACCACATCAACGACATCACCAATAGCCCTTACCTCTTCCTCGACTCCACTCACCTTGACTTCCGCCCGCCTAAGACCCACCCCACATTACTGATGACTTGTTTTGGTGATGATGGCAGTGGCCATGGCCTTGCAAATTGTGCAGAGAGAGAGAGAGAGAGAGAATTGAAATGAGTATGAAGAGGGGCTGGCGAGGGCAATACACATACGGAGGTAGACGAGAGGCTCTCGAGCTGTCGGCAAGCATTATCCCTACTCTCTGGTTGTGAGCAGTAACACACCACATGGCCCCATCGTAAAATTGTACTCTGAGGCCCGTTGTTCAAGGCAAGGTGAGGGATCAGCGTTGCTTGAGGGTGGCACCGTGGCAGCCCGCTGTTGAACGGGCTTCATCGAGAGCCCGAGTAGCTAGTTGAAAGAGAAGGGAAGGGGGATCTAGTAGCTGCAAGCATTTGCAGCCACGTGGATCAAAACCTTGTCTTTTTTATAGACTATATAGAATATAGATATAGATATAGATATATAGATTGTTTATTATTTTGAGTTTATCAATGGACTTGTGCTCTACGGACTTGTGCTCTACGGACTTGTGCTCTACTTGCAGTTTGAATTGAAAATTACATCTCTCATAGCAGAGCCATTATTGAAGGTGCTATGTCAGATGCTCTTATAGATTAGTTTTTTTGTTGATGCACATCGACTCATTTATGATGTTCTGTAGATATCATGCAAGATAAACACAGGAAGTTTCCTTTGTAAGGATTGTTTGTGAAGGGCACTTGATACAAGGGTGCATTTTTTAACACTCCTTTTGTGAAGAGCTTTTTGATATGCCAAAGTTGCCACGTGCAAGTTTGAAGGCTTGGCAGGATGTAAACAAGGTGAAAATTTACATGAGGCTATTGACAAGAATTTCTTAATAAAAAGCTTCTTTGAGAAAAATAGAAAGTGGCACTATTATTTTTAAACATGTAATGTCACAATACAATATTGTGTTTTCTTGAAAAAAAGTGTAACAATGAACTATTTACATTACAATACATTCCAAAGGCATAAAAAATAATGCTTGACACAAAACTCAATGCCCTCTTTAAAGACATCCTCTCACAAATGTCAACATCCTCTCACAAGGGCCTAAAAAATGGATTTAAAATTATCATTAGCTTGTCATGTGGCATTAATGGGCAAGCTTTTTTCCAATGGTCTAGATTTGCACCCAAAATCCACCCTTCACTAAGGACTCCTTATGTAGTCCAAAAACCAAGTGGTCATGTCACTCAGCCTCTCCTTGTTTTTAAAACCAACAGGTGTCACTAGTTTATTGGCTCTTTAAAACATGCCTTAAAGGAGAAGGGAGGAAGATGGACAAATTTTTGAATGGCTTTTTTTTAGTTTGTAAATGGGGCCCCTCATGTAAGACCCTCACGTGACTTCTTTTTCAATTTTGGGTCTTAACATGTCAATCTGAGCGTCTCCTTATTATATATGTTTCTAAATGGTCCTTCCATTTAGGGCATTAATGCTTCCTTTTCAAGTTTTGTTTTTAAAATGATGAGTGAGACTCCCATTGCCTCCGGCGGCAAAAAGAGAACATATTCATAATCATCTAAATATGTCTACTCACGTATTATGTCACATTCTTAGCTACTTTTTTTATGTTCTTTTTGTCATGGTAGCTGGCCGACTAATTCTGCAACCAGTCATCGACTACAACCGACAAAAATTGACAGAACTTTTTTCGTGTGCTTTTCATCGCGTTGACATGTAAGTAGGGCATAACATTAATATTTTGGGTGTTTTGTCAGCCTCCCAACAACCATGACGATTGGGAATGGTCGTTGGTCACCCATTCTATACCAGGCTCTCGGTTGTCGCGTCGGACCTGCAGAATGGGCCTTTCCTACACCTTCAACCTTTTTCATGAAATTACTTCACTGGTGTGAGTTGATCACTCTTGAAATTTTAATGAGCTACTGCAAACCGCCTTGCTACTTCAATGCATTTAAAGAGATGACATTTTGAATAAAAAGCTACCTTGTCTTATCTCTAGTTCCCCTCATTAGTGGTGCTACTCTAATTATGACTACTACAATCCTTAAAATGTAGTGCATTGAATTCTTGCCCATTTTTGGCCATGACAATACCAATTACCTTGAAAAATCATGTTTCAATGGTGGAGTCGGACCATGTCTCTCTCTCTCTCTCTCTCTCTCTCTCTCTCTCACACACACACACACACACACACAATATAGGGAGTATCCATGTGTTTTTGATTCCCCTTGCTAAGAATGTATTGTAGCATATTCTCTCCCATGTTAGGCCTTGTAAAATGACTATTCCCATGACAAAGATGATAGTTGTGACATTTGTACTACGGATGCTTAGTCATCATAGGACCAATGCCCCATGTGTTGTGCCTTGTGTGTTTTTTCTTTCCTTTGCACACGCGGGTTCCCGGGTGGGGGGATGGACTTAAGTGTGACTCTGTGGTTCTTCATATATCATAGTCCTCAAAATGAAACTTTCCAAAAACTGAACCAAATATCCAATGAGAGCTACAATTTTCTCGTTAATTTATGACTAAAATTTTGAAAGACAATTATTACCAAAGCTTGTTGTAGAGTTTTTTTGCAAACATCATATTATTGTGAAAAGGTGTGTTTGGTCTAAGAGAAAAACATTTCTTGCTAAGGTGAATGAATCAAGATGAATCCTACATATTACATTCAACACGATGCCTCAATTCTCACAAGTTCATAGTATAAAATCCAATACTGTGCTAAAGATTCCCACTTCTCGCTATACACATAAAATCCCCAGACACACTCTTTGATTGATGCCGATGAATTGAAATAAACATTTTGATTACATAAAAATGCATGCATGCATTAAAAGTAGCCTCTCAAATACACGCAAGTTGCAGTAAAGATGGGTGTAGATAAACATGTTACATCACACAAATTAAGTGATTCAAACTAAAATAAGCACACCCAATTTGAAGCTTCAGGGCAATACCTTAATCTCAAATGCAAAAACATCATTTTCAACATCCAATACCTTGATCTCACATACAAAAACATCATTTCCAACATCTAGTCAGTGGCATTAGCCAGTTTTGAAGATCAGAATGACATCATGAGTACAATCAATTAAAAAAAGCGTGTACACCAATCATTCAATTGGGAGAGCTTGCTCACATAATCAAGGCTATAACAAACACCATCAATATGTGAGCTCTAAAAGCTTATTGCTGCAAGACCATCGGAGCCTTCTTGTTCGTTCCTCATCATATGTTATTCGTGTAGGAGATGAAAGGATTGTCGAGTTCCCTTTGACTCCATACATTACATCTTGTTGTACCATTTCTATATGGCATATATCAAAACTTGTAACATTTTGATTCAAAGCAGAGCATGAGATGGATTTGACAACACCATGGGTGCATAGTACATTTATCATATCTACAAATGTCTAGCAATTACTTCCAAGGCTTTACCTTTTAAAATATTTATCCACTTCATAATGGATCAGGTTAAATATTTATCCACTTCATATTAGATTGTCAGTCATGGCTGATGTCATGCTGAGCAAAACTTTGCTTAACATGTACTTTCAAGAGCACAAGTTCTTGATGAGCTTCCCACTTGGGATGATCTCTCTTGGTCTACACTTACAGCAGCTTGCTTTCTGGGCGCTTTTTGGGAGTTTATAGGTGCCAGGTTTAAAGAAAGGATTTGGTTTTCTCGCGTTTGAGCACTTTGTAATGCATGAGGCCTAGGCCCTTTACATGAGTGCCTTGGGGAGCCTTTCTCTCATCAGCTCCAGAGTTGGGGCTCTCCTCTACACACAACCTGAGAGTTTAATATAAAGAAATATCGCAAGGGACGCCTACTTGAGGGTCTTGTTCGTTTGAGTGGGGAACTCCGACTCTGCGTCTCATCTCCAGTGTTCGGTCCATTTGGTCTTTCTCCATGTAACCTTGGAAGGCTAGTGTGAGAGAGACAATGTATTTCCTTTCAAAACTGGTTATCACTTGCAAGAACTTATGGACCTCTTCTTGATATTGTCTAAAGGTTCTCATGGCAAGGTTGATTGTCATCAGTGTTCATAGAAAACCGGCCTTTAGTGTATTTTTAAAAGGAAAAAAATTGAAAACTCCCGCTTAGTTTTGAGGGCCGCCTTGAAGCTAAATTTTGAGGATTTCAGTGTAAAAACCAATAAAAACCGGTAGATTTTCAAAGCTCTCCTTTTTTCCATTGGTTCCTAATTTCTTTTTGGTAAACACTGATTGTCATATCAAGAAGCTGGGATGTTGTCATGTTGGTTGGCATCCACTATGTTTGCTTTATAGCAAGTCAACAAAGCACTTCAAGTTTTCAAGAGCCGAACCTCAAATCAAAGACATTCTTTTCCATGTGTTAAGACATTTAGCTACTGTTTTTGGTGGTGCAATTAATGCTGCATGTGTTTGCATGACATCATAAATATATTGTAATTTCATGTGAAGCAATACAACAAGGAGTAGTAGTAAACTATGGGGCCCTACGAGGCTAGCATGTTTGAAAAGAACCAGTCTTTAGTGTATTTCTCAGCAACTAAAATTTCAAAATCCTGGCTAGATCGCAAGGTTTCTTTGAAGACATTAGGCCAAAAACAACTCAAAAAGAGCTGGGTAAGGAATTGGTTAACTTACTAATTAGCAGAGCCGTTTATGGTCAAAACGGCTCCAAATTTGTCCGATTTTTGGTCATTTAAAGCATATCTACGCAATCTAAAGCGTATCTAGGTACATATCTCTAAATATTCAAAAAGATATCATTTTCTTCACATTCCTTTGCGGCTCACCTCGAAATTTGTTCTCATTTACTTCACTTGGTGGCAAATAGTCATTTCTACTTTTGAATCACTCAATCTCTCTTTTTTCTCTCACCGTTCGCGAGCTTTATGTCTTCTTCTCTGATGCACCTTGTTCTGCTACTACGTTATTTCCATTATACTTTCTGTGTGTTCATTAGTTACAATGAGTGATACATCTTCCATTAGTGATAACCGCAAGTTTCACTTAAGCTAAGCCAAGAATATGCTACTACGCGGAGTGTTTATCAAAGACCAGTTACAATTGCAAATGAAGCACGACAACTTCGCAACGAGGGAAAGAAACACATTGATATATGGACAGATGGGAGCTTATATCCACCGGATCCTAGCACTGGAAGGTGTCCATCTTTTCACACACCTCATGATTTGTTGGTGATGGGCCTGATGGCTTACTAGGATATAGTTCTAAGCTATCTCATTTACACATTGATCATACACATTACATTCAATATCTCAAAACTGTTTTGTCTTCAAATGCAACAAGAATTTTAGAACTTGAAAACCAAATAGCATCTCTAAAACAAGAGAATCATCGGCTTCAGACTTTAAAAGAAACTCCAATAGGATTAAGAGCACGAGTAAAACGAATGAGAGATGTAGTAAACTTAACAGAAGGTTCTGGACAAAGAAAAAAAAGATTAAAGATTGTTACCATATACATGTGGTAGTGATGTGTGTGAACACACTAGGACCGCCGGGGCATTTTTTCCCTCTTTAGGAGGTTTTTTCCCCCGTGCATTGTATATACGCCCATCACTCTAGGGCTATCTATCTTTCCATTGCACACTAAGGAATACACTCTCTATTGTGTGCCTTGAGCTTCCTTCGTCTTCTCCAAGCTGTGTGTGTTTCTCTTCAACCCTAATTCCAACAATTGGTATCAGAGCAGGTCACGTCCTCCCGGGCTTAGTCGCCAGCTGCTCCAGCACACGCCTGCTCACTTTCTCCGATTTCAGTGAGCTTTGGCAAGCGTTCGCAGGTCGACAAATATTTTGGGCGAGCTCGAAGAGCTCGGTCTGCTCAGAATTTTGATTTGGGCTCATTTCGGCCTCCGTTTCCACTACGGGCAGTACTGCACAGGTTATTTCGTCATTTTGTGCAGATTTTTTGTCAGTGCCGTTTTCTGCATAACAGGTGCCTTATAGTCTTCTACGGTTTGTGCTATATAGCACAAGTTGTTCCCGCTCCATTTCTCCTATTTTCGGGCAGTTTTCACATCAGGTGCAGCATTTACCATGGCTGACAACAACAACACAGATGTGTTCAAGATGTTTGCTGCTGAGGACAGGTTGGATGGGGACAACTACCCTATGTGGGCTTATATGATGCAACACGTTCTTGTGTCAAAAGGTGTCTGGAACATTGTGCAGGGCATTGATGTACGTCCTGGTTCTGAAGATGTAGGCGATATTGAGGATGTTGCAGGTCTTGCTGCAAGGATTGCAGCTGTTAGAGTTGTTTTGCCTACAACAGAACAAGCTCGTTGGGATGTTAAGGATGCGCAGGCTCATGCATTGATTGCGTTGTCTGTGAAGCGCACCATTATTCCTCACATCCGTTCAGCAAAATTTGCAAAACAGGCTTGGGATATTCTAGCAGGTCTTTATGCAAGCCGCAATGAGGCTAAAATTGCTTTGCTGCGTAAAGAGCTAGAGTCGAAGATTATGCATGAGGAAGATGATATGGACACTTTCCTTGCTAGTGTCAAGGATATCAATGAGCAACTCATTTCTGCAGGTGAAGTCATTTCTGACAGTTCCCTTGTGCAGACTGTTCTTGATGCCTTACCAGATTCCTACCAGACTTTTGCTAGTACTTGGAGACTGATGACCCAAGGAAATCCTGAAGTTGTCAAGTTTGATGCATTATGCACATTGCTGTTGCAAGAGTCACTTTCTAGAAAAAACAGGACTAGGTAGCGTGCAGTTGAACATGCTTTTATTGCTTCTCAAAGAAAGGGTGGTAACAGTAATGCAGCCACTTCTTATGGTTCTGCTGCGAGTGGCAAAAATTCTGTTCCTAATGCTTCTGCTGGCAGCACTTCGTCTGGCAATTCTGGTGATAAGGGCAAAAAGAAGATGCGTTGCCATTATTGTAAAGCCAATGATCACTTGATCAAGTCGTGTCCTAAGTTGAAGGCCAAAGAGGCTAAGAAGAAAGAGGGTGGTTCCACTGCAAATGCTGGTTCCACTACAAATGCAGCCATTGTTGAGTCTTCTGTGAAAGGAGATTGTGATGCTGATGTTGATGCAGAATGGGCTTTTAGCGCAGAGTGCACTTACAATCCTGCTGTCCATGATGCATGCTTGTCAGTTGCTGCAGATTCACATGTGTGGTATTTCGACAGTGGTGCTACAAAGCACATTACCTCACATCGTGAATTGTTTACCTCTCTCGAGTCTGTCCCTCATGGGAATTCAGTCACTTGTGCCAACAACGCCTCTTATCCAGTTCAGGGAGTTGGAAAGATTGTGCTCACTGCTGCTAATGGCAGTTCCTTCACACTTGTTGATGCACTTTATGTACCTGGGATCAAGAAGAATCTCCTGTCTGTATCCGCACTTGCTAGACTTGGACTTGTAGTCAAATTTGTGGATGACAGATGTACAGTTCATGATCTCAGTTTTGGTGATGAAATTGTTGCATCTGGGCTTTTGTGCCGTGGGCTGTATAAGCTCACTTTGTATGACAAGTGTGGACAAAATTTTGCAAATGCTGTTGCAGATTCAAGGGCTATTTCAGATGCAAAACTTTGGCATGCACGTTTTGGTCATCTGAATTTTGCCAGTTTGCTGCGTTTGCAGAAATCTGATATGGTTGCTTCTTTGCCGCCTCTTGAAGCACCTATCAAACATGTTTGTGAAGGCTGTATTCTGGGTAAAATGCAGCGTTCCAAGTTTCCAAAGGATGGTTCAGTTAGGGCCACATGCAGGTTGCAGCTTGTGCATAGTGATGTTTGTGGGCCCATGCAAACTCCGTCCTTGGGCAATTACCTGTACTTCATGACTTTCATTGATGATTACTCCAGGCATGCATGGGTATTTCCGCTTAAAGCAAAGTCCGAAGTTTTTATGTGCTTCAAACAATTTTTGGCTATGGCTGAAAATGTCTCAAAATGTACTATGGGCACCCTCCGTTCAGATCGAGGGGGGGAGTATATGTCTCATGAATTTAATGCATTTCTGGCTAGTCGTGGGATAAAACACCAATGTACAGTGCCTTATACACCTCAGCAAAATGGTGTTGCTGAGAGGAAAAACAGGTCACTAACGGAAATGGCACGATGTATGGTCAAAAGTCAAGCTTTGCCGCATTCTTTTTGGCTTGAGGCCATCATGTGTGCCACTTATGTACTTAACAGGTGTCCTACGAAAGCTTTGCAGTCTATTACTCCATATGAAGCATGGCATGATAGAAAACCTTCTATTGAGCACATGCGTGTTTTTGGCTGTTTGGCATATGCTTTGGTGCCACAAGTGCAGCGCAGAAAATTGGATGATAAGGCTGTCAAATGTATTTTTGTTGGTTATAGTGCTGAAAGCAAAGGTTACAGGTTGTATCATCCGCAAACAAAACGTATTTTGGTTTCACGGGATGTAGTGTTTGTGGAAGATTCTGTTCAACCCTTGCTGTCATGTACTAGAGACAGTAATGTAAGCTCACAGGACATTTATGACACTTTGTTGCCTCTTTTCAGTGGTGGAAATACGAATGTAAGTTCCAATGAGGCAAATGTACAGCCTATGGGGGTTTCTGAAAATGTTTTAGAACAGCCTATTACTGATGCAGATGTACATGATGTACTTGATGAGGAAAGGGCTGAAAATGAGCAGGCTAGAGGTATGCCAAAATGGCTGGTGCACACTTTGCGTGACAGTAAATTGGATGCACCTTTATCTAGTCGTACTCGTTCAGGCTCTCGCCATGCATCTTATGCATCAGATTGTTATGCTTTGGCTGTGTCTAGTTTACATGATGTTGAGGAGCCTCTGTCTTTTGATGAAGCACAGAATTCAGAAAATTGGATTGCTGCCATGAAATCAGAATATGATGCACTTATAGAGAATGACACATGGACTTTATGTGATTTGCCTCCTGGCAAAAAGGCCATTGGTACGAAGTGGGTTTACAAGTTGAAACGCAAGCCGGATGGTGAGATCGATCGCCATAAGGCTCGACTTGTTGCAAAGGGTTATGCACAACAAAAAGGCATAGATTATGAAGAGACTTTTGCTCCCACTTGTCGTATGACTACTGTGCGTTTTCTATGTGCATTTGCAGCTCATTTTGGTTGGGATGTACATCAATCAGACATTGTTACTGCTTTCTTGAATGGTGACATATTTGAGGAAGTTTATGTAACGCAGCCTCGCGGTTTTGTCATAAAAGGACAAGAGGACAAAGTGTGCAAATGTAAGAAGGCTTTGTATGGGTTGAAGCAATCTCCTCGTGCTTGGTATGAGAAAGCTGACACTCATTTGGTTAAACGAGGCTTTCGTAACAGTCCAACAGAAAGCACATTGTATGTAAAGCGTGAGGATGATGTATTTCTCATTGTGGTTCTTTATGTTGATGATTTGCTGATCACTGGACCAAATGAGAGACATATTGCTGAATTTAAGGCTGATTTGGATGCTACTTTCAAGATGAAAGATTTGGGGCTGTTGCATCATTACTTGGGTATACAGTTTAAGCAGTGTGATGGTGGTATTGCCTTGTGTCAGAAAAGTTACATAGAGACATTGCTATGTAAGTTTGGACTTGAGGATTGCAAACCTATTGCCACTCCCATGGAAACAGGTTTGAAGTTGAGTCTACATGATGCTGGCGATCCTACTGATGTCACTCTTTACCAAACTGCTGTTGGCTGCCTCATTTATGTATGCAACACGAGGCCAGATATTCAGTTTGCAGTCTCGCAGGTCAGCAGATTTATGCATAGCCCAGGGTCTAAGCATTGGCAGGCTGTCAAGAGGATTTTCCGCTACCTTAGTGGCACTTTACATCTTGGCTTGTTTTATCCCAAGGGGGGATCATTGCCGCCAGACTTACATGCTTTTTCGGACTCAGATTGGGCTGGTTGTTTTGACACGCGAGTGTCCACAAGTGGTTTTTGTTTCATGCTTGGCAGTTCATGTATATCATGGTTGAGCAAGAAGCAACCTACTGTGGCCACTTCGAGTTGTGAGGCTGAGTACAGGGCAGTCTTCACAGCTACGGTTGAGTGTGTATGGCTCAGACGCCTTATGGCTGACTTGGGTGTTGGACAGGACACTGCCAACACTATCTACACTGACAGTCAGAGCGCATTGGCAGTTGCGAGGAACCCAGTTTTTCATGCTCGCACAAAGCACATTGAGGTGCATTACCACTATGTCAAGGAGAGGCTCTCAGCAGGAGAGATCAGCTTGGCTTATGTGCCAACACAGGACAACCTTGCAGATCTTTTCACAAAGGCATTGTCTCGTGAGAAGCTTGAAGCTTTCCGCAAAGCTTTGGGCTTACTCCCCTTTGTGGACTGATCCTGTCCTCAGGGCATGGCACTTCCCTTTACTCATGTGCCAGCTCTCGTTCACCGCATCACTCCAGGGGGGATTTGTTACCATATACATGTGGTAGTGATGTGTGTGAACACACTAGGACCGCCGGGGCATTTTTTCCCTCTTTAGGAGGTTTTTTCCCCCGTGCATTGTATATACGCCCATCACTCTAGGGCTATCTATCTTTCCATTGCACACTAAGGAATACACTCTCTATTGTGTGCCTTGAGCTTCCTTCGTCTTCTCCAAGCTGTGTGTGTTTCTCTTCAACCCTAATTCCAACAAAGATTACTAGAGAACATGTGACTAGTCTTTTAGGATTTGATATGTCCAATGTTCAAGAAAGGGTGAGATTTTTGAATGAGGTAATGAACAAAAGTGATATTTTGAAACTTTTGCACCTTCTTGAAAATCAAACTCAGAAGAAATTGGTATTTCAAAATTTACTGAAAGATATGGGTTTACTGGTCCAGCCTTCTCAAATGCAAGAAGTTTGTGACATAGTGGGGGTGAGTAGAAGGGGTTACAGGGCCATCTCTAAAACCTGGTTTCAGGTTTTAAAGTATTACAAGATTAAAGCTTTTGGGTTGCCTAGGCCTCACAATGTTGGGAAAGTTAGCACTGTGTTAAATGAAGAAATACCCGAACATTTTGGAGAGTACTATCATATAGAAGGAACGATGCCATATGAAAAACAGAAAAAAAAATCTTCTTTTGAGTATAATGTTTTTAATAACATTTGGATGAGTATAAAAAATGTTCAATCTGCTATAATGAGATACTATAACATACAAGAAGTAGATTGTGAAGGAAAACTTATATTTATTATGAAATTGGATGAAGCTCAAATTCAAAAATGTCAAAAAATGGAAAGAGTATCCATATCCCTAATGAATAGAGCACTGGACTATAGCCATGGTAAGTTTGATTCCCCATACCACAAAACTCAATCAGAAATGGAGCTTTGGTGGATCGGAGCAGCTCAAATACTAGTAGAAAATCACGATACATTGAAATGGCTCTTTTTGTAGACCGATATCCCTTCTGTTATACAAGACCAAAATGCAGGTGAAAAACTCCGTGTAGATGGGTGACTTTATTGTAGAATGGCACTTGAGTGCCGACCTAAAAGCATTAAAGTGCATGTTTGGTGTATGTAGAGGTGCCAATACCAAGTATCCATGTCTATATTGCATGGCAAGCACTGGAACAAAAGGATGGATTGCAGAACACGAGGTTGGGAAACCACCATCGAGAAATAGTGTGAACGTCATCGACTACCCATCGTGTTCTATGATTTGGGATCCAATTCTAACAATAGATTTAAAAAATGTACATATATGTACAATGCATGCAGAGATTAGAATCTTGGACAAATTGCTTCGACTCTATCTTGATTATACATATTCTATTAAGCCAAGTAAACTTGCAGACGAGTGCATAGAAAAATGCGAGGCTTTGCTCTCTCAAATGGGTTTTCATGGTGGTCAAGTGCATCTAAAAAAAGATCCTACTCTTTCAAAAGGAACGGGTGATGTTTTGCAAGATGTTTCAATGGGTGGAGCAAAAGCCAGAAGATTTTTGAGTAACCATGACAACAAACAAGTTGATGCTATGTAGAACTGCTGGAAGGATCTTTGTGTAATAACAACCAATGTCAAAAGTAGATCAGATGTAGCCAACAAACGCATGGAAGTGTGGAAGAAGCTCGATAATTTTTTGAAAGTTTTGAGACAACAAGTTAGCTCTGCTACATATGCAGATGACTTTAAAAAGATAAATAAAGCTTTCAATAACTGCTATTACAGATGCTTGGGGAGCAAAAGACATCACATATTACTTGGGGAGGGTCCTTTAAATAGTTTAGCATAACTGCAAGATCAAACAAAGGGTTGAATATTTCATATGCTTTGGTGTACACATCCATGTCACCTCCATCCATCACAGCAACCAAGAGCTTCTCACTTGGACTCTCCTCTAAAATCTCTTCCCGACCTTCGTTCATGGTTTGGTTGAAAAAAAAATCAAATCGGAGAAGC
The DNA here is from genome assembly GCF_014529385.1 of Adiantum capillus-veneris. Lineage (NCBI taxonomy): Eukaryota > Viridiplantae > Streptophyta > Polypodiopsida > Polypodiales > Pteridaceae > Adiantum > Adiantum capillus-veneris. The sequence goes on along the minus strand of NC_140945.1, from coordinate 109,125,860 downwards.
TAGACCAAAACGGAGAGGGTGAAGCCAAAGAACCCAAACGGCGCGATAGAAGCCCCAGGCACAATCTACGGCCTTCGTCTATCGCGTCGTGCCTGTCGACAAGGACGTCCAAAAGAAGCCCGAACGAAGCGATAGCGTCGTGCCGGACCAAAGTGATGGAGTGAAGAGGGAAGCCTGAACGAAGCGATAGAGGTCCATTCCACAATTTATAAAGCCTTCCCCTCGCGTTGTGCGAGACCAAACTGATGGACTGGAGAGAAGCCCGAACGAAGCGCTAGAGGCCCCATCCAGACTTTGCAAAAGCGTACCCTTGCGTCGTGCGGGACCAAGGTGATGGAGTTAAAAGAGAAGCCGTGGTAGAGTGGAGAGAGAAGTAAAGCAGAGCAGATTCTCGCGTCGTGCGGCACCAATAAAAGTACAACACCAACAAAAGACGAGATCAAGCTTTATATAAGGTGGTAAAGAATTACCGCTATGACACGTGTCATCCATGCACACGTGCCATGTGGCATGCTTCCAACGGTCGTTGTACAGACAGTCGGTTGTATAAAAAGCTAGAGTCACATGTCATTTTTCACCTTCCCCCAAACCACACATTCGTGTCGTTTCGTATCCCAAGCATCCTCCGGCATCTTTTCATCGACCCTCACACCCCCTTTCTCTCCAATTTTTCACACTTCCGGAGTGCGTCTTATCCCTATCCCGTACAACCCGATAGGGAGGTCTTCTAGACTGTGGGTGTCCCTCCTATCGCGTCCTGCAGTGTCCTTTCATGTTTTCGGGCCAAGCACTACCGATCTCAGCATCTTCACATACGACGCGATAGTGAGATGTTCTAGACTATGGGTGGCCCACCTATCGCGTCGTGCGGTGTCTTTTTATGTTTTCACACCACGCGCTATGGAGCTCAACATCTTCACATACGACGTGATAGCAACATGTTCTAAACTGTGGGTGGCGCACCTATCGCATTGTGAGGTGTCTTTTCACGTTTCCGCGCCACGCGCTACCGAGCTCAGCATCTTCACATACGACACGATAGCGAGATGTTCTAGACTGTGGGTGTCCCCCCTATCGCGTCGTGCGGTGTTTTGAAGTATTTTGTGACAAAAGGCAGAAGTTTTCGACTCTCAAATGGTGAGGACAAAACAAACTGCAAGAAAAGTTTACCAAGCCCCAAAAGATCCAGAGAAAGATGATGATTCAGAGAAACCACCTTCACAACCTCGTCAGAGGCCTACTGCTAGAAAAAGATTGAATTACCAAGTCAAATCTCTAAGGGAAATAAGAAAATCACAAAAGTCTACTTGTCTTCTGATTCCAAAGATACCTTTCATGAGAGTTGTCAAAGAGATATTAGATAGACTTGTGAGCATGATGAATATCAAAACCTTTGTTTTAGTAAGGTGGCAATCTCAAGCCTTGATGTGCCTTCAGGAGGCTGCCAAGGATTTTCTCATAGGATTTATGAATGATAGCTACATTGCAACTGCATTTGCTCACAGGGTCACACTTATGAGCAAAGATTTTGTGCTTGTGTCAAGGCTGAGGTACAAGTTTGATAAGGCTCTTGAGCTTATTCCTAGTGAGGATCTTAAAGCCTTCCAAATTTTAAATATCCCCCCTTCCAGGCAGCAGAAAGATTCAGGGGTTGTCATTGAAGATGTTACACATCAGTATGAGACAAGAAAGGCCCAGGATATCAAAGCAGGCAAGGAGGTTGAGAGGGAGCAAGACATGATTTAGAGGATGCTATCTTTACAGAGCAAGCAAAAATTTTAAGAGCATCCAACTCTCTCCTTTATGAAAAAGTTACAGGCCAAATGGTGGTGGATGTCTCCTTGTGTGGGGATGATGAGGTGTATTGTGACATATTCCCTCAAGACAGAAGTATGCTTGTAAACCCCAACATTGAGCTTGGTGATACTGTGCTCTTTATCTGTCTCAGGTATGTGTTGCCCCTTTAATTATTAGTGCATGTGCAAGCACAAGGGCCTCATTGGGGGATGTGTTTCTTTTTCAGGTGTCTTATGAGGGATCTTCTAGAGGCTATAACTATGCAAATTTTCATACTTGATCCTCTCACAGTGCCTTTTTAACAAGTAAGGAAGCCTTTCCAGTTTTTTTTGAAGATTTTAACATGCTGACCTGCAACTACATAATATACCCCTATGTTGAAGGGTAACTCTTATAACTCAACATGTTATTAAAAACTTTCTGTGGTATTCCTAGCTAATTGTTATTTTTTGTAGAGGACATTGGAGTCTTATTATCTTCAATCTTTTGAAGAAAGATATTATATTTATGAATTCATTGTCAAGTATCCATGGGAGAACTAAACTGTAAGTATGAAGTATGATCTACGCTTGATGGCCCATTGTTTTCTATTAATAGCTTTTTAATCGTCTTCTTGCAGTGCTGCCAAACTTATTGTTGGTCACCTGAGTACCACAAATAAGGATTACAATATAGAAGGTTTCAAGTACTACAATCAAAAAGTGCCTTTACAAACAGACTCAACATGATGGAGGGTGCTTGCCAATGCATGGAGATATCTTGAGTCAAGGTACAAGATGACTACACTCACTGTTAGTGTGTATCTCATGTGCCATTGATTTATTTTGATTTCTTAACTATGTATGTATGTACTCATGTCCTTTAATTCCTTTTTCTATTTGTTTTAGTTGCATGACTATCCAGAGTCTTGGGTCAAGTGGGTGAGAGAGAAGGCTGTTTCTATGGTTTTGGAAAGATCAATAAACCCAAATGATCGAGAATCTCCTTTGCCACCAAAGAAAGGTAGAGCCAACAAGGGTTTGGATGCAAAGAAAATGGATCACAAGAAGAAGAGTCCTGCAAAGAAGATCTATACAAAGAAAAGCCCTTCAAAGAAAAGGGATCACAAGAAGAAGAGTCTTACAAAGAAGAGCCATGCCAAGAAGAGTCGTGCCAAGGGGAAGAGTCCCACCAAGAAGAAGAGCCCTACAAAAAAAAGAGCAGATACAAAGGGCCATCCATTCCACTCACCATTGAAATTCAAGGTTCAAAAGCGTTGTACAACTAAGAACAGTAAGGGGGAGACACCTAGCTCACCTTTCAAGCTATCATTCATGTTGCCAAGTCACCCAAGCCAACCACTCCTCAAGAGCCCAAAGCACCGACCCCTGCCAAGTCCCCCGTGCCAAGCCCTAGGAGCCCAAGTCACCACCACCCACTCCTGAACTTTCACCCCCCTTCTGAACACAAAAGAAAAAGGGTCTTTGAGGATGCATAATCCTCTCAGGCAAAAAGAAAAGTGGAGTTTCATGATTGATTACTCCACAAAAGCTATATACACTTTTGTTCGTTTTGTCCATATGAACATATACCCTTTGATGATTCATAATTTTGTTCTTCAAATACTTAATACCAACTATCGATTCTTAAATGTGTATCATGGTGTCACGTAAGTTTAAAACAACATAAATAATGATCACAATAAGGTAGAGAAAAGATAAATATATTTGCAAAATGCAATGATTACACTATTGAACTTGTTTTTTCAAGTCCTTGCAAATGGCTCAAATACAACTATTTTTGGGGGAAGGCATGTGATGCAAGAGGTTGAATTCTCCATCCTTGTGCTCAACACAATTTCATCCACTTTCAATCTATACTTAGAAGATGTTTCATCAAGAAACTCAAGAGATTATCTAACATCATGTAGTCTCCATTTGTTGTTACTATAAGGCTTCTATACTCGGTGTGTGGATGGACTGTGACCTTTAGTTCAACCTCTGGACAATTTTCCTCAGAGTCGAGAGGAACCCAGCTACCTAATTTGCTTCTCCATCTCCTATAGTCGTAGCCCATAACTAATGATTGATGACATAGTTGATATGAGATAGACATAGAATTTGGGCTTACTCTACAACTAATATTATCACCAATATGGAAGGTTTCTTTGGTACTCCATCCGTCTCCAAGTACATTATCCAGTTCAGTCATAGAAAGTCTTTTATTAAGCCACATCGTCTTTGCCCTTTGCAAGTCCAGTGTTTTGAAACATGCCACAAAGACATGTATAGGCAAGAATCATTGAACTTTAATCCTTCTTGATATTGTTCCCGGAGACATAGCTCTAAGGATGTCTTCTTTGATCTTGGATTTGAAGCTTGATATAGTATATGCATCAGGAGCTTCCTAGTCAAGTGAACTTATGGTGGGAACGGGTAATTGATGTAGTTTTCCATATGCACCTTCTCGTGATGGAACCTTGTATTCTGCAAAATAGACAAACAAATCCACTGTTTTGTAAGAAGGTGGCTTGTCAGCATACATAGCATCTGCAATCCCTTTATGCATTGCTTTGAACGTCCCACTTAGACTCTCCACAGGGTGCCATTCCACAGCTGTTGAAGGAAATATATCTGGAATGGAATAAAAAATGAGAAAAAACAATGGGAGAATGAAAAATTCATTGTATCAAATAGAAGTTTTCTTTTTACTTACAATAAGAATGCAGTGTGGGATGTTCTTCCCAGTCTAACACCATATCCTTGGCCATGTACACATGTTGAACCTTAGCTAGACAACCATTGTTGGTCACTTTGAAAGCAAGAACACGACCTTTCCAATGGTGTTTTTACTTTATCACGTTTAGTTCTCTTCACTCTGTGTACACCTTTGCATGAAGGAAGCATTGTTACCCAGTCATTCACACGAAAAGATATGGGCTTCCAAAGACCATCCTCTCTAACGTTATGAAAGTCACAAGAAATTATGTTATGTGAAGGGCGACGTGCAAAAGACGCCATCGAAACTCAGAGATTAGAGAAGAAGAAAGAAAATATAGAGACGGAAAGACTTAAACCTCTCACAAAATAGAGAGAGAGAGTGAAAAAGGTATACGTTTGAAAAAAGTAGGCGATTTGTCATTAATGGCTTTGTTTTGAGAGCCTTCTGACATAGATTTCGTATCTTTTGATAACGCTTTTGTGAAATATAAAATAGAATAAAAGATGAGACTTCATTACTTTGGGCTGCAAATTTAATGAGCTCACTTGCCGAAAGCACATAAATATAGCAGTTTTAGCCTTATGATCAAGACATTTAGCCGTTCTCCGTCAAAATAGGACCACCAAAACCCAAAATAGAGGAGACAAGAGTGCCATACTTTTGTATACGTGTCAAATAACTATTGAACTATTCCTTAATCCTTAAATTAACAAACAACCCTTTTTGAATCATTTTTGGCCCTAATGAAAACCGCCAAACTTTTACATGTTTTCGTATAAAAATGAGAAAATCCTTCAAATGTTGGCCTAAAGACTGGTAGAGTTTGAAGTGTGCTTCTTTTTTCTTAGATTAGAAAGAATAGCTTTTGGAAAGCCCTGACACAAAGCATAAAACAACCATACAGTTATTCATATTCAAGAAGGGATAAATAGCACAATACAAGATGGCTCATGAGGAGGAGAATCGCAAGATAGCTTCTCATTTCATTTTGAAGACATTTTGTACATGCTACTATATGTGGATGTGGTGTTCAAAGTTGGCCATTTGATCGGGTGGCAAAGCCAAAAGGAGATTAAGTCCATCATCAAGAGGAGAGCAATTGGAGATGAGGAGGACCATGTCAACAACACCTGTCATGATGGGGCCGGCGTATATGGGCTCACCCCACCCAGAGTCCACTTTGTGAAAGGGAAGCTTCCACCAAGCAGAGAGATAGAAAGTACCATGGATGCCCATGGAAGGTATGCCCTTGTGCACCTCAAGCCAATCTATAGCTGACTTTATATAGTCACTAGTGACCCTCTTGATACCCTCCTTTACTTTTCTAACACAAAAGGAGAGAGGTTGAATTCTTACTTCTCTTGCAATTGCTTGTGCATAGGCAGTTATTACCCCATTGCCACAAAAGTTATTAGGTAAGGGCGGTTTCACATGCTTGCGAATGTCGACTGCAAAGAGAACCATCACAGGTTGCTCCCCATCACCCTCTTGCTCTGTTGCCTTCACTCGTGCTTGCCACACATGTGATACCATGGCTTCAAAAGTGGAGCATGGATCAGCCCCCTCCATGGCCTTCTCCTTTATCTTCCTTAGCTCAAGTGATGAGAATGGAAAAGAGCGGTATGCATGTTGCGAGGAAATTTTTGTAAGATCCTGCACAAAACTCATACAATAACTACATGCTAAACACTAAACATTTATATAATCTTGTGTAGAAATAAACATAGTAATGAACCATTGCTTAACTTTAAAATTGCCTATGTCTTCATAACACGAGGACAGGCTTTAAACTATGGTTATCCACAATTAGAGTTGGTGAGGGATGAAAGGCATAATTGGATGTATATATCTTATTTTTGTCGACTAGGTGATCTACAATTGGGGCTCAATAATAATGGATGAACAAGTATTGTAGAGTAATAGATAGTTGACTAGGTGATCTACAATTGGGGCTCAATAATAATGGATGAACAAGTATTGTAGAGTAATAGATAGTTCTCTGAACAGATCCAAGTTAAAATTGGAGATAATTCATGCCATTGTTATTTTAGCAATAAAATACATCCGGAATCCAAAAATTTTGACACAAAAAGCTAGATTGCATAAGACAAAAATTATGAATACATCAAATATGTTGTTGTGCTTTTGCTCAAACAAATGCAATCGATTGAACGTGTAGAAGACAAAGCTCCTAGGATTTCTGCACATAAATCTGTTCAAAAACCTATCTAGATAGGGTTAAAAGCGGTAGATAGCCCAGTCCCTATACGTCATGGGTATTGAGCTTTTGAGCTCAATACAATTACATACTCAGACACCCACATTATTATCATCAAGGAAAATTGACATTATGATTACCTGCACCCCTTGGTCAACATCTCCTTTTGTAAAGATGCTACTTGCCTCCTTTGGTAGCTCCATCATCTCTGGATGCTCGTACTCAATCTTTGGAGGGTCACGTGCATTAAGGCATGTGCGATCGAATGCCGGCACAATCTACACTATCAAAAGAGAGAGTGATTATAAATGTTTCAAGAAGAGAACAATCTAACTTAAGCTAGTTTATGAGGACTAATAAGTTCATAATAAGCTCATTATCTTTCCCTACATCTTTGTTATGTTTGTATAAACAAGGTCTCCAGTGGGGTTCAGATTACATTAGGCCTATTAATGCATTTGATCTACAATTTTTGTTGATCAAGATATTTACGCTCCACTGATAGGAATTTAAAGATCACCTTGATATCATCTCCCCTTGTCATGGCTGCTAGGTTATGGAGAAAATTGCAAGATGACAAACCATCAAATGCCGCATGGCTTGTATACATGCCGAAGGAAAATCCGCCACACTTGAAGGTGGTCACCTACATGAATGGACTAGAATTGGTTAAAAAAAAGAACTCATTGGTGCATAACATAAATTTGACATATTCAAGTTTAGCAAAGGAGGCTAAGCAAAACTGTGAGACACCAAAGAATGGAAGAGTTGAGTAGGATTTTGAGATGAAAGCCTCAATTGAGGACTCAATTAGTTTAATATATCTAATTGAAAGCCAAATTACACCCTTAATGACTTGCTATGGCACCTAGTTACAAATCAACACAAACCTAGTTATGTGAATGAGAATGAAAGACACTAGTACTAACCTGAATGGTGGCAATTGGTGGACTCTCTAGTGCAAGAGGGTTCAACACTAAGGCCCTAAATGTGGGATTGACAAACCCAATTTCACCAAGGTCTTTGATCGATAGCATCGAGCTTGCCGCCACAAACAGAACCCCCTTTGCATTACAATCAACCTCCATCCTATCCTTATCCTTATTGAACTTGAACCTCCCTGCTAGTGGATAGTAGTACACCAATAGTTTGCTTAACGCCCCTCTTATCTTGTCTACATGAGCACGATCATAGACCTTCCCATGCTTAGCATTGTAGAAGTAGATTGTTTCCACAGGGAACATCACTGTTAGATCAATATTGGACAAAGAAAACGCCTCGTTTGGAGTCGGACCGGCGGGAACAACACTGTAGATGTGGTCTATGGTGACCTTGATATCACTTGAAAAACTTTGAGCATTGATTTGCTCCATATTTGTATCAAGATCCATGATTAGGGGAAACAAGAAGAGCTTTTATGATGTGTTGTATCAAAAACCCTCACTTTGTGTTTATATAATAGAAATTAAAGAACACATTATTCTTGAATGATAGGTACATAGAACCAAAAGCTTCTGTTAGACATCCATGACTTTTGCGTGCAAGGAAAAGTAATTCTCCCATGAGGGTCATTTATTAAAGGCTCTTGTTCATGCTTGAGGAAAGGTAGGTTTGGTTTATCCAAATCTTGCTGAATTAAAAAATGCTCAATTTTTTTTTTGGAAAAGGGATTAATTTGCTCTCATGATTCACAAATTTCAATTTTGATTTACAAATTTACATTAATTATGTTTGGTTTATCCAAACCTTGTTCGACCGAAAAATGCTTAGAAAACGTTTGGAAAGGGATTAATTTCCTCTCACAATTCGGAAATTCTCATTGTTATTTCCGAATTTAAATGTAATAGATTTGATTTATCCATTCAAAGCTTTTTCAATTGAAAAAATGCTAGAAAAATGTTGAAAAAGGGATTAATTTCCTCTTATGAATCACATATTTTAATGCTAGAAAAAAGTTGAAAAAGGGATTAATTTCCTCTTATGAATCACATATTTTAATGTTAATTCCCCAATTTAAATGAATTACATTATCGATAAAATCGGTTTACAGATGGCTCGATAAAATAATTTTTCAGAGGTTGCATGGCAATTGTGTATGTGTTTTAAGGGTTGACCAGTGGTTATAAAAAGCTCCGTGGTGATCTTTTCATGCACTAGTAGAGTACCTATACAAGCTTGACTTCGATGGGTTTCTTTTCATGAATCAAAGGCTAAAATCCAATCCTTCTTAAATTTAAATAGTTGTGTTATATTTATCCAACTTGGTCTTCTATTTGTACTAAGCTTTGGTTTATAAGCTTGTGCTCTTTCTTACAACGTTAAACAATTTGACCCACACCACAAAAAAATTTCTGGTACGTTACATAAAGGAGTTGAACTCTCCACGTCACAAAAAGTATGCACCTCCATTGCCATCTAAGCTATATATCTTTGGTTTTGTGTCATGAAGCAAGCCAATTGATATCTTCTCTAGAGTCAATTTTTTGGAGTCTAAGCGCTTTTTCTCCACCTTTGCTAGCTTACTCCTGCAAAATTATGGCCCCTCCTCTCTCCACCTTTGCTAGCTTCCTCCTTCAAACTTGTAGCCCCTCCTCTCTATCCATCTCTCTCTAGCTTTTTTGACTTGTCAATAGAGAACACCTTACTTTACGTTCTCAAGCTTCATACAGAAGAAGTTTTGGACAGATTCTCACAATAATTCCCACATTTTGACTTACCTCAACATCATGAGCTTCTACGAGGGAGGCGCGGCATATCTAGCTAGGTACGACTGGGGGCAGGGGACCGTCGGCCCGGTGGGGGGTCCGGTGGTCCCCTTCCCCCAATCGTACCTAGCTAGCTCTGCAGTGCCTCCCAAACAAAAGCTCATGATGTTATGTATCGTATGAAAAACACTGAAAAAGGCTCCCTTTTCCTACATGAGAAAATTTCTAAATCTTCTTGTGATAGTTCTCACCGATCCATTGATCGAAATTTGAAACTAATATACGTGACCTTCAAAATGGTCCTCGTTTGTGCGGCTGATATATAAGCGGGAATAATAAACTCCTTTATTCATTTGAATATTCTATTCACCTGTATTCTTTTGAGTTGTCCACTAATTAATGCAGCTTGATTTTTTTAAACAAGAGGTGGTCTAGCTGTCTGTCCCACTATGTTGCCTTGGACAATGATTTGTGGTTAAAGGGTGATGGGGAGAGGGAGAAAGTGGGGGAGCAAGCTCTAGGGTAAAGGAGCCAGTTTAGAGACACTCAAGAAAAAAAGTGTAATTTTGGGTGGGATTTTGCAAATCTGGTCAGATTTGAATTTTGAAATTTGCATGAGATTCCTCATGCAAAGGCGGATTAGGTAATACCAAGATTGATATTTTTTTGATTTAATTTGGGCAGTCAATTTGAGAAAGTTTAAATTTTGAGGTCTTTTAGGGGTTAGAAACACCCAAGGCCCAGTAATGGTACAATTTTCAGCAAATCACAAGTTGACACATAAACAAGATTCCTAGCATATTCCAAATTAGATTCCTCATGCAAAGGCGGATTAGGTAATACCAAGATTGATATTTTTTTGATTTAATTTGGGCAGTCAATTTGAGAAAGTTTAAATTTTGAGGTCTTTTAGGGGTTAGAAACACCCAAGGCCCAGTAATGGTACAATTTTCAGCAAATCACAAGTTGACACATAAACAAGATTCCTAGCATATTCCAAATTAGATTCCTCATGCAAAGGCGGATTAGGTAATACCAAGATTGATATTTTTTTGATTTAATTTGGGCAGTCAATTTGAGAAAGTTTAAATTTTGAGGTCTTTTAGGGGTTAGAAACACCCAAGGCCCAGTAATGGTACAATTTTCAGCAAATCACAAGTTGACACATAAACAAGATTCCTAGCATATTCCAAATTAGATTCCTCATGCAAAGGCGGATTAGGTAATACCAAGATTGATATTTTTTTGATTTAATTTGGGCAGTCAATTTGAGAAAGTTTAAATTTTGAGGTCTTTTAGGGGTTAGAAACACCCAAGGCCCAGTAATGGTACAATTTTCAGCAAATCACAAGTTGACACATAAACAAGATTCCTAGCATATTCCAAATTAGATTCCTCATGCAAAGGCGGATTAGGTAATACCAAGATTGATATTTTTTTGATTTAATTTGGGCAGTCAATTTGAGAAAGTTTAAATTTTGAGGTCTTTTAGGGGTTAGAAACACCCAAGGCCCAGTAATGGTACAATTTTCAGCAAATCACAAGTTGACACATAAACAAGATTCCTAGCATATTCCAAATTAGATTCCTCATGCAAAGGCGGATTAGGTAATACCAAGATTGATATTTTTTTGATTTAATTTGGGCAGTCAATTTGAGAAAGTTTAAATTTTGAGGTCTTTTAGGGGTTAGAAACACCCAAGGCCCAGTAATGGTACAATTTTCAGCAAATCACAAGTTGACACATAAACAAGATTCCTAGCATATTCCAAATTAGATTCCTCATGCAAAGGCGGATTAGGTAATACCAAGATTGATATTTTTTTGATTTAATTTGGGCAGTCAATTTGAGAAAGTTTAAATTTTGAGGTCTTTTAGGGGTTAGAAACACCCAAGGCCCAGTAATGGTACAATTTTCAGCAAATCACAAGTTGACACATAAACAAGATTCCTAGCATATTCCAAATTAGATTCCTCATGCAAAGGCGGATTAGGTAATACCAAGATTGATATTTTTTTGATTTAATTTGGGCAATCAATTTGAGAAAGTTTAAATTTTGAGGTCTTTTAGGGGTTAGAAACACCCAAGGCCCAGTAATGGTACAATTTTCAGCAAATCACAAGTTGACACATAAACAAGATTCCTAGCATATTCCAAATTAGATTCCTCATGCAAAGGCGGATTAGGTAATACCAAGATTGATATTTTTTTGATTTAATTTGGGCAGTCAATTTGAGAAAGTTTAAATTTTGAGGTCTTTTAGGGGTTAGAAACACCCAAGGCCCAGTAATGGTACAATTTTCAGCAAATCACAAGTTGACACATAAACAAGATTCCTAGCATATTCCAAATTAGATTCCTCATGCAAAGGCGGATTAGGTAATACCAAGATTGATATTTTTTTGATTTAATTTGGGCAGTCAATTTGAGAAAGTTTAAATTTTGAGGTCTTTTAGGGGTTAGAAACACCCAAGGCCCAGTAATGGTACAATTTTCAGCAAATCACAAGTTGACACATAAACAAGATTCCTAGCATATTCCAAATTAGATTCCTCATTCAAAGGCGGATTAGGTAATACCAAGATTGATATTTTTTTGATTTAATTTGGGCAGTCAATTTGAGAAAGTTTAAATTTTGAGGTCTTTTAGGGGTTAGAAACACCCAAGGCCCAGTAATGGTACAATTTTCAGCAAATCACAAGTTGACACATAAACAAGATTCCTAGCATATTCCAAATTAGATTCCTCATGCAAAGGCGGATTAGGTAATACCAAGATTGATATTTTTTTGATTTAATTTGGGCAGTCAATTTGAGAAAGTTTAAATTTTGAGGTCTTTTAAGGGTTAGAAACACCCAAGGCCCAGTAATGGTACAATTTTCAGCAAATCACAAGTTGACACATAAACAAGATTCCTAGCATATTCCAAATTTTTGTCTCTAAATTGAGGCGTGCATGACTTTTAAAAGGCACGTGTGTTACAACTGACTCCTTTACCCTAGTACCAATCACATTGTATAATGAAGCGAGCTCTATGACGGTGGAAGTCCCACACTTGGCGCACATGTCAAATAGACCTTGACCAAGCACAACATCGTTTTCGAGTAGCCCCCAATGGTTAATCTCATCATGAAATAATTTGGTCATGTCAACACCTTGCATTATGCCACATGCCTTTCAAACGCATGCATAGGTGATTGTAGTGAGAGAGAATTCCTAGCTCCATACTTGAATGCATGCAAAGATTGAGAAGATCAAGGAGAAGCTCAAGGGCGCTCAACACAAGAAGTGGTATTATTCAACATGATACTACAAAGACAAGGTTAGCCCTAAAGCATAAACCTCCCAGCAAAGAAAAAAAGTGACTTGATGATCCTAATGGACTATGGTGAGAAATTCCCTTGGAGTGATGTGATGAACATGAGCTAGCACTCTGTATGAGCCATCCACAAAACATGAGTAAACTCAAAGATTTACAAAAAGCTTCACATTTCTCATCATCCAAAACCCTTTGGATTAGCCTCACAATAGAAGTGGCACTATAAGATGCTTCTTGTTCAACCAAGATATCCAAGAGCTCTCAGGCATGAAACAAAAACCACTAGTGGACGAATCATGCATAATAGAACCTAGCCCAATGTGAGTCTAAGAAAGCATGAAATCCAATGGAAATGGTTGCCCTTAGGATAAAATAATCCAATATGGGATAAAGCCACTCAAGTGTAAAATATTGCTTTCTAATGCTTAGACCCTAAGCTATGCGTAAATCTGCTCGAATGTGACATTGCATACTAAGCAAAACCACTGGCCTTGTAATGCATGCACAAATAAGGCAACCAATAGGTTTCTAATAAAAAGTGGCACCAAAGTAATCATCAACATCATGAGAACTAAGCTACAAACATGTATGCATAGGAGTAAAAATAGGCTTGCAATCCTCGAGGATTGGGGGGTCCACTATTAAGAACCTCATGATATAACGTGCGTTAGGGTACTTTGAAAAACCTTATGTTAAAATGTTGACATGAATAGATTGACCCCTCTTTTTTTATGCATTAAAGGGTGTTCTCTCAAAATGGATTAAAAAGAACCCCTCTCGTTAATGTATCCATGTTAAATTGCTTAAATTTTGAAAAATAGAAAACCCCTTTGGCTAAACTCATGTGGTATATTAAGATGACTATAGATCCAACCCCTTTGAGTCTCAAGGCCAACTCTATGCAGTGAGACAAACCGGGGTAGGCACCAAGAGATGTGGCCTCTAAAGGCTTTTGTGTTGCTAGGTGAGGGCCTAATGCAAACACATGCAACAAACTCCAAGAACAACACGTGCCCAATCACCACACACATACTTTGAAAAATGTAAGGGTGTCGCCTAGTTTTGTTGGGCCATGAACTGTGTGTGTGTGTGTGTGTGTGTGTGTGTGTGAGAGAGAGAGAGAGAGAGAGAGAGCGCGAGCAAGCAACATTGCAATGATATTGCTTTCAACCAATGTTACTCAAAGAATCACTACACTAGGAATAGAGGAGGCAACATAAGTGTGACTTTATCAAATTGACCACTCACTAAGCTTAAATCAACCACCCTTATGTAAGCCTCAAAAATCAACATGTCACATGCATCACTAAGCTTAAATCATACATCACTCCTCACAAATCCACCATAGCACACATAAACAACTCACCAAAGTCCTTGAAAGAATCGAGCACCAAGCCATGACTACACAACCCAAAACCACACCAACAATAGTCCCCCATGTACTTAGGGTAAAGTAGCCAGTTTGGGGATGGTTTACAAACAAGCCTTTTACTTTTAATATTCTTGGGGGAGATTTTGCAAATCTAATCATTTTGAATATTTAAAAATTGCATCAGAATCCTCATGAAAAGATGAATCCGATGATACCAAGATTGATAATTTTTAGATTTTTTTTCAATGCTCCAGTTGAGAAACTTCAATTTTGACCTTTTTTGATGCATCAGAAACACTCAAGGCCCAACTTTGGTACACCTTTCAGCAAACCACAACAAGACACATAGACAAGATTCTAAAAATATGCCAATTTAATTGTCTCTAAATTGGGGACAGGTCCGTTCCAAACTTGGGGCCCAAAAAAATTCATCTCTAAATTGGCTACTTTACCCTAGGGCTAGGGGAGTTCTCTCTATCTTGCCACCCTGTTATAATGACTTACTAAGGGCTATGTCTACAAGAAAATACTCACAAATACAAATAAGCCCCAATCTCATTGAAAAAAATAAAATAAAAGCTTACACTTGCAAGGGTTTGATGACGAAAACAAAAAAATTGCAAAATATAGAGCTTAACCACCTTTTCAATTCTACCAATTGGAGATTATGCAAAATACGTCTCCCAAATTTTGGGAAGCAAGTGAATTAGTGAAAATCTAAGAAGATTCTCACATAAGCGTTAGGAAGAAAAGGGGTGGAAGGCATGTGGAGGAGAGAGAGGGGAGAGAGCACGAGGTAGATTCCTTTGTTTGGACAAGGGAAATGCTAAAGGAGACAAAAAATTGCAAATGGAAAAGGAAGAGAGGGGTCGCCATTTGGAATGCCAATCAGGGAGCGGGCGAAGGTGACAAGGAGGAGAGTATACCTAGCTAGGCACGTAGGTTGCAGTTGATGGGTGTGACATAGTTGACACCCCATCATGGTGTGCACCCCATCCTGGTAGTGCACACATGGCAGATGTCAGTGACAATGGGGAGGGACGGAGGTGACGTTCTCGTTGATTTTTTCAATTGTGGGGAATCTAAGCACACGAGCTCACATGATGCAATCGTGTAGGGAAAAATCTCTCTCTCTCTCTCTCTCTCTCTCTCTCTCTCTCTCTCTCTCTCTATGGAGGCGACATGCTGAGATTGCGAGACATGGATTTCCTCTCTCCGGGCACTCCACCTTTTCCTCTTTCGTGATGTAGGAACTCTCTCTCTCTCTCTCTCTCGACAAGTAGGAGAAATGTGATGAAAGTGTTAGTCAAGGGTTGTGGCATATGGGCTTGAAGTAGAATTAATGCCGACAAATCTCATACTCACGAATTTTGGGAATTATTCAAGTCCCATTTTTAAAAATGAGACCTATAATTAAAATGGCTTTTGTTAAAGTTGACCTCATGGTTGTTTGTGGGGACCCTTTGCACCATATCAAAATGAGTCACTAGTACACGAATGTGGGGCTCAAAATTAAGTTCAAGCGGCACTTGTTGGTGTCATGTGGGATACTAATAAGAAGAGGATTGAAGTTAAGTTTGAACCTCACATGCCTCGTCTAAACTAGCCAAGCCTCACTTGTTGGTGTCATGTGGGATACTAATAAGAAGAGGATTGAAGTTAAGTTTGAGCCTCACATGCTTCGTCTAAACTAGCAATTGGACACACTCAAACTTGCCTCGTTTAGACTAGCAGGTGGACACACTCAAACTTTGTTCAAGGTACTATCACATGGATGTGAGGCTCAAACATAAGTTTAAGTCTCAATTTTTTTTTTCTCTATAGCATATTAAGATGAGGGTTGAACCTAAGTTCAAGCCTCACATGCCTCACCTAACCTAGAAAGTGGACATGAGGCTCAAACGTGGTTCAAGGTCTATGTAACAAGAGGTGGTTATCATAAATTTAGCCTTAACATGTTACCATAGCCTCAACACATAGCTATATTGCTTTGTGTATATACAATGAAAAAATTGGAAACATGACTTTAATATTGCTGATATGGAAGAAAAATTGGTAATGAATAGTACTTCCATCAAATAGTGCAGCACAAAATAATATATTGTCTGCAAATTCACAAAATTTTAAAAGAGAGGCCAATGGAGTCAAAAGCATCATCAAAGAGTACAACGTTAATAAACTGGGATAACAAATGCGCAACAAAAATGGACTTGTTTACAAGCCCTTGCTAGAGCAATGTGTGAGGGGATCTCAAATGAGGATGGTGTTTGAAAACACCAAGATAACAAATGAAGAATAAGAAGATATTAACAAGTACTCTTAGTTATGTAGGCAATTCATATTTACAACAAGATAAATGTGAGCTTGATAGCAATATCAAGGGGCTAACCCAATACATATGTGTCCTTTAACAATGTGTAAATCCTCTTGTACCAGTTTTCTAGCTCTCCACCTTATCATTTCCACAATTTTGAAAAATGGAGGATGTTTGTGCATTTTTCACTTATGTGAGGGTGGAGAGCATCTTTTTAATCCAAAATGTAGGGACTCTCTCTTATGGAGGCAATGATCATGCTTGCTATTTTAATTGAATAAAGGTACATCCATGAGATGTATTTCATGGGTCTAGTACCCTTTGATTACATTATATATCTTAAATATAAAAAAAAAAACACATTACTATGTAGCAAATCAAAGAGGATAGGGGTATGGTAGAGCCATCAAGGGTTTGGATGCAAAGAAAATGGATCACAAGAAGAAGAGTCCTGCAAAGAAGATCTATACAAAGAAAATCCCTTCAAAGAAAAGGGATCACAAGAAGAAGAGTCCTACAAAGAAGAGCCATGCCAAGAAGAGTCGTGCCAAGGGGAAGAGTCCCACCAAGAAGAAGAGCCCTACAAAAAAAAGAGCAGATACAAAGGGCCATCCATTCCACTCACCATTGAAATTCAAGGTTCAAAAGCGTTGTACAACTAAGAACAGTAAGGGGGAGGCACCTAGCTCACCTTTCAAGCTATCATTCATGTTGCCAAAGAAGGTTGCCAAGTCACCGAAGCCAACCACTCCTCAGGAGCCCAAAGCACTGACCCCTGCCAAGTCCCCCGTGCCAAGCCCTAGGAGCCCAAGTCACCACCACCCACTCCTGAACTTTCACCCCCTTCTGAACACAAAAGAAAAAGGGTCTCTGAGGATGCATAATCCTCTCAGGCAAAAAGAAAAGTGGAGTTTCATGATTGATTACTCCACAAAAGCTATATACACTTTTGTTCGTTTTGTCCATATGAACATATACCCTTTGATGATTCATAATTTTGTTCTTCAAATACTTAATACCAACTATCGATTCTTAAATGTGTATCATGGTGTCACGTAAGTTTAAAACAACATAAATAATGATCACAATAAGGTAGAGAAAAGATAAATATATTTGCAAAATGCAATGATTACACTATTGAACGTGTTTTTTCAAGTCCTTGCAAATGGCTCAAATACAACTATTTTTGGGGGAAGGCATGTGATGCAAGAGGCTGAATTCTCCATCCTTGTGCTCAACACAATTTCATCCACTTTCAATCTATACTTAAAAGATGTTTCATCAAGAAACTCAAGAGATTATCTAACATCATGTAGTCTCCATTTGTTGTTACTATAAGGCTTCTATACTCGGTGTGTGGATGGACTGTGACCTTTAGTTCAACCTCTGGACAATTTTCCTCAGAGTCGAGAGGAACCCAGCTACCTAATTTGCTTCTCCATCTCCTATAGTCGTAGCCCATAACTAATGATTGATGACATAGTTGATATGAGATAGACATAGAATTTGGGCTTACTCTACAACTAATATTATCACCAATATGGAAGGTTTCTTTGGTACTCCATCCGTCTCCAAGTACATTATCCAGTTCAGTCATAGAAAGTCTTTTATTAAGCCACATCGTCTTTGCCCTTTGCAAGTCCATTGTTTTGAAACATGCCACAAGGACATGTATAGGCAAGAATCATTGAACTTTAATCCTTCTTGATATTGTTCCCGGAGACATAGCTTTAAGAATGTCTTCTTTGATCTTGGATTTGAAGCTTGATATAGTATATGCATCAGGAGCTTCCTAGTCAAGTGAACTTATGGTGGGAACGGGTAACTGATGTAGTTTTCCATATGCACCTTCTCGTGATGGAACTTTGTATTCTGCAAAATAGACAAACAAATCCACTGTTTTGTAAAAAGAAGGTGGCTTGTCAGCATACATAGCATCTGCAATCCCTTTATGCATTGCTTTGAACGTCCCACTTAAACTCTCCACAGGGTGCCATTCCACAGCTGTTGAAGGAAATATATCTGGAATGGAATAAAAAATGAGAAAAAACAATGGGAGAATGAAAAATTCATTGTATCAAATAGAAGTTTTCTTTTTACTTACAGTAAGAATGCAGTGTGGGATGTTCTTCCCAGTCTAACACCATATCCTTGGCCATGTACACATGTTGAATCTTAGCTAGACAACCATTGTTGGTCACTTTGAAAGCAAGAACACGACCTTTCCAATGGTGTTTTTACTTTATCACGTTTAGTTCTCTTCACTCTGTGTACACCTTTGCATGAAGGAAGCATTGTTACTCAGTCATTCACACGAAAAGATATGGGCTTCCAAAGACCATTCTCTCTAACGTTATGAAAGTCACAAGAAATTATGTTATGTGAAGGGCGACGTGCAAAAGACGCCATCGAAACTCAGAGATTAGAGAAGAAGAAAGAAAATATAGAGACGGAAAGACTTAAACCTCTCACAAAATAGAGAGAGAGAGAGTGAAAAAGGTATACGTTTGAAAAAAGTAGGCGATTTGTCATTAATGGCTTTGTTTTGAGAGCCTTCTGACATAGATTTCGTATCTTTTGATAACGCTTTTGTGAAATATAAAATAGAATAAAAGATGAGACTTCATTACTTTGGGCCGCAAATTTAATGAGCTCACTCGCCGAAAGCACATAAATATAGCAGTTTTAGCCTTATGATCAAGACATTTAGCCGTTCTCCGTCAAAATAGGACCACCAAAACCCAAAATAGAGGAGAAAAGAGTGCCATACTTTTGTATACGTGTCAAAGAACTATTGAACTATTCCTTAATCCTTAAATTAACAAACAACCCTTTTTGAGTCATTTTTGACCCTAATGAAAACAGCCAAACTTTTACATGTTTTCGTATAAAAATGAGAAAATCCTTCAAATGTTGGCCTAAAGACTGGTAGAGTTTGAAGTGTGCTTCTTTTTTCTTAGATTAGAAAGAATAGCTTTTGGGAAGCCCTGACACAAAGCATAAAACAACCATACAGTTATTCATATTTACAACAAGATAAATGTGAGCTTGATAGCAATATCAAGGGGCTAACCCAATACATATGTGTCCTTTAACAATGTGTAAATCCTCTTGTACCAGTTTTCTAGCTCTCCACCTTATCATTTCCACAATTTTGAAAAATGGAGGATGTTTTCTAGCTCTCAACCTTATCATTTCCACAATTTTGAAAAATGGAGGATGTTTGTGCATTTTTCACTTATGTGAGGGTGGAGAGCATCTTTTTAATCCAAAATGTAGGGACTCTCTCTTATGGAGGCAATGATCATGCTTGCTATTTTAATTGAATAAAGGTACATCCATGAGATGTATTTCATGGGTCTAGTACCCTTTGATTACATTATATATCTTAAATATAAAAAAAAAAAACACATTACTATCTAGCAAATCAAAGAGGATAGGGGTATGGTTCTAGACTCCAAACTATTGAACCTAAGGAAGATAAAGCAGAGAGATGAACATAGATGATAGAGAAGTAGAGAGGAGAGGGAGACAATACACCAGATGATGTAGAACCCCAAGAGTGTGTAGAATAGGCACACTCGACATGTATATATCACCTTAGGACCTATGGTTAGGGAGCTACATATAGCACACACTATATATAGCTCCAACACACCAGCTGAAACAAAGGTCTCTAAATGTGGATGAAAAACCTTTGGGGGCTCGAAGAAAAAACCCAAAGTTATACTATATACACATGACACTTTATTGAAATTCAAATTGAGACAAATTTAAAGTTTCAATTGTAGGAGCTACATCACTCCTACTTTCAAATGTTCCCTTTCAAGGGTCTTTGGAAATTCTATAATCCTATGTATACAATTTAGTTGTAGAGCAGCTTAGATGCTGCTTGACATGAAACTTTTCCTATAAACAATAGCAACTCAAGAAACATATCAAGATGTGAAGGTTAGAAATAACTATGTCACATTGTCTTAGGGAGGGTTCACAATGCTGCTTTGGAGACAACAAAGAAACAAACATGATATTGATGTAAACACATGTGCACATGTATACAATGCCAACATAAAATAGACATGATGGGGCCCAAAAAAATTCAAATCATATAATCATCATGGTGTCATGTACCATGGAATCATGGAACTCTCCATGGCATCAAAGACACTATCTTTAAAATTTCTTAATTGATCATGAAATGTCAAATACAAAAATGAGGCACTAATATAGACTTCAATATCCATGATGATCATCAAGTTCAAATACAAAATGAGATGTATATGTGATGAGTTCCAAAGTGGATGAGATAATACTCATGGCTTCAAGAATTAAAGCCATGGATGGAGAGAACAAAGATGAATCACATAACATCACCTTGCACTATCAAGAACCATGGCCATGGATGAAGAGAATAAAGACGCATCATGTAACCTCACCCTACATCATCAAGATAATTAGTACACTTACTTATGAAAATATATGTATTTTCAAAATAGTTTTATGGTAGCCTTCACGATGATCTTCTAACATAGTATGTAGTAACAAGACAACATGCCATGATCTCACATACCATGACATCATGGAGCTCGCCATGTCAGTAGAGATGCTACCGTGTGAGCATAACAAATAAATAAATGTAATCACTAATGACACACACAACCCCACCATGGTATCATGCATCGCGATTTATTGGAGAGAATAAATCCACATCATGAATGAATGTCGCACTAAACAATACTGTGAAGCACCTCAATGAATTTTACATCACTTCAAGTCCTCAGACATGGTAAGTCAAAGAAAAGATACTAGCCATTGCTACTAATGTGGTAACATGAATATAATTTAGAAAGTATCTTTGTATTCAAAACAACCTTAAAAACAATTCAGAAAGTAGATTTAAATTCAAATAAAATAACGAGCCTTATAAAAAACATCTTTTGCTGCCAAATATAGCACATTGCTACTACCAACAAACATATCATGAATAGAAAAGCAAATATGATAGATGTAGGAACTTGGACAAGGCATGCACTAAGATGAAAAGACTAAGGTCTGTTACCATATACATGTGGTAGTGATGTGTGTGAACACACTAGGATCGCCGGGGCATTTTTTCCC
The DNA here is from genome assembly GCF_014529385.1 of Adiantum capillus-veneris. Lineage (NCBI taxonomy): Eukaryota > Viridiplantae > Streptophyta > Polypodiopsida > Polypodiales > Pteridaceae > Adiantum > Adiantum capillus-veneris. The sequence continues at coordinate 109,104,316 of NC_140945.1, read as the reverse complement.
TCTTTAGGAGGTTTTTCCCCCCGTGCATTGTATATACGCCCATCCCTCTAGGGCTATCTATCTTTCCATTGCACACTAAGTAACACACTCTCTATTGTGTGCCTTGAGCTTCCTTCATCTTCTCCAAGCTGTGTGCGTTTCTCTGCAACCCTAATTCCAACAATTGGTATCAGAGCAGGTCACGTCCTCCCGGGCTTAGTCGCCAGCTGCTCCAGCACACGCCTGCTCACTTTCTCCGATTTCAGTGATCTTTGGCAAGTGTTCGCAGGTCGACAAATATTTTGGAAGAGCTAGCAGAGCTCGACCTGCTCAGAATTTTGATTCGGGCTCATTTCGGCCTCCGTTTCCACTACAGGCAGTACTGCACAAGCTATTTCGTCATTTTGTGCAAAATTTTTGTCAGTGCCATTTTCTGCATAACAGGTGCCTTATAGTCTTCTGTTGTTTGGGCTATATAGCACAGGTTGTTCCCGCTCCATTTCTCCTATTTTCGGGCAGTTTTCACATCAGGTGCAACATTTACCATGGCTGACAACAACAACACAGATGTGTTCAAGGTGTTTGCTACTGAGGAGGGGTTGGATGGGGACAACTACCCTATGTGGGCTTATATGATGCAACATGTTCTTGTGTCAAAGGGCGTCTGGAACATTGTGCAGGGCGTTGATGTACGTCCTGGTTCTGAGGATGTAGGCGATGTTGAGGATGTTGCAGGTCTTGCTGCTGTTAGAGTTGTTTTGCCTACGGCAGAACAAGCTCGTTGGGATGTAAAGGATGCGCAGGCTCATGCATTGATTGCGTTGTCTGTGAAGCGTACCATTGTTCCTCACATCCATTCAGCAAAATTTGCAAAACAGGCTTGGGATATTTTGGCTGGTCTTTATGCAAGTCCCAATGAGGCTAAAATTGCTTTGCTGCGTAAAGAGCTGGAGTCAAAGATTATGCATGAGGAAGATGACATGGACACTTTCCTTGCTAGTGTCAAGGATATCAATGAGCAGCTTATTTTCGTAGGTGAAGTCATTTCAGATAGTTCCCTTGTGCAGACTGTTCTTGATGCCTTACCAGATTCTTACCAGACTTTTGCTAGTACTTGGAGACTTATGACCCAAGGAAATCCAGAAGTTGTCAAGTTTGATGCATTATGCACATTGCTGTTGCAAGAGTCACTTTCTAGGAAAAACAGGACTAGACAGTGTGCAGTTGAACAGGCTTTTATTGCTTCTGAAAGAAAGGGTGGTAACAGCAATGCCACCACTTCTTATGGTTCTGCTGCGAGTGGCAAAAATTCTGTTCCTAATGCTTCTGCTGGCAACACTTCGTCTGGCAATTCTGGTGATAAGGGCAAAAAGAAGATGCGTTGCCATTATTGTAAAGCTAATGATCACTTGATCAAGCCGTGTCCTAAGTTGAAGGCCAAAGAGGCTAAGAAGAAAGACGGTGGTTCCACTGCAAATGTTGGTTCCACTACAAATGCAGCCATTGTTGAGTCTTCTGTGAAAGGAGACTGTAATGCTGATGTTGATGCAGAATGGGCTTTTAGTGCAGAGTGCACTTACAATCCTGCTGTCCATGATGCATGCTTGTCAGTTGCTGCAGATTCACATGTGTGGTATTTTGACAGTGGTGCTACAAAGCACATTACCTCACATCGTGAATTGTTTACCTCTCTCGAGTCTGTCCCTCATGGGAATTCAGTCACTTGTGCCAACAATGCCTCTTATCCAGTTCAGGGAGTTGGAAAGATTGTGCTTACTACTGCTAATGGCAGTTCTTTCACACTTGTTGATGCACTTTATGTACCTGGGATCAAGAAGAATCTCTTGTCTGTATCCGCACTTGCTAGACTTGGACTTGTAGTCAAATTAGTGGATGACAGATGTACAATTCATGATCTCAGTTTTGGTGATGAAATTGTTGCATCTGGGCTTTTGTGGCGTGGGCTGTATAAGCTCACTTTGTATGACAAGTGTGGACAAAATTTTGCAAATGCAAGAACCTATTGCCACTCCCATGGAAACATGTTTGAAGTTGAGTCTGATTGATGTACATCCCAACCAAAATCAGCTGCCAATGCACATAGAAAACGTACAGTAGTCATACGACAAGTGGGAGCAAAAGTCTCTTCATAGTCTATGCCTTTTTGCTGTGCATAAACTTTTGCAACAAATCGAGCCTTATGGCGATCGATCTCACCATCCGGCTTGCGTTTCAACTTGTAAACCCACTTCGTACCAATGGCCTTTTTTCCAGGAGGCAAATCAGATAAAGTCCATGTGTCATTTTCTATAAGTGCATCATATTCTGATTGCATGGCAGCCATCCAATTTTCTGAATTCTGTGCTTCATCAAAAGACAGAGACTCCTCAACATCATGTAAGCTAGACACAGCCAAAGCATAACAATCTGATGCATAAGATGCATGGCGAGAGCCTGAATGAGTACGAGTAGACAAAGGTGCATCCAATTTAGTGTCACACAAAGTGTGCACCAGCCATTTTGGCATACCTCTAGCCTGCTCATTTTCAACCCTTTCCCCATCAAGTACATCATGTACATCTGCATCAGTAATAGGCTGATCTAAAACATTTTCAGAAACCCCCATAGGCTGTACATTTGCCTCATTGGAACTTACATTCGTATTTCCACCACTGAAAAGAGGCAACAAAGTGTCATAAATGTCCTGTGAGCTTACATTACTGTCTCTAGTACATGACAGCAAGGGCTGAACAGAATCTTCCACAAACACTACATCCCGAGAAACCAGAATACGTTTTGTTTGTGGATGATACAACCTATAACCTTTGCTTTTAGCACTATAACCAACAAAAATACATTTGATAGCCTTATCATCCAATTTTTTGCGCTGCACTTGTGGCACCAAAGCATATGCCAAACAACCAAAAACACGCATGTGCTCTATAGAAGGCTTTCTATCATGCCATGCTTCATATGGAGTAATAGACTGCAAAGCTTTCGTAGGACACCTGTTAAGTACATAAGTGGCACACATGATGGCCTCAAGCCAAAAAGAATGTGGCAAAGCTTGACTTTTGACCATACATCGTGCCATTTCTGTCAGTGACCTGTTTTTCCTCTCAGCAACACCATTTTGCTGAGGTGTATAAGGCACTGTACATTGGTGTTTTATCCCACGACTAACCAGAAATGCATTAAATTCATGAGACATATACTCCTCCCCTCGATCGGAATGGAGGGTGCCCATAGTACATTTCGAGACATTTCTAGCCATAGCCAGAAATTGTTTGAAGCACATAAAAACTTCGAACTTCACTTTAAGCGGAAATACCCATGCATGCCTGGAGTAATCATCAATGAAAGTCACGAAGTACAGGTAATTGCCCAAGGATGGAGTTTGCATGGGCCCACAAACATCACTATGTACAAGCTGCATCCTGCATGTGGCCCGAGCTAATCCATCCTTTGGAAATTTAGAACGCTGCATCTTACCCAAAATACAGCCTTCACAAACATGTTTGACACGTGCTTCAAGAGGCAGCAAAGAAGCAACCATATCAGATTTCTACAAACGTAGCAAACTGGCAAGATTCAGATCACCAAAACGTGCATGCCAAAGTTTTGCATCTGAAATAGCCCTTGAATCTGCAACAGCATTTGCAAAATTTTGTCCACACTTGTCATACAAAGTGAGCTTATACAGCCCACGCCACAAAAGCCCAGATGCAACAATTTCATCACCAAAACTGAGATCATGAACTGTACATCTGTCATCCACAAATTTGACTATAAGTCCAAGTCTTGCAAGTGCGGATACAGACCAGAGATTCTTCTTGATCCCAGGTACATAAAGTGCATCAACAAGTGTGAAGGAATTGCCATTAGCAGCAGTGAGCACAATCTTTCCAACTCCCTGAACTGGATAAGAGGCGTTGTTGGCGCAAGTGACTGAATTCTCATGAGGGGTAGACTCGAGAGAGGTAAACAATTCACGATGTGAGGTAATGTGCTTTGTAGCACCACTGTCGAAATACCACACATGTAAATCTGCAGCAACTAACAAGAATGCATCATGGACAACAGGATTGTAAGTGCACTCTGCGCTAAAAGCCCATTCTGCATCAACATCAGCAACACAATCTCCTTTCAGAGAAGACTCATCAATGGCTGCATTTGTAGTGGAACCAGCATATGCAGTGGAACCACCCTCTTTCTTCTTAGCCTCTTTGGCCTTCAACTTAGGACACGACTTGATCAAGTGATCATTGGATTTACAATAATGGCAACGCATCTTCTTTTTGCCCTTATCACCATAATTTCGAGACGAATTGCTGCCAGCAGAAGCATTAGGAACATAATTTTTGCCACTCGCAACAGAACCATAAGAAGTGGCTGCATTACTGTTACCACCCTTTCTTTGAGAAGCAATAAAAGCCTATTCAACTGCACACTGTCTAGTCCTGTTTTTTCTGGAAAGTGACTCTTGCAACAGCAATGTGCATAATGCATCAAACTTGACAACTTCTGGATTTCCTTGGGTCATAAGTCTCCAAGTACTAGCAAAAGTCTGGTAAGAATCTGGTAAGGCATCAAGAACATTCTGCACAAGGGAACTTTCTGAATTAACTTCACCTGCAGAAATAAGTTGCTCATTAAGAACATTCTGCACAAGGGAACTTTCTGAAATAACTTCACCTGCAGAAATTAGTGGAACCAGCATATGCAGTGGAACCACCCTCTTTCTTCTTAGCCTCTTTGGCCTTCAACTTAGGACACGACTTGATCAAGTGATCATTGGCTTTACAATAATGGCAACGCATCTTCTTTTTGCCCTTATCACCATAATTTCGAGACGAATTGCTGCCAGCAGAAGCATTAGGAACATAATTTTTGCCACTCGCAGCAGAACCATAAGAAGTGGCTGCATTACTGTTACCACCCTTTCTTTGAGAAGAAATAAAAGCCTATTCAACTGCACACTGTCTAGTCCTGTTTTTTCTGGAAAGTGACTCTTGCAACAGCAATGTGCATAATGCATCAAACTTGACAACTTCTGGATTTCCTTGGGTCATAAGTCTCCAAGTACTAGCAAAAGTCTGGTAAGAATCTGGTAAGGCATCAAGAACATTCTGCACAAGGGAACTTTCTGAAATAACTTCACCTGCAGAAATAAGTTGCTCATTGATATCCTTGACACTAGCAAAGAAAGTGTCCATATCATCTTCCTCATGCATAATCTTTGACTCCAGCTCTTTACGCAGCAAAGTAATTTTAGCCTCATTGTGGCTTTCATAAAGACCTGCTAGAATATCCCAAGCCTGTTTTGTAGATTTTGCTGAACGGATGTGAGGAACAATGGTGCGCTTAACAGACAACGCAATCAATGCATGAGCCTGCGCATCCTTAACATCCCAACGAGCTTGTTCTGCCGTAGGCAAAACAACTCTAACAGCTGCAATCCTTGTAGCAAGACCTGTAACATCCTCAACATCGCCTACATCCTCATAACCAGGACGTACATCAATGCCCTGCACAATGTTCCAGACACCCTTTGACACAAGAACATGTTTCATCATATAAGCCCACATAGGGTAGTTGTCCCCATCCAACCCCTCCTCAGTAGCAAACATCTTGAACACATCTGTGTTGTTGTTGTGAGCCACCATGGTAAATGCTTCACCTGATGTGAAAACTGCCCGAAAATAGGAGAAACGGAGCGGGAACAGCCTGTGCTATATAGAACAAACAGTAGAAGACTATAAGGCACCTGTTATGCAGAAAACGGCACTGACAAAAATTTTGCACAAAATGACGAAATAGCTTGTGCAGTACTGCATGTAGTGGAAACGGAGGCCGAAATGAGCCCGAATCAAAATTCTGAGCAGACCGAGCTCCGCCAACTCTCCCAAAATATTGGTCGACCTGCGAACGCTTGCCAAAGCTCACTGAAATCGGAGAAAGTGAGCAGGCGTGTGCTGGAGCAGCTGGCGACTAAGCCCGGGAGGACATGACCTGCTCTGATACCAATTGTTGGAATTAGGGTTGCAGAGAAACGCACACAGCTTGGAGAAGATGAAGGAAGCTCAAGGCACACAATAGAGAGTGTGTTACTTAGTGTGCAATGGAAAGATAGATAGCCCTAGAGTGATGGGCGTATATACAATGCACGGTGGAAAAAACCTCCTAAAGAGGGAAAAAATGCCCCAGCGGTCCTAGTGTGTTCACACACATCACTACCACATGTATATGATAATAGAGTCTACATGATGCTGGTGATCCTGCTGATGTCACTCTTTATCAAACTGCTGTTGGCTGCCTCATTTATGTATGCAACACGAGGCCGGATATTCAGTTTGCAGTGCAGTCTCACAGGTCAGCAGATTTATGCATAGCCCAGGGTCTAAGCATTGGTAGGCTGTTAAGAGGATTTTCCGCTACCTTAGTGGCACTTTACATCTTGGCTTGTTGTATCCCAAGGGGGGATCATTTCTGCCAGACTTACATGCTTTTTCGGACTCAGATTGGGCTGGTTGTTTTGACACGCGAGTGTCCACAAGTGGTTTTTGTTTCATGCTTGGCAGTTCATGTATATCATGGTTGAGGAAGAAGCAACCTATCGTGGCCACTTCGAGTTGTGAAGCTGAGTACAAGGCAGTCTTCACAGCTACGGTTGAGTGTGTATGGCTCAGACGCCTTATGGTGGCTGATTTGGGTGTTGGATAAGACACTGCGAACACTATCTACACTGACACTCAGAGCGCATTGGCAGTTGCGAGGAACCCAGTTTTTCATGCTCGCACAAAGCACATTGAGGTGCATTACCATTATGTCAGGGAGAGGCTCTCAGTAGGAGAGATCAGCTTGGCTTATGTGCCAACACAGGACAACCCTGCAGATCTTTTCACAAAGGCATTGTCTCGTGAGAAGCTCTAAGCTTTCCGCAAAGCTTTGGGCTTACTCCCCTTTGTGGACTGATCATGTCCTCAGGGCATGTCACTTCCCTTTACTCATGTTCCAGCTCTCGTTCACCGCATCACTCCAGGGGGGATTTGTTACCATATACATGTGGTAGTGATGTTTGTGAACACACTAGGATCGCCGGGGCATTTTTTCCCTCTTTAGGAGGTTTTTTCCCCCGTGCATTGTATATAAGCCCATCACTCTAGGGCTATCTATCTTTCCATTGCACACTAAGTTATACACTCTCTATTGTGTGCCTTGAGCTTCCTTCGTCTTCTCCAAGCTGTGTGTGTTTCTCTTCAACCCTAATTCCAAAAAGGTCAAACAAAAATAACAAAAGGAGTTGCTTTACAATCACGCTTGCCTCTGGCTAGGCACATCCATGCACATATGTTGCTTTTCAGTCATTCCTGCCGCTGCAGGCAAGGCCACCCACACACATGCGGCATAAATAGATTGGTTTTGTAGTTGTGATATGGAAACTTGGTTACCTGTGTCAAGCGATCAAACCCCATTCTATACGCTATCAATCAGGCTTTTACTTGTTTTTAGCATTGAAATGAGAGGCTTCTCATGATGAACACATAGAAACATGATATGAACACACCATAAAACATGATACACCGATTGCGGCTTCATTTGCCCCTCTTTTGAAAAAAGTTACTCTCTTTTAATCTTACAAAAGGCCTCTTTTTACTTCAATTTTTAATCACCCCATGGAAATTGATGTAAGAAAAAAATTGATGAAGAAACAAAGCTTATCCTCCGAGAGTTGGGAACTCCATATCCACGCCAACAAGCTCAAGATGAAGTGATCATCATAATAACTTTGATACCATGCTGAACCCAACAAAGATAGAGCACCAAAATGAACATAGACAAGAAAAAAGTAGAGAGGAGGGGTATACAATACACCACATCTAGAGCCTCAAGAGTGTGTAGACTAGACACATGCACTAGACATGTATATATAGCTTTAAGCCCTAGGTCTAGGGCATTTTGTAAAGTACACACTATATATAGCTCCAACACAAACAAACCACTACCTCTCACGTGCTAGATTGTGGAGGGCATCTCTTTGAGACGAAAGGTATGCATTCTCTCTTATAAAGGATACAAGCATTCTCTGCTTTTGCAACTACATAGCACATATATGAAAGATATATCCATCATTAGGAGAAATATGGACTTTGCATGGGCCTTGTAAGAAATCCTAAATTTTAGGGATTAAGGCTAATGTTGTGTAGGGTTAAGGGGACAAGGGCATTCAAGAAGCTAGTTTTGAGTAGGCTTTCCTAACCTTTTTTTAGACACATGTAGGATGTGGACCTAGGAGGTCACTTTTTCTAGACTCTAGCTTTTTGAAAGTGAAGGGAGTTAAGGGAAGTGGCTACATCAACAAAAGCGTGGGTAACTAAGAGCTAAAATTTGTTTTTTTTCTTTTCAAGAAAGTCATTTTTACTTCTTTTTGACTCACAAATCCCACCCAACATATAAACTTATCAACAAAAAATCATTTCTTGACCTTTTTTTAACATACAAGCACTGAAAGTCCACTTTTTCAAACCCCCCCTCCCCCCCAAAAAAAAAACCTTTGTTCTCTTCTCCTCCTCTCTCACCCTCCTCTCCCTCTTTGCTCCCTTCTCTCCTCCTTCCTCCTCTCTCTCTTTCTTCTCCTTCCCTGCCCCCTCTCTCCTCCTCCTCCCCTCTCTCTCCCTCTCCCCCCTGCCCCCTTCTCTCCTCCCATCTTCCTCCCTCTCCCTCCCCCCTCTCTCTTTTCATCCTTTTCTTCCTCACACAATAGCTGCCATGGTGCTCACGGACATCACAAATCGTGTGCCTTCACCACCATGTACTCCACACACCAAAAGTATACATATTCGCTTGTCCAAGGTGTTTGCACCAAAAGGCTGCACGTGAGGGTGAACATAGGTCATCCCAACAACGTCGTACCGTTAGCGAGACGAATGTTGATGGTTCTTCAATATCTTGGGAGGTGAGAAGCAGGCTTGTTAGGCTATTGCAATCGGTTGTGTATGGGTGCAGGTGCTTCTTTGCATTCAGGATGCACAAATGTCAAACTCTTTAGCTCAAAATAGTGGCATTACACGAAAGTATTTCCTCTTCGGAGAGGGAGATTGAAACTCTCTAGTAACAAATGTAGGAAAAGGATGTCTATATTATGAAGCTTGCCAATACCATCACATATTTGAAAGAAACACCCCTTGGTGGAAGGGAACAATATACTTCTTACTTTTGGTTGTCTTCTTCTGATCATACGTCATGCCAAGGGTAGGACCAAGCACGGCCAAGGGCCAGGATGGACATGTAGTCAAGGGGGTCCCTATATTTAGCAGACCAAGGGTCTATATAGGGCATGGCTAGGTGGTGACGAGCATGTTGAGTTCCCTTGCCCTTTCACTGGTATCAGAGCACAGGGGAGAGCAGCCATGGAAGGGAGGGGAAGGAGATTTGCATGGCTTCTCTCTCTTCACTCTCTCTCTTTCTCTCATGCGAGAGCAAGGCCTCTCTTCTCTCATGCAAGTTTTCTCTCTCTCAGGCCTGGACGAAGGAGGAGACCGTGCTTGCATGCTATGCGTGCTCAACTGCAAAGGAGGTCGAGGTCGACATGATAGCAAAAAGCCGTGGCGTGGGCATGGCCCCTTGATTATGCAGAACGAAGGAGGCCGAGGCCGTGCGAGTAAGCACCCTTACACGCTCGGGTGCTCTGAATCGGCCTCATCAAAATCAAGGGGTCTTGGGCTCAGCATGAGCATGAGGGCCTGCTCTGCAACTCCCGTCTCACGGGATGGAAGCGTGGGGAGCACCATAGCGATGGCATGGGAGCGGCTTTCCCTGCGCAACAAAGGCCGAAAGCCATCGCTGTGCAGTGGTTAATGTTTTTAAAAAAACCACAAAAAGTGTTAATTTTTTTTACATTGCAAGGGAGCTTTACCACATTCACATGCAAAGGCATGCACGGGCCCCGCACAAAGCTCTCGGGTTGGCAGTCGGGTCCGATCATGTAAAGGCACGGCCTGCTCTACACCGCGTCAGATGCATGCAGATTACGACACATGGTTCCATCCCTCAAAGAAGGCATGTTAGCATTGGAATTTGTGATTTCCGACATCGGGCAAGGTTCTAAGCAAGGCTGCTCGGCAAAGACGATGTTGACGCTTGGTTCGAGGTTCAGGAAAGCTTGAGCATCCCGGCCAGGTGATCAACACGACAAGTTTATACAGGTAAATTATAAGGTAATCATTCAATTTTACTTGTATTTATCAAACTATTTAAGTACCGGTTGCATAGTATAACATGCAAGGGCTATGAGTGATGCCGTGTAACAACACATGTACTAGACGTGTATATGCATCCACAAGCAAGGCTTGTCTCAAGCCCAAGGTGCTTCTGTTATTCGCATAAGCATAACAAGAACGATTGTTCTCCATCATCAGTACGATCAAGCATGCATTGCATGTCTTGAAAAATTATCGTGCTATATCTAGGCCGGAGGTTTTTAGTCAGTCCGGATTTGCAAATAGCTTTTCCATGCTTTGACAACCAATTTCAGGTATGCTTTGTCGCTGCATTACAATGTTCCTACTCCATGGTTATCCGCATAACTTGATCTATAATTAATTGTTGTATCTCTACATAAAGTAATGTATGAGAATCGAACGATCATCTTTCCATGCACCAGATGTGCGTGCAATTTAGGCACTCCAAGCACAAGCACGGCTTGTGACAGTCGTTTCAAGCATCATACTTTTTTTGGAATCGAACCAATGCTTAACTTGCCAACATGACTCAAGCATGACTTGAGTACATGAAGTCCTGATCTGCTGCACGGATCAATAGCAGTTCACTTTTGCTGCCCATGGAATCTCAAGGAGATTGACATAACCGGTGGCTCCACTTCATCTAGGGTGCACAGAGCTCCACATGACTGACTTCTTGTTACTGCTTCCAGAAGCCGGCAAAGATGCTCGCCACATGGCACTAGCCAATTTCAATAGAAATTGCTTGACAAGGTCAATTCTCGTTTGCCATGATCTTTGTACGTCGGTACTCGTATCTGTCGACTACGATTTGGGCATCTTGCATTAAAGATCCCCACATTGGACTGTGCTATGAGCATACAAAATTGGCGATATGATTGCAGGTTATTTCATTACATACCAGACGGGTATATGATATATACAATAATTCTCTCTCGCGCAACAGATAGGGCTATGAGCTGCATTTGAGCGATTTCTTCCTTGACATCTCAAGACAACTGGTTACAGCAGGATAACCAGTTTCACATGAAGCACGGCTTTGTCTTCGTGCTAAGATACTGTCCATTGACTTGGCATTAAGGGCATGGGCATGCAAGTTTGGGGAATTGGTACGATCAAAAATTTGTTCCCATTTTAGGCACAGTGACATCACGTTACGATGTATCACTACCACTACAGAATGTGCAATGCACTTATGGTTTTGGCTCTCGCGCTTGAGACCGTCACAATAGCAAGGGATTACAACCTTACATGCATGGCATTGTAGGCCAAGTGGACTGAACTCCACCACATCATGGATTACGCTTCCAGTATAACACGAGACACCTTGTCAAGGACAAGATAAGTTTTGGATTGTTTCACATACTTTTGGTTGCTGTCAATGCACAACAACACTACGAAGAACCTAAAAAACACGACCCCTGCAAGGTAGGTGGGTCAGGATAGAAAATGGTGGTATGCTTAAAGGATAAGCTACAAATTGGACATAAGATTCCTAAGAGCACACATTCTGGGCACACACTCTAGAAATTTAAGGAAAGTTCCTCAGCCCAACATGCTCTTCTTCTCTCTCTTTCTTTTTTCTCTCTAAGAATAATGAAAACTTTCTAAGAAGCTTTTGATACATGTCTAGCTGGTGAGTCAGCCTGAGCCACAGCCTGAGCCAAGGTGCTCTAACTCTTAGCTAGAAATTGGGAAAGATGCCATTCAAATTAGTCTTCATCAGTTCCACGATTGAACAATAATTGCCATAATGGCTAGGAGCCACACAGGCTGGCTAAGAGCCATTGTCAGATTTTGGGTAGGACCCAACTATTGGCATTCCTTGGGTGATTGTTCTTACGACTGAACAGATATGCCCAGTGGAGTACACATCAAATACATCGACGTTAATGGACGAGCAAGAGTCTTGTCATTTCAGATGATTACGATGTCATTTTGCACTACATGTTTCTAGTGCGACGCTCAAGCTGAGTTTTTGATACTCTTGAACTCACATCAGCTGATCTGTACCATGGAGTCTAGAGGCAGCAAACAGTTGAGACAGCATGGCTATTGATACGAGCTAGGTATCTCACTTGTGTGGATTTCTTGCTCTCTCTATAGCATTATGAGTGTCTATGGCATCATAGTTTTGGGGTACGACCCAGTGGGTGCTTACTAAATCACCCCATAGGCATTGAGGATCATAGTTTGATCTATTCTTGTTATACTTTCAAGGAAAGAATTCCACAATCTATCACGCGGTAGCGGAAAAATTCAACTTTTCAAGTTGATTCTCATCATTCTGTACATGGTTAACTATGTTGGTTACCGTTACCTGCTAGTTGAGCAGTTTGCTACAAAGGGTCTTATCAAGTGGTTTAACTACGTAGATTCTACCCAATGGGTTTGGATTGCAAAGGCAACACCCAGGGTTTTCAGTGCAATGTTGCTTGTTTTTTCTCAAGTGGGCGACGTGCTCCTCTGCATTTGAATACGGGTAAGTGACCATTAAGTACGCATCTATTGATTTGGTGTTACTCAATTTTTTAGTATGCTTTGCTTGGTCTTTTCTCAACTCATATAAATCTGCTTGAATATTTCTGAGCCATGCCAAGGACATGTCAGTACAAAGTATTTTGGGCCGTAGTGTCCAATGTACATTATCCTGTTATGAATCCACTTGTAGGATTCGATACGGCACATGTTGTCACATGGGATACAACATGGTATAGGGACTCAAGGAGTTCCGTTTAGCCAGTGTGGAGCAATGAATGAGGGTCCCTCTCACTCTTGTCGCAGAGTGTTTAGAGTTACCTCCACACACAAGTACATCTTGTACTTGTAGGATGTTCTTTTTTTAGACATCATTAGTTGAGACATATTCCACATGTGGCGAATATGAGTCTCTAAGACTGGGCGCCCACTATTTCAAATATGTGTCACGACAAAGTCCCTAGGTGTTGGTCGCATCTATTTTCTAGACCATTTTAAGCACGGCGTATCAGAAGCAATTTCGATGGCCAAAAATTGTCGGATACTTAGAATGACTTGTTCAGGTACAAGTACTGCTAAACAACATTACAGATGGTTGTTTATACATATAGCAAGGCTCTGAATTGTTAACGAAAAAGTTTCATTGTTTGTCCCTAGAAGTGATTAATGTTTCACCTTCTATTATGGTTCAGAAGTTTCAGCAAGGCTTGCAAAAGATTGCAACTTAAAGTATTTAGTTTTTTTTCAGAACTATTTACATTCCTTTTTAATGTGTGCTAGGCGCATCACATTTGCCATAAGTATTGGCAAGGATCACCATGGATATACAGGTTCAGATTTGCTTTTTGCTAAATGCATGCACACTAGGTGTTATGGGCCCTAGCGTTTAGCAAAGGCTGATTTGGAACGGCATGCATATTCCTCAAGTTGTTGCTTATGAAGCATTTTTCACTCTATATGTAGTATCTCTATGAGATTACTTTTGGGGCTACTAATCACCAATAGAGGTCATGGATCGGTTTGGGTGTTTGTGGATTTTTCAAGTTAACCACGATAGTTATTCCGGACATTGTTGATTCCTCAACAATGTTACACAATATTGTGATTCCCATTTACCAGTCATCTGAAAAGACTGTCTGTAAACCGTGAGGAAAAACACACCTCAGTACTGTCAATTATCCAAGGGGATAGGCAGATTACAAAGTGTAATCTTGTGCTGAAGGATATGCAAAGTGCGTACGTTAGCACCAAGCGATCCAATTAGTAAGCATTTATTGCTCTACTTGGAGTTTGCTTACCATAAGTTAAAGCATGTCTGCGACTAGGTGTAGTCTCTTCATGTATAAATCAAGTTCTCAACCTTGAACACTAGTTATTGTGGGGTTGTTTACTGCTGAAATTGGAAAACAAGTCAAGGACTTAAACTTGGTTGATGAGTTATGTTAGCAAGTTACTTTGATGGAAAGTGAAAAGAGGTACTCTTTAGGGTACATCTTTGTGTGATAACTCGTTTTGAATACTCATGTGTGTTCTACATGGAGTCTACACACTATGATAGGATAGGAATTGGTAACACAAGCTAGTTGCAAATGGACAACAATCTGGAAAATCAAGATGTTACTCTTGGTTTCATTGAACCTCCTGCTAAACCGTGTTCCGATCAACCAAACAACTGGATCCATGAAGGATCCCACTATAGAAAACATTAGTGTATCATCACTCTTGTTTTCGAGGACGAAAATGCTTCTCCAAGGGGGGAGTAATGTCATGCCAAGGGTAAGACCAGACACGACCAAGGGCCAGAATGGACATGCAGTCAAGGGGGTCCCTATATTTAGCAGGCCAAGGGTCTATATAGGGCATGGCTGGGTGGGTGATGAGCATGTTCAGTTCCCTTGCCCTTTCATCATAAACTTTGAAGTCTAAGGTGTTGCCTCTACTTTCTTTGTAGTGCTTGGCACAAAGGATTCTTTTGTGCTGAAACTCAATGAGTGTCGGATAGTGAAAGGTCAAAGGTTAGAGAGGTTAAGTGTCACCACTTGCCTCCTTCTTTGTTACATCTTGCAGGTAGGTGCTCCAAATCCATGTTCATTAGAGGTGGGTAATCTCATCCTAATGTATATTTTAGGATTGTTTAGTCCCAGTTGTATGGAAATACTTGCAAATTTGTACATCATATACTTAACAAGTGTCTTTATTATACAGCTTGCAAATGTTGAATTCCTACATGTTTTTGTTGGAAGAACATGTCTCTAACGCATCATGGTACAAGGTGACCTCTTACTATGCTAGTTGAGTGGTGGTGTTTGCAACAATGGCTCAAGGAACTGGCATAACATAATCTTTTACGGTGTCACAAAGCTCTCCTCAAGCAATGTGGCTCCCACTACACTAAGAATCATTATGCTAACATGGAGAAATTCCTAGTAGGACAATACAGCAGCTTTCCATCAGCAACACACCCTTTCCTAACATAAGGGCACCCCCACCAAAGATATTTTATGTGATAGGTCACCCCATGTGCATACCATGTCATGGAATGGATGCAAGAACTACGACCGCACTACCCCTTGGAAGTTGTTCATGAATGTATCTTTATCAAAGTTAATGATAAGAAATTTGAACTGTTTTGTTTGTTGATGTGTAAGAGCACTTTAGGCCTACCATATTTTAGATTGTTTGATAAGTTAAATAAGATTTGTAGTCATTTAAAGTGTAAATTTGTTTTTGTTTGGTAAGAATGTACATGAGAAGACATGATAAAGTACTAGAGATCTTTAAGGAATAAACCTCGTTGAGATTCCTACCATGCACTTGTGACACCATGCACTCATTGAGATTCCTACCATGCACTTGTGACACCATGCACTCATTGAGATTCCTACCATGCACTTGTGACACCATATCTCTCCTTGAACCCTTTGATTTCTATCGTTGTGGGGAGTCCAAGGGGGGACCTATTTTCAATTTTTTAGCAATAAATGTTTTTTGAAGGAAATATTGGTTGTTTTAAAGTTTGTACACAGTCTAGGATTTCATTCTGACCAAGGGCACTCCTTGGAAGCCACTTTTGAAGGTGTTAGGATGAGATTTTGAGAAAGTTTTGGCAGGAAATATAGTCCATAATGCAATGAAAAGCATTGTTTCTTTGAGTATTTTTAGATTCCATGGTTCTAATGCTCGTTGGAGCCCGTAGATTAAGGAAAATGTAAGAAATATTTGTTTTACATCATTTTTTAAGAAATTGCCAACTTGCACGTTAATTTGTGGAGAATCCAAGCAAGATATGACTTTTTTTGCATCACACAATGGTTGAAGAGCACGACAAGATGAACATATTCATGTGAGACAAGCCCGAACAGATTTGGAGCCAATTGGGAGCTACAAGCTGTTGAAAACAGCCTAAAAGTTCAACACTTAAAAAAAAAACTTGCTACTTGAATCACTTCCAAACAAGTAAAATGTGCCTGTGTTTGCCATTTTAAGTTACCAGGGATCCTCAACAAAAGGGGCCACAAGGACGCGCGGAATAACCAAGCAGGGGTCCCCATTTGGCCATTTTGCGCACCCTTGTGGCCCCTCTTGTTGAGGGTTCCTAGGGCTTTAAAATGATAAATATGGCCTTTTTCCAATGCATGATCATAAGATAAAGGTGTAGTGTTTGATGTACTCAAAGCAGCCTCCCCCCCCCGGCCCCCCTTTTTCTCTGTGTTCAAAGGCCCCGGGACATTCACTATGTAAACTTTTATTATATCACGTGCGTTCACCAAAATGGATTAAAAGTACCCCTTATAGGCCTTATCTACACATGTTTCTGTAACTTTACAAGAATATAAAATCCATTCTGTTGAACACATGTGCTATGTTACATATACTTTAGTAAACTCCCCGGGTCAAAGGCCTCACAAATCCTATGCACTACACATTCAACACTAGAAATCGACCAAACAAAGAGCCAATTTTTACTTCCTTGTGTCCACCTAGTGTTCTTGGGAATGTTTTGGTAAAGCCATTTCTTTCCTATTGTTATAGTATCCAACCAAAGGTTTCTTGATTAGCAATTTACATAGGCTCGAGTGGTACATATCTTCTATGTTAACAATGAATGTATCTATAATTTATGTTTACACTTTCTCTATCCAAATGAGCTACAAAGTAAATTTAAAAATCGCAAATTAATAGTTAAGTTCACAAGGTGATAGCTATTGGTATCATCTTTAGCAATACCAAAAAAATAGCTACCAATAGCTAATGAATAGGGATATTTAAGAAGATTTGATACCAAAAACTTGTCAACACTACTCAAAAAGGTGGAAACTCAAAGGCTTTACAATATATGTATGTTGAAATAGGAATCAGTAAATAAGTTAATTGTTCACCTATCAATCATCGCTATACATCGACACCTTCATCTCAAGTTGTCCTTTCTCTAAGTCAAGCTTGGCATAGGTATAGTATGGAAACAATAACATGTTGGAAAGTAAGAATTTAGCTTTTTCAACTTCTGAAACATTGCTAATGATATATATTCAACATCACCAAATGAGGACATCTTGACAAAGGTTATGATCCACTTTAATAATAATAACCATTAATGATTCAACTGAAATCAAAATATTGCTTGAATTTATTCATGGTGGAGTGATTAAGACTTGAGACTTGAAACATCTTATATGCAGATCAAAATATCCATAAAGGTCAATAGTGTTTCTCAAATCTGTATGAAACTCTAGTAATCTAAATTAATACTCTCACTCAATGTGACACCATTTTTCCAAAAAACATATTTATATTGCACCAAAATGAGTATAAATATAAAAGCATTATAGAAGAATCCAACCTCATGAAAATAATACAAACGGATACAATGTTGTTGCTATCTTATAAGTATTGTCTTCCTCATCTAGAGATTCATATACACTTGAGTATTTGTGTGTCTATGACACTAGGGAAGATAGTAGTACTTTATGGATGGCTTTTCTAAGAGCTCCTAGAGAGTACCTATTGGTTCAAGATTCTACACAAATCCTACTATTCTTATCAAAATCTTTTAACATGGTAGTGAAAGGTTCCTCACGGACCAAAAATAGAGTGATTTCCATCTCTTCACATGGTTTCTTGCTCATGTCCTCTCAAAACAAGTTGACTCTATAAGTAGACAACAAATTTTGTGAGCACAAAGTTATAAAGTACAAAATGATATCATTGTAATAATCTAGTGACAACTATACAAAGAAGAAATTAGAAGGAGAATCTTTGATGACTCTCCATAGATAACACAACCTACTTGCATTGTGAGACTCAATCACATACTACACAACTATAGATGGCGCACAAAAGCCATCAATAAAATAGCACACCCCAACGTTATGAGGTGTGAGGCCTAAAAATTGAAAGCCATAAAGAGGTCAATTCTCTCTAACATGATAAACTTAAAGATAGAGATGATGTTAAGCTTTGATTGTAAACTACAAGGGTAGTTTTCTTACCATTTTATCTTTATGTTGGAGTTGAACCCTTGGAATGCCCATGCACTATTCACACCTCCTGTTGTTGTGGTATGCAAGTAATGTGAGCTCATACTTTTTCCATCTTTGAGAGCAGAGGTTTCCATGTAGTGTGAGTGAATGAAAGTAGAAGGAGTAGAATCTTGTTTCATGCTGTAATGGAGGTGAGAGAAGGGAGAGGAGCTAGCTTGGTGTGAAACTATGTGGTGGGCAAGGGGAAGAGATGGGCCAGGAGCTTGCTTCGTGGTACAATGGAGATGGGAGAAAGCTAGCAGAGAGATAATGCTAGATTATAGGGGGTGCATGTGGTTGTTGCAGCAATGGAGAGCTTGGAAAAGGGTTTTTAGAGAGAGATTGGAAAATGATGTTTTGATTTTTTTGAAAAAAAAATCAATTTTTTGGATTTTTTAGTGCATGTTTTTGACTTTTGGAGGTCAAAAATGATTTTTTGACCATGAAATAGGTTTGGGGACCTTTAATGAGAGAAAACTTGAAATTTGGTTTTTTTTTTTAAAGTTCAAACTTTTAGTATATTTTTAAATCTGGGCCAGAAAGTGGGAGAAAAGTGGTCCCCCCCCCCCCCCCCATCCTTTTCCCCTGGCCACCTCCCTTACCTTCGCACTAGGTAAGAGGCCATTAAGAGGTGTAAAACTACCTTGTACCCCTACTTTTTTTGAGGGTATAGAGTGTGTCCACCACCCTCTTCCTATTGGCTAGCCTCTAATTAATCTTAATCCGAAAGGGCCCATAGAGGGTTCTATTTTTCCTAATGTGAGACAATTTCATTGGGGTGACATTCTTTGTTTATCTTCGATAGGTTAAAGAGTAACTAGAAAGAGTATCAATTAGCATCAAAGAGGAGAGGAATGCGGTTCATCACTTAAATGCACAACCTTCTATCACATGCTTGATTGATGGAGGACATGCTGGAATTGTCTATTAATAATGAGCATAAGCATGATTTCTTCTGGGAAAGAGTAGTATGTACTATGGGATCTAATTCCATGGGAAAACCACTATTTGTTCGTATTGATTACTTGACTAGTAACTAAACAATCCAAAGCATCATGATCTAATAGCATCAAATCCATTTTCATAAAATTGTACCAATTAGAATTATTGAAGTCCCTCTCTCTATTTAGAATAAATCTTGAAAGTAAAATACCAACTACCTATTCTAGTCCTATTGTTAAACTAGGATAATAGAAGCTACAAGTTCTTACATATCCATATGCTTCTCATGAGAATAACATTATACCTCAAAATATTTTTCAAGGATGAGTGAGGAATAATCCCCCACAATTAACTTTAATATATTGAATAGATACGAAATCTTCAGTCAAGCTATCCAAAAATTTTAGAGATTAACTAGGCAAAAGGTTTCTAGCTAGAAAGAGTCCTACTAGAGTACTCATGAGGCTTGAATATCAAGTCTCTAGGTCATGAGGCTCAAGAGACTCATAAGGTAGAGATTTTGGAAGATGGATTTCAATTAGAAAGATTTTTTCAAAAGTTTCTAGCTCATGAGGCTCTCATGCTTAGTACAATAGATAGTTTTACAGATAGTTTCTAGATAGAAATATTCCTCCAAGAGCTCTCATGAGGATAAATAATTGAGTCTTTAGGTCATGAGGGTCAAGATCCACATGAGCTGAAGAATTTTGAATATGTCTTTCAACTTGAAAGAGTTTTATAGAAGTCTCTATGTCATGAGGCTCTTGAGCTTAGCATGATTGACACTCTTGAAGATGATTCATGGCTCAAAAAAGTCCCCCTAGTGTGCTCCCAAAGCTCAAAAAGTGAGTCTTCAAGTCATGAGGCTCAAACTTAACTTCAAGCCTCATTAGCTAGAGACTCAGGAAGATGATCAACCAGGTAGAGTTATGGAAGAGTCTCTTGTGCATGAGGCTCAAACTTAAGTTTGAGCCTCATGATATAGGACTCTTGTAGATTTATTCTAGATTGGAAGAGTCCTACTAGATTGTTCGTGATGCTTAGAAATTGAGCCTTTAGGTCACCTGACTCAAACATAAGTTTAGGGTACATGAGCCTCAAACATAAGTCAAGACGCCAGACGAGGTAAAGACTCAATTGAAGCCTTGTGAGATATAAACTCTTTCAAAAAGTTTATAGGTGGAGAGAGCTTTATTAGAGTGCGCACGAGGCTTGAAAATTGAGTATCCAAGTCATGAGGCTCGAACTTAAGTTCGAGCCCCAAAGCCAGATATTGAATGCTCCACTAGAACAAGTCATACTAGAGTGCTCACATGAGGCTTGAAAGTTGAATGTCCAAGTCATGAGGCTCTAGCTTAAGTTTGATCCCACAAACTATAGACTGAATGATCAACAACATAGAATTTTGGCAGTAGTCTTTGTCTCAAAGAATCTCTAGAGACTTTTGTAAATGGTTTCTACCTAGAAAGAATCTTGCTAGCTTAGGAGGCTTGATAATTGAGTCTCTAAGTCATGGGGCTCACTCTTGAAAATGATTCATGGATCAAAAGAGTCCCAATAGAGTGTTCACAAGGCTTGAAAATTGAGTCTCCAAGTCATGGGAGTTTGAGCCTCATGAGCTAGAGGCTCTGGAAGATGATGGGGAATTTTTTTGGCGAGCATTTTTTTGGGATCCGTCGACCAAAAAGATTCTCTCTCTCTTTCAACCCTTGATAGTTAAGGATCCTCTCTCTCTCTCTCTCTCTCTCTCTCTCTCTCTCTCTCTCTCTCTCTCTCTCTCTCTCTCTCTCTCTCTCAGATTTGTTTCTTTGGCAAGCACACATTTACAAGGACCAAACACACCTCGATCAATAATTGTTATCCCTTGAGCAAAAAAGGTCTCTCTCCCCCTCTGTCTCTTACAACGCTTCCTCTCCCTCTCTCTCTCTCTCTCACACACACACACACCCACACAAGGACATGTATACTCCCTTTCTTCTCTCTCCCCTCTCTACAAACTCCTTTTTCCATCTCTCTCTCTCTCTCTCTCTCTCTCTCTCTCTCTCTCTCTCTCTCTCTCTCCACATCCATTCCCCCTTTTCTTTCTCTTCTCCCTCCACCTCCACCTCCCCCCCCCTCTCTCTATCACTTCTTCCTCCATCCCCCTTTTCTCTCTTCTCTCTCTCTCTCTCTCTCTCTCTCTCTCTCTCTCGCCCCTCACCCCCCCTCTCTCTCTCCACCCATGTCCACGTGGATGGTCGGTGGTTGGTAGTCCACGTGGCCATGCCACGTGGACTACGGGTGGCCGATAGTCCACACACCGCGGGGACATGGGTGGAGAGAGAGAGAGAGAGAGAGAGAGAGAGAGAGAGAGAGAGAGAGAGAGAGAGAGAGAGAGAGAGAGAGAGAGAGAGAGAAGTGTGGAGGTGGAAGGATAGGAGAGAGAAAAGGGGGAATGGATGGGGGGGAGAGAGAGAGAGAAGGGTAGAGGGGAAAGAGAGAGAGAAAAGGGACGGAGGGAGGGAGAGAGAGAGAGAGGGAGGGAGAGAAGGGGGGAGGAGAAGAGAGAGATAGAGGGGGGGACTAGAGGGGCAATATATATATATATATATATATATATATATATATATATATATATATATAGAGAGAGAGAGAGAGAGAGAGAGAGAGAGAGAGAGAGAGAGAGAGAGAGAGAGAGAGAGACAGAGAGAGAGAGAGAGGGGGGGGGAGGAGAAGAGAGAGATAGAGGGGCAAGCTAGAGAGAGAGAGAGAGAGAGAGAGAGAGAGAGAGAGAGAGAGAGAGAGAGAGAGGGAGAGGGAGTTGGCGGGGTAGAATGAGAGAGTGATAGAGAGGATGTATGTAGAGAGAGATAGAGAGGGTGTGTGTGTAGAGAGAGAGACAGGGTAGAGACAGAGAGCCAATGACGAGGGTGTGGAGGGGGAAGAGAGAGAGAGAGAGAAAAGGGAGGGACTGGAGGAGGGGGAGAGAGAGAGAGAGAGAGAGGCAGGCAGGGGTGGAGAGTTGACGGGGGAGAGTGAGAGCTTTACAAGAGAAGGGAGAGAGACCCCGTTATTGCTCAAGGGAGCACAAGCTTTGATTGAGTTGTGTTAAATATTTGAAAGAGTGTGTGTATGTTTAATGATTCATATGTGTTTTGTTCCTTGTATCCAAGAAAAGAAATCTATGAGAGAGAAAGAGAGAGGAGAGAGAGAAAAAGAGTGGATCCTCAACTATCGAAGGTTGAGAGAGAAAAAGATGCTCGTTGGATTCAAAAAAAAGTGTTCGCCAAAAAATTGCGTCCCATGATTATCAACTAGGAAGAGTTGTGGAAGAGTCTTTGGTGCAAACTTAAGTTCAACCTCATGAGATACGACTTTTGTAGATTGCTTCTAGCTTGGAACAATCCTACTAGAGTGTTCATGATGCTTAGAAATTGAGCCTTTAGGTCAGGAGACTCAAACATAAGTTCAAGTAAGACAAGGTAAAGACTCAATTCAAGCTTTGTGAGATACAAAATCTTTCAAAATGTTTCTAGGTAGAAAGAGCTTTACTAGAGTGCTCATGAGGCTTGAAAATTGGGTATCCAAGTCATGAAGCTCAAACTTAAGTTCGAGTCTGAAAGCTAGAGACTGAATGCTCTACTAAAACAAGTCATACTAGAGTGCTCACATGAGGCCTGAAAATTGAGCGTCCAAGTCATGAGGCTCTAACTTAAGGTTGAGCCCATGAACTATAGATTGAATGCTCAACTAAATAGAATTTTGGCAAGTCTCTTTGTCTCAAGAATCTCATGAGCTTAAGTTTGAGCCTGATGAGCTAGAAATTTTTGCAAATGGTTTCTACTTAGAAAGAATCTTGCTAAAATCTGTAGCTTAGGAGGTTTGAAAATTGAGTCTCGAGGTCATGAGGCTCAAACTTGAGCTCGAACCTCATGAGCTAGAGACTCTAGGACCACCGAGTGACAATGCATTGGTAGTTAGTACTAGTGAATTTGTTTGTCATGGGTTTAATCTTATTTGTTGTAGAGGTAGCAAAGCTTTTAGGGCACTTGGCTAATCTTTGCTAGGCTCTTTGATCAGGTGTAATAAAAGGGAAACAAAACAAAATGTGTCCTCTTGGGAAAAGAGAGGGCAAGTGTAACTGCCTTTGTAGGATGTGGCAAGCTCCGCTAATAGCTACAAGGGAGGTGCTTCTCCTGTACACTACACACACATCAGCTGCAAACACTAGTACAATCTACACACATTATTGTAGGTTATGTACACATAAGATAATCTTGGTTCGAAGACCAGAGGCAATTGACCACATATGGTTTCCCTTTCCTTTGCTTGGTTCAGAGTTGGCTGTGTACATTGTACATCCTTAGCAAGCAAGAAGAAGGGCAAGCACTCACCAATAGGTTCTCTCTTTCTCTCTCGCTCTCTTGTGTCCTTAGACTCAGACTCCTTACCAATCCATTCCTGCCAGGACTTCACAGATGGGGGTGCAACTGACATCAAGTATGAGAGGCTCACAAAACAGGCATTGCAAGGCTCTATGCAAAGGCAAAGTTCATAATGTCTGTAGAATAACAAGGATGATTTGGTCTAGGCATCAACATGCTAGGTTATTGTCTATGACATGCATGAAAGAGGTGAAGAAGTGAAGTTCATGCTAGAGGTAGAAGATTGAACAGATCCTATGAAGAGATGATCAGAGGTAGAATATTCAACTCATGTCATGATCTACACACATCTACACATTCAAAAGAAGTGAAGTTCATGAAAGAGGTTCCTCTCGATGATATTCAGATCATGTTGCAACTCATGGATATTCACCAAGTCCCAACTCATGGATATTCATCAATTCTCGTGAAGCGATCAGAGGTAGAAGATCTCATGAAGTGATCAGAGGTATTTAGCTTGACATGGCAGCGATAGTGAGATACATAAGATGCAACTTCGGATTGTAGCAGGTGTGAAGAGAGGGGTGGAGGAGTTTGTGAGAGCCGCAATTGGTGTACCTCTCTCTCTCTCTCTCTCTCTCTCTCTCTCTCTCTTGTTGTGAGTCCACATGGGGGGATCAAGGCATACCATATCATGCCACAGCTCATGGTGTGCTCACAACACAACATCACAAGAAGGCATGGCAAGCTCATGACACACTCCATGGTGGCAGGCCGCGGCTCACAATTTAGCAACACAATAGGGCATGACTGGCACGTCACCGATTCTCCATTATTAGTTTCAAAATTTGAAACTAACGTTTGATTTCAAATTTTATGAAGGTGTTTTCAACTTTGAAGAAATTAGCAAGCTCATGAAGGTCCATCACACTTCCACTTGCGGACAAAAGATCACATATGTTGCATGATTTTTGGATGTCCACAATTTGCATTGGATGGGCCATAGGGGAGATGTCGTCCGAGCATGGCCACAATTCATCCACCAAGTCAGTTGCCAACTAATGAATACTATGCTATGATAAAATGAATGTATGACACTTGGCACCCTTCTATTCCATGTGATTAACTGCAATTGGGATAGCTGGCTTAATTATGTGTTGTCTATTTGATTTTACTAACAATGAGTGCATGATGATTTGTAGATTGGAACTCTGGGAGTTGACGAGGAGGCACCGGCAAATAATAATTCTCTTAGTCATTTTATCCTAGAACAGTATTTTAGATCTTTTCTCAATAAGCCACTATGGTTGCTTTGTAAATAGGACAGTGAGAATTAATATTTGTCGGCGCCTCCTCGTCAAGTCCCACAGTTCCAATCTACAAATCATCATGCACTCACGGTTAGTAGAAATCAAATAGGCAGCACATAATTAATCATTAAGCCAGCTATCCCAATTGCAGTTAACCGCATGCAACAGGAGGGTGCCCAATATCGTAACAATTCTCGCAAACTCCCCTTCCAACAGTGATATCAGAGCTTCTGGTTCGAGAAAAATTGGCACCCGATTCAAATTTTGAAGGAGCAAACTACAAAATGCAGCACCAAGTTTGCAATATCAAGGCTTACCTAACAACTAATTGGCAAATCAAATATTATCTCCACTTATTGACGATTGAAATTTGGTATGTGCAACATTAATTTCTAAGCAATGGCTAAATTCTCTTGGATTTGTGAAGTTACAGACAAGGAAACGAGAGAAAAACAAAGGTATGGCTATTTTTTTCCATGTCTATTTTGTTAAGTCATCAAGCATGTGAATAAGAGAAATCAGAGGTTAATTACGAAGAGGCAATTTGAGAAATTTTGAAGCCTTAGAAGTGCTTCGAGAGAAGCTCATTGATACTAAGTTAAGAAAAGATCTTGACTTCACAGGAATAAGGAGGAGGTAAGTTAGAAACGGCTTTCGAAAGTATGTTACGAGACAAGACACCCTCCTATTGCATGTGGTTAACTGCAATTGGGATAACTGGCTTAATGGTTTATTATGTGTTGTCTATTTAAATTTTACTAACAGTGAGTTCATGATGATTTGTAGATTGGAACTTTGGGAGTTGATGAGGAGGCGCCGGTAAATAATAATTCTCTCAGTCCTATTTACAAAGCAGCCATAGTGGCTTATTGATAAAAGATCTAAAATACACATTTACGAAGAAATTGGTGTATTTTGTTATACAGACATGTTTCTATGTAGAAACAGAGTTAGCATACTAGTAGTAAATAAAGTAATGATGTCATTTTAGCAACTTAATGATTGGGCATTCAGCTTTTTGAAAAGAGTGTAAACCATTGTAAATCTGGAATTTTAACCTCACAATTTGTGAGAGAATTTGTACTAAAAAGTGATTGCATTTGTGATGTGTCAGCATTAGGATTAAAAGTGGTCTTTGTGCTTTGATTAGTAGCATGAAGATTGAAAAATATATAGAATGAAATCATCAATGATTAACTAAAAATATCAAGTAACAATCCATAAATGATAGCAAAATGAATATTACTATGAATGAATGGCAACAAATTTTGTTCTAAAGAGATAGAAGAGAGAGAACGTACAAAAGTGAACAATCATATTTAGAAACACACACTCTACATATCATATGACCAAAACAAACCCAATATGGCAACTTATCGAGTAGATAGCTTCGAAGGGTGTTGAGAGAGAAATGGTACAAACAATGGTAAGAAATTTTTTAGATTTTTGACGTAAAAGACGTTAAATTGATAATCCTTGAAAACTTCAAAGCAGGTCTTTGGAAAATTTTTTAAGTTAGAATAGACACCCTTGAGAGGATGCCAAATGGATGCCTGAAAATTTTTTCCGCAACTTTTCAGACCTTCTCAACACTTTCCATCACCCACGGTCCAGTTGATTCTTTAGTGAGCAATTGAGGACAGTTGCTATCCGTGGTGGGAGGGATGTTACGAGACTGAGCACCCTCCTGTCGTATGTGGTTAACTGCAAGTAGGATAGCTGGCTTAATGGTTAATTATGTGTTGTCTATTTGAATTTTACTAACCGTGAGTGCATGATGATTTGTAGATTGGAACTCTAGGAGTTGACGAGGAGGCACCGGCAAATAATAATTCTCTCAGTCATTTTATCATAACACAATATTTTAGATCTTTTACCAATAAGACACTATGGACGCTTTGTAAATAGGATAGTGCGAACTCACCCTAAGAGGGTCATGCAATAAGTAGTGTGTACCACTCATAACTAAAGTGGGACTAAAGTGTCAAAGAGGGGCCTCCAAATTTTGGCACCAATAATGAATCAAATATCAAATACCAAACTCCACAAGAGGTGCCGTGGAGTTTGGGGTTGCAATCTTTAGGCCGTTCTTGTGTAGATGCTCAAATTTTCCCCTTTCTTCTCTCTTATGCTATGCTGTGTTTCTCTGTGTACTCCATGATTATGTCTATATCTCTTACACCCCTCTTACACTCTTTCCTTGTCATTTTGTTCTCTTGTGTGTGTGTGTGTGTGTGTGTGTGTGTGTGTGTGTGTGTGTGTGTGTGTGTGTGTGCTGTCATAGTCTAGGTGTGAGTGAGTACTTTTTGGTAATTGGAAGGGATGGTGAAAGGTTGACAAGAAGAGGTGCAAGCAAAAATTGGAAATTGGAAGCAAGCACCCATTCTCGCCAACTCCCCTTCCAACAAAATTTCTCATCATTCATCCTAAACTATGACTAAAAAAAATCTCATGAGCTTTTGTGAAGAGGGCACCACATACCTAGCTTGGTGTTGTTCGATCAAAGAATCACCATGTTGATGGGGGGCATGTGGTACATTCAAAAGCTCACGAGTTTGAGTTTCTTACATCAAAGCTCAAGTATCTAGTGGAATCATTAAATGGCAGGTGGCTCTTGAAGCCTCAAACTCTAGTTTGAGCCTTGTTGGAAGTGTGTACAAGAGAAATGCTACAAAAGTTTTCAGATCAGAACATTCAATTTAATCCCTCTTGTTTCTAGTATGAGTGAATTTACAAGTTCCTACTAAACTTTCACAAGATGTTTTAGACAAATTCTCAAAATACTGTCCACAGAGCACCACAAAATCACAAGGTTTTGCAAGGGATGCATCACATACAGTGCTATGCACTATTGGCCCTTGCCTTGCAATTGCAAATGGCTAGGTATATGCTGCCCAAGCAAAATCTCCCGATGTTATGCTCTATACAAAAAACGATGAGAAAGAATTCATCGAGTTCCTACATGTATTGTAAAATTTGTACATGAAGATCCACCTTGGAAATTTTGGTTGTTTGATCTCATAATCCATTACCAAATTCTAGCATGGAATTTTTATGATGGGTGGCTCCTCGAGCCTAAAACTAGATTGTACATGACATGCTGCTATAATCTTCACGAAAAGTCCTTGGAAAGGTTTTTAGCACATCAAAATTTGATTTGATTAGTTCAATTTTAATATGTCTGTGAAGTGCGAATGAAAGGGAGGCCACTTTCACCTTGCGGGGCAGGGTAGAGGGGCTAATGGGGAGACAATGCTCAGCGACATGTGTTGTCCATGCGGGGCTAGGTTTCCCAAGGAAGGCAGTGCTTGGCAACTCCGACTTTGTTGCTGCATGCTCATCCATGCCCGTTCCATCTTTTTTAAGCCTTGGTGGAGGATGCCCCTCCATGGCCCCTTCTGGGAAAAAATGGTGTCTGTGTTTGTGGATACTACCAGTGATTTGGCATCGGCCCTGTTGAGGGGGGGATCAGTGGTAGTGACTCTCTTCATATTGGCATGCATGGTCGTTGTTGACTCAATGGTAGTGGGTGCAAGGCTCACCCGATCAGCTTGGACTCTTCATGTGATGGCTTGGGATGCTCTTGCTGTCTTATGAGGTTTGTGGGCCTCATTTTGGTGGGGGTTTGACTTGTGCTCTGCTCCTTTTTTATGTAGTGTCCTCTGAGGCACATCGATGACTTGTGGAAGCAACTCCTATTTTGTGGCACCTCAGACTTTGGCTCGGGTGATGGGGACTCTAGGCCCCACCCCTTTTGCGGTGGTATGGTTCTTCTCTCTCGACAATGGCACCCTGATCAGCCAATGTACCTGGGGTTTGACTACTTGTAGTCAATTTGTAGTCAAACATGTTCTAGCTTACTCACTTTCAACGTTTCAGCTTTACTAAAACTCAAGGCCCCACACTTAAGGCCCTCCAAGTTTATTCAAATTCTATTTCTGCTTCTAGAACAAGGCAAAGTTGTTCACTTTAAAATTCAAAAATCAATGTTTCTCATTTCTTTGTATACGCTTGATCCCCATATAAACATCAACATTTTCCAAGTTCTGTGTATATTCCTAATTCCTAGCACAATGCAAATTCTGCAAGTTAGACACCCAACTCTTGACAACAATGGAACCTAGCAAAGTTGACACCAATGGTTTGGCAATAATGAAACCTAGCATAATGCAAACTTTCGCTAGAACTCGACACCAATGGCTGACAACACTGCAACCTAGCACAATGCAACCACCACCACTCAAGAACTTGTTTCAAAAAAATTTGTCCCAAAATCATGCATTTTTTTCTTAAAATTCCTAAATATAACTTACAATGCTTATGGAGGGTTGTAGGAAAATATGATATTTTCTCTTGCTATGTTGTGAGCATTCAAGATACAATCGTGGCTACCGGCAAGTAGGAATATATCCAGTCAATTCTCTCCCCACTCTCTCTTTTTTTTGGTGTGGTAGCAACATGAGCATTTTTGGTCGCGTGATACAATGAGTGTTCGTGAGCGCAATCAAGTTCATTGGTCGCACTCAAGTTCACTGGCTGCACTTGAACCCATGACTCGGGTCATAGAGGATGAGTGCTCAACTAACCAAGCTAGCTCCTTAAACTCACAAATCTCTTGATCTAGATATTATAAGCTTGTCCAAAGATGGACCAATATACATGGGTTTCAGTAATTGCTCACTCTAGTGTAAGGCATGGTGTCAAGCATGTGAGCTTTGCATTCACATTAGCTCACAAGGGGCTTTGAGAAACAAAACTTGAGCTTTGCACAAGGCAATTGACATAAGAAATTAAGGATTCTTCTTCTTAGCACACCTCCATTTTATAGGTGCTTAAGGTTATTAAAATTATCTTAATTACAATCAATAGATAAATTCTTGTTTACATAAATGACGGATTGTTACAAAAGAAGGGTATCATAAGTGACAAAAATAAAAGATTAAAAATGTAAAACGATCAGAGTAGAGAATTGGAAAAATGGGATAGAGTTATCACTTAAATTTGATGGAATGGTGATTTTTACCTCCATTTTTTGCTAACGTGACATCTTGGGCTGATTTGAAACTGATCTCGTCTCTTTTTTGCTTTTCCACATGTGAAATTTATGAGAAGAATAATTAGGGTCTGTATGTACAAACTTCTCATGGTTGAATTCTTGGGTTTTTATGATGGTAAGAACAATTGAGAGAGAGAGAGAGAGAGTAAAAAAAGTCAAAGAAAAAATGGGGTGTCACTAAGAGGTCCATTTAACTCCTTGGGATCATGTTTATGCGTCAGCATATTAATTTATAGGGAAAATTACCAAAATACTCCTCTAATTTGTGGAAATTCCCAAAATACTTTTGGAGAGGAGACTAAACATTTTCAAAGACAATTCTTCTTGTACCTTTTCATAAGACACTTCATTGTCTATCATTGTAAGATCTTAAAACTAGAATTTGAGCGGGTTATGTAGGCTTTGATGATGAATTGTTTCATTATTTTCACTACAAGAGGTTATGTGCACTTGTGACGCTTTTAGCGACGAAAATACATTGGGTTTTTTTACTCCCCGATGTTGCTACAAGCGTCGCTACGGGAACGTCGCTATACGCATCGCTATATGCGTTGCTAAATAGTGACACATTAGCGACGTCTATAGCGATGATTGCAATTCTTTTGTAACGACGCTCATAGCGACGTTGTAGAACCTTATATAGAGATGCTTATAGCGACGCCCGAGAGTAAAATTTTTTGGGTGGCAGGGCATTCACCCATCAACCATATTGAATGTTTCCAGAATAAAGCATACCTAATTGAATCCAAGATAAGCATAGATTCACCTTTGAAAGAAAGTGCAAGGTATGGACCCAAAGTAGTCACCCACAAGAAAATACAACCATTAACTCCATCATGTATAGTATTGTTTGCAGAATAAAGATACAAAACTGACAAAAGTAATTAAACGAAAGTAAATCAATGACAAAATTATACACATCATAGGCAAAATCGCTTGATTGTTAAGCTTTGCAAATGTAATAGTTACAACACAATTGTCATTGATTTGAGAAAATACATCGTTTTTCAATAGTTACAAAAAGACGTATACACATCATCTCATTATACATGCTATGACAAAAGAAAACTAGTGCTATCTGGCTACAACTAGACTGACATTATTTAATCAGACGTCTCATCGTGTCCAAGCGGCGTATCTATCGGATTTTGCAAAAAAACAATGAGACTTTCTGTAAGCATAAACATACAAATACAAAACAATTTATTATCTTAGGTTATCATTAAAATACAACAAATGTAAAAGAGTAAAGTGAAATACTAACCATGTCCCCGCGTGAGCTGAGAATATCCATCAGGGCGTTTAAGCTCTTTCTGTCCGCGTACTCGTGCTCGTACAGGGTGGGGTCACGTCCTATCATCCACCACGATTTAAAACATACAAAGAATACATTATGCTAGAATTTAAAAGTACAAATAGACGTAACTACCAAAACTAAAGAGCAATGCAGAAAGACTTACAAAATCGTCCTCAAATGATGCCTACCTGCCGCTCCCTAAGTGGTGTGAGCTCCCTGCCTCTACTCGCGCTTTGGCTGCCTCCTTTTGTTGCTTCCACTTGTCAGGATTCTCGTGTGCTGCGCACTTTGCATTCTTCTAATCTTCTTTGGCTAGCCAATGTGGTATGTTCCACCCATGCTTTATCTCTTTTTGTACTTCAGAATGCTTGTATTTGCAGTATTTGCGCATTTGAACCTTCATCAGGTCTTGATTGAAGCGCTCATCCTGACTTGACATGGGAAACTCGTCATGCAACATGCTAATGACTCTGTCTTTTAATTCATTTGGCACTTCACTCCAGGTGTTTAGTATGTAGTGTTGAAACGCCTGAGAGCAAAGACCGCGCATGCGCGAGATCACCTTCTTACCTTCGTCATCCAAGATGATGTTGTCTCACTAATGGCGACCGAGCACGGTAAGTCCCCTCACCTGTGATGCATGAACCTAGGTGTTTGGGCAGGAGTCTCGGGTGGTGTCCCTAGTGGTGTCTCGATGGGGTTATGGACGCTAGGTGCCTCCACTAGAGTCTGGGCCCTGAAGCGAGGAGTGTTGACTGGGGTGACTCCCAGAGGAGTGTTGACCCGGGTGACTCCCGGAGGAGTAGCTAGTGGTGTGTAGCCAGGAATGGCCGATAGCCGCGCAAAACCTGGCGTAGATGGCGAGGCCGTGGCTGGTATGGGGGCGGGCAAAGAAGGGGAAAGTAAGCAGTCTCGTCGAACACGAGGCAATGTCGCGGATCATCGTCGGCTCGACTGTTCAAATTTTGCCATGATTCCACAATCTTGTGTAAAATGCTTTTTGTCGATTTGTTCCACCCTAAAATGTCGACCTTTACACCATGCTGCTATGTATGACTAATACTACAACCAACAAAGATTGTGAGTGGCCGTTCAAGCATCTAGAAAGTTGTGAGTTGTACATTCCAAAATTATTTTGGTCGCGCAACCTCGAGAGTACTCCACTCCTCCTCAGTCACTTCTTCACCGCACTGTTGTGCGCTTTTCAATTTGTTGTGCAACCATCTTAAGCTTATGAATGTTGGTAGGCTCTCTAGACCTGTCGGATAATGCATCGGTGGTCGTCTTTCCCATCTCCACTTGATCGATGCCCTTTGTCGCTCTTGCCTTGCATCCTCATATTGTGAAATCCACTTTTGCATCACTGGATTGTGAAGCATTGCAAAATCGATTGATTTTAGCCTCTAAATTGCAAAACACGTCTAGCAATGATATTAAAGTCCACACACAAATTTTTTATAGAATTCCCACTATGATATATTCCACTTCAAACATACCTGATACATTTTATGCCCGTCGTGTGACTTCAAACTAGTAAGCTTTCCTTCTTTAGTGAAACACGTTCGGAGCAAGTGCATTACGCCACTGGGGTCCACACAAATCGAATGGTCTCTTTCACTTTGCGTTCTTTGGCTCCTGTTAAAATCCATGGCGCTTTAGGGAGTTTTATCGATCCATCGGGTGCTGTCTGCGGCCAATATTGCTCCATACGATCCACATTTCTAAGGTCAACTCTGGCTCCCAAAGTATCTTTCTTGCCGATCACATGGTCCCACAACAGATTATCCACATTCTTGAATATGTGCATTAAATCGAGCAAGTGATTGATCATGAGTCTGGGCCAATATGGTAACTCATACCATAGAGAGAGTCTCTTCATCCCTGGGGGCAAACCGTCATCACACATCTCCTTCAGCTCTAACCATGCTTGTGCAGACATCCCTTATGGATCTCTTCCCAAAAAACCATCGCGTAACTCATGATTCTCTGGAAGATACGCTTGATGATCTTCGTAGATTTGCTTTTTTAGTGAGGGCGCTTGACGTGCATTAAGTTTAGGTTCACATGTGACACATGCTCTGTATCTTCTTGTTTGAACCCTTGCATGTACACACATGACAATAGATAAGCTTGAGAAAAACCAAGATTTATAGTGTTTGAGTTTGAGTATAAATCACCTGAGTATTCTGTTAGTCCGAGATAGTCGTGCATGGTCCACATTAGAATGCCTCTCATCAAAGCATTCCGTCGACCTGTGTGTTGGCTCATATCCACCACTTCTATGCCAATCCACAATTGTTGTACCTCTACCAACATCCATATTCTTCACTTTATACCGCTCCGAAAAAATAAAGCTTAGAAAGAGATGCCCCTTCTTGGTAGTCAACCACGGGGGAATGTTGTAGTTGACGATGACAACAGGCCATACATTGTAAAATATTGACCTCTAATCAAATGGATTTACGTAATCCCTCGCCAGCCCTAAGTGTAAATTTTGAGCTTCCCTAGCAAAATCCGGCCATGTGTCGTCTATATGTTTCCAGGTTGTGCAATCTGCAAGAATCCATAGCATACCATTCGAAGATCTATTCTCCTCGTTCCATGATGCTAGGGTGGCCATGGACTTACATTCGAAGAAATGCTTGATGCAAGGAAGCAGAGGAAAGTGTCGCAAAACCTTTTGTGGAATTTTTTGTGCGTGGAGATCTACTCGATATCTCTCAAAATCACATTTCACACACTTCTCCATGTCTAAGTATTCCCCTCTAAAAAGAATGCAGTCGTTAGAACAAGCGTGAATTGAATTGTAATCCATCCCCAAGTTTTGCAAGATCTTTCTTGCTTCCTCTTTGGAATCTGGCATCACATTATCAGCTGGCAATATGTGCTCTTTAAGCAATGCGGTACACTTGTGTAAGTAATCTATCAGATCATTATACATCTAGAGTTTTTTATTGAAGTAAACACATTGTAATAGATCACCTGAAAAGCACTGTGACGCTAGTGTCACTCCATCCAAACTTTTCCTGCATGTTGAGAAGAACCAAAAGCACCTTGAATCTAGACACACGTGCTCCATCATACAATGGCGTATCGGCTTCACTTTTCATATCATCATAGATAAGCCTTTCTGAATCCATGATCATCTCGATCGTTTCATCGATCTCGGGCTCAAACATAGCCTTGTTAGGAATGTGGTCTGCATGATCATCCTCCGAGCTGTCAGAGACTACATCTTGTGGCCTCATGTATGTTGCTTGACCAAAGCATCTGCGAATACGTCTATTGGGTTGCAAGATTGCTGTCTGTTGACCAACATCGGAGTCCGACGAGTTATAAATGGCAACAACTCGATCTATAATAGATGGATTAAACTCGTCAAATTTACAAACGTGTTGCAAAGAAACACGTCTTGTCTGTCGCACATCATGTTTGCATTGATTACAAGGACATAAGATCCTTGTTGAGAGATAGGAGTTTCGGTTGGATGGCCCCACATCGTCATCACTAATCATAGTGAATGTAAAACCCTTATAACCTGGACATAAATTTAATCTTCTATTGGCATCCTCCATTTTATCTCTCTCTCTCTCTCTCTCTCTCTCTCTCTCTCTCTCTCTCTCTCTCTCTCTCTCTCTCTCTTTGATCACACTATAAACTACCTCACATTCTCTAGTCGTGTCCGATCCCCGTACACCTCGATCTAGAGGTGCACGAAGATCAAAACCACCGAGTTATAATCTCGTCTTTATTAGTTAATGCCTATATTTGTGGGTACAAGAAATCTACACACCCACGTCTACATGACAATGCATGTAGTGGACAAAACCCCTTTGCCTCTTCTTTAGCTGTAGCAATTCACAGCATCTTAACATCTCTTCACAACAGATCCTTGCTCGAGGGATTACTGTGCACATTACATGTTGGCCTCCAATCCGAGTATCATGCCGTTGAAAGATTTCCAACTTAAGGTCGCATCTGTAAAGAGGAAGAGAGGGATCACCGTTGGCCTAACTCCAATTTTTTTTCATAATCCCGAAAATAGACTTTAATATAAAAACTAAATCAAAAATCTAACCTAATTGAACATATGGTGATTTTGAGCTAATTGAACATGGTTAGTGAGTGAGTTAATAGGTGTCAGATTTTGATGGGACAGTTGATTGCATTGTGTACCTAGTGTTTGCTCTTTGGACAAAGCCTTGAGCTTCGCTGGAACTCCCCCTTCATTGACATGCCCTAAAATCTAACCTAAATCTAAATCTAAAACCAACCTAGCTAATCTTAAATCTTGCCCTAATCTTAAATCTAACATAAATCTAAATGTAATCTAATCTTAAACTCAACATAAACCTAAATCTAACCTAATCTTAAATTTAATGGAAACCTAAATGTAATCTAACTTAATCTTAAATCTAACCTAATTTAATTCTTAACCTAATCATAAGTCTAACTTACTTTTAAATTTAGCATAAATTTTACATATAGATTAAATATAATCTAACCTAATCTTAAATGTAACTTTAAATCTAACTTAATCCTAAATCTTAATATAACATTTTATTAATTCATATTTTCTCTACTTTTTTTATCTCTCTCTTTCTCTCTCTTTGTTTTCTCCCCTTACCTCTTTCCTTTCGTCTTCTCCCCCCCCCCCCCCCCCCCCCCCCCCTCTCTCTCTCTCTCTCTCTCTCTCTCTCTCTTCTTCTCTCAATGTGTGTAATTTTTTGTGCATTCAATGTGTGTGTGTATGTGTTTTGTTTATGTATGTGTGTGCATTCTCTCTCTCTCTCTCTCTCTCTCTCTCTCTCTCACACACACACACACACACACACACACACACACACACTCAGACACAATGTGTGTGTGTGTGTGTGTGTGAGTGAGAGGGAGAGAGAGAAAGAGGGGAAGGGAACATGAGAGGGAGGAGAGGAAAGGAGCATACCTGGCTCTCTTTCTTCTCCTCGTGTGTGTGTGTATGTGTGTGTGTGGGGGGAGGGAGAGAGAGAGAGAGAGAGAGAGAGAGAGAGAGAGGGGGGGAGAGACATGGGTTTACTTGTTTCGCTAGAGCGCCGAAACTCAAATATGAGATTTGAGTTTTTGGTGCTCTCGATTTATTTTTTACCCATGTCGGCGTCGTTATGACCGTCGCTATAAGCATCAGTATGCAATAAAGAAAATAGCGACGCTCATAGAGACGCCGTGGATTTTAACTTTTGAGTGTCGCTAACATGAAGAACCTCTTGTAGTGTTTTAGAGAGAAATGTCTTATTTTGCTAGCTAATTCATGAGAATTTATGTGTTCAATGATAAAAAATGGACCTCAATTGTCAAAAGGAATAAACTCTAAAAAATCCAGAGCAATCCATCCAAAATAGACACAATGGTATTTTTGGAATTTTTGAAATTTGAGGGGTATTTTGGAATTTCCACAAATTAGAGGGGTATTTTGATAATTTTTCATAATTTCCATTATGGAAAATGCAAGAGAGAAAAATATGCCCGTAAAGAGAGAGAGAGAGAGAGAGAGAGAGAGAGAGAGAGAGAGTCCTCTTTTGGAAGTATGGGAGGAGCATGTTTCCAAGATGCCTTGCATCCTAAAGACATTTATCATACAATGATCCATAAGAAGAATTGGTCTAACCCCCTTAACAAGATATGGAAAAAACAATGGCCGGAGGAAGGTGGGAGCAAGTAATGGAGAACATTTGGAAGCCAAAGGTTCCGCAGCACATGAAGGTATTTTTATGGAATGTAATTTGGGGTGCTCTACCGACGGGGGTGAAGATTCAGCAAAGAGGGATTGGGTCAGATCGATGCTCGGGGTGCAGGTTGGCTAGTGAAGATGTGGCCCCCCTCTTCATGGATTGCCCAACTATCAAAGGCCTCGAAGGGAAAATATACAAGTGGGTCCAAAGAACATGGAAAATTGGTTTTTACAAGACTGATCTATTCCTTGGAGGGAAGTATTCAGGTGGTCTTGCCCTCCTCATCAGCACTCAAATCGTCAGGTACTTCTTCTTACATAATGTATGGCAGACAAGAAACCGTTGTGTGTTTGAAGGAGTTCTTGAGGTGGCAAGCTTCGCAAAAATTATACAAGCAAGCAAAGTACTAATATGGACGCTCAGGTGCAAGCAACACTTGGAGGATTGGTCTAGGACTACTTGTGCCTTGTTGTCAGCAAAGAGCATGCCTAGGACGGGGGAAAATCTTGGCGATCGATAATTAAAAGATGGACCTTAGGTATCATGGATAAGGGGGTGAGTTGGTAGGGATGGCTGCCCTGATAGCCGATGTAATTATGGTCCTTAGATGATGTCATGGCTCAACACGAGCATGACAAGACCTTGTAATTATTTGGGTTGATTAATATAATTCACTCGCGATTGTGAGTTTTTTTATATAAAAAAAAGATTTGTGGCATGCATGCTTCATTTCTTTTCCATAAGAAACCAAGGAATCCAACTTGCCATGTATTTTCTTGGACTATTTATAGAAAATCTATGTACATTCTAAAAATGTCAATGCAAGGTCACTATACCTTGTATCCTTCCCAAAACTATTTTCCTCCCATGTGAAAATTATAATTCACTCGTTCATACCTTTAGTAACACTTCTACTTTTTAGAAATACTAATGTAGGTAAAGTAAAAGTGAGGTTAAATAGCTGCATAAATTCATACCTACTAAAACACACACTCAGGAAAATAGAAGTATGTACACATTTACACATTCGGTTTATTTAGGGCTGTGCTTAGGGTTTTCTCTTTCTTCTCTCATGTTAACTAAACCAAAAGAAAATATTTTCAACAATTTGTAAATATACTTTGTTTTGACTACAAGCAATACCTCTATCCTATTCCTCATAATGTATGTCCAAATAATGATGCAAAAACTCCAAATTTGGAATGTTAAAAGACACATTAAAATTAGCCTTAAATCAGCAACATGTCCCTCATTTGGTCCATTGAGTAGCAAGTTATCAACACAAAGAACAATGAACACAATCACCTAATCTTTTTTGAAAAACTCATGTAGCTATGTAAGATGTATCTTCTTATATCAATTATGCAAAGCGCGCTTTAAAATATACAAAGCCTTTTTCAATCTATACACCTTGTTTCCTTTCTATTTTTGGACAAAACAATGAGGCTATATTATAAACACTTCCTAATGCAAATCACCATTCAAAAAATCGTGTCTCAATGTTATCGGCTCCGATAGGTGCTCGGGTTGCAAAATGGCTAGTGTGGACCTATCCCACCTATTCTAGGAGTGCCCAGGGATTAGAGGCGTGATAGGTAAGATCTACAAATGGATCCAAAGAACTTGGAAGCTAGTGTTCTCCAAGAACTATTTGTTGTTAGGAGGAAAAGTGAAAAAAGCCGAGAACTTCTAATATGTACTCAAATTGTTAGATTCTGCTTCTTTCACCATGTTTGGAAGGACAACAACTACCAAGTGCTCGATAAGAACCTCTCTATAGCTAATTTCTCAGAGATTATCAAAGAAAGTAGGGAAACTATTGTTGTGGTTGGAAAAATCAAGGATTCGGACGAGTGGAATAGGGTAGCTCTCATTGGTAGGTCCAATTACGAGGAGTAAGGGCCATTAGATTATGTTTCATCTCGGTTTGAGGCTGTGTAACTTCTGGATGTATCCTTTGGTCTCTCAAGGCTCATCTCAAGCTTGATGTTGCTTTGTACATTTCTTTGTGGACTATCTAATACATAGACTCACTGTTGTGAGTTTGGCAGAAAATAAATAGACAAATTCTCAACGTCTGGGCTGACATCTCTTTCCACAAGTCTATCCTTATGTGGAGTGATCAACACTACCACTAGGTGGCCAAGACATCCTTTTTTGGGTTGATTAGACGGAATCCAAGGCAGATTCCATTTTTGAGCTTCTAAGGATGCCCATTGGACTATGGAGATGAAAACCAAAAATCAAATGAGGAGCTCACGTGTGTCAGATAAGGCTTGGTGCGATAGGCCATGCGTGGCTCAAGGGTAGGTGTCAAGAGTGAAGGCGAGGGTGAACACCTCGCAAGGGAAAGGGCGGCGGGCAAAGCCGGAGCTCACGAGGCACTACAGCGAAGAGGGGCAGCTTGACACGCACCTGCAGAGGGCATTCACTCTCTCTCTGTCTCTCTCTCTCTCTCTCTCGCTCTCTCGCTCTTTCTCTTCCTGCAGGGTGAGGCCGGGTAGTGGCTTTGCACGCCAGATAGGTCAGGGTGGTGCAAGTGAGCTGGGATGCAATGTGCGAGTCCAGTGTTGCTAGGAAGGAGGGAATAGAGCAGCCTATGCATCATATAGCTCTCTCTGCGAGCAGCTTGACGATAATGACGGCACAAGGTGAGGAGCACGTGCAGAATCAGAGACAGGGCGGGAGGTGAGGCGCAATGATAGGGTGAGGCAGAGATGGAGCAATCTGTTCCCCTAGTTGGCAATGATAGGATGAGGCGGAGATGGAGCAGCACGGCCGTTGCGAGGAGGGGGGTGTGTACAGGTCCAAATGGTTGTCACGCAAGAATGCGTTGCAATGACTTTTCCTCCAAGTTCAAGATTCGTTTTGGAATCGAATCATCAAAATTAATTAATCAACTGAAAGTTAGAGCCATTAGTATAGCTTAGTCTTACGCTTCAACTTAAATACCCACTTTATACCAATGGCCTTTTTTCAAAGGGAAAAGTGATACAAAGACCATAATTTCTTCTTCATAATAGCATCATACTCAAGTCACATCACAACTAGCCGATTTTTTTTTTTTTTTTTGCTTCATCGAATGAAAAAGACTCCTCTTCACATCACACATAATGGAAATTCCAAAGGATAACAAAATGATGAGTAAGATGCATGTTGATAACCTAGAATGTTACACAAGGCTAAATCAAAATCGTGATCGTGGTGGAAGAGGCCGAGGTTATGGCAGACATGGAGGAAACTTTGCTGGATACAATCCTCATGATCAAAATATATATGACAATAGATCGATTGGACATTTATTTCCTATGGAGCATGTTGTTGGAAGCATGGTGGAGCCACATCATACAGATGATTGGTATTTAGATAGTGGTGCCACAAATCATATGGCATATCATGGTGAATGGTTTGACAGAAAAGAGAAATTAGAAGAGGATGAGTTTGTTGCTACAGGTGATGATACTATGCATCGGATTACACATGTTGGTTCAGTTCATTGCTAGAAAAAGGCGGGACATACAACACATTGGGAGATGTTCTATATGTGCCTTCAATCACAAGAATTTGGCATCAGTTGGACAGATGACAAATCAAGGGTTGCAAGTCCGTTTTAATCGTTATGGCTGCTTCATAGAGGAGTTTCACAAAGACAGACCAGGCAAGATATTGGCACGTGGAAGAAAGAAAGGTCGCTTGTTCTCATTGGAAGCTGGAGATCCATGTTTACACAGTGGTATGTATGCAAACAAATCAGCCACTCAAGATAATTGGGCAGAGTTATGGCATAAGAGGATTGGTCATGTAAATTTTAGAAGATTAAACCATATGCAATCAAATCAAATTGTACGTGGATTACCAAAGTTTGGCAAATTGAATTTTGATCATGTTTGTGAAGCTTGTCAATTTGGAAAGCAATCTCGTTTACCATTTTCAAAGAGGAGGAGAATTAGCCAAAGTCCTTTGGAAATTATTCATTCAGATATTTGGGGACCTTGTGATCATGCTACGCCAAATGGTTGTCGATATTTTATCACATTCACGGATGATTACAGCAGAATGACATGGGTTTACTTTCTAAAGGCAAAGTCAGAGGCATTTGAGGTATTCTTGGAGTTCAAAGTTATGGTTCAGAAAGAGAATGGTTGTCAAATTAAATGCCTACATACAGATGGAGGGCGAGAGTACATGTCACACAGTTTTGATGATTACTTACGTGAACAAGGCATAAGAAGACATATTACTTGCAGATACACACTACAAAAAAATGGAGTTACTGAGAGAAATAATAGAGTCATAGCAGATATTGCAAGAGCCATGATGAATGAGATGAATATGCCATTAACATATTGGGCTGAAGCAGTTCATACAGCAGTACACATTATGAATCGAACACCAACAGCTGCCATTCATGAAATTTCACCTTATGAGAGACTTTATGGGATCAAGCCAACAGTTTCCTACATGAAAGTTTTTGGATGTGTTTGCTATGTTCATGTGCCAAATGAAGCAAGAAAGAAGATGGAGCCAAAGGCAGTGAAGTGTGTATTCTTGGGCTATCCAGTTGAAAAGAAAGGTTACAAGTGCTATGATCCTACGACAAGACAAGTTTATGTCTGTAGAGATGTCAGATTTTGTGAGCATGAACCATGGTATAAACCAAAGCCAGTGATGATAGAAGATGAGTATGAAGAGCAAGAGAATGTGCGTCATGTTGTTGATAAGCCAGGACCATCAACAAGAACTATTTCAGGACCACATATGGCAGAGGAGAGTACAGGAAGTGTCAACCCATGGAGTGGTTGTTTGCGAGATAAGAAGCAAGACGAGAAAGGCAATAAGAAAGTGGTTGAAGAGAGTTCTGGAGATGAAAGCTTCGATGAAGAGCATGGTTTACCACATTTGAGGACACCTGGTAGTAAGCATGCTGAGAAATATGTATCCCCATATGCAAGAGTTGAAGAGAAGAGTGCACCACAATTGAGAAGATCAGAGAGGGTGCATTATCCAGTTGATAGATTGACATACAATGGTTACATGCATACACATTATGCATACATGGTTTCACTTGTGCAACATAAAGAGCCTACATGTTTTCAAGAGGCAATTGAAAAATCAAAATGGGAGTCAGCTATGGATGATGAGATGGATGCTCTTGTGAAGAATGACACTTGGGATTTGGTTCGCTTGCCAAGTGGAAAGAAAGCAATTGGTTCAAAATGGATATACAAAGTCAAGTGCAAGTCAGATGGTAGTGTGGAAAGATTCAAAGCGAGGCTTGTTGCTAAAGGTTATGCACAAACAAAAGGTCTTGATTATGATGAGACATTTAGTCCAGTTGCAAAGATGACAACAGTCAGATTGGTGATAGCAATGGCAAGTATGTTCGGTTGGAAGTTACATTATTTGTTACATGAATCCCTCTATGCCCAGCATATGTGGAGATGTGATTCATACTGACCTTATCTCTTAAACTTCTAGTAAGACATAGCTGAGATCCATAGAGAAGCTATCCATGTTGAACCATGTATGGTTCTTGTTGAATTGCTATCATGACGAAATTCTTATCCAGTGGGACTTCCGACCACATGCTTACGACATGGTGAAGCCTAAAGCTTGATTATGGAGCGAACATGCAAAAATATGGGGAGAATTTTTGGGATCTACATTTCAAAGCTACGGTGTACAAGTGCATCAA
The DNA here is from genome assembly GCF_014529385.1 of Adiantum capillus-veneris. Lineage (NCBI taxonomy): Eukaryota > Viridiplantae > Streptophyta > Polypodiopsida > Polypodiales > Pteridaceae > Adiantum > Adiantum capillus-veneris. The sequence continues at coordinate 109,061,727 of NC_140945.1, read as the reverse complement.
CTTCTTGGAGAAAAAGCATCAATTCTATGTTGATCTCCCTAAAGATTGGAGAGACTATATTAGCACATAAAGACCCCAGACCGTTTTGGAGGTTATCCACCACTCAATGGTAGTTGCCATCATCAAATTCCATGATTCGGACAAGGGTTCAAAGCCAAAAAATGGGAGGGACAAGCCGCAAAGTGAAAGGAAGAAATTCAAATCAAAATGCTCATACTAAAACTGGAAGCCTGAAGACAAATTTGGCTACCAAGGTAAGAATCAATTATCCCTAAAGATATAGAGAGTTATAGTAAAGGATAATCAATCATCCCTCGGATTATCCCCATAGTAAGGATAATAGATATTTTTAATGCGATAGTGAACAAGGTTATTCTTACTAAGAATGCCCTCAAAAGCTTGCAAAGAAGTAACCCACAATGATATTTTTTTTCAAGGAGAGGGTGGTTTTTCACATGGAAGTCCCTTATGCTATGCATGGGGGAAAGTGAGAGAACATGATGCACTCATTCTCTTTGATTTTGATTCCACACATAGTTATATATTTGTGGGACTAGCAAATGAACTTGTACAAAAAGGAATTGTAAGACAGAGCTCTTTGTTATTCTATTCTCATGTCTTATTAGTGTACAAAAAGGATATGAATCATAAGAGTATCAAGTACTTCACGACACAAACCAAGCTATCTGGCAAACAAATGAGGTGGGAAAATTTCAATTTGCAATTTCATTTTCACATTGCTCACATTCCCAGTAAGCACAATCAAGTATCCAATGCACTCTCATGTAGGCCTTTACTATGGTAGTAATAACATCTCAAAAATCTAGTTCGCTTGTATACTCATCTGCCATAGAGGTTAGATCATGGTTAGAAGCTATTGACATGTTTTCCAAGTCTTCAAAGATTCTCCCTTGGAGTGTAAGCTTGCCCACCATTGATGGGCTAATGAGAAGAACTAGAACTTGAATATCTCCTCCCAAAAGGAGGTGATGGTGAGGGAGACGTCTCCTAGGGTGTACATTTGCATCAAATGACACAAGACTATCTTCTTCATTCACACAATATTTCTCTCTTGTATCTTTGTATCTCTTCTTTCCCTTTGCCTCACGTTGAGGGCTTATTCCTCTTCTTGTAGCATATGAATGCTTCTTTTTAAAACTCGCAAATGCTTTCTCCACACACACCTATAAATAGTCAATTAATTGGATAGGCTATTAGTGTCGGATTGAAGTGCTTCAAGGCTCGTCAGAGAGGGCTTGGGGAGCACAACCTCAACACAAGATTGATGCATGGATTCAAATTTTTAATTGAGCTTGATCAATGTCGCAAACTATGCAAAAATAAAACTAAAATGCGACCTAAATGCAAGTGCAAGCACATACTACTTGCTAATTAACAAATCCTACTACTCTTTAATTGAAGCTTCCTAATCCATGGAGGATAGTGGCCTCTTGGATCTACCAAGGACTTTCTCACACATGGATAGGTTAGAGATTAATTATTGAGATATGAAATTAAGGGAAATTGATTATTAATCCCACCTAATACCGCTTGTTGGGCTAGGGTGGATCGACGAGACTAGCATTCATCTTTGTAGCATAGATAATTACATTATTAATGTGTGTGTGTGTGTGTGTGTGTGTGTGTGTGTGTGTGTGTGTGTGTGTGTGTGTGTGTGTGTGTGTGTGTGTGTGAGAGAGAGAGAGAGAGAGAGAGAGAGTATAGACTCAAAACATGGTTTAACTTGATTAATCATAAATTGATGACATACATGCATACAATGACTAGGTTGAGGTTAGAAAGCGTGTACAAGAGCTTGCTACTTATGTAGTAGCCCATATGGCTAGATGCACCTCTCAAGGGTTCATGTACCTTTTCCCAAGGGTCAAGGGGAAAATATCTCAAAGGTCAAGAGTGGCTCCATAGAATGTGAAAAGGCTATGCTAACTGGGATGGCATTTGGACTCCTGTGCAACTCATTTGCCACATGTGCTAATCCATGTGCCCTCACATGCTTACATGCTTACTGGACTCCTTATCGTACAAGAGATGGTTCTCACACCAACTGTTGGTGCTAGGTGAAAGGCCACAAACCCAACAACAGATCCACACATAGTTCAACTACTCATTCTCTTAATTATTTCAAATGATCTTGAGCACTTTTGGGATGACATGCGCATCTATATGCCATACATTCCCCCAAAGCTCATTGACATTGGCTCTATGATTTTTGTAGAGAACCTTCCATTTTTGTGCAGCAAAAAAGGAAATCAAATGATTATGGTAATCTCTTATTAATGAAAATTTACCTTCTTAATTACCCTCTAATCATATATTCTATGTTCCTTAGTCCTTCCTCTCACATGTGTGCACTCTTTTACATTTGGTCGTGATTTTTTGTTGATCCTTTTGTAAAAGAGGTAAACACTGCCCTCTTGCTATTAGCTAAGACCCCTCTTCACTCACATTGGGCATCAATAATAGAGAAGGATTTTGAAATTTGGGTTTCATACTTGGCACGTCAAGACTAGAGGCTATCTCATGGAAAAAAACCTGGAGTGTTTAACTGCATAAGTACAAAAGAAACCATCCATAAGAGAGTTTGCAATCTAAATTTCATAAAAGGGATGAATAAGCACCTCGAATCACCCTTATGGTTGTGGATGATAACATTATTCATCATTTGGATGATGCCAATTCAGATTTTGAAGGTTGCAAAAGATGGAGACAATCTTTGGACCCAAAGCCTAGAACTATAAAATTTCTCTTAAAATGTCTTTCTTTTTCTTGATGTTTCAATAGAGGACCTTGTCAATAGGTTGAGAGCTACATGTATCTAATATACCTATTTGGAGTGCAATGTTAAAGAGGAAAAGAAGGTGGCATTGCTTCTTAAATCTCTAAAGGAGAAGATGTGGATGACCTTGTCAATAGGTTGAGCTCCATATGTATTCAATAGACCTATTTGGAGTGCATTGTTTAAGCGAAAAAGAAGGTGGCATTGCTTCTCAAATCTCTAAGGAATTTGACCAATTAGTCATTTTCCTTAAGAAGAAGGATCCCATTCCACAACAAGAGGATTATAATCAATCGTTTGTGGCAACAAGAGAAGAAAGAACAAGAAGAAAACAATCAAGATTTCAACCTCAAGCAATGCTACATCCAATGACGAAGAAGAGGCCTCCATAAGTGGATCCTATGTTGTCTCTTTCAAGGGTAGGAGATGCCATGAATGTGGAAAGTTAGGGCACTTTGCAAATGACTACTTCACCAAGAACACTTGTTCGCATTTTGGCAAGACAAACCATTCACCTTCCAAATGCTTCTACAAGAACAAAGGAAAAGACTCCAAGGGAAAATTAAAGCTTCATACGGTTGAAATTCTATCGAAAATAATCGTTGATCTTTTCACTATGTGTGCTTCAAGCCTTTTGCAAAACCTTTTGGATACATTGCAAATCTTTGTAATTAACCTACATTAGCACGGGCTAATCACCCTCCATATTTAGGTGTGTGTGGTTCCTTGTGTGCTTGTGAAGCATTGTGGAAGTCGAGATCGTATAGATAAATTTAGACAGGAAGGAAAGCAAAGCCAAGTGGTGGCTTGGTGTAAGGGGTTGACTACCTAAAAGTGGTCTTGGTCCTAGGGTCATGTGTTCAAATTGCAGTCCACTAATGTGGGCAGGATGGGCGGACCTGTGCTTGCAGTTGAATCCCATCTTTTTGAGACGGCGAGTCCGCAAGAGAATCTTCTCTTGGGTGCATCAATCGGATGCCAGTTGTCCATCAAATAAGTTCAATACTCTCGTCGAATCCATAAGCAGAGTGCCCCGTGCGATCGACCCTGCTAACCCTAGAGTCTCCCTAAGCAGCCTATCCCGCATGCAGCAGAGAGCTAGATCTACCCTTGTTCCCACAACTTTCAAAACCGAAGGTCACCCTCCCCTAGGAAGCATTGCCACACACTATTAACATCAACATCAAGCCCTCAAACATCCTTAAAGGGCTTCACAAGGAACCATATAGTCCTAAAAGAGCGCCATCATCGACCAACATTCAAAAGCAAAGTTTCATCGAGTGTTTGAAAGGAATTTTTTGAGTTTTCAAAGTCTCAAGGAAGAAACACGTTGGACATCTCAAGCAAAGCTTCTTTCAAAGGAAGCTTCACGAGAGCTTTAAGGCTTCAAGATCTTTCTCGGGCTTCAAAATAATCTCTCTCTCAAAAACCTTGTTGTAATTTAAGTTACAAATTTTGCATCCAAAGCACAACCAACTAAAATGTATACCAAAATTCTCACTTATGGAGATGATACTATTGTGTGCTACTATGAGGAGTCAGACACTGTCCTTGGAGAGTCTCCAAGCGATAAGACCGCTCTATCTAGCACTATGAGAGAAAAGAAAAATCAATCTTCAAGGGGAGGAGCACGATCACCATAAACCTGCACTGCATTTAGATTTCCATTTCCAAGCGCTCCGTTTAGTCCTTTGTAAGACAAGGGAAGCTAGAGCCTGAGAGTCCACCACCCATTATATAGGCAAGCCCCTGGCCCTTTGTCCTAGTTGGACTCCCCGTTCCACACCGCCTACCCCGGACCTGCCCTTGTCTAGTCCGGCCTTGCCGGTGTCCTGACATCACTCCCCCCTTAAGAAGAGTTTTCATCCTCGAAGACACAAGTGGGGAACTTCTTCTTAAGAACACTAACGTTTTCCCAAGTGACACCTTCTTCAGGTTGGTCTTTCCACTTGATTAAGGCTTGTTGACGTACGTGATGACGTGTACGCAACTCATGATAATCAAGAACACGTTCAAGTTCATGCGGTAGGGTAGGAGGTTCAATGAAATCAACCAAAACCTGTTGGTCAATGACATTGTCGTCCCCATATAACCGCTTACGTAAACGGCTTACATGAAACACCGGATGAATGCGAGAATGTGAAGGCAGTAATAATTTGTAGGCACGATCACCTACTCGCTTGAGTATTTTGAAAGGCCCACAATATCGGGGAGATAATTTAGGCGTCGGCCCAGTTTTCAGACTTTCTGAATGTTCTGGCACACATAAAAATACTTCCTCCCCTTCTTCAAAGGTAACTTGCCGATGTTTCTCATCAGCGTACTTCTTATACCGATCATGTGCTTGTCGAATATTCTGACGAGCAAGTTTCAGCATATCCATGTGGTCTTGGAGAAAATCCTTAACCTGTTGGAGTTTTTCGGTTGCCAACCCCACTGTAACTGGTGACCTACGTTGAAACCCGTACATGAGCATGAAAGGACTAAAGCCTGTTGTGACAATCTTAGCACTGTTGTAGGCAAACTCAAGAATAGGTAAGTATTCTTCCTAGTCTGACTGTTTTTTACTGACGTATGCTCTCAGCATATCCTCTAGCACCTGGTTAACCCGTTCCATTTGACCATCTGTTTTTGGATGATCAGTTGTACTGAGGTTTAGTTGTGTACCCAATCATTTAAATACAGCTCTCCAAAAGTGGCTGTTATACTTTGGATCACGGTCACTAACAATGTTACTTGGCAAACCATACAATTTGTATAGATTGTCCACAAATAACTTGGCTAGTTCTGGTGTCTTAATCGTTGATTTGGTTGAAATAAACTTACATAGTTTAGTCAACCTGTTTACAACCACCCATACTGAGTCATGACCTCGTATAGTGGTTGGTAAACCTATAATAAAATCCATAGAGATGCTTTCCCATTTTCCATTGGGATTCTCCAAAGGATGTAAGAGTCCTCCTGCTTTCAGGTGTTGTGCCTTGTTAACTTGACATTTTTGGCAGTGCAAGACATAAGCTTGAACAAAGCCATGTAGACTTGGCTAGTAAAACTGTCGTTGTACAAGAGCATAAGTTTTTCTAATCCCCGGGTGCCCTGCACTTGGACTATCATGACATTCATAAAGAATTTGGCGCCGAATGTCTGTGTCCGTGGGTACACAAACTCTCCCCTTGTGGAGTAGGTACCCATTGTCGATGGTAAAATGCTTTTATCTCTATAGTTCATCACTTGATAAAGGAGAACTAGGTGTGGAGGTTAACTGTACACTACCGTCATTGGAGTGAGAAGGATCCCTCTTTTGAACATGGCTCCACACTTTGGAATATGCTTCGTCATGCTCATATTTGCCCTCGAGAGAATCTAATTCACTACAAAGTTCTGTGAACAAGAGCGAATTGATCTCTGGCTTTCGACTTAGGGCGTCACCACTACATTGTATCGGCCTTTGCGATACCTTAGCTTGGCGTCATATTTCTGAAGGATCTCGGCCCACCTGGCTTTTCGACCCTTTAAATCCGTTTGTTGTGTAAATCATTTGATGCTTTCATGGTCAAACGCAATCTCGAACTGAGCACCATACAGATAATGCCGCCATGTTTTTAAGGCAGACACTATTGCATAGAGTTTGCGTTCGTAAGAAGAATAGTTCTACTGAGCTGCATCAAGCTTCTTGCTGTCGAATGCAATCGGCCATCCGTCTTGTAATAACAGGACTGCTCCAATAGCACAGTCACTGGTGTAGTGCGGATAATATGTCGTGCTCTCTACAGTGTGGGTGCCCCTCAGTGCAATCTAACTCAAACAAATGGAAACTCTCTCAAATAGAATGAAACACAGAAACAATGGATAACAACAGATACACAACAGTGGACCAGAACATGTGGACTCGACTAGCTCAAAGAACCGTGTACAGACTCTGGCGTGGCAGCACTCTCAGCTCCAGCCCAGGACTCACAGGTACAATGGGGTTGTCGAGGCTCAGATGTGCAGGGATGGTGCTAATGTGCTCCTTCTAGGAATCTCTGTAGATGACTACGTAAAGATAAGATAATGATAATGACCCAACGGATACTACTCAAAGATACAATCATAAAGACCCAACAACGGCCCATAAATGTCAGCCAACTAAGTGTGACCTGGCCACGTGTCCACTAGGCCACCATCCGTATCCCTGCCACGTGTCCGTCCAGTGTGAACAGACCAGACCAACTGTACTAACTGTAACTGTGTCCTGAGAAAGTGACACTGTAGCCTGCTACAAGTTGCCCGCCACAAGACTGGTCACCGTCTCGGTGAGCCAAAACTAAATGAAACTGCAAAAGTAACTATATGTACAATGAAAGGTAGGGTAAGAGCACAGTCCTGTCACCCAAGGGAAAGTGTCGTCGCCACTGCTGCTCCAGAAGTATCCGGATCGGGAGGAGCCATCAGATCGATAGTGTAACTATGTGGTTGCTGTACTGTGCTTTGTATAACCTGTTTTCGTGTGGATGTAGCAGCCATCTGCTGCACAGCGGATGGGAGCACCTGCCCTGAAGTGAACTCCGGACACCTAGTAACGCAACCATGGCGGTGTGCACCAGCAACACCGTCACAGCAAGGAACACTCTGGCTCTGCATGTGTGGCATTTGGACCTGAGACCCCTGCTGAGTGAAGTATTGGAACTGGGGCTGTGGGTAGTGTCCCATGAACTGATGAGAGGGCTGAGAGGGACCTGCTGGATAGTGTCCCATGAACTGCTGAGAGGGCTGAGAGGGACCTGCTGGCGCTGCAAAGCCTGCTGGATTCTGGACCTGTATCCCTGGCCCAGTCCATCCATATCCCACAGGAGCCTGGGTAGGCCTATTATCATACATTAGCATTTCTTGAAATCCCTGCACTTGTGCTTTTAGGTCATCAATAATCCTCGACTTTATCTTCAATGCCTGCTGTAGTGCAAAAATCATTGCATCTCGATCTGCGATGGCACTCTCGGAAACTCGTAGAGATCCCTCCATAGCTGCGTATGTGGCGGAGTGATGCTGGTGGGTTGCAGCTAGCAGTTCCGCGCCTAACTCGATGGTGGCAATAGCAGCTCTGGAGTCCTGAAGCAACTTCTCTGAAAGCTGAAACAGAGAAGCGGAGTCGGTCCTACCTGAAGATCCCTCAGATGGATGTGATGCTGGAGGGCGCACATGTGGCACTGCCGGCGAGCTAGAAGTAGGTACAGTTGGTGGCACAGCCGACGAGCTAGAAGTAGGGACACTTGGTGTAGTAGGTGCCTCGGAGATTGTTGTTGTAGGTGGAGCGAGTGATATGTTGACCGGTGTATGAGTGACAATGGGAGAAGAAGGAAGAGGATCCTGTATGGGTGAAGTGGCCATCCTGTCCTGAGGAGCGGCAGTAGACACTGGTGCCGGCACAACAGAACCAGGTGTAGAAGTAGACGTATGATGCTGAAGATGTACCCTAGTCTGTTGGCTCTCAGAAACTGGCAAGGAGAGTAAAGACTTCACTGTATCCTTCACCACTTTCGCCTTGATCTTCTTTTTCTTGGTGACTGTGGGGTCAACCTGCATGCTCACGGTTTTCCTTTTCCCTTTCGAGGTTCCTTGTTCCTCATCCACTTCATTTATGTTAATAGGTATGTTTATGATCCATGCCAAGAGAGGTGCCGCAAAACATCTAAAACTTAACTGCACAGACTACACTTGGGCCCGAAATCTTTTAGCCCTAGACTGCAAAGAGCTGAAGAGAATTTGGTGGAATCCACATGGGATAGTGTGGATTAAACAGTATAGCCCGTTGTAGTGGGAGAATGTAGTGAGAATATCTGTTTTTACCTTGTCTTCTTTGGCATCCCGAGCCAGAAAGTAATACCTGAAGATTGCGAGAAGCCGTCTGTTTCGCTCATAATTTGGGTGATCCGAGCTCAATAGCTCTTGACATGCTTGAATTGTCGCATCCTTGGTCAACAAAGAGAAAGTGCGAGTAGTAGACTTCACAGCTAGAAAGTTGGTCATACCCATGGCATGGCCAAGCCTTCTAGCTGTTAGCTTGTGGCCCCGGACCTTTGGAAAGTTTTTCAACAGTTGATGTATCAGTTCTGCTGGAACAATATCAGGTAAATTTGCATCAACCAATGCTGTGAGGCCTAGAGTGCGTAGCTGAGCAGTCGAAAGCACCTCACTGAGAGATGGTCGAGGTTGCTGCATATGAAAATGTAATGAGAATGCTGTGCAATTTTTTGAAGAAGCAGGCCTCTTGATTTCATGAGTGATGATTTGCTGCTTTTCTTTTTTCTAAGCCACTTTTGAATGTTCCTCCTGATCACTGGAAGCACCTGACTCGGAATTTACATCTGAATCATCAGATGCTGCTGAGTCTGCTTTGTAGCTCTCATCACTTGGGTCACTGGAGGTAAATTCATCTATGTCATGGCTGCTGTTGCTTGCAGATACTTCATCTACTTCGCTCTCTGATTCTTCAACCAGAGCTTTCCTCCTCTTCAGCTCTACCTTTTTCTTGCTACTTCCTTCTTGCTATTTCTCCTGCTTGCTACCCCCTGCCATGGTGGTGTCTTGGATGACAAACAGAGCAGTTAGTTGAGTAGACAAGTGCTTTTTCTGAGTAGAAAGTGATGGAAAAGCACTCGGTCAGCACCTTGGTCTGCAAAACATTTGGGATTGGACTAGGCAGAGGCTGGACAGAAGGGCGATTTTGTTAGGCTGGGGTGAGTAATTTAGGTAGGATCGACTTCAAACGAAAAAAGACAGGCAAGCAGGGGCGTAATTGGGTGGGTAGAGGGTAGGGGTGAGAGGGGTGCTGTTAGAGGGTAGGGCGAGAGTGGAAGGGTAGGGGCGAGGGGTTCTGAGAGATATTGGCGAGGGGGGTGCTGGGAGAGGATAGGGGCGAGAGTGGTAGGGTAGGGGCAAGAGCTAGAGGGTAGGGGCGAGAGGGGTAGAGTAGGAGGGTAGGGGCGAGAGATAGAAGGTTAGGGGCGAGAGGGGTGCTGGGAGAGGGTAGGGGCGAGAGATAGAGGGTAGGGGCGAGAGGGGTAGAGTGGGAGGGTAGGGGAGACAGGGGGAGAGTGGGAGGGTATGGGCGAGAGGGTAGAGAGTAGGGTGCTGGGAGAGGGTAGGGGCGAGAGGGGGAGAGTGGGAGGGTAGGGGCGAGAGGTATAGGTTAGGGGCGAGAGGGTAGAGGGTAGGGCCAAATCCAAAAAATAGGGCAGGGACGAGTCCATAAAAATTAAGCAGGGCGAATTCTGCTGAGCAAGGAAGTGGTGAACTCTGCTGGGGCAAATTTTGAAGGGCTGAGGCGAGGTGTCGACAGGGTGTGGGGCGAGGTTGAAGGCTGAAGAGGGGTGGTCTAGGGGTGCAATAGGTGGAAAAAGGGCGGGGGAAATTACTGGCTAGGATGAGGTGTAGATAAGGGAAAAAGTGAGGGAATTTAAGAATCTGGGCCGATTCTTATCGCAGGGTTACGTGGTACTCATTTAAGCCAAGGAACATAGCTGAGGAGAGAACATGGGGAAGTTAAAAGATGCTAGATATTGATTGAGCAAGGGAACACTGCGGTAGATAAGGAAGGAACATGGAGGAGAGAAAGATCTAGATATAAATGCTGTGAGAGATAGAGATTAAAATTAAGTTAGAGACGAAAAAGGGAGATGCAGTTGAGCTGCTTTAATCTTCGAACACTATCCCATAATCAAAATGGTTATTAAATGATACTTGAATTTGAAAATCACAAGAACATGATGTAGCAGAGACAGAGAGTCAGAACAATAAATAATGCATCAGCGAAACAAGGGGAGTTTTCCAAGATCAGAACTGCCATGATGAAGTTTGGAGAAGAGATGAAGATGGAAGCCCTAGAGAAATACCGAGCTGGGAGTTGATAACCATGTGGTGGTGAGACGGCTATCATCATTAGCTTTGTATATGATTAGGGCTAGTGATAGCATTTAATCCTGGATCCGTTTACCAGTGGCAAAGGAACTCCTGTCAGGGTGACTAACTGGACAGCCCCATGTGGCAGAATCTCTTCCACCACGAAGGGCCCTTGCCAAGCTGGAACCAGCTTCTTTGCTTTCTTCAAATATTTTACCTGATAGAGTAGCACCAATGTGCCTTGCATTATTTTCGGCTTTCTGAGGTGGCGATCATGCCACGCTTTGCGACGAAGTTGCTCCACTTGCAGAGCATGGGAAGCTAAAAGGCAGCTTTCATCCAATAAGGTAAGACGGGACATAGAAGCAGCTTCCATTTCCCAACTTGCACGCAGACTGCCCACCCTTGGGGATCGGGAGTTGAACTCAAATGGAGTTATGGCTTCCAAACCGAAAGCGAGTTGAAAAGGAGTGTGATTCATTGTTGCTTTAAAAGATGTGCGGTATGCCCAAAGAGTGCCGTGCACAGCCTGAGCCCACGATGCTGGATGGAGATGACATGCTTTCCGTAAGAGAGCGATCAGAACCTTGTTGGTGCTCTCGGCCTGTCCATTGGCTCTAGGGTAATAAGAGCACGACTTGCGGTGAAAAATCTTGTAATTTTCCAGCAAAGTTGAGATCATGTCATTGACAAAATGACTGCCCCTATCACTGGTGATCTCCAAGGGATAGCCAAATCGGCATAAAATATTTTCATATAAAAATTTGGCCACTGTATTGCCAGTGCAATCTACTGTCGCTAGTACCTCTGCCCACTTTGTTGCATAGTCTGTAGCCACTAGCAGATATTTGCGATTACCTGGTTGAGCGAGGGGATATATTGGTCCCACAAAGTCCAAACCCCATCTCTCAAAAGGTAGCCACGCCATCGAGACCTGCAGAGGACGGTTGGATTGCTTACTCGGCTTCGGCCCACATCGTTGGCACACATCACAAACCTTAGAATATGCTATTGCATCCTTAAAAATGTAGGGCCACCACAGACCACTCTGTAGAATCTTCTGGGCAGTGATGTGACCAGGGTAATGGCCACCAATGGGACCAGTGTGGGCATCCTCCAAAATATGCTCCACCTCATGAGGCGAGATACAACACTTCAGCACACCATCTGGTCCCGATTTATAGAGCTGGCCCCCAATCAAAGTGAAAGGCCTGGACTTCAACATCAATCTCCTCTTCTGCAGTGGAGATGCATTCTCTGGGTACAGCCCAGTAGATAGAAAATGTAAGACCTCGCCGTACCATTCCGGTGTTGTATCTATCTTAAAAAGACTGCTATCGGGAAAGTCGTCCGCAATTCCGGTAGCTTCTTCACCTGTGTGAATGCAAGAGAGGTGGTCAGCCATTACATGTTGCTTACCAGGACGGAGTACCACTTCAAAATCAAACTCTTGGAATAGGAGGAGCCATCGCCATACTCGACCTGCGACCTGTGGCTTATTAAGCAGATAGCGCAAGGCATGGTGATCAGTAATAATTGTGAAGTGGACCCCTAGCAAATAGTGCTGAAATTTGTGTAGAGCATATACTATAGCCTAACCTTCCCTCTCTGTGGTGCTATAGTTGTGCTCTGCTTTGGTGAGTAGGCGACTTGCATAATGTACAGGGCGATCCAAGTTGAACTCTTTGCTAGGCTGAGTCAGCACAACACCCACAGCCAGCAGACTCGCATCAGTATGCACATGAAAAGGTCGGGCCCAATCTGGGGCAACTAGAATGGGCGCTTCAGTGAGGCATTTTTTGAGGTATGCAAATGCGTCATCCTCTGGTGTAGACCACTGGAAGGGAACAGCAGCACTGGTGAACCGGGTCAATGGTTGAGCCACCTGTGCATACATACGTATAAACCTGCGATGATAGCCGGTGTGACCCACGAAGCTCTGAACACCTTTGGGATTTATGGGAGGAGGTAACTTCAAGATGGCCACTATCTTCTCTGGGTCAGGTGCTAAACCTTGAGCAGACACCACATGGCCCAACAGTGTGCCCTCGGTGACCAAAAAATGACACTTGTTTGGATTGAGCTTCAAACGTGCCTCTCTGCACCTGAGGAAGACTGCAGAGAGCTGAGCAAGATGCTCCTTTAGATTTTCTACTGGGGTTGAACATTGAGCACCCGAGAAGGTGGAAAAGTCGTCCATGAATATGCGAAGGTGATCAGTAAGCAGAGGACAAAAGATGAGATATACTATGCGATTGAAAGAAGGCGGTGCATTTTTAAGCCCAAAAGACATTCTAGTATAGATGAAAATATCCCAGGGAGTTACAAAAGCTGTTTTGACTTGGTCGTCAGGATGTATTCCTAACTGATTGTAGCCACTGAACCCATCCATAAAACTATACAGTACATGGCCAGCGACATCTTCAAGGACTCTCTCCGTGAAAGGGGTTGGAAATCCATCCGGTATTGTGACCTTATTCAGAGCCCGGTAGTCGACGCAAACTCGAATTTTGTTGGACTGCTTCTTTGGGGAAATAACCATAGGGGACAACCATTCTGAGTGCTCTACTGGTACAATAATACCTGCTTCTTGCATTTTCTCCAACTCGATTTTGACTGCTTCTGCATATTTGGGATTCAGTTTGTAAGCCCTTCCTCTGACTGGCTTAGCCCCCTCAACCAGAGGAATTGTGTGGACTCCTAGCTCTGCTGGAATTCCCTCCAAATCGTGGTAAGACCAGGCAAACACATCCTTGAAAGAGTGCATGAAAGATATTACCTGGTCGATTATAGCGGGATGATCCCATAACCAAGCGGCTAACAAGATGGGCTGATGGTTGTCAGGGCCCCCTAGGTTGACCTCTCTGACTGGGTCAGGCAGTACAGTGGGCGGGGCTGCGTCAGGGATAGAAGACCGTGCCGCCTCTGTGAGCTTCTGGACATTATGAGCTGGCGTTTGATCAATGTTGAAATCAGCATACTCTTCCTGCAACCATCCTGGTGGAAGCTCTGCGAATGGTAAATCCTCAGATACCTCAAAGTGCTCTGGCATGGGTGGAGATTCAGATGGAATGGAGGTTAAGGAGGGAAGTGGGATGTTGGCCAACTCTTGCAAGGGAGACTTTTTCCCCCCTCTATGGTGGGTTATAGGCTCACCCAGGCCGATGGTTTCAATCAATGGACCCTCTGAAGGATGGTCATCAGAGACCATCCCACATGGTTCTGGCGCACTTGGCTGACTGGGATTACTGGCTTCAAGTGTAGGATCAGGGGAAGAGGGTGAATCTGTTGTCAAGGGTTGAAGAGAGACTACATAGCATGGCATCGAAGATGTAGCTTCTAACCACTACAGTAAGTCTTCATCGGACCCATCAGGAGGGACAGGCTGCTCCAAGTCAAGGTTGGACTCTACTGACAAAGAGCTATGCTGAACGACTGGATCCATGCCACCTTCGAGACGAATTTGTTGCATTGGAGAGCCAGGGGTATGTATCCACATGGCGTCGTTTCCCCAGTCATGAAGTGCTTTCGTATGTCGCAACCATGGCCTACCAATCAGCAAGGGATAACCTCCCTCTACCTGGGGAAGATGAACTACCACAAAATCCAAGTCAAAAGTCAAATCTTGTACCTTCAGAGGCACCTTGTCGACTATGCCCACTGGGTAGACCGTTCTTTGATCAGCCAATGCAACAGTGAAATGAGCAGGTCGGGCAGGATGTAGACCTAAGGCCCTCATAGTGAATTCGGGCATCAAATTGATTCCAGATCCACCATCAACGATGACGCCGGATAGCTGTTGTCCAAGAATAGATACAGTGAGACGAGGACTTTTATAATCGGTGAGAGGAGCAGTTGGATAGGAAATCAAGTAAGACTCTGAGGGCTGTACAGGGAGGTGCCCGCCACTAGGCCCAGCCCCCGGGTACAGAGACTGAATGACTGACAAGGTGTCACTTCTAAGTGTTGCATCAAGCTTTAGCATGTCGTATAGTGACACCTGCTGAAAAGTATTTTTCAAGATGGCTTCTGCTGTGGGCTTGGCGCCTTCGAACTGGGCTCCTTTTGGGACCTTAATCTATTCCAAGTCAGCCACTGCTTCTAAGAAGGCTCCATCAATGTCAGATAACAAGGAAGTTGGTTTGCTCTAAGCAATTGGGAAGGACTTGTCCTTTGGGTCAGGTAGACTAGATTGAGGAAGTGGAGACTGGCGAGGTGGACCTATGGGTAGACTGAGACCAAGAGCTGCTCTTTGTGCCCAAGTAAGGACACCAGCAGGCTCCTCCACTTGCAGAGGCTTAACCACATGAGTAGCAGGTGAAGGTTGAGGCACGGTGTTCACAGTAATCAAATTTATCTTCGGAAAGGTGAATTCGGGCTGGTTCTGAGTCGAGCCTGAAGACGTGGATGCCCTTTGCTTGGGACAATCCTTACTGTAGTGATCCTTCGAATCAGGGCAATGACGACAAAGAGGGGACCCCTCGGGTAAAGGACACTTGCTCTGATAATGCCCATATTCTCCACATCTGTAGCAGAGTATGGGCCGATTGGAAGGACGAAACGGGGGACGAGGTGGTTGCTGCATGGAGTTGGAGGCTGAGGTGTAGAAACTTTGGGGAACTAAGGGAGTACTGGCATGATAAAAGCTGTAGGGTGCAAAGTTGTTGTGCATACCTTGCTGCATAGGGGGTGTTGTCGGCAGAGGAGGCAACTGGTTTTGATGGCCGTAGGGTGAGACCATGTTGGATGCAGGTGCTAGCCCTTGTTGGAGAGAAGGACCAAGATTTTGTTGTATTTGTCGCAATCCCTTGAGGTAGTAACAATCCTTATCCTCATGTCCAGATTTTTCACAGAAGTGGCAGTAAACCCGAAGGGGGCATTCATGTGGGGGGTGCCCTGGAGAGCGGCATGAGCTACACCAAACCATAGTCTTAGTCTCTTGCTGACACTTGAGCTCTTCTAACTCGCGCTTAATCTGTTCCAATGCCTCTTTATGTGTAGGCTTCTCTTGTCTAAGAGAGAAGGACCTCTCCTCTTGAAGAGCTCGTTGTAGCTTTAGGGATTCCAGTTCCCTGCGTAAAGAAGTTAAAGGATCAGTAGGACTACCTTCCGAGAACACAGAGGGAGCATCTATTTGAGGAGAGTTGTTGAAGAGCTTCCTAGCCCCCTCTATTCTAGTAGCAGCTGCGATGAACTCGTCGAGAGTGGCGTCGGGTCGGAGACTCTCTCGGAGTTTTTGCTGAGAAGTTTTGGGAAGCGCCTTCTCCACCCACTTTTTAACCATGAATTCATCGGGTTGTTGGGGAAGCTTGGCCACCAGTGACTTAGTTTTAGTCATAAGCTCCACAAAAGTCTCCTCAGGCTTGAGCACCATGTTGGCCAACTCATCCAACACCTTCTCCTGGTAGTCACCCGGCTTGAAAGCTGCACAGAACTGCTCTCTTAAGGCTGCCCAAGTTGCAAAATGGTTCTCTGCAAATTGGCTGTACCATTTATCTGCTAGGCCATCCAGGGTGGATGGAAATAGTACCAAGTAAGCATCTTCTCTATTCAGCCCACGTCCCCTACAGAGAGATACAAATCTTCTTGCATGGTCGTCAACATCTTCTGAAGAAAGCCCTTTGAAGGTAGGGAACTTGATGTTCACCTTGGCCAAAACACTAGCTAGTGGCTCCATGATTCCTTGCTGAGTCTGTTGCACAATAGCTTGCTGTAGCAGAATAGGAGAGAGCTTTTCTGGAGAAGGTGATCGCGAAGATGGGGAACCTGATGACGAAGGAATGGGTGAGAGCTTTTCTGGAGAAGGTGATCCGGAAGATGGGGAACCTGATGAAGGAATGGGTGATGTGATATGTGGAGGTATAGGTGATGAGGTTGAAGGATTTCTACAAGGTGTCAAAGGTTGTCTTCTGAGATAGTACTTCAGAGGGCTCAGTAGTGGGATTTGACGCTCAACTGACCTCCTTGTATGTGTCATGCAGTGACCACCAGTCCAACCAAGTTTGGGCAAGAAACTTGTGACAGGTCTAGACTCCACCAAACCAACCAGGTAAATGACTAGACTCGGCTGGACCAAGGACGAGACCAGGGACGAGGAAGGCTAGACCAGGGTCGAGGAGGTCTAGACCAGGGACGAGGAGGACTAGACCAGGGTCGAGGAGGTCTAGACTAGGACGAGGAGGACTAGACCAGGGTCAAGGAGGTCTAGACTAGGGACGAGGATAAGTTGGACCAGGGCGAGAAAGGACTAGACCAAGGACTAATGGACCAGGTGAGAGGGGAACATTGCAAGGCAAGGTCGGCGAAGAAGGCAGGTGAAGCTAGATCAACCTAACCAGCTTCAAGATTTGCACCTCACAGAGTGAGATTTCAGTTGAGGTCCCACTGTGATCGCCAAAATGAGAGCACCTGTAGCGCGGATAATATGTCGTGCTCTCTACAGTGTGGGTGCCCCTCAGTGCAATGTGCGAGACAATCTCACTCAAACAAATGGAAACTCTCTCAAACAGAATGAAACACAGAAACAGTGGATAACAACAGAGACACAACAGTGGACCAAAACATGTGGACTCGACTACCTCAAAGAACCGTGTACAGACTCTGGCGTGGCAGCACTCTCAGCTCCAGCCCAGGACTCACAGGTACAATGGGGTTGTCGAGGCTCATATGTGGAGGGATGGTGCTAATGTGCTCCGTCTAGGACTCTCTGTAGACGACTACGTAAAGATAAGATAATGATAATGACCCAACGGCTACTACTCATAGATACAATCATAAAGAGCCACCAATGGCCCATAAATGTAAGCCAGCTAAGTGTGACCTAGCCACATGTCCACTAGGCCACCATCCGTATCCCTGCCACATGTCCGTCCAGTGTGAACAGACCAGACCAACTGTACTAACTGTAACTGTGTCCTGAGAAAGTGACATTGTAGCCTGTTACAACTGGCATCCGTTTCCAAAAAGAATGGTTTCAAAGGATCTACAATAGCCAGTATAGGAGCTGTAGCTAATGCATCCTTGAGCGTATCGAAACTGTGCTTTTGAGCGGATCCCCATTGAAAAGCTTTACCTTTTCCTTTTAGTTGATCCGTCATAGGAACAGCAATTTGAGCATAGTTTTTAACGAACCTTCGGTAAAAACCTGCAAATCCTAAAAATATATGTAATTCTTCTATATTTTTAGGAGGAGGCCATTTCCTTATGGTATCCACTTTGGATTGATCCATGTATAGGCCGTCAGCTGAAATAACATGCCCTAAATAATGAATTTCATCTTTCACATTTAGATCACTTGGCATATAACTTGTTTGTGCGTAACAACTCAAACACCTGCCTGAGATGTCGTAAGTGTTCTTCTTCAGAAGCACTATAGACTAGGATGTCATCGAGGAAAACAATGACAAATTTTCCCAAATATGGCTTCAAGACACTATCCATAAGTGTCATGAATGTTGCGAGCGCATTGGTTAACCAAAAGGGCATTACCAAAAACTCGTACTATCCAAACCGTGTTCGGAATGCAGTTTTAGGTATATCGGCAAGTTGAATACGGACATGATGATATCCTGACCGCAAGTCGATTTTCGTAATGCGAGCATGAGTGAGCTTATCAAACAACTCATCTACTCTGGGCAATGGGTATTTGTTCTTAACTGTAACCACATTTAAGCCACGGTAGTCTACGCACATGCGCATACTACCGTCCTTTTTCTTCACTAAGAGAATAGGCGAAGCCCATGGTGAAGAACTAGGTTGTATAAACCCTCTGCTAAGGTAGTCAGCCAGATGACGTTCCACCTCAGCAACCTCTGAATAACTCATATGGTCAGGTGGTTTACTAACATGTTTACAGCCTGCAACCACGTCAATGCTATGTTATATTGATCGTGTCGCCGGTAATCCTGATGGCAAATCATTAGGAAATACATCTTGAAATTCCTTTAATAATTTTTGTAATTGACTAGCAAGGTTTACTTATTTAGAATTAGCAATTGGTGAAATAGACGAGAGAGAAGCATGCGGCGTTGAGGAATGTTCAACAGACTCAATGTTAGAAAGAAAATGAGACAGTGAGTAACACAAGAAAACCTGATCTATTTCATTATCAGAAACGAGCTGCATAAGCTCAGCGGTACAAATCAGTGGTGATGAAGGTATATATTTTTCTCCTAACAACAACACATGTGCGCCATGGGATTCAAACATCAAGTTGTTGTGCTCATAGCTACGCTTTAGTGATGTTCCTAGGCTATGCAACCACTCCCTACCAAGAACCACATCAGTCCTTTCCATGTTCATAACCTGAAAATCCAAACAAGTAGGGTACCCTTGTACTTCCAATGGAACAGCTCGGCATTGAGTATCCCATATTTCAGTATCATGTCCATTCATCATTGCTACCTTGTAGCAGTGGGTACTCAGAGTTTGAGGCAATTTGATCTTTTTCACCAATCCGTAATTGATGAAATTGTGCGTAGCACCGTCATCTACCAAGATGTGCACCTTGTGCCCTTGCAGATATCCGTGCATACGTACTAACTCATGTGGTCCAAAGGTTGGTTGCCACATGGAAGCTGTGAGACAGCATTCATGCACCACCTCAGTGTGTGTTACTTCCACTGTAGAGAATCTTGAGGAAGACTCAAGAGGCAGCAGTTGCACCGTGTGCACTGCTTTTTCCTTTCCCTGAGCAGCGGATTTCTCCTTGGGACAATCCTTTTTGCGATGACCTCTTCCTGAACATTGAAAACATAACTTTTCTTTCTTGGCTTTATCAAAATCCTCAGGAGAGAGAGGACCCCTGGAGCCCTTGGGTCTTTATATGCATTTGAATTAGCAACTAGAAATTTTCTTTTATTGTTCCCATACTGAGTGCGTGTATTACCATGTATACTAGCAGGCACGTGACTATTATGTGTTTTCTTCTCATCAGGATCATCATGAATATGTGCTTTCACTATGGCTTCCTCAAGTGTTTTAGGGTCTTGGGTCTTGACATACTTCTTCAGCTCTCGTGTCAGACCTCGTATGAACCCCCGTACTTGTTGAAAGGTATCCAAGCCTTCCAACTTGAGGATAACGTCCCAATAGTGAGAGATATATTCAAGGAGTGATGGGTATTGGCGCATGGAACATGTGTCCCAAGCCGTCCAATTCTGATTGGCCTCGTTTGTAGGCAAAAATTCCTTGCTAAACATTGCTTCAAAAGCTACCCAACTCTGTGGTATGATGTTCTTCTCCTTGAGAGACATCCACCATTTGTAGGCCTTGCCTTCCAAAGTTAAACTAGTTTGTAGAGCTCTGACTGCATCCGGAGTACGCCGTAAGGCGTGAATTCCATCCCACTTGCTGAGAAAGATATTTACTGCATCCTTATTGCGGTCTCGGTCTTCTCCCTTAAAAATTGGTGGTTTAGTGTTCTTTAATAATTTGTCCACCTCTTTGGCAGTGAGAGTATGCAACGTATCAGCAGTTGGGCCTTGCCCTAGATTAGAAATGCCCTACCCTTGTGTGGCAAGGTGCTCATGCATGTGGGTGTCAGCAGGACTCTTAGACTGCCGATGCATTAATTGAATTACTAATGTGGAGAGTTTAGTAACATTTTCATTTAAAGCTTTAAAATTTTCATCCATGAGTGTCATGCGTGTCTGAAGTGCACGAAATTCTTGAATATCGAGCAATTCGTAAGTATCTTCTCCTATCGTAGCGTCGCGAGTACTCCCCTTGAGAGGATCTGGCCATGGGCCATCATTGGTAGGATCGGGAGTACTTTGCTCAAAATCAAATGTCATATTGATAACCGAATCCATGGCTACACAGTGCGGTGAAAGAAGTACTCAGAAAAAAAAATACCTGATAGTGAGAGCACTCGCAAAGTATAGAAGCCTTGCTAACTCTGTTAAAATCGAGAGTAATCCGGTGGAAAATGATTTGAATTGTCCGCCGTGTATGGAATTCCACTAGCTCTTGATAGTCGAATCAATTAGGCTTGAAAGCGGTAATTGATGCCAATCAAAAACTTGTATTGCAACTTTGCCAAATTGGTTTTCTTGAAATTTTTTAGTTTCTGCATAATACGCACGAAATTGTTGTCGGAATGCATGCCGGATTTGGTTATGCCGCCTAGCTCGGCCTTGCTGTACACGCACATAGTGGAGTAGGGGGGGGTGGGGTACCCACTGTGGGTACCACCCATTAAGATGAAAATTGTTGTGTATGGCCACTACCCCTAAGGGGGTGGGCGCCCTTCAAGTGGGAAAAAGAGCTTCACTGTCGGCTTGGCGCCAAACGGCAGCACGTAGAGGCTTTGAGAACCTGGGGTGGTCGATGCGAAGCCCAAGGGGCTTCGGCCCTGTGTCATAAAACTCCCAGCATGGCCTTGCGCCGCTAATGAGCCCAAGCGCCTGCGCTTTGGCGCTCCTACACCCGGTGGTCCTCCCTTGCCAAGGTCGCGTGCCCACGGGTTGCGGCTTCGTCGGCGACCTTGCTAAGGGGTGATCCCCACTGTGTATGACCCCGACATGCAAGCCTTGAGTGGCTAGAAAGCACCATGCCCTTCCTCCTTTCCCAAAATAGACACAAGCTCTAATACCAGTGTAAGACAAGGGAAGCTAGATCCTGAGAGTCCACCACCCAACCACCCATTATATAGGCAAGCCCCTGGCCCTTTGCCCTAATTGGACTCCTCGTTCCACACCGCCTAGCTAGGCCCTGCCCTTGTCTAGTCCGGCCTTGCTGGTGTCCTGACATCCTTCACCCAATAAAATTGTCAAGAAATGCTACGAGCCCGAACACTTAAAGGATTGCTGAAATCATGTAGCAACAGTAGCAGCATCCATACTGCAACACCATAGAAGAGATGAATATGAATCCAATGTCCCGTGACTTGGTAATGACAGCCACTTGTAGGAAAAATATGGGTGAGCCCCAGCTTGGAGTCATGTTGGTGGACAACTCGGTTTGTGGTGGATAGCTCGGTCCTAGGAGACTCATGTTCGAGGGGAGGCGTCTTTAGCCTTCGTGGCACCATACTCCAAAGAGTCATTATAACCTATGTGGTCTGGTCTTCGTGTCAGTTGAGCTCTTTGTAGTTGGTCACTTGTCTAGTTCAAAGTCCAAGTGTAGGTTTATTGGGTTTGTGGCCTTTGACCTAACAACAACAACTGGTGTGAGAACCATCTCTTGTACAATAAGCCCTCCAATAAGCATGTAAGCATGTGAGGACTCATGGCTTAGCACATAAGGAAGATGAGTTGCACAAGAGCCATCCCA
This sequence comes from Adiantum capillus-veneris, assembly GCF_014529385.1. NCBI lineage: Eukaryota > Viridiplantae > Streptophyta > Polypodiopsida > Polypodiales > Pteridaceae > Adiantum > Adiantum capillus-veneris. The sequence goes on along the minus strand of NC_140945.1, from coordinate 109,039,778 downwards.
ACTAGCATAGCTTTCCACATTCTATGGAGCCATTCTTGACCATTGGAGAGTTGCCCCTTGACCCTTGGGAAAAGGTACTTGTGACCTTTGAGAGGTGCATCTAGTCATATGAGCTACTATATAAGTAGCAAGCTCTTGTACACATTTTCTAACCTCAACCTAATCATTATATGCATGTATATCATGAGTTCCGATTAATCAAGTTATCATGTTTTGAGTCTATTTTCTCTCTCTCTCTCTCTCTCTCTCTCTCTCTCTCTCTCTCTCTCTCTCTCTCTCTACTAGTGTAATTATCTATGCTACAAAGATGAATGCTAGTCTCGTCGATCCACCCTAGCCCAACATCTATAACTGCACTGCCAAGGACTAATCAATGAAAATTGAGCTATTGATAGCTTCATCCCATCAGTGTAGGAAGACTCAACCCTAAGCTAGCGTGCATTTCTCCTTTAAAAGTCATCCAATTTGCCAATAATTGAGAGGAGTGACTCCACCAATGGGAGGGTACTCCCTTTTCCTAAATTGTATGAGAGGTTGTAGGGATGCCTTTGACCATAAGTTAATCAAGGGTTTTCTTTGCTAATAACTTATTAGAAACAATCAATAGCAACCATTGGAGGCGCTTCAAAGGTCTACCATAAATACACCCTAGGATTAAAGAGTATAGGAGATACTAACGTGTAAGGGCTTTGATACCGGTTGTTAACGACTTAGTGTGGATAGTTAGAGATGAATTCATAGTGTTAGTGACATGATTTAAACTAATATAAGTGGTCAAATATGTGAACAACAAACACGATTATCTCATGAAATAGATGAAGTGTTCTCGTCCAATGGGTGTGGAGGGGTAGCCTTTTCTAAGAGAAATAAGGTAGCTAGGTTTCCTCTCTTATTTTTTTTTAAGAAACTTTACCAAGAAATGGAGGAAATCATGGAGTTTTGAAATCCACCCACCCATACAAGTGCCTCATCCATGTGACAAAGGGTTCACGTCATGGGTATGTCATGACAACATAGAGGGGATGCACATGGAAGAAACAAAGAGTTCTCTTGAGAGAGAGAGAGAGAGAGAGAGAGAGAGAGAGAGTGTGTGTGTGTGTGTGAGAGAGAGAGAGACAGAAAAAACTTGGAGAAGTACGAGTTTCCATTTCCAAAATAGAAATCGTGTTACCTGTGAATTTCCACTACTTGAGAGAAGTTAGAGAACAAAATATGTCAATTTTTTCTTGGAAAAACTAATAAATCACAATGTGGGGGCCTGTAACTATTTATCAGTCCACTAGGAAGAAATATCCTAGATAAGTTGCAAACTTGCAAGCATTTACAAAATTCAAGTGGGAAGAATGAGGTCACCACCTCTTATATTTAAAACACGACACTAACTGGACACATACACGTGGGCAACAACTGGCCCTAGGGGAGAGGGGGTAATATGTTAGAGAACTGCATGCAACCAAAAAGTAACGAGTAGACGGAGTGGTTCACTACTTGAGTGGGACACGTCAAGCACCTCGAGGTTTGCACTATGGTTTGTCTTAGCCACCCTCCTCTCGTGACTATCCACGACAAGGTCTTTCATGAAGACCTAATCAGGTCTATGACACTGATTGTCAGTGCCAATCTCTAAGACCATATAAGCCATTTGATTGGCTTGTAATAGTATACCTATATGACGGCCAATTGTCCATGTTCACCATTAAGTAGCTACAGTTGCAACCATAGAGGTGAAAAACCGTACACGGATGCATGGTGGTTAGCTCAAAAGATTCTGGGGCGGTTGGTGAGAGTGTGAACCCTCCATTTTTATTGTGATTCGTGCACTCCTTCGGGTTGTGTGTACAATGTATTGTGTAAATTCATTGGTGTCACGACTCATGAACATTGTGAGTTCACCAACTAGTAACATGCAATTGTCAAGTTACAAGCTTCTTGAAGTTTAAGTGAAATTGGAAAGTGATGATTATTACTAGGTTAAGTATATTGAATTATGAAATTTGATTAGAGAGTAGAAGTGTACTTGCCTTTAAAATGAAGTGGGAATACCTAAGGTGTACTTTGTTTGTGTCTGGTAAAGAGGTATGGAGGGTTGGGAACTTTTTTGGGAATCAATACCTTAACAATATAGGCTAGGAAGAAAAGAAAGGAATCCAGGTAAATCATGCATGGTGAGGTGAAGTTACAAAAGTAGGTAGACCGTGACACCCGTCCTTTTTGACACTCCACATGACATCCTCAAATGCCTCTGCCCAAAGTTGCTTGCAAGAGCAGGGGAATCTGCTATCCCCTCCCCTCTATACGAATGCACGTGATGAGAAACCTTCAATGTAATACCTAGTTCACACACAAAAAATGTATCTCCTTTTCTTTTTTCCAAATGTGTATTTTTTTTTTAAAAGAAACAAAAATTGAATTATAAAGGGAGAAAGATACAATGAAGTCTCACTCAAAAGAAGTGCTCAAAAAAGACCACTTTCTTGGCCATGTTTAATAAGCACAAGAAGATTTAGAATTTTTTGGAAAATGGAGTCTTTTTCATTGTTTTTCATACAATGAATAACATCATGAGCTTCTGCTCGAGATGCACGGCATACCTAGCTAGGTACGATTGGGGGCAGGGGACCACTGGCCCGCCCGCCGGGCCGGCGGTCCCCTGCCCCCAATCGTACCTAGCTAGGTATGCGATGCCTCCCTCACAGAAGCTCATGATGTTGAGGTAACTCACAATGTGGGAATTATTGTGAGAATTTGTCCAGAACTTCTTGTGAAGGGCAAACCAAGCGTCCCTCCGGGATGTATGCACGATATTTGTCAAAATTTACAACTGAAGTGCTCATTATTTGTCCTTGAAAATCAAGCTATCATGACTCTAGACCGAGAACTTTATGCTACAAACCGGGATATGTGAGCACACTCGGAAAAGTTGAGCATACCCATACAAAGAGTAACCCCAATTACTATTAAACACGCTCATTCTAGCTTCTAAGTATGTCATATATAGTTGGCAAGGTTCACATGAGGCGGAGGCTATCAATGGAAGGGGAGCCTGAACCAAAGGGTTTCCAATGCCCTTGTTTGAGCCAATCTCTCTATTAGTGTTGGCCCTGAATGGCACAGGTGGCTCAAGGTTGAGCTTCAACAGTAATGGGCGCAAGGCATTTTTTAAAGCCCAAAATGATTCAATTCAAAATTGTGCGTATACAAGCTCTGGACAATCCGATGGGTCTTGGTCCTAGTTCACTCTTTGGCAGGCATGTTTAGGTTATAGTGTTTTGTTTCTCCTTAGGGTCAAAACACCCATGCAAGTGCGTGGTCATAGGATTAACCTCGTGCAATTTTTAGTTTTTGAGAGACTTTGTGTTTGTGTGTGAGTGTCCCACACAATTAGTGGAGCGATAGCACAGAGGGGAAGGCGCTCTTGTTGAGATGATTGAGCGGCTCCAAATGCTCCACTAGAGTCTTGAATCTTCCACATCCCATTTGAGAGGCTGATATTCTAATCACTCAGCTACATGGATTTTGCTAACTTTATGGTCAAAACGAGAACTCGTGTTCTTGACTTGTGCACGCAAAGTAAACTAGGACAAAAATTGTGAGCTAGGACACAATCCCTGTACATTTGAGACTTATCTCATTTTTGCAATGGATTGCCCCTCTCAGTGTTCGGGAAAAGTGTGCCTCAGCTTAGCCTTGAGCCGGTTGCAAAATCAAAGTAGCCGGTTGAGGGGAGTGCAAGAAGGAGAAAATTCCGCTTGAAATACATGGAAAATAGTGTAATTTTGCAAAAACACTGGCTAGTAATGTAAAATTACCGGTTCAGATTTGTCTTGGAGGGATTTTTGTATGTTTGTGAAAATGATTTTTCTCGAACACTGGCCCCTCTAGATATCACAGCTAATACTTCATTCAAGTTGCACACTCTTTTGAAAAAATAAAATATATCTCAGGAAGCGAAGTACTCCACAAGGACCCCACATATCATCTACAAGAGCCTAGGCAAGTTACTCTATATGTACAGTGTGTACAATGCCCATAAGCAAAGTACTCCATAAGGACCGCACACATCCTCTAGAAGAGCCTACACAAGCTACTATGTATGTACAATGTATACAATGATACATAATCCTTCATTGTCTGGACTACCATCCCATCGACAAGGGGTTGAGCTCATGACCATGGGCCAAACACATCACCCCTCTTAACTGACTCGAAAGACCCATGCTCTTCAGTTGGGAAGCCTTTTTTCATCGTCCATTTTCCACCGATCCCATGGCCAAGGGCTTCTTTAGGACTCCATTGTAATGTTGAAGGTGGTTCAGGGAGAACTATAGGCAAACTTGGCATTTAGACATTTCAGTCCATACTTGGTGCGGGTGCTAGGGCGTCGATGGGGCATTTCCCTAGTACAACCACAAAGGACACGCTTGGATGCATAAATAGTTTTGCTCATGGCTTAAATGATTTCGATAAATTGTGTGATCCCTAATTTTTACAGATAGATCTAAGGGCCGAGATTATCCACTAATAATCAATGGATTAATGAGAACCATAGAACCCCTTTGAAACAGCAATTTTGGAGGGGATCCATGGTTGAAGCTCAACATCACGTAATCGCAATTGTTCATCCCAAATGTGAAACCGAGTTTAAACTTGGGCGAATGTGAACTCATCGTGAACTGAATGTAAACTCCACAAGCTATGTGCATTGTATTTTGATGGTGTGAACTAAATGTGAGCTAAGTGTAAACTCGAAGTGAACTCGCTATAAACTACAATCACATTTTGGTGGTGTGAACTGAATGTGAGCTAAGCATAAACTCAAGATAAACTCGTTGTGAAACTCCACAAGCTATGTGCACTGCATTTTGGTGGTGTGAACAGAATGTGAGCTAAGCGTAAACTCGAAGTAAACTCATTGTGAACTACAATCACAAGTGGGCCAAAACTACTCTTATGCTACCATTTCTCTTACATGACAGAATGCATGCATAAGCGTAGCAATAAGATAACCGATAAGATATTTGCTACTTGACAGGGAGGTCATGAGGTCAAACCCTGTCCAACCCATATTTTTTTTTTCCCCAAAATGGATTCTAACGGTCCATGATCAATAGCAATCTGGGACAATAGATCACCTCCAAAAAAAGGAGTGCCAAATAGGAAAGATTGATCATGCCACCTATTGACATAGCTTTTATGGGCCGAAGACTCATGTCAATCAATGGATGATTTTGGTAACGCAAAGGGAACCAAAACCACACAAAAAAAGTAAAAATTTGTAATTTCACTTTGATTAGGAGTTACCAAACATATATGTATATGTACATAATTAAATATATATATATACATCTCTATACTATCTACTACTGGCAGCTCGTTGGTTTTATTCAATACATCCACAGATTCCTCTAGAATTCGTCCCATCCCGACCTTGCGATTCATTTACCCTTTGCAAAAGAGGGAGCAGAGACTCGAACTCGCACCCGTAGCTTAAGAACAAAATACGTCCGGTAACCATGCAAGCATGCAAGTGAAGCTGCTTACCGATTGACGCCATGCACATGAAAAAACCAATGCCCTGCACAGCCCCCCCCCCCCCCCCCCAAGGGCCACTGAGCCGCCCTCCGCGCACAGGGCGCTGCAGTTCTTCATCGCCATCAGCTTGTCGCCGTTGCTGTTCTCCATGGTCATCGGCTTCTGCAATCTCGTCATCTTTTCGCCAAGGGTATCTTTCGATTATTAGGTGATTTTTCCATTTCCTACAATGGGATACCCCCTACTATCTATCTCTATCTCTATACTATCTAATGCACCTTGAAGGCCCCTTGCCATGTGGCATAAGGAGAGGGATTGGAGGGGGGAGTGAAGGCCAAGGCAAAGAAAGAAAAAGAGGGAGGCATGACGTGGGGAGTGGTCCCGAGTGGAGCAAGAAATGGAGCCCTCTCTTTCTCTCATTGGCACTGCATGGGGGGAGCCGGCCCCCCTCGTCACTATATGGCACGGTTCTGGCCAGGTGGGATCTAGGGCCTAAATTTGGGGACGCGAGACAGCTTTAATCTCGACCGTCGGATCACGCAGTGAACTCGGGGTGAACTAGGGGTGAACTCGGGGCAAAAATGGCGCCCCGAGTTCACTCCTAGCTCACCCTCCTAGTTCACCCCTAGTTCACCCGCCTCGCGGGGTGTGGGTCGAACCTCAGACGTCTCGATTGCCACACGAATGCCCTACCACCACGCTAACGCGCGTCGTTGTCCATGTTGGCATGGCACATGATCATACCCTAGTTTAGGCACCCCTAGTTCACCCTTAGTTCACCCCCCGTTCACCCACCCCTAGCTTATCCGCCCCTAGTTCACCCTTAGTTCACCCCCCGTTCACCCACCCCTAGTTCACTGCGTGATCCGACGGTTGAGATTAAAGCCGCCTCGCGCCCCCAAATTTAGGCCCTAGATCCCCTCTGACCCAGAGTCATGCCATATAGTGACGAGGGCCCGCCCCTCCATGGAGTGGTCCCGAGTGGAGCAAGAAATGGAGCCCCCCCCCCCCCCCCCCCCCCCCCCCCCCCCCCCCCCACCAAAAAGTATAAACATCTCATCTTTATTTTTTCTCAAATATCAAAGCTCCTTGCTGAGTTACCATCTCAATTACAAATGTTACCAATTAACCTAAATTTTTGAGAATGTTACCAATGGTAAATTTTACAAATTTCAAATTTAAACAAGTGATGTCAATGTTGCTCAACAATCTGGATATATACAATTTCCTTGAAAATTTGATGATTAAATTTTGACAGCCCAAGAAGTTACATTAGAGTGGTTGTGTAGCCAGAATATTTTTATGCTTTTATGTGATATTTGCTTGACTTTTTCTGTGCTTTTGATAACGTTGATGATTTATTTATTACTACTTTTTGGTTCAAACTAAAGTGCTTTTCAAAATGCTTTATTCGGCTCTCTTCAAAGAACTGCTGTTGCTCTCTCCCCTTCCTCCTCCGCTTGCTGAGAAGAGCTGCACTTCTTCTTCCGTCCGTTATTTTGGTTTGGGTTTCCCTGTTGGATTCTTAGCTAGCTCTGCTTCCATTGATTCTTACCTCCCCTGCTTTTCGCAAATTGATTCTTCCTTCTCTCTCAGCAATATTATTTGCGTTCTCTGCCCCCATTCTTCCTTGTATGCTTTTGATTTTTCTTGGTTTTCTTGCACATAATTCCAGGATTCTCTATCACAGAATGTGGGTAGAGCTCTACCCTTCATAAAATTCAATTTCTAGAATTGCAGGTTTCTCCATTGTTTTTAGGGTTACTCAAGCAAGACACGCCCTCTCAGAATGGAGGACAAGGTCGAAACAGGCCCAGCACTGCCATCTAAGAGGAGGTTTCATGCAAATGATCCTCTGATTGTTGCTGCCCAAGCTAAGAAGCCCAAATTGGACAAGCCCCAGAAGAACAGCAAGAAGAAGGAGGAGAAAACAGTAAAGCACAATGTAGAATCTGATGAGAGGCCGAAAGAGGGGCGCATAACCAATGCGCGCTCATATCAGATGAAAATCCTTGCTAAGGCCTTGCAGGAAAATACCATAGCTTATCTGGAGACAGGATGCGGCAAGACTCTGATTGCGATCCTTTTGATTAAGGAGATGGCTTCTTCTATGAGAGAGAAGAATCAGAAGTTTCGAGCAGTTTTCATGGCACCAACGGTGTGCCTCGTGTTGCAACAAACATCAGTGCTGAGGATAAATTTGGATTTGCAAGTGGAATGCTATTATGGCGCAAAAGGTGTCGACAAATGGAGTGCCTCTATGTGGAAAGAGGAGATGAATTCAAATGAGGTCCTAGTGATGACCCCGATGGTATTACTTGATGCAGTACGACATGGGTTTTTGAGCCTCAGCAGCTTTCATCTTTTGATTTTTGATGAATGCCACAGGGCCCAAAAGAAGCATCCTTATGCTAAAATCATGAGAGAATACTATCACAATCCCAAGACGATGCCAGTCAAGCCTCGAATTTTTGGTATGACAGCGTCTCCTGTTACCAGCAAAGGGGTAACATCTAAAGAAGACTCTGCGACTCAAATGCTGCAGCTGGAAAAGCTTCTAGATGCCAAGGTTTCCACCGTGGAGGATGATCAGGAGGTTAAGAATTATGTGCCCACACCCAATCAAAAAATTCGATGGTTTTCACCACCCCCACACTCTTTCCACGGTGTGCTTCAACAGCTGGAATGCGTTATGGGTAAATATGAGGGCATGTATGAATCTGCTGTGGTAAACAGTGATGGTTTCAAGGATGTAGAGGAGCTGAACAAGAAGCTTTGTAGGAAGCTTAAGAAGCTGCATGGATGTGTGCTTTATAGCTTGGAGGAGCTGGGGCTGTTATGTGCATATGAATCAGCCTTATGTCTTCTTAAGAAGCTTGAAACGGATGTGGATTATGGGGAGGGAGAGGATGAGAGGGTGCAAAGCTCAAAGGAGACATTTCTTAGGGATGCTGTGGAGGTCCTTGCTGCATCCCTGGAGGCAAGGGCAATGGAAATTGACAGTTTGGCCGACGTTTTAGAAGCCGTCAATAAAGGCTTGCTCTCTCCGAAAGTTTCACTCTTGGTGAAATGCCTTTTGGAGTACAAAAATACAGAAAATTTACGCTGCATAGTATTTGTTGAAAGGGTTGTTACGGCTATGGTGTTGGCAAGGATTCTAAGCAAACTGGATTGCCTCTCTTTCGTGAAGTGCAGCTTTCTTTCAGGGACAACAGCTGCTTTGGATGTCATGGGAAAGAAGCAGCAGCAATCCACGTTAGCTGAGTTTCACAGAGGCAAGCTCAATGTGCTAGTAGCTACTGATGTGGCAGAGGAAGGGCTTGATGTTCAAAAATGCAGCTCTGTCATAAGGTTTGATTTGTCAAAGACAGTGCGAAGTTTTATCCAATCTCGGGGACGTGCTCGCATGCCTGAGTCCGATTATATCCTTTTTCTGGAGACGGACAACCAAAAGCAGCTTGGTCAGCTGCTGGGATTGCAGCAGAGTGAGGAGTCTATGAAGGACCAGGCTCTCAACCGAACGCATTTCTCTGTTTTTTCAGGGAAAATCCAAACAGAGGACATGGAGGTTTTCCAAGTGGAAACAACGGGTGCAACAGTAAGCATTGACTCGAGCATTAGCCTCATCTCTCGCTTCTGTGCAAATTTGCCAGGAGACAGGTTTTATAGGCCGGCACCAGAGTTTGTCGATGGAAAGACAGAGGGAGATGATGCAAACCATGTTTGCAAGCTGATTTTGCCCCCAAATGGCCCGTTTCGGGAGCTGATTGGTCCTCCAAGACGAAGCCGTACTCTTGCTAAGCAGTCGGTATGCTTAGAAGCATGCAAAAGGCTACATGCTCTTGGGCAGCTCACAGATCATCTTATTCCTGTGATTGATGTTGAGAAACCAGAGGAGGAAGAGGTGATGAACCTCTCAGGGAAAAATGTTGCAGGTGCAGGCACAAACAAGAGAAAGGAATTGCATGGCACCGTCCCTACAGAAGCTCTGTGTGGTGATTGGCTCAAATTTTCAGTGGATGTCTCGCTTTATGCATACGTTATTTCTTTTGACTTTTGCCAAAAAGAGGAGGACCCTTATCTTGATTTTGTGTTGCTACTGAAGGCAGCTATAGATGATGATATTGCTAACACAGAGTTTCCAATATATTTATCAAATGGCCGGAAAGCAATAGTAAAGTTTTTCGATGCAGGTGTGTATCCGCTTAGCGCTGATCAGCTTGAGGATGCAAAGGCCTATCATCAGTTGATCTTCAATGGCATGTTTGGCAAGCTGATCAAACGACTGAATAAGAAGGAAGGACAATCATTGATGAAGAATGTGCTTGCATTTGACAGAACGAAAGCCACAAAAAATGAATTTTGGGACTCTTCACAAATGTATTTGGTTCTTCCTTTGCTTCCAGGTAAACTGGCTGATGATTCGGAAGAAATTCCTATCAATTGGAAGGCTGTAAGGGATGCTGCAGCCACTTCAAGATTGTTTCCACATCTGTGCTCTATCCAGCAGCAGAATACCAATCTGACACTTGAAAGGAAATCTGTGCATAAAAATGTTGGGTTGCATATGGCATCTGGTTTACGGCCTGCTTTTGAGCTCATAGATATGGCTGTTGTAACAATACATACTGGAAGAATGTACACGGTGGTGGAGATATTAGATCAAATGAATGCTAATTGCAAAATGGAAGGGGCAGAAGATTCGACTTATACCAGCTACTCTCACTATTTTGAGGAGAAGTACAACAGAAAGCTAGAGTATCCTGAGCAGCCACTTCTTCGAGTCAAACAAAGTCACCGAATACACAATCTTCTCACAGTAGATGTGGCTGTTGCCAAGAAGAAAAATGGGAAGGCGGAGAAGGCCAAGAAGTCTATACTAGTGGAGCTTCCTGCTGAGCTTTGCCTCTGCACGGGTTTGCCGAGTGCTCTGATTCGGAGTTTGTACCTCTTCCCTTCTGTTTTCCATAGGTTTAATGCATTGATTTTGGCAGCTCAGTTGAGGAGTACGATTGCTAAAGATATGCCACGATGCGGTTCAATTGATGGGACTGTGGTGATGCAGGCCCTTACAACACTTAGATGCTTGGAGGGATTTTCATTTGAGGGTTTAGAGCTGCTTGGTGACTCTTTTCTAAAATATGCAGTCAGCCGCTATCTCTATCTTGTCTATGAGAGAAAGCATGAGGGACAGCTATCTAATCGGAGATCTCGGCTTATCTGTAATAAGACACTGCATCACCTGGCAATTGCAAGGCACTTACCTGGCTACATTCGAGATGAACCATTCCAGCCAGAGTATTGGAAAGCATCTGGAATGCTTTCTGCAAAGTCAGTCAAGTGTAAATGCAATCTGGAAAACTTGACGTTTTTGGGCGATACCTGCAACAAAGGAGATGAAGAGACAGGAAGTGTATTTCGCATTGGGAAAACTTGTAGCAAAGGGCACAGATGGATGTGTTCAAAGACTGTTTCTGATGCAGTGGAGGCTTTGATTGGTGCATTCATATCATGCGGTGATTGTGGGCCTGCATTAGGATTTATGAAGTGGATTGGAATGGACATTGATTTTGACTTGTCCTTGTATGAGGCAGCAAGGAATCGAAAAGTTCATTTGAAAGTGCTGAATGCAGTAAATGTGGCGGGCATTGAATCTCAGCTGGGTTATGTGTTTTTGAACAAGGCACTGCTCGTTGAGGCTTTGACGCATGCCTCAAAAGAGGATCCTCATGATGCCCATGATGCATTGGGCGGGGGTTGCTATCAACGTCTAGAGTTTTTGGGAGATGCAGTGCTCGACTTTTTAATCACCCGTCACTTGTTTTCGACACATCCTGGCTTGTCACCGGGGGTGCTTTCTGATTTACGGTCAGCGGCAGTAAATAATGAATGTTTCGCTCGTTCAGCAGTAAAGCACAATTTGCAAAGATACTTGCGCCATGGATCAGGCGAGTTGCTTTTCCAGATCACTAATTTTGTGAAAGCTGTTGAGGGAGCCAATGAGGAAGGTCAGGAAGAAGTGTTTGGCTGGGAGGGGGCACGAGGTCCTAAAGTTCTTGGTGACCTTGTTGAAAGCATTGCAGGTGCAATTCTTGTCGACAGTGGCTTTGACTTAGACAGGGTGTGGAGTGTCATGGTGCGAATCTTATCACCGCTAGTGACACCCTCCACATTACCACTCCATCCCATACGAGAACTGCATGAGCTCAGCCAGTCGAAAGGGTTGTCTTTTGTCTGGAAGAAGACACCACCGAGTGCAGGGAAAGAGAGTACGGTCACAGGACAAATAGAAATCGGAAATGAAGTAATCAGTGAGACTGCAAAGGGGGGGTTGAAGAAGACAGCGAGGAAGAATGCTGCTCAAAAGATACTCTCTGCTCTGAAAAGGCGGGGGATTTTTCATCCTCGAAAGGAAGCAGCAGATCAGAATGATGCTTCACCTGCTAAAGCAATCCAGATCTGCGAAAAACGAGCATTTGATGGTGATGTTATCGGCTCTGAAGAAAAAAAACGAAGGATCTCATCGGAGGGAGAGACATCAAGTGGAGACGCTGTCATGTTGGATGTTTCGGTTTTGCAAGGAATATCGCTTGCGGATCGAACTAACAAGGATAACATAGCTCCTCTGCAAAATTCAAATGCATCTGCCGGTGAGATGGAGACGTCGATCAACCTGAAAATGTCACCCACAGCAAGTAGGTCAGAAGATGAAGCAAGTGCTTGCTGTATGGACTCGTCTTGCATTGCCAAGCCGTCGGTCAATAGTGTGATCAACAGGGCATCCTTTGCAGAGAATACTGCACAGAATGTAGAAGCCAATGATCTTTTCAGGGCTCAATTGATGGTCCTTGGTGAGCCCATGGAGCTGTCCATCAATGTGATAGGAAAAGGCAGTGGGCGATCAAAATTGAATGAATTATGCCTCAAGAAAAAGTGGCCACTACCCAAATATACGTGCGTAGAGCAATGGGATATGCATGTCGAAAAATTTATCTTCACCGTTGAGGTTGATGGGCCTCATGGGCTTGTCACCGCCACAAGCGAGCCGATGCCTCGAAAAAATCTAGCCAAAGACCAGGCAGCTCTCCAACTGCTTGTAGCTCTTAGTCAGCTTAATGAGAGCAGTTAGCTTGGGAGCATGGCTCATTGTAAGGTTGTATTGGGTTGTCAATTGAGTGAGAAAGCACTCAAAATTTACAAATGTACATCAGAAAGTTACTCGCTTTCTGAGATGAAATTGATCTTTTGATCTGGTAAACTTCATAGCTTGAGGAAATACCTTTTTTTTTGTATTTTTTTGTAATTGCTCTATGCATGCACATGCAGAACACCATACACTTGCAGGCGTTTCCATCGACCCCATTGAAGGGCTCCATCAGGCATGCCCATGGGCAGCACAAGCGTGCGTAGCGCGCTGGGATCAGTAAAGGAATCACAGAAGGATGATTTGCCCTAGTATGAATCAGAGGAGAAGAACCAATCCCTTCTTGGACCAAAGTGTAGTGGTGGATGCATTTGTCTTGAAAGCCATAGACATCTGCTGTCACTTCAGTACATCGTCAGGATTTTGATTATCCTTAGAATAATTCTTCCAACTTGTGCAGTATGAGCTAGAGAGCATTTTGAGGAACTGGATGAGCAAAATGCTCCTTATCATGGGTCATCGTTAGAACAAAAGATTGCAGTTTAACGTCAGACAAATCTAAGGAGCTTAATCAGAAAAGTTCTCATCTTTGTAGTACAGATATGTGCCATAGGATGAGTGGATCTGGTTTTTGAAATCGTTTCAGCCTTGCAGCTGCACAACCATCAGTGTTCAGGAAATACATTTTGAGAACCTTACATGATTCCTTCTTATGAGTTTTCCTAAAGGAAAATTTAAAAAATTGAAATTTCTACTATTTTTACACTATCTTTCTCAAAAGTGTAGGTGGATTTTTCCTTTTCCTCTTGAACACAAAGTGGCACGATTGTAAGCCGAGACACTTTTCTGGAATGAACAAAGAAGTGCAATACGATGTGCTATTGGCCAGATACGCACATCTTCAAACCAGCTGCGGATTGAGACTGGGACAGCGGAGTACCAGCAGAGGCCAGGACATGCCCCCTGTGGATATGGAGCCTGAGACAGAGTTGCACTACACATGCCACTGCCCCGTCTACTACAAGATATGAGGCCGCTTGTTTAGAGAGGGATTTGGACCACTCTCCAGAGTCATGCGGTATGAGGATCAAAGATGCTTGGGTTTGTTTTTGCTCGAGCTGCGCAGACACAGAGAGAGCCTGATGAGTGGATAGGCTAGGCAGTCTCAAAGACTGCTCACAGACTTCTTTAGAGCAGAGACTGGACACCCGGAGGAGCTACCACCACAGCAGAGCTCATCGCCTTACACCAGAGGCACACTAATCGATCAAGCGACCGAGATGGGAAGATCCAGACGCCCACGACTGCGGAGGACTACACAACATCGACAAGGCTACATCAAAGGATCCGGATTACTTTGGCCTGACATGCACAACGCTCGGTCAGACTACTCACCATGGAGGAGATTGATGAGATCCGCCAGACCGATGTTGGATCTCTTGTGATTTGGCTATCCCAGCTAGCTGCTTAGTTCACACCTAGCAGTTTAGGATTCCATAGCATAGCATTTTTATTTTGTCATTTTGTTACTTTGACTTTGTATCAGATCCACCACATTGTAACTTTCTAGTCTCATAGGTCATTTTAACCTTTTGAAGACGTTAATATAACATTTCATTTCTCTCTCTCTCTCTCTCTCTCTCTCTCTCTCTCTCTCACACACACACACACACACACACACACACACACACACACATAGGATTGACCATCCCCACGAGGAGGGCTTTGAGTATGAGAGCTAGCAAATGTCCCCAACAAGGATGTTCATGTACATGATGTAGGTGTACCTGAGATGAAAGCTGCCATGTTTGCACAAGGTTCAAGAGTTGTTCTATACAAACTGACGGTTGGCCTAGACCGTGACCATGCTCTCGGACCGAGAAGATGTTGAGCTACTAATAAGCAAGTATTGTTGGATGACCTATATTTGTAGTTGCAATGCTCTCTTGCAGTCATCAATGTGCTGCATCCTCCATCCCCTCATTCTCTAGTGATATTTTGTACACTTGCATACATCAAAGAGTGATAGGACACTCTTTCAAATGGGACAGGCACAATCTCCATCACATTTACTAGATTCTCATGTATTCTATTCCCGTCTTTTGTTATGCTAGATGATTCTCTCTGTGGAGTATCATGACTTGAGTTCAAGACTTGACGGATAGATACTTGAGGTGTCTTGGGATTGTTCGTGCAACGTTAAAATTTGTCTTCTTCTCTCTCATGTCAACAACAAGTGGAGGCAAGTTATGGGAGTCTCTCATTCTCAGTTGTCTGCCCATCGTTCAAATCGAGTGACTTGGGGATGCTTTAAATGCCCTAAGTCACAGTGATGACACTACTAGTGAAAGCTGTTTTTAAGTTTAAGCTATCATGGGAGATAAACAACAAAGATGTTAAACTTAGCCTTAAATAAACTGAATGTGTCTATATATATAGCTCTTATAAACTTATTTAGCATAGGTGATCAAAACGCGCTATTAACTTTTCTAACGAGAACCCCTACTTTTTGTTGTACATTTATCAATAGATGTGCGTTTATTAGGGGTGAGTTTGCATATACAAATCATGGTTGGGGAGTTATTTGTATAAATAAAAAAAGTGTTTTCATTTATGCTTTTTTTTTATAAACATGCACCCATTTTATGCTATTTCTTGTAAATATCTATAAATTACCAAAGAAACTTGGTGATATCTTATACATGAGAAAATAGCTTGAGGAGAATCTATTCACCGCACATGTCTATTTTTCACAAAATTCAAGGAAATTTCAATGCAAAGGGAAAGGAGGTGTTCTATTTGTATTTGCCTTCCTAGGATGAGAAGACACTTGGTAATTTTGATAAGCTATGAAAGGGAAATGACACTATTGACCCAAAAGTGAAAATACTTTTTTGAATCTCTCTCCTCAATTTTTGGTCAACCTTTTCTCTTTCTTACCTCATTTGCATTAAAAAAACAACTCTATTCTCAACTATCATGACCTCGATGGCTTATTATGGCCTCCCAAGGGTCCTAAAATGCATTTATCCACTTCCAAACAACCCATCTTTCTTTTTCTTTATTTTAAATCTTCCATGTTTACATACACTCTTTTGATCTCTCTCTCTCTCTCTTTCTCTCTCTCTCTCTCTCTCTCTCTCTCTCTCTCTCTCACACACACACACACACACACACTACATTTCTATTACTATAAAGAAAATGTAACATTTAATGCACTAGTAACTTGTGTGTAGCGGAAATTGATAACATAGTGAGCATTTCATTAAGAACAAGTACCTAATGAGCATAGAGAGAGTACTTAATTTGAGAAAGCAACATAGCAATTTACACCTAGCTAATTTGGCATTGACAATACTTGAAAAGAGAAAGAAATAGAATAATTGACAACATTTGAGGACCCGATTTACATGGAGCCGGCCCCCCCTCCATAAAGGCTTTGTACTATAGCTTCTCCCATCAAAGGAGACTTTTGTACAATACAATTCTTGTATTCCTTGATAAAACTCGTTGGTGCAATGAAGATGGAAACTTCATGCACCAAATTATGCTTGAAAAACACACCTAGTGTTGGGGTGGCCAAGTGGTCGTGGGAAACCACCCTTGTATACTTGATTTCACCTAATCAATATAGGGAGAAAAAGAGAGAGGGTTGACTCTTCTCTTTCTTCTCCACTAACCCAAACACAGGCTGTTTGTGTATCATCCCCTTCCCTATTCTCTTCTTCCCCTCTCTTGCACACACCTCGTACACGCGTACAACAATTGGTATCAGAGCTGCGGCGACGAATCGTGCGCGCGACCACTCTTCGACGATCGACTCGGAAGCGACAGAGCTCACCGGCTATGGCGGAGCTTGGAGCTTGTGCTTGAGCTTGGCGGTGGCAGCAGATCCGACACGGATCAGAGCACTCGAAGGAGATCAAACTGTTTCTCGGATTCTTGACGCGTGCTGCCCCTCCAAGGCAGAGGTGGAATCTTGAAACAAAATGTGGATTTGCAGATAGAGCTTGAAAAAGCTTGTGAAAGGGTCTGTGTGTTGAACTAGTAGAGCCGACACTTAGCAAGCCGAGCAAGGACATTCAAAGTTTTTGTGTGCAAAGGCATTGAGGGCTCCAAGGGCACATTTAAAGCTTATCAGCAGTGTAGAATTGGGCGGGGGCAACCATTCAGAGTCTTGCTCGCTTGGAAATTGCGAGCAATGCAAAGCTTGAAAGCTCCCGAGGCAGGAACAAAGGAGACTGCTTGAAGCAATACAAGCAGGTCGGGCAAGGAGCACCAGCGTGATGGTCGCTTCATCACAGAATTGACCAATTGGGGCAACAACCAATCGAGCAAGGAGGGCTTAATTGCAAGCTTCGGAACATAGAAGGGGAAATCAAAGCTATTGCAAGCTCAACAAGGAAAGCATCGGACATAGAGGGCGCAATCAGGCAGTAGGCAAATCCTTGGAGGTTTTGGGGCACACTTGGGCTGTGGCATTGATTGGACAGTTGAGCAGAACCAGGGCGGCAACACCGATTTGAGCAATTGAAGGGGAGAAGCCGGCAGTTGTTAGAGGCAAGCATAGCAGCGAGGGAATACCTGAGCTTCATGGTGGTGTGTACACACACACACACACACACACAAAGAAGACTCTGCCGGATTTCCTTCCCGCGAGTCGTGACTCTCATTGTTGGCACTTTTGAGTCTATTTCAGTTGAGATTTACTCCCGATACAAAGGTTACTCTGCCCAAATTTCTACAGCTTCTCACCATAGTTTGGCACCTCTCAAACCCTCTTGTCAGCGATGGCCTCTTCTTTAGAAAAGGAGGAGTATTTCATTTGGAAGTTCGATGGCAGCAACTTCACCATGTGGAAAGAGTGCATGAAAGATGTTTTGATAAACAAAGGCCTCTCAGAACCGTTGAAAGAGTGCGCAAAGGATGATGATTATACACAAGCTCAATGGGAGCTTTTCGATGCAAAAGCCATGGCTATGATACGTCTACATCTAGCCAAGTCAGTCTTCTTCACTATCATAGGGAAGAAAAGAACCAAGGAACTTTGGGATAGCTTATGTTCAGCATCGGAGAGAAAAGTGCATCCAACAAAGTTTTTCTCATGAAAAAGCTTATGAAGCTCAACATGAAAGAAGGTAGCACAGTTTCCGGTCACTTAAATGAGTTCAACTCCTTGTTCAATCAGCTGACATCTCAGGGTTTTTAGGAGTTTGACAATGAACTCAAGTCTATCTTCTTGTTATGCTCTCTACCCAATTCATGGGATATCTTTTGCACAGCCATTAGCAATTCAGCTCCGAATGGCAAGTTAGAGTCCAATGCTGTGATGCGTTGCTCACTGAAGATTCGTCGTAAATCTCTCGATGGTGCTAGTCATGGAGATGCATATATGGTTGGCAGTTCAACAAAGGCAAGAGGCCGTGACAGGAACAAATACAAAAGAAAAAGTAGAGAGCGAAATCCTCGTAGTCCTAGCATACTGCAATGCCAGAAATGTCGAGTGTTACTATTGCCACAAGAAGGGTCATTACAAAAAGGATTGTCGCAGTTTCCTAAGAGATCAGAAAAACATGCAAAAGGATAATTCTGGCAAAGGCAAAACTACAGTAAAGATTGAGGAGCTCAATATTGTTAAGTCTCCCATACCTACCACTGCAGTAGAGGATGCTCCTCCTCCAGTGATGCTCATTTTTCCCACAGAGATTCATGCCGAGGTGACAGCAGATGCCTCAGATGTTCTTATTTTCACTTCAGATCTCACTCCAGATGCTTTGGTTGCACAAGATGAGGGTTATGCACATAATTGGATTCTTCATTCTGGTGCAAGTTTTCATGTCACACCGCATAGAGAGTGGTTTTCCTCTTATGCATCCATGCATGGAATAGTCAAGCTTGGTGATTCCTATGAGCTTGACATTATTGGCATTGGTGATGTGAAACTTCACATGCATAATGGCACTACTTTTGTGCTGCAGAATGTCAAACATGTGCCCAAGCTTACGAAAAGCTTGCTTTCTATAGGGCAATTGGATGATCTTGGCTACACTACAGTTTTTGGTAATCGTTCTTGGATGATCCGCAAGAACAACCTTATCATGATGAGAGGCAATAGAAATGGATCCCTATACTCTTTGTTTGTTTCGAGTGTCGACGAACACTCCATCTATGTTGCCGAGATGTCATCTCTTGAGTTGTGGCATAGCCGGCTAGGGCATACTAGCCAAAAGGGAATGAAAACACTTCAGCATTTTGGCTACTTACCTGTGTTAGATTCCACGGACTTTCCATTGTGTGAGCATTGTCTATATGGCAAACAGACTAGATTGACATCTTCGCCATTGAATAAGAAACTAGGCGAACCTCTAGACTTGGTGCACAGTGATTTGTGTGGTCCAATGCCACATAAAACTCTAGGGGGGGCGAACTACTTTCTCACGTTCATAGATGATTCTACCAGAAAGGTGTGGGTGTATCTCCTTAAGCATAAGGAAAAAGTCTTTTCGACATTCCAAAAATTCCTCGCCATGGTTGAGAACCAATCAGGAAAAAAGCTCAAAACTTTTCGCACAGACAATGGTGGAGAATACGTCTCCACAGAGTTCAAGGATTTTTGCAATAGAAGAGGAATTCGGCGGCAATTTACTGCTCCATACACACCTGCACAAAATGGGATAGCTGAAAGAATGAATCGTACGATTCAAGAGCGAGTTGTCTCTATGATGTCTATGGCGAAGCTTACTCCAGAGTTTTGGAGGGAAGCTGTTCTGACAGCAGTGCACATCATCAACAGGTCACCTAGTTCTCCTTTGAATTTCAAAATTCCAGAGGAATTATGGACTGGCAAAAGGCCAAGCTATGAGCATTTACGTGTATCTGGATGTGAGGCATATGCACATGTGCCTCACATGTGCACATATGCACATGCAAAGTTCTTTGGGCACATGCACATGTGCCCAAAGAACTTTGTCGAAAGTTAGATCCCAGATCACACAAATGCATCTTTATTGGCTATGGTGTAAACGGAGAGATGGGATATCGCCTTTGGCACCCAAAATCAAACAAAGTTATTCGTAGCTCACATGTGATTTTCAATGAATCAAAAATGCACAAGAAGCCCATCAAAGATGTTGAGTACACACGTGTTCGTTTTGAGGATGTATCCTCCGAACCAACTCAGTTCAGTAGTGTTGCACCTACTCCTCAAGTGCAAGATACTACTATTGCTCCGGGGAGAGCAAAGTCCAGCAGTCAGGCATTGAGACGCTCTGAGAGAGTATCACGTGCGCCCGAGCGGTTTGAGCCGGGAATACACCACATTTTGGTCACTGACAGTGGAGACCCAACCTGCTACAAAGAAGCTATACAAATGGAGGATAGCGTTAAGTGGGAGCAGGCTATGCAATCAGAATACAATTCGATTGTGGCTAATGAGACATGGGATTTGGTTGAATTACCAAAAGGCAAAAATGCTTTACCTTGCAAGTGGGTATACAAGAAGAAGTATACAGCGGAAGATCCCGAGCCTAGATACAAGGCTCGTCTAGTTGCCAAGGGTTTCAAGCAACAAAAAGGTGTGGATTTCGATGAGATTTTCTCTCCAGTAGTCAAGATGACTACACTTCACACTGTGCTTGGCTTGGTTGCTATCCAGGACATGGAACTTGTCCAAATGGATGTGAACACAACATTTCTTCACGGGGATCTAGATGAAGATGTCTACATGAAACAACCAGAGGGCTTCGTATCTGAAACCCAAAAACCAACGAGGATAGAATTGGTTTGTAGACTTAAAAAGGCACTCTATGGCCTCAAGCAAGGTTCAAGGCAATGGTATCAAAAATTCAACAAATTCATGCAGTCTCAGGGTTACATAAGAAGTCAAGAGGATCAGTGCTTATACACAAAAATATTGAATGATGGTTCTTTAATCATCTTGATCTTGTATGTAGATGATATGCTTATCGCTCGCAGGCAAATCAATCGATGAGATCAATCAGTTTAAAAAGGTGCTAAGCACTCAGTTTTCCATGAAAGATTTGGGAAATGCAAATCACTTTCTTGGTATGCACATCAAGAGAGACAAGCAACATGGAATTCTTGAATTATCTCAAGAAAAGTACATTCACAAAGTCTTGCAACGTTTTAGTATGCAGGGGGGGGGGGGAAGTCATTGAGTACCCCAATGCAAGCATACTCCAAACTTAGCAAGGAAGACTCTCCCAAGACAGGTGGCTGAGAAAGAGGAAATGGTGAAAGTACCATATTCTTCAGCAGTTGGCAGTTTGATGTACGCTATGGTAGCCACAAGACCAGACATTGCACATGCAGTGGGAGTGGTTAGTAGGTACATGGAAAACCCTGGCAAGAAGCATTGGGAAGCAGTGAAGAAAATCCTCAGATATTTGAAAGGTACAACTAGCAAGTGTTTACGCTTCGGAAACAGTGATGCATCTATTGTAGGTTACACGGATGCGGATTATGCGGGTTGTGTGGATCGTAGAAGATCCACATCTGGCTATGTGTTCATGTTTGCTGAAGCAGCTATCTCTTGGAGATTGTGTCTCCAGGATTGCACGTCTTCATTTACCACTAAGGCAGAATATGTTGCTACGTCTGACGCCAGCAAGGAAGCCATATGGTTGGCTCATCTAGTGGGAGATTTGGGCATCCACGAGGTTCTAGTACTGCATTGTGATAGTCAGAGTGTCATTGCTTTGGCAAAGAATCCGGTGTTTCTAGGGAGAAAAAGAGAGAGGATTGACTCTTCTCTTTCTTCTCCACTAACCCAAACACAGGCTGTCTGTGTATCATCCCCTTCCCCATTCTCTTCTTCCCCTCTCTTGCACACACCCCGTACACGCGTACAACACCTAGTGTCCCTAGCCTCAGTCCCAAGACCTCACACACCTTCAAAAATGGTGAGAGCTAGCATGGAATGAGGAAAGATTGAGAGGAAGAAGGTGTATCTTACGAGAAAGAAGTGCATGGTAGAGGAGATGAGCATGCCATTGAAGCTTGGATCTTGGTTGTATTTGTAGTCCATAGCCAAGAGTTGTTGGTGTAGGCCTCTACTTCTCAATGCTTGGAGAAGGAGATGAGTTCTTCTTGCGCACATGAGTTGTGTGTGTGTGTGTGTGTGTGTAGCATTGTGTTAGAGTAAAATGCAGCCCCCTCTCTCATCTTCGTCGATCCCTCTTGCTATTTGTTCATGATGGCTTCCCATTGGCTCCTATAAAGCTTCGCCAATCACAAATTAGAAGCATAATTGATAGCCTTTTGACAAGTGTCCCCTTTTCTTTTTTGTGTGAGCTCTAGGTAATTAAATGATTCAATTAAACTCTCATTGGACCTCTTAGTCTTTTGGCCAATAGGAATCAGGCAAGCCATTGGGCTGGTGGATGCTCATTGAACCCCTTGGTAGATTGTCCAATAGTCTTCTAGGGAGCTTAATTTATATTTCTTCTTTTATCAAGAAATTTTTAAATGGCATAGACTAACTTTACTCTAGCCTAATTCTCATTGGTCCACCTCTATGGCCATCCAATAGCATTTGAGGGGAGATTGGGAGCAGCTGGGCTAGGAGCCTGACATGTGTCCAGTATTCCCTTTGTGTAAAGGGGGAGCTTTGGTGTGTGTGTGTGTGTGTGTGTGTGTGTGTGTGTGTGTGTCTCATCCCCTACTAAAAGGGCTCGCCCCCTCCTTCCTAGGGATGTGGGAAGACTTTTTAGTCTTCCCATGACCATCCAATTTTCCCCTTGCTTTGGCCATTGGATAAATGAGTTAATTTTTGGAACCTTAGCCTATGGAAGCCTTAATGGAGCTTAACCTTAGGTCTTTTAAGCCCCATTGAAGCACATTGCTCTTTTGCAGACTGTCCCCCTTTGGATCCCTATTTTCTCTCCTTTGGATCCCTGACAGAGATCGGTCTAGCAGCCTTACCAATATTCTAGCTTTTACTCCCCTGGTACTTCCCCATATTAAATAATCAATTTAACATGAGAAAATCATTTGGGAGTATTACATATTAGTTTTTATGATAGAAGAAGTTCCCCAAAGTTAGATATGGCTACTATGTATATACTTTCTAACCATAATTCACATATTTTCTACTTCTATCTCTCATGTCTTAACACCAATGCTCTAAATTTTTTTATATAAATTTCATCCACAAAAAACAACAAAAGGAGGATAAATCTATCAAAGAAGCAACCCCACACGACATGTGGAAAATGACGGTGTCAATTCATTAGTTTATCAACACCAATGCAAAGAAGAGGACTCTTTTAAATTTAGCTAATTTTTCATCTAATCAATTTCACCATTTGAAAAATTTTATTTATGTTGCCCATTGTATATACCCATTTTTTAATACTAATTAGAAATCTAACTCTTAGTAACCTACTTATCTAAATCATAACCCTATCACTTATCTCTTCACTTAAATCATTTATCTCATAATGGAAGCTTTGTATTTGTAAATTAAGAGCAAGTATGCAAATCCTAAGGACTCAGAAACCTAAAAAAGGAGGGTCTCTCTTTTTAAGAAGACAGATAAGTTATGCAACAAGTGAGGAGCTAGAAGACATATGGTCAAGAAGCCCTACATTATGGCCATGATAGCTTAGTGAGTGCCAATTTTCATAATCTTGCATAATGCTTGCTTAAACAAAAAATGCAAAGTGCTTAGCGTTTTCTCTTGATTATTGTGCACTCAACTTAGTGCATGTCAAATGATAGTTGTGCTTGCATAGATAGAAGGAGAGAGATTATATGCGCTTGTTTTGGTGGTCAACAAAGAAGAGGGGTTTTGGCTTCAAGTTTTGGTGATGGTATCTTGGTTTTTGTTCACTAAACATCATGGAATCCACACAAGTTTAAGTTTTCAAGTGCCCTTTTGTTTATTGGTGATTTGGTTGGTGTTTTTTGTGTGTAGCCATAATCTCAAGTAAATCACTATAAGAGGGTGGCAAGGTGGAGGGGACTCCATTGTACCTAAGGCAATGCATGGGGTGGCTAATTTGAGTGTGTATTTGTTGATTTCTAATGGGGCTTGACATTTTAACTCTTGTAAAACCAATTTGTTTAGTCTTGGTGTATTGTGGTTTGCTTTAATTGAGGAGTTCAAATCATTGAGATTGGGTTGGTTTTATTGAATCTATGAGTATGCATGCTTGAGATTTCATCAAGCTAGTGGCTAAAAAGTGTGGTATCCTTCGTTCTCTCTCTCTCTCTCTCTCTCTCTCTCTCTCTCTCTCTCTCACACACACACACACACACACACACACACACACACACACACGTTGTGAAGTCATTGTTTTGGGTCATAAGATCATTAGGAAGAGGATGGGGTCTAGGAGGGCCTCTTTATTTGCCATGAGATTATGGAGGTGATTAACATTCTGACGAATAGGTGCATGCCATGTGTGCAAGAATGGTGGGTGTGTAAAAGAGGTGTAAGAGTGGTCAAAGGATGCACTTTTCCCTCCCAAAAAGAGAGTGAACAACTTATGATTTTTGGCCTTCCATAAATCCTACATACGGTCTCTGATTTGAGCGGACATGGTACATCTGTAATCTACACGCCGAGATCTTTCCATAGATTTGTCACATGATATGGTTTCTCTCGATAGATTTTAAATTTCATTTTGGGGGGAAAATTTGAATTCAAAAAAACTAGCCGTTTTGCATGTTTGAACTGAAAAGATGTCCTTTGATTGCTTTCTTAATACTATAGCTTTGACTCGCTTAAATTGCCAAATACAGAGGCCCTCCTAGATCCCATTCTCTTCCTAATGCTTTGATTTGCAAAGTGGTATATTTGCTTACCTTCTCTCTCTCTCTCTCTCTCTCTCTCTCTCTCTCTCTCTCTCTCTCTCTCTCTCTCTCTCTCTCTCTCTAGTTCGCGATTCAAAAAACTAGGTGGTACCCCTACATTTCTGAAATTTGGGTGTTGTCTTTTTGTTTGGGTTTTATGTGTTATGTTTGTGTTAGGCCCCAAGCCCTATTAGCAACATGGTAGCCTTGAGAAGTGCTTAAAGCCCACTTCTCTTGTTGTTTATCTCAGACTGCTCATTTTTTGGTGCCCCCCACTGAGGAGGGTTTTTGCATGTGTTTAAGTTCAATATTGTGTTGTGAAAATGTCGAAGGTCATGTTGTATGAATACTTAGTTTCTAATATGATTGAGTTGGTTGCATGAATCACAAACTTCTGTATGATCCTACCATTTCACTAGCAAGACAAACCATCCATGTCATTGTGAGGACAAAATTGCAATTCCAACGTGTCATTTGTGGAGTTTTTGGCCCTTATAGATTAGTAGAAATAAATGCATCGATGAACCCTTTCATCTACCTCTTATTAGATACGACCTTAACTTGGATGGGTATATCTTTATTTACTTTAGATATTAGGTTATGTGGTGATGGTGGACAAGGAGTATATTTCTACCCATTTCCCTTTGTATCTCATATTAAGATCACCATTGAAATTAGTGAAAAGATTCATTTTCAACAATGCATGGTGTTCATGTTTGATGCTCAAAGGATATGAGAGATTCTAGCATCCCCAAAAACGGTTATTTTGTCTCTTATAGACTACCACACTTCATTTTGATTGTCACACAACAAATCTCACCATAGCCAAACATTGATTGTGTCTAAGGAGACGAGTCTCTTTCATTTGGATGAATTGATGTTTCAATTCGCTTCAAAGCTTGGTGTGATTAATGTCATGTCATGAGAAATAGTGATTATGTCGGACTAACCTTCATGTGGTTTGTCATTGAAAAACTATGACGTGCTATAATTTTGAAGACATCCCAATCTTCTTTGGGGCTTTAGATGAATATTTTGACCATTTTTCGCTAAGTTTAAAATGATATGCCACATCCTTGGCAAGAGGAATGATGTTGAGAAGCGGGAATTGTTGTTATTATGTCTTAGAGACAATGCAGTTTTGGAATATGTCTTTTCAAATTCGAGAAGGCTATGCTCAAATATCTAGATCTTTGGAGATTGGATCCTCTAAAGCACCAACAATGGATCAATCATGCACTTCATTAAAGAGGCTTCAACAAAACGGTGAAGAGTACTATATGTATGAGGAAGAGTTTGCTTGTTAATGAGCAAGATGCAGATTCACTTCAACTTTTCCAGACTATTTGAAGATGGATCAATTTATTGATGGCTTGTCTCTTTTTCTAAAGACAAATTTATCTTGTAGTGGACCCTCTACCTCTAAAGAACCAGACTCTATTGTTTTACAAATACTTCTACATCCAAAATGGAGTCACACATGATGTCACAAAGACATCCTAACAGGAAGATGTTTCAGTCAAGAAGTCTTGTCCTTTGCAATAGTTCTTTCCTTGTACCCCATCAACTGAGGAAGACAAACTTTTTGACAAGCACAATGAATAGATGCTAAATTATGATCAAATTGTTGAAGCGTGTGGTAAAGATTTTGTTTACATTTCTTTATCTCTATTCGACTACAACCAACCAACATTTGGAGGAGGATGTTGCAAATGACATTGAGGATGATTCAATAAAGGACATAAAATCCAATATCTTGGAGGACCAATTGCAAAGGAAGCTTTTGTGCAATGCAACTCTATGGACAATCAAGATCTTGAAGGTAATTTTGACCCTATGGAAAGTTCTGAGAGTGCTTCTTGTTTGAAAGAAGAGAGTGAAGAAGACCACTAAATCATAGCTGAAGAGATCATAGACTACCTTGATCATACAAAGATGACCATGGACATGGATTTTTTGCAAGAAAAAGTAAAAGAGTGTGAAGTGGATCCATGTGAGGGTGATCTTCAAGAAATGTGTGAGGATATTATAAAGATTTGGTATGGCCCATGTATGCTAAGCATGGAAGAACCTACCATAGAGGAAGCAGATGTCACAATTCTAGAGAGTAACCAATTAACCTTTGAGGTGGGAGAATGTGAGGAGTTTCAACCTTGTCAAGGGGGAGGGGCCTTAGAAGTGGATGGAGGACTGCATGGGAGAGAATTAGGAAACAATATCATAAAAGAAATCTATCAAAATGTATCATTCTCACCAATGGTGTATGAGTGAGTGATGGGACTATCTCCTAGCAAGAAAATCCAAGTCTTTGAAGCTCCAATTAGCTTAACATGACAAATTTGAAAATAGCTTATCAATTGATGAACTTGGATGAAAAGGAATACCCTAGGGAGTTTAATGGATACCAACTCAAGCCTTATTTAAGACACATCCTTCCAGGAGATTTGGTGATAGAACAAGACAATGAACAAACCAAGGATGTATGCTACTATTGTTGCACTTCTCACAGATTGAAATCGTATAAAAGTATACGCATAACCCACGAAGGCAAAGTGGTATCAAGAATAAAAGGAAGATTGAAGAAAGTATTAAAAGATTACGTAAAAATTTCATTTAAGTGCACGTCAGTTGATGGTACATAAATAAGCCATTCACTAAGGGGAAGGGCTAATTGATAGATTTTTTTTTTGTACAATTATCATGAGAGAAGAAACAATAAAGACCTTGAGACTAGGACTAAACAAACCAAACATGTATATATGTATAGCTTTAATAAACTTATTTAGCATAGGTAACTACGACATGCTATTAAATTTTCTCATGGGAACCCCCACTTTTTGTTCTATATGTGTGCCTTTATTATAAGGGGTGAGTTTGTATATATAAATTATGGTTGGAGGGTTATTTGCCTAAATAAACAAAAGTGTTTTCACCATGATTATATTTTACATATACCATTTATGATACTATTTGTGAATATCTATAGATTACTAAATAAAGGTGGTGATATCTTCTACATGGAAAAATAGCTTGAGCAGTTTCTATTCAAAGCACATGTCCATTTTTCACCAAATTCAAGGAGATCTCAATGTAAAAGGAAAGGAGGTGTTTTATTTGTATTTGTCTTCCTAAGATGGTTGGTAGTTTTGATAAGCTATGGAAAGGGAAATAGTACTATTGACCTCCACACACTTTTTTTTTTTTTACAAAACTCACAATTGTAAGTTATATTGATGAAGTCAGCAACAAGTTCCTGTCATGCCCGGGCTGAGCCATGACAACTTCCCATGGCCATGAGGAGCCACCCCATGGCAAGAGATGAGGTCACATATTTACCCAAGGGAGTCAGCCATAGCAGAGCTCAAGGCCTTGTTCCACTCATTTGAGTTAATTTGTCTTCTGTTTTCAATGATCACCTCCTTGCTTTCTTGGACTATCTTCATAAACTTAGTTGTTTCCAATGTGCTCTCAAATAACCTATCGTTCCTTGCCTTCCAGACTTGACAAAAATAACAATATCTCACAATTTGTGTGACGATGAGAAGTGCTTGGCTCTTAAATACCTTCCCTCCCAAAAAAGATAATTCTTGAAGAATCCTATTTTCCAGGTTTTATGGACCCATTTGCAAATTTTACTAGCGAGGCCACAAATTGTTGGGCACTCCTTGAATAGGTGAGTGAGGTCTTCACTAGTTGATCTGCATTGTGGACATCTATCAGGTCCAATCTCTTTAATGCACACCTTCACCCCAACCGGTATGGCTCCCCATAGAACCTTCCATACGAACACCTTCATCTTATGTGTCCAAGGGGGCACCATATATTCCTTACAACTATCTTCCACCTCGCCTCCAATCAGTGTTTTTTCCACTGCTTATTAATCAAAGAGAACCAATCCTTTGAATACATTAGTGTACAATATACTTCCTTGGTTTGAGGTTTAAGAAAGTGTCTATTTTTTGGCCACTGCCAATATTTCCACTCAAGCTTGGATTCATCGTTCGGCAAGCACACCTTCACAACCCATTCTAGAGCTCTACTAATCAACAACCTTTCTGTCCCATTTAGGTTCTACTGTAAAGCGAGCTGGTCTGTTCCTTTCCAATTACAACTATTGTAATCCCATAGTTTTCCAAGACGTTTAATACCTTTGTTATTGGTTGTCCTAGCAACTTCTCTCCAAAATGGGGTATGTTGGATGCTTCCAATCTTGGAGAGCTAGGGGGACCAATGAGATATGGAATTTTAAAAATATCCAAACCAACTCTCCTCATTCCAAGGTCTCTGTTTCTCTGTTACCTTTTTGAGCGAGTTATCATGTCATACCGCTAAGTTTAAGGACAACCCAACAAGGGGCAAGCAACTTGTTGTGCCCTTCAAGCCCTTTACAATGACCACCTTTTGAGCATACCTTAGAGTTATCTATTATAGCCTTAGCCATAACGGCCCAAGCTTGGTTTTATTTTGTGAGCATAACCACAAGCTTGGTGCATTGGGCTTCTTCTGCATGAATGCTAAAGTTAAGGATCTCGAGACCACCTTGCTCCACTTAGCCCATTGCCACGGTGTTGAGTCTTTAGTGTTGTTCTTCCACAGGAATCTCTTAGCTGGTTTCAAAAACTCTTTCCAGTTGCATTTGACAAGCTTAAGCAATGGCCCATCGAAAGCTATGTATGGAAGTAAGAAAGAATTGATATCCTTTATTCTACTCAAAAAGGGGAGCAGCACATACTCCCACCTTCACATCTTGCTCTTCACCTTCTCCATCACCCAGAGGAATCTTTGCTTGTGGGTTACATCCACCCTCAAAGGGGCTCCCAAGTGCCAAAAAATGCTCCCCTTAGTTATAATCTCCCCTGTCCACATTGATGGATCGAATGAGTCAATTCCAAAGAGAGAGATCAATCTCAACTTTTCGATGCTACACTTTCCCATTATGAGGAGAATCCATCGTGCGTAAGAAAAATCACTCGTCGAAAAACAAAAAAATTCATGCATATCAAAATATTCCCTTTTTGCCAGAATATTATGGTTGGATGACGGCCAAAAAGTGATCAAAAAATGGCTGATCGGTTGGCCGGTGGGCGGAAGTCTTTGGCTAGTGGCCAATTTCTAGGCAGACGTGTCTTCTCAAAGGCGTCCACACATGGACACATGGGAGAATTCAACTTGGACTTGTTTACACAAGGGTGGCTACACACGGTTGTCTCTCATGAGAGACGGCAGCCCTTTTGGCCTATAAAAGGAGGCCTCTTCTACACACAAAATGCATTGTGAAGTTCATGAAACAAGGTGTGTGTGAGGTGGTGAGAGTGAAGCAAGGTAGGAGTTCCATTAAGGGTATAGTCCCTTGTAACCTACTACTAGTTTGACGTACTAAATCCATTGAGTGGCTGCTTTCCGTGGATGTAGCCCACATCGAGTGAACCATGTATATTGTGTGTGCTCTGTCTGTCTCTCTCTCTCTCTACTCTATAATCTCTTGTGTGTGAAAATTATGTCTCTCCATTTGGTAAACTACTCTAATATCTACTTAGCTACGCCCTATTTCCTAACAACTCATATCAGAGCAAGGTTTGCCCGTAGCTAAAGTATCTTAAGGAAAGTATTCCTTGAATTGAGTGGGAGTAATGGCAGAGGACGGTAAGCTCAAAATTAATAAGTTCAACTATAAAAACTACCAACATTGGAAGATGCAGATTGAAAACTATCTCTATCGAAAGGACCTTTATTGGGTACTAGGCATCTCACAAAGAAGCGTGCAATGATGGTAGATGAAGCATGAGTTTTGCTTGACCAATAGGTGTTAGTAAAAATCCGGCTAAGCTTGGCGTCGACGGTGGCCTTCAATGTTTTGGAGATGAAGATCACGAAGGACTTGATGAAGTCACTTGACGGCCTCTACGAGAAACCATCGGCATTCCCAATAATCTCATGAAGCTCTTATTCCATCTAAAAATGGCAAAGAGTGGTTCAGTTGAAGAACACATAAACAACTTTAACACCAACATAAGTCAACTTCGATCGATGAAGGTCAATTTTGATGACAAAGTGCGAGCCCTCCTTCTACTATCGTCTCTACTATTGGATAGTTGGGACAGCCTTGTGATGGTTGTAAGTAACTCTGTCTCTGACACAATGACCCTCAAATTTGATGATGTTGTGGGTGTTCTCCTAAGCAAGGAAATGCGAAGGAGAAGCAGAGGTGAATCATCAAGTGATGCACTATCAACAGAAACGAGGGGAAGATCAAAAGAGAGGTTCCAAAACCAAAAGGGTCATGATCACTCAAGGCGGAGCAAGTTAGGCACAAAGTCGGTTCTTGAATGTTGGAACCACAGCAAGAAGGGCCATGTCAAGAAGGATTGCTGGTCCAAAAACAAGAAGGAGTCGGAGTCTCAAGACAACAAGCCAACATCGTTGGCCAATGTGGCAAGTAAAGTAGAGCAAGATGCTCTAATTCTGTCATTAGACAATGTCTCTAATTGATGGATAGTAGACTCCAGAGCTTCATTTCATGAAACACCACACAAGCAACATTTCCAAAATTACACCAAAGGTAATTTTAGGAATGTGTACTTGGGAGATGATGAATCTTGTGAAATTGTTGCCAAAGGTATAGTTTGTGTCAAAATTGCAAATGGAAATGAATGGAAGCTTAAAGATGTTAAGTATGTTCCTTCTCTTTGTAAAAATGATCTCTACAGGAAAATTGGATGATGAAGGTCACAACATTGCATTCGGAACCAAGCGTTGAAAGATCTCAAAGGGATCTTTGGTGGTTGCCAAAGGAGAAAAGGTTGGTACAATTTACTTGTGTACTGTCAGCACACAATCTTCAACTTGTGCAATAGCTATAAAAGTCGATGGTGTGGTGTGGCATTACCGGCTTGGCCATATGAGTGCTAAGGGAATGTAAATCCTTCAATCAAAGAAGCTTCTACCAGGTTTGAAAGAAGTGGACTTAGAGTTTTGTGAGAATTGTGTTTATGGTACACAAAAGAGGGTAAAATTTCAAAAGTCAAGAAATGAAAAAAAAAATCCTTAATTTGGTTCATTCTGATGTTTGGGGTCCTGCAATTACACCATCCCTTGGTGGCTCATTGTACTATGTAGCATTCATAGACGATGCAACTAGGAAAACATGGATTTATGAAATGAAGAATAAATCCGATGTGTTTTCCATATTTCAAAGGTGGAAAGCCTTTGTGGAGAATGAAGCAAGTACCAGGCTTGAATGCCTCAGATCCAACAATGGAGGCAAATATTGCAGCCAAGATATTGAAAGATTTTGTGCTAACAATGGCATTCGGAGGCAAAGGACAACCCCAAAGGCACCTCAAAAAAATGAAATTTGGGAAGGATGAATAGAACAATCATGGAGCAAGCCTGAGGCATGTGGCTACATGCAAACCTACTGCTTGAGCTTTGGGCTAACGCAGTAAGTGCGTCTGTGTATTGCATTGGATGGGGGAGTTTCAGAAGAGGCATGGACAGGTAAACCGGTGAATACATTTCTCAAAGTGTTTAGATGTGAGGTTTTTATGCACATAGATAGAAGCCTAAGGTCAAAGTTAGATGCAAAGTCCAAAAAGTGTTTCTTCATTGGCTATGGAGAAGCTGACTTTGGGTATCGCCTATGGAATCCTGAAGATGGTAAAATCTTTAGAAGTAGGGATGCAATTTTCTACGAACAAAATATGTACAAAGATTACTTGGAAAGAAAACAAACAAAAGATACAGGCTATGAGTACATGGAGCTTGAGGACGGTGAAGACTCAAGGAGCGATAACAACGTGCAACAACGTCAACCAAGTGAGGATCATCAACCTATGTCCCAACCTATGTCCCAAAGATCTATGAGAGCAAGTAGACCTCTAGAAAAGTTCGTTCCTTCCTTCAACCATTTCTTGGTCTTAGATTTTGGAGAGTCGGAATCATATGAAGAAGCTATGCAACACAAATTCAAATAACAATGGATGAAGAGCATGCAAGTGGAGATGGATTCATTACATCTCAACCAAACTTAGGAGTTGGTTGAGTTGTCTAAAGGTAAGCAGGCACTGCAGAACAAATGGGTGTACAAGCTGAAGAAAGAAGAAGGTGGGAAGAAAAGGTACAAGTCTACGGATACTTGGTATGAAGATATTAAGGGACATGACAAAGAAAATAGTTTAGCTATCTCAAGAGGATTACACCAAGAAGGTACTAGAAAGGTTTCAATGCAAGATGAAAATATGGTTTCTACACCTTTGGCTAGTCACATTAAACTAACTAAGGATATGTGTCCAAAAACACAAGAGGAGATAGCCTATATGTCTAAAGTTCCACATGCTATAGCTATAGGTTCTCTAATGTATGCTATGGTCTGGAGATGACCAGATATTGCACATGCAGTGGAAGTTGTGAATAGGTTCATGGATAATCCAAGTAAATAGCATTGGCAAGCTGTGAAGTGGATACTTAGATATCTAAAGGGGGCAACCACGAATGCTTTGTATTTTGGAGGCACCACCATTTTCTTGCAAGGGTATGATGATGGAAGGATCCCTAACTTTGAGAAAGATTTTTCAAGAAATCTCTAAACCGAGCAAACGAGCAAGCTACAATAACAAAAAAGCAAGGAGTGAACACTAAGCTAGCAATGCCCAAAATTGAAAATTTTGACATGTCAATAAAAAGATATATAGTGCTATTATAATGTATGCAGCTTCTGGACAAGTGTCTATGAGTTGCAAGTCCTCTAATATGCAAATCTAATGAGCTAGTGATGGATGCAAAATAGAAATCTTTGATATGGACTATAATAGATTAAGGACTAAAATAAGAAATTACAAATAATACCTAGCAATTTGCACAAGCATTAGTTTTACAAACACTTTGAATTGTGTCCATTCTAGAAACCTCTTTCTCAATTTTAGACCATTTTGAATTGTGTCAAGCTAGAAACCCCTTTCTCAGAGTAATGGTAGAATGCTCCCATAAAAAAAGGGTAACTTTTCCTATTTTAGGTGTAGTTACAAATGTAGGGCCCATAGAAAATAGCTATAAACAAAAATCTACTATTAGAACGCAAGGGTAGATCCACACTAACAAATCAAAAGGGTTTTCACAAATTCCCTTATAAAAAATAGCTCACAATTCTCATGGCTTTTCTATTTTGTTCACCATCATAACACATAGCTAGGTTTGGTATGGGTGCAAGATTTTTGCCTCTACTAATAGGGCGAGTAATTTTGTCACAAGAAGCCATCATGCCTCCCACTATTATTCTCACATTTAAAAGTATGGCAACATAGTGTGCTTCTACTGCCTTGTCTTTGCTTAGCTAGCTAGGTGTGACATTGGAGGTTGGGGGACTATCTGCCTTTGTAGCCCTCGCACACAAATGCCCCCCATTTGCAAACTTTGCTAGGTGCATTTGTGTGCAAACTTTGCTAGGTGCATTTGTGTGCAAGGGCTACAAAGGTCCATGTTTAGGAAAGTTTGCCTCAACTTAGCCTTGAGCTAATTGAAAATCAAGATTACAAGACTACAAACAGTTGTAAAGGGAATATAAAGTCAAAAAAATATACAAAAAATAGTTCAAAAATCCTACCAATTTGTAAAAATTTTCCTTGTACTTCTGGTTTGCATGTTTACAAGGCGGAAACCCAATGGTTTAGGAGAAAGAGGACACGACCCTCTCAACTAAAATCGAGTGGACACATACCAATAACACTATTCTTAGATGGTTTCCCAGCCAGGGCTTGCCAAAAGAACTCTCTTGTGATTGAAGAGAATAAGGGCATACAAAAAATTAATCGACTGTTAGGTCAAAATTTGAAGCATTTCTTGAATTTCTTATTCTTCAAATCATCTAGTCGGGATGTTGTAATTTCAAATCGTAGTTGTCTCTTAGCTTGAACTTGCCTCCAATTTGGAGGTTGATCAAAGCCTTAAGATATGCAACTTGACCATCCATGTAGAGTAGGATAACAATCTTTGATTCGAAACCAGCTTTCATTTGATGCCTTCATCATACTTGCAGGAGTAGGTCACTGTAGGTTGGTTGCAATAGCTTGTTTTGACTATCTGTTGATCTGTTGTTGCTAGAAAAGAGAATTGTGCCAGCAGTTGATGTAGAGAGTCGTGGAGATCAAGTATTGGACCATTTGGCTTCGATGACGTATAAAATGAGTAAATGGGTAGGATTGTGATTAGCTAATGAAAGTTGTTTGAAAATGATCAGCTTCTTTGCTTTGCTGGTTGCTAAAGAGGATGTAAAAGAGAGCAAACCTTATTAAAATCAGTCCGCTCTTGCGTTTTTTGCCTCTTGCCAATAATGTTTCCCTTGATCCACCATGAAATTACTCACTGGTCTTTTGTTGCTCGACATCAAACAAAGCCGCAAATTTCTTAATGGTGCCCATCCACATCTTTCCTTTGCCCTAGGTTTTATCTCTTGTGCTATGTTTTCAATTGCCCTATCAAAATCTCTATCAAATGACTGGCTGCAATGGAGTCATCTCATCAATAGTTGTTTGGGCACTTGGTATAAGCCAATTAAGTACTTTGCTTGATTGATTGAACTCCAACATGTCTTGAACTTGGAAGAACTGAATCACCGTCAGGGATGATAGTCTCACCCTTCTTTCACGCAGCCTCTTGGCTATTCCCATTATTGTGCTGCTTTCAATGTCATGTTGGAGACTCTCTCTCTAGCACCGTGCATTGGCGTGCACCCGTGAAGGTAGTTCAAGGCACGGCAGAAAACACATGCACTCTCTCTCTCTCTCTCTCTCTCTCTCTCTCTCTCTCTCTCTCTCTCTCTCTCTCTCTCTCTCTCTCTCTCTCTCTCTCTCTCTCTCTCTCTCTCTCTCTCTCTCTCTCTCTCTCTCTCTCTCGTCGGTGTGCGCCCTTTAAAGCAGTTCAAAGCCGTGTTTAGATGAGGTTCCCGCTCCCTCTTGGCCAGTTCACATGAAGCTTCGGTTTGCAACTGATTAGCAATTAGTTGCAAACAATTTCATGTCCATTGAAGATTTCATGGCAAAAAATTGCACAACTAGTGGCGAACCAGT
The DNA here is from genome assembly GCF_014529385.1 of Adiantum capillus-veneris. Lineage (NCBI taxonomy): Eukaryota > Viridiplantae > Streptophyta > Polypodiopsida > Polypodiales > Pteridaceae > Adiantum > Adiantum capillus-veneris. The sequence continues at coordinate 109,004,225 of NC_140945.1, read as the reverse complement.
TGCGAGGCTGCTCCTAGTCCTGAAGGTGGAGCAAGCTGGCAACCGTAGAAAACAAAAAGACTGTGTTTTGGAACAACGCGTTGTTTTCCACGTTTTCAAAGGAAAAAATACTTTTGTGATCTCCTCACATCGGCTACACTCCAAGTCTCCATGTAAACATAAATATCATGGTCGCTCGTTGCTCATAACTGCGCAACCTTCAGACCATGTGAACTGGCTCTCTCTTTCTCTAGCACCGCGCACCAGCGTGCACCCTTGCAGGTAGTTTAGATGGCAACCACGTGTTGCAACAAAAATGCTCCCGAGTACAAACCGCCAGGGAAGACAAGCTACAACGTAGGTGATTGGCTAGCTAGAAGTTGGCAATGTAGGTGGTTGGCTGGGGACAAGTGAGGTAGGGAGCCAATGCTACTTTTGAAAAGAGGGTTGAAGCAGTCCGTGCTGTTGAGCAATAATGCTTGGGGCATTGCTAGTTTAAACAAAGCTGAAGGGGCATGAGAGCCAATCAACAACTGCATGCACTAGAGAGCACCGATGGTTGTGAGCACTAGCCAAGCGAGGGGGTACAGATTTGACACCCAAGGTGTGACACCAACACCAACACTAGACTATTGCAGGATGTAAATGTGGAGGTTGCAAACGTTGAGTGCGACAGTGCGACGAGAGCTCTATTCAGACGAGGTTCCCTCTCCTTGCATTCCACCCTCCTATTCACACAAGGGTTGTAGTAACTCAATAGGCCTAGCAATAAAGAATAAAAGCGTCTATTTAAATAAAGGTTTGAGGACAAAAACCAACAATAGCGAAGCTAAACAACTTGACACAAGCAGGTTTATTCAAAGTAGAGGATGGAAGAGTTGGTTTTTCTTGTGCGGGGGACATATCGCACAACTTTGCAATGTGCACAATTGTTGCTGCCACATCTTGTGAACGCCTCCCAAGGCACATGATAGTTTTGATTGAAACTATTGTGGATATTCTAAATTTTCCCAAAAAAAATCCTCAACCAATGTGAAAAAGGGCACACTTCAAAGTTGCAGGACGACAAAAGAAGACATGTTCCCCATTGATGTAGGAAAGGCACACTTGAAAACCTCCAAGTTTAAAGTTAATATTTGTAACATTTAATGGCCTAGTAACTTGTGTGTAGCGTAAAATAACATGAACATAGTGAGCATTTCATTAGAATAGGTTCCTAATGAGCATAACAAGAGTGCTTGGGTGGAAAGAGCAACACAAAGCATAACACCTACTTAGATAGTATGAACAATACTTCAAAAAAGAGAGAAATTAAGCTATTGACAAGAGTTGAGGACCAGATTTTCATGGAGCTGGTCCCCCCTCCAAAAGGCTTTGTATTATAGGTTTCGTCCATCAAGAGAGAAATTTTACAATACGATTCTTTGTGTTCCTTCAATATTAGCTAGTGCAATGAAGATGGAAGCTTCAAGCACTAAGCAAAACACTTATAAAACACAACATCAATTCCCTCATGGTCTCAGACCCAAGACCTCACACACCTTCGAAGATGGTGAGAGCTAGCTGGGTATGAGAGTAGATTGAGAGGAAGGAGTAGTCTTACAAGAAAGATGTAGATCTCCTCTCATAATCACTCATATTAGCATAGCATATCTTAGTAATTAGCATGGTATAGGAGATGAGCATGCATTGAAGCTTGGATCTTGGTTTGATTTGCATCACAAAGCCAAGAGTTGTTGGTGTAGGCCTCCCTTCTCACAAGCTTGGAGTAGGTGATAAGATTTCCATTAAAGCTTGAGAAGGAGAGAGAGAGAGAGAGAGAGAGAGAGAGAGAGAGAGAGAGAGAGAGAGAGACTTCTTGCTTCACACATGAGCTTGTTCTGAGTGTGTGAGATAATCTCTTGAAAATTCAGCCCCCTCTCTCTCTTGGTCGACCCCTCTTCCATTTTACTCATGCAGGCACCCCATTGGCCCATGCCAGGCTTAGCCAATGAAATTTAAGCAGCATAAGTGATAGCCTTCTGACATGTGTCCTCCTTTCCCCATTTGTGAGAGCTTTAGGTAATTAAATAATGCAACTAAACTCTCATTGGACCCCTTTGTCTCCTGGTCAATAGGAATCGGGCAAGCCATTGGTTGTTGAATGCTCATTGGACCCCTTGGGAGACTGTCCAATAGTCTTCTAGAGAGATTAATTCTTATTGGTTATTTTATTAAGTGTTTTTAAATTAATTAAACTAGATTTACTCTAGCCTAATTCTCATTGGTCCACCTCCATGGCCATCCAATAGGATTTGAGTACACCTTGTGGGCATATGGGCTAGGGAGCTGACATGTGTCCCTCATTCCCTTTGTGTAAAGGAGGCTTGTGAGTGAGTGTGTGTGTGTGTATGTGTGTGTGTGTGTGTGTGTGTGTGTGTGTGTGTGTGTGTGTGTGTGTGTGTGTGTGTGTGTGTGTGTGTGTGTGTGTGTGTGTGTTTTCTCTCATCCCCTACTTGCAAGGCTCGCCCCCTCCTTTAAGGATTCATGAAGACTTTTGCGCACACACACAAAGCATCCAATTTTCCTAAGCTTAACCATTGGACACAACCTTCGATTTTTGGAACCTTTGCATTTTGAAAGTCTTAATGGGCTGAACCTTAGGGTTTTTAAAGCCCATTGTTGCACCTTGCTCTTTTGCAGATGGCCCCCCCTTTGGATCCCTATTTTCCCTCCTTTGGATCCCTACTGTGGCCGGTCTCCCAACTTAACCAATATTCTAGCTTTTTCTCCCCTGGCACTTCCCCATATTAAATGATCAATTTAACATGAGAAAATCATTTAGGAGAATTAGATATTAGTTATTATGACAATATTTGAAGCATTTGCCTGTTTTTACAATAAAACTCATAAAATTCTAGCGATTTTCAAGCTCAAGTCCCCAGCCGGGATTTCTCAATTGAGGCCATTAAATATATAGAACGCCACCAATTTTTACAAATAATTCTTGAAACCCTCACGATTTAAGCTTAAATTTGAAGCATTAGCTGACCTTTACACTGAAACTTGTAAAATTTGAATGTTTTCTTAATCAAAAGCTCAAACCACTTTAGCTAGTTAGAAATACATTACATCTCAAATTTTTGTTAACTATGTGTGGAACTAATTGTAGATCACAATCTTCCAAAGGTAAGCCGGCATGAACTATGTTATGTTGCAAGAGGTTGGGACATAGAGGGAGGTCTTGTGTGACCTTACCGACAAAATGTTACGTAGGCTGATGGGAAGCGTAAAAGCATTATGGCATTATGTAAGAGACTCACCAATTAAGAGACTCGCTCGAACTATAGGTTGCTCAAAAAACTTTGTTCGGTGTGGTAAAACTCGTGTTGATGCAGGTATGGCATGTGACAAAGACACTCAAAAGAGCACTACTAGCTACATCTTCACCATTGGAGGCACAATAGTAAGTTGGGCTTCAAAGCTAGAGAAAGTGGTCTCACTTTCTACCACGGAAGCAGAGTATGTAGCAATGACGGAGGCAAGCAAATAAATTTTGTGGCTTCACAGATTCTTGGAGGAGCTTGGATACAAGTAAGACAATTGTCTTTTATACAGTGATAGTCAAAGCGTCATTCATCTTGCAAAGAATTCATTCTTTCACTCAAGGACAAAGCACATCAAGATGAGATATCACTTCATACATTCTGTTTTGGAAGAGGGAGAGCTAAAGCTAGGAAAGGTGCACACAAGTGAGAAAAGAAGACATGTTTACAAAGGTGGTCAACAAAAAGAAGTTGAGCTTTTGCTCATCTTCAATTGACATTCAAGGATAAGAAGACACGATGGAAAGTAGTCATAGGTTTGGTCAGAAGATCGGTCTGTAAGTGGGATATTCTTAAGTTTGGACCGTGATTTATCCCTTGTAACTTTTAGTTTCAAAAGCACACATTTGTAAGTGTAATGTACCTAGCATTTATCCATATAAGTCATTTCAGTTATTTTGCAAAGTAATTGAGATTCTCAATTTTGTCAGTCAACATGAGTTTATCAGAGCAATCGGATTGAAAATCGGGTTCAGAATCCATTTATTTATGGTCTTTCTTTATGTGGAACAATAGGTTTATGTGGGAAACCTAATCTATGTGTGAAGAAAAACCTTAAAGATAGTATTTTTAGAAAAGTAAAAGAGGTGAGTCAAAATTAGAATACTTGTTTCTTTCTCTCTTCCAAATTAGAATGGGAACTAGTAAGTATAGAGCTTTTTAAAATCGCGCATAGGATTCGCGTACCAAAAAAAAAAAAAAAAGAGCCGCAATGACACGCGAGCTTTTTCCTTCTCCTATTCTTGAAACCTCTCAGTATTCTTAGCACCCCCTAAGGCCTATATAAAGGACCCTTCTCCTCTCACTTTTAACACACACATCTACAGAAGCGGAAGCTCTCTTGCAACGACGCGTCGGAGGAAGCCTCTCTCCCTTAACCTCTCACCTTCAAGCCATCTCCATCTCCAATCTTCGACGTGACTTCACCTGATTTGTGAACACACTCTCTCTCTCTCTCTCCAACAACGCGCTTTTCTTTTCTCCATTCTGAAGCTATGGCTCCGAAGCGTGTAACACGAAATTATAAGGACGTCCATGCCGTTGCACCACCAAGGAAGGTGGGAAGAAAGATGTCTACTTCGAACTTATCTCATGCGGAAGCATCAACCAAAGCCGTCCAACCTCCAGCACAGGAGTTAGCTGCACACGCTGCAAATCCGGTAAGACAAATTTATAATTCTGCATTGCTATTCATGTTTGACTTGGGAAGCTAAGCATAGGAAATCCCTTCAACTGTCCGAGAAACGTGATCTTATCACAAGAAACAAGCATGTGTTTTCATAGATTAATGAAAGGACTCTTTCATAAATTGTTACTGTTTGTTGAATTGTTATTGCTTAATAAATTGTTATTGTTTGATAAATGGGTTTTGACTAATATTAAGAATTGGTTGATCATGTTTGATGAATCATTAATGAGAAGAATGGTTGAAAGAATATATTTTGTTCTCGCGGGTAGCGAAATGCCTCGCAGGTACCGGGATGCCCCACGGGTAACACGATGTCTGGCGGTTAGCAAGATGCCTCGCGGATAGCAGGATGCCTGGCGGTTAGCAAGATGCCTCGCGGTTAGCGAGATGGGAAGGTTGCGTAATTCGCGGTTAGCGAATAAATCCTTTGCAAAGGCTCTGTTGGTTAGACAGAGAAAGTCCGCGGGTAGCGACAAAATCATGAGAAATTGGAAAAGTTGTTTTTGTTGAAAAATAGGGTTTCCTTCATTAGCATTGTTTGAATTGTTTTGGTATTGTTTAAAGGGCTGTATAAAAGAACCTGTGTTTGGAATTAATTAAGGAACACTATTTGTATATGTAAAACAGTGTGGAAAAAAGTGTGCATGTGGGGTGGAAAGTGGGGACTGCATCAGGTTGCCAGTCAAGGATGGGTGGACTCGATTAGTCGAGTACTTTTCGCTTTGTCTCAGTTAGTTAGAGATTTATCCCATGTCATATTTCGGATTTAAGAATGGCAGCCGTGCCTCTTAAACGCAGGGAAAAAGGCGTTTTTTTTGGATCCTTAATATGTGAAAGGGATTTTCTTCTCTTATAATGTAAGATCTAGAGTCCATAGAACCTTTAGCCTCATCGACCTGGCTTGTGGAGTAGGGTCTTGCAACTACGAGCACAATAGATGGAAGTCTTCTTCTCTTTCGTTGCTTGTATCCTTGCTTCGCATTATCAGAGTAGGGTGTCATCAACGGATTTAGAGGATAAAGAAGGCTATCTTCCAAGTCGCCCCGATCTTTTAGGACGGGAACCTTACAGTTGGTATCAGAGCCTAGGTTAAAAAGATTTAGTTGGCTACTTCAAACTTCTTCATGTGTATGGTTTTCTATTCCCATTACAAATCTCGCAAGGATATTACAATATGCCGATTGATGTGTATCATAGTTATGGTTGAAACCTCTATTATGTTTGCTCTTGGAGAGATCTTTTGTAGACTCCTATGTAACATTTTGATGACTTTATGATTAAAAGATTGAGTTTTTTCTACAAAGACATTGTTTGACTGGTTAAGTCATGTAAGTGAGTTTTTGTGTAGATTGGATGACCCATGACTGGTTAAGTCATGTGATTAAGATAATCATGACCAATTAAGTCATATGATTGAGTTGACGGATTGGATAAGTCATGATTGGTTAAGTCATACGAATAAGTTTTGATGGACTGATTAAGTCAAGATTGGTTAGGTAATATGATTGGGTTTTAATGAATCGGATAAGTAAGGATTGATTAAGTCATACGATTGAGCTTTTAGTGGACTGGATAAGTCTAAGTTTCGAAAGTACCCTATTGGTTTGAGTTATTACAATCATTGATGTACACTCAGGAGAATCCTCAAATCACTTCTACATTGGAAAACCCTCAGAACGATACTCTCTATACGGAGATTTAAGAGAAGAAGTTGTTGCTCAAACAAATGCAACCATCTTATTTTAAAGGAGAGGGTAATGATATTGATAAAGAAGAAGAAGTATGGATTGAAGCTATGGATGGTTACTTCTCTGCTGCAAGGACCACACCTGCAAATCAAGCGATGTTAGGGATGTATCGGCTCTCAGGGGAAGCGAAATTATGGTGGAAACAACATTGTCGTGACATGGGAGTGTTGGGGAGAACTCTTAGAGTTGGCGGGAAATCAAACAAGCGGTGAAGGAAAGATATTTACCTCCTGTCCATGAAGCGATAAAGATGAATGAGTTCTTTAGCTTGAAACAATACGGTTTATCTTTGGAAGAGTACTACTCAAAGTTTGTAAGGGTTAGACGTTACGCACCATCAATGACCATAGAGCAGCAGGTAGCTCGCTTTTGTCAAGGATTAAGAGAACCCATTTGCTCGTGATTGGAAGCTTTGAAACCTACCACTCTACAAGATGTTTTACTACGAGCCAAACCTTTAATGAAGGAACAAGAGATTACAAGAAGAATTGAACAGAATCAAAGTATCAACGATAGACAACCACAAAGGGTTTATGCTACTAATGCGACAGATTCTCGACGCTTAAATGTTCGATGCTTTGAATGTAGAGAGTTGGGACATTATCGAAACTCTTGCCCACGAGTGAATAACGAAGCAGCCATAGTAAGTGAAACAGACTAAGAATATTACCCTTTTAGAGATAATGATGATCATTACTAATTGGAGTAGAAATATCCTCACTTTTTCTCGAGATGAGGACATTTCGAATCCCTAAGTTGGGGTGATTGTAATACACCCAGCATTTATCCATATAAGTCATTTCAGTTATTTTGCAAAGTAATTGAGATTCTCAATTTTGTCAGTCATCATGAGTTTATCAGAGCAATCGGATTGAAAATCGGGTTCAGAATCCATTTATTTATGATCTTTCTTTATGTGGAACAATAGGTTTATATGGGAACCTAATCTATGTGTGAAGAAAAAGCTTAGAGATAGTATTTTTAGAAAAGTAAGAGAGGTGAGTCAAAATTAGGATACTTGTTTCTTTCTCTCTTCCAAATTAGAATGGAAACTTGTAAGTATAGAGCTTTTTAAAATCGCGCATAAGATTCGCGTACCAAAAAAAAAAAAAAAACCCGCGATGACACGCGAGCTTTTTCCTTCTCCTATTCTTGAAACCTCTCAATATTCTTAGCACCCCCTAAGGCCTATATAAAGGACCCTTCTCCTCTCACTTTTAACACACACATCTACAAAAGCGGAAGCTCTTTTGCAACGACGCGTCGGAGGAAGTCTCTCTCCCTTAACCTCTCACCTTCAATCCATCTCCATCTCCAATCTTCGACGTGCCTTCACCCGATTTGTGAACACACTCTCTCTCTCTCTCTCCAACAACGTGCTTTTCTTTTCTCCATTCCGAAGCTATGGCTCTGAAGCGTGTAACACAAAGTTCTAAGGACGTCCATGTCGTTGCACCACCAAGGAAGGTAAGAAGAAAGATATCTACTTCGAACGTATCTCATGCGGAAGCATCAACCGAAGAAGAAGTCGAAGCCGTCCAACAACCAACACAGGAGTTAGTTGCACGCGCTCCAAATCCGGTAAGACAAATTTATAATTCTGCATTGCTATTCATGTTTGACTTGGGAAACTAAGCTTAGGGAATCCCTTAAACTGTGCGAGAAACCTGATCTTATCACAAGAAACAAGCATATGTTTCATAGATTAATGAAAGGACTGTTTGATAAAGTGTTACTGTTTGTTGAATTGTTATTGCTTAATAAATTGTTATTGTTTGATATGTGGGTTTTGATTGATATGAAGAATTGGTTAATCATGTTTGATGAATCATTAATGAGAAGAATTGTTGAAAGAATATCTTTTGTTGTCGCGCGTAGCGAGATGCTTCGTGGGTAGCGGGATGCCTCGCGGTTAGTGAGATGCCTCGCGGGTAGCGGGATGCAGCAAGATGCCTCGCGGGTAGCGGGATGCCTGGCGGTTAGCAAGATGCCTCGCGGTAAGCGAGATGGGAAGGTTGCGCAATTCGCGGTTAGCGAATAAATCTTTTGCAAAGGCTCTGTTGGTTAGACAGAGAAAGTCCGCTGGTAGCGGCAAAATCATGAGAAATTGGAAAAGTTGTTGTTGTTGAATAATAGGGATTCCTTCATTAGCATTGTTTGAATTGTTTTGGTATTGTTTGAAGGGCTGTATAAAAGAACCTGTGTTTGGAATTAATTAAGGAACACTATTTGTATATGTAAAACAGTGTGGAAAAAAGTGTGCGTGTGGGGTGGAAAGTGGGGACTGGCTCAGGTTGCCAGTCAAGGATGGGTGGACTCGATTAGTCGAGTACTTTTCACTTTGTCTCAGTTAGTTAGAGATTTATCCCATGTCTTATTTCGAATTTAAGGATGGCGATCGTGCCTCTTAAACGCGGGGAGAAAGGCGTTGTTTTTGGATCCTTAATATGTGAAAGGGATTTTCTTCTCTTATAATGTAAGATCTAGAGTCCATAGAACCTTTAGCCTCATCGACCTGGCTTGTGGCGTAGGGTCTTGCAACTACGAGCACAATAGGTGGAAGTCTTCTTCTCTTTCGTTGCTTGTATCCTTGCTTTGCATTATCAGAGTAGGGTGTCGTCAACGGATTTAGAGGATAAAGAAGGCTATCTTCCAAGTCGCCCCGATCTTTTAGGACGGGAACCTTAAAGTTGGTATTAGAGCTTAGGTTAAAAAGATTTAGTTGGCTACTTCAAACTTCTTCATGTGTATGGTTTTCTATACCCATTACAAAACTCGCAAGGATATTACAATATGCCGATTGATGTGTATCATAGTTATGGTTGAAACCTCTATTATGTTTGCTCTTGGAGAGATCTTTTGTAGACTCCTATATGACATTTTGATGACTTTATGATTAAAAGATTGAGTTTTTTCTACAAAGACATTGTTTGACTGGTTAAGTCATGTAAGTGTGTTTTTGCTTAGATTGGATGACCCATGACTGGTTAAGTCATGTGATTAAGATAATCATGACTGGTTAAGTCATATGATTGAGTTGACGGATTAGATAAGTCATGACTGGTTAAGTCATACGAATAAGTTTTGATGGACTGGTTAAGTCAAGATTGGTTAGGTAATGTGATTGGGTTTTAATGAATCGGATAAGTAAGGATTGATTAAGTCATACGATTGAGCTTTTAGTGGATTGGATAAGTCTAAGTTTCGAAAGTACCCTATTGGTTTGAGTTATTACAATCATTGATGTACACTCAGGAGAATCCTCAAATCACTTCTACGTTGGAAAACCCTCAGAACGATGCTCTCTATACGGAGATTTAGGAGAAGAAGTTGTTGCTCAAACAAATGCAACCACCTTCTTTTAAAGGAGAGGGTAATGATATTGAGAAAGAAGAAGAAGTATGGATTGAAGCTATGGATGATTACTTCTCTGCCGCAAGGACCACACCTGCAAATCAAGCGATGTTAGGGATGTTTCGGCTCTCAGGGGAAGCGAAATTATGGTGGAAACAACATTTTCGTGACATGGGAGTGTTGGGGAGAACTCTTCGAGTTCGCAGGAAATCAAACAAGCGGTGAAGGAAAGATATTTACCTCCTGTCCATGAAGCGATGAAGATGAATGAGTTCTTTAGCTTGAAACAATACGGTTTATCTTTGGAAGAGTACTACTCAAAGTTTGTAAGGCTTAGACGTTACGCACCATCAATGACCATAGAGGAGTAGGTAGCTCGCTTTTGTCAAGGATCAAGAGAACCCATTTGCTCGCGACTGGAAGCCTTGAAACCTACCACTGTACAAGATGCTTTACTATGAGTCAAACCTTTAATGAAGGAACAAGAGATTACAAGAAGAATTGAACAGAATCAAAGTATCAACGATAGACAACCACAAAGGGTTTATGCTACTAATGCGATAGATTCTCGACGCTTAAATGTTCGATGCTTTGAATGTAGAGAGTTGGGACATTATCGAAACTCTTGCCCACTAGTGAATAACGAAGCAGCCGTAGTAAGTGAAACAGATTAAGAATATTACCCTTTTAGAGATAATGATGATCATTACTAATTGGAGTAGAAATATCCTCACTTTTTCTCGAGATGAGGACATCTCGAATCCCTAAGTTGGGGAGATTGTAGTGTACCCAGCATTTATCCATATAAGTCATTTCAGTTATTTTGCAAAGTATTTGAGATTCTACATTTTGTCAGTCGTCATGAGTTTATCAGAGCAATCGGATTGAAAATCGGGTTCAAAATCCATTAATTTATGATACTTGTTTCTTTCTCTCTTTCAAATTAGAATTGGAACTTGTAAGTATAGAGCTTTTTAAACTCGCGCATAGGATTCGCGTACCACAAAAAAAAAAAAAAAAAGAGCCGCGATGACACGCGAGCTTTTTTCTTCTCCTATTCTTGAAACCTCTCAGTATTCTTAGCACCCCCTAAGGCCTATATAAAGGACCCTTCTCCTCTCACTTTTAACACACACATCTACAGAAGTGAAAGCTCTCTTGCAACGACGCGTCGGAGGAAGTCTCTCTCCCTTAACCTCTCACCTTCAAACCATCTCCATCTCCAATCTTCGACGTGCCTTCACCCGATTTGCGAACACACTCTCTCTCTCTCTCTCTCTCTCTCTCTCCAACAACGCGCTTTTCTTTTCTCCATTCCGAAGCTGTGGCTCCGAAGCGTGTAACACAAAGTTCTAAGGACGTCCATGCCGTTGCACCACCAAGGAAGGTAAGAAGAAAGATATCTACTGCGAACGTATCTCATGCGGAAGCAGCAACCGAAGAAGAAGTCGAAGCCGTCCAACCTCCAACACAGGAGTTAGCTGCACGCGCTCCAAATCCGGCAAGACAAATTTATAATTCTGCATTGCTATTCATGTTTGACTTGGGAAGCTAAGCATAGGGAATCCCTTAAACTGTGCGAGAAACCTGATCTTATCACAAGAAGCAAGCATATGTTTCATAGATTAATGAAAGGACTGTTTGATAAATTGTTACTGTTTGTTAAATTGTTATTGTTTGATAAGTGGGTTTTGACTGATATGAAGAATTGGTTGATCATGTTTGATGAATCATTAATAAGAACAATTTTTGAAAGAATATATTTTGTTCTCGCGGGTACTGAGATGCCTAGCAGGTAGCGGGATGCCTCGCGGGTAGCGGGATTCTTGGCGGTTAGCAAGATGTCTCGTGGTTAGCGAGATGGAGAGGTTGCGCAATTCGCGGTTAGCGAATAAATCCTTTGCAAAGGCTCTGTTGGTTAGACAGAGAAAGTCCGCGGGTAGCGGCAAAATCATGAGAAATTGGAAAAGTTGTTTTTGTTGAATAATAGGTTTTCCCTCATTAGCATTGTTTGAATTGTTTTGGTATTGTTTGAAGGGCTATATAAAAGAACCTGTGTTTGGAATTAATTAAGGAACACTATTTGAATATGTAAAACAGTGTGCAAAAAAGTGTGCGTGTGGGGTGGAAAGCGGTGACTGGCTCAGGTTGCCAGTCAAGGATGGGTGGACTCTATTAGTCGAGTACTTTTCGCTTTGTCTCAGTTAGTTAGAGATTTATCCCATGTCATATTTCGAATTTAAGGATGGCGGCCGTGCCTCTTAAATGCGGGGAGAAAGGCGTTGTTTTTGGATCCTTAATATGTGAAAGGGATTTTCTTCTCGTATAATGTAAGATCTAGAGTCCATAGAACCTTGAGCCTCATCGACCTGGCTTGTGGCGTAGGGTCTTGCAACTACGAGCACAATAGGTGGAGGTCTTCTTCTCTCTCGTTGCTTGTATCCTTGCTTTGCATTATCAGAGTAGGGTGTCGTCAACGGATTTAGAGGATAAAGAAGGCTATCTTCCAAGTCGCCCCGATCTTTTAGGACGGGAACCTTAAAGTTGGTATTAGAGCTTAGGTTAAAAAGATTTAGTTGGCTACTTCAAACTTCTTCATGTGTATGGTTTTCTATACCCATTACAAAACTCGCAAGGATATTACAATATGCCGATTGATGTGTATCATAGTTATGGTTGAAACCTCTATTATGTTTGCTCTTGGAGAGATCTTTTGTAGACTCCTATATGACATTTTGATGACTTTATGATTAAAAGATTGAGTTTTTTCTACAAAGACATTGTTTGACTGGTTAAGTCATGTAAGTGTGTTTTTGCTTAGATTGGATGACCCATGACTGGTTAAGTCATGTGATTAAGATAATCATGACTGGTTAAGTCATATGATTGAGTTGACAGATTGGATAAGTCATGACTTGTTAAGTCATACAAATAAGTTTGGATGGACTGGTTAAGTCAAGATTGGTTAGGTAATGTGATTGGGTTTTAATGAATCGGATAAGTAAGGATTGATTAAGTCATACGATTGAGCTTTTAGTGGACTGGATAAGTCTAAGTTTCGAAAGTACCCTATTGGTTTGAGTTATTACAATCATTGATGTACACTCAGGAGAATCCTCAAATCACTTCTACGTTGGAAAACCCTCAGAACGATGCTCTCTATACGGAGATTTAGGAGAAGAAGTTGTTGCTCAAACAAATGCAACCACCTTCTTTTAAAGGAGAGGGTAATGATATTGAGAAAGAAGAAGAAGTATGGATTGAAGCTATGGATGATTACTTCTCTGCTGCAAGGACCACACCTACAAATCAAGCGATGTTAGGGATGTTTCGGCTCTCAGGGGAAGCGAAATTATGGTGGAAACAACATTGTCGTGACATGGGAGTGTTGGGGAGAACTCTTAGAGTTGGCGGAAAATCAAACAAGCGGTGAAGGAAAGATATTTACCTCCTGTCCATGAAGCGATAAAGATGAATGAGTTCTTTAGCTTGAAACAATACGGTTTATCTTTGGAAGAGTACTACTCAAAGTTTGTAAGGCGTAGACGTTACGCACCATCAATGACCATAGAGCAGCAGGTAGCTCGCTTTTGTCAAGGATTAAGAGAACCCATTTGCTCGCGATTGGAAGCCTTGAAACCTACCACTGTACAAGATGCTTTACTACGAGACAAACCTTTAATGAAGGAACAAGAGATTACAAGAAGAATTGAACAGAATCAAAGTATCAACGATAGACAACCACAAAGGGTTTATGCTACTAATGCGACAGATTCTCGACGCTTAAATGTTCGATGCTTTGAATGTAGAGAGTTTGGACATTATCGAAACTCTTGCCCACGAGTGAATAACGAAGCAGCCATAGTAAGTGAAACAGACTAAGAATATTACCCTTTTAGAGATAATGATGGTCATTACTAATTGGAGTAGAAATATCCTCACTTTTTCTCAAGATGAGGACATCTCGAATCCCTAAGTTGGGGTGATTGTAATACACCCAGCATTTATCCATATAAGTCAGTTCAGTTATTTTGCAAAGTAATCGAGATTCTCAATTTTGTCAGTGATCATGAGTTTATCAGAGCAATCGGATTGAAAATCGGGTTCAGAATCCATTTATTTATGATCTTTCTTTATATGGAACAATAGGTTTATGTGGGAACCTAATCTATGTGTGAAGAAAAAGCTTAGAGATAGTATTTTTAGAAAAGTAAGAGAGGTGAGTCAAAATTAGGATACTTGTTTCTTTCTCTCTTCCAAATTAGAATGGGAACTTGTAAGTATAGAGCTTTTTAAAATCGCAGATACGATTCGCGTACAAAAACAAAAAAAGAGCCGCGATGACACGTGAGCGTTTTCCTTCTCCTATTCTTGAAATCTCTCAGTATTTTTAGCACCCCCTAAGGCCTATATAAAGGACCCTTCTCCTCTCACTTTTAACACACACATCTACAGAAGCGGAAGCTCTCTTGCAACGACGCGTCGGAGGAAACCTCTCTGCCTTAACCTCTCACCTTCAAGCCATCTCCATCTCCAATCTTCGACGTGCCTTCACCCGATTTGTGAACACACACTCTCTCTCTCTCTCTCCAACAACGCGTTTTTCTTTTCTCCATTCCGAAGTTATGGCTCCGAAGCGTGTAACACAAAGTTCTAAGGACGTCCATGCCGTTGCACCACCAAGGAAGGTGGGAAGAAAGATATCTACTTCGAACGTATCTCATGCGGAAGCAGCAACCGAAGAAGAAGTCGAAGCCGTCCAACCTCCAACACAGGAGTTAGCTGCACGCGCTCCAAATCCGGTAAGACAAATTTATAATTCTGCATTGCTATTCATGTTTGACTTGGGAAGCTAAGCATAGGGAATCCCTTAAACTATGCGAGAAACCTGATCTTATCACAAGAAACAAGCATATGTTTCATAGATTAATAAAAGGATTGTTTGATAAATTATTACTGTTTGTTGAATTGTTATTGCTTCATAAATTGTTATTGTTTGATAAGTGGGTTTTGACTGATATGAAGAATTGGTTGATCATGTTTGATGAATCATTAATGAGAAGAATTGTTGAAAGAATATATTTTGTTCTCGCGGGTAGCGAGATGCCTCGCGGGTAGCGGGACGCCTGGCGGTTAGCAAGATGCCTCGCGGGTAGCAGGATGTCTGGCGGTTAGCAAGATGCCTTGCGGTTAGCGAGATGCCTCGCGGGTAGCGGGATGCTTGGCGGTTAGCAAGATGTCTCGTGGTTAGCGAGATGGGAAGGTTGCACAATTCGCGGTTAGCAAATAAATCCTTTGCAAAGGTTGTGTTGGTTAGACAGAGAAAGTCCGCGGGTAGCGGCAAAATCATGAGAAATTGGAAAAGTTGTTTTTGTTGAATAATAGGGTTTCCTTCATTAGCATTGTCTGAATTGTTTTGGTATTGTTTGAAGAGTTGTATAAAAGAACCTGTGTTTGAAATTAAATAAGGAACATTGTTTGTATATGTAAAACAGTGTGGAAAGAAGTGTGCGTGTGGGGTGGAAAGTGGGGACTGGCTCAGGTTGCCAGTCAAGGATGGGTGGACTCGATTAGTCGAGTACTTTTCGCTTTGTCTCAGTTAGTTAGAGATTTATCCCATGTCATATTTCGGATTTAAGGATGGCGACCGTGCCTCTTAAACGCGGGGGAAAAGGCGTTGTTTTTGGATCCTTTATATGTGAAAGGGATTTTCTTCTCTTATAATGTAAGATCTAGAGTCCATAGAACCTTTAACCTCATCGACCTGTCTTGTGGCGTAGGGTCTTGCAACTACGAGCACAATAGGTGGAAGTCTTCTTCTCTTTCGTTGCTTGTATCCTTGCTTCACATTATCGGAGTAGGGTGTCGTCAACGGATTTAGAGGATAAAGAAGGCTATCTTCCAAGTCGCCCCGATCTTTTAGGACGGGGACCTTACAATAAGGCTCCCTGTTAGCTGCTCAGCTAACAAGAGCAAGACAAAGAGCATTAAAAGAGGTGCCACTCATTTTCTAGAGCCAATTGAATGTATTAAATCCCTTTGTATCACTAAAAAATACCAGAAAAAGTCCAAAGTTGTTGTAATACTATTAATCATTAATGAGTCTAAGGGGTTGAGGGCATCCAAGTTTGTAATCATATGCAATTTCTAAGACTTCTATTGAGCCCCAATAGCTAGAAGGTGATTCTTTGAACCTTGGCTAAAGTATAGAAGCCAACCTTTGTAATTAAAAACCTAAGTTTTCGGATAATGAAAGTAAGCATTTGTTGTAGAAGCTCAATGTGAGTCTACTGTTTTCTTTGAAACTTTGTGTCACTCTCGTACGGCTTGGCATTACTATTCCGAGCATACCAATGCATTTACACGTGAAAGCTCTTCCATTTAATGTAAGTTTTTTTTATGAAAGTGTGGTTTCAGTCGTGCTATTTACAAGCTGATTTTGCTCCTTATGCACACTACACACACCATAACTGGTTTCTAACCTTAGGAATAGGAAGAGCACGCCTAGAAGAAGTTATAGAGTGCTTCAAAGTCTGAAACTAACTAACCTAAAATAGACTATTTATCTTAGGTGCAATTTTGTCCGAGAGTCAAGGATACTTTGCTCATGATAGGCATAAAGTTTCATTGCATTCGGAGACTCGTAGCTATACTAAATCATCAGAACAAGCTTGCAATAAAGAGTGCTTCAAAGTCTGAAACTAACTGACCTAAAATATACTATTTATCTTAGGTGCAATTTTGTCCGAGTATCAAGGATACTCTACTCATGATAGGCATAAAGTTTCATTGCATTCGGAGACTCATAGCTATACTAAATCATCAGAACAAGCTTGCAATAAAGAAAATAGCTTTTGATGTTTGACACACATTTGAGACTGCGATAGGTAGGAACGATCTAGACTTGGATTTTCCAAGAGATTAACTATCTCTTCTAGCCTCCCTGCACTAGTCGGGTCAGCTACGTCCCACGGATTGACACTTTTTATGTATGTGGTTCTCACTTTGCTAGCATTGATCTGGTGGGGCTACGCAGTCGGCCTAGAGAAAAACCCAAAGCGTTCACTTGAATTTCCATTACTTCCTCTAGTTTTGGCTAGAGTAACACATTTTTTTACTTTATCACAACTAAGAGGTGCTTGAGGTAAGGACCTCGGGAGCATTAGTTTAGTAGGACGGATTAGGTGAAAGATCCTTGAGACTAGTGGCTAGTGGCCACTAGGATGTCACCTAAGTAGGAAGTAGATATTTGAGATTGAAAGTTGAATTTTCCACTTTTTGCACCCCTTTTTTATGTTCAGTAGGAGTAGGGTAAGTAAAAAACCATCAGGATTGCATCTGATCTAAGGTACATTGAAGAAAAGCAAAAAATTATCAAATCTATCTTAGGCGCGCGTAATTTGACAAGGGGTTTTGGGACTAAAATTGAGAACTTGAACTTGCAGGGTGATAGACCAACTTGAGTAGACCATCCCCATTAATTTTAGAAACATTTGGATCACTAAAACACTTGGTCAAGCCCAAAATTGGAAAAACCACAGACTTCAGAGAAATCAATAAGGAAAAGTCAAATCATGATAAAACTTGAAACCAGGGTGTGAATAAAACTTGTGGAAAAATCAATTTGTAAAGAAAAAGATGAAAATGTGTAAATCTGGTGACCCCTTGACCTTGATCTTGATGTTGTGCTAGTATTTTCTCCTTTGTTGGACACCTTCTTATTCCAGTATTGCCCTATATCTATTCTCATCTAGCTTCAATAACTCATCTAATTTTTTCTTCAGGTTTTGATTAAAGTCCATTCCATGTTCCACATCCAATTTTAGACTAGGGATGACAAACTCTATGGAAACTATCGCCTCTGTTTCATACACCATTTTGAAAGGTGTCATGCCAGCAGTAACCTTATAGGCAGTTTGATAAGCCCATAGTGTTGTCTGGGGTTTGGTGTCCCACGGGTGTGGTTCCTTGTGAACTATTTTTTGTGAGAATGGTCTTGATAGTTTTATTGCCGTTCTCTACCTAGCCATTGCACCTTGGATAATAAGGTATGGATTTTTGGTGCTTAACTAAAAATATCTCAATCAATATCTGGATGGTCTCATTGATAAAGTGCGTACCATGATTTGAGACAATCTCTCTTGAGCATCCATATATGCACATGATGTTCTCGTACAAAACTATAGTTGTTGATTTAGCAGTGTTATCCAAATAGGGCCTTGGCTTCAACCCACTTGCTCACATAATATGCGGCCATGATAATATACTTGTTCTTCCTTGGAGTGAATTTCTTTAATGAACCCATTAAATCCAGACCCCATTTCATGAATATTTCCAAAGGATGTACTGTAATCAATGGTGTCATATTAGTAGTTGTTGGTCTACCCATTCTCTAGCAAATATCACAAGTTTTACAGAAGGCTCTGGCATCGGCCATCATAGTCTGCCACCATAATCTTGCCTAAAGAATCTTCTTATATGTGATGTCAATTGAAAAGCATCCTCCTACATCTCCATTATGAGCTTTAGTAATTACTTGCATATGTCCTCTCATTTGCACGCATCTGTGAAGTCCTCCGTCAATGCCTAGTCTATAAAGTACTCCAACAATGATGGTAAATTTCAAACTTTTTATGATCAATGCCTTCTTCTTATTCTAGGACCAATTGTCTGCAAAATCTCCCAGCTGAAGGAAATCATAAACATCAGGTTCCTCTTGAGCTTTATTCTGAAACAACTCAGCATCTACTGACTCATCTCTTAGTGATGTTTCTAAATAGCCCTTGGTGATTTTGAAAAGTAAATCCATCCCATAGTGCATTTTTCTTGGCTTGTGGAATATCTTAACTTCAAACTCCATGAGAAAAATCATCCACTTGATTAACCTTCCTTGTATGATAATTTTATTGATAAAAAAACAACAAAGCTTGATGATCTACATAGAAGTGAAATAGCTTGCTCAGTAGATAGTGCCTAAACTTGGTAGAACTAAGTACCATTCCCAGTGCTTCTCTTTTAGTGGGTTGAGTATCCCTATTTAGTTGTATTGAACCTTCGACTTGCAAAGTAGACTGGGTGGTCCATCTTCCCATTAGGTTGTGCCAGTATAGCTCACATCGCCATGCAAGAAGCATCTAAATGTACATGGAAAATTATATCCTAGTTTTGTTGGTGAAGTATTGGCTTCCTGCTAATTGCATCCTTTAAGCATTGGAAACTCTGCTCACATTCTTCACTCCAAATAAACTTGTTTTCTTTGTTGGTGAGTTCATATAGAGGCAATGCCTTAGCTGCAAACATGTGAATAGACCTCCTCTGAAAATTGATATATCCTAGAAAGGAACTCAATTCCTCCTCAATTCAAATACTATTGTGGGCCCTCTAGCTTGTTGAACACATTTGATTTTATCATCATCCATTTCAATCCCATTTCTGGACACTATGTGTCCTAGAAGCTATTGCTTCCAAACCATAAATATTGACATGAAGGAATTCAGAGAGATTCTCTTTTCTTTGCACTTCTCAAAGACAATCTCTAGAAATAATAAATGCACTTCTTCAAAGGAGATTATGGTAAAGTCATCAACAAATATGGCCAAAAAGTTATGCAAAAACTCGCTTAAAATCTTCATCATGCATCACTAAAAGGTTGCTAAAACAGTGCATAGTCCAAACAATATTACCAGATACTTAAAGGCTCCCCATGCAATGATTAATGGAGTCTTGGCCATATCTTAAAGTGCAATTTTGAGTTGATTGTAGCCACTATATCCGTCCATGAAACTATACATTTTGTGGCCTGCAAATCTCATCTAACATCATATCTATAAAGGATAGTGGAAAAGGATCTTTAATTGTCTGTGCATTTAGTTTCGTATAGTCCATGCAAACCCTTAATTTCCCATTATTTTTATGGAATACCACTATGGGAAAGAGCGAGCTCACTACTTGCAACTTCTGTGATGGACCCAACTTTGAGAAGATTATCAATCTCATCTTTCACTTTCTTAGCATAATAATTGGGTTCATCTTGTACCTCTGTAATCTAACTGGTCTAGCGTCTGGCTTTAGTGGTATCCTATGTTGGCACACCTCTAGATCAACTCCTTTCAAATTTGTATTGTTGGCACTGGTATCCTATGTTGTCACACCTCTAGATCAGCCATTTGCATTGTTAATGGTGTTGGTTTTAAGTTTGTGATTCCTAGATTTTCTTAGTGTATTACCCCCATGACTGGCACTGGTTTGAATGCATTCTGGTTAGTGGTTTGTGGCTTCGGACCTTCTGGGCACTAAGTTGCAAAATGTCCATATTTTCCACATGTATAGTAGTTAAGGTTGCGCTTCTCAAAATTTCCTCAACCTCCACCCCTACGCCCCCCTGGTACCTTCCCATGTTGGTACTAGTATCTTCGATACTTGTGCTAGCTTTGTTTTCTTTTGACCCACTGGCCCCATCGACCTTGACTATTTGTGGATTTGTCAGTTCTATCATTGATAGATCCTTCCCTTCCTTGAAATGATAGATTTTGATTCCACAATTGTTCCATACATGACGATAGGCTTTACAATAAGTACACTGTGAACATTCGCCGACCTATGATCTTTGGATCTACACTTGGAGCACCAAATTTCCATTTTCTTGATTCCATGATCCTTTCTTCTTCCCTTTGCTCTTGCCATCTGGTTCACTTTTAGATAAACTGGAGCTAGAACTAGAACTGGAGTTCTCTTCAAAAGAACACTCACTATCATTGGATTGTCTCCTTTTGTGGCTATTTTCTTTTTTAGCTTGTTGTTTTAGTTTCAGAGCTCTTTGTACCAAGTCATAGAACTTCTTTGTTTTCACTAGAACTTCTTTTTCCCTTAGCCTTTCACTTTTAAATCTCTTCAGAAACCAAGCTCGCATCCTCTTTTCAAAAGGAGGTTCTTGTAACTATCTAGTTAACTCTTTGATCTTCTCAACATAACTCATAACCGACAACTTACCATGCTTGATCTTTTCAAGCTCACATAAAATGTCTTCATCTCCCCTATTGTCTGTATACTCTAGGTTGAAAGCTTTAATGAGGTTATGGTATGATCTGAGTTGACAAGCTGGGTAATGGTAATACCATTTCCAAGCTACCTCCTTTAAGGTATGTGGAAAGTACTCTCCCCATTTATATTTGTCAATTTTCTTAAGCTCAACATATTCCTCAAAAATCTTGGATATGAACATTGCGATCATCCTACTTTCACCTTTGAACACTAGGAAGGAAATTTTCAAATTATTGGAGTGTTCAACAATGTGATTGTTTGTGGGTTTGTGAAGTAGCTTCTTCTCTTTGGACCTTCTTTTAATGTAGTGATCCATATCAACATTCTAGTCCTTGTCTATTTTAGTTTCTGACATTGTGTCCTCTTCTTTCTTATTTATTGATTTATGCATTGCTTTGTGACTTCATTTACTACCCTCGCTTTCTTAATTGTGTTTTTGGTGTTTTGGGATCCATGGGATTGTTCAGTCTGTTCAGCCCTTTCAACCCTCGTTCTCTTGAAATGGGTGGAATGTTGGGAATCCCTTGACTCGTCAGTTGTCCCTGGCCTTGGGGCCACATCTATCTCATTACCAGGTTCTTGTTCACTTTTAGAGTCGCGCTCTGATTCCTCCAGAATTGGGCTAACACGATTTGGATCATCCATGAATCTAGTAGCTGGTTGTCGATCACATGTACCTCTTTTGGGTGGCATATCTAATATGTGCTAATAGCTCTAACACCAATTGGGAGATAGTTTTCCTCTCTAGAACAACTTAGCTCAAGCCACCATGATTGCCCAAAATAGAATGAGCTGGAACTGGACACTTTCAGATAGCTATCTAGGTTGGTAGTTAGAGTTAGTTCAAACAAGAGAAAATACTTCAGATCAAACTAAGTATATTGAAATAAAATTTTAAACTGAAAAGATATTGACACCAAGACTGAAGCTGGAGTTGTATTGATTAGATCAATAAGTGTGCATGAAGTTAGAGTGACAAGTGAGCTTCCAACTTAATGAGAATTACAAAGTACAATAGCTCTTGGCTTGAGATACAAAGATACTAGGCTCAGGATTGGGAACTTAGGGATTGGATCCATGAAATGAAGTAATGGGTCCTACTAATAGTCCTCCTGACTGGGTTCTAAATGGTTGCACGTTGTATCAGTTACCATGGTAGCTATCCATGGTTTATTGCTTCTAGAAGCCTCTAGTCAAGCCATCTATCAGTTGCTTGCTATAAGGGTCGTTCTTGCTGTCTACAATCTCCATTGAGTTCAAGAATTTGTGTAGCAGAGGCATTAGATGATAGCTTATGCCGTACACACTTGCTCAAAATGACAATGCAAATCGTATGAATAGGTCAATCCAAGAGAGTCATAGCCATGTTTTTAATGGAAAACTTAACTCCTTGAGTTTTTGGGAGAGGCTATTATGACATCAATTTACATCATTGATTGATCACCCAGTATGCCATTGAACTATAAAATTTTGCAGGAGATCTGGATTGACAAGAATCTAGACTATGACAAATTACATGTATTTGGGTGTGAGACATTCTCACAAGTCCCTAAACATATACGCAAGTGGCGCCCCATGAGCTACCGAGACCTGTTGGAAAAGTAGGTTTAGCTTGCCAGGCATGATCGCAGTGCACGGGTAGTGGGTGCACAATTCTGAAAGCGAAGGCCATTGTGAGATTGTGAGGGCCTAATCTAGAATGGCAGGTGCTTCATGTGGTGTGATCACAAGTCATGGAGGCACGGGCCCATCGATGAGCAGCTTTGTTATAGAAAATTAGAGATCCATTACACGTGGTCTTCTATGTTTTCAATTAATACACGACCTTGATGTACAAACGTGGTGCCGTATAAAGTCCTTGATCGTGTGCAATCATGTAGCAGGGACTCATAAAAATTTGCCCCATCTCACTTGTATCGAGACTGTTGAATCCATTGGCATGCACTACAGTCTAGCTATAACCCAAATCACACAATGCGGCTTCATTTGGACATGGTGGAGATGGAGAGATGGGCTATCATCTCTAGCACCTGAATTCTAGAAGAGTCATTTGCAGCTCACAAGTTATTTTCAATGAGTTGAAGATGCACAGATAGCCTGCCAAAGGGCTTGAGCATTGCAGGGTCAGATTCAAGACTCAAGTGAGATCAAACAAAGAGCTCAATCTACTAGTAAAATTCCTACCACTAGTAGTGCTCCAGAGAGAGGAGAGTCCAACAGTCAAGTAGTGAGGAGATCAATGTGAGTCTCTCGTGCCCATGAGCATTTTCAACCAAGGTTGTTGGTCACTAACTGTGGAGAGCCTATCTACTACCAAGAGGCTATTCAAATAGAAGGTGGCATGAAGTGGGAGCAGGCAATGCAATTGGAGTATAACTCGATTATGAAAAATGAGACTTGGGAACTAACAAAGTTTCCAGAGGGTAAACAAGCTTTGTCTTGCAAATGGGTGTATAAGAAGAAATACACAACAAAAGATCCCAAACCTAAGTATAAGGCTAGATTGGTTGATAAAGGATTCAAACAAAAGAAAGATATGGACTTTGATGAGATTTTTTCTCTCCAGTAGTCAAAATGGCTACGTCGCTTCTTGTGCTTGGACTAGTAGCCATTAAAGAAATGAAATTTATCTAGATGGGCGTGAAAATGGATTTACTTCATGGGGATCTAGAAGAAGACATCTACACAAAACAACCAAAGAGTTTTTAAGTTAAACCTGAAAAGCCTACGAGGGCAAAATTGGTGTGTAGATTACATTAGGCATTGTATGGCCTAAATCTAGGCTCAAGGCAGTGACCAAAAATTTGACAAGTACATGCATTCCCAAGATTATGTAAGGAGGCAAAAATATCACTACTTGTATACCCAAAAGCTCAACGATGGTCCACTTATCATCTTGATACTTTATGTTGATGATATGCTCATTGCTTGGAAGTTGAAAGATGCGTCAAATTGTTATTCTTTGGTTGTTTCTAGTTTATGTGATGAAGAGAAACCTCTTTCTTTTGATGAAGCACATAATTCAAAAAAATTGAATGGCTACAATGAAGCCAAAATATGATGCATTTATAGAGAATGAAACATGGAATCTATGTGATTTTCCTCCTAGCACAAGTCCATAGGTACAAAGTGGGTTTACAAGTTGAAACGTAAGCCGGATGGTGAGATTGACTGCTACAAAGCTAGACCTGCTACAAAAGGTTATGCACATCCAGAAGGCATTGACTATGAAGAGACTGTTGCTCCCACTTGTTGCATGACTACTATTTGTTTTCTATGTGCATTGCTAGCTTAATTTGGATGGAATGCACATCAATCAGGCATTGTTACCGCTTTCTTGAATGGTGATATATTTGAGGAAGTATGTGTAACACCTTGCAGTATTGTCAAGAAAGGACAAGAAAAGAAAGTGTGCAAATGTGAGGGTGATGTAATTCTCATCCTCATTTTGTATGTGGATGATTTTTTGATTATTGGTTCAAATGAGACACACATTGCTAAATTCAAGGACCAATTGAATTCAACTTTCAAGATGAAATACTTGGGGCTTTTGCATCATTACTTGGGCATACCGTTTAAGTAGTGTAATGGAGGTATGGCTTTGTGTCAAGCAAGATGCATAGAAACTTTACTATGTAAGTTTGAATTTAAGGATTGCAAACCTATTGCTACTCCAATGGAAAAACACCTTTGAAATTGAGTCTTAGTATGCTAAAGATCTTGTTGATGTCACTCTTTATGAGACTATTATTGGATGCCTTATTTATGTATGTATAACAAGGTTGGGTATTCAGTTTGCATTAGATCACATGTCGGTAGATTTATGCATATCCTAGACTCTAATCATTGGCAAACTATTAAAATGATCTTTCAATACTTGAGTGGAGAAATTTATATATTGGGTTGTTTTATCTCAAGGGGGGATCATTGCCACCAAAATTTGCATGCTTTTTTGGACTCAAATTGGGCTAGTTGTTATAAGACATGAGTGTCCACAAGTGGTTTTTGTTTCATGATTGGAACTTCATGCATATCATGGTTGAGCCTAAGTTTGTTATTATGGCCGCTTCTAGTTATGAAGCTAAGAACAAGGTAGTATTTAGAGCTATAATTGAGTGTGTATGTCTCATATGCCTTATGGATGACTTAAGTGTTGGACAGGACGTTGCAACATCATCTACACTGATAATCAAAGCACATCATTGGTAGTTGTGAGAAACCCACTTTTTTATGCTTGCACAAAATACATTGAGGTGCATTATCACTATGTTAGGGAGTGACTCTCAGCAAGAGAGATGCCGACACAGGACAACCTACTAGATCTGTTCACAAAGGCATTGCCCTGTGAGAAGTTCAAATCTTTTTGCAAATATTTGGGCTTGCTTTCCTTTCAGGATTGATCATGTCCTTAGGGCATGACACTTCCCTATACATTGTGCCAGCTCTCGCTCACCACATCATTTCTAGGGGTAATTGTGTCCACAAGTGGTTTTTGTCTCATACTCAGTACTTCATGCATATCATGGTTGTTCAAGAAGCAACCTACTATGGACACTTATAGTTGTGAAGCTAAGTACAGGGAAGTATTAACAACTACAATTGAGTGTGGATGGTTCATACACTTTATCAATGACTTGGGTGTTGGACAAGATGTTGCCAAAATCATCCACATTAATAATCAAAGTGCTTTGTCAGTCACAAGGAACCCAGTTTTTCATGCTCACACAAAACACATTAAAGTGAATTATATTATGTCAAGGAGAGACTCTCAACAAGAGATATCAACTTGCTTATGTGCCAACACAGGACAACCTTGTAGATCTATTCACAAAGGCATTACCTAGTAAGAAGTTAAAATCTTTTCACGAAGCTTTGGGCTTGCTTCCCATTGTGGATTGATCATGTCCTTAGGGCATGTCACTTCCCTATACACCTCCTATACACTATGTGCTAGCTCATGTTCATCGCATCACTCCCAAGGAGGTTTTTGTTGCCATATATGTGGTAGTGATGTGTGTGAACACACTTAGGACTGGCGAGGCACTTTTTCCCTCTCTAGGAGGTTTTTTCTCTCATGCATTGTATATACACCCATCATTCTAGGGCTAAGTTAGGCTTTCTATTTGCGTACTAAGCAGCAACCCACTCTCTATTGTGTGCCTTGAGCTTCTTCATCTTTTCCAAGTTGTGTGCACATCCATACAGTCTTAATTCCAACAAGAAACTTTAACTTTCACACTTGGGAATAAAAAAGCTAGAGAAACCATTATGGATAATAGTTTTTTTGTCCAATACGATTGGAGAACCATACTATAGAAGTTCAATTGAGATATAATTGTGTCTTTTAAACATCCTTAATGATTAAAAAACCACTATCTACTTCGAGACTTAGTCATGCTTGTCATTGGTATATACTATGATAAATTATCTTGGATCGAGGAAGATTGTAAAGCTCCTATTATGTTTCACTCCATAAATCACCTTACTTTTACCCCTAGTTTATGCAGTGATCTGACATCAGAGATCAAGCCTGTGCTACGTTGCCTAATTTGGGCCCAAGAACCCTCTTGAGATCCCTCATGGGCGAGCTGAGGGGGGAAGGGGTTATAAGCACAACTCACCTATCTTGTTACTATAAGCCTCTTGATTGCATGTGCACACTATAAGCCCTTGCACAAACTGCATGCTACTTTGAAAGTATTCACTCCAATGCAAGCACTTGCACAAGCTTTGCATGCTATTTTGAATAGTGAGAGACATTTCAATGTTCAACACATTGCAAGGTGGATGTTTTTGAACAATTCTCCGTATCAAGTTTGTCACATATTGCCATAGGATTGGGCTCTAGCTTCTTGGCCTACCCAAATGGCAAGGCCATAATAGCTCTTTTGGGCTAATTAAATTTCCAACGTCATTCTAATGATTTGTTGTAAATGGAGGAAAACAAGGTGAACACTCATATTATCATTTTGAGACAAAACGTTGAAAAGAGTCCTCTGATGGGACCGTTTAGAAACTAAGATATGGTTTTTTAAAGCAAAGGGTTGAAAGGAAATCGTGATGCTCTCCAAACTAAATAAGATGAGGACACACTTTGTCAAATTTTTATTTTTTATTTTTATTTTTTGCAAAACTCACAATTGTGAGTGGATTGTATTATCACAACCAAAAAGATTACAAATTTATGTCATACTCGTGACGAGCAATGACAACTAATGCGAGACATAACTACATCGGATGATAGGGGCGCCACCCCAGGGAAAGGAATGAGTCCATCTCTTTACCCAAGCAAGTTAGCCAAAGCAGTGTTGAGACGGTCTTGGTCCATTCCTCCAATTTGGATTCCTTCCCAATGGCGATGATCCCCCCCTAATTTCTTGACTTATCTCTGAGAATTTTGCTATTATGATGGTTATCTCAAAGATGCGATAGCTCCTTGCCTTCCACACATGCTTAAAGTAACAAAATCTCACTACTTGTGTTACAATAAAAAGCGCTTGACTCTTAAATTTCCCTCCCAAGAAGAGATCGTTCTTGTAGAATGCAATTTTCCAGTTTTTTGCACCCATTTACCAATTTTTCCTGCAAGGCCACTAATTGGAAAGCACTCCTTGAAAAGCTGAGTGAGGTCTTCACTAGCGGATCTGCATTGCGGGCAACAATTTGGACCAATTTCCCTGGTGAGAACCTTCACCCTAGTCGGCAATGCACCCCATAACACCTTCCATACAAAGACCTTCATCCTATGTGGCCATAGCTTGCCCCATAATTTTTTGAGTGGAGAGAACCAATCCTTCGAATACATAAGTGAGAAGTACACTCCCTCAGTTTGTGATTTTGGACAATGTATGTTCTTTGGCCACTGCCATGCTTTCCATTCAAAATTGGAATCATAGTCCACCGACAGATACCACCTATTCATTTGTTTAAGGGCTCTTGTGATCAACAAGCTTTCAATCCCACTAAGGTTAAACTGCCTGGCTACTTGATATGTTCCTTTATACTATAACTTCTGTAGTCCCAAAGTTGGTCAATACGTTTAATACCTTTGTTATTGATTTGTCTGGTAACTTCCCTCCAGAAAGGGGTCATAGATATTCTTATAGCCTTAGAGAACGAAGGGGAACAATCATTCATGTAGTTGTGGAAGTACCTTGTCAGCTCTCTCCACTCCAAAGACTCCGTTGCCTTGTTGCATTTTCAAATAAGCTCACTTGTCGATCCCCCAAGTTTGAGCACGGTCCAATGAGGGGCAATAAGCTTATCGTGTACTTCCAACCCTTTCTAGAGGCCACCTTTCGAGCATAATTTAGAGTTGTCCTATGAAAGGAAGTCCTAAAAGGACCATTTACAAATTAAAATAAGTCTTTTTACAATAGAGAGTTGAAAGGAAGTCATGAGGCTCTTCAATGAAGAGACCCATTTAAAAACTAACAAGTTAATCAAAATTTAATGGTCTTTTATTTATATTACTTTTGAAAATACATCTCCACATAGAAAGAGAGAAATTAATATGAAAATCATATCAAGTTTATTAAAACTCAATGTGTAAAATAATATGCAAAGGAAATAATTCTCTCTCTCTCTCTCTCTCTTTCTCTCTAGGCCCCTCTCTCTCTCTCTCATGCATGATGTGTTTCTCTCCCACGGTCCCATACACATACATGTAAGCACACACACAAGAAGAGAGAGAGAGAGAGAGAGAGAGAGAGAGAGAGAGAGAACACAAAATATGAGTGTTATCCTCATGATAACATAAAGCATATAAAATATTAGTAAGAGTTTAAGAATTGGTTTAATTCTTGTATATATATATTTGTTAAGAAAATTATACAATAAAATGGTGCACGCAATTAGATGAAAGAAATCCATAATATCTTTAGAATAGAATTTAAGGTATTATGAAAGAATCTTACTAAAAATCTTGTAAGATTCTCCTTAATAAGCAACGCAAGGAAAACCAAAATCATCCACACCTCCTCATCATTTAAGTCACATCAAACGAACCGGTACTTTTTCAACTCACATCAAAGATTCATCACTTGTGTGGGTTTAAGTGAACAACTTACTTATACAAAATCAAAATGGATTTTCTTTTACATTTTCTATAAATTATCAATTAAAAATTCTAGCTTTGATATCTCAATAAAAACATCAAAAGTGTAACATGTCTAAACATTGAATCGCTTAACAAATCATGAAATAATTCTCTCTCTTCCCTCTCTCTCTCTCTCTCTCTCTCTCTCTCTCTCTCTTTCTCTCTCTCATGATAAAAGAGAGAGCATAAAATGCTAAGTGTAAGACTTTATTTAAATTCCATTAAAAACCAATTAATCAAACAAAGTATACAATGAATGGTGTATGATGCAAATGGTTTATTTTTTAAAATATCTTCAAAAATAGAATGAAAGAGAAAAAAATTTGATAATGTAGAAGGAATCTTTTAGACGTAATTTAAATTTCATAAAGAACTAATTAATCAAAAAAGTAATTTGCTTTCAAAAATATCTTCACAAACAGAATGAAAGAGGAAATTTTCTAATGACACATAAAGAATATTTTTAAAAATCCCATTATATTCTTTTGTACAGAAACAAGAGGAGACATTATCTTAGCTCAATGAATCTAAATCATACTAATCATTATTTTTCATCTCACATTAAAAGGCCAGCATCATTTTGGAGAATACATATGAAAATAATATATATATATATATGCCATCATCATCACAAATTAATGTATGCAAATATGCTCTCTCTTTTTAGCTTGCAGAAGGCCACAAGGGGGTGGTGGAGCTAAGGGTGCACTTTTTCAGTTTTGATGTAGAGCTTGCGAATGGTGGACATGCGTGCTCTTTGGTTGAAAAGGAAAATTTTGTAAATATTATATCTGCCTTTTATATTATAAGCGGGTGTTTCCATCATTGTAACTTGGTCCTTTCATTTAAGGTTCACTTACCTTTTTTTTAAAAAAAAAAACTTTTTAAATGATCCTTCATTTAAGGACCTAATCACTTCCTTTCCAACTTTTTGGTTTAAAATGTAATTCTTTAGTAGGACCTTAAGAATTTATTTTCAAGTTTTGGTTTTAAGATCCAAAGGTCAGCATTCACCTTGTTACTTCAAGCCACCATGCATCATCATAAGGGATTAGGTGCAGACCTTCCCAATATTGATTAAATTGTAAAGTAATATTTCAAAGGGAAAACTCATATATACATATCACAAGTAACACTTGATCAAGAGAATGTCGCAAGAAGAAAAATGTCATTAATTAGTGTCACATTGATGAAATATTATTGTTGTTAATTTAGAATTTTGCACAAAATTACAACCATTATTTTTCTACAATTTTGCGATTAATGTCATTCAGTCATACTCCAAGGTTGTTTCAATGTTGATACTAACTCTAAATTTCCAAACTATATTGAAATAATTACATTAATTTCTTCACATAGTTTAATAACATATTTATCTCAAAAAGCAACAAACTACAACTTTAAGATAGGCCAAATTTGGTCAAGAAGTAACTTCTCATGATTGCCACTAAAACAACTTGACCTATAAGTCACCTTTTGCCATATGTCTATTATTCTTTTTATCATAAGACTGAAACACAAGAGACGATTGATTGCAAAAGAATAGTGGATGAGTTTTCCATTCGAGATGTAAGTCACCAAAATGATGATAAGTTCCAAGATTTGCAAGATGGTGAGTCATAGATTGACGTTGAGGATGAGCTATCAAGTAGCTCTAAGAACAAGGATAAACCAAACTAGAACAAGGCACTCTTCTACAATTTCCCAAATCAAAAATTGAGAAGACATCAAAGGTATTGAGTGAAACAAGGGAAAAAACAAAGAAACAAACAAGAAACAATGATGCCTTGATTGTTGAGTGAAACATGATATCAGATGCTCATTGGAGCGATGACTGTGTCAGTGACAAGATACACAAAAACCAATGAAACCAGCTTCCATGAAGACAAATCCAAAGAAAGAAAGCAAAGGGAAACCCAAAGACACAGTTGAAAACAACATACAAAATGTCCAAAACTAAGCAAAAACGTAAATAAGAGCAGTTGAAACATACCCTGAAAGAAGTTTGGACAATGGAAATGGAGAGTGAAGAGGGGTCTGAAATTGAAATATTTAATACACCTTTCACTATAAAAAATACACCATATAAGATAGAAGAGTTGTGGTTCAAAAGCCAATGAGAGAACTCAAAGGATCGGGAACATCTTATGATGGATCTGAGAATGCCAAGCGGATTGACTTAGCTAAACCAGGAGAAGAACCAAAGCCGGCTTATATAGCCACAAACCTCATCGAGGAGAAAGAGAAACTTCTAATAGCCACTCTCAAGCAAAATGGAGATGTGTTTGAATGGTCTTACAACAAGGACCTTAAGGGAGTTGATCCTAGCATTTGTCAGCACTCAATACCCCTTAAGAGTGATGATAAAATCTACAAACAACGTCCCTTTATGTACAATGAAACATTCTCCAAAAAGTTTAAAGAGGAGAAGAAAAGCTTAAAGAAGAAGATTTTATCTATGAGACCGAACACATAGATTGGGTGTCGATCATTGTGGTAGTACCCAAGAAGAACAACCAATTTCAAGTTTGTGTAAACCTCAAACAGCTAAATGCTACCACCATTAGAGATAACTATCCCTAACACATTATAGATCATGTGACTGAGAGAGTTGAGGGCAAAAAAGCTTACAACTTTCTTGATGGCTTTTCTAGCTATAATCATCTTTCCGGAGGATCAGCACGAGATGGACTTTGCAACAAAATGGGGCATATTTTCTTATCAAGTGATGCCATTTGGTTTGACCAATGCACTTGCCACATTCCAAAGGCTGCTAAGACAATTCTAAAAATTTAAATGGATGACTTATGCATGCATTCTCTCCTAAGAAACGAATACATAGAGCATTTGAAAAAGATATTTGAGAAGTGCAAGACGTATTCTATTTTCTTAAACCCTGAGAAAGGTGTCTTCATGGTAACACAAGGAAAGATTTTGGGACACATTGTGTCCAAAAATGGCATTTCCTTAGATCTTGAGAAGATACAAGTCATTGTTTCTCTTCCAAGACCCACACAAGTTAGAGAGGTACAAGCCTTTTATGGGCCATTGTGGTTAATATAAAATTTTTATTTACATGTATACGATCACAGCAAAACCTCTCTATGCTCTTATCACAAAGTTTGAGTGGATTGAAGAGTGCAAACAAGCATTCCAATAATTGAAGCAGAGATTGATTTCTTCTCCAATTCTGAAAGCTCCTGATTGGAATAAGATATTTCATGTTCAAGTTGATGCCTCGGCACACGTGATTAGATGCATCCTAGCACAGCTTGGAGAGAACATGGATTTTTCCATTTGTTACTCTAACAAACAACTTAATAGTGCGGAAAGAAATTACACAACCACAAAAAGAGAGGGATTAGAAATGGTCTATGGTATGAAAAGGTTTAGACAGTACCTTCTAGCAAATTGATTTGTATTCTTTGTGGATCATCAACCACTAATGTACATGGTGAACAAGCCATTCAATACAGGATGAATTGTTTGATGGTTTATCATATTGTTTGAGTTTGATTTCACCGGAGTGGTCAAGAAGATGAGTACGCATCAAAGGGCTAACCATTTGTCTAGGTTGACTCACGGAGAAGAAACTCAAGGAGTTGACAATGACTTGCCGAACTCAAATCTGTTTAATATAGAGATGCTACCAAGGTGGAGAAAACTGATGGGTCGCATTTCATACATTACACCACGTATATTTCTCCCAACTTCAAAACCATGTTCTTTGCTAAAAAAGGAAACCATACTCATGCTTATATACTTGAGTCTATCCCCTTGTTGGCAACACACATTTGGACTATGGACATTACACTCACCCTTATATACTTGAGTCTATCCCATTGTTGGCGGCAAGCCGTGTCCCAACCTTTTGGATTAGCTTCTACTCCCTTTGATGCGAGATGGGACACTGGAGAAGAGTCACATCGACTATGAAAATTATGCTCACTTCAAGCTTGATAGTATAAGTACCACATGCTACTAGAGTGATCAACATTTGCTCACATTTGAACTTGCTTCCCTCATACTTTCAGCCATGACTTTGACCTACACACATTCCTCTCCCAACCACACTGTGGGCTCTCCATGCAATTCTCATCACCAAAATCTTGGACCATTGAGAATCACTTATCAGCCTCATACAAAGTACATCATGTGTATCTTTGGTCCCATAGGTCATATTCGACCTTTGAGGATGATGACGCAATCTCTCTCTCTCTCTCTCTCTCTCTCTCTCTCTCTCTCTCTCTCTCTCTCTCTCTCACACACACACACACACACACACACACACACACACACACACACACACATCCTTGAAATATTTTTGAGCATATACAAAGATATCGACCAAGTAAGTGTGGAAAATGTTTTTTGGGGGTTTCACTAGCAAGAATATGAGGAGATTCTCACAAATGGAAAAAAGGGATGGAAGCCACGTGGGGGGGGGGGGGGGGGGGAGGTAGAGAGATTTTTAGAAATCTCAGTCTCTCTACGTGAAAAAGGTCCTATAGATAGCTGCTAGGGGTGATTTGTAGGCTTGGATAATAGCGATGCACAAAATTCTAATTGCATCCATTGTTGCCCTATTCTATTTGCACTTAGGCAATAGGCGACAAGGAAGATGCAAGCCCCACATGCCTGCTGCTGCAATTGACAATGCATGGTATACCATGACCCAATTCCTAGACTGTTGCACATGGGACCTATTAAATTTTTTAGTACTTCAAAAGAAGAAGTAAATTACAAAGGAATTATACCCTTTTGGAGCTCCCACCTTGCTTCACTCTCACCACCTCACATCAACCTTTTCACAATGCACCACAATGCTTCACAATCCATTTCGTGTGTAGAAGAGGCCTCCTTTTATAGGCCAAAAGGGATACCCTCTCTCATGAGAGACAGCCGTGTGTAGCCGCCCTTGTGTAGACAAGTCCAAATTGGACCCTCCAATCCACCCATGTGTGGCCGCCCTTGAGAAGACGAGTCCGTCTTTGAATTAGGCCACCGGCCATTGACTTTCGGTCACCGGCCAAACGATCGGCCGTTTTTCGACCACTTTCCGACCGTCGGCCGGCCATAATATTCCGGCAAAAAGGAATATTCTTGCGAAGCCAGTCTCCAGCTTTGCTCGAGACTGGCCGTGAAAATTTTGATTTCCAGTGAGTAATTTGTCTTCACGCACGATGGCTTCTCCTCATAATGGGGGCTTTACAAATGTGTGTTTTTAACACAAAAAATTACAAGGGGTAAATCAGGCTCCATACTTAACATGGCACACGCCTATGCGTATCGTTGATCCAAGAGACAGTATCGGGCTCGATGTTAACTGGTTGAAGAATGCCCTTGAACTTGGTGATGGCTTCTTCGAGGGTGTCCTCCTCTGTGCACCATGGGGAGCAAAGCCCTCCAATCTGAATCTTGAGACTGAGGGCTTCTTGTAGCTGATATTCTTGTAAAGTTGCTTGTATTTCACTATCAATCTTCTTGTGTACTGCCTTGTGGGTTTCTTTTTGAGCTGTCTGGATAGGTGGAGGTGATGGAGAAGGAGAAGGTGGAAGAGAAAAGTGGGTGGCTTTGGTAGCCAAAGAGGGCGGCAATAGTGGTGGCCAAGGAGGTGGTGGAGGAGAAAAGTTGGTGGCTTTGGTGGCCAATAAGGGTGGCAATGGTGGTGCAGCGGTGGTCCTTCTCTCCCCCCAAAAAAAAGTTTGCTCCATATCCTAACTCGCTTATATTTTGTATTTTGATTTCCTCTATATGATCTCAAAAGTACTTAGATTACATAATGTACACACTAAAGCAATGAATTTACATCATTTTTATTGAAAAGATTGATGAAGGTGACAAGAACTAAAGAATTTTTGTTATGTCCAACAAAAGGACACATGGACAATACACCACGACATAGCCACGTGGAATGATGTTGCAGTATTTTTACAGTAAAAAAAGTCGTTCAGCATTGGAGGCGAAGCATAAGTCCCCTTCAACACTGGAGGGGATAAAAGTGGCGAAGGAAGGGCAGGTTCCCTACGGTATTATTATAAATGTGGAGAACGGTGCCAACTCCACACCATACATATGTATGGTTTTTTCTTTTTTTATGGGCACAAGCATCATAGTGCATAAAATGCATCTCTCTCCGTAATGTGCAAATTTTCACCTCCATCTTATTTATATTAAAAAGGTTGAAGGGAGGCTACACATGGCTACATTTCCATGCAACCACAACCTCCATTATTCTTTTCCTCATGTTGCCACGGCTAATTGGCTGCCAAGTTGGCTCCTCTCTAACCCTTGAGCTATGGGCTTGCTCACTATTGCCCTTGAGTTCTGGGCTTATTGCTCTATACCACCTTGAGTCGTGGGAAGAGCATACTACTCGATTCCTCCTTTGCCATCACTAAACCGATTCCCGCATCCCAAGAAATGGCAAGAGATAGCCCACGACTCTAGATAGATAGATAGATAGATAGATAGATAGATAGAGAGAGAGAGGGTACTTAAAGGGATTAATTCTAGAGCAAGAGAGGTCATGGGGTGGGTGTTGTTGCTTGGAGGAGTTGATAAGTGTCGAGTTGCCTACGTCAGATCTATGCACAATGTGTACGCCAATGGGGCAACCAAGCGGGTCATGCAGACAAACATAGGGTAGCACAAATATAGCAGAGGTAGCTAGCACAAATATAGCGGAGGTAGCTAGCACAATAGCAGGGATGAGCAACGAGCAGAAGGGCACCCAGCGTCGACTGGTGAAGCGGGTATATGCAGGAGCTAAAAAAAAACCTAAGTTTAATGTTATCCCAATGAGATTTACCTCTCAATTTTAAACCTACAAAATTTGAAGGAATTTAGTAATTATAGCCAAATCCCCTTCAGAGTTGTCCATATGTAGGTTTCCCAAGTTTTTGGTTTTTTTTTTTTGAGCATAGGTGTAGATATAGGCACGCGTACCAGCAATGTGAGGGGAGGCTTGTGGACACACTAAATTACAACAGTCATAGGAATGGACATGATGCGTACAGGGACACAAGGAGCCGTAGTTCGACGAGAAGGCTCTTTCTCTCTCTCTCTCTCTCTAAAATTGTAGTACTAATATTAGCAAGATTTATTTCCTTACAACATAATATTCGTCTTATTGGATTGAAATGTCCCTTTTTATTGATCATGTTCAAAAAACTATATTGAGTCTTGAGATACACTCAACTTTTTGAAACTTTCTGCTTCACCTGAGAGAAAAGGGCACACTTAAAACTCTAAATTTTTACGTCAAACTTCAAAGAATTTGGATGTTTTTGCTATCAATTATATATATTTTTACAACTTTTGTTCAAGCAAGCTCTTGGTGTTGATAATTGTAGTAAACGACTATAATCACACGGCCATGTAAAAAGAGAATTGTATTGAGCAGCCATTACTAAACCTACATTTAACAAAGATAAAACTCTCTTGATTTTATGGTAAAAATTTAAAGAATTTATAGTACAATGCCATAACCGTGCTCGCATGTACTAAAGATAGTTATAGTAAAGGGCCTAACTACACTTGCATGTAACAAAGATAGAGGTTATAGTTAACTGTTCAAATTGTCTAGATGCATAATTATTTCCAATTCTCTAGCTTGCTTGATTGTGCTTCTAGATCTTGGCATCCACCCTTTTAACTTTTGGTTGACATGTATGTCTAAGTATGGGGGCACAATGGGTATGCTCTAGGTTGGGCATTTGATTCAACATGGGGGATTCTCTCCAGAATTGCTCTCCTGTGATTGCATCTTAAACATATGTGGCATTATGCAAGCGCTTCCATGTGCAATGCAATCATCAGGAGATTGGTAGCGAGGGGATATAGAAATGCAACGTTATTGGCAAGAAGTGTGGTTGTTATTTAAATCCATTTGAGTGTGGTTGTGAATTTTGATCCATTCACTTACATGTATGTACATATGCTTATCCCTGTGGAAAACCATGCTGGCTATTGATTGCTCTATTCGTCTATAATTTCATGGCAGTAGGATAATTGGATGTTTTGCAGTAGCTAAAAGAAATGCTCAAAACCCTATATCTGGATGGATGCCAATGTGAAACAATGGAGAAAATCAATATACTTTTCTAATTTATTGTATTCTATGCTAAGTGATTGTGATAGGAAGAGCCTAGCTTTGGTAGAGTTTTTTCTTGCTCGCTAGGTGTAGCACTTATTGTGTGGGACAAATGTGCTTAGACAACATGAGGGAAAAGGTTCTATTACACTAAAAACGTATTGTAAGGCTTGCATGGTTGCTTCTTTTGTAGTATTGAAATGGATTGAACTTATTGTAGATGTCGTAGGTAGCATCACCATCGGAGGCGCCGAGAGTCACACTCGTACATCTTTTAATGCAAAATCTCATTTGTGATGCGAGATCGTATAAAGCTTCGAGGAGAGATACTAATGAGCCATAAGCACAAGAGGTAAGAGCCACACCACTATCACTTTTTGGCCTGCTAAAGGCTTTAGTATCCATATGGGTGAAGGTCGTTCAAATTTGTTCGCTTGACATGTGTCGCTTTAAAAATTGAAGAGAAAGAAAGCATTTCCTTTCAAATGCTTTTTCCCAAAGATGCTTTTTTTTTTTTACAAGCTTAAAAAGACTAAAGAACAAAGGATTAAAGAGTGTGCATAGGAGTTTAATATGTACATGATGTGAAGTATTGATTCAAATTTTATTTTTTTTACTCACTTGTAAAGAGTTCTTTTATTTAAAGACTTTACCGAGATTCATTTTATTAAATTATTAAATTGATTTATAAAATTCTCTATGTTTATTAAATCAATTAGCAAGTCTTCCCCCCCTCGAAAAAGAAGTTCTAGTGTCCACTTTTCAACACGAAACGTGGAGCCATGGGGTTGAATTGAATCCAGTAGTTACGTACTCAACAACACTAACACTGCACTACAACTCATTGGACGTCAAAATTGTACATAATAAATCTCATAGAGCTACCTTCATCCCTTGTGAGCGAAAACTAAAGTGGAAAAAAGAGTACGAGATTTTTGTCGTCAACTATTGTAAATTTAGCTTGTGTATGCATGATGAATAATATAATGTATATTTTTATTTTTATTTTATTTTATTTTAAATTATTTAAATAAATTTTTTAAAATATATAAACTATTATGATTATATATGTATAATGAATAATATAATTTTATATTAAAACACAATAAAAATTTCATCTGATTGATTGCAGGCACTCATTTAAACTTACTTTGAGTAAATCTCATTCCTCCCTTAACTCAGGAGGCCTTCTTCACTTTGTTTGAATTCTTAGTTTAGTTTTATCCTCTCTTTCTCTCTCACGCCTCCATGGAGATGGCCTCCTGCACGAGGGCGTCTGTGGGGCGTTCCATATTTCCGACCTGTAGGAGGTTCTTACTTTGCAGAGCTCAATCTCTCAGATCGTCGCAAGCGTCGCCAAAACCGAGTAAATTGAACACTTCGTGCAGCTGCGCAGCGGAGAGCATCCGATCATGCAGCAACCAGAGGAACACAGTCTTTGATCCTTCTTCGAGAGAAATTTTCGCTAACCCCACCATTAGGACTGACAAGTCTGTATGTTGCGCGTTAGACGGAAATTCTACAAGCAGTACCACTGCAGATGCTGATCCTCCCTCTTCCCCTACCGGCAAAGAGCAAGAAGAAGGCAATGTTGCAGAATATGAGGAAGCAGAGAGTGTTGGTAAGGCATTGAGTCAGATAAGACAAGAAAGGCTCGTTTCCGGTCAAGAGAGCCCTTCTAAGACAGAAGATTTCTGGAGAGGGGTCTTGGAGGAGATTCAGCTCATTGAGTGGCCGTCTCTTCAAAAGGTCTTGGGTACCACAGGTGTCGTCACGGGCATCATAATCGGTTCGTCACTTGTGTTACTTACAGTCAATGCTCTGCTTGCTCAGTTCTCTGATGCAATTTTCAACACTCCTCCTCCAGCTTGATGAAAACGTTGGAGCATTATAGCATGTGCCTCAATGGTATTCTTCTTCAAAAGGGCTTACAGGCATTGCTGCCTTGAATGTCAAAAAGCATTGGAGCTCAGCCTCCACAGAACCGTTTGAGTGTATAGACAGTTTGCTTTATAGGGACAGCTCTAAAAGCTTGTACTGTGAACCCTCCTGGAAGCCCGTTTCTTTTGTGCTGAATTGGTGTATGAATGCAGCCTCCTCACTGTTCAGCATTGAATATGTAAGTGCAATTTCTGTCTAAATCTTAGGAGTTCACCAGGTCCTTTTGTTTCTCGCATGTTAAACATGTACACCCTTCGTATTTATGCTTAAAGGGCACACAACGTATGATGATCTTATCTTGGCGTGTGTTGAGAGAGTGAGTTTCCGAAGTTGTCATTTGAGTAGTGGCAAGGTTTTGCAATGTCATCTGGTGTGCCTATCATTTTCTTTGATATTGGCGTCGCATGTATTCGAGGCTGCACCACCTCTTATGTGGGGTGACTCTCTATTTGTGCCTTAGACATTCCTGATATTATATGTTGTGGTGTGGTGGGGCTGCCCTATGTATGGGGAGCCAGGGTATGACAGCGATACGCCACCCCCTCACATTCTATGTTTTCTGTCGTGAGTACCGACCTCTCTTTGGGCAAACACCTATCTTTTACATTTTTTCTGCTCCTGTCCCTCTCTCCTTTGTGCTCAGAGCTTCACTACACAAATATAGACTTTACAAATAGGAACATTTGATTTAGATATTCGTGAAGAGGTTTTGAGGTAGTGTTGCCAAAAGGAGGAGCCGGAGCATTGTCAGAGCAGCCCTATCCCTCCTTCTTTTGTAATGGTGAGGTGCAATTAGCCCCATTACTCCTGGTCTATGAAGAAAAATGGCTCAGCTGTGAAGAAGTTATGTTGGAGCTTTATATGGAAAGGACGGAACTGCATGGAACTTTATATGGCTAGTACTGAACTGCATGCAGTATCTACATTCATGAGCAACCTGGTGGCTGGAGGTGTTTTGAAGTTAAGAGTACTTGTTTCGCAAATGAGTGCATGAGTGTGATAGTCGACATCAATTTTTGGTACATAAGTTGTCAGCAATGTGAAAAGCAGTACAATAACCTGAATGTGTTTAGCTTCTTAGGCCAAAGAATTTCTCTCCACTGGTTGCTCAAACCACTCCTTACAAGAGGCTAAACTGAACGCCTTTTTAGTTGAAACATCGACTTTTGTAAAAAAAAAAGATTTGGGGGAGGGACTGGTTATTTAGCTAGTAGCTTGTGTAGATTTGAACAGGGAGTGATCTGAGTATACTGTGAGTGGGACTGTAGTAGCAAGTTGGCCACCTTGGGTTCTTGGATTCTTGGTTCTTCCCTTGAATTCGTGAAGCCGAAGCACACACAGAGCTCTGATACCAACATCAGGTGCAACAGAAATGTTTATGGATTTAGCTTTGATCTAGTACTCCGCACAAACACAAGAGGCACTTTACTTCACTTGAAAGAACTGAACTGACAGAAAGAGAGAGACACAAGAGAGAGAGAAAGAGATGACACGGCATGTCGGGTCCCCAACCCTCAAGGGACCCCTTGCTCTGTTGCTAGAGCAAGTACTTTCTTTATTCTTGCAAAATGCTGTTACAATGATGCTAAATGCTAAGATGCTGAATGGGTGCTAATGCTATTGATGGGTACTATTGAGGTATTGCAGTACTGCGGGTATTGAGAGGTTCTATGTTGACGACGACGACGACGACGGGTACTGCTGGGTCTATGTTGACGACGATGATGTCGATGACGAGGTACTTATGGGTCTATGTCGACGACGAGGTTCTGTGGATCTATGTCGAAGACAGTGAAGTGGACGAGGTTCGGCGGGTCTATGTCGAAGACGGTGAAGTTGACGACGAGGTTCTGTGGATCCTTATGCCGATCCAAGGCACAAGAGGTACTAGGTGCTGGGGTGCCGTGTCGACGACGGTGACGACGACGGGCTGAATGCCGGAATCTTCTAACACTGTCGATGGTAAGGGACTACAACCACGACGAGGCTAGGGCTGAGAACTGATGGCGATCAAAGGGGCTGAATCATTGACTGTTCTAGGCTGAAAACGCTGGGTTTCATGGGCTGAAAATGCTGGCCCTCAGGGGCTGATCATGCTGAGAAAAACGCTGGTCTGCTGCTGGGTACTGTGGCACAACTTGGTACCTTGCACTGCCCAGGTTATAGGCCTTCTACAAGCGCCAAGGCTGCCCCTTTATAGAGCAGGCCAAAGGCAGCCCCCATGACCATCCCATACAAAGGCTGAAATGACTTATTAATAAATCGTCAACTATGCAAGCGAAGGGCATCTCCTGTGATAGCATTCTATAAGACACTTTAGGCGTGGAAGCATCCGCAAACATTGTCGAGTCGCAACGCCAATTTTACCGCCGAGACAGTGTTTTTGAACGCCATTCCCTATGATGGTTATGCCTCCACCTAGCGCATGTTGAAACGTTGAATCAGAGGGTTGTGCATGCGTTTTGAAACACTAGTGTAGTGGTAGAGGTGTTAAGCCTTGATTTCGGTGGCATTTTGAGAAGTTGTTTTTGGGTTGCTTTGCTCTAGGCTTTTGAAGCCCCACCCTCATTGCGTTATGAAACGCACCACGAGAGAAGAGGCAACCTGTAGAGGTGGCTAAGTGCTGTTGGCTTGTGGTACTTCATGGTAGCGGGTTGCAACCTCCTTGACACAACGTTGGTGCAGCCAAAGCTGTACATGGTAAAATACCTAAGTGCTGAAATGACTGTTCTGTGCAAGAGAGGGTATGCAACTATGACTTGCGTGGACATGCACGTCCTGCTAGAGGCTCACAAAGGTGCCAGCTCAGTCCTAAGCTAATGACTCATGCTAGACTGTAGCTAAAGCATGTCCACGTAGCTCATGTGAAGTGTGCATGTGACATCCCCCTTGTTAAATGTGAGGCACAATTTTCGAACCTCTATCTTTGGATACTTCTCTGTACTTCTCATACTGATTGCTTTTGATGTATGTGGATGCATAAGCTGATGAAAACTCCTCCAAAGTGGTGGATACTGCGCATTTAGGTCTAGTGCGATGTAAACACTGACCATATGAGTTGATAGGTAGGCTTACTATTGTCGCAGAATATCAGCCTTCTTGCTGACT
This sequence comes from Adiantum capillus-veneris, assembly GCF_014529385.1. Taxonomy (NCBI): domain Eukaryota; kingdom Viridiplantae; phylum Streptophyta; class Polypodiopsida; order Polypodiales; family Pteridaceae; genus Adiantum; species Adiantum capillus-veneris. The sequence continues at coordinate 108,962,089 of NC_140945.1, read as the reverse complement.
CTGCCTTGCGAGCAAGTACGACCACTCCAATAGTCTTGTCGTGAAACCATTGCAAGTGAAGCTGAAGGTAAGGGTGCTCAGAGGTAATTCCAAGGGTTTGTTGTCAACGGAAGTGGATGCACGCTACATGCGAATGCGAATGCAGAAGAGGTTAGGGATCTTGTCTCCAACTCCTTCCCTATCCGCATAAGAGGCAAGTAGACCTTGGTATCAAGATCTCTATTTTCGTGTATTTGATGTCGGTCTTCCTTCAAAGACATGGCAATGAAGATGGGAGCGAATGAGTCCATATCGGGACTCAAAGATTCTTTCAGGGAAAAAAAAAACTGGGAAAGGTTCTTTGGGTTCTTGGTTCTGCTTGGGTTCTTGATGGTTCTTGGGTTCTTGGTTCTTCCCTTGAGTTTGCGAAGCCGAAGCACACACAGAGCTCTGATATCAATGTTCGGTGCAGCGAACACAAAGCTCTGATACCAATGTCAGGTCCAACGAACACAAAGCTCTGATACCAATGTCAGGTGCACCGGAAGTGTTTATGGATTTGGCTCGGATCTAGTACTCCGCACAAACACAAGGGACACTTTACTTCACTTGAAAGAACTGAACTGACAGAAAGAGAGACACACAAGAGAGAGAGAAAAGAGAGATGACACGGGATGCCGGGTCCCCAACCCTGAAGGGACCCCTTGCTTTGTTGCTAGAGCAAGTACTTTCTTTATTCTTGCACAATGCTGATACAATGATGCTAAATGCTGAGATGCTGATGCCAATGGGTACTGATGCTACTGATGGGTACTACTGAGGTACTTTGGGTACTGAGAAGTTCTATGTCGACGACGACCAAGGGTACTGCTGGGTCTATGTCGATGACGATGATGTCGACACGACGAGGTACGATGGGTCTATGACGACGACGGCGACGACGACGACCATGACGACGTCAACGACAAGGTTCTGTGGATCTATGTCGAAGACAATGAAGTGGACGACGAGGTTCGGCGGGTCTATGTCGAAGACGAGGTTCTGTGGATTCTTATGCCGATCCAAGGCACAAGGGGTACTAGGTGCTGGGGTACTCTGTCGACGATGGTGACGACGACGGGCTGAATGCCGCAATCTGCCAGCACTGTCGATGGTAAGGGACTGCAACCACGACGAGGCTAGGGCCGAGAACTGATGGCGATCAAAGGGGCTGAATCGTTGACTGTTCTAGGCTGGAAACGCTGGGTTTCATGGGCTGAAAACGCTGGCCCTCAGGGGCTGGTCATGCTGAGAAAAACGTGGGTCTGCTGCTGGGTACTGTGGCACAACTTGGTACCTTGCATTGTGTAGGTTATCTGCCTTCTACAAGAGCCAAGGCTGCCCCTTCATAGGTGATAAGGGCTGGGTCGAGCAGGCCAAAGGCAGTCCCCCACGACCATCCCATAAAAAGGCTGAAATGACTTATTAATAAATCCATAATAAGAGGTGGTTCACACGGTAAAATACCTAAGTGCTGAAATGTTTGTTCTGTGCAAGAGAGGGTATGCAACTATGACCGGCCTGGACATGCACGGCCTGCTAGAGGCTCACAAAGGTGCCAGGCTCAATCCGAAGCTTACGACTCATGCTAGACCATAGCAGAAGCATGTCCACGTAGCGCAAGTGAAGTGCACTCGTGACATAAAATCACCAATCATTGAAACCCGTGTTTAAACCAGAGTCAAACAATTCAAATCGGCACCAAGACAGGTTCAAAACAGATACCATCCATTTCAAACAAATTCCAAACAGGATCACCAAACAAGTTCTCAAACAAAACTCAAACTTAAAAAGCAATCTCGACATCAATCGAGCTCAAAAAGACGATCGACGTTCCATCCTGAAACCTGCACCAAGATTAGGGTTAGATTTCTTCCATAAGGTTGTAGCCGACCGCATCACGGTCCATAAGCTCTTGGACAGACAATGTTCTTGTGGCTGTGATAGTAGTCACAAGACATAGCAATCTCACTGGGACCTCCAAGGTTATCAACTCGAGAAGAGACACTTGTTGAGAGATGTCGAGAAAATTTCAAGTTTTAATCTGCTAGGGTTTCTGTGGCAAGCATTTCAGGGTAGCCCACTCTACCAGAAGCTGCAATCTGAAGAAAGATGTTTGAAGGCATGTAACTTCGGGCAAAAAAATTCTTGAAAGCTTGCCAAGTCCTTGAAGTGTGCGGCTTGGTAGTTGTAAACATCCACCACTACATGGCACTGCCTCTAAGAAAAACAGCGGCTTGAAAAGAATCCTTGATCCTTCTATGCAAGTGATCTTTATGGCTTATTCCCTGTAAGACAGAGCGATGAAGAGGGGAGCACGCCCGATACGCGATGAAGTAAGGGTGGGAGTAGCTAATAAGTCCGGGGTCGGGACACGAAGATTCTTCAATAGAATTTCCAGTAGACTTTGGAAGCGCTGGTTTGCTCTATCTACTCTTTGATAGGACCGGTATGCTTTCAGAAAAGCACACCCTGAATCTCTAATACCATTGTCACGAGACAGGTACCACGTGCCAATGGAAAAGAACAGATTGAACTAACAACTAAACTGAAAGAGATACACGACACACGAGACGTGGAGTGGCGGAGTTTCACCCCAGGCCCCAAACCTTGGCGCCCCTTTCGGTATTTCTTTATAATGCTTGAACTCAGTACATCTCGGGTACTCCATCCTGTGCACCTCACGCGAAGCTTGCCAAAGAATGAGCCCTTGGGTCATATTTAAAGGCCCTTGGTCTCAAAAGCAGTTACATGAAAAGCTTCAAACTCAAAAGCATCTGGCCCAAAACCAGATGCCCAAAAGTTGCCAGCGCAAAAGCAAAAATCCGTACAGCTCTGCCACGTCAGCAGTCAGCGTAAAACACAGAAATCCGTACAGGTCTTGCTACATCAACATGTAAGCGTGGAATCCGGAAATCCGTACAGGTTGTTAGCGCAAAATCCGGGACTCTGTACTGCTGCCACATCATCACAAGCACACATTGAGTGTGTTTGTGTGGGCTTGCTTTACTTTAATGTCTTGTGTCACTAGGGCCCCATTGAACGGGTTTTTAAAATAGGCCACTCGGCAAGACTTTGCATGTCATGTGACACATCCCACCCTGTGTCCGTGGACAAGCTACATCACGACAAGGGTTCAGTCAGTCCAGTTAGTCTAGATTTAGAAGTGATCTGGCACTTTTTGTGAGTCTATTCGTAGACCGTGCATGCCCAGACACTTAGTGTAGATGCATATCCTCTGGTTGCACACAGCATGTGTCACAAACAGGAGCTCATAACAATATAAAATACATTCGGATAAATAGACTTTATCACTTATTACTGAAGCCAGAGGATATAGAGAGAAATAGATAGAGAGAGAGATAGAGAGTGAGAAGATCGACATAGTACTAGGGACCAGAAGATGGTTTGGCCCCCCCCGTAATAGTATCTTTATTATTGAGGAGAAGTCTATACAAGCACATGAACCGAACGTATTACCACGTTCGTTCTAGAATAAGACTTGATGGTTCCCGGAAGCCTCGGCTTCCTATTCCTAGGGCAAAGCCCTATTCCAAGGAACTTCCGTTCCTTATTCCAAATCCTTGAGAACCAAGGTTCTCGCCTCTGGATCTCACCTTCCAGACTCAGGGTATGACATCCCTGCAACTCTCTTTTCCAACTCTGTTTCCAGAGTCCTCTTCCCGCAGAACAACTCTACTTTTCCGGACACGAAGTCCTTACTTGGGAATCCCAACTTCCGGATCACAACTTGAGAGACTACCTCTCTCCGATCCGTGGATCTACTTCCCAAACTCGGTTACTAAACCCTTGGGCTGATCTGGCTCTAGTTCCTCAGAGCGCTTTTCTCTTGTAGAGAGAGGCTCATGCCTTCCTCTGCTCCTACTCCCTCACGAAGAGAAAGCACACCTGCAATGAAATACTCAGTGATCATAACATGAAAATCGTTACCTTCAAAGTCTCGACGCTCGAAATGCAACTCGGTTCTCGAAAAGCAATTCCCCGGAAGAGATCTCTGCATAGAAAATCCTCTCTTCCAATCCTACGCACAAAAGAGGTGTGCATCAATGACACCTTGCAAAATCTCAGGCAGATAGGATTCTAGACATAGCATTTTCTGAACGTACATTCAAACCCGGTTCACAATAGAGCGAATCCTCTTTGATTCTCAGGGATGTTCTCCCATATGTAATTCTTACCATTATGAAATGGTTGGCGAACTATATTCTTACGAACATAATAGTTCGAATTTATTCCAGCAGCGTGTGAATGCTACTTGACCTGCTCGTGGAGAAACATATACCGCAACCAAAAGTTGCTACTATAATGGTAAAAGCACATAGCGTTCTCAATGATCAACGACCATCAGAAAACCTCTTCTCCGTAGAGAAACTCAAATTCCTTCTACCGAACACATCTCAAATAGAGATTCTCGTGTCTGAATATCCTTGCGCGCAAAAAGGCGCTCAAAAGAGAATAACAAACTCTCGTCCAGTTCCTTGGCATAGGTCTGCATCTTCGTGTGTTATCCATGTACTCAAAAGTGTACATAATTCTTAAGCTATGTTAGAGTTTCAATGAACCTGGGAAATTACCTTCCCTTCGTAAGATCCTTAGAGCAAAGACGCTCAACTTGACGAGCCCTTGGCTCGATCTTAGAGCAAAACCCGCTCATCAAATATTCTAGGATTTCAATCCTTGGATTCCTCGAGCACAGGCCGTAGTCGTCGCTTGTTCCTTCCCTCGTAAAGAGTGTTCATGCACTTGTGTGTAAAGCACTACCATATCTTCCCTTACCGGGTAGGGGGTGTGGGCTTAAAGAGTATTCAAGCTTAATGAAAGCTTTTCTTTGTTGGAAAGCTCAGAATGGTTCCTTCATAATTTCCTACCCGCAGTAGCAGGTAATCTGCTCGAGAATTACCGGATACTAGATCAATAGTTGACCTTCCGGCTAGTTAAGCAAACCGATTCATCTCAGAAAACAATGTTTCAGTTTGATCTTGCTCTCATAAACACTCAAGAGTGAGTAGTCTCGGTTAGACATAAACATACCTCGTGCAAAAGAGCAAAAAAGCACAATGCACTTTATGATTTCCGCAAAGATGTAACTTTGATCGAAAGCCTGCCCTCTCACTTAAAGTTCGAGGGTCTTCTATTCAAGAACTCAGGAGTTACATTGAATTCCCTTACTCCAAACTTTCTGTGTTCAATGGTTCTCGTCCCACTACGGGGATTGGATTCTATGTACACTAAGGTGTACACTTTCAGCTTTTATTGCTGACTCTACCATCTGCTGCAAAATATTTTGCAGATGTGTCTACAAGATTCAGGCAAAAATCCTTTGTTGAATTTCTTCATCTTTCCTCCCTCAGAGAGGGTCGAGAGTCGAGCTACCTTGGCAAGAGTGAACCACTACTTGCTTTGACTCACTCGTGTTCCTATTGGGCAAACCGATCCCAATCTTCTTGGATGCCTTCCTCAAAGCGTAGAGGAAAAAAATTTGTCGGAAAATTCGGCCTTGAATTGAATCCAAGTCTTGTTGTAAGTTCCTTGCAGAGCTTTGGTATACCACCAAGTACTTGCAATCCCCTTGAGGTGTTTGGTCACAATGCCTCACCTTCGACGCTTCTCAGAAATTGCCATTTGCAAAGGCAACTTCAAACTGTCGAATGAAAGCGGTAGCTTTCTGGACATATTCTCTTCCGTCAAAAGTATCAAACTTGACCGGAGTGTTCTGAGGTCTAAAGACGTTCTTTATATCCTTCCCGAAATATTTCTTGGCTATGGTTTTGGATTGATGTTCATGGATATTTAATGAGTTCTGAAGTATCTTGAGCATTCCGCTCCTTGGATTCTCTAGGTTCTTGAGCATCATGCTCTGGTTGCCTTCTCAGAGAATCCCAGTCTTGTGTCGACTTCTTGCAGAAAGAAAGTTTTTTTTTCCAAGTCTGCGAGCTTTTCCTTGCAGGACTTAGGGTTCCGCTTGCTTACTTCTCTCTTGGCTTGTCATGGCTTCTTCCCGTATCTCCCCAGAGTCGTCCTCCTTTACAAAGAAAGAGAGGAGACCATGCTCTGATACCACCGTCACAAACGGGAGCGCATAACAATATGAAATACATTCGGATAAATAGACTTTATCACTTATTACTGAAGCCAAAGGATATAGAGAGAAATAGATAGAGAGAGAGATAGAGAGTGAGAAGATCGACACAGTGCTGGGGACCAGAAGATGGGCTGGTCCCCCCCCCGTACTAGTATCTTTATTACTGAGGAGAAGTCTATACAAGCACTTGAACCGAACGTATTACCATGTTCGTTCTAGAATCAGACTTGATGGTTCCTGCAAGCCTCGGCTTCCTATTCCTAGGGCAAAGCCCTATTCCAAGGGATTTCCGTTCCTTATTCCAAATCCTTGAGAACCAAGGTTCTCGCCTCTGGATCTCACCTTCCAGACGCAGGGCATGACATCCTTGCAACTCTATTTTCCAACTCTGTTTCCAGAGTCCTCTTCCCGCAGAACAACTCTGCTTTGATGATGCTGCAGAGTTCACCCGCAAAGAAGACGTTTGCCGGTGATACCCATGACTGTCCCAAGTGTACCCGATGTCGCCAAGACCTAGTGCGTGAGTTCCCTCGCGAAGAAGTGCCTATGGAGCATGTTTCCATCGCGACAAGCTGCTGTTTTTCTCTGTTTTCAGCCCATAAACGTCGTAGACGGGGCTGATTTACGAGAAGGAACCCGAGAACACACCTCTTTTGTGTGTAGGATTGGAAGAGAGGATTTTCTATGCAGAGATCTCTTCCAGGGAATTGCTTTTCGAGAACCGAGTTGCATTTCAAGCGTCGAGACTTTGAAGGTAACGATTTTCATGTTATGATCACTGAGTATTTCATTGCAGGTGTACTTTCTCTTCGTGAGGGAGTAGGAGTAGAGGAAGGCATGAGCCTCTCTCTGCAGGAGAAAAGCGCTCTGAGGAACAAGAGCCAGATCAGCCCAAGGGTTTCGGAACCGAGTTTGGGAAGTAGATCCATGGATCGGAGAGAGGTAGTCTCTCAAGTTGTAATCCGGAAGTCGGGATTCCCAAGTAAGGACTTTGTGTTCGGGAAAGCAGAGTTGTTCTGCGGGAAGAGGACTCTGGAAACAGAGTTGGAAAAGAGAGTTGCAGGGATGTCATGCCCTGAGTCTGGAAGGTGAGATCCAGAGGCGAGAACCTTGGTTCTCAAGGATTTGGAATAAGGAACGTTCCTTGGAATAGGGCTTTGCCCTAGGAATAGGAAGCCGAGGCTTGCGGGAACCATCAAGTCTTATTCTAGAACGAATGTGGTAATACGTTCGGTTCAAGTGCTTGTATAGACTTCTCCTCAGTAATAAAGATACTATTACGGGGGGGGGGGGGGGGCAAACCATCTTCTGGTCCCAGTACTGTGTCGATCTTCTCACTCTCTATCTCTCTCTCTATCTATTTCTCGCTATATCCTCTGGCTTCAGTAATAAGTGATAAAGTCTATTTATCCGAATGTATTTTATATTGTTATGCGCTCCTGTTTGTGACAGCATGATCATAAAGCATTCCCATCCGAATCCATCAGGGGAATTTTCCAGTGCATTTAGCCTATTTTACCTATTTTTGACATTTTTCACTTAATATTTTTAAGTGACTTAGTAGGTAGGGCAAATTGAGTAAGTTTGTATATAAGCAAACTTAGACTAGCACTAATTGGCAGAAGAGGGAGCAGGAGCCCAAGCTCAACAGGCAACTTCTCAGCAAGAACCCCTTGGTGGTCTCCCTCCAAGCAAGAAGATCCCCATGCTAGCGTTTTCCCTCCACATCAACAGTAGCGTTTTTCAGTAGGCACCATCGCCATAGGACCTCAGTTAGCTAGCGTTTTGTGCAGGCTTCATCGCCAAGGAACTCCTCAGCCTAGCGTTTTATAGGAACCCCCAATCACCCCCATTTTGGCATAGCGTTTTTCAGCAGATAAGACTCGCAGTTTTCAGCAGTTTTCAGCATAGCGTCATCGATCTAGCCTAGACTTGCATCAATCACATGCATTCAGTTTGTACTAGTTTGTGCAATCAATAGTAGACCACTCTTGCCGACGAGAGTGGGGCCTTCGGAGGAGGGTTTTACGTCTCTGGTGTCGTATTTCTCTTCTCTCTCTATCTGTCAATCTCATACACTTGCACGCACAGTGTCCATTCACTTTGTCTGTGATCATTGCACTCTCTCATTAAGAACGGAAGGCTCTTCCTTCCATAAGAACAAAAGGAACCTTGAGCACAGTTCGGAGCACATCTTGAGCAAAGTTCAAACATTCATTCCGTGGCACCTTACATTGTAAGTCGCTAAAACTTCTGCTTTTGTTGCTTCTAGGGTGTAGGCTTCTCAACTGGGATCTGCAAGTTGGCTCCGTTTTTGAGTGGCTTGCCATGTCAGCAGTTTGTTACAGGCATTGTACTGAGTTCAAACAATATAAAGAAATACCGAAAGGGGCTCCCCGTCTTGTGTGTCGTCTATCTCTGTAAGGTGCAGCGGAATGAATGTTTGAAGTTTGCTCAAGATGAGTGCTCCGAACTGTGCTCAAGGTTCCTTTTGTTCTTATGGCAGGGAGAGACTTCCGTTCCTTTAGTGAGAGAGTGCAATGGACACAAATAGAGTGAATGGACACTGTGAATGGAAGTGCATGAGACTGAGAGATAGAGAAGAGAATACGACACCCGAGACGCTGTAAAACCCTCCTTCGAAGGCCCCACTCTCTATGGCGAGAGCGGTCTACTTATGATTGCACAAATCTCTACAATGCTTGGACTTGCCGACGATGTCGACGACGATGAAGACGACAACGAGACGGGCTGAAATCTGCGAATCTTCTATCTGCTGAATTCTGACTCTATGTCGGTGACGATGTCGATGACGACGGTACGACGACGATGCGCTGAAAACACAGATGCTGAAATCTGCGTGTTCCGGACTGAAACTGTAAACCTTGCGGAAACTCACCGTGCGGCGAGGACTTGTTGCGAGAAGGTGTCATGAGGACGTGGCAGTTATTAACCATGTCACAGAGATGTGGCAACTGCTAACCTTGGTTGTTGGTTTCTTTCCAATGGGGTTTATTTTATTTGTTTAAGACCCTCTTTTTGAAGTAGCAAACGGTCGGACATTGTATGGCCAATGTGAACGGTAGATTCACCCGCAGACGGGAAGTGGTCGGCACTGGAATTCGTATGGTAAGAGGATGTCTAGGCTCAGAGCAAGATCATATAGGTTCCCCCGTCGCACTTAGCAAGTTGGTGGATACTAGGAAGTGAACTCAATTAAGGCGTAAAGTCAAGGTGGGACTACCAACAAAAAGTATCCAACAGTTGGGCCACATTGCACTTTTGGATGCGGTCCCAATGAGGATAGATGGTCAGAAGACCAGTGGGAGCCCAACGGAAGCATCTCCTAAAATTTAGGGAACTGCTATTTTGGGCCGTGAAATGTGTTCGCGTCATTACCTCCGGTATGACTAGGGGAACACTTTATAACTCTGCCGCGAAGTCAACTGACGCGTCGGTTGGGATATTTTTAATCGGCGAACCCGAAACGGGAAAATGCTTGAAAATGCGCCAAGTGTCACATTTTGGTGAACTTTCCTCTTGCAGAAAAATGGGCGCTGATTTTTATGCTGGGAGAGGCCTCATTTGCAACCTGTCACAGGTTAAGAGCTATGGAGTGCTTTCTTTCCCTCTCATGTACAGTGTGGTGCTAGGAGTGATGCCCTGCACACTACACACTGCTCTCTCTCTCCCCTACGTGCAGTTATGTGATGCCCCACAAGAGGGCTACTCATTTGACTGATGTACAGTTGTGTGGGTTCATGCTTTTGTGCTGAGGCAAGAGCCTCCTTGAGCAGGAACAAGGGTAGCTAACTGCTGCTCCAAAGCAGGCACTGGTGAGGGTCATAACCTCACCGAACAGGTGCAAAATCAGCGCTGTGTATGCGCTGTAAATTCACTGTTTTTCAGCCGTACGGACGCCAGGATCACTGGGAATCGTGCCCCACTGGCAAAGGACAGTTAGGGGACTGTTTGGGGCTGAAAACAGGGCAAAAACCAGTAAATACAGCGTGCTGAATTTACTGTTTTTGGACAGGAATCAGAGGGTATACGCCAGTGCAAGCGAGTTCCAGCAGGGGAATTGGTTTCGCACAAGTTTTGGGGCTGTTATGCTGCCGAAATTTGGCCAAATCAAATGGTATCTAGGTGGATACACGTGAAGGATTCCCAGGACCTTACCTTGTAATTTACCCTCCTAAAGAATAAAGAAATATCGAAAGGGGCGCCAATTTTGGGGCCTACAGGTTGTCGGCGTCTGCTCGGAGCATTCTAGCTTCCGAGCCGTGTGTGAGTTGAAGTGTTAATTCCCATTACAGGTTCTCTTTGCAAAGTGCTCTGTGTGTGTGTGTATAAAGTAAAGAATTTCGGGTGAAAGCCAACGCCTACCGCCCTACGGGCCGGTTACAGAAGGTGAGATTTGTGAGGTTCGGGACTTGATCTGCGGTGTCTAAGGGCTGAAAACTGAAAACGCTGAGGTTTCTTGATGTTCGGTCGTGGTGAATCTGCAAAACTCTGGCTTATGGTGTAGATGCAAAACTGCTAGGGCTGAAAATCTGCAAATCTGTCGCCGGTTGTTCTGCAAATGCAAAACGCTAGGCTGATTTGATGTTCTGTTGTCGCCAAAATTTGCAAGTGCAAATCGCTTGGCTGATCTGGTCCAAAAACGCTAGGTGGTTGTTGTGGAGCAAAACCGCTAGGCCTCTTGGGTTCTGCTGAGAAGTTGCCTGTTGAGCAAGGTGCTCCTGCTGCCTCTTCTGCCAAATAGTGCTAGTCTAGGTTTGCTTATATACAAACTTACTCAATTTGCCCTACCTACTTTCCAACAAAAGTCACTTAAAAATAATAAGTGAAAAATATGAAAAATAGGAAAAATAGGCTAAATGCACTCGAAAATTCCCCTGAAGGATTCTGATGGGAATGCTTATGGTCATGCTGTGTGCAACCAGAGGATATGCATTTAAATTAAGTATCTGGACATGCATGGTTTGCGAACAGACTCACGAAAGTGCCAGATCACTTCCTATTCTAGACTGACTTGATTGAACTGAACCCTGATCATGCTGTAGCTTGTCTCAGACACATAGAGTTGGATGTGTCACGTGACATCCCCTCCTTTTCAAAGTGAGGTTTTGGTACCGAACTGTATGGCGTCGAGGGAGATCGCCAATAGCATCCGGAATCCGGGAAGGGACTCTTCGTCGGCCCACTCTGATGTGTGGGTCGTGCGGTACTTGAACTTCATAAAGGTCTGCAATGCTTTCTTCTTTGGGCCGCGCCCAAAGCGACACAAAGTCTTCTGTGGCTTCTTCAATGCTTCAGCTTCGTCGAGAGTCATGCTTCTTTCTTCTTCAAGAATCTCCATGGCTGAAAATTCTGTACCCATTTCCAACACAAAACCATGAACATACTTATTCCATGTAAAGTGAGTGGAAAAAATCTTGTCGTCCTCAAAGAATGTGCATGCAATGTAGATGAACAAATAGACGGAGTGCCAAACCGTTCACCACACACACGCAAACAATGAGATCGAATCTTTCTCTTATGATCTAGAGCAATCAACTGTGGCAATTCACAATGGAAATACCCATGCTTGGTGCTCATACTTTCATGTGCTCTTTCTACAACTGTGTCATGCCAAGGAAGAGACATGGAATGTGACTTCCTTGAATGCATACTTTTCAGCTTTTCATGGACAATCCGCATACATTCGTGCTTATTCATGAGTGAAACGTGCTCAACGTACAATATGTCATGCCTAGGAAAAGTTATCACATAAAGACGATGACTAAAATACAAGAAACGATCACGAATGAAACACTCGAACAATGCGTGCGTATGAATCATGCAAACACATAATACTTCCTGTGAGGGTTCTTTGGACCTAGGCTCAAGAGCCAAGATCGCTTCTTCCTGTTTGATCGAATCTGCAACGAGGTTAGCTTCGCTAGAAAAAGCATCAACTAACTCATCATCCTTGTGAACAATCACATCTTGATCATGCAAATCATCATGCTTGTGAGAAATCACATCTTGATCATGCAAATCATCATGCTTATCATTGTCATCCAAATCATCATGCTTATCATTGTCATTCAAATCATCATGCAAATCATGTGTGTCATGCTTTGGAGAAGGAGAGACTGAGAGAGTCTCCTTTTCCTGATTCTCTTGCATCTGTGCTTGCACTTGAAAAAAGAGTCGCAAGAACTCTTTCATGTGTTGGTCGCTCTTTTCTTTTATGGCTTTGTTCTCGCGATCAAATTCTGCTTGACTTTCTTTGATCTCGTAATCCAATTTGGCTTGACTTTCTTTGTCTTCTAAGTCGTACTTACGCTCTATGGCTGCCATGCTTTCTTCGTATTCACGATCTATGGCTGCCATTTCTTCTTCATAGGCCTTTCTTTCTGCTTCTCTTTCTTCGCGTTCTAACTTTCTTTCCAGAAACAACTGCTTCAAAGCCTCCATAGGAGTTAGTGCAATCCTTGGCGTAGATGGGGAAGGGTGAGGGTCGGGAAAGCCTCATGGTGGGGAAAGCTCTTCTTCGCCACTCCCATGCTCATCACCTGTATGTGAAGTATCCATTCCGCTTCGGGTGAGGACCATGCACTATGATCTTTGGTTCTTAAGTTCACGAGGAACTTGGGTTCTTAAGGGTCTTGGGTTCTTGGGTTCTTGGATTCTTGAGGGTCTTGAGGTTCTTGAGGTTTTCTTTCGCTTGCAATCTGTGTTTGAGAAGGATCTTCTCTTCACCCGAGTTCTTCTCTTTTCCGCGAGCGCACCCCTTGGCAGCCTTGCGCTCACACCAAGGTTGCTTTTTCCCACCTCACGTCGATTGGCCAGCCGCTAAGTGCACGGTCCGCTCTCAATGAGTGAAAAGAGGCACAAGGGGATGTTGGACAAGCCCTTCTTTCCTGGGATTCTTGTCACTCTTCAAAAACACGATCAAGAATCGACACGCCCAAGCGAACTTGGGTTCGTGCGACTGCAACAAGCAAAGAAAAATTCTTGTGATTCTTTCCTTGAGTGATACAGAACACTGCCAAAGCTCTGATACCAATGTAAGGTGCAGCGGAATGAATGTTTGAACTTTGCTCAAGATGAGTGCTCTGAACTGGGCTCAAGGTTCCTTTTGTTCTTATGGAAGGGAGAGCCTTTCGTTCCTTTAGTGAGAGAGTGCGATGGACACAAACAAAGTGAATGGACACTATGACTGGAAGTGCATGAGACTGAGAGATAGAGAAGAGAATACGACACCAGAGACGTTGTAAAACCCTCCTCCGAAGGCCCCACTCTCTATGGCGAGAGCGGTCTACTTATAATTGCACAAATCTCTACAATGCTTGGACTTGCCGACGATGTCGACAACGATGAAGACGACAACGAGACGGGCTGAAATCTGAGGCTGAAATCTGCGAATCTTCTATCTGCTGAATTCTGACTCTACGTCGGTGACGATGTCGATGACGATGGTACGACGACGCCGCGCTGAAAACGCAGATGCTGAAATCTGCGTTTTCGGGGCTGAAACTATAAACCTTGCGGAAACTGACCGTGCGGCGAGGAACTGCTGCTGGAAGGTGAGATCTGCGAGGTTCGGGACTGGATCTGTGGTGTCTAAGGGCTGAAAACTGAAAACGCAGAGGTTTCTTGATGTTCCGTCGCGGTGAATCAGTAAAACGCTGGGTTATGGTGCAGATGCAAAACCGCTAGAGCTGAAAATCTGCAAATCTGTCGCCAGTTGTTTTGCAAATGCAAAACGCTAGGCTGATTTGATGTTCTGTTGTCGCCGAAATCTGCAAGTGCAATCGCTTGGTTGATCTGGTCCAAAAACGCTAGGTGGTTGCTGTGGAGCAAAAACGCTAGGCCTCTTGGGTTCTGCTGAGAAGTTGCCTGTTGAGCAAGGTGCTCCTGCTGCCTCTTCTGCCAAATAGTGCTAGTCTAGGTTTACTTATATACAAGCTTACTCAATTTGCCCTACCTACTTTCCAACAAAAGTCACTTAAAAATAATAAGTGAAAAATGTCAAAAATAGGGAAAATAGGCTAAATGTACTGGAAAATTCCCCTGAAGGATTCTGATGGGAATGCTTATGATCATGCTGTGTGCAACTAGAGGATATGCATCTAATCTAAGTGTCTGGACATGCACGGTCTGCGAACAGACTCACAAAAGTGCCAGATCACTTCCTATTCTAGCCTGCCTTGAGTGAACTGAACCCTGATCATGTTGTAGCTTGTCCACGGACACATAGGGTTGGATGTGTCATGTGACAATCTCTTTCATTTCAGTTGTTATTTGAAGTGCTTAAAGTTGTTCAATCTGTTCTTTTCTGTTGGCACGTGGCGCCCGTTCGAGTGAGACAGAGTGGTCGTGCTATATGATCAAGGCCTCGGATAAACCTCCACAATCCCAAAAAGCTACGTACATCATGTACAGTAGTGGGAGTTGGCCAATCTTGTGCAACCTGGATTGCTATGGATCCATACTCACTTGATTGTGAGAGACTATATGGCCTAAATAGTGTATCTCCGTGAGAAACAACTCAATTTTCTTTGCATTGATATGCAACTTATGCTTTCGCAAATCCTTGAAGCACTATAACCAAGTGCTTCCGATGTTCCTCTTCCGACTTAGAGAAGATTAGTATATCATCAAAGAATACTTCTGTAAAGGCTCGGTATGGATTGAAGATATTGTCCATCATTTGATTGAATGTGGCAGGAGCATTGGCTAAGCTGAAAGGCATCACCAAAAATTTATGAAGTCCAAAAGTGGTGCGAAAGGCAATCTTCTGGACATCGTCAAGGGGGATGCGTATTTGATGATACCCGCTCTTTAAGTCTAAGTGACTAAAGATGCTTGCACCTTGTAACTTATCGAGAATGTCATCAATTTGAGGAATGGGGAAGTGATTCTTGATGGTGATCTTGTTTAGAGATCGGCGATCTATGCACATTCAAAACATGCGTTGTTTCTTCTACACTTGTAGAATTTGAGAGCAGTAGGGTGAAAGTACTTGGTCGTACTAGAACTTTCTCTAGAAGCTCATTGACTTGCTTCAAAATTTCGCCTTGCTGGCAGCATGAGATCAATGCAATGATCCTTCGGACGTTCCAGAGGTAGCTTATTGGGAAGAGTTTCAGTGAAACAATCCATATACCTTTCAAAAAAGTGAAAACGTTTAATGTTAAGACTCGAGAGCGAACTCTCTTTAGATTTATCCTTTTCTTGTGCAAAAATCAAGTAGATCGCATTTCTTTATTTCCTTTTTGGACTCCGAAAGGTGGTTGGCTGAATTGATATAGCGTGCGGAATTGGCGTCCTAGCCACCTGTTCGTGGACAGAAAAAGGTTGCCTTGGAGCCCCGACTGACTCTGCAACATGCGAGTGCTCCTTGCCCACTTGGGCTTGAGCCTCATCGGGCTCTATTGCATGAGAAAGTTGCCTTGTCTACTGGGAGCTTGCAAACACATTCACAACAGCAACCAACTGTGTCCTGTACGCATCCTTGTCTAGTTGCCGAGTCATAAACCCTTGAACTTGTGGAGCATTCACATCAACAAAAGGTACAGACAATGGTGGCCGTGGACTCTTTAACACTGGAGGTACAACCTGTCTGGACTGCGAAGAGGAACCCTCTTTCCTAGCGTCATTTGTCTTGTCAGCCGTAGTGTAATTCCAAGTCCTGTGCTTTGTGTCTCCGCCGAAACCAACCAAGGCTCACGTCTTGAGGAAAAAGTGATTTTATCTCGGCAATGGAACCATGAAACCGGCCCGTAGGGCGGTAGACTTTAGCTTTCACCAGATCTTTACTCTATTTAACTTTACGACAAAAGGGTACTTCACAAAGAAACCTGTGACATGAATTCAACCCTTCAAACAAACCACGGCTTGGCAGCTAGAGCGCTCTCGAGCAGACAACGACACCCTGTTGGCCCCAAAGACTGGCGCCCCTTTCAGTATTTTTTATTCTTATTACACTTGAGAAAAACCTGTAAATTTATACAAGCTGTCCCACTATTATCGGGGCTGAAATTCCCCTACTGTAACCCGATTTCGGCAGCATAATCACAATAGAAGTCTTCACGGACAAAATCCCAAGCAAATAGTGACTTTCCACGTACTTTACAAAACCTGGCGAGAAATTACAGCACACTGCAATCTCTGTTTTGATCTCCATTTTGCACCAAAACACCTGTTCGGTGATTTCCTAGCTTTCTCGAAGCTCTTGGGACTGTAGGCATCAAAATTGGCCAAAACCCTAAACTTGCAAAAAATTACAGCAAGCTGTAATTCTCTGTTTTGTGCTCCGATTTGCATGCCGATCACTCCTATTGTAACCCTCGAGCTCCGGCACCTGTAGGGTCACTTGCGCTTTGAATTAGATGAGATTCCTCGCGGGGAATCTCTCTAAATTGTCCTGTACAAGCACCCAAGGCTTTCCCGAGGCTCCGCTGCCATTACCTTGCAATTTAGGTGCGAACCCTAAACCTGCAAAAAAACACAGCAAGCTGCAATTCCATGTTTCGCATCGTTTTGAGCGGAGGAAACACGTCTACGCGTGTCTCAAAAGCTGCTGCACGCAATGGGACAGTTCCCTTGTAAATCGGACGAGTTTTCACTCTCCGTTTTCGCATTCCTTCTCGATGAAACTGTGCGTACCTGAAGGGGATTAGCAACAAGCTAATCCGGTTCTTGTAGAGAGCCGTGGCAAACGCGCATAAAACCCCCAGAACTGTACATGGAAGCCCAACTAGAGTGGCATTACCATATGTGTGACAAACTGCTGACGTGTCAAGCCATTGAAGAACAAAGTGAACCTGCAGATTGCGGCCGAGGGACCTAAACCCTAAGAGAAGCAGTAGAAGAACTTTCACCAACCTGCAAAGATTGGTTGAGTCGCTTATTTTTAACGAAGAGTTCCCACCACCTTATGGGCTCAGGGGACCTAAAGGCATTAAAATAAAGGAGGACCGCACAAAAGGCCCAGATGGCCCCCCTTTAATGTATATTTTAAAGGTTACTAACCTTTGGCCAAGTTCACATTGAACTTGGCCACTAACTTTAAATTGGTCCGATACAAATTAATAAAGGGATTGTGAGTTTTACAACTCACTCACTTATTCCCCCTTCCAATATCATAAGCTCTCTCTCTCTCTCTCTCCTATCGTTTTGCTAGCGCCCTCCTTCCCTTCTGCACTCGCTCCCCTACAAGGTACACACCCTGCATTTCTTTGCGTGCTCTTTCACTTGCACACACTGCCGCGCCATCAACTGGTATCAGAGCCAAATTAGGGTTTGCTTCCAAACTTGCAAACGCTGATTTTCAGCCAAGGAGGTCAACTTTCACTCGAGATTTTGCAATTTCATCGCCAAAGGACTCGTCCCCAGACACTAGAGAGCTCCCGGCAAGTCAAATTGACCTAAAACAGGCTGAAATTAGGTCAAAATCAGCAAATTAGAGGTTATGACAGCAAAATACAGGTTTTGCAAATGATGTATTAAGGTGTGGGAACACTTTTGCTACGTCCCCGCTACCTGAAAACACTGAAATTGCCGAAAAACAGGTCCTAAAACAGGTGTTTTCAGCAAATTTCAGATTTACGCAGGTTTTTGCGAGTGTTTTTATGATGTGACTACATTGGGGAAAGTGTAAATTGATGCAATCTACGCACGTTTGACAAATTTTGACTATGTATGACCATTTGTGGCCCAATTTCATGCAATTTGATGCTACAAATTGGGGCTTTTGCTCTTACATGCTTCTAAAGGTTGTGTATTAGCCTTATGTATGTTCTGTGAGGCTAAAAACAACTAAAATTGTTGTTTTTGAGCACAAATTCGCTCGCTGAAATTTCCTGCGCTTAAATTTCAGAATGATTTTTGTGCCCAAATCGAGCTATTTTGCCCCAAATTGCTCCTATGACCATTTGGAGCTGTAGTGCACACCTCTGTGAGGCTATACTCCGGTTTTTGCACATTTTGCCCAAAAATTCAGCGTATTAGCTCTCTTATTCGTGCAACTCCTCATCTTCTTCAGATGTGAAGAATCTCTTCGAGATTAGGAGGTTCGATGGCACAGGTTTCGACCTTTTGAAAGACAGGATCGAGGGAATCCTATTTCTTAAGGATTGTGAAGGGGTACTTGAACAGGTAAAGCCACAGAATATGACGGATGAAGCATGGGTTAGCCTGAATAGGAAGGCTGTTACTTACATTAAAATGGTCATGACCGATGAGACAATCATTGATGTGAAAGGTCTCACAAGTGCTTTTGATGTGTGGGAGAAGTTAAAGGGAATGTATGAAAATACAACGCCTGTCAACCAAGTGCATTTGATGCGAAAATTGTTGGCATGCAACTAGATGAGTCCAAGAGCGCTGCAGAGCACTTGTCGTTGTTCGCAGGTACTTTGTCGCAGTTACAGGACTCAAGCTTGCCCCCTTTTGATGATAAGCTGAAAGCTATCTTTTTGCTTATGACCTTACCTGAGTCATGGGAAACATTGGTGGTTTCATTGTCCAATAACCCCAATTTGACCTTGGATGGTGTTAGAGGTTCTATCTTGAATGAGAAAATCAGGAGGAAAGCAAGTGGAGAGGGAGGCAGCTCTGCCAACATGGTTAGAGGCAGGACAGAAAAGAAGAATGCTTATGCACAAAGGAGTAAGAGTAAGGGTAAGGAAAGGGGAAATGCCAGCAAAGGCAAGGGTGATGTGACTTGCTATCAGTGTGGCAGGAAAGGTCACAAGAAACCCGATTGCAGGTACTATAAAGCCGAGTTAGAACGGAAAAAGAATGGCAGAGACAAAAAGAAAGAGAAGAAGGAAGTCAAGACAGATGCACAAGATAGCTCAAAGGACAAAGAGAAAGCCAATGTGGCTTCTAGTGTCGTGATTGAGGAGCTGTCAGATGTAGAGGACATCTTGTGTGCCACTTTGTCAGATGATGATGCTTATGACTTTGATGCCTCTCTTAATGTTCATTCACAGGACATGCAGATCACCAAGAGTGATCTTATTGATGCTTTGTTGACTGTCAATGATGCATTATCCCAGACTTGGATTGTTGATTCCGGTGCTTCATTTCATGTGACTCCTATTAAGGAGTGTTTCTCTACTTTTGATGTAGGCAAGCGTCGCCATGTATACCTTGGAAACAATCATGCATGTTCCATTGAGGGTATTGGCAGTGTGCATCTCTCCATAGATGGCACAAATGAGCTTGTCTTGCATGATGTTAGATATGTGCCGAAAATCAAGAAGAGTCTGCTTTCTGTGGGTCAGATGGATATGCATGGTTACAGCATCTTGTTTGAGAGAGGATCATGGAAAATGACTAAAGGCTCAAGGCTGATTGTAAAGGGCACAAAGAAAGGGACACTTTACTGCATGCATGGAAAGGCCGTGTTGGGCAAGTTTATTGCATTGGCTGAAATTAACTCTCACATGGAGTTGTGGCACAAGAGGCTTGGCCATATGAGCCAAAAGGGTCTTTCTAAACTTTGTACTTTGAACAAGCTTGATGTTGAAGACACAAAGCTTGACTTTTGTAATGAATGTCAATATGGCAAGCAAGTAAAGCGTTCTTATTACTCTGGTGTCTCTCGTAAATCTTGTGTGCTTGATCTTGTACATTCTGATGTATGTAGCATGCCTACTAAGTCTATGGTAGGTGCATGCTATTTTGTCTCCTTTGTTGATGATCATTCTAGGAAAATTTGGGTTTATTTGCTTAAATCTAAGGATGAAGCCTTTGCTGCGTTTTAAGAGATTTCATGCATTTGTGACCACCCAAACAGGTAGAAAGCTAAAATGCTTGCGTACACACAATGGGGGGGAGTTCACAAGTGCTGAATTTAACAAGTTTTGTGAAAATTTGGGCATTAAGAGGGAGCTTATTGTGCCATACAGCCCCTCTTCTAATGGTGTGGCTGAAAGATTCAAAAGGACACTTTGTGAGAGGGTGAGATGCATGCTGTCCACAGCTAATCTCTCTCATGGATTTTGGGGAGAAGCTTTGAAAACTGCAGTGCATATATGCAATCGATCCCCTCATATGTCTTTGAAAGGTGACATCTCTGAAAAGGTTTGGTCTAGCAAGCATGCTTCGTATGATCACTTACGCATTTTTGGTTGCAAAGCTTTTGTGCATGTTAGACCCGAGTTGAGGAGCAAACTAGATACGAAGTCCATTAAAGGCCTCTTCATGGGATATGGTGAAGAAGGCGAAATGGGTTACAGGATTTGGTTACCTCAGCTCAAAAGGGTTGTACGCAGCCAGGATGTTGTTTTTAATGAGGCAAGACTGCTTCAAAAGAATTGTGCCTCAAAGCATGACCATAAAAGGGTGAAATTTCAGCATGATCAGTCACCTGTTAGGCCTATTTTTTGACCCTCAGGATGCACCACATGTAGATGATCCAGTGGTGTTTGAGTCAGATGATGTTGGATAACAAATTGAGGCTCCTGAAGGGCATTTGCAGCCAAGAAACAATGCTGAAAATGGTGCTGAAGATGATGTACAGCAGCCCATTGTTGATGATTTTATCATGCCACCTGATGTAAACCCATTGCCGGATAATGTGGATCATTGGGTGAGGCGGTCTACCTGCAAAGACGGCCTGTGAGCAGATATAATCCCTCTTTGCATTACATTATGTTAACAGATGAGGGAGAGCCTCTTACGTATAAAGAGGCAAAGACATGTGAGCACAGCGACAAGTGGGAGCTTGCTATGCAGGAAGAGATTAAAGCTTTGCATGCTAATCATCCTTGGGATTTGGTGGAATTGCCCAAAGGAAGGAAGGCTATTCCTAACAAATGGGTGTATAAAATCAAGACAGTTGATGCAAAACCCAAGTATAAGGCAAGGCTAGTTGCAAAGGGATATGTTCAAACCAAGGGCATAGACTTTCAGGAAGTGTTCTCTCCTGTTGTGAAGATGACCACTTTGCGTATATTGTTTGCCATGGTGGCTGCTCTTGATTTGGAAATGGACCAAATGGATGTATATACCGGTTTCTTGCATGGTGATGTGGAAGAAGAGCTTTACATGAAGCAACCCGAGGGTTTTGTTGTTCTTGGCAAGGAACCTATGGTATGTATGCTCAATAGAAGCTTGTATGGGCTCAAACAATCATGTAGACAGTGGTACAAGAAGTTTGATCGCTTCATGCTTAAACATGGTTACAAAAGAAGCCATACAGACCATTGTTTGTATACCAAACGTGATGAGGATGGCAGCCCTATGATTCTTGTGCTCTATATTGATGATATGTTGATAGCTGCAAAGAAAAGCACTACTGTTGATGCTCTTAAAGGGCAGCTGAAATCTGCGTTTTCAATGAAAGACCTTGGGACAGCTGAACATATACTTGGAGTACGTGTTACAAGGCAAAGAGACAAGCGCCTATTGTATTTGTCGCAAGAAAAGTACATTGAAAAGGTGTTGGACAGATTTAACATGGCTGAAGCAAAGCCTCTTGGTGTGCCATTACAGCCATATGTCAAAATCTCCAAGGATGATTGTCCTAAGTCAAAGGAAGAAGCCAATGACATGCAAAGTGTGCCTTACGCTTCAGCTTGTGGTTCACTTATGTATGCTATGGTTGCTACTAGGCCTGACATAGCCCATGCAGTGGGAGTTGTGAGCCGGTTTATGGCTAATCCAGGCAGGTTGCATTGGGATGCAGTGAAGTCCATCATGAGGTACTTGAAAGGGAGTAAAAATAAATGCCTTTGCTATGGTAAAGGACCAATGGAGTTGAAGGGATTTTGTGACTCTGACATGGCTGGTGATGTGGATACACGGAAATCCACAAGTGGCTATGTATTTACTCTCGCGGGAGGTGCTGTTTCATGGTGTTCTAGATTGCAAAAGATTGTTGCATTGTCTACGACAGAGGCTGAATATATTTCAGCCACTGAGGCTTCTAAAGAAGCTATTTGGTTAGCACGCCTATGCAGTGAGTTTGGTTTGCCTGCCAAGGCACCTATGCTTGGTTGTGATAGCTAGAGTGCCATATGTCTGGCAAAGAATGCCATGTTTCATGCACGCACAAAGCATATTGATGTGCGGTATCACTTCATACGAGAAGTGCTTGAGGATGGCCTTATTACCAGAGTTACTCGGAACGCGGAACGGGAACGGCAAGACGAGGACCCCTGCGGAACGGGGGAACGGCCAGGGGTCCGGAACGGGAACGGCGCAGAACGGGAGACATAAAAAACACCCAAATAATGCTTGAGAAGGAAATGGGTGTGAGGGGATGCATTTTAATTTTTGAGTCCTTGCACACTTAGAAGAACACCTAACGTTCACTACAATTTTGCAAAAAATTGCCTATTTCTCCCCATTTTTGAGAGTTGGCCGTTCTGATATCAAGTGGTCACTCGGAACGGCAA
Source organism: Adiantum capillus-veneris (assembly GCF_014529385.1). Taxonomy (NCBI): domain Eukaryota; kingdom Viridiplantae; phylum Streptophyta; class Polypodiopsida; order Polypodiales; family Pteridaceae; genus Adiantum; species Adiantum capillus-veneris. The sequence continues at coordinate 108,939,562 of NC_140945.1, read as the reverse complement.
AACGTTCCGGGACGTTCTGGCTTGACAGAGGGGGGGGGGGGGGGGGGGGAACGGCGTTCCGGCATTCCAGGGCCTACGGAACGCGTTCCCCGGTAACTATGCTTATTACATTGGTTAAGGTCCATATATCACAAAATCCAGCAGATGCTCTCACTAAGTGCTTATCCAAAGCACAACATCATCTATGTATAGAGATGGTGGGAGTCACGTAGCTTAAAGGCACCATTTATGCCTATAAGTGGGAGGTTGTTGGGTTAACCGTTAAAGGCCCAAATGGCCCCCCTTTAATGTATATTTTAAAGGTTACTAACCTTTGGCCAAGTTCACATTGAACTTGGCCACTAACTTTAAATTGGTCCTATACAAATTAATAAAGGGAATGTGAGTTTTACAACTCACTCACTTATTCCCCCTTCCAATATCGTGCGCTCTCTCTCTCTCTCTCTCTCTCTCTCTCTCTCTCTCTCTCTCTCCTATCGTTTTGCTAGCACCCTCCTTCCCTTCTGCACTCGCTCCCTTGCAAGGTACACACACTGCACTTTGTCACAAGACGGGCACCATGTGCCAATAGAAAAGAATAGACTGAACAAACTTTTAGCACTTCAATAACAACTGAACTCAGAGAGAGAGAGAGAGACCACACGCGACACGGAGTGGCGGAATTCCACCCCAGAGAGTATTGGCCCCAAACCTTGGCGTCCCTTTCGGTATTTCTTTATATTGCAACAACACAGTACAAGCCGGTACTCAAGACTCTGCACCTCCGTCTGAAGCATGCCAAACAATGAGCCCTAACCTCATATTTAAATGCCCTTGGCCTAAAAAGCAGTTTACAGTAAAAAGCCTTCAAACTTAAAAGCTTCTGGTCCAAAAGCAAAGCCAAAAAGCTACCAACGTACATCACGGATATCCGTACAGCCTGCCACATCATCAGCCAATGCAAAACGCGGAAAACCGTACAGCCTGCCACGTCATCATGCCAACGCAATTTTGGAAAACTGCTACGTTGCCCTTAGGGTTAGGTTTAGGGTTTTTGCAGTTTTTAGGGTTAGGGTTTCCAAAATTAGGGTTTGCAGGTTTTAGGGTTAGGGTTTCTAGAATTAGGGTTTCAGCAGTTAGGATTTCTGGCAAAAATTAGGGTTTCCATTCTTTAGGCTTTGGCACGTCAGCAATTTGTTACACACTTCTTCGCGTGCTCTTTCACTTTCACACACCGCCGCGCGCTCATCACTGATGATGTGGCAGCCATACGGAGAAATTTCCGCAATTCACGCTGGCTGTGAAGACATGGCAACAGTACGGATTTTTGAATTTCGCGCTGACATGATGACATGGCAGACTGTATGGACAATCCCGGATTTTGCGCTGACAGGCTGTACAGATTTGCGCAAAACTCGGTGGAGTACCGGCAATGTACTGTGTTCAAGCAATATAAAGAAATACCGAAAGGGGCGCCAAGGTTTGGGGCCAGTGCTCTCTAGGGTGGAACTCCGCCACTCCCCGTCTTGTGTGTCGTGCATCTTTTTCAGTTCAGTTGTTAAGGAAGTGCTAAAAGTCTGTTCGTTTCCGTTGACACGTGGTGGCTGTCTTATGACAGTGGTATCGGAGCTTCAGGCATGTGCTTTTTTGAAAGCATACCGGTCCTACTAAAGAGTAGACAGAGCAAACCGGCGCTTCCAAAGTCTATTGGAATTTTATTTGAGGAATCTTTGTGTCCCGAATTTTACTTGAGCAATCTTCGTGTCCCGACCCCAGACTTATTAGCCACTCCCACCCTTACTTCATCGCGCATCGGGCGCACTTCCGCTCTATCTTACTGGGCATAAGCCATAAAGATTACTTGCAAGAGAACAAGGATTTTTTTCTCAAGCTGTTGTTTTTCTCAGAGGCAGTGGCATGGCGTGGTGGATGTCTATAACTACCAAGCCGCACACTCCAAGGACTTGGCAAGCTTTCAAGATTTTTTTTTTGCCCGAAGTTATATGCCTTTAGACGCCTTCCTTCGGATTGCAACTTCTGGCAGAGTGGGGTATGTTGAAATTCTTACCATGGAAACCCTAGGAGATTTTAACTTGAAGTTTCTCAACATCTCTCAGTAGGAGTCTCTTTGCGAGCTGATACCCTTGGAGGGATTGCTATGGCTTGGGACTACTATTGCCGCTAGAGGAACATTGTCTGTCCAAAAGCTGATGGACCATGCTGTGGCCGGCTACGACCTTATGAAGGAACCTAACCCTAATTTTTGGTGCAGGTTTCAGTATGGAAAGTCAGTCGACTTTTTGAGCTCGACCAATGTCGAAATGGCGTTTTAAGTTTGAATCTGTTTGGGAAATTGTTTGGTGATCCTGTTTGGAATTTGTTTGAAATGGATGGTAGCTGTTTTGAACGTGTCTTGGTGCCGTTTTGAATTGTTTGACTCTGGTTTTAATACTGGTTTCAATGATTGGTGATTTTTTCTCCTGAGTGGAGTACTGAGAAATGATGTTTGAGAATGCTTGTTCATACTCATGGCCCGGACCCTTATGATTATTCACGGGGGAAGTAATGAATGTTAGAAAAGTGTTGTTTTTACTCATGGCCCGGACCCTTTGGTTATTTGCGGGGGATGTAATGAATGTTTGAAAAGTATTCTTTTAACTCTTGGCCAGGACCCTTGTGGTTATTTGCGGGGGGAGTATTGTTGTTGTTACTCATGGCCCGGACCTGGATGGTTATTTTACGGGGGGAGTATTAAAAAGTCTGAGCACTGGTTACTCTCAGCACCTCTAAACGACGCAGGCTGTGGTCTGGGGGGCGTTTGGTTGTACAAGGCCTCTATATATATATCTCATGGCTTGGACGTTTTTGGTTATTTGCTGGAGGAGTGATGAGGGAGTCGTTGAACAGCGCATGGCCCAGACCTGGATCGTTATTTGCGGGGGGAGTGTTCATCGGCGACTTTAATGTTTGTTTGTCTTGTAACATGCATATGTAAGCATTCGTGTTGCATTGTGATGTGCCAACCACTGAATATTCCTTATTGGATGAGATACTTTTGGGAAGTCAACGACCCAGGATATCAAGAGTTTCGATCTGGAATGAGACTCCTTATTGGATGAGATTATTCTTGGAAGCCAACCACCCAAGAAATCAAGAGCTCCGATTTGGAATTAGAAAACTGATTGTCCCTCGGAATGACCCTCGGAAATTTTTGAGCTAACTCGAGTTGTTTTGCAGATATTGTGTAATCGCGGACGATTACTTTCTTTCGGGGGGGGGGGGGGATGTCACAAACTGCTGACGTGTCAAGCCACTGAAGGACGGTGTAACAGACTTGGACACTCCAAGTCAAGAATCAATCACGACAGCACCAAATAACCACTTCAAAACAATTCACAGATCACAATAGATTTGCACTGGCCCGGCGGAGTTCCTTGCCTAGAGATATTGGCCTCAAAGACTGGCGCCCCTTTCGGTATTTCTTTTTGTCTTAATCAGTTCAAAGTACAAGAGAGTGGGTCGGGTTTCACTCTGAGACTCTGTGTCCAGATGCTCTGAGAAGTGAGGCCCTCACCACTAATTTAAAGGTTACAAGGGATGCCCAAAAGCAGAGCCCCAAAAGCTTGAAAGCAAAAGCAAATTCTCTCTCTCTCTCTCTCTCTCTCTCTCTCTCTCTCTCTCTCACTCTCAATGAGAGTTCAAATAAAGCAATTCAACTCTCTTTCTCTCCAAAATCCTTGCGTAGCAAAAAGCTGGATTTGCATCGCTCATTTTAATTTTTTCAAATTTTTTTTCCACCTCTGCGATTTCCGGAAATTAGGGTTTCTGGCAAAAATTAGGGTTTGCAGAAATTTTAGGGTTTCTGCTGTCGGTAGCCACGTCATCACTTTGTGACGTCCCCCCCTCTTCAAAGCATTGTAATCGACTGTGATTACGCTCGCAAAACCGACAAAAGCCATAAACCGTCTTAGCAGACACTGACTGTTAGTACCTACGTACTAGGGACACACATCTAGCACGTGTACCAAATCGATAGTCACATCACACGACATCACAGGACATCACATGACATTCACAATTCATTCGGATCTTAGACCATGATTTATCGACAATGTAGCTAGCAATCACATCTAGGTCCAATCGGGACCTCATCGATGTCCGATTGACTAACCCCTATTGCAACCATGTCTATTCGAGATCAATCAGACCAAAATGCTGCAGTCATTTCGTCTCTCAGTTCGTGCACTCAAAAGAAGTCGAGAACAAATCAGTATCATTATCAGGAATTCCATTTCATAAAGTCATCAAGCAGAATACTGTCAGCTCTCAGTATCCCCGAAGCTCAAAGAGACATCAGTGACTTTAGTATCAAAATCAAGGCATCTGTTGACAAAGGAGCGGAGTAACTCTCCTCTTGTGCATCCCACTGCACCAGATCTTCGGCCAAGTTGAATTTCTGGGTTCCGTTTGGAGTAGACTATGCTAAACCAAAACATCGAGGTAAAGTTTCACAATCCGAGGAGTATCTGCTAGGTCCTCCTCCTCCATCCACTTCGCATCAAATGCAGGAAAGTTCTTGAACTTAACCAAGAACCGCCTTCGGACTTTACCTTTCTTCGTATCCATATGTGCCAAAATCTGTTCAGGAACAAGGGCCTCCTCGTTTTCTTCCATTGGGGGTTGCTCATTAGGCTCCCCATCATCAGGCACATCACCCTTAAAAGGTTTCAAGAGACTCACATGCAATGCATTGTGAATCCTCCAAGTATCTGGCAGTTTCAATGGGAAGGAGACATCATTTATCTTTTCAGTGATCTGGAAAGGTTCGTAGTATCGCATATTAAGCTTTGGAAAAAGCCTCTCCTTTCCCTTTTTCTTGCGTAGGGGTGCCTTCTCAAAACGTAAGAGCACCCAATCATCCTCCTTCAGTTTCAAGTCGCGACGATGGCGATCCGTTGCCTTTTTCTGTCGTTCTTGAGACTTCTGCAAAGTCTCGCGAACCTTGGCAAAAGCCGTATCCAAATCTCGCGAATATTCATCCACTTCAAATATCTAATCTTTCGTGCTCAGGAAGGATGGAACCTTCGCAACACTTTCAACAATCTCAAACGGCGTCTTCCCCGTCCAAGAGTGTATCTTGTTATTGTAGGCAAATTCCACCAAAGGTTCTTTTCCCATTGAGTCTTCTGATCCGAGATACAAGACTTCAATAAATCTAAAACCAATGAATTGGCAATCTCAGATTGCCCGTCAGTCTGCAAGTGGAACGATGACGAGAACCGCAGCCGCGTGCCAATGTTCTCCCAAATTGCCTTCCAAAACAAACTCATAAATCTGGGGTCTCTGTTGTCTGAGACGTGCCATGTAATCGGAAAATCATTGTGATCATTCTGTTTTCTTTGGAAATCAAAAATGAAATCCATTGCAATACTTTCCCAGGGGCGGGTGGGTATCGGTAAAGGCTGTAACAGTCCCTGTGCCTTATGCCTGTCAAACCTGACCTTCTGGCATACTTACCAACTGTGCACAAACTCTTCCACATCCTTTTTGAGTCTCGGCCAAAAGAAGTATCTCTCTACCCCCTTCATGGTGGTAGCAATGCCGCGGTGACCCGTAAAAGGTGGACAGTGGCATTCAGTCATAACCTTTTCCCTCAACGGCTGTGTAAGGCACAACATGGTTTTTTTCATCAAGTAGCCTTCCCGAAGCGAGTATCCTGCTACTGTCTCCCCATCCCGTATCCGTGTGAAAATATCTGCAAAATCTGTATCTGTGGCATACTGGTCGACCATATCCTCGAAGCTCCTATGATGTATCACGGAAAAAGCCAAAACCAACGGCTTCCGAGACAAAGCATATGCCACCACATTTGTCTGTCCCTTCACATGGACAATCTGGAAGTGAAACTGTGACAAGATGTTCGCCCACCGCATCTGCTTTTCCGAAAGCTGCTTCTGTGACAAGAAGTAGCGCAAACTCTGATGGTCTGTAAAGACAGTACAATCCGCTCCGAGTAGGTAATGCCGCCACTGAGTAAGAGCATGGATAACCGCCAAAAGCTCTTTTTTATAAATCTGTGCCGTCATATCCGGCCCAGAGAACAATCGGCTCTCGTAAGCAATGACATGGCCTTCTTGCATCAAGACCGCACCCAGACTACGACCACAAGCATCACAATATACTTCAAATGACTTCTGCAAGTCCGGCAAAGTCAAATCTCGTTCTGTAGTCAATTTCTTGTTCAATGTTTGAAAGGCAATCACCTTTGTGGATCCCCACGAGAAAGGGACTCCTTTCTGTATCACGATATGCAAAGGAGAAGCAACCTCTGCAAACTTTTTTATGAACCGCCTGTAGTACGAACACATTCTTCAAATCGGACCAATCACGTATAGTCTCTATCTTGGCCGAATCCACTTGCACTCCTGCTGCTGAGACAATGTGTCCCAAAAAGTCTCTGGAGCAAATGATCTCCGTGTTCTGCCTCATTCTTGGAGAAACAATGATATCATCAAAGAAAGTGCCAATAAATACCCTGTACTCTCGAAAAATCCTGTCCATCATCCGGTTAAATGTCGCAAGAGCATTGGTTAAGCCAAAAGGCATCATCAAAAACTCAAATAATCCAAAAAGTAGTCCGGAAGGTTGTCTTGTATACGTCTCCCGTCGCGATTCGGATCTGATGATATCCATTCTTCAGATCAATCTTGCTAAAGCACGAGGATCTTTGTAACCTGTCGAGTATAACATCGATCCTAGGAATCGGAAATCTGTTCTTGATGGTGATTTTGTTGAGAGCGCTATAATCGATGCTGATTCTCCAAGATCCGTCTTTCTTCAAATCCAACAACAGTGGAGAGCAATATGGTGAAGTACTACGTTGGACAAGACCCTTTTCCAAGAGGTCTTTCACTGGGTTCATAATCTTTTCATTCTGTACTCGGCTCACACGGTAAGGTGGCCGGTTCTGTGGCGTGCTTCCTGGTATCAGGTCAATGGTCTGATCTTCAGGCCCTCTGAAAAGCAATCGGCATGAGTGTGGAGAAAAATCTTGGCATTCTTTTGACCAGGTCAAAACATATTCAACCTTTATCCATCGTTCAGTTCTCTCCCAAAAATATGAGTAAAGAAACTGAAGTTCATCAAGTACAATTCTCGAAGCCCTTCATTTATCAAAGTCGCTTTCTCGGCCGATAGTCAACCACAGCGTAGTTCTTGTGGTACCAAGGGATCCTGAGTAGAACGTCACTCGTGTGCCCTGAACACCCCTATCATTGCAAACATGTTTGCCAATGCTCATTGTAATGGCAACATCCCATCCGGGTGCCAGTCGAACTACCTCCGCCTGTGGCGTCAGTATGTCCGGCGTAATTCCAAATTGAGCCGCCAATTCCCAGTGAAAAGAAGTTGGCCTTGGCTCCTTCAAAAGAGCTTCCTGATCCTTCACTTTGCCCCAAAAGCGGCAAAGTTTGTACTTTCATTCATTAGATTTGGTGCAGGTCCCACGCCATGTGGTACCAGTTCTGCTTTTCTATGTGCCTTTTCTGCCACGTTCCTCAGCTGCTCTCGAACTCTCAGGCTTGTCGTCGTCTTAATCATTCTGTTCTTTCTGTGCCTTTTTAGGGCACTTCACGGACATATATCCATGTTCCCCGCATCCAAAGCACTTCCCCTATCTGATGAAGCGAGCTCTCCCCTCAGGAGTAAGCTTGGGTCGTGCATCCTTTTTCTCTGGGTTGCTCTTTTTCTTTCTACTTTCATTCCTAGAAGTCTGTTCGGCTCGTTGTGTCATGGCCTCATGTGTGGGGTAGGTCAGACTGCCAGAGTGAATGGCAAAGCCCTGCTTCGCATGACTCATCATCTCCTGAATAGAAGCTGACTTCTGTTCCAAGCAGTGATCTCGGATCTCTATAGGTAGACCCAAGGTAAACCGCTCAATCTGTTCTCTGAACGTGATCTTCTTGAATCAAGAGGCTGGTAGAAAAGAGCTCCAGAATTTTTCACAATAAGCATTGATTGTATCTTTCTTGGTCATTCGAAGATGGTTCCAAGCAGCTCCTATATCTCGTTCATATTCTTGCGTCAACCAAGAAGAAATAAAAAGCTTTTTGAATTTCAGCCATTTAACTGGCGCAGTCTTGTTTAAAAGAAGCGTGGACCACCAAGTACGAGCATTCCCCTTAAGGTAAGAGGTAGCTCTCCAAATCTTGGAGTGCTCTGAATAGCGTCCTCCCGCGAAAGCAATGTCAAACTGCTGTATAAACGACAAAGCCTTCGAAGCATCTGAGTATCCTAAAAAGGTATCAAACTTGATCGAGTGGCCACCGTCCTTAAGCTCTCGGACTTTCTTGCTTTTATCTTCGAGAAAGTCATATTGGTTGGCTTTGTAAAAATTCTTCTTGTTCGCATAGAAGTTTCCATCATCAGAATCTGAGTTCTCTGTATACGAGTCCTCAGTAGAATTGTCAGGCTCTGGGCGAGATTTAGCCTTCTTTGCCTTTTTCTTGCCCTTTCCGACGCTTTGTTTCTCGCTTCGCTTTTTACCTTTCTTGTCGTCTTCGCTCGAATCTGAAGAGCTAGAAAAACTGTCAAAAGAAGAAGAAGAAGAACTGGGTACTCCTTCAAATCAAACACGCTTCTTCTGTTTCTTTGCCTTATCAAAACTTGACTGACGACCCAAATATCCCGGGAAGTCGGTGCTTTTCTTCTGCTTTTTGCCGTGCTTTTTGGATTTCTTTTGTGCGTCAAAAAGCTAGGTGATCCGTGCATCAACCACCTCTTCTAATTCCCTCTCTGAATATTTCTTGTGAGCAGAAGGTTTCTCGAGAGTGGGTTTCGGGGGTGATGTAGTGGTTTTCTGCCACTGCTCATGCACTTCCTGAAAAGAAGTCTCGCTCATATATTTTGCAAATTTTGGGTCCTTCGCAAAATTGAGCATCATCTTCGTTGCATCGCCGATCATCTGGTGACGCTCCATCTCTCGCCGCTTCGCCTGAGTAGGCCGAGGCGGGCCATACTCTCTGCCGGAATCTCTAGATGCAGAGAGAGTTGACCGATCCTTGCGTGAAGCCATAGGTACGCGGGAAAAAAATTGGAGATCGGATTTCCCGTAGAAGAGAAATTAGCCGTGCTCTGATACCACTGTAACAGACTTGGACACTCCAAGTCAAGAATCAATCGCGACAGCACCAAATAACCACTTTAAAACAATTCACAGATCACAATAGATTTGCACTTGCCTGGCGGAGTTCCGTGCCTAGAGATATTGGCCCCAAAGATTGGCGTCCCTTTCGGTATTTCTTTTTGTATTAATCAGTTCAAAGTACAAGAGAGTGGGTCGGGTTTCACTCTCAGACTCTGTGTCCAGATGCTCTTAGAAGTGAGGCCCTCACCACTAATTTAAAGGTTACAAGGGATGCCCAAAAGCAGAGCCCCAAAAGCTTGAAAGCAAAAGCAAATTCTCTCTCTCTCTCTCTCTCTCTCTCTCTCTCTCTCTCTCTCTCTCTCTCTCACTCTGAATGACAGTTAAAATAAAGCAATTCAACTCTCTTTCCAAAATCCTTGCGTAGCAAAAAGTTGGGATTTGCGTCGCTCATTCTAATTTTTAATTTTTTTTTTCCACCTCCGCGATTTCCGGAAATTAGGGTTTCTGGCAAAATTAGGGTTTGCAGGAATTTTAGGGTTTCTGGCAGAAATTAGGGTTTTTTCTGTCGGTAGCCACGTCATCACTCTGTGACGTACCCACCTCTTGAAAGCATTGTAATCGACCGTGATTACACCTGCAAAACTGACAAAAGCCATAAACCATCTTAGCAAACACTGACTGTTAGTACCTACGTACTAGGGACACACATCTAGCACATGTACCAAATCAACAGTCACATCACATGACATCACAAGACATCACATAACATTCACAATTCATTCGGATCTTAAACCATGATTTATCGGCAATGTAGCTAGCAATCACATCTAGGTCCAATCGGGACCTCATCGATGTCCGATTGACTAACCCCTATTTCAACCATGTGTATTCGAGATCAATCAGACCAAAATGCTGCTGTCATTTCGTCTCTCAGTTCGTGCACTCAAAAGAAGTCGAGAACAAATCAGTATCATTATCAGGAATTCCATTTCATAAAGTCATCAAGCAGAATACTGTCAGCTCTCAGTATCACTGAAGCTCAAAGAGACATCAGTGACTTTAGTATCAAAATCAAGGCATCTGTTGACAAAGGAGCGGAGTAACTCCCCTCTTGTGCATCCCCACTGCACCAGATCTTCGGCCAAGCTGAATTTCTGGGTTCCGTTTGGAGTAGACTATGCTAAACCAAAACATCGAGGTAAAGTTTCACAATCCGAGGAGTATCTGCTAGGTCCTCCTCCTCCATCCACTTCGCATCAAATGCAGGAAAGTTCTTGAACTTAACCAAGAACCGCCTTCGGACTTTACCTTTCTTCGTATCCGTATGTGCCAAAATCTGTTCAGGAACAAGGGCCTCCTCGTTTTCTTCGACTGCGGGTTGCTCATGAGGCTCCCCATCATCAGGCACATCACCCTTAAAAGGTTTCAAGAGACTCACATGCAATGCATTGTGAATCCTCCAAGTATCTGGCAGTTTCAATCGGAAGGAGACATCATTTATCTTTTCAGTGATCTGGAAAGGTTCGTAGTATCGCATATTAAGCTTTGGAAAAAGCCTCTCCTTTCCCTTTTTCTTTCGTAGGCGTGCCTTTTCAAAACGTAAGAGCACCCAATCATCCTCCTTCAGTTTCAAGTCGCGACGATGGCGATCCGCTGCCTTTTTTTGTTGTTCTCGAGACTTCTGCAAAGTCTCGCCAACCTTGGCAAAAGCTGTATCCAAATCTTGCGAATATTCATCTGCTTCAAATATCTAATCTTTCGTGCTCAGGAAGGATGGAACCTTCGCAACACTTTCAACAATCTCAAATGGCGTCTTCCCCGTCGAAGAGTGTATCTTGTTATTGTAGGCAAATTCCACCAAAGGTAAGTTCTTTTCCCATTGAGTCTTCTGATCCGAGATACAAGACTTCAATAAATCTAAAACCACTGAATTGGCAATCTCAGATTGCCCGTCAGTCTGCAAGTAGAACGATGACGAGAACTGCAACCGCGTGCCAATGTTCTTGCAAATTGCCTTCCAAAACAAACTCATAAATCTGGGGTCTCTGTTGTTTGAGACGTGCCATGTAATCGGAAAATCATCGTGATCATTCTGTGTTCTCGGGAAATCAAAAATGAAATCCATTGCAATACTTTCCTAGGGGCGGGTGGGTATGGGTAAAGGCTGTAACAATCCCTGTGCCTTATGCTTGTCAAACTTGACCTTCTTGCATACTTAGCAACTGCGCACAAACTCTTCCACATCCTTTTTGAGTCTCGGCCAAAAGAAGTATCTCTCTACCCCCTTCATGGTGGTAGCAATGCCGCGGTGACCCGTAAAAGGTGGACAGTGGCATTCAGTCATAACCTTTTCCCTCAACGGCTGTGTAAGGCACAACATGGTTTTTCTCATCAAGTAGCCTTCCCGAAGGGAGTATCTTGCTACTGTCTCCCCATCCCGTATCCGTGTAAAAATATCTGCAAAATCTGTATCTGTGGCATACTGGTCGACCATATCCTCGAAGCTCCTATGATGTATCGCGGAAAAAGCCAGAACCAACGGCTTCTGAGGCAAAGCATCTGCCACCACATTCGTCTGTCCCTGCACATGGACAATCTGGAAGTGAAATTGTGACGCCCACCGCATCTGCTTTTCCGAAAGCTGCTTCTGTGACAAGAAGTAGCGCAAACTCTGATGGTCTGTAAAGACAGTACAATCCGCTCCGAGTAGGTAATGCCGCCACTGAGTAAGAGCATGGATAACCGCCAAAAGCTCTTTCTTATAAATCTGTGCCGTCATATCCGGCCCAGAGAACAATCGGCTCTCGTAAACAATGACATGGCCTTCTTGCATCAAGACCGTACCCAAACTACGACCACAAGCATCACAATATACTTCAAATGACTTCTGCAAGTCCGGCAAAGTCAAATCTGGTCCTGTAGTCAATTTCTTGTTCAATGTCTGAAAGGCAATCATCCCCGCGAGAAAGGGACTTCTTTCTGTATCAAGATATGCAAAGGGGAAGCAACCTCTCCAAACTTTCGTATGAACCGCCTGTAGTACGAACACATTCTTCAAATCGGACCAATCATGTATAGTCTCTATCTTGGCCGAATCCACTTGGACTCCTGCTGTTGCTGAGACAAAGTGTCCCAAAAAGTCTCTAGAGCAAATGATCTCCGTGTTCTGCCTCATTCTTGGAGAAACAATGATATCATCAAAGAAAGTGCCAGCAAATAGCTTGTACTCTCGAAAAATCCCGTCCATCATCCGGTTACATGTCGCAGGAGCATTGGTTAAGCCGAAAGGCATCATCAAAAACTCAAATAATCCAAAAAGTAGTCCGGAAGGTTGTCTTGTATACGTCTCCCGTCGCTATTCAGATCTGATGATATCCACTCTTGTTCTTCTTCCTTTGCGCCCTATTGACCTTCTTGTATCCAAAGAGGAATGCCACATACAATTGACTCTCAATTGCACTCTAGGGAGCCCCCACCCCCTTATGTAGAGGTTTGAATGTTGACTGCCCGACGACCCATCATAGGCAGGCTTTTTGAATTTCATTATGCTTTAAGATCGAGCTTGATGTGACAGATCATGTATGTGTTGTACATGATGCAGCTTGTGAATTGATACCCTTCTTGAGGTAAGTGCTTGGCAGGACTCTAGCATGCACGGACTACACTAAAGGGTGGGAGCAAGGTTGGAGGGAGGACTCTCTGGCCGTTGTACTTTTGTGAACCATCAATAACGAGAGAAATACCAAAAGGGGCACCAGTCTTTGGGGCGAGTGCATCTGGAAGCGAGCTCCGTCACTTTGTGTTGATTTCCTCTCTCTCTTTTCGAGTTCAATTGTTTCAGTTTCTGTTCATGTGTTGCTATCGGTTTCTTGCTTGGGTGTCCATGCCTGTTACAATTGACGTTTCAAATAAGTTCATGTCTTGATCACGTATCATTTTGGTATATATATTTGCAGCCTGAGAGTCATGGTCAGATTTGTTGAAGCCGAATCTGGGAAGCTTTGGTACACACACAAGGTGGATTAGGTCAGCAGAGATTTTTGTTTGCAGTATCGCCATAGGTTGTGTATAGATGGGTTTAGGTGCTTTGCTCATGAGCTGTGTCAGCTTAACAGTGATATGTCTGGACTAAATGTGAGTAAGAGATTAGTGTATGATACGACATTGTTTCCTTATTAGCTACAAAATAGAACATAAATTAGGAAGCAATCAGTGTAAATTTGTGAAGAATACAGTCTAAAGGTAGAAATAAAGAAGAAATGCCTCAAGAAGACAATGAGTTCATATTTTTATCCATCATCCTTTTATAGTAATGTAAGGCTGTGGCATGCACCACAATTTATATACCAAGATAAGACACTATCCATAGTTGAGTAGGAAAAAGAGGGAAGACAAATTCAAAAGGCTTGGAAAATTAATGAAGGGCTCATACCATTATTCCTCATTAGATACTTAAAGTTCCCTTTTCATTTTGAGGCAATTAGCAACTGACAGATTGTTGTAAAGTCCAAGGGAGCAAGGAGGTCTTAAAATGATTAAAAAGAAAAAGGACTATGGGCATCCCTTCTTTCGGTGACCTAGAACTTTTGTCTGTCACTCAGCCACTTCTGAAATTAAATTTCTAACATTCCATGGGGGTAAAACCGCAATGCTTATCATTTGGCCTTTCACAACATCCAAAGTTTAGTAGCCATGACATTGGGTGGCTCACGATGATTTTAAAACTTAAGGATTTCTCTTACTAAAGTTTAATGATTATTTAGTATCTGGTATTTGGGACCATCATTGCATTGGTTTGCCCAAACACTTTACGTTTGGATCTTGAAACACATCGCACACCCAGAGACCCTAGAAAAGGCCCGAAAAAGCTCAATTCGATATGAGTCAAAAATTGGGTAGGAACCCTAATTTTTGACTCATCGAATTCTCTCCATTGTTCCCAGCACGTTGTGCTTCAAACCTAGGTGGCCATGGTGATGCCTACGTGTGGCTCTTGCCCGATGGTACGCGGCCCATGTAACATGGCTAATATTTGAAAGGGATAAGCACCTCCCCTTGTGGGCCCTCTGGTGTGGATTTTTTTTTTTGGGTAGGAACCCCAAATTTTTCTTCTAATGGAATGTACATTTTAGGGGCCATTTTTGCTTGTTTTAAGGTCTTTGAGTATCCAATTTTGATGTTTTAAGACCCAATCCTGGGTTTAGGGCGTTCTTGATGCAATTTTAATGTTTGAACAACCAAATTATGCTCTTAGTATTTTCTTAATAAGAAAGAGCTTACTTAAAGTCTCTCCATAACTTTAGGGAAATTTGAAAAAAAACCGCATCACGTTCATTAAATGCTTACTAGGCTTAAATAAAAGTATTGAAGATGTCACCATGGCCAAGGGTCATAATACTACAACATGGATTTGCAACCTACACGCCCAGCCCATGATTTTGATAGTCGTGCCAATGACTTAAAGGAAGATATTAAGTGCACATGTCAGCTAGCTAGATATTATTTTCATTCAGTTTAGCGAGTTTAATATTCAAGAGGCCCATCTTTAAACTACGAGGCATGGTGCTTTACAAAACTCAAATGATGTGAAGGATATTATTCACGATTGGGATTTCCCATAAAGAAGTAGACCAAGGTATTCTACAAAACATAATCTAGAATAATACCAAAAAAGGATACCTCTAATGATTTGAGTATATTATTGTGATGCGCACAAGGTTAAACGAGAATCAATATTTAAATTGTTGAACACCTTTTTATATTATTATGGAGTTGGTTGCCCAATGGAAGCAAGAAAAGAGCAAAGAAACAGGGAGTTGGTTGGAAGGGGGAGATAGGGTGCTAAAGCACAATAAATGGTGGCAAATGGAGGCGAGTGCTACAAACTATACCTCAACACTCAATAGAGCAAAAAAAGATGAGAAGGTGGGAGTATGTATTACTTCCTTCCGAGAAAGCGATCAATTCGTTTATGCTCTCGTACATCGCCTTCACTGGTCCACTACTCAAACTAGCCAAGTGCAATTGGAAGGATTTATTGAAACACGTGAAAAGAATTTTTTGGAAAAATACACCAAAGATTCTTCGTTGGGGCAATGGGAAAAAGGGGAAATTGTTGTGAGGCTAGTGGAGCAAGGAGGCATCACGCTACTTAAATGGTACTCTTAGCTCTCTAAAGTAGGAAGCAACTAGCTAAACCCTTTTTGGAGAGAAATAGCTAGAAAGGTCGACAATAAAGGACTCAAACAACTAGGCCTTTTTCTAGGATAGCAATAATGACAATCTAGAAAGAGGTAGACCAACCGACTGCGCAATTCCACCTCAATGAGATTGAAATACTATTGGCCATCAGAGTTTTGGAAGGGCTTGGTTCTCCCCACTTAATAAGCTTTGGGGAAAGCAATGGCCGGAGGTAAGGTGGATGGCGATAACAAATAACACTTGGAAGCCACATTGGCTACTGACGATGAAGATCTTTCTTTGAAAGGTATTACGGGGTGATATACTGACAGGAGTAAGGTTTTTTACCACAGGAATTGGATTTGATAGTTGTTTGGTTTGTTACCATATACATGTGGTAGTGATGTGTGTGAACACACCTAGGTCCGTTGGGGATTTTTTCCCTCACTAGGAGGTTTTTTCCTGCGTGCATTGTATATATGCCCATCACTCTAGGGCTATCTATCATTCCATTGCACACTGAGTAATACACTCTCTGTTGTGTGCCTTGAGCTTCCTTCATCTTCTTCGAGTTGTGTATGTTTCTTGCAACCCTAATTCCAACAATTGGTATCAGAGCAGGTTGCATCCTCTCGAGCTTAGTCACCAGAAGCTCCAACACACTTTTGCTCACTTTTTTCAATTTTTGTGAGCTTTGGCGAGCGTCAGAAGGTTGACAAATACTTTAGGATAGCTCATAGAGCTTGATCTACTCAGATTTTGGATTCGGGCTCATTTTGACCTCCGTTTCCACTATAGGCAGTATTGCATAGGCTATTTTGTCATTTTGTGTAGAATTTTTGTCAGTGCCATTTTCTGTATAATAGGTCTCTTACAATCTTCTACGATTTTTGCTATATAGCATGTGTTGTTCTCGCTTTTTCTCTCTTTTTGCGCATTTTTCACATAAGGTGCAGCATTTGTCATGGTTGACAAGAACACAGATGTGTTCAAGATATTTGTTGTTGATGGATGGGGACAATTACCCTTTGTGGGCTTATATGATGCAACATGTCCTTGTGTCAAAGGGCATTTGAAATATTGTGCAGGGCATTGATGTACGCCCTGGTTCTGAGGATGTAAGCAATGTTGAGGATGTTGCAGGTTTTGGTGGCAGGATTGCTGCTGTGAAACAAATGAAAGGATATTCACATTTAAATAGAGGGTTTTAGATATAGAAAAGAAGGAATTAAAGTAACTAGAGATCATTCAACTATGATTTTAGTTCTTGACATTTCTAATGCTCATGAACAATTGAGATTTATTTATGACATAATGAACTCATCAAACTTTTTGGTCTTCTCAAAATACCAAAGAATCATAATCTGTGTTTTGCCTATGGCTGAACAAACTCATTGGGATGTAAAAGATGTGCAGGCTCATGCATTGATCGTGTTGTCTGTGAAGTGCACTATTACTTCTCATATTTGTTTAGCAAAACTTATAACAAAACAGGCTTGGGATATTCTGGCTGGTCTTTATGCAGGTCGCAATGAGACAAAAATTGCATTGCTGTGTAAAGATCTGGAGTCGAAGATTATGCATGAGGAAGATTAAATGGACACTTTCGTTACTGGTATTAAAGATATAACTCAGCAACTTATTTTTACAGGTGAAGTCATTTCTGACAGTTCCCTTGTACAGACTCTTCTTTATGCTTTGCCAGATTCTTACCAAACTTTTGCTAGTACTTCGAGACTTATGACCCAAGGAAATCCTGAAGTTGTCAAGTTTGATGCATTATTCTCATTGTTGTTGCAAGAGTCACTTTCCATGAAAAAAGGGTCAAACAGTGTGCAGTTAAACATGCTTTTATTGTTGCTCAAAGAACAGGTGGTAACAACAATGTAACCACTTCCTACGGTTCTTATGCGAGTGAAAAATCTTCTGTTTCTAATGCTTTTGCTGGCAACACTTCGTCTAAGAATTCTGGTGATAAGGGCAAAAAGAAGATGCGTTGCCATTATTGTAAAGCTAATGATCACTTGATCAAGCAGTGTCCAAAATTGAAGGCAAAAGAGGCTAAGAAGAAAGAGGATGGATCAACTACATGGTTTAATACAAGTGCAACTATTATAGAGGCCTCTGTGAAAGGAGATTGTGATGTTGATGTAGATGCAGAGTGGGCGTTTAGTGTAGAGGGTACTTATAATCCTGTTGTTCATGATGCATGCATGTTAGTTGTTGCAGATTCACATGTGTGGTATTTTGACAACGGTGCTACAAACCACATTACCTCACATCATGATTTGTTTACCTCTCTTGAGGATGTCCCTCATGGGAATTCAGTCAATTGTGTCAACAATGGCTCTTATCCGGTCAAGGGAGTTGGAAAGATTGTGCTAAGTGCTGCAAATGGCAGTTCTTTCACACTTGTTGATGCATTGTATGTGCCTGGGATCAAGAAGATTTTTTGTCTGGATCTGCACTTGCTAGACTCGGTCTTCTTGTGAAATTTGTGGATGACAGATGTACAATTTATGATCTCAGTTTTGGCGATGAGATTGTTGCGTCATGCATTTTATATCGTGGGTTGTATAAGCTCACTTTGTGACAAGTGTGGGCAGAATTTTGCAAATGCAAATGTGGATTCTAAGGCTATTTCAGATGCAAAACTTTGGCATGCACGTTTTGCGCATTTGAATATTCCAGTTTGCTGTGTTTGCAAAATCTAATATGGTTTCTTCTTTGCCGCCTCTTGAAGCACCCGTTAAACATGTTTGTGAAGGCTGTATTTTGGGTAAGATGCAGCGTTCAAAGTTTCCAAAGGATGGTTCAATTAGAGCTACATGCAGATTGCAGCTTGTGCATAGTGATGTTTGTGGGCCCATGCAAACTACGTCCTTGGGCAATTACCTTTATTTCGTGACTTTCATTGATGATTACTCCAAGCATGCATGGGTGTATCCGCTTAAGGAAAAGTCTGAAGTGTTTTTGTGCTTCAAGCAATTTTTGGTTATGGCTAAGAATGTCTCAAAATGTACTATGGGCACCCTCCATTCCGATTGAGGGGGGGAGCATACGTCTCATGAATTCAGTGCATTTTTGCCTAGTGATGGGATAAAACACCAATGTACATTGCCGTATATAATCTCAAAAAAATGGTGTTGCTGAGAGGAAAAATAGGTCTCTTACAGAAATGGCATGATGTATGGTCAAAGTCAAGCTTTACCACATTTGTATTGGCTTGAGGCTATTATGTGTGCCACTTATGTACTTAAAAGGTGTCCTACAAAAGCTTTACAGTCTATGACTCCTTATGAAGCATGGCATGATAGAAAGCCTTCTATCAAGCACATGCGCATTTTTTGTTGTTTGGCATATGCTTTAGTGCCACTAACGCAACGCAAAAAAGTGGATGATAAGGTTGTCAAATTCACTTTTGTTTGTTATAGTGCTGAAAGCAAAGGTTACAGTTTGTATCATCCGCAAACAAAGCGTATCTTGATCTCATGGGATGTTGTGTTTGTGGAAGATTATGTTCAGCCCTTGATGTCACATACTAGAGACAATGATGTAAGCTCACAAGACATTTATGTAATGGAAATGGCTTATGAACTTTGAAAATAGCGGAATTAAGAGAATTATAGTGAGCATTTTTGTGAGGTTACTTTGAGAACATGAAGGGTGAACTTAATTGATGGTAGTAACATAAACATAGTACTTAATTAACTTGGCATGAACAATACTTTTGCAAGAGAGAGAGTATTAGAGAACATGACAATAGTTGAGGACTGGATGTACTTGGAGCCGATCCCCCCTCCAAAAGGCATTTGTATTATAGATTCTCCCATCAAGAGAGACATGTTACAATACAATCTTTGCGTTCCTTGTGACCTTGGCGATGCTATGAAGATGGAAAGCTTCATGCATCACAAGCTTGAGCTAGCGGGGAATGAGGGTAGGGAAGAGAAAGAAGAATCATCCATAGGAGAAAGAAATAGTTCCTCACTTATCATCACTCTTCTTGCTTAGCATAGCATAATAGCATAGTAATGAAGATGAAAAAGATGACAAGCTTAAGCATTGAAGCATGGCTCTTGGTTGGATTTTTATTTCATAGCCAAGAGTGTTGGTGTAAGCTCTCCACTTCTCAACAAGCTTGGAGAAGGAGATGGAGCTCTTGCATTTTGCACTCCACACAATGAGAGAATGTGTGTGTGTGTGTGATGGAGAGTATACCCCCCCTCTCATGCTTGGTTTAGTCCTCTCTCTCTCTCTCTCTTATTATTTTATTATTTCATTTGGACATGTGTCCTTTTTTTCTCTTTGAAAGAAAGAACTTAATTATTTACTTTTATATATCTAAATTCTCATTGGACTCCTTTAAAGCCTATCCAATAGCATTCAAACACATCATGAGGGCCACATGTGGAGGATCATTTGAACATGTGTCATTTATGCTTATTGAGTCATTTGGTTGAATTGAATACTTCAAGGATTTAGTCAATCAAGCATGGAAACGTTGATGCCTCTTGAGAGTTATCTTTGAATTGAATACTTCAAGAACTTTAGTCATTTAAGCATGTGAGAAACACCTCAAGTTTTTGGGTAAGGTTCCCACTAAAACTTAGCAAGCCAACAAGCACCTCATGCTTGGGTAGGATTCCCACCTTAAGGTCAGCCCTAGCTTGCCTAAGGTCAAAGGACTTTTGAACACTAACTTTTGGAGGTCTTTAATGAAGCTAACTCTATGGTTTTTAAGCTCCATTAGGTAGCATTTCTCTTCAACATACCATCTCTCATTTGGACCCCTTTTAACCTTGGCTCCGTGTTGAGACAGATCCATAGGCACATGTTTATATTCTAACCCTTGTTCCCATTTATTCTCCCACATTAAATGATTAGTTTAATATGAGAAAATCATTTGGGTTGGTTATATATTAGATTTTATGACAATTATGACACTTTGTTGCCTCTTTTCAGTGGTGAAAGTTTGAATGTAATTTTCAATAAGGCAAATGTACAGCCTATGGGGGGTTTTTGAAAATGTTACAAATCAGTCTATTATTGATGCAGATGTACATGATGTACTTGATAAGGAAAGGGTTGAGAATTAGCAAGCTAGAGGTATGCCAAAATGGTGGGTGCATATGTTGTGTGACAATAAATTGGATACATCTTTGTTTAGTCTACTCGTTCAGGTTCTCACCATGCATCTTATGCATTAGATTGTTATGCTTTGGCTATGTCTAGCTTATGTGATCTTGAGGAACCTCTATCTTTTCATGAAGCACAAAATTCAAGAAATTGGATGGTTTCCATGCAATCAGAATATCATGTACTTATAAAATTTGACACATGGACTTTATATGATTTGCCTCCTGGCAAAAAGGCCATTGGTACGAAGTAGGTTTACAAGTTGAAACGCCACCCGGATGGTGAGATTGATCGCTATAAGGCTCAACTTGTTGCAAAGGGTTATGCACAACAGAAAGGCATATATTATAAAAAGACTTTTTCTCCCACTTGTCGTATGACTATTGTGCATTTTCTATGTGCGTAGGTAGCTCATTTTGATTGGGATGTACAATCAGACATTGTTACTGCTTTCTGAATAGTGACATATTTGAGGAAGTTTATGTAATGCAACTTCGGGGTTTTGTCATTAAAGGGTAGGAAGATAAAGTGTGCAAATGTAAGAAAGCTTTGTATGGGTTGAAGCAATCTCCTTGTGCTTGCTATAAGAAGGCTGACACTCATTTGGTTAAACGAGAATTTCATAACAGACTTCTCATTGTCGTTCTCTATGTGGATGATTTGTTGATCACTGGACCAAATGAGAGACATATTGTTGAATTTATGGCTGATTTGAATGCTACTTTCAAGATGAAAAATTTGGGGCTATTGCATCATCACTGGGGCATACAATTTAAGCAGTGTGATGATGGTATTGCCTTGTGTCAGACAAGTTACATAGAGACATTGGTATGTAAGTTTGGACTTGAGGATTGAAAACCTATTGCCACTCCCATGGAAACAGGTCTGAAGTTGAGTCTTCATGATGCTGGTGATCTTGCCGATGTCACTCTTTAACAAATTGTTGATGGCCGCCTTATTGATATATGCAACACGAGGCCGGATATTTAGTTTGCAGTCTCTCACAAGTCAGCAGATTCATGCATAACCCAGAGTCAAAGCATTGGCAGGATGTCAAGAGGAGTTTTTGCTACTTGAGTGGCACTTTACATCTTGGCTTCTTATTTTATCCCAAGGGGGGATCATTGCTGCCATATTTACATGCTTTTTCGGACTCAGATTAGGCTGGTTGTTTTCACACACAAGTGTCCACAAGTGGTTTTTGTTTCATGCTCCGCAGTTCATGTATCTCATGGTTGAGCAAGAAGCAACCTATTGTGGCCACTTCTAGTCATGAGGTTGAGTACAAGGCAATCTTCACAGCTACGGTTGAGTGTGTCTGGCTCAAACACCTTACGGCTGATTTGGGTGTTGGACAGGACACTGCCAACACCATCTACACTAACAGTCCGAGCGCATTGGTTGTTGCGAGGAACCCATTTTTTCATGCTCGCAAAAGCACATTGAGGTGCATTACCCCTATGTCAGGGAGAGGCTCTTAGCAGGAGAGATCAGCTTGGCTTATGTGCCAACACAAGACAACCTTAAAGATCTGTTCACAAAGAAATTGTCTCGTGTGAAGCTTGATGCTTTCCGCAAAGCTTTGGGCTTACTCCCCTTTGTGGACTGGTCATGTTCTCAGGACATGGCACTTACCTATACTCTATGTGCCAGCTCTCGTTCACCGCATCACTCCAAGGGGGATTTGTTACCATATACATGCGGTAGTGTTGTGTGTGAACACATTTAGGACCGCCGGGACATTTTTTCCCTCACTAGGAGATTTTTTCCCCCCGTGCATTGTATATATGCCCATCACTCTAGGGCTATGTATTTTTCCATTTCACACTAAGTAATACACTCTTTGTTGTGTGCCTTGAGCTTCCTTTGTCTTCTCCAAGCTGGGCGTGTTTTCCTGCAACCCTAATTCCAACACGGGTTACAAAATGGCTCATGAGGACCTCCTTCACCAGTTTAAGGAATGCCCAGCTATAAGTGGCATGGCAAGGAAGATGTGCAAATGGGTTCAAAAGGCCTGGAAAACAGGGTTCTTCAAGAACGACCTGTTCCTAGGAGGGATGGTGATGGAAAGCCAAGCATTATCGGTGTGCACGCAAATTGGTAGATTATGCTACTTTAAGCAATTATGGAAGGCCAAGAAATGTCGAGTCTTTGAGAATAGTCTTTCTTTTGCCAGTTTCACGGAGATCGTGCAAGAAAACAAGGAATTGATTGTATTCATTGGTAAAAGAAAGGACTCGTGCTAGTGGTATAGGGCAATTAAGGTTGCTTTGATGGATTAGCCTAAATATGGGTAGGTCTTCGCCTCTTGTCGAGACCTGGTTCCTTGTTGATGTAATACGATATTCCTCAAGGCTTGACACGAGCTAGAGGTCTCGTTGTACATTTATTTTGAGAATATAATACTTCCACTCACTATTGCGAGTTTGGAAAAAAAAACTTTCCCAGCGTTAGCCTTTTCATACACGCTTAGGTAGTTTTCAAGGCACAACCTTTGTTTAAAGCTCATTGAGTTAATTTATCTCCAATCACAATTGTAAGTTTTGTAAGGGATGGTTGCAAATTGCTCGTTGCTAGTGAATAAGGTGGAGTAGTTAAATGCCACTCAACCATTGTGGGTTGGAAATTTGACAATTGACACTTGACATGTGGCGTGGCATATGTGACGATTGAGCATTGGGCATTGCGACCTTGCCTTAGCGAGGATATGGTTAGTTCAATGTGTCCAATTCATGGCCAAAAGTAATTGTGTGTTGCAATGCTCGAAAAATAAACCTAGGTTTACTGTAGTTACACCCATGAAATTTAAGGCTTTCAACTTAAAATTTAAAATCCAAAAACCTACGAAACTTAGAGAAATTTATGATAGGCTTTTGCCTCCCTAGCTTTTTGGGTCGTTGTGCTATGTATCCCGGCCATCTATTCCCTTCGTAAGCTTCTTTGTTTTTCTAATATATCTCTCTCTTTCATGGTTTACAAGTACAGCCGGCCGCCTTTGGCGGTCTCTCTCTCTCCTTCGCTCCCCCTCTGAGCTCTTTCTCTCTCTCTCTCTCTCTCTCTCTCTCTCTCTCTCTCTCTCTCTCTCTCTCTCTCTTTCGTTCCCCCACTTTTGACTTATAGCCTTCATCTCGTAGAAGGTGACACGTGTAAAAGGTCACGTCCTTCGCCATATTATGTTAGTAGATAAAAGAAAGAAATCCAATGTACAAACTTTCAAATGTAATCAATTTACCTCTCAATCTTTTCCTCTACAGACCACAACACTATCTAACACGAGGTCTTAATGACCCCAAGGCGGTGGGATCGGTGTCTTGTGGGAATCTCGAGGAGGGTAGACAATTGGGAAAAAAGTCAACACGTTGACCGGTGACCCCTCTGTCGAGAACTCAAACACGAGACCTGACGGTTTGCAGCTTGACACCCTAACCACGTGTCCATGTGGGGATTGTTTGTTCCCAAGGCGAAATCACTCTCTGAAAAAGTGAACTCAAACAGGGGGAAAATAAACACGAACCAAAAAAATAAACATGGACAAATCGAACGACATTCGAACTTCATAAAAGATGAGCTTGAGTTCAATGCCATGGATCCCACCACTTACACTTCATTCAATATAGCCCATCAAATAGTGTTAAAGCTCTACATGTCTCCCAAGATATTAGAAAAAAATTACTTTAAGCATTGTCGTGTGGCCACCTTATGATTGATCATGGGCGGTCGAATAAATCCCCCCTATAAATTTTGATCTAATGTCTACAATTGAAGATGAGATGGCCAACAAAACTTAGAGAAATTTAGTGTGACAACCTTCAAGTAAATATAGCCAATTTACCTCTAAAATTCAAGTAAATATAGCCAATTTACCTCTAAAATTTTCCATGTGTAAGTTTTCCTTCATTTTTAGCAACCTACCCTCGGTACTAAGTGACATGGGCAAGGTGAGAGGGGATCAATGATTGAGGATGCGCGAGCCATCCGATACACATATTGTAAATCTGGGTGAAAGATGTAAATTTGGGGCAAAAAGTACATTTGGGTGAGTCCCCCCCCCTCCCCCGCCTAGGGACTCAAACGACATCACCTTTGGCACTTCACCCATGCGTAATGTTTGAAATGAATCGCAGTCCGCTTGGCATAGTAAATGCAAACTGGTGTAAGGTTGGGTTCAGACGACCCGACGGTAGAGGAAAGGTCTGCTCTGTGTACTACTTTGATTGGCTAGAGAAAAAGGAAACAGTTTTCGAGTCCACCATTCCTTTGGCTACCTCCCTCCCCCTCCCCCCCCCCCCCCCCCCCCCCCTAAGCTCTCGAGGCGAAGATCTGCATATCTCACGTGCAGAGCTGGAAATGCTTGAAACTAGTGTGGAGTCAACAACACCATAGATTTGTTGCAGCTTTACGATGTCTGTTGCTGCCATTCTGTTGCCATTGCGCTTTGTGAAGGGGGGGGGGGGGGGGGGGGGGGGGGGCTTATGCTGCCGCCGCGCCGTCTGAATCCACCCTAAATTCAGGTGCTTAGGTGGCGTTTGTAAATTCAGGGCTCTAGATCCCCAATCCCGATTTTGTCCACGGGTGCCAAACCCCCCGGGCTCTGACTTAGTGCCTTGTCCCACCCAGAGGCTAGGGGGGCTCAAGGTGCTGCAACCACGAGAAGAGGTAGTCTCACACAAGCCTTACAACACTTACAGGAGCAAGACTGAGCCGCTATAACCGTTGCAAAAAGTCGTTGAGAACAGATTTTTACTTGGTGAGCCAAAGGATTTTTTTCAAGTATATGAATGCAGAAGCCACCACGTGGCATTAAATTTATTTATTTTTTTAAACATCACTGCCATGAAAAGCTCAAGACTCCGCATGAAAAACTACCAAGTGAATAAAATAAAAAAAGCACTCTGCGCTACTCAATTGCTCTCAGAAGCCTGCAGATGTGTCTCTGTACACTATTTGCATGCGCCCGAGAGAGAGAGAGAGAGAGAGAGAGAGAGAGAGAGAGAGAGAGAGAGTAGGCATATTGGAATCGACCTTCTTTTGCAGTGAAGCTTGAATACCTAACTATAAGCCTACCTGCACCTTCCTCACGTAGCGATCATAGCAGCTGTGTGTGCAACAAGACCCAATGGCCACCTGAACAATATGTCCAGCTTCAACCACCATACTCAGCTCATTTCTACATGTGCAACTAGTGATGGAAGCATTATGCCACTCCAACTCTAGTGCTACTGAAACAAAAGATATCAGATTTCAAACGATGATCAGTTGGCCTAACATGGAGTTGAATCACCAAAACTCATTGCCTTCACAGACCTGTTCAACACATTTTTTCTTCTGATGCTATCAGGCTGTTGGCGCTACAGACGACAGAGGCCGAAGAAATGGAAAGAGTAAACGTCGAAGTGGACATGAGGACAGAAAAGCTTACCAGGATCGATCACACGGAAGCTTATGATGGTTAGCTACTTGCGCTTTTAAGCAGAGAGTGTGAGGGGATTAGTGGGAGATAGCTCAATGCCGAGGGAAAGGCATTGGTGAATGATATCGAGCGGAACACCACCCGTACTAATGCCCATGAGCATCACGTAATAGTAGTTTGTCAGATGAGTGCTTGGATTATAGATGAGCGGACCGAATATAGTGTCTTCCACTACGGGGATGCAGACCTCAAGATGCCCATTATCATGTGCAGTTAGGAAGCACGATACTCGGGCTAGTTAGCAAGGAGGGGCAAGAAGACATAATTGATGACCGAAGCAGCTTACAATACACACACACACACACACACACACACACACACACACACACACACACACACACACACACACACACAGAGAGAGAGAGAGAGAGAGAGAGAGAGAGAGAGAGAGAGAGAGAGAGAGAGAGTTACACTGATCAAAGGACATAGAACATAAAGTTACATATGCGTGTTTTGTTTATGGCAGGGAGGACATATATTCACAACACTGAACGTTCCAATTACACAAGCGCGACTCCAACTCGACAACACTGCAATGTCCGTTATCTGCCTCCAATTTTCCATGCGCATGCGTTTGCTTGGCGTAACACATAAACGCTATGGGGTAGGGCACGGCTTCCATTTCTTATAATTTTTTGGAGAGACCACAGTGCCAGCTCTCCACCATACTTTTGTATGGCACCTCTGTATGACGCGCACTGCATAATTTGCACTTTCAGTCATGAGGTTTCATTGCGCAATGATATGTTTAACTATTCACATTGCTTTTTTGTAGCTTGACTCAAATATCAGCTTGTTGAGTGGACAATCGAAAAGCATCAGTACAACATTGCTGGTCAGTAAAGCACCTCATTTATAGTTGCATTTCATTCATGCTTTATCTATTTGCTTATTTTAGAATTTTCCGCATTACTTCCTTTGCTTCGATTTATTTTGTACCAAGAATAACTACAAAAGAAGAAAGGTAAAACATAAATACCTACAAAAGAAGAAAGACAAAACACACTCGACACCCACCTTCAAAAATGTGAGCCGACATTTTGCGCTACCAACCATTCGATGAAAAATTTCTTTTAAAATACTTTGGTTTGTAAGAATTTACATGTAGCACGTATGCTAGAAAAAACATTCATCAGTAGACATAGCACTACAACCTCGCTGGGATATAATCTCAATTGTAACCATCCCTATAATCTCTAATAATTGATGCACTTAACTTCCATAAACATTATAGCATTCTTCAAATCTTGCTTTCTAGATGCTAAATGTCAATTCACATATGTGTTGTTATATTTTATAGATGTTATATAGCAAGGCCCACCAAGCAAAACGGTGAAAATTTTATCTAGCTCAAAAGCCAAAGTTTAGTGTGACCTCTCGAGGCCCTTACAGGACATGAGTAGCGCAAGCCCTGAAAGTGCCAGGCGGGACGGGGCTCTTAGGAGGGCTCGTTGCCTGGTCGACTCAGGACATTCGCAGTCGATCGCATTTTGATATCGTGTGACGCCAACGCCCATGGCGCCGCCGCCTTGACTGCGTAATCCCTGCTCGCCTTTTATGAATGCCTGCCCACAGGCAAATTTCTTCACTTTCCATTTTCTCTGCTCACAGACCGTCCCCCGTTCCTTGCAGACCTTTCAAACCACCGCCATCAGCAATTCATGGCCATCGGCGCCATCTCTTCAGAAGCATGGGGGGCATCCTTTTTTAAAGCCTCTCCTCACAGCTTCCATGGCGGCAGCGCTGCAGAGCTTCTCAAACGACCTCCGTCTCTGCTCAAGTGTCCATTCATGAGGGCTTTCCTTGGCTTGAAGGCCACCTTTCAATCATTAGCGCCACACATAGAGGTGAGTTCTGCTAAAACCACACCAGTTGCACTGGCGATGGCAGCATCTGCAGACGAAGCGACATCCTCAAATAATGGCCAAAATTTACAGTGCGATGTGATTGTGGAGCTTGAAAAACCACATATGCCCAATGTTGCGCCAGATTCAGGCTTCCTGCAAGCAAGGTATGCAAACAGGAAAAGCGGTATTATGGTTGTAGGTTTAAGCGTGCATAGCTCTGCAGTTGAGATGAGAGAGAAGCTTGTCATTCCCCAAGCAGATTGGGCACATGCCATTGAAGAGCTGACAGCATATCCGCACATAGAGGAAGCAGGCATTCTGAGTACATGCAACAGACTGGAGGTCTATGTGTCGGCTCTCTCATGGCACATGGGCATGGTGGAGGTTCTTGACTGGATGTCTCACAAGAGTGGGGTTGTGCACACGGAGCTGAGAGAGCATCTTTTTGTA
Source organism: Adiantum capillus-veneris (assembly GCF_014529385.1). NCBI lineage: Eukaryota > Viridiplantae > Streptophyta > Polypodiopsida > Polypodiales > Pteridaceae > Adiantum > Adiantum capillus-veneris. Next base: position 108,911,352 of record NC_140945.1, on the reverse strand, counting down.
CTTCGAAACCAGGACGACGCTTCGAAGCATTTGTTTACTGTTGCGTCAGGACTTGATTCATTGGTGTTAGGTGAAGGTCAAATCCTTTCTCAAGTGAAGCATGTTATGCAAATGGGGCAAGAAGTTGAAGGGTTCGGCAGACAATTGACCAGCCTCTTTAAGCAGGCTATAGTTGCAGGCAAGCGAGTTCGAAGTGAGACGTCTATTGGTAGGGGCTCTGTGTCTGTAAGCTCTGCAGCTGTTGAGCTTGCAGCTAAAAGATTGCCCGATGTTAACCTGAAAGATGCATCTACGTGCATAGTCGGAGCTGGAAAAATGGCCAATCTCCTGATCAAACATTTGATAGGCAAAGGTTGCACCAGCATAGTTGTGCTAAATCGCTCTGAAGAGCGGGTGATAGAGTTGCAAAGGACTTTTCCAAATGTAAAGCTTACATACCAGCCTTTATGCGAATTAGCAAAATGTATTGCGGATGCGCGTGTAGTGTTTACATGTACGGCATCAGACATGCCCATTATTGACAGGCCTACTGTGGAGGGTAATATATCTTATGGAATGGAAACAAAGCTTTTCGTGGACATTTCTGTGCCGAGGAATGTGTCATCATGTGTAGCCGAGCTTGACAAAGCCATTGTCTTCAATGTGGATGATCTTCAAGAAGTAGTTGCAGGCAACAAGGAAGAAAGATCCAAAAAAGCTCTGGAGGCCCATGCCATTATTGAAGAAGAGCTCAAGAGCTTTGAAGCCTGGCAGGATTCTCTGGAAACAGTTCCGACGATTAAGAAATTAAGGGCGTATGCAGAGAGGATTCGAGTGGGCGAGCTTGAGAAATGCTTAGACAAGATGGGTGGTGATCTGTCAACTAAGGACAAGAAGTTGGTAGAAGAATTGAGCAGAACTATTGTGAATAAGCTGCTTCATGGCCCGATGGTTCACCTGCGCAACGATGGTTCGGGCAGCTCTTGTAGGGCTGAGATCTTGGAGAACATGCATGCTTTGGAACGCATGTTTGATCTGAATTCACAGACGTTGCCACAAGGTCAGAAAGCAAATTCAAGGGCAGGTAAAGTAAGATAGCACTTCACTTTGAGAAAAGATCCGCATTGGATCTATGATCTTATGCACCCTCTAGATCTGTAGGGGAGCACCAAGGAGTCTTGAAAGAGACCCCCATTTACCATTTGATCGAACAGAATTAGGCTGTAAAACACCCATTGTTTGAAATAAAGCGGGATTATGCTTTTACTCTTCAGATTTCCAACTTGTCAGATTGGCTCTCTGTCTCTCTATATGGTGCGGGAAGAGATATGTTGCACATGATGTGGACATCCTTTTCCATTTTCTGCTTAACCATGGTACATGGATGTTCAATGTACATTGATTTGCCTCACAGGCCAATTTTTATGCATCATACAATTTGTCTCAGAGGACAATTTTTTTACTTTAAACTTTGTTTTGTGGCGCCCATTTTGGTATTGTTCCGTAGCTACAGTCATGTCATTTGAGGCTGTTATTAGATTCTTGTGTCGAGTCAAACAGCCGCAAATGATTTGATTTGAATAAACAGGTGACCTCGTGAACCTCTTGTGATTCTCGTATTCACAGGATCACCTGTTTCATTCAAACCAAAGGGATTATTAGATACCCTTTAATAAGAGCCTTCAATGGTATCTCTTGCTATTGAAACGGTTTCTAAAAAGCACCGTTAGTTGCCCGCGAAGTGTGACCATCCATTGGCTGCTTCAAATCGGGACTTGGTGTCTACCTTGGTACTACAGAGTTTGCCCCGTTGTTCAGTTATCATGGATGAAGCATGATATAACATTTTTGCGCATGCAAATCAAGGAGAGACCTTCTGAAGTTAAACCTTCTTAGTTTTATAGCTTGCGCGTTGATAGCCCACATCATGGAAGACAAAGAGCTGGTTAAAGAGGCTTGAGCAAAAGGCAGGAGCTTCACTTGGAAAGAAGAAGAGCTCACACACGGCAGTGATTTTGATGAGCCAAGTTTAATGATCACTATAATTATGAGAAATAGCTTTACAGCTGTGGCTCCAATTAATCACTCCTTGTTGATTTAATACCCTGTAGTTGTGAAGGTTAGAGTAAGCTTTACAACTGTAACCATCATCGGTTATCTCAAGAAGAGAGAGACTTGACTGATACTAGAGAGGCAAGACACTTAGTTGTCTTAGAAAGTAGAATCTTCTCATTATTGTTTGCCCACAATTCCATCCATAACTTCCGTTTCATTTCTTTGACGAAATTGTTTTGCAAGACATTCAGAGCATGTGTAATTTTCTGTCTGTATGTGATAAATACCTAGATGTATTGAAGGATCAAGTCTTGCTACAACAGAGTGAGACTTGGCAACTTTAGGAAGAGCATGGATAGGAGGGTTGTGTGGGAAAATGATGCCCCCACACACAGGAATCACTTTAGAATTTTGAATTGAGTCGATGGAAAAATCTCTCCATCAAGTAAGAGGGACATGCTTTATAAGGTAGAGAATGTGTTCCTTGACCCTTTCAGCCCATAGTCTGGATGTAGGCAGAGGTCTGGAAAGGTTTGCTTCAGCTTAGCCTAGAGCTGCTTCAAAATCCATATTAGCCATCGGTAAATAAAAGATCTCAGAATGACAAGATTACGGACCTTGTGTATCAAGGATGAGGGGGCGGGTTGGTAGGCGTGGCTGCCCTGATAGCCAATGTAAGTATGGTCCTTGGATGATGTCATGGCTTAACAAGAGCCATGACAAGACCTTGTAATTTTTTGGGTTGTTCAATATAATTCACTCACAATTGTGAGTTTTGCTATAAAATAAAAGAAAATAAAAAAATCCATATTAGTCAGTTTGAAACCAGGGAAGAAGAAAAAAAAGCCGTAAGAAATGCAAGGAAATAGTTCAAAATCTTGCAAAATTTGGAAAATTTTACTAGGACTTCCGGTTTTCATCTTTAGGAGGAGGAAACATGGCTATGTAGGGAAAAAGACTTTCCCAAACACTGGGTGTAGATCAAACATTTTAGTAACAATTTGCAGCTTTTATATAGTATTTTACCACAACATGCTTTTCAATAATTAGGGTTTGCAACTTTGGTCCCTATAATTTAGTGTTTCTTCTAAAGAGGTTTGAGTTTGGAGTCAGGGGAAAGCCTTTTTCTTCTTGGCTTTCTAGAACAAGTCTGAGGAAAAAAGAGAGTTAGGCATACATTTGAAATGTTATTGTTTGCTATCCTGATTCAACTTGTTTCCTCCTGTTTCCTAAAGGGAAGTAAAGAGTTAGGGAATACATTTGAAATTTTTTTGTTAGGGAACAAGAGAGCTAGGGAATACACGCCTTAGGAAAGAAGAGAGGTGGGCATGCATTTGAAATTTTATTGTTTCCTATATTGATTCGACCTGCCCTGCCTTTTCATGTGAGCAATAGAAATCTTCTTTTGTAGGATAGCTCTACATTTTAAGAGCAAGGGAGAGAGAAGCTTTAAGAGTGAGGGGCGGTCTAGGGTTTTGTGCCTTCTTCAGCTCTGCGTGAATCTCCGGGTAGGGGCACCAATGGAGGCCTTTGCAGGGAAGGTTGGCGACGCTATGCCTCGCTTCGGCCATATTGGTTGCACATGATGGCATTCCCCTTTGCATCAGGGACCCACTCCGGGTTGGGAGAGTCTGGCTAGCAGCTCTATTTACGACTCCCTCCCTCTCGGACCCTCGCATTTTTGGAAGCAGTGCTTGGTTATTGCATGGGTGAATGCTTGCCGATGGTGGTTGTTTGGCCAGTTGCTGTTGTTGTGGAGCATTGCGGTCTTCTTGGCTTGGCCTTTGGCATGGCGGGCGTCCTGTGGCAGTGGATGCTCCTCATGCTGGCATCGGGGTTCACTGGGCTCCACTATTAGCCCAATCGTGTGGTAATATTGGTTGCTTTGTGTTCGTGGGCTGTTGCGGTGATGTCTCATCTCCTGCGCGGTTTTTTGAAGGTTGGATCTCATGTTGAGGTGGCAGTTCCGCTCCAGCCAGGCTTCTTGAAGTCAGATCTTTTGTCGAGATGATGGAGCTTCCAGGATCCCCCCTTAAACGGCGTGTATGGTGTGGTCTGTTTTCTTTCTTGTTGGGTGGCGACCTTATTAGCGCGATGTATCTTCTTGGTATGATGGAGTGGTTGTGGTTGTGTTTCGATTGTCCTTGGAGGTGTGGGGATGTCCTTGTGGCAGGAGGGTGCAATCAATTGGTAATGGTCTGTAACTATGGGAGTTTTGGCTCGATGAAGCAGAGCTTGGATTGTAAATTTTTTGATTTAATTATATAATCTAACAATTAGTTCTCCCCAATCTCAGAAAAATAAAAATTCTTTCAAAACATATTAAGTGCACT